>NC_141702.1:0-1470000 GCF_971803275.1 Cyanistes caeruleus | reverse complement strand
GGAAAAAACAAGGAAAAAATGAGGAAAAATGAGGAAAAAATTAGGAAAAGATGAGAGAAAAATGAAGGAAATATGTGGGAAAAATGAAGGAAAAATAATGAAAAATGAGGGAAAAATGAGGAAAAAAATGAGGAAAAAATGAGGGAAAAATGAAGGAAATATAAGAAAAAAATATGGAAAAAAGAGGAAACATGAGGAAAAAATGAGGGGAAAAATAGGGAAAAATAAGGAAAAAATGAGGGAAAAATAAGGAAAAAATGAGGAAAAAATGAGGGAAAAATGAGGGAAAAGTGAAGGAAATATGAGGAAAAAAATGAGGGAAAAAATGAGGGAAAAATGAGGAAAAACCTGAGGAAAAAATGAGGAAAAATGAGGAAAAAATGATGAAAAAATGAGGAAAAAATGAAGGAAAAATGAGTAAATAATGAGGGAAAACTGAGGGAAAACTGAGGAAAAACTGAGGAAAAAAAATGAGGGAAAAATGAGGAAAAATGATGAAAAAATGGATTTTCCCGATTTCCGGTAGAGCCACAGAACATTTCCCAGGAAAGGAGCAGCCCGAAATCCGGGAATGTGGGATGGGAAGGGGAATTCCACCCCAGGAACCCCAAATTTGCTTCCTGAAAATCCCAAAATACGAAAAAAAATCCCCAAAAATGTTTTAAAAGGCCCCAGAATTCCAAACGTTCCTTTGGATCACGGAGCTGCTCAGGGTTTGGTGGGGGTGGGAAAGGCTGGGCTGCGGGAGGAGCCGTTTTTCCATGGAAAAGTGGGATGGAAAAGGCAGGAATGGTTCTTCCACCTCCGGGTGGAAAGCCGGGATGGAATTCCCAGGGAACTCGCGGCTGCCTCTGGATCCCCGGGAGAGTCCAAGGAAAAGCTGGAGCAGCCTGGGATCGGGATTGGGATGGGATGGGATGGGAAGTCCATGGATCCCATCCCAAACCATCCCGGGATTCTGGGATCGAGGACACTCAGGATCCATCCCGGGGGATTTTTATGGAATTCAGGGATGGAAAAGGGAAGGGAGACCCTGCCCGGAGTTGGGAATTCCCAGTGAAGCCCCTGGATCCCGAAATTCCTTCTCCAGGAGGAGTCGGGATGGGGCTGGATCCAATCCCGGTCTGGGAGAGCCGGGAATGTGCAGCCGGATCGGGAAAAGGGATCCCGGGAATGCTGGGAGCCGCTTCCCGAGGCTCCAGGGGCTGCGGGAGAGCTGGGATTTGGGAAAGGGCCGCAGGGCCAGGAGCCAGGGAATGGCTTCCCACTGGGAAAGGGGAGCTGGGAGCTTGGGAAGGAATTCCCAGAGAATCCCTGGGATCAATCCCCAAGGAAAAGCCGGATCACCCTGGGATGGTGGGATTTTGATTGGGATGGGATTGGGATTGGACTGAAGATCCAGGGATCCCATCCAAATAATTTTGGGATTCTGGGATTGAGGACATTCAGGATCTATCCCGGGGGATTATTATGGAATTCAGGGATGGAAAAAGGAAGGGAGACCCTTCCTGGAGTCCCCAATTCCCAGCGAAGCCCCCGAATCCCGAAATCCCTTCCCGGACAGGAAAGTCAGGATGGGGCTGGATCCAACCCCAGACAGCCAGGAATGGAGGGAATTCCCTGGGAAAAAGGGTGAGGAATTTGGGAATCAATTTGTGAGGGGGGCTGGGCTGGAATTCCCAAAAAATCCAAATAAAATCCGTAACCACCCCTCGGGTGGGAACCAATCCCCCGGGGATGGGAATCTTTTCCCAGGGCGGGGCGATTCCAAAGGTTTTGGGATTTTTGGGAATGACCCACCAGGCTCTGGACCTCCTGTCGCAGCCAGCGCTCGTCCTCCAGCATCTGGCGCTGCTGGCGCTCCATGGCGCGCTCCACCCGCAGCCGCTCCAGCTCCAGCAGCTCCTGCGCCTCCTCCCGGCTCCGCGGCCGCTGGAAATCCTCCTCCTGCAAGGGCGGCGGGGAGCGGGTCAGGGACGGGAAACAACCGGGGGAAAGGGGGGAAAGGGAGGGGGAAAGAACGGGGAAAGAATGGGGAAAAATGGGGAAAAAATGGGGGGAAGGAATGGGGAAAGAATGGGGGAAAAGTGGGGAAATAATGGGGGAAAAGTGGGGGAAATTGGGGTAGGAATGGGGAAAAAATGGGGAAAAGAGTGGGGGAAAGAATGGGAAAAAATGGGAAAAAAGTGGGAAAAAGTGGGGAAAGAGTGGGAAAATGATGGGAAAAAAAAGGGGAAAGAATGGGAAAAGAATGGGGAAAAAATAGGGAAAAGTGGGAAAAAATGGGGAAAGAATGGGGGAAAGGAATGCAGAGAGATTGGGAAAAATGGAGAAAGAATGGGAAAAGTGGGAAAAGAATGGGGAAAAAATGGGGAAAAGAGTGGGGGAAAGAGTGGGAAAAAAGTGGGAAAAAAGTGGGAAAAAATGGGGAAAGAGTGGGAAAATGATGGGAAAAAAAAGGGGGAAAGAATGGGAAAGGAATGGGGAAAAAATAGGGAAAAGTGGGAAAAAATGGGGAAAGAATGGGGGAAAGGAATGCAGAGAGAATGGGAAAAATGGGGAAAGAATGGGAAAAAAGTGGGAAAAAAGTGGGAAAAAATGGGGAAAGAGTGGGAAAATGATAGGAAATAAAAGGGGAAAGAATGGGAAAGGAATGGGGAAAAAATAGGGAAAAGTGGGAAAAAATGGGGAAAGAATGGGGGAAAGGAAGGCAGAGAGAATGGGAAAAATGGAGAAAGAATGGGAAAAGTGGGAAAAGAATGGAGAGAAAATGGGGAAAAGAGTGGGGAAAAAATGGGGAAAGAGTGGGAAAATGATGGGAAAAAAAAGGGGAAAGAATGGGAAAGGAATGGGGAAAAAATAGGGAAAAGTGGGAAAAAATGGGGAAAGAATGGGGGAAAGGAATGCAGAGAGAATGGGAAAAATGGGGAAAGAATGGGAAAAGTGGGAAAAGAATGGGGAAAAAATGGGGAAAAGAGTGGGGGAAAGAATGGGAAAAAAGTGGGAAAAAAGTGGGAAAAAATGGGGAAAGAGTGGGAAAATGATGGGAAAAAAAAGGGGAAAGAATGGGAAAGGAATGGGGAAAAAAAAAAGGGAAAAGTGGGAAAAGAATGGGGAAAGAATGGGGGAAAAGTGGAAAATGGGAAAAGAATGGGGAAAAGTGGGAAAAGAATGGGGAAAAGAATTGGGTAAAGTGGGAAAAGAATGGGGAAAGGGGGGAAAAGAATGGGAAAAGAATGGAGAAAGAATGGGAAAATGGGGAAAGAACTGGGAAAGAATAGGGAAAAAGTGGGGAAAAACAGGGAAAGAATGGGGCAAGAATGGGGAAAGAATGGGAAAAGTGGGGAAATAATGGGGAAAGGGAAAAAAATGGGGAAAAGAATGGAGAAAGAAATGGGAAAAGAATGGGGAAAAAGTGGGAAATGGGAAAAGAACGGGGAAAAGTGGGAAAAGAATGGGGAAAAGAATTGGGGAAAGTGGGAAAAGAATGGGAAAAGAATTGGGGAAAGTGGGAAAAGAATGGGGAAAGAATTGGGAAGGAATGGGAAAAGAATGGGGAAAAATGGGGAAAGAGAGGGGGAAAGAATGGGAAAAGTGGGAAAAAATGGGGAAAAGTGGGAAAAGAATGGGGAAAGAATTGGAAGTGGGGGGAAAGAATGGGGAAAAGAATGGGGAGGAAAGTGGGAAAAGAATGGGGAAAAAGGGGGAAAAATGAGGGAAAGAATATGAAAAGAATGGGAAAAAAATGAGGAAAAAATGTGGAAAAGAATGGGGGAAAGGGGAGAAAAGAATGGGGAAGGAATGAGGAAAGAATGGGGAAAGAATGGGAAAGGAATGGGGAGAGAATGGGAAAAATGGGGAAAGAATGGGAGAAAGTGGGAAAACGGGAATAGAATTGGGAAGGAACGGGGGGAAAGTGGGGAAAAAACGGGGAAAGAATGGGAAAAGTGGGAAAAGAGTGGGGAAAGATGGGAAAAGAATTGGGAAGGAATGGGGAAAGGATGGGGAAAAGAGTGGGGAAAGAATGGGGAAAGAATGGGGAAAAAGGGGGAAAAATGTGGAAAAGAATGGGGAAAGAAGGGGGGAAAGAATGGGAAAAGAATTGGGAAGGAATGGGGAAAGAATGAGGAAAAAATGGGAAAGAGTGGGAAAATGGGAATAGAATTGGGAAAAAGTGGGAAAAGAATGGGGAAAGAATTGGAAAAAAAATTGGGAAAGTATGGGGAAAAGGGGGAAAAATGGAGAAAGAATGGGAAAAAATGTGGAAAAGAATGGGAAAAGTGGGAAAAGAATGGGGAAAGAATGGGGAAAGAATGGGGAAAGTGAGAAAAAATGGGGAAAAGTGGGAAAAGAATGGGAGAAAATGGGAAAGAATGGGAAAAATGAGGTAAAAAAAAGGGGAAAGAATGGGAAAATAATGGGAAAAATGGGGAAGGAATGGGAAAGGAATGGGGAAAAATAGGGAAAAGTGGGAAAGAATGGGAAAAGAATGGGGAAAAAGGGAAAAATTGGAAATGGGGTTAGAGGAGAAAAACGGGGGAAAAGGGGGAAAATTTGGGATAAAGGAGAAAAAAGGGAAAAAAAGGGGGAAAAGAGGGAAAAAAGGGGAGAAAGGGGAAAAGTGGGAAAAGGAGATGGAAAAGGGGGGAAATGGGAGAAAATCCAGGAAAAAAAAGGCGGGAAAAACGAGGGAAAAAGAGGGAAAAGGAGGGAAACGGGATTTCCAGGAAGGAGAGGCAGCCGCATTCCGACACGGCGGGAAAGCGACTCATCCCGACGGGATCGGCATTCCCGGAGCGACACCTCGGAGCATCCCAACTCCCAGCAGGAATTTTTGGGATGAAGACCCAAAGATGAAGATTTGGGAAAAATCACCACACCCTTTCGGGAATTTCTGCCCAAAATTCCTTGGAATTACATTCCAAAATTCCGGAATTACAAGAAGGAGAACGTCCCAAAGATCGATTTATCCGTCGGGAACGGGATTTCTCACGGATCCGAGCGGGAAGCGGCGGCGGGAAGCGGCGGCGGGAAGCGGAGGGGGACGGAGGATTGGGAATTCCATGCGGGATCCCGGCGGGAAGCGGATCCGGAGTGGGGCGGGAGGATTGGGAATTCCATGCGGGATCCCGGCGGGAATTCCGGGCTTACCCTCACGCTGCGGCGCTTGAAGGCGCTGTGGCGGCCGGGAGGAGGAGGAGAGCGCCGGGAATTTGCCGGAGTCTGGTACTCGGCGGGACTGGCGAGGGTGGGAGAGCTGGCGCAGAGCCCCTCCGGAACCTGGGAATTCGGGAATTGCGCGGGAGCGGCGGCGAGAGGAGCCCACGGGGAGGGGGGAAAAAACCGGGAATTTAGCGCGGAGCGGGGAAAAGCGGGAAAAGCGGGAATGGCGCCGGGGTTGGGTTCGTGGTGGACTTGGAATGTTTGGTTCTTCCCGAGAGCTCATCCCGAAAAATCGAGCTGGGAAAGCTCAGCCTGGAGAAATCCCCTGTGGAATTCCCCTCTGGAGCTCATCCCGAAAAATCGGGAGTGGTGGAGGGAGCCGGGAAAGCTCAGCCTGGAGAAATTCCCTCTGGAATTCCCCTCTGGAATTCACCTCTGGAATTCCCTGTGGAACTCATCCCAAAAAATCAGGAATTGTGGAGGGAGCTGGGAAAGCTCAGCCTGGAGAAATTCCCTGTGGAATTCCCCTCTGGAATTCCCTCTGGAATTCCCCTGTGGAGCTCATCCCAAAAAATCGGGAGTGGTGGAGTGAGCCGGGAAAGCTCAGCCTGGAGAAATTCCCCTCTGGAATTCCCCTCTGGAATTCACCTCTGGAATTCCCTGTGGAGCTCTTCCCAAAAAATCGGGAGTGGTGGAGGGAGCTGGGAAAGCTCAGCCTGGAGAAATTCCCTCTGGAATTCCCTCTGGAATTCCCCTGTGGAGCTCATCCCAAAAAATCGGGAGTGGTGGAGGGAGCTGGGAAAGCTCAGCCTGGAGAAATTCCCTGGAGAAATTCCCTGTGGAATTCCCTCTGGAATTCCCTCTGGAATTCCCTGTGGAGCTCATCCTGAAAAATCGTGAGTGGTGGAGGGAGCTGGGAAAGCTCAGCCTGGAAAAATTCCCTGGAGAAATTCCCTGTGGAATTCCCTCTGGAATCCCCTGTGGAATTCCCCTGTGGAGCTCATCCTGAAAAATCGGGAGTGGTGGAGGGAGCTGGGAAAGCTCAGCCTGGAGAAATTCCCTCTGGAATTCCCCTCTGGAATTCACCTCTGGAATTCCCCTGTAGAGCTCATCCTAAAAAATCGGGAGTGGTGGAGGGAGCTGGGAAAGCTCAGCCTGGAGAAATTCCCTCTGGAATTCCCCTCTGGAATTCCCTCTGGAATTCCCCTGTGGAGCTCATCCTGAAAAATCGGGAGTGGTGGAGGGAGCTGGGAAAGCTCAGCCTGGAGAAATTCCCCTCTGGAATTCCCTCTGGAATTCCCCTCTGGAATTCCCCGCGGAGCCAGGTTTCGGGATTTGCTTCCCGGGAAAACGAGGGATGGGAACTCGAGCTCCGTTCCGGCTGCTCCGGGGTTTATCGGGAATAATTCCCGCATGGAAAATCCGCGGATGGATCCCCCGTTCCTGGATGGATTCAGATCCACGCGGGTTTTTTGGGAATGCCTGGGACCCCAAGGCCTCCAAGAGCTTTTCCAGCCTCAAGGACTCCGGGATTCCCGGAGGGATCGAACCCCGGAGCGGTGACGCGGAGCCCATCCCAAAATCCACCACATTCCCAGATTTTCCCAGCCCAAATTCCCGTGGGGAATTCCCAAATTTCTCCGGAGCCTCACCTGGAACTGCAGCTTGGGAGCCAGGAGATTATTCTGGGATGGCGGCTTGTACAGGGGCCTGCTGGGCTGCGGGAAAAGCGGGGAAAAAAAACCCCGGGAATTCCTCCGGATCCCATCCGGGAATTCCCGGCCGGGAATCCCAGGGGAGCCCCAAATCCCGACCTTGGGAGGCGGCTCCTGGAATGTCGGCGGCTCCAGGATTTTGGGAGCGCGGTGCCGGTTGTTCCTCTCCTGCTCCTGGGCCAGCTCCTTCTCCATCAGGTAAATGTCGCTGCGGAAAGGGGAGAATCCCGGGAATTCCCGCCTCGCATCCCGAATTTTCACCGGGAAAGCACCCAGGGGGTGGGAGGGGCAGAGAATTCCCGGGTGAATTGCGGGAGGGGAATTCCCGGGGATTCTTCCGTCCCCTTCCCATTCCAAAGGGTCTCCCATGCTCCTCCGAGCCCAAAGTTTTCCATAAAAACTCCCAATCCGAGGATTTTCCCGGATTTTTCATCCACATTCCCAACCCCTCCTGTCCAGAATTCCCAGAATTTCCTGGGAAAGGATCTCTGATGCTCCTCCAAGCCCAAATTTTCCATAAAAACCCCTGATCTGAATATTTTCCTGGATTTTTCGTCCCCATTCCCAACTCCTCCTGTCCAGAATTCCCAGCCTTGGAGGGACCCTTTGGAATGGGAACGTTTCGCTTCCCGGGAAAGTCTCAGAACCCGAATTTTCCATAAAAAAAAACCCAATCCAAAGCTTTTCCTGGATTTTTCATCCACATTCCCACCACCTCCTGTCCAGAATTCCCAGAATTTCCTGGGAAAGGATCTCTGATGCTTCTCCAAGCCCAAATTTTCCATAAAAAAACCCCGATCCGAATATTTTCCTGGATTTTTCATCCCCATTCCCAACCCCTCCTGTCCAGAATTCCCAGAATTTCTTGGGAAAGGATCTCCAAAGTGTCTCCAATGCTCCTCCAAGCCCAAATTTTTCCATAAAAACCCCCGATCCGAATCTTTTCCCAGATTTCCCCCCCACATTCCCGCCTTTCCATGGATCCAGCGGAATTCCGGTCTCACCTGAGGCTGCAGAGCGGCTCCTGGAATTTGGGCTCGGAGGATTCTTTTGGAATGGGAACGTTTCCCTTCCCAGGACTCAGAACCCAAATTTTTCCATAAAAAAAAACCACAATCCGAATCTTTTCCCGGATTTTTCATCCACATTCCCGCCTTTCCATGGATCCAGCGGAATTCCGGTCTCACCTGAGGCTGCAGAGCAGCTCCTGGAATTTGGGCTCGGAGGAGCCGTGGAGACCCTTTGGAATGGGAACGTTTCCCTTCCCAGGAAAGGCTCAGAACCCGAATTTTCCATTAAAAAAACCCAATCCAAAGATTTTCCCGGATTTTCCCCCCCACATTCCCGCCTTTCCATGGATCCAGCGGAATTCTGGTCTCACCTGAGGCTGCAGAGCAGCTCCTGGAATTTGGGCTCGGAGGAGCTGTGGAAATCCTTTGAAATGGGAAAGTTTCCCTTCCCAGGAAATGCTCAGAACCCGAATTTTCCATAAAAAAAACCCCAATCCAAAGATTTTCCCGGAATTTTCCCCCCACATTCCCGCCTTTCCATGGAATTCCGGTCTCACCTGAGGCTGCAGACCAGCTCCTGGAATTTGGGCTCAGAGGAGCCCTTTGGAATGGGAACGTTTCTCTTCCCAGGAAACAGTTCAGAACCCAAAATTTTCCATAAAAAACCCCCGATCCGAATCTTTTCCCGGATTTCCCATCCACATTCCCGCCTTTCCATGGATCCAGCGGAATTCTGGTCTCACCTGAGGCTGCAGAGCAGCTCCTGGAATTTGGGCTCAGAGGAGCCCTTTGGAATGGGAACGTTTCTCTTCCCAGGAAACAGTTCAGAACCCAAAATTTTCCATAAAAAACCCCCGATCCGAATCTTTTCCCGGATTTCCCATCCACATTCCCGCCTTTCCATGGATCCAGCGGAATTCTGGTCTCACCTGAGGCTGCAGAGCAGCTCCTGGAATTTGGGCTCGGAGGAGCCCTTTGGAATGGGAACGTTTCGCTTCCCGGAAATGGTTCAGAACCCGAATTTTCCATAAAAAAAACCCCAATCCAAAGATTTTCCCGGATTTCCCTCCACATTCCCACTTTTCCATGGAATTCCGGTCTCACCTGAGGCTGCAGACCAGCTCCTGGAATTTGGGCTCAGAGGAGCCCTTTGGAATGGGAATGTTTTGCTTCCCGGAAATGGTTCAGAACCCGTATTTTCCATAAAAAAACACCCAATCTGAATCTTTTCCCGGATTTTCCTCCCACATTCCCACTTTCCCATGGAATTCCGGTCTCACCTGAGGCTGCAGAGCAGCTCCTGGAATTTGGACTTGGAGGAGCTGTGGAGACCCTTTGGAATGGGAACGTTTCGCTTCCCGGAAACGGCTCAGAACCCAAATTTTCCATTAAAAAAAACCCCAATCCAAAGATTTTCCCGGTTTTTCCCCCCACATTCCCGCTTTTCCATGGAATTCCGGTCTCTCACCTGAGGCTGCAGACCAGCTCCTGGAACCTGGGCCGTTCCCCGGGATCGTAGTCCCAGCAGCGCGTCAGGAGCGCGTAGAGCGGGGGCGGGCAGCGCTCGGGCTTGGGGAGCCGGTCCCCCTTTTCCAGGACTCCGATCACATCCCGGTTTTCCAGCCAGAAGAACGGCTGCTTCCCGAAACTCAGGATCTCCCACACGCACACGGCTGCGGGGGGCGGCCGAGGGAGATCAGAGAGACGGGAATTCCGCGGGAATTCCGGGGGAATTCCGGGAAAATTCTGGGGAATTTTGGGGGAATTCTGGGGAATTTTGGGGGAATTCCGGGGAATTTTGGGGGAATTCTGGGAAAATTCTGGGGAATTTTGGGGGAATTCTGGGGAATTTTGGGGGAATTCCGGGGAATTTTGGGGGAATTCTGGGAAAATTCTGGGGAATTTTGGGGGAATTCTGGGGAATTCCAGGGAATTTTGGGAAAAATCCTGGAAATTCTGGGAAATTCTGGGAAAACTCCAGGGAATTCCAGTGAATTTCGGTGAATTCTGGGGGATTCCGGGGAATTTTGGGAAAATTCCTGGAAATTCTGGGAAAATTCCGGGGAATTCTGGGAAAACTCCAGGGAATTCCAGTGAATTTCGGTGAATTCTGGGGGATTCCGGGGAATTTCGGGAAAATTCCTGGAAATTCTGGGAAAATTCCGGGGAATTCCGGTGAATTTTGGTGAATTCTGGGGGATTCCGGGGAATTTTGGGAAAATTCCGGGAAATTCTGGGAAATTCTGGGAAAATTACAGGGAATTCTGGGGAAATTCCAGGGAATTCTGGGGGAATTCTGGGGAAATTCCGGGGAATTTTGGGAAATTCTGGGGAATTTTGGGAAAATTACAGGGAGTTCTGGGAAAATTACAGGGAATTCTGGGAAAATTCTGGGGAATTCTGGGAAAATTCCAGGGAATTCCAGGGAATTTGGGGGAATTCTGGGGGATTCTGGGGAATTTCAGGAAAATTCCTGAAAATTCTGGGAAAATTCCAGGGAATTCTGGGAAATTTTGGTGAATTCTGGGGGATTCTGGGGAATTTTGGGAAAATTCCTGGAAATTCTGGGAAAATTCCAGGGAATTCTGGGAAAATTCCAGGGAATTCTGGGGAATTCTGGGGAAATTACAGGGAATTCCGGGGAATTCCTGTGAATTCCGGGGGATTCCGGGGAATCGGGGCCTTCCCATGGGTGTTTGGGTGTTGTTGAGTCCGGGGGGGGCGGTTTTTTAGGGATGGGGATTTTAGGGATTTGGGTTTTTAGGGATTGGGATTTTTAGGGATGGGGATTTTAGGGATTGGGGTTTTTAGGGATGGGGATTTTAGGAATGAGGTTTTTAGGGATGGTGTTTTTTGGGATTGGAGTTTTATGGACTGGGGATTTTTAGGGATGGGGTTTTTAGGGATTGGGGTTTTTAGGGATGGGGTTTTTAGGGATTGGGGTTTTTAGGGATTGGAGTTTTATGGATTGGGGATTTTTAGGGATGGGGTTTTTTGGGATTGGAGTTTTATGGATTGGGGATTTTTAGGGATGGGGTTTTTAGGGATTGGAGTTTTATGGATTGGGGATTTTTAGGGATGGGGTTTTTAGGGATTGGAGTTTTATGGATTGGGGA
Source organism: Cyanistes caeruleus (assembly GCF_971803275.1). Classification (NCBI taxonomy): domain Eukaryota; kingdom Metazoa; phylum Chordata; class Aves; order Passeriformes; family Paridae; genus Cyanistes; species Cyanistes caeruleus. The sequence goes on along the minus strand of NC_141702.1, from coordinate 1,458,996 downwards.
TTTTTAGGGATGGGGTTTTTAGGGATTGGAGTTTTATGGATTGGGGATTTTTAGGGATGGGGTTTTTAGGGATTGGAGTTTTATGGATTGGGGATTTTTAGGGATGGGGTTTTTAGGGATTGGAGTTTTATGGATTGGGGATTTTTAGGGATGGGGTTTTTTGGGATTGGAGTTTTATGGATTGGGGATTTTTAGGGATTGGGGTTTTTAGGGATTGGGATTTTTAGGGATTGGGATTTTTAGGGATTGGGATTTTAGGGATGGGGATTTTAGGGATGGGGATTTTAGGAATGAGGTTTTTAGGGATGGTGTTTTTTGGGATTGGAGTTTTATGGATTGGGGATTTTTAGGGATGGGGTTTTTAGGGATTGGGGATTTTTAGGGATGGGGTTTTAAGGGATTTGGGTTTTTTGGGATGTTTGGAGTTTTTAGGGATGTTTGGAGTGGGGAGAGTGGAATTCATCCCAAAAATTCCAGGAAATCCCTGGATGAGGAGGAGGAAGGGCCTGGTGGTGGGGGGATGGGAGCCCTTCCCAAGGATGGATTATCCCAGGGAAAAAAAACATTGGGATAATCCGGAATTCCGGAGCGGGATTTGTCCTTGTGGATGGTGTGGGAAAGGGATCGATCCCGGGATCCTGATCCCACCCCAGGGAAAAGGGATCGATCCCGGGATCCCGATCCCACCCCACGGGAAAGGGATCGATCCCAGGATCCTGATCCCACCCCAGGGAAAAGGGATCGATCCCGGGATCCCAATCCCACCCCAGGGAAAAGGGATCGATCCCGGGATCCCGATCCCACCCCACGGGAAAGGGATCGATCCCGGGATCCCGATCCCACCCCAGGGAAAGGGATCGATCCCAGGATCCCGATCCCACCCCACGGGAAAGGGATCGATCCCGGGATCCCAATCCCACCCCACGGGAAAGGGATCAATCCCGGGATCGATTTTCCATGGGAGCCATGGGAAAGGGATGAATTCCAGGATCCCATTCTGAATCCCGGGATCCCGATCCGGGCCATGGGAATCGGATCAATCCCAGATCCCGCCCCACGGGAATCGGATCAATCCCGGATCCCGCCCCACGGGAATGCTCCCAATCCCGGATCCCGGCCCACGGGAATCAGATCAATCCCAGATCCCGGCCCACGGGAATCGGATCAATCCCAGATCCCGGCCCATGGGAATTGGATCAATCCCGGATCCTGGCCCACAGGAATGCTCCCGATCCCAGATCCCGGCCCACGGGAATCGGATCAATCCCAGATCCCGCCCCACGGGAATCGGATCAATCCCGGATCCCGGCCCGTGGGAATGCTCCCGATCCCGGATCCCGGCCCACGGGAATCGGATCAATCCTGGATCCCGGTCCATGGGAATTGGATCAATCCCAGATCCCGGCCCATGGGAATTGGATCAATCCCAGATCCCGGTCCATGGGAATTGGATCAATCCTGGATCTCAGCCCACAGGAATGCTCCCGATCCCGGATCCCGGCCCACATAAATCAGATCAATCCCGGATCCCGGTCCATGGGATCAATCCCAGATCCCACCCCACGGGAATCAGATCAATCCCAGATCCCAGCCTGTGGGAATGCTCCTGATCCCGGATCCCGGCCCGTGGGAATCGGATCAATCCCAGATCCCGGCCCGTGGGAATGCTCCCGATCCCGGATCCCGGCCCGTGGGAATGCTCCCGATCCCGGATCCTGGCCCGTGGGAATGCTCCTGATCCCGGATCCCGGCCTGTGGGAATGCTCCCAATCCCGGATCCCGGCCCGTGGGAATGCTCCCGATCCCGGATCCCGGATCCCAGCCCGTGGGAATGCTCCCGATCCCGGATCCCGGCCCGTGGGAATGCTCCCGATCCCGGATCCCGCCCCACCCCGGGATCCCAGCACGCACCGAACATCCAGACGTCGCTGGCGGTGGTGAAGCGTCGGAAGTTGATGGATTCCGGCGCCATCCACTTGATGGGAAGGCGGCTGACGGAAGCTGGAAGGATCCGGGAATGCTCCAGATCCCGGGGATCTTCCCCCGGCTGCGTAGGGATCCCCGGGAGCCCCGACCCCACCGGATCCCACTGGATCCCACCTTTGTAGTACTCCTCATCCTCGATGTAGCGGGAGAGGCCGAAGTCTCCCAGCTTGACGCATTCCGGGGAGGCCACCAGGACGTTCCGCACGGCGATGTCCCTGCCGGAATAACGGGAATTATAACGGGAATTATAACGGGAATTCCGGGGATTGGGAGAGCGGGGGGGGGGGGGTAGGGGATAGGGGGAGAGGGGATCATGGGATTGGGGGAAAACGGGATAATGGGATAATGGGATAACGGTGATGGGATCATGGGATCATGGGATAACAGTGATGGGATAATGGGATAATGGGATAATGGGATAACGGTGATGGGATAATGGGATCATGGGATAATGGATAATAGGATCATGGGATAATGGGATATGGGATAATGGGATGGGATTGGGATGGGATAATGGGATTATGGGATAATGGATAATGGGATCATGGGATAATGGGATATGGGATAATGGGATGGGATTGGGATGGGATAATGGGATATAATGGGATGGGATTGGGATGGGATAATGGGATATATGGGATAATGGGATATGGGATAATGGGATAATGGGATATGGGATAATGGGATAATGGGATAATGGGATAATGGGATATATGGGATAATGGGATATGGGATAATGGGATATGGGATAATGGAATATGGGATAATGGGATAATGGGATATATGGGATAATGGAATAATGGGATAACGGGAGCATGGAATAATGGGATAACGGGATCATGGGACAACGGGATAAGACGAAGAACCCCCCCCCCCAATAACCAACGCACCTTCCCATCAATTCTCCCTCCCCATCCCCCATCCCCAATTCCCAATTAATTCCCACCCCCCCACCCCCACCCTTCCCTGAGCCCACCTCCTCCGTCCCTCCCATCCCGGAATTATTATCCCATCCCGGAATTATCCCATCCCAGAATTATCATCCCATCCCGGAATTATCATCCCATCCCGGAATTATCATCCCATCCCGGAATTCCCCCATCCCGAATCCCGCTTCCCTCACCGATGGACGCAGCTGAGCGCCTCCAGGTAGGCCAGGGCCTTCCCCACCTGCAGCGCGTACAGCACCAGCCTGGGCACCGCCAGCTCCGCCCGACGACGCTCCAGGAACTGCCCCAGCTGCGGCATTCCCGCCCGGATCAGCCCCCGGAATTCCCGAGGGAACTCCAGGAAAGGCCGCCGGGAGAGGCGGGAAAGGGGGGTCGCACCTCTCCGTAGGGATAGAGCTCCATGACGATCCAGGTGGGCTCGTCCTCGGTGATGCCGATGAGTTTGACGATGTGGGGGTGGTCCAGCTTCTTCATCAGCACTGCGGGGGAAGGTGGGGTTCCCAGCTGGGATCATCGGGATTCCCGGGATTCCCGGGATTCCCAGCTGGGACCATCGGGATTCCCGGGATTCCCAGCTGGGATCATCGGGATTCCCAGCTGGGACCATCGGGATTCCCGGGATTCCCAGCTGGGACCATCGGGATTCCCGGGATTCCCAGCTGGGATCATCGGGATTCCCAGCTGGGACCATCGGGATTCCCGGGATTCCCAGCTGGGATCATCGGGATTCCCGGGATTCCCAGCTGGGACCATCGGGATTCCCGGGATTCCCAGCTGGGATCATCGGGATTCCTGGGATTCCCAACTGGGATCATCGGGATTCCCGGGATTCCCAGCTGGGACCATCGGGATTCCCGGGATTCCCAGCTGGGATCATCGGGATTCCCAGCTGGGACCATCGGGATTCCCGGGATTCCCAGCTGGGACCATCGGGATTCCCGGGATTCCCAGCTGGGATCATCGGGATTCCCGGGATTCCCAGCTGGGACCATCGGGATTCCCGGGATTCCCAGCTGGGATCATCGGGATTCCCGGGGTTCCCAGCTGGGATCATCGGGATTCCCGGGATTCCCAGCTGGGATCATCGGGATTCCCGGGATTCCCAGCTGGGACCATCGGGATTCCCGGGATTCCCAGCTGGGATCATCGGGATTCCCGGGATGCCCAGCTGGGACCATCGGGATTCCCGGGATTCCCAGCTGGGATCATCGGGATTCCCGGGATTCCCAGCTGGGATCATCGGGATTCCCGGGATTCCCAGCTGGGACCATCGGGATTCCCAGCTGGGACCATCGGGATTCCCGGGATTCCCAGCTGGGATCATCGGGATTCCCAGCTGGGATCATCGGGATTCCCGGGATTCCCAGCTGGGACCATCAGGATTCCCAGCTGGGATCATCGGGATTCCCGGGATTCCCAGCTGTGACCATCGGGATTCCCGGGATTCCGGGATGAATCCCGACCCGGGGCAGGGGGTGGAGGAGTTGTTTTGGGGTTGTTCCCAAAGGGGTTGTTGGGGGTTGTTGGGATTTTAGGGATCGGGATCCACATCCAGGGGTTCCAGCAGGTTCCCATCCAATAATCCCGTCCCGGGATCCGGGGGGTGGGATTGGGATCCTGTCCCGGGTTTCCGGGCCTGGATCCGATCCCTTTTCCTCCATCCTGAATTCCAAAGGCCCCTTGTTCCCAAAAAGCCACCGGGAGATGCCGGGACAAGGTTGTGTCACCCCCCGCTCCGAGCACTGAGCAGGATCTTATCCCAAAAAAACACCCACAGGACCCTCGGGATCCCGAAAAACACCAGGAGGAAACTTGGGATCCCAAAAAACACCAGGAGGACCCTCAGGATCCCAAAAATCCCTGCAGGACCCTCAGAATCTCAAAAAACACCAGGAGGACCCTCAGGATCCCAAAAAAATGCCAGGAAGAAACTTGGGATCCCAAAAAACTCCCACCAGGACCCTTGAGATCCCAAAAACCCCTGGCAGGACTCTCAGGATCCCAAAAAATTCCCACCAGGACCCTCAGGATCCCAAAAAACCTTGGCAGAACCCTCAGGATCCCGGAAAATCCTGGCAGGACCTTCAGGATCCTAAAAAACCCCTACCAGGACCCTCAGGATCCCAAAAAATCTATCAGGATCCCAAAAAAAACCCTAACAGGACCCTCAGGATCCCAAAAATCCCTGTCAGGACCCTCAGGATCCCAAAAATCCCCAGCAGGACCCTCAGGATCCCCAAAAATCCATCAGAATCCCAAAAACCCCCCACCAGGACCCTCAGAATCCCAAAAAAACACAATAGGACCCTTGGGATCCCAAAAAACCCCAGTAGGACCCTCAGGATCCCAAAAAACCCCAGTAGGACCCTCAGGATCCCAAAAATCCCCACCAGGACCCTCAGAATCCCAAAAATCCCCACCAGGACCCTCAGAATCCCAAAAATCCCCACCAGGACCCTCAGAATCCCAAAAATCCCCACCAGGACCCTCGGAATCCCAAAAATCCCCAGCAGGACCCTCAGGATCACAAAAAATCCATCAGAATCCCCAAAATCCCCACCAGGACCCTCAGGATCCCAAAAAATCCATCAGAATCCCAAAAAATTCCCACCAGGACCCTCAGGATCCAAAAAAACCCTGGCAGGACCCTCAGGATCCCAGAAAACCCTGTCAGGACCCTCAGAATCCCAAAAATCCCCACCAGGACCCTCGGAATCCCAAAAAATCCCCAGCAGGATCCCAAAAATTCCACCAGGACCCTCAGAATCCCAAAAAACCCCACCTGGACCCTCAGAATCCCAAAAATCTCCAGCAGGACCCTCAGGATCCCAAAAAATCCCCATTAGGACCCTCAGGATCCCAAAAAACCCTGGCAGGACCCTCAGGATCCCAGAAAACCCTGGCCGGACCCTCAGGATCCCAAAAATTTCCAGCAGGACCCTCAGGATCCCCAAAAATCCATCAGAATCCCAAAAAATTCCCACCAGGACCCTCAGGATCCCAAAAATTCCCACCAGGACCCTCAGGATCCCCAAAAACCCCAGCGGGATCCCAAAAAATCCCCAGCAGGACCCCAAAGCTCCCCATCCGGATCCCAAAAACCCCAGGGGAATTCCGGGAATACCGGCTTCGCTGAGGAATTTCTCCCGGTTTTCCGGGCTGCAATCCTTCTTGCAGGTCTTGACGGCCACGTCCACGCGCTCCCCGCCCTGCCGGGAGGAGGGAAAAGCGGGAATGCCGCATCCCAAATCCCGGATTTCGGCCCGGCGGGGGTCGGGGAGAAGGGCGGGAATCTCACGGGAGCGGTGTAGATTCCCTGGAAAACCTCTCCGAAGAATCCTTCTCCCAGGATGCGGCCCAGGGCGACGGCGTCGCGGGAGATTCCGAAGGGTTGGGCTGCGGGGAGGCGGGAATGGTTATCCCGGGTTTTGTTTTCCCGGGTTTCGTTATCCCGGGTTTTGTTATCCCGGGTTTTGTTTTCCCGGGTTTCGTTATCCCGGATTTTATTATCCCGGATTTTATTAATTATCCCGGATTTTATTATCCCGGATTTGTTATCCCGGATTTTATTAATTATCCCGGATTTTATTAATTATCCCGGATTTTATTATCCCGGATTTTGTTATCCCGGATTTTATTAATTATCCCGGATTTTATTATCCCGGATTTGTTATCCCGGGTTTGCTATCCCAGGTTTCGTTATCCCGGGTTTTGTTATCCCGGATTTTATTAATTATCCCAGATTTTATTAATTATCCCGGATTTTATTAATTATCCCGGATTTTATTATCCCGGATTTATTATCCCGGATTTCTTATCCCAGATTTATTATCCCGGATTTTGTTATCCCAGGTTTACTATCCTGGATTTTGTTATCCCGGATTTCGTTATCCCGGATTTTGTTATCCCGGATTTTATTAATTATCCCGGATTTTATTAATTATCCCGGATTTTATTATCCCAGATTTATTATCCCAGATTTTATTAATTATCCCGGATTTTATTATCCCGGATTTATTATCCCAGATTTTATTAATTATCCCGGATTTTATTAATTAACCCGGATTTTATTACCCCGGATTTATTATCCCGGATTTTGTTATGCCGGATTTTATTAATTATCCCGGATTTTATTAATTATCCCAGACTTTATTATCCCAGATTTATTATCCCAGATTTTATTAATTATCCCGGCTTTTATTATCCCGGATTTATTATCCCGGATTTCTTATCCCAGATTTTATTATCCCGGATTTATTATCCCGGATTTTATTAATTATCCCGGATTTTATTATCCCGGATTTATTATCCCGGATTTTATTAATTATCCCGGATTTTATTAATTATCCCGGATTTTATTATCCCGGATTTATTATCCCGGATTTTATTAATTATCCCGGATTTTATTATCCCGGATTTATTATCCCAGATTTTATTAATTATCCCGGATTTTATTATCCCAGATTTATTATCCCAGATTTTGTTATCCCGGATTTTATTAATTATCCCGGATTTTATTAATTAACCCGGATTTTATTAATTAACCTGGATTTTCTTATCCCGGATTTATTATCCTGGATTTTGTTATCCTGGATTTTATTATCCCGGATTTATTATCCCAGATTTTGTTATGCCGGATTTAATTAATTATCCCGAATTTTATTTATTAACCCGGATTTTATTAATTAACCTGGATTTTATTATGCCGGATTTATTATCCCGGATTTCTTATCCCAGATTTTATTATCCCAGATTTTATTAATTATCCCAGATTTATTATCCCAGATTTATTATCCTGGATTTATTGTCCCGGATTTGTTATCCCGGATTTTATTATCCCGGATTTTGTTATCCCGGATTTTAATATCCCGGATTTTGTTATCCCGGATTTTATTAATTATCCCGGATTTTATTAATTAACCCGGATTTTATTATCCTGGTTTTATTATCCCAGATTTTATTAATTATCCAAGATTTTATTATCCCGGATTTTGTTATCCTGGATTTGTTATCCCAGATTTTATTAATTATCCCAGATTTATTATTACAGATTTTATTATCCTGGATTTTATTATCCTGGATTTTATTATCCCAGATTTTGTTATCCCAGATTTTATTAATTATCCCAGATTTTATTAATTAACCCAGATTTTATTACCCTGGATTTTCTTATCTCAGATTTATTATACTGGATTTTGTTATCCCAGATTTTATTAATTATCCCGGATTTTATTAATTAACCCAGATTTATTATCCTGGATTTTCTTATCCCGGATTTATTATCCTGGATTTTGTTATCCCGGATTTTAATATCCCGGATTTTAATATCCCAGATTTTAATATCCCGGATTTATTATCCTGGATTTTGTTATCCCGGATTTTAATATCCCGGATTTTAATACCCCAGACTTTAATATCCCAGATTTTATTATTCTGGATTTTGTTATTCCGGATTTTGTTATCCTGGATTTATTATCCTGGATTTTGTTATCCCGGATTTATTATCCCAGATTTTATTATCCCAAATTTATTATCCCGGATTTTATTATCCCGTATTTATTATCCCGGATTTATTATCCCAGATTTTATTATCCTGGATTTATTATCCCAGATTTTTTTATCCCGGATTTATCATCCCGGATTTTGTTATCCTGGATTTTGTTATCCCGGATTTTGTTATCCTGGATTTATTATCCCAGATTTTATTATCCCGGATTTATTATCCCGGATTTTATTATCCCGGATTTATTATCCCAGATTTATTATCCCAGATTTTATTATCCCGGATTTTATTATCCTGGATTTTATTATCCCGGATTTATTATCCCGGATTTTATTCCCTGGGATGAATCCGGCCAGGAAAAGCTGGGGAAATGATCCTGTCCGACCGTGAGGATCCAGGGATCCGGCGCTATCCATCATTCCAAGGATCCAGGGATCCTGCCCCATCCATCCCCAGGGATCCATCCCGGGATCCCTCTCCATCCCCAGGGATCCCGGGATCCAGCCCTCTCCATCATTCCATGGATCCAGGGATTCTGCTCTTTCCATCCTCAGGGATCCCGGGATCCTGCCCAATCCATCCCCAGGGATCCATCCCGGGATCCCTCTCCATCCTCAGGAATCCATGGATCCCATCCTCTCCATCATTCCATGGATCCCGCCCAATCCATCTTTATGGATCCAGGGATCCCGCCCGCTCCATCCTCAGGGATCCATGGGTTCCACCCTCTCCATCATTCCATGGATCCATGGATCCCGCCCAATCCAGCATTCCAAGGATCCAGGGATCCTGCCCGCTCCATCCCCAGGGATCCAGGGATCCTGTCCTCTCCATCATTCCAAGGATCCCGGGATCCCGCCCGCTCCATCCCCAGGGATCCATCCAGGGATCCTGTCCTCTCCATCATTCCATGGATCCATGAATCCTGCCTAATCCATCCCCAGGGATCCATGGATCCCGCCCTCTCTATCATTCCAGGGATCCCAGGATCCTCCCCCACGGATCCTCCGGGACCTTCCGAGAGCTTTGCCGAGGACGGGGCGGGAATTTGGTCCCGTGGGGAATTCCCGAGGGAAGCGCCAACCTCCGGATCTGGGCCGCGAGGACTCGTCCAGGATCTCGGCGTAGATCTCGGAATCTGCGGGAAAACGGGAAGCGGGAAAAGCGGGATCGGGAAGCTCAGCGGGAGGAGAGCTCCGGAGGATCCGGTGCTCCTCCGGGATGCAAGGATGCATCCCAAACCTCGGGAAAAGAGTTTGGGGAGTCCAGCCCCCCCAAATCCTGCATGGAAATGGTCCCTAATCCCAAAATCCTAAATCCCAAATCCCAAAATCCCAAATCCCAAAATCCCAAATCCAAATCCCAAATCCTGCACGGAATGGCTCCCAAATCCCAAATCCCTAATCCCAAAATCCCAAATCCCAAAATTCCAAATCCTGCTCGGAACAGCTCCCAAATCCCAAATCCCAAATCCTGCATGGAAATGGTCCCTAATCCCAAAATCCTAAATCCCAAATCCCAAAATCCAAACCCAAATCCAAATCCCAAATCCTGCACAGAACGGCTCCCAAATCCCTAATCCCTAATCCCAAAATCCCAAATCCCAAAATTCCAAATCCTGCTCGGAACAGCTCCCAAATCCCAAATCCCAAATCCCAAATCCTGCATGGAAATGGTCCCTAATCCCAAATCCCCAAATCCCAAAATCCCAAATCCCAAAATCCTAAATCCAAATCCCAAATCCTGCACGGAATGGCTCCCAAATCCCAAATCCCTAATCCCAAAATCCCAAATCCCAAAATTCAAAATCCTGCTCGGAACAGCTCCCAAATCCCAAATCCCAAATCCCAAATCCTGCATGGAAATGGCTTACAAATCCCAAAATCCTAAATCCAAAATCCCAAAATCCCAAATCCCAAAATCCCAAATCCCAAAATCCCAAATCCCAAATCCTGCATGGAATGGCTCCCAAATCCCAAATCCCAAATCCTGCATGGAATGACTCCTGAATCCCAAGATCCCGAATCCCAAGATCCCAAATCATAAAATCCCAAATCCTGCTTGGAACGGCTCCCAAATCCTGCGATCCTGAATCCCATGGCCCCAGGATGAGTTCCAAATCCCAAGATCCCGAATCCCAAAATCCCAAATCCTGCATGGAACGGCTCCCAAATCCCAATTCCCTAATCCCAAAATCCCGAATCCCAAAATTCCAAATCCTGTTCGGAACGGCTCCCCAATCCCAAATCCCAAATCCAATCAAAAATCCCGCTCTGAATGGCTTACAAATCCCAAATCCCAAATCCCAAACCCCACTTGAAATGGTTCCTAAATCCCAAGATCCCAATCCCGAGATGCCAAATCACAAAATCCCAAATCCTGCTTGGAATGGCTCCCAAATCCCAAAATCCCAAATCCCAAACCCCAAGATCCCAAACCCCCAAATCCTGCTCGGAATGGCTCCCAAATCCCAAAATCCCAAATCACAAACCCCAAGATCCCAAACCCCCAAATCCTGCTTGGCATGGCTCCCAAATCCCAGAATCCCAAATCCCCAAGATCCCAAATCCCCAAATCACAAATCCCCAAATCCCGCTCGGAATGGCTCCCAAATCCCAAAATCCCAAATCCCCGAATCCGGTGATCCCGCGATCCCGAATCCCGCGGGATTTGGGGAAGGGGCAGAGCCGAGCTCACCGCCGCTGGCGCTGTGGGAAACGCTGGAATTCCTCTCTCCCAGATTCCTGAGGGTGGGAAGAGGCTCAGGGAGCGGGACGGGGGATGAGGAGCGGGATCAGCGGGATCCCAACCCCGCACCGGGGCCGGGAATCCCGGGAAAAGGGCCGGGATCACTCACGGGGCCGGGATCTGCGGGAGGCTGATCCGCTTCTCCCGGTCTGCAGGGAGGGAAGGGAAAATCCCATCAAACCCGAATCCCGTCCCAATCCCATCGAATCCCATCAAATCCCATCCCGATCCTGTCCCGATCCCGTCCCGATCCCATCCCGATCCCATCCCGATTCCATCAAATCCCATCCCAAACCCATTTCCAATCCCATCTCAATCCCATCACAATCCCGTCCAAATCTCATCCCAATCCCATCCCAATCCCATCAAAATCCCAAATCCCAATCCCATCCCAGTCCCATCAAATCCCATCCCAAATCCCATCCCAAATCCCAATCCCAATTCCATCCCAATCCCATCCCAATTCCATCCCAATCCCATTTCCAATCCCATCTCAATCCCATCCAAATCTCATCCCAATCCCATCCAATCCCATCCCATTATCCCATTCCATCCCAATCCCAATTCCATCCCAATCCAATCCCATCCCAATCCCCTCCCAATTCCATCCAATCCAAATCCCATTTCCAATCCCATCCCAATCCCATCCATTCCCGTCCCAATCCCATCCCAATCCCATCCCATCAAGTCCCAATTCCATCCCAATCCCATCAAATCCCATCCCAATCCCATCCAAATCCCAATCCCATCCCAAATCCCATCCCAATCCCAAATCCCAATCCCAAATCCCAATCCCATCAAATCCCATCCCAATCCCATCAAATCCCTATCCCATCCCAATCCCATCTAATCCCGTCCAAATCCCATCTCAATCCCATCCCAAATTCCAAATCCCAATCCCATCCCAATCCCATCCCAGTCCCATCAAATCCCATCCCAAATCCCAATCCCATCCCAATCCCATCCCATTCCCATCAAATCCCGATCTCATCCCAATCCCATCCCATTATCCCATCCCAATCCCATTTCCAATCCCGTCCAAATCCCATCCCAATCCCATCAAATCCCAATCCTGTCCCAATCCCAATCCCAATCCCAATCCTAATCCCATCCCAAATCCCATCCCATTATCCCATCCCATTATCCCAATCCCAACCCACCCCACCTCACTCCATCCCACAATCCCACAATCCCATGATCCCACAGGTTCCCGCCATCCCACGGGATCCACCCCGCCACCCCGTTATCCCATCCCAAATCCTAATCCCATCCCAATCCCATCCCATTATCCCATCCCAATCCCATTTCCCATCCCGTCCAAATCCCATCCCAATCCCATCAAATCCCAATCCTGTCCCAATCCCATCCCAAATCCCAAATCCCAAATCCTAATCCCATCCCAATCCCATCCCATTATCCCATCCCATTATCCCAATCCCAACCCACCCCACCTCACCCCATCCCACGGGATCCCACGATCCCATGATCCCACAGGTTCCCGCCATCCCACGGGATCCACCCCGCCACCCCATTATCCCATCCCAAATCCCAATCCCATCCCAAATCCCATCCCATTATCCCATCCCATTATCCCAATCCCATCCCACCCCACCTCACCCCATCCCACAATCCCACGGGATCCCACAATCCCACAACCCCCCAATCCCACGGGATCCCGTTATCCCATCCCGGCCCTCCGGCATTCCCACCTTTCCTCGGGAACGCGATCAGCGACGTCTCGGAGTCCCCCTGGAGCCGGCAGTAGCCGTCGATGAGGTCGGCCATGTTCTCCGCCTCCGCCAGCGACGACGTCCGGATCGCCAGCGACTTGGGAATTCCGGGAATTCCCGTCGATCCCGCTTTTCCCTCACCCCCAATCCCGCTATTCCCGGCCACCAATCCCACTATTCCCACCCACCCAGGACAACGCAAAGCATTCCCGGCGCCGGGCGGGAACGCTCCCAAGTTTTGGGGAGGACACGAGCGGGAAACGGAGCTCAATCCCGGGAAATCCCGGGAAATCCGGAGCTCGGCATTCCCGGGAATTCTCCTGACCTGGGGGTTCCCGCTGAGCGCCAGCTGCAGCAGCGCCTGCCCGTCCTCGGCCGCCGAGCAGCGGATGGATCGGATATCCCGGAATTCCGCCAGGCAGGTGGGCTGGGAAAACACCGGGGGGGGAGAATCCGTCGGGAATTCCACCCGAGGTGAGTGGGATCGGCCGCGTCCGGAGCGATTCCCGGCCGGAATTCCCACCTTGGAGTCCTTGGCGGTGAGCTGGCGGATGCCCTTGGGGCCGATGACCAGATCCACCGTGATGTTCCACCCTTGCTGCGCGCGGAGGGAGCGGGAAAGGCCGGGAATTCGGGATCAGGACCGGTCGGGAATTCGGGATCGGAACAGGCCGGGAATTCGGGATCAGGAGAGGCCAGGAATTCAGGATCAGAACAGGCCGGGAATTCGGGATCAGAACAGGCCGGGAATTCGGGATCAGAACAGGCCGGGAATTTGGGATCAGAACAGGCCGGGAATTCAGGATCAGGAGAGGCCAGGAATTCAGGATCAGAACAGGCCGGGAATTCGGGATCAGAACAGGCCGGGAATTCGGGATCAGAACAGGCCGGGAATTCAGGATCAGAACAGGCCGGGAATTCGGGATCAGAACAGGCCGGGAATTCGGGATCGGAACAGGCCGGGAATTCGGGATCAGGACCGGCCGGGAATTCGGGATCGGAACAGGCCGGGAATTCGGGATCAGAACAGGCCGGGAATTCGGGATCGGAACAGGCCGGGAATTCGGGATCAGAACAGGCCAGGAATTCGGGATCAGGACCGGTCGGGAATTCGGGATCGGAACAGGCTGGGAATTCGGGATCAGAACAGGCCGGGAATTCGGGATCGGAACAGGCTGGGAATTCGGGATCAGGAGAGACCGGGAATTTGGGATCAGAACAGGCCGGGAATTTGGGATCAGAACAGGCTGGGAATTCGGGATCAGGAGAGACCGGGAATTTGGGATCAGGATGATCCCAAAAGAGCAGGAGAGACTGGGAATTCGGGATCAGGACCGGCCAGGAATTTGGGATCAGGATGATCCCAAAGGTCCCGTCCTGTTTCTGTAAAATCCCAACACCGTCCTCATCCCATCCCATCCCATTATCCCATTCTGTACTGTCCCATCCCATTATCCCATCCCATTATCCCACCCCATCCCATAATATCTCCATAACACCTGTCCCATTCCCACTGAACTCCACCCCACCTCATCCCAAATCCCAAATAATCCCAAATCCCCAAATCCCCAAATTCCAAATCCCCAAATTCCAAATCCCAAACAATCCCGGGAATGTCACCCACAGCGAGCTGGCAGCGGAAGCTCTCCTGCTCAATGGGGGCACAGGCGCCCAGGGTCAGCAGGAATTTCAGGACGCACTCGTCAAATCCCAAATCCCAAATCCCCAAATCCCAAATCCCAAACCCCAAATCCCAAATCCCAGATCCCAAATCCCAAACAACCCCAAACAATCCCGGGAATGTCACCCACGGCGAGCTGGAAGCGGAAGCTCTCCTGCTCGATGGGGGCGCAGGCGCTGAGGGTCAGCAGGAATTTCAGGACGCACTCGGCAAATCCCAAATCCCCAAATCCCAAATCCCCAAATCCCAAATCCCCAAATCCCAAATCCCCAAATCCCAAACAATCCCGGGAATGTCACCCACGGCGAGCTGGCAGCAGAAGCTCTCCTGCTCAATGGGGGCGCAGGCGCTGAGGGTCATCAGGAATTTCAGGACGCACTCGGCAAATCCCAGATCCCAAATTCCAAACCCCCAAACCCCAAATCCCAAACCCCAAATCCCAAACAATCCCGGGAATGTCACCCACGGCGAGCTGGCAGCGGAAGCTCTCCTGCTCAATGGGGGCGCAGGCGCCCAGGGTCAGCAGGAATTTCAGGACGCACTCGGCAAATCCCCAATCCCAAATCCCCAAATCCCAAACCCCAAATCCCAAATCCCCAAATCCCAAACCCCAAATCCCAAACAATCCCGGGAATGTCACCCACGGCAAGCTGGCAGCGGAAGCTCTCCTGCTCGATGGGGGCAGCAGGAACTTGAACACGCACTCTGTGTATCCCAAATCCCAAATCCCAAATCCCAAATAATCCCAAATAATCCCAAACAACCCCAAACAATCCCGGGAATGTCACCCACGGCGAGCTGGCAGCGGAAGCTCTCCTGCTCAATGGGGGCGCAGGCGCTGAGGGTCAGCAGGAATTTCAGGACGCACTCGGCAAATCCCAAATCCCAAACCCCCAAATCCCAAACCCCAAATCCCAAATCCCAAATCCCAGATCCCAAACAACCCCAAACAATCCCGGGAATGTCACCCACGGCGAGCTGGCAGCGGAAGCTCTCCTGCTCGACGGGGGCGCAGGCGCCCAGGGTCAGCAGGAATTTCAGGACGCACTCGGCAAATCCCAAATCCCAAATCCCCAAATCCCAAACCCCAAATCCCAAATCCCAAACCCCAAATCCCAAACAATCCCGGGAATGTCACCCACGGCGAGCTGGCAGCGGAAGCTCTCCTGCTCGATGGGGGCGCAGGCACCCAGGGTCAGCAGGAATTTCAGGACGCACTCGGCAAATCCCCAATCCCAAATCCCCAAATCCCAAATCCCAGATCCCAAACAACCCCAAACAATCCCGGGAATGTCACCCACGGCGAGCTGGCAGCGGAAGCTCTCCTGCTCGATGGGGGCGCAGGCGCTGAGGGTCAGCAGGAATTTCAGGACACACTCGGCAAATCCCGAATCCCAAATCCCCAAATCCCAAACCCCAAATCCCAAATCCCCAAATCCCAAACCCCAAATCCCAAACAATCCCGGGAATGTCACCCACGGCAAGCTGGCAGCGGAAGCTCTCCTGCTCGATGGGGGCAGCAGGAACTTGAACACGCACTCTGTGTATCCCAAATCCCAAATCCCAAATCCCAAATAATCCCAAATAATCCCAAACAACCCCAAACAATCCCGGGAATGTCACCCATGGCGAGCTGGCAGCGGAAGCTCTCCTGCTCGATGGGGGCGCAGGCGCTGAGGGTCAGCAGGAATTTCAGGACGCACTCGGCAAATCCCAAATCCCAAACCCCCAAATCCCAAACCCCAAATCCCAAATCCCAAATCCCAGATCCCAAACAACCCCAAACAATCCTGGGAATGTCACCCACGGCGAGCTGGCAGCGGAAGCTCTCCTGCTCAATGGGGGCGCAGGCGCTGAGGGTCAGCAGGAATTTCAGGACGCACTCAGCAAATCCCAAATCCCAAACCCCCAAATGCCAAACCCCAAATCCCAAACCCCCAAATCCCAAACCCCAAATCCCAAACAATCCCGGGAATGTCACCCACGGCGAGCTGGCAGCGGAAGCTCTCCTGCTCGATGGGGGCGCAGGCACCCAGGGTCAGCAGGAATTTCAGGACGCACTCGGCAAATCCCCAATCCCAAATCCCCAAATCCCAAATCCCCAAATCCCAAATCCCAGATCCCAAACAATCCCAAACAATCCCGGGAATGTCACCCACGGCGAGCTGGCAGCGGAAGCTCTCCTGCTCGATGGGGGCGCAGGCGCTGAGGGTCAGCAGGAATTTCAGGACGCACTCGTCCTCGCGCAGCTGCGCAAACTGCTGGAACGTCTGCTGGATCATCCGACGCAGCTGCCGCGGCTGCCAACGACAACGACAACAGCCGGAATGGCAACAGCCGGAATTACAACCGGAACTACAACCGGAATGGCAACAACAACCGGAATAACAACCGGAATTACAACAACAACACTGGGAATTACAACAACAAACGGAATGGCAACAAGAACCGGGATAACAACAACAACAACCGGAATAACAACCGGAATTACAACAACACTGGGAATTACAGCAACAACCGGAATGGCAACAAGAACTGGGATAACAACAACAACAACCGGAATAACAACCGGAATTACAACAACAACACTGGGAATTACAACGACAATGGGAATGGCAACAACAACAACCGGAATGGCAACAGCAGTGGGAATAACAACAACAACAGGAATGGCGACAGGAATAACAACAGCAGGAATGGCAACAACAATAATGGGAATAACAACAACAACAACAACAATGGGAATGGCAACAACAACGGGAAGAACAACAGCAAGAACAGCCAGAATAACAACAGGAATGGCAACAACGACGGGAATGGCAACAGGAATAACAACAATGGGAATAACAACACCGGGAATGGCAACAACAACAATGGGAATGGCAACAACTACAGGAATTACAACAACAACAACAACTACAACAGGTATTACAACAACACTGGGAATGGCAACAACAACAATGGGAATGGCAACAAGGACAGGAATTACAGCAACAACAATGGGAACAGCAACGGGAATGGCAACAGGAATAACACCGGGAATAGCAACACTGGGAATAATAACAGCAACGGGAATGGCGCCGAGAACAACGCCGGGAATAACAACAATGGGAATGGCAACGGGAATAGTGCCGGGAGCACAGCTGGGAACACTGGGAATAACAACACTGGGAATGGCACTGGGAATAGCAACGGGAACAGCGGGAATGGCATCGGGAACAGAGCCAGGAATAGCACCGGGAACAGCACCTGGAATACCACCAGAAACAGAGCCGGGAACAGCACCGGGAACAGCACCGGGAACAGCACTGGGAACAGCAGGAATGGCACTGGGAACAGCACCAGGAACAGGACTGGGAACAGCACCAGGAACAGCACCAGGAACAGCACCAGGATTTGCAACGGGAACAGCACCAGGAACAGCACCAGGAACAGCACCGGGAACAGCACCGGGAACAGCACCGGGATTAGCAACGGGAACAGGACCGGGAACAGGACTGGGAACAGCACCGGGAACAGGACCGGGAACAGGACCGGGAACAGCACCGGGATTAGCAACGGGAACAGGACCGGGAACAGGACTGGGAACAGCACCGGGAACAGGACTGGGAACAGGACTGGGAACAGCACCGGGATTTGCAACAGGAACAGGACCAGGAACAGAGCTGGGAATAGCACCGGGAACAGCACCGGGAACAGCACCGGGAACAGCACTGGGATTTGCAACGGGAACAGGACCGGGAACAGAGCTGGGAATAGCACTGGGAACAGCACCAGGAACAGCACCGGGATTTGCACCGGGAACAGCACCGGGAACAGCACTGGGATTTGCAATGGGAACAGGACTGGGAACAGCACCGGGAACAGCACCGGGAACAGCACCGGGAACAGCACTGGGAACAGGACTGGGAACAGCACCGGGAACATGGATGGAATCAGGCAGCAGGAACACTGGGAACAGCACCGGGAACAGTGTCAGGAATGGCGCCGGGAATGGTGCCAGGAACAGCAGAAACAGCGCCAGGAACAACACTGGGAACAGCACTGGGAATAGTGCCGGGAACAGCGGGAACAGCACCGGGAATGCCTCCAGGAACAGTGGGAACAGCACCGGGAATGCCTCCAGGAACAGCGGGAACAGCACCGGGAACACCGGGAACAGCGCCAGGAACAACAGGAATGCCACCGGGAACAGCACCGGGAGCAGGGATGGAATCAGGCACCGGGAACAGCGGGAACAGCCGGATCCGGGATGGATTCGGGAACAGGAACAACGGGATGGGAGAGTGACAGGGACAGAAGGAACAGCGGGAATGAGATGGACACACAGACATGGGAGATGGGGAAAGGGACACACGGACATGGACACACCCGGCCATGCTCTCTCATGTCCCCAGGTGTGTCCCCAGATGTCCCCCAAGGTGTCCCCAGTTGTCTGCAGTGTGTCCCCAGATGTCCCCAAGTGTCCCCAGTTGTCCTCCAGGTCTCCCCAGGTGTCTCCAGGTCTCCCCAGTTGTCCCCAGTGTGTCCCCAGATGTCCCCAGGTGTGTTCCCAGTTGTCCCCAGATGTCCCCAAGTGTCCCCAAGGTGTCCCCAAGTGTCCCCAGGTGTCCCCCCCCGTGTCCCTCTCACCTTCAGGTTCTCCTGCATCTGGCTGGGGAAGAACAGGTCCAGCCCCACCTCCTTCCTGCGGAGCACAGAATCCCGGGAATGTCAGCGGGAATTCCCCATCCCGGGAATGTCAGTGGGAATTCCCCAATCCCGGGAATGTCAGCGGGAATTCCCCATCCCGGGAATGTCAGCGGGAATTCCCCATCCCTGGGAATGTCAGTGGGAATTCCCCATCCCGGGAATGTCAGCGGGAATTCCCCATCCCGGGAATGTCAGCGGGAATTCCCTGATCCCGGGAATGTCAGTGGGAATTACCCATCCTGGGAATGTCAGCTGGAATTCCCTGGGAATGTCAGTGGGAATTCCCCGATCCCGGGAATGTCAGCGGGAATTCCCCAATCCCGGGAATGTCAGCGGGAATTCCCCATCCCGGGAATGTCAGCGGGAATTCCCTGATCCCGGGAATGTCAGTGGGAATTCCCCATCCCAGGAATGTCAGCGGGAATTCCCCATCCCAGGAATGTCAGCGGGAATTCCCTGGGAATGTCAGTGGGAATTCCCCATCCCAGGAATGTCAGCGGGAATTCCCCAATCCCGGGAATGTCAGCGGGAATTCCCCATCCCTGGGAATGTCAGCAAGAATTCCCCATCCCGGGAATGTCAGCGGGAATTCCCCGGGAATGTCAGCGGGAATTCCCCAATCCCGGGAATGTCAGCGGGAATTCCCCATCCCGGGAATGTCAGCGGGAATTCCCAATCCCAGGAATGTCAGGAGGAATTCCCCAATCCCGGGAAGGAAGGAGGGATCCGGCGGGAGCTGAGGGCGAGGGGGGACCCCGGGGTGGGGAGATGGGGGCGGGCGGTTCCCATCTTCATCCCTGAGGATGAGGAGGAGGAGGAGGAGGGTGAGGAGCCACAGGAGGATGAGAAGCAGCGGGAGGATGAGGAGGATGAGGAAGATGATGAAGATGAGGAGGATGATGAGGATGAGGAGCTGCAGAAGATGAGGAAGATGAGAAGCAGCAGGAGGATGATGATGAGGAAGGTGAGAGGCAGCAGGAGGATGAGGAGGATGAGGAGTAGAGGAAGATGAGGAGGATGAGGAGGATGAGGAAGATGAGGAGCTGCAGAGGATGAGGAAGGTGAGGAAGATGAGGAGGATGAGCAGGATGAGGAAGATGAGAAGCAGCAGGAGGATGATGAGGATGAGGAAGATGAGAAGCAGCAGGAGGATGAGGTGGATGATGAGGAGCCACAGGAGGATGAGGAGGATGAGGAGTTGAGGAAGAGGAGGAGGATGAGGAACATGATGAAGATGAGGATGAGGATGAGGATAAGGAGAATGAGGATGAGGAAGATGAGGAGCTGCAGAGAATGAGGAAGGTGAGGAAGATGAGGAGGATGAGCAGTATGAGGAGTAGAGGAGGATGAGGAGCTGCAGAGGATGAGGAAGATGAGAGGCAGCAGGAGGATGATGATGATGAGGAAGATGAGAAGCAGCAGGAGGATGAGGAGGATGAGGAGTAGAGGAAGATGAGGAGGATGAGGAAGATGATGAAGATGAGGAGGATGAGCAGGATGAGGAGTAGAGGAGGATGAGGAAGATGAGAAGCAGCAGGAGGATGATGATGATGAGGAAGATGAGAAGCAGCAGGAGGATGAGGAGGATGAGGAGTAGAGGAAGATGAGGAGGATGAGGAAGATGATGAAGATGAGGAGGATGAGCAGGATGAGGAGTAGAGGAGGATGAGGAAGATGAGAAGCAGCAGGAGGATGATGATGATGAGGAAGATGAGAGGCAGCAGGAGGATGAGGAGGATGATGAGGAGCCACAGGAGGATGAGAAGCAGCGGGAGGATGAGGAGGATGAGGAGTTGAGGAAGATGAGGAGGATGAGGAAGATGATGATGAGGAAGATGTGGAGGATGAGGAGGATGATGAAGATGAGGAGCTGCAGAGGATGAGGAAGATGAGAAGCAGCAGGAGGATGAAGATGAGGAAGATGAGAAGCAGCAGGAGGATGAGGAGGATGAGGAGTAGAGGAGGATGAGGAAGAGGAGGAGGATGAGGAGCTGCAGAGGATGAGGAAGATGAGAAGCAGCAGGAGGATGAGGAGGATGAGGAAGATGAGAAGCAGCAGGAGGATGAGGTGGATGATGAGGAGCCACAGGAGGATGAGGAGGATGAGGAGTTGAGGAAGAGGAGGAGGATGAGGAAGATGATGAAAAGGATGAGGATGAGGAGGATGAGGAAGATGAGGAGCTGCAGAGGATAAGGAAGGTGAGGAAGCACAGGAGGATGAGCAGGATGAGGAGTAGAGGAGGATGAGGAAGATGAGAGGCAGCAGGAGGATGAGGAAGATGAGGAGCTGCAGAGGATAAGGAAGGTGAGGAAGCACAGGAGGATGAGCAGGATGAGGAGTAGAGGAGGATGAGGAAGATGAGAGGCAGCAGGAGGATGAGGAAGATGAGGAGCTGCAGAGGATAAGGAAGGTGAGGAAGCACAGGAGGATGAGCAGGATGAGGAGTAGAGGAGGATGAGGAAGATGAGAGGCAGCAGGAGGATGAGGAAGATGAGGAGCTGCAGAGGATAAGGAAGGTGAGGAAGCACAGGAGGATGAGCAGGATGAGGAGTAGAGGAGGATGAGGAAGATGAGAAGCAGCAGGAGGATGAGGAGGAAGAGGATGATGAGGAACCATGAGAGGCAGCAGGAGGATGAGGAAGATAAAGGAGCGTGAGGAAGATGAGGAACTGCTGGAAGATGAGGAGGATGAAGAGATGTGGAAGAACGTGGAGATGTGGGAGGATGAGGAGGATGAGGAGCCACAGGAGGATGAGGAAGGTGAGGAGGATGATGAGGATGAGGAGGATGAGGAGTTGAGGAAGATGAGGAGGATGAGGAAGATGAGGGAATGTGAGGAGGATGAGGAGGATGAGGAGCCACAGGAGGATGAGGAAGGTGAGGAGGATGATGAGGATGATGAAGATGATGAAGATCATGAAGATCATGAAGATGATGAGGATGATGAAGATGATGAAGATGAGGAAGATGAGGAGGATGAGAAGCAGCAGGACGATGAGGAGGATGAGGAGCATTATGAAGATGAGGAAGATGAGGAAGATGAGGAGGATGGTGAAGATGAGGAAGATGATGAAGATGGTGAAGATGATGAAGATGAAAATGAGGATGATGAATATGATGAAGATGAGGAGGATGATGATGAAGATGAGTATGATGAAGATGAAGACGATGAAGATGGTGAAGATGATGAAGAGGATGAAGATGATGAAGATGGTAAAGATGATGAAGATGAAGAAAATGATGAAGATGAGGAGGATGATGAGGATGATGAAGATGGTGAAGATTAAGATGAAGATGAAGAGGATGATGAAGATGGTGAAGATGATGACGATGAGGAACATGATGAAGTTGAGGAGGATGATGAGGATGATGAAGATGGTGAAGATTAAGATGAAGATGAAGAGGATGATGAAGATGAAGAGGATGATGAAGATGGTGAAGATGATGAAGATGAGGAACATGATGAAGTTGAGGAGGATGATGAGGATGATGAAGATGAGGAGGTCGCTCAGCAGCCCCCCGGCCCCTCAGGACTGCGGGGCTGGACTCACTCCAGGAACTCGAAGTTGGATTTCTTGTCCAGCGCGTTGTGGGGCATGTCCTTGTAGAACCTCCTGCGGGACACGGGGACGTCGGACCGTGACACGCGGGTCCCCTGTCCCGAGTGTCCCCATGTCCTGGGGACACCCTGCATGTCCCTTCATGTCCCCCGTCCCTCCGTGTCCCCGTGACATCCTCCATGTCCCTCCATGGCCCTCCGTGTCCCCATGTCCCTCCATGTCCCCGTGTCCTGGTGTCATCCTCCATGTCCCCATGTCCCTCCGCGTCCCCGTGTCCTGGTGTCATCCTCCATGTCCCCATGTCCCTCTATGTCCCCATGTCCCTCCATGTCCCTCCATGGCCCTCCGTGTCCCCATGTCCCTCCGTGTCCCCGTGTCCTGGTGTCATCCTCCATGTCCCCATGTCCCTCCATGTCCCTCCATGTCCCTCCATATCCCCATGTCCCCCCATGTCCCTCCATGTCCCCCCATGTCCCTCCATGTCCCCATGTCCCCATGTCCCCATGTCCCTCCATGTCCCCATGTCCCTCCATGTCCCCATGTCCCCATGTCCCTCCATGTCCCTCCATGTCCCCCCATGTCCCCATGTCCCTCCATGTCCCCATGTCCCTCCATGTCCCCCCATGTCCCCATGTCCCTCCATGTCCCTCCATGTCCCCATGTCCCTCCATGTCCCTCCATGCCCCCATGTCCCCCCATGTCCCCATGTCCCTCCATGTCCCTCCATGTCCCCATGTCCCTCCATGTCCCCATGTCCCCATGTCCCCCCATGTCCCCATGTCCCTCTATGTCCCTCCATGTCCCCCCATGTCCCCATGTCCCTCCATGTCCCTCCATGTCCCTCCATGTCCCCATGGTCCCCCATGTCCCCCCATGTCCCCCATGTCCCCATGTCCCCCCATGTCCCCATGGTCCCCCATGTCCCTCCATGTCCCTCCATGTCCCTCCATGTCCCCCACATGTCCCCCACATGTGCCACCTCTCCCCATTCCCATCCCCTGGGACACACAGCGGACACCTGGGGACACTTGTGGACACACAGGGGACACAGGGGACACTTGGGGACACACGAGGATTCAGCAAGAGGTGACACTTGGTGACACTTGAGGATACTTGTGGACCCCTGGGGGCACACAGAGGACACACGGGTGGTACAGGTGACACAGGTGACACCTGGGGACACCTGGGGACACACAAGGGACACACAGGGGACACCTGGGGACACTCAGGTGACACTTGGGGACACCTGGGAACACGCAGGGACACAGGGGACACACAGGTGACATTTGGGGACACCTGGGGACGCACAGGGACACACAGGTTACTCTTGGGGACACACAGGGAGAACACAGGTGACACTTGGGGACACACAGGTTACACCTGGGGACACACAGGGAGAACACAGGTGACACTTGGGGACACACAGGTTACACCTGGGGACACACAGGGAGAACACAGGTGACACTTGGGGACACACAGGGAGAACACAGGTGACACTTGGGGACACACAGGTTACACCTGGGGACACACAGGGAGAACACAGGTGACACTTGGGGACACACAGGTTACACCTGGGGACACACAGGGAGAACACAGGTGACACTTGGGGACACTCAGGGAGAACACAGGTGACACTTGGGGACACCTGGGGACACACAGGGGTATACAGGGGACACTTGGTGACACTTGGTGACACCTGGAGACACCTGGGGACACCTGGGAACCCCTGGGGACACACAGGAGCACACAGGTGACACTTGGGGACAGCTGGGGACACACAGAGACACACAGGTGACACTTGGGGGCACACAGGTGACAGCCAGGTGACAGCTGGGGACAGCTGGGGCCGTACCTGAGCTCGAGGCAGCCCAGCTGCAGGGCCATGCCCTCGCTGACCTTGCTGGCGTAGCTCTGCATGTACTCGCTGCGCACCTGGGGACACCGGCGACACTCAGGGGACACCCAGGGGACACCCCAGGGACACTCAGGGGACATCGGGGACACCCCAGGGACACCCCGGGGACACCAGGGGGACACCAGGGACAGCGCTGTGACCACCCAGGGGACACCCTGGGGACACTCAGGGGACATCGGGGACACCCCGGGGACACCAGGGACAGCACTGTCACCACCCAGGGGACACTCCGGGGACACTCAGGGGACATCGGGGACACCCCGGGGACACCCCAGGGACACCCAGGGGACACCGGAGACACCCCGGGGACACCCTGGGGACACTCAGGGGACACTCAGGGGACACCCAGGGGACACCGAGGCAACCCCCAGGGGTGGTGACAGGGGACAATGACGGTGACAGGGGACAATGACAATGACAGGGACACTCCCCATAAACCACCCCAGGGCCACAAAACCCGGGAATCCCAGGAGATCCAGGATCTGGATCCGTTCTCCACTGCCACAAAACCCGGGAATCCCGGGAGATCCAGGATCTGGATCCACTCCTGGGGATCCCGGGAGATCCAGGATCTGGACCCACTCCTGGGAATCCCGGGAGATCCAGGATCTGGATCCACTCCTGGGAATCCCGGGAGATCCAGGATCTGGATCCACTCCTGGGAATCCCGGGAGATCCAGGATCTGGATCCACTCCTGGGAATCCTGGGAATTCCAGGATCTGGATCCACTCCTGGGAATCCCGGGAGATCCAGGATCTGGATCCGTTCTCCATTGCCACAAAACCTGGGAATCCTGGGAGATCCAGGATCTGAATCTGCTCCCCAGCGCCACAGAACCCGGGAATCCCAGGAGATCCAGAATCCGGATCCGCTCCTGGGAATCCCGAGAGATTCAGGATCTGGATCCGTTCTCCATTGCCACAAAACCTGGGAATTCCTGGGAAATCCAGGATCTGGATGCACTGCCCAGGGCCACAAAACCTGGGAATCCTGGGAGATCCAGGATCTGGATCTGCTCCCCAGAGCCACAAAACCCGGGAATCCTGGGAGATCCGGGATCTGGATCCACTCCTGGGAATCCCGAGAGATTCAGGATCTGGATCCGTTCTCCATTGCCACAAAACCTGGGAATTCCTGGGAAATCCAGGATCTGGATCCACTCCCTACCGCCTCCCCAGAACCACAAACCCCAGGAATCCCAGGAAGCCTGGGAATCCTGGGAGATCCAGGATCCGGATCCTCTCCCCAGAGCCACAAACCCCAGGAATCCTGGGAATCCTGGGAGATCCAGGATCCGGATCCTCTTCCCAGAACCACAAACACCAGGAATCCCGGGAATCCTGGGAGATCCAGGATCCGGATCCTCTCCCCAGAGCCACAAACCCCAGGAATCCCGGGAATCCTGGGAGATCCAGGATCCGGATCCTCTCCCCAGAGCCACAAACCCCAGGAATCCCGGGAATCCTGGGAGATCCAGGATCCGGATCCTCTCCCCAGAACCACAAACCCTGGGAATCCCGGGAATCCTGGGAGATCCAGGATCCGGATCCTCTCCCCAGAACCACAAACCCTGGGAATCCCGGGAATCCTGGGAGATCCAGGATCCGGATCCTCTTCCCAGAGCCACAAACCCCAGGAATCCAGAAATCCAGGATCCGGATCCTCTCCCCAGAGCCACAAATCCCAGGAATCCCAGGAATCCTGGGAGATCCAGGATCCGGATCCTCTCCCCAGAACCACAAACCCCAGGAATCCCGGGAATCCCAGGAATCCCGGGAATCCCGGGAATCTACCTGCTGGTAGAAGTAGAGCAGCGTGGTCCTGTCCTCCTGGAAGCGCTCCATGAAATCCTCGGGCAGGTACCGGATCTGGAGGTCGTACCTGGAGGGGGCCAAGGAAAAAAACCCGGGAGCCGCTCCCTCGGGAGCCCGTCCCGCTTTTCCCGGGAATTCCGGGAGAGGCGGAGCGGCGTTCCCACCTCCACTCGGCTTCCAGGTGGAGGCACTCGTATTTTTCCTGGACTTCTCCCACGGTCAGGTGGGGATGGAGCCAGTGGATCTCGTCCGACTTGACGTGCTTCAGCCTCAGGCCGTAGCAGGCGGCCAGCCGGATGTCCGGCCCGATCCGGCCGCTCTGCAGGATGGAGCGGATCACCTCCTGGGAAAACGGGAATGACGGGAAATGACGGGAAATGATGGGGAATGGGAATGGGGAATGGGGAATGGGGAATGGGAATGGGAAATGGGAATGGGAATGGGGAATGGGAATGGGGAATGGGAAATGGGAAATGGGAAATGGTTCGGGTGGGATTCGTGGAGATCCAATCCCGGCCCAATCCGGCCGCTCTGCAGGATGGAGCGGATCAACTCCTGGGAAAACGGGAATGACGGGAAATGATGGGAAATGATGGGAAATGGGGAATAATGGAAATGGGAAATGGGAAATGGGAAATGGGGAATGGTTTGGGTGGGATTCATGGAGATCCAATCCCGGCCCGATCCGGCCGCTCTGCAGGATGGAGCGGATCACCTCCTGGGAAAACGGGAATGACGGGAAATGACGGTAAATGATGGGGAATGGGGAATAATGGAAATGGGGAATGGGAAATGGGAAATGGGGAATGGTTTGGGTGGGATTCATGGAGATCCAATCCCGGCCCGATCCGGCCGCTCTGCAGGATGGAGCGGATCAACTCCTGGGAAAACGGGAATGACGGGAAATGATGGGAAATGGGGAATGGGGAATGGGAATGGGGAATGGGAATGGGAATGGGGATGGAAATGGGGAATGGGGAATGGGGAATGGGAATGGGAATGGGAATGGGGAATGGGAATGGGGAATGGGGAATGGGGAATGGGAATAGGGAATGGGAATGGGGAATGGGGAATGGGGAATGGGAATGGGAACAGGAATGGGAATGGGGAATGGGAATGGGGAATGGGGAATGCGGAAGGGGAATGGGGAATGGGAATGGGGAATGGGAAATGGGAAATGGGGAATGGGGAATGGGAACAGGAATGGGAATGGGGAATGGGAATGGGGAATGGGGAATGCGGAAGGGGAATGGGGAATGGGAATGGGGAATGGGAAATGGGAAATGGGGAATGGGGAATGGGGAATGGGGAATGGGGAATGGGAATGGGGAATGGGAATGGGGAATGGGAAATGGGAAATGGGGAATGGTTCGAGTGGGATTCGTGGAGATCCAATCCCGGCCCGATCCGGCCGCTCTGTAGGATGGAGCGGATCAACTCCTGGGAAAACGGGAATGACAGGAAATGACGGGAAATGATGGGAAATGATGGGAAATGATGGGAAATGATGGGAAATGATGGGAAATGATGGGAAATGATGGGAAATGATGGGAATGGTTTGGGTGGGATTCATGGAGATCCAATCCCGGCCCGATCCGGCCACTCTGCAGGATGGAGCGGATCAACTCCTGGGAAAACGGGAATGACGGGAAATGACAGGAAATGATGGGGAATGGGGAATGGGAATGGGGAATGGGGAATGGGGAATGGGGAATGGGAATGGGGAATGGGAATGGGAATGGGGAATGGGAATGGGGAATGGGGAATGGGAATGGGGAATGGGGAATGGGAATGGGGAATGGGGAATGGGAATGGGAATGGGAATGGGGAATGGGGAATGGTTTGGGTGGGATTCGCGGAGATCCAATCCTGGCCCGGCCGGCCAGGGGCACTCCAGCCTCGCCGTGTGGAGAATCTGGGGTGGGTCTGGTTTAAAAGTTTGGGAATTCCTGGCTGGAATTCCACTGGAATTTTGTCCAAACAATCCTCTTGGTGCAAGGTAGAAGAGCCAGGAGAAGGGTGGGATTCCAGGTTGGAATTCCATTGGAATTTTGTCCAAATATTGATTGGGAAATGAGGAGAATCTGGGGCAGCTCAGGTTTAAAAGTTTGGGAATTCCTGTCTGGAATTCTGTTGGAATTTTGTCCAAACATAAATTGGGAAATGAGGAGAATCTGGGGAAGTTTGGGTTCCAGAGTGGTTCAAGTTTGGGAATTCCTGGGCTGGAATTCCGTTGGATTTTTGTCCAAACCATCCCTGGTGCAGACTCAAGGCAGAAGAGCCAGGAGAAGTGGACAGGGTGGGATTCCAGGCTGGAATTCCATCAGAATTTCATCCAAATGGCCAGTGGGAAAGTGATCCCAGGGATTCTCTGGGAATTCCTTCCCGAGCTCCCAGCTCCCCTTTCCCAGTGGGAAGCCATTCCCTGGCTCCTGGCCCTGCGGCCCTTTCCCAAATCCCAGCTCTCCCGCAGCCCCTGGAGCCTCGGGAAGCGGCTCCCAGGATTCCCGGGATCCCTTTTCCCAATCCGGCCACACATTCCCGGCTCTCCTTGGAGGTTTAATCATTAACCCGGGATCCTGGAGCAGCCGGATGTGGAATTCCACATTCCGGAGGCTCCCAGGGGCCCAGAAAAGCCAACCTGGGAAATCCGGGAAATCCTCGGGAATCTCTGGGAAATCCGGGATCCCTCGGGATCCTCCCGGGGTCCCATCCCAGGAATGGGGGATGGTAGCCGGGATTGAGGAATTCTGGGGGGGATTTGGGATTTTCCAGCAGTTTTGGATTTGATCCCGGGAAAAACCACGGAGGGAATTGGTGGGAATGGGGGTGGGGGAGGGGAGGTGGTTCCTGGGATCCTTCCCTGATCCGGCTGCACATTCCCAGCCGGGCTCCAGGTGAGTCCCCACCCCCGAGAGCTCCGGGAGCACATTCCCGATTTCCACACCCCATTCCCCAGCTGGAATCCACCGGGCTCCGGGCGGAAAGGGCGAGCAGCACATTCCCGAACCAATCCCACCGATATCCACGCGGGAACGGCCCCAAAATCCCTTCCCGGCCTCCTCCCGGCCTCCGCGCCCCCATCCGAGGTCGGGAATCACGGAACCGGGGAACCTCAAAACTCATCCCAACATTCCCAACTTCTCCAGCCAGGCGGGAAACGTGGCTGGAAGGAGCCGGATCCGAACCCAACCACTCCAGAATTCCCGATCCCGCAATTCCCGATCCCGCGTACCCGGATCTCGGTGGCCACCGTGCACTTGACCAGCTTGAAGTTCTTGCCCAGGTTGAAGCTGTTGCTGTAGAAGCAAACCTTGAGGATCCGCGTCTCCTCCTGATCCCGCTGGGAATCCTGGCGGGAATCCCGGGGGGGATCCCGATCCGGCGTCCCCATGGCGTCGGGAATCCCGGAAAGGCGGCGGGAAGAGCTGCTCCGGGGGTCGGGAATGGCGCTGATCCGAGGGAGGGCCGGGGCGTTAGGAGAGGAGCATCCCTTCCCTGCGGGAATGAGGGAGAGACGGGATCGGGATGGGGAATGGGGAAATGGGAATGGGAGAGGGGAAATGGGGAATGGGAATTGGAATGGGGATGGGGAATGGGAATGGGAATGGGGAATGGGGAATGGGAATGGGAATGGGAATGGGGAATGGGGAATGGGGAATGGGGATGGGAATGGGGAATGGGAATGGGAATGGGAATGGGGAATGGGGAATGAGGAATGGGGAATGGGAATGGGGAATGGGGAATGGGAATGGGAATGAGAATGGGGAATGGGGAATGGGAATGGGGAATGGGAATGGGGAATGGGAATGGGGAATGGGAATGAGAATGGGGAATGGGGAATGGGAATGGGGAATGGGAATGGGGAATGGGGAATGGGGAATGGGAATGGGGAATGGGGAATGGGGAATGGGGAATGGGGAATGGGGAATGGGAATGGGAATGGGGAATGGGGAATGGGGAATGGGGAATGGGGAATGGGGAATGGGAATGGGAATGGGAATGGGGAATGGGGAATGGGGAATGGGGAATGGGAATGGGGAATGGGGAATGGGGAATGGGAATGGAAAATTATGGGAAATGGGAATGGGGAATGGGAAATGGAGAATGGGAGATGGAAAATGGGAATTTTGAAATGGGAATTGGGAATGGGAAATGGAAAATGGGAAAGGGGAAATGGGAGGGGGGAAACGGGAAAGTGACACCCCCGTGTCATTGTCACCTCCAGTGACAGCCCCGTGTCATTGTCACTCCCATGGTGACACCCCCGTGTCATTGTCACCTCTCCATGGTGACACCCCTGTGTCATTGTCACCCCCACGGCGCCACCTCCCCTCCCCCACCCCCATTCCCACCAATTCCCTCCGCGTTTTTTCCCGGGATCAAATCCAAAACTCCCGGGAAATCCCAAATCTCCCCCAGAATTCCTCAATTCCGGCTCCCATCCCCCATTCCCCAGGGAAAACCCCCCGGGAGGATCCCCCAGGATTCCCGGATTTCCCGGATTTCCCGAGGATTTCCCGGATTTCCCGAGGATTTCCCGGAGATTCCCAAGGATTTCCCAGAGATTCCCGGGGATTTCCCAGAGATTCCCAAGGATTTCCCAGAGATTCCCGAGGATTTCCCAGAGATTCCCGAGGATTTCCCCTTTCCCGGGTTGGCTTTTCCAGGCCCCCGGGAGCCTCTGGAATGCGGAATTCCGCATCCGACTGCTCCAGGATCCCGGGTTAACGATTAAACCTCCCGGGAGAGCCGGGAATGTGCAGCCGGATCAGGGAAGGATCCCGGGAATCCTGGGAGCCGCTTCCCGAGGCTCCAGGGGCTGCGGGAGAGCTGGGATTTGGGAAAGGGCCGCAGGGCCAGGAGCCAGGGAATGGCTTCCCACTGGGAAAGGGGAGCTGGGAGCTCGGGAAGGAATTCCCAGAGAATCCCTGGGATCGATTCCCAAGGAAAGGCCGGATCACCCCGGGAATTGCCGGGATTGGAGCGGGATGGGGACCGGAATCTTCCCCTCCCCCCACCCCATTTCGGGATCTTTCCATTTCCCGCTTTTTTCAGGGTTTGGGTTTTTTTTTTTCCCCCACTTTGGGGATTTTTGGGGTTTTTTGGGGGATTTTGGGGTTTTTTATGGGATTTTTAGGAATTTTGGAGAGGATTTTGGGGGATTTGGGGAGGGTTTTTTTTTATTTTTGGGGGGTTTTTGGGTTTTTTTTGGGTTTTGGGGTTTTTTGGGGGGTTTTTTTAGGGATTTTTGGGGTATTTTTTGGAATTATTTTAATTTTGGGGGATTTTTTTGGGTTTCGGAGGGTTTTTGGGGGGAGTATGGATTTTTTGGGGTTTTTTTATTTATTTTTGGGGATTTTGAGGGGTTTTTTGGGTTTTGGAGGGTTTTTTTGGGGATTTTTGGTGGTTTCCTGGGGTTTTTTGTGGTTGTTGGGTGGGTTTTGGGGGATTTTGGGGGATTTTTGGGGATTTTTGGGTGATTTTTAGGGATTTTGGGTTTTTGGCGGGGATTTTTGGGGATTTTTGGATTTTTGGGGGGGTTTGGGGATTTTTGGGGGATTTGGGGGGATTTCTGGGGTTTTTTTTTTTTGGGGGGGATTTTTTTTTGGTTTTGGGTTTTTTTTTAATTTTGGGGGATTTTTTTGTTTTTTGGAGGGTTTTGGGGGTTTTTTGGGGGTTTGGGGTTTTTTTGGGGGGTTTGGGGGTTTTTTGGGGGGATTTTTGGTTTTTTTGGGGATTTTTGGGGTTTTTTTTGGGATTTTTAGGAATTTTTGGGGATTTTTGGTTTTTTGGGGGTTTTTGGGGGGTTTTCTGGGGATTTTTGGGAATTTTGGGGGGATTTGGGGGGATTTTGGGGGGATTTGGGGGGATTTTGGGGATTTTTAGGGGTTTTTGAGGGGATTTTGGGGGGATTTTGGGTTTTTGGGGGTTTTTTTTACGGATTTTTGGGGTGTTTTTTTTATTTTTGGGATTTTTGATATTTTTGGTTTTTGGGGGGATTTTGGGGTGGGTTTTTTTTATTTTTTTGGATTTTTTTTTGTTTTTTCGGGTTTTTTGGGGTGTTTTTTTATTTTTGGGGTGTTTTTTTTTTGTTTTTTTGGTTTTTTTTGGTTTTTCGGGGTTTTTTGGGGCCTCTCGGGGCCGGGCCCCGCCGGAAGCCGCAGCCTTTGCACAACCCCCGCTGACACTCGGGTGACAACCGGGTGACAACCGGGTCACCTCCCCCACCCCGTCCCCAAAATCAACCCCAAAAATCCCAAAACGACCCCAAATCCCGCCGGGGATTTTTTTAGGGAATGCGGGCCGGGAATATTCCCGGGTGTTTTTCCCTTTTTCCCCCTCATTCCCGGATTTTTCCGTCCCCGTGAGGGGGGAGAGGGGAGAGCGGGGACGGGAACGGGGGGAATCCCGGGGAAAATTAATTATCCCGGGGAAAATTATCCCAAGGAAAATTCCCGGCGGCGCCTCAGAGCGGGGACACCAGGGGACACGAATGTCCCCTCACAAGGGACACCAGGGGACACCAGGGGACACCAGGGGACACCAGGGGACATCAGGGGACATCAGGGGACACCAAAGGACACCAGGGGACACCAGGGGACACCACAGGGACACCAGGGGACACGAATGTCCCCTCACAAGGGACACCAGGGGACACCAGGGGACACCAGGGGACATCAGGGGGACACCAGGGGGACACCAGGGGACACGAATGTCCCCTCACAAGGGACACCAGGGGACACCAAAGGACATCAGGGGACACCAGGGGGACACCAGGGGGACACCAGGGGACACCAGGGGACACCAGGGGACACCAGGGGACACCAATGTCCCCTCACAAGGGACACCAGGGGGACACCAGGAGACATCAAAGGACATCAGGGGACATCAGGGGACATCAGGGGACACCAGGGGACACGAATGTCCCCTCACAAGAGACACCAGGGGGACACCAGGGGACACCAATGTCCCCTCACAAGGGACACCAGGGGACATCAGGGGGACACCAGGGGACATCAGGGGGACATCAAGGGACGCCGGGGGACATCAGGGGACATTCAAGGGACACCAGGGGACATCAGGGGACACCAGGGGACACGAATGTCCCCTCACAAGAGACACCAGGGGGACACCAGGGGACACCAAAGGACATCAGGGGACACCAGGGGACACCAGGGGACATCAGGGGGACACCAGGGGACACCAATGTCCCCTCACAAGGGACACCAGGGGACACCAAAGGACACCAAAGGACACCAAAGGACACCAGGGGACACCAGGGAACATCAGGGGGACACCAGGAGACATCAAAGGACACCAAAGGATATCGGGGACACCAGGGGACACCAAAGGACACCAAAGGACACCAGGGGACACCACAGGGACACCAGGGGACACGAATGTCCCCTCACAAGGGACACCAGGGGACACCAAAGGACACCAGGGGACATCAGGGGGACACCAGGAGACACCAGGGGACACCAGGGGACACAAATGTCCCCTCACAAGGGACACCAGGGGGACACCAGGAGACATCAAAGGACACCAGGGGACACCAAAGGACACCAGGAGACACCAGGGGACACCACGGGGACACCAGGGGACACGAATGTCCCCTCACAAGAGACACCAGGGGACACCAGGCGACACCAAAGGACATCAGGGGACACCAGGGGGACACCAGGGGACACCAGGGGACACCAGGGGACACCAGGGGACACCAAAGGACACCAGGGGACACCAGGGGACACCAAAGGACAGCAGGGGACACCAGGGGACACGAATGTCCCCTCACAAGGGACACCAGGGGACACCAGGGGACACCAAAGGACATCAGGGACACCAGGGGACACGAATGTCCCCTCACAAGGGACACCAGGGGGACACCAAGGGACACCAGGGGACATCAGGGCACACCAATGTCCCCTCACAGGGGACACCAGGGGACAATCAGGGGACACCAAAGGACATCAGGGGACATTCAAGGGACACCAAAGGACATCAGGGGACACCAAGGGACACCCAGGGGACACCACGGGAACACCAGGGGACACCAATGTCCCCTCACAGGGGACACCAGGGGACACCAAAGGACATCAGGGGACATTCAAGGGACACGAAAGGCCACCAGGGGACATCAGGGGACACCAGTGAACATCAGGGGACATCAGGGGACACCAATGTCCCCTCACAAGGGACACCACGGGGACATCAGAGGACACCAGGGGACATCAGGGGACACCAGGGGACACCAAAGGACACCAGGGGACATCAGGGGACATCAGGGGACACGAATGTCCCCTCACAAGGGACACCAGGGGACACCAAAGGACACCAGGGGACACCCAGGGGACATCAATGTCCCCCCACAAGGGACACCAGGGGGACACCAGGGGACACCAAAGGACACCAGGGGACACCACGGGGACACCAGGGGACACCAGGGGACACCAGGGGACACAAATGTCCCCTGACAAGGGACACCAGGGGACACCAAAGGACACCAGGGGACATCAGGGGGACACCAGGGGACACCAGGGGACACCAGGGGACACGAATGTCCCCTGACAAGGGACACCAGGGGACACCAAAGGACACCAGGGGACACCAAGGGACACCAGGGGACATCAGGGGACACCAATGTCCCCTCACGAGGGACACCAGGGACAATCCCATCCCCCCCCCCGTGTCCCCAAATTCCCACCGCGCTCCTCCCACTTCCATGAAAAACCTGGAAAAGCGTCCCTGGTGCCACCCTGACCCCTCCCCCAAAAGTGTCACCTCCCCCCCGCCTTGGGGACACTTGGGGACACTTCCCGGCCCCCCCCCCCGCCCCCCCGGTGACGCAACCGCGGAGGAAACGAAACCGAGCCCGGCGCTGCCACCAACGGCCCCTCCCCGCCCCCACAGTGTCCCCTGATGTCCCCAAGTGTCCCCAAGTGTCCCCTGATGTCCCCAAGTGTCCCCCAGTGTCCCCCAACGTCCCCTCCTGTCCCCCAATGTCCCCCAGTGTCGCCTCGGTGTCCCCCAACGTCCCCTCCTGTCCCCCAGTGTCGCCTCCTCCCGGCGGTGGCACCGGCGCCACCAACGTCCCCTCCCTGCCCCAAACAGTGTCCCCTGATGTCCCCAAGTGTCCCCCAGTGTCCCCTGATGTCCCCAAGTGTCCCCCAACGTCCCCTCGGTGTCCCCTCGGTGTCCCCCAGTGTCGCCTCCTCCCGGCGCTGCCACCGGCGCCACCAACGTCCCGTCCCCGCCCCCACAGTGTCCCCTGATGTCCCCCAAAGTCCCCCAGTGTCCCCTCCTGTCCTCTTGGTGTCCCCTCGGTGTCCCCTAATGTCCCCCAATGTCCCCTCGAGTCCCCCAATGTCCCCCCAGTGTCCCCCAGTGTCGCCTCCTCCCGGCGGTGCCACCGGCGCCACCAACGTCCCATCCCTGCCCCCCCAATGTCCCCTCGAGTCCCCCAATGTCCCCCAATGTCCCCCCGTGTCCCTCAGTGTCCCCTCGTGTCCCCCCTGTCCCCCAGTGTCCCCCAAGTGTCCCCCAAGTGTCCCCCAACGTCCCCTCCTGTCTCCCAATGTCCCCCAGTGTCGCCTCCTCCCGGCGCTGCCACCGGCGCCACCAACGTCCCGTCCCTGCCCCCCCCCCAGTGTCCCCTCGAGTCCCCCAGTGTCCCCTCCTGTCCCCTCGGTGTCCCCTCGGTTCCTCCCCCCAGTGTCCCCCAATGTTCCCCAGTGTCCCCAAGTGTCCCCCAAAGTCCCCAAGTGTCCCCTGATGTCCCCCGGTGTCGCCTCGAGTCCCCCAGTGTCCCCCAGTGTCCCTCGGTGTCCCCCAGTGCCCCCAAAAGTCCCCCAATGTCCCCTCGTGTCCCCTCCTGTCCCCCAGTGTCCCCTGATGTCCCCAAGTGTCCCCCAGTGTCGCCTCCTCCCGGCGGTGCCACCGGCGCCACCAACGTCCCGTCCCCGCCCCCCCAATGTCCCCTCGAGTCCCCCAGTGTCCCCCAAGTGTCCCCCAACGTCCCCTCCTGTCCCCCAATGTCCCCCAGTGTCCCCTCGTGTCCCCCAGTGTCCCCTGATGTCCCCACCTGTCCCCCAGTGTCGCCTCCTCCCGGCGCTGCCACCGGCGCCACCAACGTCCCGCCCCCGCCCCCCCCAATGTCCCCTCGAGTCCCCCAGTGTCCCCCAGTGTCCCCCAGTGTCCCTCAATGTCCCCCAGTGTCCCCTGCTGTCCCCCAGTGTCGCCTCCTCGCGGCGGTGGCACCGGGAAGGTCCCCGCGGGCCCCGGGGCCACCTCCCGCACCAGGAAGTGGCCCCGGTGGCTCGCGGGGAGCCGCGGGTCCCCTCCCGGTGTCGCCTCCCGGGGTGGCAGCCCTCGGTGGCACCTCGGTGTCGCCAACTCTGTCCCCCGGGCGGCGCTCGGGTCCCCTCCCCGCCTCGGGAATTCTCCGGGATTGGCTTTTCCCGGGAATCCGCCGCCAGGTGAGGGAGGAGGGGCAGCGGGAAACTCCCGGGAATGCGGGGCGAGGACGGCGGCACTTACGGAGGGATGGTCCCGGTGTCGCCCGGGCCGGTCCCGGTGTCACCCGAGGTGGTCCCGGTGTCACCTGGGCTGGTCCCGGTGTCGCCCGGGCCGGTCCCGGTGTCACCTGGGCTGGTCCCGGTGGTCCCTGGGCTGGTCCCGGTGGTCCCGGGCTGGTCCCGGGATGGTTCCGGTGTCGCCCCGGGGTGGTCCCAGTGTCGCCCGGGGTGGCCCCGAGGTGGCCCCGAGGTGTCGCCGCTGTCCCCGCGCCGAGCGCGCGCCGGCGGCGCTTCCTGCTGTGACTGGCAGGGGTGCGCAGAGGGACCGGCGGCGGCACCGGAACCGGCACCGGGACCCGACCGCGGAACCGGCACCGGGACCCGACCGCGGAACCGGGAACCAGAACCGGGACCGGCACCGGGACCCGACCGCGGAACCGGCACCGGGACCCGACCGCGGAACCGGGAACCAGAACCGGGACCGGCACCGGGACCTGACTGCGGAACCGGCACCGGGACCTGACTGCGGAACCGGGATCAGGACCTGACTGCGGAACCGGGACCGGCACCGGGACCCGACCGCGGAACCGGCACCGGGACCTGACTGCGGAACCGGGATCAGGACCTGACTGCGGAACCGGGACCGGCACCGGGACCCGACCGCCGAACCGGGACCGGGACCGGGACCGGGACCGGGACCCGACTGCGGAACCGGGAACCAGAACAGGGACCAGCACCGGGACCGGGACCTGACTCCGGGACCGGCACTAGGACCCAGCACCCGACAGTGGCAGCAACACCCGGAACCGGGAGCCGGCACCCGACAGTGGCAGCGGCGCCCAGAACCGGAACCGGGACCAGGATTTGGCACCCGACAGTGGCAGCGGCGCCCAGAACCGGAACCGGGACCAGGATTTGGCACCCGACAGTGGCAGCGGCACCCAGAACCAGCACCCGGAATCCAGCAGAGGCACCGGGACCGGAACCGGCACCAGGACCCAGAACTGGCACCTGACAGTGGCACCGGGACTGGGACCAGCACCGGGATCCAGCACCCGGCGGGGGCACTGGAACCGGGACCCAGAACCGGCACCCAGAACTGGAACCGGGACCCAGAACTGGAACCGGGATCAGAACCGGGACCCGGCACCCAACACCGATACCGGGACCAGAATTGAGATCCAGCACCCAGCACCGATACCGGGACCAGAACTGGGACCCAGCACCCAGCATCGGTATCGGGACCGGAACCGGGACCCAGAACCAGGACCCCGTACCCAACACCCAGTGCCCAGAACCAGGACCCAGCACCGATATCGGGACCAGAACTGGGACCCAGCACCCAGCACCGATACCGGGACCAGAACTGGGACCCAGCACCCAGCACCGATACCGGGACCAGAACTGGGACCCAGCACTGATACCGGGACCAGAACTGGGACCCAGCACTGATACCGGGACCAGAACTGGGACCCAGCACCCAGCACCGATACCGGGACCAGAACTGGGACCCAGCACTGATACCGGGACCAGAACTGGGACCCAGCACCCAGCACCGATACCGGGACCAGAACTGGGACCCAGCACCCAACACCGGTATCAGGACCAGAACCAGGACCCAGCACTGGTATCAGAACCAGAACCGGAACCAGCCCCCAGCACCAGGACCAGCACCGGGAACCGGGAACCGGCACCAACCCGAACGCTCCCGGTGCCGCTGGAATTCCCGCTGGAATTCCCGCTGGAATTCCCGTTCCTCCCCAAATCCCGGATCCCAAAGCTGCCGGACGCGGGAATTCCGCAGGGATTCGGGAATGGGGAGCCAGAGGTCACCCGGGATTCAGCCGTGGGAATGGGAATGCGGGAATTCCACAGGAATTTTGGGAATTTTGGGAATGGGGATGACCCTGGAGCTCATCCCGGCCTCCAGGCGCTCATTCCCGCACCCAGTGGGAATCCTGGCGCTATCCAGGGAAAACCGGATCCCGGGAGCGGCTCCCGGATCCCGAGCCGCCATTCCCAGCTCTGATTCCCGATCCCGATTCCCGATCCACGCAGGCATTCCGGTGACCCACGGGATCCGAATTCCCGCTGGATAAACCGGGAACGGGAGATTCCCAAGGGATCGTCCATAGGGATCCCGCCACCCCGGGGCGCTGGGAATCCCGGGATGGTTTGGGGTGGGATCCGCCGATCCTCGATCCCATTCCCACCCCGCCATCCCGGGCTGCGCCAGCTTTTCCTCGGATGCTCCCAGGGATTCTCCGGGAATTCCAGCCCATCTCTCCTCTCTCCCGTTTTCCCGCGCTTCCCATCTCCTCGGCTTCCCGTTTTTCCCTGCATCCCGTCTCTCCTGTATCCCGTTTTTCCTGTATCCCGTTTTCCCGCGCTTCACATCTCTCCCAGCTTCCCGTTTTCCCTGAATCCCATTTTCCCGTTCCCCACCTCTCCCTGTATCCCATCTCCTCCCGCTTTCCCACCTACCCCCTTTTCCCAGCTTCCCATTTTCCCTGAATCCCATTTTCCCTGCTCCTCATCTCTCCCTGTATCCCATTTTCCACCTGTATCCCATTTTCCCGCTCTTCCCATGTCTCCCTGCTTCCCAGCTCCATCTGTATCCCATTTTCCCTGCATCCCATTTTCCCTGTATCCCATCTCTCCTCTATCCCGTTATTCCCACACTTCCCATCTCCTCGGCTTCCCGTTTTTCCCCGTATCCCGTTTTCCCTGTATCCCGTTTTCCCTGCTCCGCCTGTATCCCATTTTCTTGTTCTTCACATTTTCCCTGTATCCTGTTTTTCCCTGCATCCCATCTCCTCTTTCATCCCATTTTCCCTGCATCCCATCTCTCCTCTATCCCGTTTTCCCACACTTCCCATCTCCCCCTGTATCCCATTTTCCCATGTCTCCCATCTTCCCCTGCATCCCGTTTTTCCCTGTATCCCATTTTCCCGCTCTTCCCATGTCTCCCTGCTTCCCAGCTCCACCTGTATCCTATTTTCCCTGTATCCCATTTTCCCTGTATCCTTTCTCCCCTGTATCCCATTTTCCCTGCTCCGCCTGTATCCCATTTTCCTGTTCTTCCCATTTTCCCTGTATCCCATTTTCCCACACTTCCCATCTCCTCTGCTTCCCATTTTCCCCATATCCCATTTTCCCCGCATCCCGTTTCTCCCTGCATCCCATCTCCTTTTCATCCCATTTTCCACCTGTATCCCGTCTCTCTCCTATCCCGTTTTCCCGCGCTTCCCATCTCCTCTTTCATCCCGTTTTTCCCTGAATCCCATTTTCCCGTTCCCCACCTCTCCCTGTATCCCATCTCCTCCCGCTTTCCCACCTACCCCCTTTTCCCAGCTTCCCATTTTCCCTGAATCCCATTTTTCCCTGCTCCTCATCTCTCCCTGTATCCCATTTTCCCTGCATCCCACTTTTCCCTGCTCCCATCTCCTCTTCCATCCCATTTTCCACCTGTATCCCATTTTCCCGCTCTTCCCATGTCTCCCTGCTTCCCAGCTCCACCTGCATCCTATTTTCCCTGTATCCCATTTTCCCTGCATCCCATCTCTCCTCTATCCTGTTATTCCCACACTTCCCATCTCCTCGGCTTCCCGTTTTTCCCCGTATCCCGTTTTCCCTGTATCCTTTCTCCCCTGTATCCCGTTTTCCCTGCTCCGCCTGTATCCCATTTTCTTGTTCTTCACATTTTCCCTGTATCCCATTTTCCCTGTATCCTGTTTTTCCCTGCATCCCATCTCCTCTTTCATCCCATTTTCCCTGCATCCCATCTCTCCTCTATCCCGTTATTCCCACACTTCCCATCTCCTCGGCTTCCCGTTTTTCCCCGTATCCCATCTCTCCTGTATCCCATTTTCCCGTGTCTCCCATCTCCCTCTGCATCCCGTTTTCCCGTTATTCCCATTTTTCCCTGTATCCTTTCTCCCCTGTATCCCGTTTTCCCTGCTCCGCCTGTATCCCATTTTCCTGTTCTTCCCATTTTCCCCTGTATCCCATTTTCCCACGCTTCCCATCTCCTCTGCTTCCCATTTTCCCCGTATCCCATTTTTCCCTGCATCCCATCTCCTCTTTCATCCCGTTTTTCCCCTGTATCCCATCTCTCTCCTATCCCGTTTTCCCGCGCTTCCCATTTTCCTTCTCTCCCGTTTTCCCACGTTTCCCATCTCCTCTGCTTCCCATTTTCCCTGCACCCCACCTCTCCCTGTATCCCACCTCCTCCCGCTTTCCCACCTATCCCATTTTCCCTGCATCCCACTTTTCCCTGCTCCCATCTCCTCTTTCATCCCGTTTTTCCCTGTATCCCATTTTCCCGTGTTTCCCACCTCTCCCTGTATCCCATCTCCTCCCACTTTCCCACCTATCCTGTTTCCCCTGTATCCCATTTTCCCACGCTTCCCCTCTCCTCTGCTTCCCATTTTCCCCATATCCCATTTTCCCCGCATCCCGTTTTTCCCTGCTCCCCATCTCCTTTTCATCCCATTTTCCACCTGTATCCCATCTCTCTCCTATCCCGTTTTCCCGCGCTTCCCATCTCCTCTTTCATCCCGTTTTTCCCTGAATCCCATTTTCCCGTGTTTCCCACCTCTCCCTGTATCCCATCTCCTCCATCTCCTCCCGCTTTTCCACCTATCCCCTTTTCCCAGCTTCCCATTTTCCCTGAATCCCATTTTTCCCTGCTCCTCATCTCTCCCTGTATCCCATTTTCCCTGCATCCCACTTTTCCCTGCTCCCATCTCCTCTTTCATCCCATTTTCCACCTGTATCCCATTTTCCCGCTCTTCCCATGTCTGCCTGCTTCCCAGCTCCACCTGTATCCTATTTTCCCTGTATCCCATTTTCCCTGTATCCCATTTTCCCTGAATCCCATCTCTCCTCTATCCCGTTATTCCCACACTTCCCATCTCCTCGGCTTCCCGTTTTCCCCTGTATCCCGTTTTCCCTGTATCCCGTTTTTCCTGTATCCCGTTTTCCCTGTATCCCGTTTTCCCTGCTCCGCCTGTATCCCATTTTCTTGTTCTTCACATTTTCCCTGTATCCCATTTTCCCTGTATCCTGTTTTTCCCTGCATCCCATCTCCTCTTTCATCCCATTTTCCCTGCATCCCATCTCTCCTCTATCCCGTTATTCCCACACTTCCCATCTCCTCGGCTTCCCGTTTTCCCCTGTATCCCGTTTTCCCTGTATCCCGTTTTTCCTGTAT
This sequence comes from Cyanistes caeruleus, assembly GCF_971803275.1. Lineage (NCBI taxonomy): Eukaryota > Metazoa > Chordata > Aves > Passeriformes > Paridae > Cyanistes > Cyanistes caeruleus. The sequence goes on along the minus strand of NC_141702.1, from coordinate 1,416,683 downwards.
CCCGTTTTCCCTGTATCCCGTTTTCCCTGCTCCGCCTGTATCCCATTTTCTTGTTCTTCACATTTTCCCTGTATCCCATTTTCCCTGTATCCTGTTTTTCCCTGCATCCCATCTCCTCTTTCATCCCATTTTCCCTGCATCCCATCTCTCCTCTATCCCGTTATTCCCACACTTCCCATCTCCTCGGCTTCCCGTTTTTCCCCGTATCCCATTTTCCCTGTATCCTTTCTCCCCTGTATCCCATTTTCCCTGCTCCGCCTGTATCCCATTTTCCTGTTCTTCCCATTTTCCCTGTATCCCATTTTCCCACGCTTCCCATCTCCTCCTCTTCCCATTTTCCCTGCACCCCACCTCTCCCTGTATCCCACCTCCTCCCGCTTTCCCACCTATCCCATTTTCCCTGCATCCCACTTTTCCCTGCTCCCATCTCCTCTTTCATCCCGTTTTTCCCTGTATCCCATTTTCCCGTGTTTCCCACCTCTCCCTGTATCCCATCTCCTCCTGCTTTCCCACCTATCCTGTTTCCCCTGTATCCCATTTTCCCACGCTTCCCATCTCCTCTGCTTCCCATTTTCCCCGTATCCCATTTTCCCCGCATCCCGTTTCTCCCTGCATCCCATCTCCTTTTCATCCCATTTTCCACCTGTATCCCGTCTCTCTCCTATCCCGTTTTCCCGCGCTTCCCATCTCCTCTTTCATCCCGTTTTTCCCTGAATCCCATTTTCCCGTTCCCCACCTCTCCCTGTATCCCATCTCCTCCCGCTTTCCCACCTACCCCCTTTTCCCAGCTTCCCATTTTCCCTGAATCCCATTTTTCCCTGCTCCTCATCTCTCCCTGTATCCCATTTTCCCTGCATCCCACTTTTCCCTGCTCCCATCTCCTCTTCCATCCCATTTTCCACCTGTATCCCATTTTCCCGCTCTTCCCATGTCTCCCTGCTTCCCAGCTCCACCTGTATCCCATTTTTCCCTGTATCCCATCTCTCCTCTATCCCGTTATTCCCACACTTCCCATCTCCTCGGCTTCCCGTTTTTCCCTGTATACCATCTCCTCTTTCATCCCATTTTCCCATCCCATTCCATTTTCCCATCCCATTTTCCCATCCCATCCCATTTTCCCATCCCATCCCATTTTCCCATCCCATTTTCCCATCCCATCCTCCCATTTTCCCTGAATCCCATCTCTCCTCTATCCCATTCTCCCGCGCTTCCCATCTCCTCGGCTTCCCATTTTCCCTGTATCCCGTTTTCCCTGTATCCCGTTTTCCCTGTATCCCATTCTCCCGCTCTTCCCATCTCCTCGGCTTCCCGTTTTCCCTGAATCCCATCTCTCTTCTATCCCATTCTCCCGCTCTTCCCATCCTCTCGGCTTCCCATTTTCCCTGTATCCCATTTTCCCACCTCTCCCCGTGTCCCATCTCCTCCCCGCTTTCCCACGTATCCCGCTTTCCTAGCTTCCCATTTTCCCTGAATCCCACTTTTCCCTGCTTCCCATCTCCTCTTTCATCCCATTTTCCACCTGTATCCTATTTTCCCGTTTTCCCTGTATCCCATTTTCCACCTGTATCCCATTTTCCACCTGTATCCCGTTTTCCCTTTATCCCATTTTCCCAGCTTCCCGTTTTCCCTGAATCCCACTTTTCCCTGCTCCCATCACCACCTGTATCCCATTTTCCACCCGTATTCCCATTTTCCCGTTTTCCCTGCATCCCGTTTTCCCATCACCACCTGTATCCCGTTTTCCCTGTATCCCATTTTCCCTGTATCCCGTTTTCCACCTGTATCCCGTTTTCCCTGTAGCTCTTCCTTCCCTCCGGAGCCATCCCAGCCCCATCCAAGGCTCCTTCCTGGTGCTTCCCACTTTTCCCGCCGGGAAATCCCGGGATTTTTGCCGGGAGGGATTTTTTTGGGGCCCGACTCCGGAGTTTTCCAAGGGATTCCCTGGGATCCGCATTCCCGAAGCCCCGTGCTGGGTGAGGGGATCCCGGAGTTGGGCTGGATCCCGCGGGATCCAGCCGGGATCCGATCCCAGCCTCGGGAAAAGCCTCGGGAATGGGAGCGGGAGCCGCTTCCCAAAATTCCGGGCAGCTGGGAAAAGCGGGATGAGCTCCCGGGCTGGGAGGAGGTGGAAAGTTCGGGAATTCGGGAATTCCGAGCGCCGGGAATCACCCGGGATCTGCCGGAATTTTCCCGGAGAAGGGAATTGGGAACGTTTGGGATCCCTTGGGGCATTCCAGGGATTCCAAGGGCGATGCGGATCACCGGGATGGGGATATCCAGGGAATGTCGGGATCGGGGAAGCCCCGGGGGATGCGGGAATGTCCCAGGGACATCCCGGGAATGGAATCGGGAAGGATTTGGGAATCTCGGGGGTGCTCCAGGTGGGAATTCCCGGCTGCCGGAAGCCAATCCCAACCTCCAGCTTTTCCAAGGGCCGGAATCCTTTTGGCTTTTTCCCGGAAATCCGGGAATTTTCCGGGTGGGATATCCGGCAGTTCCTCCACCCAGGAAGGCGGAAAAACCGGGATAACCGGCAGGGGGGAAGAAAAAATTCCCGAAAAAAATTTTTCCATGGAAAATCCTGCTGGTTCCGCCGAGTTTTCCCTCGGGATGGATCCCGGGAAGGATCCCGGAAAGGATCCCGGGAATGTTGGGATCACGGAGAGCCCGTTTGAGGAAGCGGCAGAAAAAAAGGGAAGAGGAAGAGGCCGAGGATCCCGACATTCCTGGTCCCGGAGCTGATCCCGTAACGGATCCCCGGATCCCGGAGCAGATCCCTGGGTCCCCGAGTGGATCCTTCATCAGATCCCCAGACCCCTGAGCTGATCCCCGAGGGGATCCCCAGATCCCAGAGCGGATCCCCGGATCCCGGAGCAGATCCCTGGGTCCCCGGGTGGATCCTTGAGCAGATCCCCAGACCCCTGAGCTGATCCCCGAGGGGATCCCCAGATCCCAGAGCGGATCCCCGGATCCCGGAGCAGATCCCTGGGTCCCCGGGTGGATCCTTGAGCAGATCCCCAGACCCCTGAGCTGATCCCCGAGGGGATCCCCAGATCCCAGAGCGGATCCCCGGATCCTGGAGCAGATCCCTGGGTCCCCGGGTGGATCCTTGAGCAGATCCCCAGACCCCTGAGCTGATCCCCGAGGGGATCCCCAGATCCCAGAGCGGATCCCCGGATCCCGGAGCAGATCCCTGGGTCCTCGAGTGGATCCTTGAGCAGATCCCCAGACCCCTGAGCTGATCCCTGAGCGGATCCCCAGATCCCAGAGCGGATCCCTGGATCCCGGAGCAGATCCCTGGGTCCCCGGGTGGATCCTTGAGCAGATCCCCAGACCCCTGAGCTGATCCCCGAGAGGATCCCCAGATCCCAGAGCGGATCCCCGGATCCCGGAGCAGATCCCTGGGTCCCCGGGTGGATCCTTGAGCAGATCCCCAGACCCCTGAGCTGATCCCCGAGAGGATCCCCAGATCCCAGAGCGGATCCCCGGATCCCGGAGCAGATCCCTGGGTCCCCGGGTGGATCCTTGAGCAGATCCCCAGACCCCTGAGCTGATCCCCGGCTCCCTGGGCAGATCCCGTAGTGGATCCCATAGTAGATCCTGGATCCCGGAGCAGATCCCTGAGCGGATTCCGGGGTCCCCGAGTGGATCCCATAGCGGATCCCCAGATCCCCCCCCCGGATTCTCATTCCCATCCCCGGCAGCAATTCCCGAGCTCCGGCAGCGCCTCCCCCACAGGAGGAGATGCGCAATTCCCACGCTCCGGGATCCGGAGGGATCCGGGGGGATCCGGGGGGATCCGCCAGGCCGGGAATCTCCCGGGCTGTGTGTGGGGTGTGGGGGAGAGGATCCCCGAAAATTCCCGCTGGGAATCTCGGGGCGGTTGGGAAGGAGCCGCGCTCACCCCGGCCCTTTCCCAACCTCATTCCCACAAGTTTGGGGAGGAAATCCTGGGGAAAACGGCGCTTCCATCCCCAATCCCCAATCCCGGGAACCCCGAACCCCGAATCCCGAACCCCATTCCCGGCGGATCCTCACAGGAGAGCTGGCTGAGGAGGCGGCGGAGCCATCCCATGCTCCCTTTTCCAGCTTTTCCAGAGGCGATTCCCGTCGCTCCGGGAACGGCTCCCGGGAAACCGCCGCTCCCCCCCACCACCACCCCCGCGCGCTTCCCGAATTCCCGCTTTTCCATTGGAAACGGAGAGCCGGGAATCACAGCCCCGCCGGGATTCGTTGGCGCTTGGAATTCCAATTTTTTGGAATTTTGGATTCCACCCCCCCAAAAAAAACAAAACAAAAAAAAAACAAAAAAACAACCACCGCAAAACTCTAAAAAAAAAAAAAAAACGGGATAACGAACTCACTTTTTCCAAGGGAATTGTTGGAGGAGGGATCCGGCCGGGATTTGGGAGCGGGAGAAGTTGGAGCCGCTTCCCGAGGTTGGGAGGGAGCCGTTCCCAGCGCCGGGAATTCCGCGGGCGCTTGCTGCCATCTTCAGGAAAACCGGGAGAGAAAAATTCCAGCCGGAATTCCAAACCCTCCCCCCCCCGTCCCCAGCTCAGAATTCCAAGGAATTCGGGGCTTCCCGGCCCTCAGAACCCCGCGGAGGATTCCATGGTTTAACTTGGATCGTTTCCCCTTCCCAACGGGTTTTTAGGGAAGTGGGAATTTATTTTTTTTTCCCACCCCCCTCAAGGAAGGAAAATCCTGGGAAAGATTTGGGAATGAGGCTGGAAAGGGCTCAGGGCGATCCCGGCGGGATTCTCCCGGTTTTCCTCATCCGTGGGATCATCCCGGGTTTTTCCCCCCCACCCCGTCTCGGGAATTCCTGGATGGAATCCTTCGGGATTTTTTTTTTTCCCAAGGGAATGGGATATCCCAAAAAAATCCAGCGGGAATTTATCCCTGCCCGGGATATTCCCGCTCCTCCTCCATCCCAAAGCGGCCCCGTCGGGGATGCGGAATTCCCTGGGAAAGGAAAAAATTCCCTGGGATCTCCAGGAAGGGAAAAAAGCGGGATTTGGGGGAAGCTGAGGCCGGGAAAGGCCTGGAATTTTTTCCATGTGGGGGCTCCCCCCCATCCCCCCATCCCATCCCATTCCCAGCCTCCTGCCATTTCCATGGAAACCGTGGATACAAATTCCATGGCAACCCCATGGCAACGCCGCCGTTCCCGCATCCCGGAGGCGGGAGAGGCCCGGGAACGCTGAGAGCTCCTTTCCCGGCCTTTCATGGAATTCATGGAATTCCCAGGAATCCTGGAGCTGGCCGTGGGGATCAAGGGATGGGCCCGGAGCCGGAGGAGGCTGGAAAATCCCGGGAATGGGAATGGGGAGAGGGATCCCCGTCCTGGGAATTGATCCCAGGGATTCTCCGGGAATTCCTTCCCAAGCTCCCAGCTCCCCTTTCCCAGTGGGAAGCCATTCCCTGGCTCCTGGCCCTGCGGCCCTTTCCCAAATCCCAGCTCTCCCGCAGCCCCTGGAGCCTCGGGAAGCGGCTCCCAGGATTCCCGGGATCCCTTTTCCCGATCCGGCTGCACATTCCCGGCTCTCCCAGACCGGGATTGGATCCAGCCCCATCCCGACTCCTCCTGGAGAAGGAATTTCGAGATCCAGGGGCTTCGCTGGGAATTGGGAACTCCAGGAAGGGTCTCCCTTCCCTTTTCCATCCCTGAATTCCATAAAAATCCCTCGGGACGGATCCTGAGTGTTCTTTAACTTGGAATGCCGGACTGATTTTGGGAAGAGACCTTCAATCCCATCCCATCCCATCCCATCCCATCCCATCCCATCCCATCAGCGGTCACACAATTCCCACTATCCCAGGCTGCTCCAACTTTTTATTGGAAGCTTCCAGGGACGGAGCAGCCATAGAAATCCCTGGGATTCCCATCCCAGCGCCTCCCCACATTCCAGCCCCCGCTCCTTTCGGTTGGATCCCAGCGGGAAAAAGCGGGAGGAGCTCTCCCGGTGCCGTTTTTCCCGGTGTTTCCCACGAAAACGCGTCGGGATTTGGGAAAATAGGGAAAAGGTGGGGAGGGGAGGCGTCCATGATGCTCCCGCCGTTGCCAAGCAACGGGAAGAGCCATCGCGCATGCGCAGCATCGCTCAGGCCACACCCATGTCGTGTTACTTAGCAACGAGCGACGCTTTTGTATCTGCGCATGCGCAGCAGCGCTCCAGTAACGCCCCCGCGTGTTGCTTAGCAACGAGGAACGCTCTTGGCTCAGTGCATGCGCAGTGAGCGCGGAGCATCCCCCGTTTCCATGGCAACGGGAGCCGCGCATGCGCTGTAGCGGGCGCTCACCTGCGCTCAGGTGCCCCCATGGAGCAGGGGGAGAGCGGGGCAGCCCCGGGAGTGCAGCTGGAACCGGCAGAGCCCGAACCTCATCCCGAGCCTCGTCCCGAACCTCATCCAGAACCTCATCCCGATCCCGAACCCGATCCCCGGGCTGATCCCGGTCCCGGGGCTGATCCCGGTCCCGGGGCTGATCCCGGTCCCAGGGCTGACCCCGTTCCCGGGGCTGATCCCGAACCCGGGGCTGATCCCGAGCCCGAACCCGGGGCTGATCCCGAGCCCGAACCTGGGGCTGATCCCGAGCCCGAACCCGGGGCTGATCCCGGGCCCGAACCCGAGTCCGGGGCGGATTGGGAGCGGCAGCAGCGAATCGCCGCCCGCCGGAACCGCCTCGATGCCCGGCGCCGGTGAGGGACGGGGAACCGGGACTGTGAGGGGAACCGGGACCGTGAGAGGAACCGGGACAGTGAGGGGAACCGGGACGGTGAGGAGAACCGGGCCAGAGAGGGGAACCCGGTCGATGAGGGGAACCGGGACAGGGGAACCGGGACCGTGAGGGGAACTGGTCTCCCAGTGAGGAGAACCGGGCCGGTGAGAGGAACCAGAATGGTGAGAAGAACCGGGCTGGTGAGAGGAACCGGGATGGTGAGAGGAACCAGTGAGAAACGGGGGAACCGGGCCAGTGAGAACTGGGCTGGTGAGGAGAACCGGGCCGGTGAGAGGAACTGGGCCAGTGAGGGGAACCGGGACAGCGAGGGGAACTGGGCCAGAGAGGAGAACCGGGCCAAAGAGAGGAACCGGGCCGGTGAGGGGAACCGGGCCAGTGAGGGGAACTGGGCCGGTGAGGGAACCGGGGGAACCGGTGAGGAGAACTGGGAACCCCCCTCCCCACGGAGAGAGATCCTGGCGTTCTGCACTGGGATGGGATCCAGGCCCTTCCTGAGCATTGGGGAGAGGTTGGGGTGGGAAATATTCCCACTTTTCCCTGTTTTCCTAAAAAAAACCCGTGGGAAATATTCCCACTTTTCCCTGTTTACCCCCCCAAAAAAGTGGGAAATATTCCCATTTTTCCTTGTTTTCCTGCCAGGGAAGCCCTTGGGGAGAAGGTGGAGCAGGAGGAGGAGGAGGAGGAGAAGGAAGAGGAGAGGAAGAGCCTGAAGCTGATCCAGGAGACCGGGAAGGTGAGGAAAAAAACGGGAATCTCCTCCTGGATCCCTCCTTATCCCTCGTTTTCCTCCTTTATGGACATAAAAAATAATCGGGAGAGGAATTCCCCAGGACTGGGATCGGGGCTGGATCCTCAGGATCCGATGGGAATTTCCTCTTGGATCCGGCTTTATCCCTTGTTTGGATCCTCGGTGGGACAAAAATCCAGGAAAGAAACTCCCCAGCACCAGGATTTGAGCTGGATCATTGGGATCCAATGGGAATTTCCTCTTGGATCCATCCTCAATCCCTGTTTTCTTCCTGGGATTTGGGATCCAATGGGAATTTCCTCTTGGATTCATCCTCGATCCCTTGTTTGGACCCTCGGCGGGACAAAAATCCAGGAGAGAAACTCCAGGATCGGGATTCGGGATCCGATGGGAATTCCCTCTTGGATCCATCCCCGATCCCTGTTTTCCTCCTGGGATTTGGGATCCGACAGGAATTTCCTCTTGGATCCCTCCTCGATCCCTCTTTTCCTCCTGGGATTTGGGATCCGATGGGAATTTCCTCTTGGATCCATCCTCGATCCCTGTTTTCCTCCTGGGATTTGGGATCCGATGGGAATTTCCTCTTGGATCCATCCCCGATCCCTGTTTTCCTCCTGGGATTTGGGATCCAATGGGAATTTCCTCTTGGATCCATCCCCGATCCCTGTTTTCCTTCTGGGATTTGGGATCCGCCAGGAATTTCCTCTGGAATCCCTCCCCGATCCCTCTTTTCCTCCTGGGATTTGGGATCCGCCAGGAATTTCCTCTGGAATCCCTCCCCGATCCCTGTTTTCCTCCTGGGATTTGGGATCCGATGGGAATTCCCTCTTGGATCCATCCTCGATCCCTGTTTTCCTCCTGGGATTTGGGATCTGACGGGAATTTCCTCTGGGATCCATCCCCGATCCCTGTTTTCCTTCTGGGATTTGGGGTCTGCCAGGAATTTCCTCTGGGATCCATCCCCGATCCCTTGTTTGGATCCTCGGCGGGACAAAAATCCAGGAGAGAAACTCCAGGATCGGGATTCGGGATCCGAAAGGAATTTCCCCTCGGATCCCTCCTCATCCCAAACTTTCCTCCTCGACGGGCCAAAAACCGGGAGAGGAGCTCCCAGGGACGGGGATTCCAGCTGGATCCTTGGGATTGGGTTCCCGCCCATCCCGGGGACGGGGAGGATCCGGGATTGGCGCATTCCAAGGCGGAATTCCCGGCAGGTCCTGGCCAAGCTCCTGTTCCACGGGACGCAGCTGGTGACCAACGTCCAGGTGGAATCCGATCTCCGGGAATGGCGGAGGCGGGAAAAGGAGGGCCCGGAGAAGCTGAGGAGGTGAGCGGGAATGGGGCCGGGAGTTTGGGAACGCCGCCGGGTTCCCGTGGGAGATTTCGGGATTTGGGATTTCGGCTGGGATTTGGGGAAGGGCCGGGAGTCAGGGAATGGATTCCCACTGGGAAAGGGGAGCTGGGGCTGGGAGCTCGGGAAGGAATTCCCGGAGAATCCCTGGGAGTGCCCCAGGAAAGGGTGGAACCCTCTGGAATGGCGGGGTTGGAATGGGATGGGATTGGAAATCCATGGATCCTATCCCAAACCATTCCGGGATTCTGGGATTGAGGACACTCAGGATCCATCCCAAGGGATTTTTATGGAATTCAGGGATGGAAAAGGGAAGGGAGACCCTTCCTGGAGTCCCCAATTCCCAGTGAAGCCCCTGGATCCCGAAATTCCTTCCCAGCGAGGAGTCGGGATGGGGCTGGATCCAATCCAGGAGAGCCGGAGAGGGATTTGGGAAAAGGGCCCGGAATGCCGGGACAGGGAACGGCTCCCACTGCCCCAGGGTCGGGATTTTGGGATCTTGGGAAGGGATTCCCGGCTGGGCTGGAATTCCCAGAGAATCCCTGGGAGCTCCCAAGGAAAGGCGGGATCACCCTGGGATGGCGGGGTTGGAACGGGAAGGAATTGAAGATCCACAGATCCCATCCCAAACCACCCGGGAATTCCCCCTTGGAATTCCTCAGCGCATTCCTGGGAAGGCCCTGCCCATCCCCCTCCTCCCACAGCGGGATTTTTCCTGCTGGGATTTTCCCGAAGCCCTTCCAGCCCCTGGCATTCCCTGACCCTCCCCGGGATCCTTCCTGGCCGCTCCCATCCCGCTTTTCCACCAGCCACATTCCCGGGATTTGGCAAGCCCAAATCCGCGCTCCCGCTGCCTTTGGAGCAGCTCCCAGCTGGAGCAGGATGGGAATTCCCCGCTCCATGGGAATTCCCAGCGGGAATCTCCTCCGGGAAGCGGCTGCCGGCAATTCCGGGAATTTGGGGGTGGCTCCGGCAGGAATTTCCCGGAGATGCTCCGGGAATGGCCGGATTCCCTGGGCTGCTCCAGACCTTCATCCCAAACGGGGATTCCGGGATGGAATTCCGGGAAGGGATTCCGGGAAGGGATTCCGGGAAGGGAAGGGAATCCGGGAAGGGATTCGGGAAGGGATTCTGGGATGGGATTTTGGGAAGAGGTTCTGGGAAGGGAAGGGAATCTGGGAAGGGATTTTGGGATTTAGGGAAGGGATTCTGGGAAGGAATTTAGGAAAGGGATATAGGGAAGGGATTCCGGGAAGGAATTTAGGGAAAGGATTTCGGGAAGGGATTCAGGGAAGGGATTTTGGGATTTAGGGAAGGGATTCAAGGGAAGGAGAAGGAATTTAGGGAAGCGATTTAGGGAAGGGATTTTGGGATTTAGAGAACGGATTCCAGGAAGGGATTTAGGGGAGGAGAAGGAATTTAGGGAAAGGGTGTTGGGAAAGGATTTAGGGAAGGAAAGGATTTCAGGAAGGGATTCCGGGAAGGGATTTCGGGAAGGAGAAGGGATTTAGGGAAAGGATTTAGGGAAGGGATGCTGGGAAGGAAAGGGATGTAGGGAAGGGGTGTTGGGAAGGGATTTAGGGAATGGATTTAGGGAAGGAAACGGATTTTGGGAAGGGACTTTGGGATTTAGGGAAGGAGAAGGGATTCCAGGAAGGGATTCAGGGAAGGGATTTTGGGATTTAGAGAAGGGATTTAGGGAAGGGAAAGGATTTAGGGAAAGGATTCAGGGAAAGGAGAAGGAATTTAGGGAAGGGATTCAGGGAGGGGGTTTAGGGAAGGGATTTTGGGATTTCGGGAAGGGATTTTGGGATTTTGGGAAGGGATTTAGGGAAGGAAAAGGATTTAGGGAAATGATTCAGGGAAGGGATTCTGGGAAGAAAAGAAATTTAGGGAATGGAAGGGATTCAGGGAAGGGATTTAGGGATTTAGGGAAGGGATTCAGGGATTTAGGGAAGGGATTTAGGGAAAGGGTTCAAGGAAAGAAGGAATTTAGGGAAGGGATTCAGGGAAGGGATTTAGGGAAGGAAAGGGATTTAGGGAAGGGATTTAAGGAAGGGATTCCGGGAAGGAATTTATGGAAGGGAAGGAATTTAGGGAAAGGATTTCGGGAACGGATGCTGGGAAGGAAAGGGATGTAGGGAAGGGGTGTTGGGAAGGGATTTAGGGAATGGAAGGGATTCCGGGAAGGGATTTTGGGATTTCGGGAAGGGATTCTGGGAACGGATTCAAGGAAAGGAGAAGCAATTTAGGGAAGGGATTCAGGGGGGGGGGTTTAGGGAAGGGATTTTGGGATTTCGGGAAGGGATTTTGGGATTTAGGGAAGGAAAAGGATTTAGGGAAAGGATTCAGGGAAGGGATTCTGGGAAGAAAAGAAATTTAGGGAACAGAAGGGATTCAGGGAAGGGATTTGGGGATTTAGGGAAGGGATTTAGGGAAGGAAAAGGATTTAGGGAAAGGATTCAGGGAAGGGATTCTGGGATTTAGGGAAGGGATTCAGGGATTTAGGGAAGGGATTTAGGGAAAGGATTCAAGGAAAGAAGGAATTTAGGGAAGGGATTCAGGGAAGGGATTTAGGGAAGGAGAAGGGATTTAGGGAAGGGATTCAGGGAAAGAAACGGATTCAGGGAAGGGATTCTGGGAAGAAAAGAAATTTAGGGAATGGAAGGGATTCAGGGAAGGGATGAAGGGATTTAGGGAAGGGATTTAGGGAAGGAAATGGATTTACGGGAGGGAATTTGGGATTTCAGGAAGGGATTCTGGGAAGGGATTTAGGGAAGGAGAAGGAATTTAGGGAAGGGATTCAGGGAACAGATTCAGGGAAAGAATTCAGGGAAGGAAAGGGATTTAGGGAAGGGATTTAGGGAAGGGATTTAAGGAGCGAATTTATGGAAGGGAAGGAATTTAGGGAAAGTATTTAGGGAAAGGATTTACATAACGGATTCAGGGAAGGAAAGGGATTCCGGGAAGGGATTTAGGGACTGGAAAGGATTCCGGGAAGGGATTTAGGGAATAGAAACACCCCAGGCATGGAGCAACTCCAGCCCTATCCCAGCTCCGCCATTCCCTGGCTTCCCGCAGGCTGGAAAAGCTGGAGACGGAGGCCAAGCGCGGCGCGGAAAAGTTGGCGGAGATCAACTCCAGGTGGGGCTCGGCCGAGGAGCTGAAGGTGCCGCAGGAATTGTGGGAATTGCTGGAGCAGCAGCAGGAGCAGTGCCAGCAGCTCCTGGCCGAGAAGAACCAGCTGATCCAAGAGCTCCGGCAGGTACCCGGGAACAGCCGGAGCCGCTCCCGGGGCTGGGAGAGCCAGGAATGTACAGCCGGATCGGGAAAAGGGATCCCGGGAATCCTGGGAGCCGCTTCCCGAGGCTCCAGGGGCTGCGGGAGAGCTGGGATTTGGGAAAGGGCCGCAGGGCCAGGAGCCAGGGAATGGCTTCCCACTGGGAAAGGGGAGCTGGGAGCTCGGGAAGGAATTCCCAGAGAATCCCTGGGAGCGCCCAAGGAAAGGCTGGAGCCACCTAGGATTGGGATTTGGATTGAAATTGGGATGGGATTTAAAATCCAGGGATCCCATCCAAATAATTTTGGGATTCTGGGATCGAGGACACTCAGGATCCACCCCGAGGGATTTTTATGGAATTCAGGGATGGGAAAGGGAAGGGAGACCCTTCCTGGAGTCCTGAGATTCCCAGTGAAGCCCCCGGATCCTGAAATTCCTTCTCCAGGAGAAGTCGGGATGGGGCTGGATCCAATCCCGGTCTGGGAGAGCCGGGAATGTGCGGCCGGATCGGGGAAGGATCCCGGGAATCCTGGGAGCCGCTTCCCGAGGCTCCAGGGGCTGCGGGAGAGCTGGGATTTGGGAAAGGGCCGCAGGGCCAGGAGCCAGGGAATGGCTTCCCACTGGGAAAGGGGAGCTGGGAGCTTGGGAAGGAATTCCCAGAGAATCCCTGGGATGAATCCCCAGGAAAGGCCGGATCACCCTGGGATCGGGATTAGGATTTGACTGGGCCGATCCTTGAGGTCTCCTCCCAACCACTCCAGGATCATTCCGTGTCCTGCCCTTTCCCTGAGGATTCCCGCTGAATTCCGGCTGATTCCAGGCTGCCATTCCCTGTTTTTCCCAGGAGCTGCAGGCCAGGGATGAGCAGTACGAGCAGGCCCTGAAGGAGCAGGCGGAGGAGATCCGGCTGCTCCTGGAGAGGATGGAAGAGCAGACCCGGAACATGCTCAGGACCTACCGGCACCACCTCCGGCAGATTGAGGTGACCAATTCCCGGGAAAACCGGGAAAAGCGGGAAAAGCCCCCTCTCCGCTTCTCCCGATCTTTATGGGGAAAAAGAAAAAAAAAATCCCAAAAATCCTCGGAATTGCGGTGCTGGGATGAAATCCGTCTGGATGAGGCGGGAAAGCGGAGCTCCGAGGGGTTGGGAATGACTCTGGAATGACTCTGGGAGCTGCTGTTGCCGTTTTCCCGGGATCCCAGGCTGGAATTTCCCTCTCTCCCGCAGAAAACCTTTGAGGAGGAGCGCCGGGAAATGCTGGCCAACAACCGGAAAAGGTGGAACGAGGCCATCCGGGCCCACAACGAACAGGAGGTGAATCCCACAGGAATTTTGGGAATCGCTGGGGCCGGAAAAACCCTCTGGGATCGCCCAGTCCGACCGTTCCCATCTCCAAAGGGTCAAATCCACGTGGATTCCAATCCCATTGGGAATGGGGGCTCCACCGTGCCCCGGCTGGAAAACCCCTGGATGTTGGGAATTGTTCCCGATATCCAAGAAAACCTCCCCTGGCACTTTCCCTATTGTCCTGGCTTTTCCGGGAATTCCAGAGGGGGAAAGATCCCTCTGGAGCCTCCTTTTCTCCAGGCTGAGCTCCTTTCCCAGCTCCAGCCCCATTCCCAACCCCTTCCCTGCCTGGGCCCGGCTTGGAATGCCGGGATCGGCTTGGAATGTCGGGATCGGCTTGGAATGTCGGGATCGGCTTGGAATGTCGGGATCGGCTCTGCCCTGCGGGGCGACGGGAGGGAGCTGGAATTCCTGGGATTGGTGTGGGAACGGGATGGGGAGGGTTGGGATGGGATGGGATGGGATGGGATGGGATGGGATGGGATGGGATGGGATTGGAAAAGGTGGAATGAGGTTGGGTGAGGTTGGATGGGCTGGGATGAGATGGGATGATGGGTTTGGATGAGGTTGGATGGGATTGGATGGGATTGGATGGGATTGGATGAGGTTGGATGGGGTGGGATGGGGTGGGATGAGATGGGATGGGTTTGGACAGGGTTGGATGAGATGGGATGAGGTTGGATGTGTTTGGAAGAGGTTGGATGACATTGGATGGGTTTGGATGAGATGGGATAAGGTGGGATGGGCTGGGATTGGATGAGGTTGGATGCAGTTGGATTCTGTTGGATGAGATTGGATGAGGTGGGATGGGGTTGGATGAGGTTGGATGGGGTGGGATGAGATGGGTTGGGTTTGGATGAGTCGGAATGAGGTGGGATGGGGTTGGATGAGGTGGGATGGGGTTGGATGAGGTGGGATGGGGTTGGATGAGGTGGGATGGGGTTGGATGGGATTGGACGGGGTTGGATGAGGTGGGATGGGGTTGGATGGGGTTGGATGAGGTGGGATGAGGTGGGATGAGGTTGGTGAGGTGAGATAAGGTGGGATGGGCTGGGATTGGATGGGTTTGGATGCGGTTGGATGAGACCAGATGAGGTTTGGAAGAGGTTGGATGGGTTTGGATGAGGTTGGATGGGATTGGAAGAGGTTGGATGACATTGGATTCGGTTGGATGACATTGGATGATATTGGATGCGGTGGGATGGGTTTGGTTGGGGTTGGATGGGGTTGGATATAGTGGGATGAGGTGGAATGGGATGGATTTGGACTCAGTTGGATTCTGTTGGATGGCATTGGATGAGGTGGGACTCAGTTGGATGAGGTTGGATGGGGTTGGATGATGTGGGCTGGGATTGGATGGGATTGGATGGGGTTGGATGAGGTTGGATGGGATTGGATGGGATTGGATGAGGTTGGACGGGATTGGCTGGGATTGGATGAGGTTGGATGGGATTGGCTGGGATTGGATGAGGTTGGATGGGATTGGATGAGGTTGGATGAGGTGGGATGAGATGGGATGAGGTTGGATGTGTTTGGATGGGGTTGGATGGGATTGGCGGGGATTGGATGGGATTGGATGGGGTTGGATGAGGTGGGATGAGATGGGATGAGGTTGGATGTGTTTGGATGGGGTTGGAATGGGATTGGATGAGGTTGGATGGGATTGGATGGGGTTGGATGGGATTGGATGAGGTTGGATGAGGTGGGATGAGATGGGATGAGGTTGGAAGAGGTTGGATGTGTTTGGATGTGTTTGGAAGAGGTTGGATGTGTTTGGATGTGTTTGGATGGGATTGGATGAGTTTGGAGGAGGTTGGATATCCAAGGCTGAGGCTCCGGGTGCTCCCGCAGCTGGAATTCCTGCGGCATCGGATGGAGCAGGCGCGGGAGTTTGAGCAGCAGCTGAACGAGCTGCAGGCCGAGAGCGTGGAGAGCTACGACCGCATGAAATTCCAGCTGGAACAGGACGTGCAGGTGCCGGGAAAAACCCCAGAATCACCCCCAGGAATCCTGGAATGACTCGGCTGGGAAGAGACCTCACATCCCATCCCATTCCAACATCCCAGGCTGCTCCAACCTTTCCTTGGATGCTCCCAGGGATCCAGGGACAGCCACAGCTTCTCCGGGAATTCCAGCTCCCGGGAAATTCCTGACGGAGCCACCCCCAAATTCCCGGAATTGCCGGCAGCCGCTTCCCGGAAGAGATTCCCGCTGGGAATTCCCATGGAGCGATGGATGCATCCTGCTCCGGCCGGGAGCTGCTCCAAAGGCAGCGGGAGCGCGGATTTGGGCTTCCCAAATCCCGGGAATGCGGCTGGTGGAAAAGCGGGATGGGAGCGGCCAGGAAGGATCCCGGGGAGGGTCAGGGAATGCCAGGGGCTGGAAGGGCTTCGGGAAAATCCCAGCAGGAAAAATCCCGCTGTTGGAGGAGGGGGATGGGCAGGGCCTTCCCAGGAATGCGCTGAGGAATTCCAAGGGGGAATTCCCGGGTGGTTTGGGATGGGATCCGTGGATCTTCAATCCCTTCCCGTTCCAACCCCGCCATCCCAGGGTAATCCCGCCTTTCCTTGGGAGCTCCCAGGGATTCTCTGGGAATTCCAGCCCAGCCGGGAATCCCTTCCCAAGATCCCAAAATCCCGACCCTGGGGCAGTGGGAGCCGTTCCCTGTCCCGGCATTCTGGGCCCTTTTCCCAAATCCCTCTCCAGCTCTCTGGGATTGGATCCAGCCCCATCCCAACTCCTCACCGGGAAGGAATTTCGGGATCCAAGGGCCTCACTGGGAATTCCCAACTCCAGGAAGGGTCTTCCTTCCCTTTTCCATCCCCGAATTCCATAAAAATCTCTCAGGATGGATCCTGAGTGTCCTCGATCCCAGAATCCCGGAATGGTTCGGGATGGGATCCAGGGATTTTAAATCCCATCCCATTCCAATCCCAATTCCAATCTCAATCCTGGGAATTCAGGATTCCCAATTCCTTGGTCACCACCAGAGCTCCCAGGGATTCTCTGGGAATTCCTTCCCAAGCTCCCAGCTCCCCTTTCCCAGTGGGAAGCCATTCCCTGGCTCCTGGCCCTGCGGCCCTTTCCCAAATCCCAGCTCTCCCGCAGCCCCTGGAGCCTCGGGAAGCGGCTCCCAGGATTCCCGGGATCCTTCCCTGATCCGGCTGCACATTCCCGGCTCTCCCAGCCCCGGGAGCCGCTCCGTGGCATTCCCTGGATTCGCTCCAGCAGCTCCACACCCTCAATTCCCGATAAGTTGGAAGCGTGGGATGTTCCCAGCGCCCCGGAGCTGTTTTGGGAGGGAGCTCAGCATTCCCAGGGAAACGTTGGAGAAACAACCTTGAGCCGTGGAAGGGGGAGGAGATCCGGGGAGAATTTTCCCTCTCCAAATTCCAGGGTTTGGGAAGGAAAAACCATCCCAGGGAAAGCTTTCCATGGGATTTTAAGAATATTTTTTTCCCCCCCAAAATAAATGTGAAACATCCCAAAATTCATCCCAAAAACCCCGGAATTCCATAGGGAGGAGGAGCGGGAATTCCCTGTGCCCACCACAGGTGGGAAAGGAAAACACTCGGAAGCCGGAACCGGGATTTAGGGAGGGAATTCCAAGCTGGGAGAGGCTGGAATTAAACTGATGGTGGATTAATTTCATTAATTGGATTAATTGGATTAATTTTGTTTAATTTGATTTAATTTGATTGCTGCCCGAGGTGGGATTTTGGGAATTCACCCCTGGATTCTCTGGAAAAGGGAAAAAAAAACCCTCTTGGCCCTGCCAGGATTTAATCCCAGCTTTTTTTATTTATTTTTTAAAAAATCCCGAGGAATCCAAATCCAAAAATTCCGGGATTTTCCCTAAATTCCAGGCTTGTTGTTTTTTTCTTTTCCAGTACCTGGAGAAGAAGCTGCGGCAGATGAAGGGAATGTTCCACCTGAACCAGGTGAAGCTGGAATACAACCTGGACGTGCTCCGGCAGCTGGACCTGGAAAATTCCACGCTCCGATCCCTGCAGAAGCGGAAAATCACCCGGTAAAACCCATCCCGGGAATCTCCTCCCCGTTCCCAGGGGTTCTCGGGGCATTCCCAAATCCCGGATTTCCGTCCCAAATCCGCCCCAGGTTCCAGACGTGCCTCAGCCTCCTGAGGGAGAGGATGGCCCGGCAGGAGGAGAAATTCCAGGAGGAAAAGCGGAGCCTAGAATGGGAGCTGCAGCGGATCACGGGGCAGTTCCAGGAGACGCGGAGCCGGATGAGGTGGGAAACTCTTGGAATGGCGTCCCGTGGATCCTCCGGAGCGCCGGGAATCCGGGAATCCCTTTGGGGATCCTCCAGAGCAGGATCCGGGAATCCAGGAATCACGGAATCCCTTTGGGGATCCTCAGTCTGGGAATCCAGGAATCCCTTCGGGGATCCTCTGGAGTGCCGGGAATCTGGGAATCACGGAATCCCTTAGGGGACCCTCCGGAGCGGAAATCTGGGAATTATGGAATCCCTTTGGAGATCCTCTGGAGTGGGAATCTGGGAATCCCTTCGGGGATCCTCAGTCACGGAAT
Source organism: Cyanistes caeruleus (assembly GCF_971803275.1). Lineage (NCBI taxonomy): Eukaryota > Metazoa > Chordata > Aves > Passeriformes > Paridae > Cyanistes > Cyanistes caeruleus. The sequence continues at coordinate 1,398,658 of NC_141702.1, read as the reverse complement.
CACGGAATCCCTCCAAGGATCCTCTGGAGCACCGGGAATCCAGGAATCCCTTTGGGATCCCTCCGTTGATCCTCAATCTGGGAATTCGGGAATCCCTTCGGGGATCCTCTGGAGCAAGTGCCGGGAATCCGGGAATCACAGGGGATCCCTTTGGGGATCCTCAATCTGGGAATCCCTTCAGGGATCCTCCAGAGCAGAATCCGGGAATCACAGAATCCCTTTGGGGATCCTCCGGGGCAGGAATCTGGGAATCCCTTTGGGGATCCTCCAGAGCATTGGGAATCTGGGAATCATGGGATCCCTTTGGGAATCCTATGGAGCACTGGGAATCTGAGAATCCCTTCAGGGATCCTCCGGAGAGCCTCAATCCGGGAATCACGGGATCCCTTTGGAGATCCTCCGGAGCAGAATCCGGGAACCACGGGATCCCTTTGGGGATCCTCAATCTGGGAATCATGGAAACCCTTCAGGGATCCTCCGGAGCATCAGGAATCCGGGAATCATGGAATCCCTTCGGGGGATCCTCAATCCGGGAATCCCAGGGGATCCCTCTGGGGATCCTCCAGAGCACCAGAAATCCGGGAATCCCGGGGGATCCCTTTGGGAACGGTTTTTCCCGCAGGCAGCTGGCGCAGAGCAGCGCCGAGCGGTTCCGGCAGGTTTGGATCGTCAACGAGGAGGAGGCCAAGGCGCTGATCCGGCAAGCGCTGGACGCCGATCGGATCATCCACGTCCAGCAGCTGGGAATTCCCTGGGAAGAGCCGCGGCTGGGACTCCTGGAGAACGTGGGACCCCTGGGAGGCCGCCGGGAAAAGCGGGACGCCCTGCAGGTGGCCACGGAACTGCTGGAAGGTTGGGAAAATCCCCCCAAAAAATTCCTCGGGATTCACCTCCCCTGTCCCAAGCCGTCCTTGGGATTTCCGGGTGGGATTTTCCAGCCTCCTTCCGGAATTTTCCAGGGATCCAAAGGTGGTTTTTTTGGGGTTTTTTTTTGTCTCCTTCCCGTGGGTTTTCAGGGATCAAATCCGGGAAAAGGGAGCGGGAAGGGAGGAGGAGCAGGAAGAAAGGCGGAGAGGGGAGGAAGGAAAAGCAGGAAAACTCGGAGCCAAGAGTCACCAGCCAGCCCAACATTCCCAGGAAAACCCTCCGGAAAATGCTGGAGCTCCTGAGCGAGGAGTCGGTGAGCTCGGGATCCGGGAGCCAGCCCCATCCGGGGTTTGTTTTTTTTTTCGGGAATCCCTTTGGAATCAGGGCTGGGAATGCTCAGTGCGGCTCTTCCCGGCTTTTTTTTTTTTTTTTTTTTTTTTTCCCTCCCAAGGAATTCCTGTTGGAAAACAAACTCCTGAGGCCCCTGCGGGAGGTGGTGGGACACAGGAACAGCGTCCAGCAGCTCCGATCCCTCCTGGAGGTGAGCTGGGATCGGATCTCCCGGGATCTCAGCACCGGGAATGCGCGGCCGGATCGGGAAAAGGGATCCCGGGAATCCTGGGAGCCGCTTCCCGAGGCTCCAGGGGCTGCAGGAGAGCTGGGATTTGGGAAAGGGCCGCAGGGCCAGGAGCCAGGGAATGGCTTCCCACTGGGAAAGGGGAGCTGGGAGCTTGGGAAGGAATTCCCAGAGAATCCCTGGGATCAATCCCCAAGGAAAGCCTGGAGCAGCCCGGGGTTGGAATGGGATGGGAGTGAAGATCCAGGGATCCCATCCCAAACCATTCCGGGATTCTGGGATCGAGGACACTCAGGATCCATCCCGAGGGATTTTTATGGAATTTGGGGATGGAAAAGGGAAAGGAAACCCTTCCTGGAGTTCCCAATTCCCAGTGAAGCCCCTGGATCCCGAAATTCCTTCCCCGTGAGGAGTCGGGATGGGGCTGGATCCAATCCAGGAGAGCCAGAGGAGGATTTGGGAAAAGGGCCCGGAATGCCGGGACAGGGAACGGCTCCCACTGCCCCAGGGTCGGGATTTTGGGATTTTGGGATCTCGGGAAGGGATTCCCGGCTGGGCTGGAATTCCCAGAGAATCCCCGGATCCCTGGGAATATCCAAGTTTCGGGATGACGGGCGGTGTCCCTGCTGAGCGTTGAGGTTCCTTCCCACCCAGAACATTCCAGGATTCCCAGATTCCCGGCTCCGGATCCATCCTGAAAGGTCTCAGCACCTCCAGGATTCCTCCAGCCCATTCCCAGACTTTCCCATCCGTGGATATTCCCGGCTCTCCCGCCCTCCCTCCCTCCCTTATCCCGCATTTCCAGAGGGGCTCCCTCCGCTCCCGGAAAATTCCTGACGGAATTCCCGCTTTTCCAGACCCTCCGGATCGAGGACGAGGATGACCTGCGCAAACTCCTGGATTATTTCCTGGATTTCGATTCCCAGAAAGCCACCAAAAGCCAGGTGGGATCAGCAGCCCGGGAAAAATCCCAGGAATCTCGGGGAAAGCATCCCGGGAATTCCCGGGAGGAGGATTTTTCCCCATGGGAAAATTCCGTATCCGGCTTTTCTCCCTCCAGGACATCCCGGGAGGGGAAGATCCCACGGATCCGGCTCAAGGGAATGTCGGATCCCATTCCCGGAGGGATGAGCTCCGATCCCCCGGGAATTCCATTCCCGGCCTGTCCATCCGAGCGGACGATATCCTGGGGATCCTGAAGGAATTCCTGCGGGATTTCCCCAAGCTGAGGTGGGAACAGGGACGGAGCGGGGCTGGGGGCACCGGGATGGATCCTGGGAATGTCCTGGGAATTCCTGGGTTGAGGAAAAAGAGCTTCCCAACCTTCCACCAGGGATGGATCCGGAGATTCCCGAGGCTGGGAGATGATCCAGGAGCCGGGAAGGGAGGGAAAGCCGGAGTTTGTTCTCCATCCCAGGGATCTCCTCCCTGTTCCCAAGGATTTCTTCTCTATTCCCAAGGATTTGCTCTCCATCCCGAAATTTCTTCTCCATCCCAGGAATTTCTTCTTCATTCCAAGATTTTTTTCTCTATTCCCAAAGATTTTCTCTCTTTTCCCAGGGATTTCTTCTCCATCCCAATGATTTCATCTCCTTCCCAATGATTTGTTCTCCATCCCAGGAATTTCTTCTTCATTCCAAGAATTTCTTCTCCATCCCAAGGATTTGCTCTCTATTCCCAAAGATTTCTTCTCTATTCCCAAGGATTTCCTCCCCATCCCAGGAATTTCCTCCCCATCCCAGGAATTTCCTCCCCATCCCAAGGATTTCCTCCCCATCCCAAGGATTTCCTCTCCATCCCAGGAATTTCCTCCCCATCCCAGGAATTTCCTCTTCATTCCAAGATTTTCTTCTCTATTCCCAAGGATTTATTTGCTGTCCCAAAGATTTCTTCTCCATCCCAAGGATTTGTTCTCTATTCCCAAAATTTGTTCTTTATTCCCAAACATTTTCTCTCTATTCCCAAAGATTTCTTCTCTATTCCCAGAATTTCTCCTCTATTCCCAAAGGTTTGCCCTCTATTCCCAAGGATTTGTTCTCCATCCCAAGGATTTGTTCTCCATCCCAAAATTTCTTCTTCATTCCCAAGGATTTCCTCTCTATCCCCAAGATTTCTCCTCTATTCCCAAAATTTGCTCTCTATTCCCAACGATTTCTTCTCCATCCCAAGGATTTGTTCTCCATCCCAAAATTTCTTCTCTATTCCCAAAGATTTGTTCTCTCTTCCCAGGGATTTGTTCTCTCTTCCCAGGGATTTGTTCTCTATTCCCAAGGATTTCTTCTCTTTTCCCAAGGATTTATTTGCTATCCCAAAGATTTCTTCTCTATCCCAAAATTACTCCTCTATTCCCAAAGATTTGCCCTCTATTCCCAAGGATTTGTTCTCCATCCCAAGATTTGTTCTCTATTCCCAAAATTTGCTCTCTATTCCCAAAGATTTGTCCTCTATTCCCAAGGATTTTCTCTCCATCCCAGGAATTTCCTCTCCATCCCAAGGATTTCTTCTCTATTCCCAAGGATTTCCTCCCCATCCCAGGAATTTCCTCTCCATCCCAAGGATTTCCTCCCCATCCCAAGGATTTCCTCTCCATCCCAGGAATTTCTTCTCCATCCCAAGGATTTCTTCTCTATTCCCAAAGATTTCCTCCCCATCCCAAGGATTTCCTCCCCATCCCAGGAATCTCCTCCCCATCCCAGGAATCTCCTCCCCATCCCAAGGATTCCTTTCCCGCCCCCAGGGACGAAGGCCCCCCCAGGGAGATCCAGGACGTCCGGGACAATTCCAAGGACGGGGAATACTGGGAATCCCTGAGCGCTGTCATTCCCGAGCCCACGCTCAAACTTTGGGATGCGCTGGGAGCCGCGCTCCGGCAATACCAGTGAGTGCCCGGGGACGATCCCAGCGGGAGAATTCCACCTTTTCCCGGGATTTTCCCGCCTTATCCCAGTTTTTTTTTCCCAGCAAAGTGCTGACCCGGAGATCCGAGCTCTTTTCCGAGGCCGCCGCCCTGCAGCGGCAGAACTCGGAGCTGGGAATTCTGCTGGAGGAATACCTGGGATCCGCGGAAGGCCAGTGAGAACACCGGGAAGAATATTCCGGATATTCCGGGTGGGAACCGGGCGTGGGTTTCCCCGGATCTGATTCCCGGCCGGGGTTAATAAACCGTTCCCAAAGCCGGATCCGGGTGCGGAGGAGTTTGGGAATGGGGAGAACATCCGGGTGTCCCAAAGATCCAGGGAATTCTTGGAGTTCTGGGAAGGGCCACGAAACTTTGGGATGGATCGTCGGATTCCGGGGTAGAAGCGTAAATCCCATCCCGAATTCCCCACAAAATTCCCCATAAAATTCCCACAAAATTCCTGCAAGGCTCCCACAAAATTCCTATAAAATTCCCACAAAATTCCCACAAAATTCCTATAAAATTCCCCACAGAATTCCCACAAAATTCCCACAAAATTCTCACAAAGTTCTCCACAATTCCCACAAAATTCCCACAAAATTCCCACACAATTCCCACACAATTCCCACAGTTCCAGGCCAGGATGGCTCCGGAGGCCGAAGGGGTTTTTTTCCATCAGGGATTTTTCCCACCCCCGCGCTGTTCCCAGCACTCCGAGCTCCTCATTCCCGCTTTTATCTTTAACCTTGGAATCCCGGCCTTCGGAAAACACGGCTCCAACCGCTTGGAATTCCACAGGGGGAAAGAAAAACAACAACCAAAACCACCTTTATTATTAATATTAGTATTAGTATTAGTATCAGTATTATATTTTTATTTCTATTTTTATTTTTATTTCTATTTCTATTTTTATTTCTATTTTATTTCTTTTTCTATTTCTATTTCTATTTTTTTATTTTTACTTTTATTTTTAATTTTATTTCTAATTTTATTTTTTTTATTTTTATTTTGCTTTTTATTTTTATTTTTAATGTTTATTATTTTATTTTTATTTTTATTTCTTTATTTCTATTTCTATTTCTATTTCTATTTCTATTTTATTTTTATTTCATTCTTATTTTGCTTTTTTATTTTTTATTATTATTTTATTTTTATTTTCAATTTTATTTTGTATTTCTATTTTTATTTTTTTTTTATTTTTTTAATTTTTATTCCTATTTTTATTTCTATTTTTATTTCTATTTCTATTTTCATTTCTATTTCTATTTCTATTTCTATTTCTATTTCTATTTCTATTTCTATTTCTATTTTTTCCCCTGTTGTTCGTTTTCCCTCGGATAATTTTTTGGATTTCTCCCGGTTCCCACGGCGGGATTTTTGGGAGGGGGGATGGGAACACCGCGAGATTCCCGGGATGTCGGAGCGGCTGGAAAAGCGGGAAAAGCGGCTGGAAAAGCGGGAAAAGCGGCTGGAGAAGCGGGAAAAGCGGCTGGAGAAGCGGGAAGGGGCGCAAGGCCAGGTGTGGAAAACCCCAGCGTGGGGGGAGGGGATCATCGGGAACCTCATTCCCGAAAAAAAACCGGGATTTTGGGATGGCTGAACCCGCCAAAAACCCGGGTGGGGCGGGGAGGGGGCGGGGCCGGGAAGGGCGGGAGAGGCGGGGCCGGGAACGGGACCCGCCCCCAGGAGCGGCTTCATCCCGGGCCGGGCTCCGGGAACACCGGGAGAACAGCGGGAAGAGCAACAGCGGGAAGAACAGCACCGGGAATACCGGGAAAAGGCTCCGGGAAGAGCAACAGCGGGAAGAGCAACACCGGGAATACCGGGAAGAGCACCGGGAAGAACCGCGGGAAGAGGCTCCGGGAAGAACACCGGGAATAGCACCGGGAATACCGGAAACAGCACCGGGAATACCGGGAACACCGGGAAGAGCACCGGGAATACCGGGAATAGCCTCACCGGGAATACCGGGAACAGCAGCACCGGGAACACCGGGAACAGCACCGGGAATACCGGGAATAGCACCGGGAATACCGGGAACACCGGGAATAGCACCGGGAATACCGGGAATAGCACCGGGAGTACCGGGAACAGCACCGGGAGTACCGGGAACAGCAGCACCGGGAACACCGGGAACAGCACCGGGAATACCGGGAACAGCACCGGGAATACCGGGAATAGCACCGGGAATACCGGGAATAGCACCGGGAGTACCGGGAATAGCACCACCGGGAATACCGGGAACACCGGGAATACCGGGAACAGCCTCACCGGGAATACCGGGAATAGCAGCACCGGGAATACCGGGAACAGCCTCACCGGGAATACCGGGAATACCGGGAACAGCACCACCGGGAGTACCGGGAACAGCCTCACCGGGAATACCGGGAACAGCCTCACCGGGAATACCGGGAACACCGGGCTCAGCACCACCGGGATGTGGCAGGAGGGCGAGCGGAGCCCCGCGCGGCGGCCGCCACGGAGGAGGGAGCGCTGCCGGCGGTGCCAGGTCCGCTCCGCCAGGTGAGGGGAACCACCGGGAACCGGCACCGGAACCGGTACCGGTACCGAGAAGGGCAGGGAGACACCGGGAGAGGACCCGGGGTGGGGGAGAGGGGTCGGGTACCGGGATCGGGTACCGGGATCGGGTACCGGGATTGGGGGCTGGGACTGGGGGACAGGACCGGGACCGGGACTGGGGAGCCGGGACCGGGACCGGGGAACCAGGACCGGGATTGAGGGACCGGAACCGGGACCGGGGAACCAGGACCGGGATTGAGGGACCGGAACCGGGACCGGGGAACCAGGACCGGGATTGAGGGACCGGAACCGGGACCGGGGAAACAGGACCGGACACCGGGATTGGGGAACCGGGACCGGGACCGGGGAAACAGGACCGGGATTGAGGGACCGGAACCGGGACCGGGACTGGAAAACCAGGACCGGCCACCGGGATTGGGGAACCGGGACCGGGTACCGGGATTGCAGAACCGGGACCGGGATTGGGGAACCGGGACCGGGATTGGGGAACCAGGACCGGATACCGGGATTGCAGAACGTGGACCGGGATTGGGGGATCGGGTACCGGGATTGGGGACCGGGTGCCGGGTTTGGGGGACCGATACCGGGTACCGGAGCGGCCCCGGGACTGGGGGTCCGGAGCCGCGGGGCTGCCCCGGTTCGGGCGGCAGCGGTCCGGGCACGGCAGCGGGACCGGGTCTGGGGAACGGGAGCAGCCCCGAATTTGGGGGGACCGGGAGATCCCGAACCGAGCACGGAGCAACCCCGAATTCGGGGGTACCGGGACCTGGGGATCCCGAACCGGGCACGGAGCAACCCCGAATTCGGGGGTACCGGGACCTGGGGATCCCGAACCGGGCACGGAGCAGCCCCGAATTCGGGGAGACCGGGACGGGGAGATCCCGAACCGGGCACAGAAGCAACCCCGAATTCGGGGGTACCGGGATCTGAGGACCCAGACCCGGGCACGGAGCAGCCCCAGATTCGGGGGTACCGGGAGCGGGAGATTCCGAACCGGACACCGGAGCATCCCCGAATTCGGGGGTACCGGGCCCTGCGGACCCATCCCCGAGCCCCGGGGCCGCTCCGGTGCTGTCCGCTCTCTCGGTACCGGAACGGGGCTGGGCCGGAGGGGGGTCCCGGGCGGTTTTGTGGCCGCTGCCCGGAGCCCCCCCGGCCGCGGCCCCGGGGCGGCGTCACCGGGCGGGGGGGAACGGGCTCGGCTGAGTCACGGGCAGGAAACCCAGCGCGGTTGCATCAGAAGCGGCAGAGCTGGAAAATCCCGTCCCGCAGCGCGCAGGAAGGAGCGGAAATCATGGAAAAACCCAGCTCCAGCAGCTCCAGCGGCTCCAGGAGCTCCAGCGGCAGCTCCAGACCCAAGCTGAAGGAGGAACTGCTGTGCCCCATCTGCTACGAACCTTTCCGGGAAGCCGTCACCCTTTGCTGCGGCCACAACTTCTGCAAGGGCTGCGTCAGCAAATCCTGGGAAAACGGGCACCACGCCTGCCCCGTCTGCAAGGAAAACTCCTCGCTGGAGGATCTCCGCCTCAACTACACCCTCAACAACCTGGTGGAGCTGATCCTCAAGGAGGAAGGGCAGCGGCAGAGCCCGGGCGCCGCTCCCTGCCCCGTCCATGGGGAGGATCCCAAGTTTTTTTGCCTGGAAGACAAGGAGCTGGTGTGTTTCGCCTGCCAGAATTCCAAGCAGCACCAGGGGCACAAGATGAGGCCGGTGCGGGAAGCGGCGGCGGATTTTAGGGTGAGGGGGGGTGTGGGGAAATGGGGGTGGGTCTGGGGATGGAGCCGGGAATCCAGGGATGGATCTGGGGATGGAGCCAAGGATGGATCTGGGGATGGATCCAGGAATCCATGGATGGATCTGGGGATGGATCTGGGGATGGATCTGGGGATGAATCTGGGGATGAATCTGGGGATGGATCTGGGGATGGATCCGGGGATGGATCCGGGGATGGATCTGGGGATGGATCTGTGGATCTGTGGATGGATCCGGGGATGGATCCGGGGATGGAGCCAAGGATGGATCTGGGGATGGATCCATGAATCCATGGATGGATCTGGGGATGGATCTGTGGATGGACCTATGGATGGATCCGGGGATGGATCTGGGGATGGATCTGGGGATGGATCCATGAACCCATGGATGGATCCGGGGATGGATCTGTGGATCTGTGGATGGATCCATGGATGGATCTGGGGATGGATCTGGGGATGGATCCGGGGATGGATCTGGGGATGGAGCCAAGGATGGATCTGGGGATGGATCCATGAACCCATGGATGGATCTGGGGATGGATCCAGGAATCCATGGATGGATCCGGGGATGGATCAAGGAATCCATGGATGGATCTGGGGATGGATCCAAGGATGGATCTGGGGATGGATCTGGGGATGGATCCAGGGATGGATCGGGGATGGATCCATGAACCCATGGATGGATCCGGGGATGGATCTGTGGATCTGTGGATGGATCCATGGGTGGATCCGGGGATGAATCTGGGGATGGATCCGGGGATGGATCTGGGGATGGAGCCGGGGATGGAGCCGGGGATGGAGCTGGGGATGGATCCATGAACCCATGGATGGATCTGGGGATGGATCCAGGAATCCATGGATGAAGCTGGGGATGGATCTGGGGATGAATCCGGGGATGGATCTGGGGATGGATCTGGGGATGAATCCGGGGATGGATCTGGGGATGGATCCATGAACCCATGGATGGATCCAGGGATGGATCTGGGGATGGATCCATGAACCCATGGATGGAGCTGGGAATGGATCCAGGGATGGAGCCGGGGATGGAGCCGGGGATGGAGCCGGGGATGGAGCCGGGGATGGATCCATGAACCCATGGATGGATCTGGGGATGGATCCAGGAATCCATGGATGGATCTGGGGATGGATCTGGGGATGGATCTGAGAATGGATCTGGGGATGGATCTGGGGATGGATCCAGGGATGGATCGGGGATGGATCCGGGGATGGATCCATGAATCATGGATGGATCCAGGAATGGATCCAGGGATGGATCCGTGGATCCATGGATAGATCTGGGGATGGATCCGGGGATGGATCTGTGGACTTATCCATGGATTTATCCATGGATGGATCTATGGATGGGTCTATGGATGGATCCAGGGATGGATTCGGGGATCCATGGATGGATCTGGGGATGGATCTGAGGATGGATCTGTGGTTGAATCCATGGACATCCCAAAAAGCTGCAGACATCCCAGATTTTTCCAGGCTGGGATTTGGGATGAGACAGCCACGCTTCCCTGCGGGAATGTGGCAGCTGCTGGATGCTCTCCCTCCCTTTAATTATCCCGGCTAATTATCCTGCGGGAAAAGAAAAAAAACCCCGGGATAACGATGATTCCCGGCTCGGTGCCCCAGATCCGGCCACGCTGGTTATTCCAGGGATATAAATTCGGGATTTGGGAGTTGCAGAATTCCAGCAGGAAGGAGGGACGGGATGTGGCTGGGGGAGGAGGAGGAGACGGGAATCAGCCGGGAGCTGGGAATGGCGCCAGGACACGCTGGAGAACGGCCAGCGCCGCCCTGACTCATCCCGCTGGATTCCAAACGTGGCGGGAAAAGCTCGGCCGGTGGGAATGGGAGTGGGGAAAAAATGGGGAAAAAATGGGAAAATGGGAAAAAAATGGGAATGGGAAAATGGGAAAATGGGAATGGGAATGGGATCGGGAATGGGAATCGGGAAAAGGATCAGGAGTGGGGCTGGGAATCAGGAAAATGGGAAAATGGGAATGGGAATGGGATCAGGAATGGGAATCGGGAAAAGGATCAGGAATGGGAATGGGAATCAGGAAAATGGGAAAGGAATTGGGAATGGGAAAATGGGAAAATGGGGAAAAAGGGCATGGGAGAATGGGAATGGGAATGGGATCAGGAATGGGAATCGGGAAAAATGGGAAAGGAATTGGGAATGGGAAAATGGGAAAATGGGAAAGGGAATGGGAATCAGGAAAATGGGAAAGGGATTGGGAATGAAAATGGGAATGGGAATGGGAAAATGGGAATGGGAATAGGAATAGGATTGGGAATGGGAATCAGAAAAAGGATCAGGAGTGGGGCTGGGAATGGGAAAATGGGAATGGGAATGGGAAAATGGGAATGGGAATTGGAAAATGGGAATGGGAATGGGAAAAGGGAATGGGAAAATAGGAATAGGAATGGGAAAATGGGAAAAGGGAATGGGAATGGAAAAAGGGAATGGGAATGGGAAAATGGGAATGGGAATGGGAAAATGGGAATGAGAAAATGGGAATGGGAATGGGAGAATGGGAATGGGAATGGGAACGAGGCTCCCCACAGCACCGGGACAGGCAGGGATGGGATATCCCAAAAAAACCAGAGGGAGGAGGATTCCCTATGGAGCAAAGCTCCTCTCCCAGCTCGGATCCCGGCTGCCCGAGGGGAAGGGTCGGATGGAGCCGGGATCTGGCTCCGGGGGCGTTCATCCGCACGGGAAAATCCCGGGAATGGGGGAATCCTGAGGGCGTCTCCTCCCCGCAGGCCAAGCTGGCGAACATGGAATCTTCCCTGCGGGATAAGGCCAAGGATTTCGGGAGCGTGCGCCGCTCCTACGAATCCATCTCCCGGCACAACGAGGTGCGTGATCCGCCCGGAGCTGGGAGTGATCCCCATCCCGGGAAAGGAGAGCGGTGGGGAGTTGGGAAGCGGGGACAGGAATTTGGGAAGATCCTGGTGATCCTATGGAACCCCTGAGCTCTGGGAAGGGGGAGTCCAGGAAATTTGGGATCTCCAGAGTTGGGATTGATCCCAATCCTGAGAGTGAAGCCCCAATCCCATCCCGGGGAAGGAGAGCAGTGAGGATTTGGGAAGCTGGGATGGGAATTTGGGAAGAGCAGCGTTGATCCCAGTCATCCCAGGGAATTGCTGAGCTGTGGGAAGGGGGAGTCCAGGGAATTTGGGATCTCCAGAGGTGGGATTGAGCCCAATCCCAATCCCAATCCCAATCCCAATCCTGCACATGCGCTGGGGTGGAGCACTGATCCCATCCCGGGAAAGGAAAGTCGTGGGGATTTGGGAAGTGGGGACAGGAGTTTGGGAGGATCCTGGTGAGTGATCCCAGGGAATCACTGAGCTCTGGGAAGGGGGAGTCCAGGGAATTTGGGATCTCCAGATTTGGGATTAATCCCAGTCCCAATCCCGATCCTGATCCTGCACGTGCACTGGGGCAGAGCTCTGATCCCATCCCGGGAAAGGAGAGCGGTGGGGATTTGGGAAGCAGGGATGGGAATTTGGGAAGATTCCAGAGATCCCAGTGACCCCAGGGAATTCCTGAGCACTGGGAAGGAGGAGTCCAGGGGAATTTGGGATTTCCAGAGCTGGGATTGAGCCCAATCCCAATCCCAATCCCGCACATGCACTGAGGTGGAGCCCTGATCCCATCCTGGGAAAGGAGAGCGGTGGGGATTTGGGAAGCGGGGACGGGAATTTGGGAAGATCTCAGTGATCCCAAGGAATTGAGCTCTGGGAAGGAGTCATGGGGAATTTGGGATCTCCAGGGGTGGGATTGATCCCGATCCTGAGAGTGAAGCCCTGATCCCATCCCGGGAAAGGAAAGCGGTGGGGATTCGGGAAGCGGGGATGGGAATTTAGGAATTGATTCAGGATTGATCCTGATCCCGATTGGGAATGCAGCTGGAGTGAAGCCCCGATCCTATCCTGGAAAAGGAGAGCGGTGGGGATTTGGGAAGCTGGGATGGGAATTTGGGAATCCCCCAGTGATCCCAAGGAACCTCCGGAGCTGCCCGGCCGGGGACCCCGGGGAATTTGGGCGCTCCAGGGAGGGGGTGGGGAAGTTCCAGCATTCCCAGCTGGAGCGAGGTGCCGCCATTCCCAGGCGGAATCGGCGCGGCTGGAGCGGCAGGTGAAGTGGGAATTCGAGAAGCTGCACAAATTCCTGCGGGATGAGGAGCAGGCGCTGCTGGCGCAGCTGCGGGAGGAGACGCGGCGGAAGCAGGATCTGATCCAGGGAAAGATGGAGCAGCTGCTGGAGGAGAGCCAGGCCCTGCTCAAGGAGGCCGGGCAGATCCAGACTGATCTCAAGGAAGACGACTACACATTCCTGAAGGTAATTCCCACCGGGAATTCCGCTCCGGGCCCGGATCCCCACCTCCCCCACCTGATCCGTCGGTGGCTGGAATTCCGGCAGCCGGGATCTGATTCCCGGTGTCTTTTCTTTTCCAGACCCACAAGAACCGCAAGCGGAGGTAGGTCCCGATCCCGGGAATATCCGTGGGAATCTGGGAATGGCTGAGCCCTTCCCGAGGGCTGGATGGGCTCTCCTGGCTGGCTGGAATGTGATCCCAGCTCCAAGAAAATTCCAGCGTCCCCTGCAAGTCCAGGAGGTGCTGGATGTTCCCCCGGGTGCTCCGTGGGAAGCGGAATTTCCGGGTTTGTGGGAATCATCAAATCCCAGATTTTGCGGGAATCGAGGGAGGATGAGCTTGGGAATCTCCCGCTGGATTCGGGAGCCTCACCCCGATGGTTTCCCCACGGTCAATCCCTAGGATCGCCTGCACGGCCGAGGAGCCGGAAGCCGTTCCCTTGGGAATGCTCCTGGACGTGGCCAAGTACCTGGGATCGCTCCAGTACAAAGTGTGGAAGAAAATGTTGGCCACCATCACCGTGGGTGAGGAGCCGGGAACAGCCTGAGCGGGAATTCCCAAGGGTGGGAAGATGGGAGAAGCGGAGATGGGTTCTTCCCTAAAAAAGGGTGGTTTTTGGGGTCTGGGAAAATGGGGAATGTGGAGCTGGGATGGGCCTGGATCGAGGGTTGGGGATTTGGACATGGGAGGGAAACCTGGGAATGGCCGGTGTTTGCCAGGGGTGGTGTGGGTTAGGGAGGAATCCATGGATAGGGGTGGAATCCATGGATCTGTGGAGGGATGGAGGGATGGATGATGGATGGATGGATGATGGATGGATGATGGATGGATGATGGATGGAAGGATGGATGGATGGAAGGATGGATGGATGGATGGATGATGGATGATGGATGGATGGATGGATGGATGGATGATGGATGGATGATGGATGGATGGATGATGGATGGATGATGGATGGATGGATGGATGGATGATGGATGATGGATGGATGATGGATGGATGATGGATGGATGGATGACGGATGGATGATGGATGGATGATGGATGGATGATGGATGGAAGGATGGATGGATGGAAGGATGGATGGATGGATGGATGATGGATGATGGATGGATGGATGATGGATGGATGGATGATGGATGGATGGATGATGGATGGATGATGGATGGATGGATGATGGATGGATGATGGATGGATGGATGATGGAGGATGGATGATGGATGATGGATGGATGATGGATGGATGATGGATGGATGGATGACGGATGGATGGATGATGGATGATGGATGGATGGATGGATGATGGATGGATGATGGATGGATGGATGATGGATGGATGGATGATGGATGATGGATGGATGGATCCATGGATGGATGGATGATGGATGATGGATGATGGATGGATGGATGGATGGATGGATGGATGGATGGATGGATGATGGATGGATGATGGATGGATGGATGATGGATGGATGATGGATGGATGGATGATGGATGGATGATGGATGATGGATGGATGATGGATGGATGGATGATGGATGGATGATGGATGGATGGATGATGGATGGATGATGGATGGATGATGGATGGATGATGGATGGATGGATGATGGATGGATGGATGGATGATGGATGATGGATGGATGATGGATGATGGATGGATGGATGATGGATGGATGATGGATGGATGGATGATGGATGGATGATGGATGGATGATGGATGGATGGATGGATGATGGATGATGGATGATGGATGGATGGATGGATGATGGATGATGGATGGATGATGGATGGATGATGGATGGATGGATGGATGATGGATGATGGATGATGGATGGATGGATGGATGATGGATGATGGATGGATGATGGATGGATGATGGATGGATGGATGACGGATGGATGATGGATGGATGATGGATGATGGATGGATGGATGGATGATGGATGGATGATGGATGATGGATGGATGATGGATGGATGGATGATGGATGATGGATGGATGGATCCATGGATGGATGGATGATGGATGATGGATGGATGATGGATGGATGGATGGATGATGGATGGATGATGGATGGATGGATGGATGGATGATGATGGATGGATGATGGATGGATGATGGATGGATGGATGATGGATGGATGATGGATGATGGATGGATGGATCGATGGATGGATCGATGGATGGATCGATGGATGGATCAATGGAAGGATCCATGGAATGATGGAGGGATGGATCCATGGCTGGATCCAGGGCTGGCTGAATGGATGAATCCACGGATGGACGGATCCCTGGAACAGATCCATGGCTGGATCCATGGAGGGCCCCACAGAGGGATGGCTGGATCCCCGCCCAGCTGCTTCCCGTAAAACCTCCCCCTTTCCCGGCCAGTCCCGTTCAGCCTGGATCCCAACTCGGCCGCCGGCTGGCTCTCGGTGTCCGAGGACCTCTCCAGCGTCTCCAACCGCGGCTACACCCTCTCCGTGGAAAACCCGGAGCGCTTCACCTCCACCCCCTGCATCCTGGGATCCCGCGGCTTCTCCGAGGGCTTCCACACCTGGGAGGTGGACCTGGGCGGGCTGACCAACTGGAGGGTGGGCGTGTCCCGGCCCCACCACGGCTCCCACTGGGCCTTCCACCACGATTCCCGCTCCGGATTCTGGTACATCTACCACATTCCCGGGAAAGACGAGTGCCGGGCGTCCAACGCCGTGCGCTCGGAGGCGGCGCCAGGAAACATCCGGCGGATCCGGGTGGAGCTGGACTGCACCGAGGGGGAGTTGTCCTTCTACGACGCCGAGCTCCGCAGCCACATCTACACATTCCATGAGAAATTCGGCGGCGTCGTCTTCCCCTATTTCTACGTGGGAGGGCCCCAGGGCGGCGCCAAGGCCAAGTCGCTCCGGATTTGCCCGCTCCAGGTCCACGTCCGGGAGGAAATCCTGGTTTAGGAGCCTCCCGCTTCCCGGTGGTGTTCTCCGGGTGCTCCTCCAGCTTTTCCGGGTGCTTTTCCGGGTGTTTTTCCCGAAAAGGGGGGGAAAAAAAAGCAGGGATAAAAAGAATGTTTGTTTGTAACGCTTCGGGTTTTTATCTTTAATAAAAATTAATAAACTCTCCCCGTCTGCTTCTTGTTCCCAAATCCCGAATTTTTCCCGCCGCTCTCTGTCGCGGATCCAAGCCGGGAAGGCTTTGGGGAGAAGGGATCTCCTTGTCCTATAAGGAATTCGACTGTTCCGGGGTTTTTTCCTGGGGTTTTCAGGGATCTGGGAATCCCTGCTGGGAACAGCGATGATTATCCCGGCTCCTGGAATGGGAAAATCCCACGGGATTTGGCCGGAGCGAGGGGTTCCATCCCCCCCACGTGGAATGGGAACATCCCCGGGAGCATCCCAGCTCCTCCAGCCTTTTTCCCATGGTTTTATCCCTCCGAGGGGCTTTTCCATGAATTCCCAGCTCTGGGAATGCTGTGCGGATGTGGGAAGTAGAGGGAATTCGGAGTTTTTATCTGGAGTTAATCCCGCCCGGATTTTTTCCCGAATCCAGGTGAATCCTTGGGATTTCAGGCGATTCCGTGGGGAAAGGGAAGGGCCCATTTTCCTGCTTTTTTCCTGCCCGGATTCCGACGGGAGCGGGTGGTTTCCATGGATTCCCGCCATTTCCTCGGGAAGCTCCTCAGGAAAAAGACCCGGAGAAGGGAAAACAAAATGGAGACGGTGGAGCTGGGGGTGAATTCCCTGGATCTGGGGAAGGAGGAAAGGCAGCGGGAGCATCCCAAATTCCCACATCCCATCTCCATCCGCACTGCCTCTGTCCCATTCCCATCTTCCCGCCGTCCCGTCTGCGGCCCTTCTCCCACTGCTGCTTCTCCAGGGCCTTCCAATCCCGATCCCAATCCCCATCCTGATCCCAATCCTGATCTCAATCCTGCTCCATCCCATCCCAATCCTGCTCTATCCCAATCCCAATCCCAATCCCAATCCAAATCCCATCTCAATCTCAATCCCATCCCATCTCATTCCTGCTCTATCCCAATCCCATCCCAATCCCAATCCCATCCCAATCCCAACCCCAATCCAAATCCCATCTCAATCTCAATCCAAATCCCAATCCCATCCTAATTCTGGATTCAGAACCCCAGTCCCAATCCCATCCCATCCCATCCCAATCCCAACCCCAACCACAACCCCAACCCCAATCCCAACCCCAATCCCAATCCCAATCCCAATCCCAATCCCAATCCCAATCCCAATCCCGACCCCAATTCCAATCCCAATTCCAATCCCAATCCCATCCAATCCCAAACCCAATCCCGACCCCAATCCAATCCAAATCCCTCTCCACCCCATCCCAATCCCTCTCCATCCCAATCCCAATCCCAATCCCAATCCCAATCCCAATCCCAATCCCAACCCCAATCCCAACCCATCTCATTCCTGCTCTATCCCAATCCCATCCCAATCCTGCATTCCCAATCCCAATCCCAACTCCAACCCCATTCCATCCCATCCCAGTCCCAATCCAAATCCCAATCCCAATCCCAATCCCAATCCCAATCCCAATCCCAATCCCAATCCCAATCCCAATCCCAATCCCAATCCCAATCCCAATCCCATCCCTCCTCCCCATCCCAATCCCCCATCCCTGTGCCTGACCCCGACACTTCCCAAGATCCCGGCGTTTCCCAGAATTCCCAACATCCCAACACCAAACCCGGCACGGTCGGGATTTGTTCGGGAATGGGAGGCCTGGAGTTCTTCCTGTTTTTCCTGGGAATGTCGGAGGAGAAATGGAGGGGAAAAATGGGGTCGAGGGGCTCCTCTGGGGCCTTTCTATCCCAAATCCCGGAATTCCGCCTGGGAAAAAGGGAATTTTTCCTTGGAAGGGTCTCGTGGATTTTATTTATTTATTTTATTTTATTTTTATTGTTTTTAATTTTTTTTTCTTTTTTGGGTTTTTTTTTTATATTTTATTTTAAAATACTTCATTAAAATATTTTATTTTAAAATTATTAAAAAATTATTAAATTAATTTATTTGAATATTTGTTAAAATATTTATAAAAATATTTCATTTCAAACTTAAAATATTAAATATTAAAAACTTAAATTAAACTTCAAATTTCAAATATTAAAAAATATTAAGATAATTTATTTAAATATTTGTTTAAATATTCATTAAAATAATTTATATAAAACTTTATTAAAAATTATTTAAATCATTTATTTAAATATTTATTAAAACATTTATTAACATTTCTTTCATTACATGATTGAATTTATTTTTGCTTTAGATTTCAATTTCTAATTTTTAAAATCAGACATTTAAATAAATTTAAAATTTAATTTAATTTTAAATTGAAATAGAAATTTAATTTTAAATTTCATTCAATTTTAAATTTAATTTAATTTAATTTAAATTATTTAATATTAATTTAAATTCACTTAAATAATTTAATTTTAATATACTTTAATTTAATTTAAAATTTAATTTAAATTTAAATCAATTTAAATTTAATTTAATTTAATTTAATTCTTGTTTTTATCGGCTGTTATTTTCACTTTCCTTTTAAAGTGATTTTTTTTTATTTTTAATTTTTTGTGTTTTAGACTTTTGTTTTCTTTTTGATTTGGTTTATTCCTAATTTTGTAATTATTCCCATTATTTTTTATGTTTAGATTAATTTTTAAAAATTTTAATTCATTTATGCTTAAATAAATTATTTCCTTCACTTTTCATTTTTCTTTCATGCATTATTTTGTATTTTATGTTTTATATAAATATTTTATATCTATTCTATCATAACTTTTTTTTTATATTTTTTTCATTTATTTTGAATTTATTTTGTATTTTTGGGGGTGTTGAATTTATTTTTATCTTTGTTTTATGCCATATTTTGTGGGGTTTATTCTTATATTTATTTTATATTCATTCTATATATTTAAAATTTATTTTATATTTATTTTTGCATTTATTTCAAATTAATTCTATATTTGTTTTATGCATTTTTGTTAAATATAATTTATTTTCAGTGTAATTTATTTAATATTTATTTTTACATTTTTTTAAAATTTCTTTGAAATTTATTTTATATTTGTTTTTTGCATTTCTTTTAAAATCAATTTATTTTAGATGTATTTTTTTATATTTATTTTTACATTTTTTTCAAATTTATTCCAAATTTATTTTACATTTTTTATGCATTTCAGATTTTATTTTATATTTGTTTTCTGCATTTCTTTAAAATGCATTTTATAATTTTTGGGCATTTATTTAAAAATTATTTTAAAATTTATTTATTTTTTTGTATTTCATTTTATATTTCTATTTTATTTTATTTTATTTTATTTCTATTTTATTTTATTTTATTTTATTTGACATTATTTTATTTTATTTTATTTTATTCTATTTTATTTTTATTTTATTTATTTTTGATTTGATTTGATTTTGATTTGATTTGATTTGATTTGATTATTTTTTCCATTTATTTTATTTTACATTAGTTTATTTTATTTCTATTTTATTTTATTTTATTTCTCTTTATTTCTAATTTATTTAATTTCTATTTTATTCTATTTTACTTTAATTATTTTTTTTTAATTAATTCACCCAATTCTTTCCCCACATTTCCCCATCCCATATTCCCAGCTCCCAAAAACTCTCCCATCCCTTCTCTTCCCATTTTTCCCATTTTTCCCATTTTTCCCAGAATTCCCGCCCCATTCCCGCCCCTCCCCCATCCCGGGATCCCCCCCGGACCCACCCAAGATTCGGGGCGGGGCCTCCACAAACGGCGGCTTCCTATTGGATGCCTCTCATCGATGATGTCATTTCTGACCAATCAGCGCCCGACACCGCGCCTGTGCCCCGCCCCTCCCTCCCTGGCGGTACCCGGAGCATCCCAAGGATTTTGGGGGGGATTTGGGGGATGCGGGAGCCTCCCGGGGGGTTCTCCGGGATTCCTGGGAGCCGCTGGCATTCCCAGGGGCAGGAATCGTGGATTGGGAATGGTTCCGGTGGGAAGGAGCCGTAAATCCCATCCCAATCCCGATCCCGGGCTGCTCCAGCCTTTCCTGGGAGCTCCCAGGGATTCTCTGGGAATTCCTTCCTGAGCTCCCAGCTCCCCTTTCCCAGTGGGAAGCCATTCCCTGGCTCCTGGCCCTGCGGCCCTTTCCCAAATCCCAACTCTCCCGCAGCCCCTGGAGCCTCGGGAAGCGGCTCGCAGGATTCCCGGGATCCTTCCCTGATCCGGCTGCACATTCCCGGCTCTCCCAGCCCGGGATTGGATCCAGCCCCATCCCGACTCCTCCTGGAGAAGGAATTTTGGGATCCAAGGGCTTCGCTGGGAATTGGGGACTCCAGGAAGGGTCTCCCTTCCCTTTTCCATCCCTGAATTCCATAAAAATCCCCCAGGACGGATCCTGAGTGTCCTTGATCCCAGAATCCTGGAATGGTTTGGGTGGGAAGGGACCTCAAACCCCATCCCAGGGACACCTCCCACCATCCCAGGCTGTTCCAGCCTTTCCCTGGATACTCAGAGGGATCCAGGGATTCTCTGGGAATTCCTTCCCAAGCTCCCAGCTCCCCTTTCCCAGTGGGAAGCCATTCCCTGGCTCCTGGCCCTGCGGCCCTTTCCCAAATCCCAGCTCTCCCGCAGCCCCTGGAGCCTTGGGAAGCGGCTCCCAGGATTCCCTGGAGATGATCCCAGACCCCGGGAATGGCTCGGCGGGGATGGAAAAGGGACGACAGCCCGCAGGTTCCCTGGAGAATCCCAAATTTCCATGAGCTCCTGTTCCTGAGCCTCCTTTAGTCGGGATCGGCACGGGAAAAAAAACAATTCCCGGCTCTGGAGCATCCAGGATGGAGAGAGAAAATCCTCAGGCATGGTGGCCACGGAGTATTCCCGGCTCCAGGATTTGATCCCAAAATTTATCCCTAAAAAATCCACTCCTGGAACTGGGACCCCCCCTGGTGCTCCCAGCATCATTCCCGGCTCCAGGATTTGATCCCAAACTCCATCCCTGAAATCAGCCACTCCTGGAACTGGGAAATTCTAGAAACTGGGACCCTCCCAGTGCTCTTGTCATCATTCCCAGCTCCAGGATTTGATCCCAAACTCCATCCCTAAAATCAGCCACTCCTGGAACTGGGAAATTCCAGAAATTGGGACCCTCCCAGTGCTCTTGTCATCATTCCCAACTCCAGGATTTGATCCCAAACTCCATCCCCAAAATCAGCCACTCCTGGAACTGGGAACCTCCCAATGTCCCTGGCATCATTCCTGGCTCCAGGATTTGATTCCAAACTTAATCCCTGAAAAAGATATTCCTGGAACTGGGACCTCTCCCAATGTTCCCAGTGTCATTCCCAGCTCCAGGATTTGATCCCAAACTCCATCCCTAAAAAATCCAATCCTGGAACTGGGACATTCCAGAAACTGGGACCCTTCTGGTGCTTCCAGTGTCATTCCCAACTCCAGGATTTGATCCCGAACTCCATCCCTAAAATCAGCCACAATGGAACTGGGACCTCTCCCAATGTTCTCGGCGTCATTCCCAGCTCCAGGATTTGATCCCAAACTCCATCCCTGAAAATCCAGTCCTGGAACAGGGAAATTCCAGAAACTGGGAGCCTCCCATTGTTCCCAGCGTCATTCCCGGCTCCAGGATTTGATCCCAAAGGCGCTGCCGGTGCCAGGCACGGCCGGGACGTCCCCGGAGCCACTGAAGGCTCTTTGTCCCCAGCTCGGCCCCTTTGGGATTTGACCCTTTCCCGGCCTTTGTCCCTCAGGAATGTTCTCCCGTCCTTCCCACGGGAATCCCAAATCTTCCCCAGCAGGGAAAGGATGGCGGGAGGATCCTTTGGAATTTCAGGTGTCCCTCCCACGGAATCATTGGATCGTGGAATGATTTTGGGATGGGCCTTAAATCCCATCCCATTCCAGCCCAAGGACAACTCCCCCTATCCCAGATTTATCCAATCCCAATCCCAATTCAAATCCCAGTTCCAAACTGAACCGATATCATTCCTGTTCTATCCCAATCCCAATCTCAATCCCATCCCACCCCAATCCTGCATTCCCATCCCCAACCCCAATCCCAATCCCAAACCCAATTCCAATTCCAATCCCAATCCCAACCCCAATTCCAATCCCAAACCCAATCCCAATCCAAATCCCAACCCATGTCATTCCTGCTCTATCCCAATCCCAACCCCAATCCCAATCCAAATCCAAATCCCAATCCCAACCCCAATCCCATCCCATTCCTCCCCAATATCCGCCTCCCCCATCCCAGATTTATGCAATCCCAATCCCAATTCCCAATCCTGCATTCCCATCCACAATCCTAATTCCAATCCCAATCCCAATTCCAATTCCAATCCAAAACCCAATCCCATCCCATCCCAATTCTGCATTCCCAATCTCAATCCCAATCCCAAACCCCAATCCCAATCCCAAAACCTAATCCCAATCCCAATCCAAATCCCAACCCCAATCCCAATCCCAATCCCAATCCCAATCCAATTCCCAATCCCAATCCCAATCCCATTCCTCCCCCATCCCAGATTTATCCAATCCCAATTCCCAGTCCTGCATTCCCATCCACAATCCCAATCCCAATCCCAGTCCCATTCCCAATCCCATTCCCATTCCCATTCCCATTCCCAATCCCAATCCCAATCCCATCCCATTCCTCCCCCTATCCCAGATTTCTCCCAGCCCCACCCAACCTGCAATGGAACATTCCAGAGCCGGAATACGCGATTCCAACCGGGCCATCCCGTCCTTCCCAACATCCTGACCCTCCAAACCCACCCTAAATCCCCAAATTTCCAGAAGGATCCCAAAACTTTTCCGGTGCTCGGTGCATAACGGAGAAATCCTAAAAATAGCGGGACGGCTCCCAGAGGTGCCGGGCGCGTGACCGTATCCGCCGGCGGAAAATAGGCCGGGGTGAGGCGGATTTGGGGAAGGAGAGGCAGAATTTGGGAAGGACTCGGCATTCCGGAGGTGTCCCGGTTCCAGCCGGATTCCCTGGAGCCGGGAACGGCCCCAAAATAGTTCTGGGATCTGGGGCTGGGCCGCTCCCCATTCCCGTGGCCCGGATTGGGGCCGGGGGAGGAGGAGTCCGGGAGGGAATTTGGGAATGGGGGAGGATTGGGATGTGACCTGGAGCTGGGAGAGGGGAGGGGACACCCCAATGTCCCCAGATCCTGGAGATGTCACCCCATTGTCCCCAGATCCTGGAGATGTCACCCCATCGTCCTTTGGGATGGAAGTGACACCCCAATGTCCCCAGATCCTGGAGATGTCACCCCAATGTCCCCAAATCATGGAGACGTCACCCCATTGTCCCCCGGGGTGGAGGGGACACCCCACTGTCCCAAATCCTGGAGATGTCACCCCGTTGTCTGGGAGGGGACACCCCATTGTCCCCAAATCTTGGAGATGTCACCCCATTGTCCCCAAACCATGGAGATGTCCCAGTGTCTGGGAGGGGACACCCCAATGTCCCCAGATCCTGGAGATGTCACCCCATTGTCCCTCGGGATGGAGGGGACTCCCCATTGTCCCCGGATCTTGGAGATGTCACCCCAATGTCCCCATATCTGTCACCCCATTGTCTGGGAGGGGACACCCCCTTGTCCCCAGATCTTGGAGATGTCACCCCATTGTCCCCAAATCCTGGAGATGTCACCCCCCTGTCCCCATATCTGTCACCCCATTGTCCCCCCAAATATGTCACCCCAATGTCCCCATATCGATGTCACATCATTGTCCCCATATCTGTCCCCCCATATCAATGTCACCCCAATGTCCCCATATCTGTCACCCCATATCGGTGTCACTCCGCTGTCCCCATATCTGTCACCCCATTGTCCCCAAATCTGTCACCCCAATGTCCCCATATCTGTCACCCCATATCGATGACACTCCGCTGTCCCCATATCTGTCACCCCATATCAGTGTCACCCCATTGTCCCCAAATCTGTCACCCCAATGTCCCCATATCTGTCACCCCATATCGGTGTCACCCCATTGTCCCCATATCGATGTCACCCCATTGTCCCCATATCTGTCCCCCCCATATCGGTGTCACCCCATTGTCCCCATATCGATGTCACCCCATTGTCCCCATATCTGTCACCCCATTGTCCCCATATCTGTCCCCCCCATATCGGTGTCACCCTACTGTCCCCATATCTGTCACCCCATTGTCCCCAAATCTGTCACCCCAATGTCCCCATATCGATGTCACATCATTGTCCCCATATCTGTCCCCCCATATTGATGTCACTCCAATGTCCCCATATCTGTCACCCCATATCGGTGTCACATCATTGTCCCCATATCTGTCACCCCATATCGGTGTCACCCCATTGTCCCCATATCTGTCACCCCAATGTCCCCATATCTGTCACCCCATATCGGTGTCACCCCATTGTCCCCATATCTGTCACCCCATATCGGTGTCACCCCATTGTCCCCAAATCTGTCACCCCAATGTCCCCATATCTGTCACCCCATATCGGTGTCACCCTACTGTCCCCATATCTCTCACCCCATTGTGCCCCCAAATATGTCACCCCAATGTCCCCATATCGATGTCACATCATTGTCCCCATATCTGTCCCCCCATATTGATGTCACTCCACTGTCCCCATATCTGTCACCCCATATCGGTGTCACATCATTGTCCCCATATCTGTCACCCCATATCGGTGTCACCCCATTGTCCCCAAATCTGTCACCCCAATGTCCCCATATCTGTCACCCCATATCGATGTCACCCCAATGTCCCCATATCTGTCACCCCATATCGGTGTCACCCTACTGTCCCCATATCTGTCACCCCATATCTGTCACCCCATATTGATGTCACTCCACTGTCCCCATATCTGTCACCCCATATCGGTGTCACCCCATTGTCCCCATATCGATGTCACCCCATTGTCCCCAAATCTGTCACCCCAATGTCCCTATATCTGTCACCCCATATCGATGTCACCCCATTGTCCCCATATCGATGTCACCCCATATCTGTCCCCCCCATATCGATGTCACCCCATTGTCCCCTACCCGATGACGTCACCCCGCTGCCCCCCCACCCCCAAAATCTGGGCCCCGCCCCGCTGTCCCCGGTCACGTGACCAGAGGGGCGCGCGGACCCCTCGCCCCCCTTGCGACGTCCCTTTGTCACTTTGTCCCTCCGCGCCCCTCTCCCACCCCCAAAATCCCCCTTTTTCACCCCAAATCCCCCCAATTTTTTCATTCCTTTAATCCCCCATTTTCCCACCCTTTTTTTTTTTTTTTAATTTTTTTTCCCCCATTTTTTTTTCCCCCCCCCCCCTCCCCATTTTATTTTTTTCCCTTTTGCTCCGACCCCCAAAAATAGCTGCGGGCTGTGACGTCACCGGGCGGGGCCCTCACTCGCAGGGGCTCTGGACCAATCAGAGAGCCGGGCGATGATGTCATGGGGGGCGCTGGGGACCCCCCGCCCGGGATCTTCCAAAGCCGCGTTAAAGGAGCCGGGAGAGCGCCAGGAGCAGCGCGACCACCGCCGGCAGGTGAGTCCGCTGGAATTCTCCGGGAATTCTCCGGGAATTCCCGCCGGTTCCGCTCCCGGAGGGAGGGTTTGGATGGATTTGGGGTGAGGGAAAAGGTTTTTTGGGGAGCCCTTCCCAAAAAAAAAAAAAAAAAAAAAAAAAATGGAGTCTTTTTTTTTTGTTCCAAATCCGGTTTTTTTTTGGGATGCTCGTCCGGCTCTTCCCGGGGCGTTTTCCAAGCGCCTGGAATTCGCCCTCATCCTCATCCTCAAATCTTCATCCTCATCCTCAAATCCTCATCTTCAAATCCTCATTTGGGATTTTTTTTTTGGGGGGGGGGGGGGGGGGGTTGGGGTGGGGATGCTCCGCGCCTTTCCCCAGAATTCCCGAGGGATCTTCACCCCCCTCCGGTATTCCCAGAATTCCCAGAATTTTCCGGGGATCCGCATCCCCCGAATCCTTGGGGGACCCACCCCATTCCAGCATCCCTGAGGGAGCGGAACCGCCCCCCCAAAAAAATTCCCGGGATTTCTGCATCCTCAAAATCCTCGGGAGACCCGGATCCCCCCCCAAAAAATTCCCGGGATTCTGAATCCTCAAAATCCTCGGGAGACCCGGATCCCCCCCAAAAAATTCCCGGGATTTCTGCATCCTCAAAATCCTCGGGAGACCCGGATCCCCCCCAAAAAATTCCCGGGATTTGGCCTCCCCCGGCACCCTCAGAGTCCCGAATTCCCGGGGCGGACCCTCCGCATTCCCGGGATCCCGGATTTTTGGGAGCCCCTCACCCTTTAATCCTGGGAGGATCCTCAGCAATTCCCTGGAAAACCTTCAGCATTCCCGGGATTTTGCGTCCCGGCCCCACCCAGAGCCCCCCAAAATTTGGGAGCGGAGCCCCCTCCCCACCCCCCCCCCCCCCCCAGGAGGGCAGGAGCCGAATTCCTGGAATTTTTATTCCAGGGAAAAAGCAAAGGTGGGGGGAGGGAGGAGGCGCTGCCATCCCGCTTTTCCCCCTCTGGAGCCCCCCAGGATTCCCGAAATCCCTTCCCGTTCCTCCATCCATCCCTGGATGCCTTTTCCAGGGAAAAATGGGGGGGGTGGGAGGGTCTTTTCCTGGGAATTCAGGGTGGGAAAAGGGGAGAAGCCCCCGGGGGGGGAGGGGTGGATCGGGATCCGTCTGCCGGCCACGTGCGCCGGGCTGGGAATGGGATGTGGGGCTCGGGAATGGGATCGTGGGGTCAGGAATGGGATTTGTGGGGTCGGGAATGGGATCGTGGGGTTGGGAATGGGATCAGGGGGTTGGGAATGGGATCAGGGGCCCGGGAATGGGATCGTGGGGTCAGGAATGGGATTTGTGGGGTCGGGAATGGGATCGTGGGGTTGGGAATGGGATTTGTGGGCTCGGGAATGGGATCAGGGGCTCGGGAATGGGATCAGGGGCTCGGGAATGGGATCAGGGGCTCGGGAATGGGATCAGGGGGTCGGGAATGGGATCAGGGGCTCGGGAATGGGATCAGGGGCTCGGGAATGGGATCGTGGGGTCAGGAATGGGATCACGGGGTCGGGAATGGGATCAGGGGCCCGGGAATGGGATCAGGGGCTCGGGAATGGGATCAGGGGCTCGGGAATGGGATCGTGGGGTTGGGAATGGGATCAGGGGCTCGGGAATGGGATCAGGGGCTCGAGAATGGGATCAGGGGCTCGGGAATGGGATTTGTGGGGTTGGGAATGGGATCAGGGGCTCGGGAATGGGATCGTGGGGTTGGGAATGGGATCAGGGGCTCGGGAATGGGATCGTGGGGTTGGGAATGGGATTTGTGGGGTTGGGAATGGGATCACGGGGTTGGGAATGGGATCACGGGGCCGGGAATGGGATCCTGGGGTCGGGAATGGGATCACCTGGTCAGGAATGGGATCACGGGATCAGGATTGTGGGGTCGGGAATGGGATCATGGGCTCGGGAATGGGATCACGGGGTCAGGAATGGGATTTGTGGGGTCAGGAATGGGATCGTGGGGTTGGGAATGGGATTTGTGGGGTCGGGAATAGGATCAGGGGCTCGGGAAGGGGATCGTGGGGTTGGGAATGGGATCAGGGGCTCGGGAATGGGATCAGGGGCTCGGGAATGGGATCGTGGGGTCAGGAATGGGATCAGGGGGTCGGGAATGGGATTTGTGGGGTTGGGAATGGGATTGTGGGGTCAGCAACTGGATCATGGGGCTGGGAATGGGATCCTGGGGTCAGTAATGGGATCCTGGGGTCAGTAATGGGATTTGTGGGATTGGGAATGGGATTGTGGGGTTGGGAATGGGATTGTGGGGTTGGGAATGGGATTTGTGGGGTCGGGAATGGGATCACGGGGTTGGGAATGGGATTTGTGGGGTTGGGAATGGGATTTGTAGGGTTGGGAATGGGATTTGTAGGGTTGGGAATGGGATTGTGGGGTTGGGAATGGGATCACAGGTTTGGGAATGGGATTATGGGGTTGGGAATGGGATCAGAGGGTTGGGAATGGGATTTGTGGGGTTGGGAATGGCCTGGTCAGGAATGGGATTGCATGGCTGGGAATGGGATCGTGCAGTCAGGAGTGGGATCATGGGGTTGGGAATAGGATTGACTGGTCAGGAATGGGATTGGGAACGGGATCATAGGGTCAGGAATGGGATCCTGGGGTCAGGAATGGGATGATGGGATGGGGAATGGGATTGTGGGCTCGGGAATGGGATTGTGGGGTCAGGAATGGGATTGACTGGTCAGGAATGGGATCACCTGGTCGGGAATGGGATCATGGGATCGGGATCATGGGCTCGGGAATGGGATCATGGGCTTGGGAATGCAATTGTGGGCTTGGGAATGGGATTGTGGGGTCGGGAATGGGATCACGGGCTCGGGAATGGGATCATGGGGTCAGGAACGGGATCACCTGGTCAGGAATGGGATCACGGGATCGGGAACGGGATCATTCCATCCTCGCCAGGATTTTGGGGTGACAGCGGCATCTCCCCAACTACACCCTGCTCCCACTGGGAACGGGGCAGGGCTGGAATTCCCTCCTCCCAACCCCTGGAAAAGCTCCCAGATCCCGGCGGGAACGGGGCCGGAGCGCTCCCCTCCCCGCCGGCCGTATCCATAGGGACGGATCCCGTTTTCCCGAAGCTCCGGTGGGCGATCCCCACGTTCCATCCCGTGGGAGCGCCGCGTGAGCTTCGGGAACGCCGGCGGATCCCTGGGAAAAGCGGGATTTGGGAATTCCGGCAGCTCAGGGAATGGCTTCCAGCCGGGTTATCCGTGCTCCGGGAATCCATCGGAGCATTCCCATGGAAAAGCGGCTGGCGATCCCAGCTGGATATTCCCACATTTTCCCACTGTTCCCAACCGCCGGCAACCCCTGGGAGCTGCGGCCGGGGGGTTTTTTTGGGATTCCCGGGATATTTTTTGGAATTCCTGGATTATTTCTGTGATTCCTGGGTAATTTTTTGTGATTCCCAGATTATATTTGTGATTCCTAGGTTATTTTTGTGATTCCCGGGTAATTTTTTGTGATTCCCAGGTTATTTTTGGGATTCCCAGATTATTTTTGGGACTCACAGGTTATTTTTTGTGATTCCTGGGTTGTTTTTGGGATTCCAGGGTTATTTTTTGGAATTCCTGGATTATTTCTGTGATTCCCGGGTAATTTTTTTGTGATTCCCAGTTATTTTTTGGGATTCCCAGATTATTTTTGGGATTCCTGGGTTATTTTTGGGATTTCTGGGTTATTTTTGGAATTCCAGGGGCAGATCCCAGCGGGATTTGGGGATGAGGGCTGGGATTTCTCGGGATGGCTGGGGCGTGGCTCATTCCCTAGGGAATGCTCATTCCCGAGGGATCCGCAGGGATTCGGGGATCCCGGCTTTAAAGGAAGGATTTGGGGATCAAAATCTGGGAATCATCCCCTAAATCTGGGAATCCTCCCCCAAATCCGGGAATCATCCCCCAAATCCAGGAATCATCTCCCAAATCCAGGAATTATCCCCAAAATCTGGGAATCCTCCCCCAAATCCGGGAATCATCCCCCAAATCCAGGAATCATCTCCCAAATCCAGGAATTATCCCCAAAATCTGGGAATCATCCCCCAAATCCAGGAATCATCCCCCAAATCCGGGAATCATCTCCCAAATCCAGGAATTATCCCCAAAATCCGGGAATCATCCCCAAAATCCAGGAATCATTCCCAAATCCAGGAATCTTCCCCAAAATCCAGGAATCATTCCCAAATCCAGGAATCTTCCCCAAAATCTGGGAATCATTCCCCAAATCCGGGAATCATCATCCCTCAAACCCCACCTCATTCCATGTTTTCCTGCGGCTGGGAATGGCGTTTCCACGGGAACGCAGCCCGGAACCCCCGGGAATGCGTCGGGGCCGGGATTATCCCGGTTTTCCTCATTCCCAATTCCCGTTCCTGGGGGTGTTGCCACTTCCATGGAGACACCGGGAGCGATCCCGGCGGGATGAGGGAAAGGATCGGGAATGGGGGAGCTGAGGACTGGGAATCTCAGGATGTGGATGGTGTTTCCGGGTGTGTCCAGCTGTGTCCCGCTGTGTCCGGGTGTGTCCGGGTGTTTCTGGGTGTGTCTGGGTGTGTCTGGGTGTGTCCGGCTGTGTCCAGTTGTGTCCGGCAGTGTCCGGCTGTGTCCGGTTGTGTCCAGGTGTTTCCAAGTGTGTCCAGGTGTGCCTGAATATGTCGGGATGTGTCCCGGTATGTCCTGGTGTGTCTGGGTGTGTCCGCGTGTGTCTGGGTGTGTCTGGGTGTGTCAGGGTGTGTCTGGGTGTCTCAGGGTGTGTCTGGCTGTGTCCGGCTGTGTCCGGGTATGTCCCGGTGTGTTTGGGTGTCTCAGGGTGTGTCTGGGTGTGTCAGGGTGTGTCAGGGTGTGTCTGGGTGTCTCAGGGTGTCTCAGGGTGTGTCTGGGTGTGTCTGGGTGTCTCAGGGTGTGTCCAGCTGTGTCAGGATGTGTCAGGGTGTGTCAGGGTGTGTCTGGCTGTGTCTGGCTGTGTCCAGGTATGTCCCAGTGTGTCTGGGTGTGTCTGGGTGTCTCAGGGTGTGTCAGGGTGTGTCAGGGTGTGTCAGGGTGTTTCTGGGTGTGTCTGGCTGTGTCTCAGGGTGTGTCTGGGTGTGTCTGGGTTTCTCAGGGTGTGTCAGGGTGTGTCCGGGTATGTCCCGGTGTGTTTGGGTGTGTCTAGGTGTGTCAGGGTGTGTCCAGGTGTGTCTGGGTGTGTCTGGCTGTGTCTGGGTGTGTCAGGGTGTGTCAGGGTGTGTCAGGGTGTTTCTGGGTGTGTCTGGCTGTGTCTCAGGGTGTGTCTGGGTGTGTCTGGGTATGTCCTGGTGTGTCTGGGTGTGTCTGGGTGTGTTTGGGTGTGTCTGGGTGTCTCAGGGTGTGTCTGGGTGTGTCTGGGTGTGTCAGGGTGTCTCAGGGTGTGTCTGAGTGTGTCTGGGAGTTTCCAGGTGTGTTCAGGTGTGTCCATCTGTGTCCGAGTGTGTCCGAGTGTGTTCGGTTTTGTCCAGGTGTGTCCGACTGTGTCCGGGTGTTTCTGAGTATGTCTGGGTGTGTCCGGCTGTGTCCGGCTGTGTCTGGATGTGTCTGGGTGTATCTGGGAGTTTTTGGCTGTGTCCGGCTGTGTCCGGGTGTGTCCGGGTGTGCGTTTGGAATACGGAGCTGGGAAGGGCCGTGTGTGCCGGGAACATCCCACGGGATCTGTCCGTCATCCTGGTGTGTTCCCGTCCCATTATCCCATTATCCCATTATCCCATTATCCCATTATCCCATTATTCCCATTATTCGATTCCATCCCATTATCCCATCCTGTCCTGTTCTATCCCATCCCATCCCATCCCATCCCATCCCATCCCATCCCATCCCGTTATCCCGTTATCCCGTTATCCCGTTATCCCGTTATCCCGTTATCCCATCGCGTTCCCATCATCCCATTCCCGTTCCCCCCCACCCACCTGATCCCTTCCTTCCCTCCGCAGGCCCCGGGATCGCTCTTCCTGCAGAATTCCCAGGATTTCCTCGCCATGACTCTGGCCGGTAGGACACACCCGCCCCGCCGCCCCATCCCGCCCTTTCCCGGCCCCAGCCCTGCCCCGGGATGCTCCTGGAATTCCGGGGGTGCCAAACCGGGATTGAGAGCCCGGGGCGATCCTGGGTCCTTCCCGTTTTCCCTTTGCACATCCGGATCCTCAGCTCTTCCCGCTTGGAACAGCTGGGGACGGACACCGGCCCCATCCCGCGTTTTCCTGGAATGGGGAAATACCTCAGATCCCGATCCCAGCCTTTTCCTGGAATGGGGAAATACCTCAGATCCCGATCCCAGCCTTTTCCTGGAATGGGGAAATACCTCAGATCCTGATCCCAGCCTTTTCCTGGAATGTGGAAATACCTCAGATCCTGATCCCAGCCTTTTCCTGGAATGGGGAAATCCCTCAGATCCCGATCCCAGCCTTTTCCTGGAATGTGGAAATCCCTTGGATCCCCATCCCAGCCTTTTCCTGGAATGTGGAAGTCCCTTGGATCCCAATCCCAGCCTTTTCCTGGAATGGGGAAATCCCTCAGATCCCGATCCCAGCCTTTTCCTGGAATGTGGAAATTCCTCGGATTCTAACCTTGGCCTTTCCCTGGAATGTGGAAATTCCTCAGATCCAGATCCCAGCCTTTTCCTGGAATGGGGAAATCCTCCAGATCCCAATCCCAGCCTTTTCCTGGAATGTGGAGCTCCCCCATCCCTTTTTCCCCATCCCACTTTTTCCCTGAAATGTGGAAACCCATTCATCCCCCTGATCCCGATCCCAAACTTTTCCTGGAATGTGGAACTCACCCATCCCCCTGATCCTGATCCCACCCCTTCCTTGACATGGGGCAAGCCCCACTCCTCTGATCCCAATCCCAAACTTTTTCTGGCACACGGAGCCTCCCCATCCCTTTTATCCCAATCCCAAACCTTTCCCGGAATGTGGAAGTCCCTCCACCCCTCTGACCCCAATCCCAAACTTTCCCTGGCACATGGAATTACCCCCATCCCTTTTATCCCAATCCCAAACTTTTCCTGGAATGTGGAACTCTCCCATCCCCCTGATCCCAATCCCAAACTTTCCCTGGCACACGGAATTCCCCCCACCCCTTGGATCCCGATCCCACCCCTTCCCTGGAATGTGGAACTCTCCCATCCCTCAGATCCCAATCCCAAACTTTCCCTGGCACACGGAGCCTCCCCATCCCTTTTATCCCAATCCCAAACTTTTCCTGGAATGTGGAAGTCCCTCCACCCCTCTGACCCCAATCCCAAACTTTTTCTGGAATGTGGAAGTCCCCCCATCCCCCTGATCACAACCCCAAACTTTCCCTGGCACACGGAATTACCCTCATCCCTTTTATCCCAATCCCAAACTTTTCCTGGAATGTGGAAGTCCCTCCACCCCTCTGACCCCAATCCCAAATTTTTCCCAGAATGTGGAAGTCCCCCCATCCCCCTGATCCCAATCCCAAACTTTCCCTGGCACACGGAATCCCCCCCACCCCTCGGATCCCGCCTCCATCCCTTTTCCTCCCCTCCCGAGCCTTTCCCGGCGGATCCCGATCCCTCCGATCCCGATCCCGCTGTCTTTTCCCAGCCTACAAGGAGAAGATGAAGGAGCTGCCGCTCGTCTCCCTCTTCTGCTCCTGCTTCCTGTCGGATCCCCTCAACAAGCCCAGCTACGCCTACGAAGGTGGGACCCCCATCCCAACCCCGGGAATTCCGGGATCTCCGCGGCGCCTCCGGGCTTTTCTGGGAATTCAACGGGTTGGGATCCGGAGTGGCTTGGGAAGCTCCCTCAGTTCTCCCAGATATTCCCGACCCGGCTCCATGGATGAGTTGGGATCCAGAGGAGTCCTGGGAACCATCCATTCCCTCATCCCGGAGCGTGGGTTCCACGTTTTCCAGCCTGATCCGTGTCCGGAGGCCATTCCATGGGAATTTACTCTGGAAAAGGGATCAGGGTACCATTCCCACTTCCCAAAGCAGGAATCCTGGGACATTCCCAACCCTCAGCTCTCCCAGATATTCCCGAACTGGCTCCATGGATGGGCTGGGATCCAGAGGAGTTCTGGGAACCCTTCATTCCCTCATCCCAGATTGTGTGTTCCACGTTTTCCAGCCTGATCCGTGTCCGGAGGCCATTCCCAGGGGAATTTACACGGGAAAAGGGATCAGGGTCCCATTCCCACTTCCCAAAACCTTCAGCTCTCCCAAATATTCCTGATCTGGCTCCATGGTTGGGTTGGGATCCAGAGGAGTCTTGGGAACCATCTATTCCCTCATCCTGGAGTGTGGGCTCGGCGTTTTCCAGCCTGATCCATGTCCGGAGGCCATTCCAAAGGGAAAAGGGAAAAGGGATCAGGATCCCATTCCCGCTTCCCAAAACCCTCAGATCTCCCAAATATTCTCAACCCAGCTCCATGGATGGGCTGGGATCCGGAGGAGTTCTGGGAACCCTTCATTCCCTCATCCCGGAGCGTGGGCTCGGCGTTTTCCAGCCTGATCCGTGTCTGGAGGCCATTCCCAGGGGAATTTACTCTGGAAAAGGGATCAGGGTCCCATTCCCACTTCCCAAAACCTTCAGCTCTCCCGAATATTCCTGACCCGGCTCCATGGATGGGCTGGGATCCAGAGGAGTCCTGGGAACCATCCATTCCCTCATCCTGGAGTGTGGGCTCGGCGTTTTCCAGCCTGATCCATGTCCGGAGGCCATTCCAAAGGGAATTTACACGGGAAAAGGGATCAGGGTCCCATTCCCGCTTCCCAAAACCCTCAGATCTCCCAAATATTCCCGACCCGGCTCCATGGATGGGCTGGGATCCGGAGGAGTTCTGGGAACCCTTCATTCCCTCATCCTGGATTGTGGGTTTTCCAGCCTGATCCATGTCCAGAGGCCATTCCCAGGGGAATTTACTCTGGAAAAGGGATCATTCCCACTTCCCAAAGCAGGAAGCCTGGGATATTCCCAACCCTCAGCTCTCCCAAATATTCCCAGCTCTATCCACAGGAATCCTGGAATTCCTACCCCCCCTCCTCCACCCCATCCCTGAACCCCAGGAAAACATTTGTGCTAAACCGGGACCAACCTCACGGATCCCGGGAAAAAACCGGAATCCCGGAAGGAGAATTCCCGGCGCTCACTCCGCTCCTTTTCCCCTCCCGGCAGACACGGTGGACCTGACCTGGTGCGTCATCTCCGACATGGAAGTGATCGAGCTCAACAAACGCACCTCGGGCCAATCCTTCGAGGTCATCCTCAAACCCCCCTCCTTCGACGGAATTCCCGAATTCAACGCCTCCCTCCCCCGCCGCCGTGACCCTTCCCTGGAGGAGATCCAGAAAAAGCTGGAAGCGGCCGAGGAGAGGAGAAAGGTGGGTCCAGCACCCCCAAAACCCCATTCCAGGGTGGGGAATTCCCCGCCCTTTCCCGGCTCGGGAAGGGTTGGATTTATCCCGGGGATGCGGTGTCCGCAGTACCAGGAGGCGGAGCTGCTGAAGCACCTGGCGGAAAAGCGGGAACACGAGCGGGAGGTGATCCAGAAGGCCATCGAGGAGAACAACAACTTCATCAAGACGGCCAAGGAGAAGCTGGCGCACAAGATGGAATCCAACAAGGAGAACCGCGAGGCGCACCTGGCCGCCATGCTGGAGCGCCTCCAGGAGAAGGTGGGCACCGGGAAAAGGGATCGGGATATTTGGGATATTCGGGATGGGCCGGGATATTTGGGATAACGGCGCTTCTTGGGGTGCCACCACCGATTTCCGTCTCCGTTCCCGTCCCGGCGCGGAATCCCGCTGGGATTTTGGGGAGTGGGTCATGCCCGGGGGGGATCCGGAGGTTTGGGAGAGGTCGGAGAGTTGGGATCTTCCTTTTCCCGTGTCACGGAATCCCAGGAATTGTAGAATTCCGGGATGGTTGGGGTGGAAGGGACCTTTAGGATCATCCAGTTCCACCCCCGGCACCTTCCACCATCCCAGATCCCTCCAAGCCCCGTCCAACTTTTCCTTGGATTGTCCCAGATCCCTCCCAGCCCCTTCCAGATTTTCCTTGAATTATCCCAAATTCCTCCAAGCCCCACCCTACTTTTTCCTGGACTATCTGAGATTCTTCCAAGCCCCTTCCAGCTTTTCCCTGAACTATCCCAGATCCCTTCCAGCCCCTTCCAACTTTTCCCTGGAGTATCCCAGATTTCTCCCAGCCCCACCCATCTTTTCCTTGGATTATCCCAAATTCCTCCCAGCCACGCCCAACTTTTCCCTGGACTATCCCAGATCCCTTCCAGCTTTTCCCTGGACTATCCCAAATTCCTCCAAGCCCCACCCAAATTTTCCTTGGATTATCCCAGATTCCTCCCAGCCTCTCCCAGCTTTTCCCTGGAGTATCCCAGATTCCTCCCAGCCCCACCCATCTTTTCCTTGGATTATCCCAAATTCCTCCAAGCTTCGCCCAACTTTTCCCTGGACTATCCCAGATCCCTTCCAGCTTTTCCCTGGAGTATCCCAGATTCCTCCAAGCCCCACCCATCTTTTCCTTGGATTGTCCCAGATCCCTCCCAGCCCCTCCCAACCTTTCCTTGGGCGCTTCCAGAGATCCAGCAGCCGCCACAGCTGCTCCGGGAATTCCATCCCGGAATTCTCGCTGCTCCCCTGGTACTTTTCCCACCTCCGGGCTGGCGGATCTTCCCGCGTTTCCTTCCCACGGATCCGGCAGCTCCCCAGCTCCGTGCCGGGAGCCTTTCCCACCCCTTCCAGCCCTCTTCTTTCTCCCGAATCAGGTCTGTTCCCAACCTCCGCACGGAAAATCCCACCACCCTCCTCACCACCTCCAGCTCCCTCCAAAACATCCGGAGCCCGCCCGGTGCCCTTCTCCGAGCGCCTCCGTTGGGGCAGAGGCGGAGAGCGCCAGATAATGCCGGAAAATCCCAGCTAATCCCAGCTCCAGGGGGCTTCCCGGGACGTCTCCCTCGTAGCCGAGAGGGCCAGGACAAAGTGTCCCCAAGTGCCACCAGCAGCCCTTAAAGCCACCCCAGGGGAGGAGAGGACGGCGCCGAGCCGCCGGCGGCGTCCCTCGCCATCAACCTCGTGCCTTCAACCCCCTCCGGAGCCGCTGGGCCGTGGGGATGCCGGAATCCTGGAATCCTGGAATAACGCCTGTTCCCCCTCCTCCTCCTCCTCCTCCTCCTTCCCCCTTCTCCTTCCCTTCCTCCTTCCCGATCCCGCAGGACAAACACGCGGAAGAAGTGCGGAAAAACAAGGAGCTGAAGGAAGAGGCCTCCAGGTAAAGAGGCGCTGCTTGGACTGACAGCTCCGGGGAGGTGCCGGAGGCTTCCGCAGCTCCAGGTCGGAACGGTGCGGGAATGCTGCTGCGGGAATGCTGCTGTGTGGGAATGCTGGTGTGGGAATGGTGGACGTTCCTCTGCTTTCTTTGTTCGTGGATGTGACGAGTCGAGAGGCGAAGCCATCGGAGTCGTCGTCGTCGTCGTTCCGGGGAGGGTGGGGAGGGAAGGGATTGGGGCGGGATTTCGGGATGTCCGAACCCGTCAGCCAGGTCCGGAGGGGACAGCCGAGGGCTGAGGAGGCGAATTCCCGGGAGAAATCCCCGGGAATCCGGAGCGGGTGGGGAGGGAATGGTGGGGAATGTGCGTCGTGTGTGACTTTCGTTTGGTGCTGGGCAGGCGGGGGCGGGCGTGAATCCCCCCGGAGTCTTCTCCATCCCGTCCCATTATCCCATCCCATTATTCCAATCCCAATCCCAATCCCATCCCAGTATCCCAATCCCAATCCCATCCCATTATCCATCCCATCCCATTATCCCAATCCCAATCCCATCCCATTCCATTATCCCAATCCCAATCCCAATCCCATCCCATCCCATTATCCATCCCATCCCATTATCCCAATCCCAATGCCAATCCCAATCCCATCCCATCCCATCCCATTATCCCATTATCCAATCCCATCCCATCCCATTATCCCAATCCCATCCCATCCCATCCCATTGTCCCATCCCATTATCCCATCCCATTATCCCATCCCATTATCCCATCCTATTATCCCATTATCCCATCCCTGGGCTACGGTGTCTCCTGGTGTCCCTCCCTCCCTCATTCCCTCGTTCCCACCTGGATTTGGGATCTCTCCCCAGATCCCGCCGGGATTATTTTATTTCGCCCTCCCAGCACGGTCGGAGGTGGTCGGGGAGTGAAATTCCCTCGCTCCAAAGGTTTTTGTGTTTTTCCGGCTGCTGGAGGCTCCCGTGGCTCCTTCCCCCATGAATTCCCAAAGTTTTTTTGTAAGGATCCCCCCCCCAAAAAAATAATCCCGCTGGGAATTCTTGGATGAAACCCCTCCCCTCTTTATCCCGCTGGAAAAGCGTCGGCTCCCGGAGACGGAGCGGAGGGAGGAACCGGGATGGGGCTGTGGAGACCACGAGGGAAGGGAATGAGGGGAAAACTCCGGGAAAAAAAACCCCAAAACTGGGATGGAGCCCTGCGGAAAACAGGGAAAAATATCCATGGGAACCCCTTGGAAAAAAAACAACCCCCCCAGCATTCCAAGAGATGTTTTTTGGGATCTGCCCGGGGGATCTTTGCCTCCCGGGAAAGGCAGGAGAAGGAAGATTGGATTTTCCGGGAGGGGTGGGAATTCCCTCCATTCCCAGCCGGAAGCGTTCCCGCATCCCAAAATCCCAACCCGGACTGGCGGACCAAGGGTTCGGTCTCGGCCGTGTCCGGATAAGACATTCCAATCTCCCATCCGGCTCTTTCCCGGCGCCCACCCTGATCCCGGAGACCCCGGGAGATTCCTGGGAAAGGGGAAAAAATCGGGATTGGGGGCGGATTGCGGCACGAGCTCTTCTTTTTGTACACAACGGATGTAAATAAAACTGCCTTGGCCTTTCCTTCCGTTTCCACGATCCCTGCGGTGCTTCCCGTCTGGATTTTTTTCGGGATTGGGGCAGGAAAAGGATGGAGGGTGAGGATTGGGGTGGGAGTTTGGGCTGGTTTCCCTCTTTTCCCAAAAAACTGGCGGGATTGGAAGTTTTCCCATCCCGGATCCGGGTGCCAATTGGAAAACCGGGATGGAGCCGGATGATCCGTCAGCGTATCCATGGAAGAGCCGACGGCAGCGGAGCCGATCCTCG
Source organism: Cyanistes caeruleus (assembly GCF_971803275.1). NCBI lineage: Eukaryota > Metazoa > Chordata > Aves > Passeriformes > Paridae > Cyanistes > Cyanistes caeruleus. Next base: position 1,359,874 of record NC_141702.1, on the reverse strand, counting down.
GGGCCAGGAGGAGATCCCGGGAATTCCGGCTCCCGGGAATCTTTTCCCGCCTTTTCCCCACTGGGAAAGGGCACCCAAAAATTTAGGAGCAGCATTCCAGAAGGTCCAAAGTGTCCGGATCCGATCCTCTGCGGGATTAAGGAAATCCCGATCCTGGGAATCTTTGAGGGTGGGTGATTCCCATGGGGGAGGGAGAAGAGAAATCCAGGGAAGGGGTTTGGGATTCCCGGGGCTGAATCCAAAGGGACCGGGAAAAGAGGGCGGGGATCCATCCGCACTTCCTGAAAAACCTGGGATGGGGAGAGGGGACGCTGCCCGAGGAATGAGATGAGCCTTGAGGTTCCGTCCGACCCAAACCATTCCATGATTCCAGGAATATCCGGGAATCCATGGCCTGAGGAATCCTGAAGAACAAGGATTTGGGGAAGCATTTTTGTCCCATCCAAACCCCGGCCTCAGACGCTCCCAGGGATTCTCTGGGAATTCCTTCCCAAGCTCCCAGCTCCCCTTTCCCAGTGGGAAGCCATTCCCTGGCTCCTGGCCCTGCGGCCCTTTCCCAAATCCCAGCTCTCCCGCAGCCCCTGGAGCCTCGGGAAGCGGCTCCCAGCATTCCCGGGATCCTTCCCTGATCCGGCCGCACATTCTCAGCTCTCCCAGCCCGGGATTGGATCCAGCCCCATCCCGACTCCTCCTGGAGAAGGAATTTCGGGATCCAGGGGCTTCGCTGGGAATTGGGGACTCCAGGAAGGGTCTCCCTTCCCTTTTCCATCCCTGAATTCCATAAAAATCCCCCGGGATGGATCCTGAGTGTCCTCGATCCCAGAATCCCGGGATGGTTTGGGTGGGAAGGGACCTCAAACCCCATCCCAGGGACACCTCCCACCATCCCAGGCTGGTCTAACCTTTCCTTGGGGATTCATCCCAGGGATTCTCTGGGAATTCCTTCCCGAGCTCCCAGCTCCCCTTTCCCAGTGGGAAGCCATTCCCTGGCTCCTGGCCCTGCGGCCCTTTCCCAAATCCCAGCTCTCCCGCAGCCCCTGGAGCCTCGGGAAGCGGCTCCCAGGATTCCCGGGGTCCTTCCGGAACCCAAGGCCTGGATAAAAGGCAGGAATTTGCACCAGTGATCAAAGCCGCGGCAAAGGAAGGATGGGAGAATCCATTCCCGAGCAGCCCTGTGGGATTCCCAAAGTTTGGGAATTGCCGAGTTTAATCGTGTGGGAAATCAGATCAATAACAGGGATGGGGAAAATTAATTAATTAATTAATTAATAATTAATTAATTAATAATTAATTCATTAATGAAGCTTATTATGCGATTAATTGACCCTTCAGCAGGGTAATGATTATCCGGGAAGAATCCTGGAATTTTGGCCGCTGGTCCAACGGGAACTTCGGATCCGAGACGCAGCCGGAAGAGCCTTGGGAATACCCAGAGCCCTTGGAATTCTTCCGAGGAGGAGCCAAAGGGAATTCGGTTTATTTTCCTGGAATTCTTTATTTGTGGGATGCTTGGAAGGCAACTCGTCCATGGATTTATCCATGAAAAACGGCATTCCAGGGAAAACAGGCTGGGAGAGCTGGAGGGAGGCACCGGGAGAGCACCGAGAGGGAAGGGAAGGGTTGGAAGGGAGAAATCCAGTTTTTCCACCTCAGGAATGGTGGAATAGGAAAAAGGGTTTTAATGGAATGGAATGGAATGGAATAAATTAAAATAAATTAAAGTAAAATAAATTAAATTAAAATAAATTAAATTAAAATTAAATGAAATAAAATTAAATGAAATGGTATAAAATGAATTGAAATAAAATAAATTAAAATAAAATAAATAAAATAAAATAAATAAAATTTAAGTAAATAAATCAAAATGAAATTAAATTAAGTAAAATAAAATAAAATAAAATAATATAAAATGAAATAAAATAATATAAAATAAAATGAGACAAAAATGAAATGAAATGAAATGAAGTGAAATGAAATGAAATGAAATAAAATGGTATAAAATGAATTGAAATAAAATAAATTAAAATAAAAGAAAAAAATTAAGTGAAACAAAATAAATTAAATAAAATAAAGTAAATAAATTAAAATGAAATTAAATTAAGTGAAATAAAATAAAATAAAATAATGCAATATAAAATAAAATGAGATAAAAATGAAATGAAATGAAATAAAATAAAGTAAAATAAAATAAAGTAAAATAAAATAAAGTAAAATAAATTAAAATTAAATTAAATTAAATTAAATAACATAAAATAAATTAAAATTTAAAAAAATTAAATTAAAATAATTTAAATTAAATTAATAAAATAAAAATTCCCAGGTTGTTTTTTTTTCTTTGGTATCTTTTCCTTTGGAATATTTTTATTCCCATAGTTTGATTTTCGGGCGTGGAGCACCATCCGTCCTCGTTTTCCCGGGATTCCGTCCCTGGGAACACGCCTCGGGTCTCCCGGCTCCTCCCAGAGCCGACCCCGCGGATCTTCGGGATCTTCGGAAGTGGGACGCAAATTCTCGGGAATAAAAGCAGCAGCTCCATCGAATCCCACATGGAAAAACTCCCCCAGAATCGCTTCCGTTGCTTCCCGCAGGAAATTCCATCGGGTTGGAGGCCACGGATTTCCGCAGGGATCGGCTCGGAGCTGATTCCCAACATCCCGACAACCGGATTTAGTCTTGGGAACGCTCTTCCCAGGAATCGCTTCCACATTCCCGGGAGATCTCCCAGATGGGAGGATCGGGATCGTTGGATCCCGGTTGGATCCATTCCCACCAAATCCTTCCAAAACCCCTTTCCCGGCCCTCCGTTCCCAACGTTCCGCGGGGACGCGGGACGGGAATATCCCGGGATCACGGGGAGAGGCGGGGCCGGAACGAGCGCGGCCGGATCATCATGACCACCTTCCGTAGGGAATAATAGTCCGTGTCCTTCCAGGAATACCAGACGATCCCATCCGGGCCCAGCATCCGCCGGTTTTTGATGGAATACCGGCCGCCCTGGGAAGCGGAGAAAGGAGAAAACCTTGGAAGCATCTTTGGGATGGGATCACGGGGGAAAACCACCCCTCGGAAATCTGGGAGCGGAGAATTTCGGGATAATCACCCAGAAATCCCGAGGGGTTTTTTTTCCCAGAAGTCCCTTTGGTGTTGGAATTCTTGGCGGCCGAGCCGCCCATTCCAGAGGTTTCCACGGAATTCCTGCAGAGGGGTCTCGGGAAAAGCCGGATCGCTCCGGTGATCCTCTTATTCCTGCTCCGGAGAAATCGGGCGGGAATCGGGAATGATTTCCCAGGGAATGAGGGATGGGATGAGAGGGAACAGCCTGGAGGTTCGTGGGATATAATTCCCCATTCTAGAGGTTTCAATGGAATTCCAGCAGAGGGATCTCAGGAAAAGCTGGAGCGCTCCGGTGTCCGGCGACGCTCTTATTCCCGCTCCGGAGGAATCGGGCGGGAATCGGGAATGATCTCCCAAGGAATGAGGGATGGGATGATAGGGAACGGCCTGGAGGTTTATGGGATATAATTCCTGCATGGAAAAGGTTTTCCAGCTGCGGTGGAGCCCCCATTCTGGGAGGGATTTAAATCCCCGCAGATTTGGGAGGATCAAAAACACCGGAATCCACCCTGGGAGAACAATTCCAACCTCAACAATTCCGCCATTCCCAAAGCGCGACGTTTTCCCCTTTTCCCCATCCCTCCGATCCCAGGCGGGGAAGAACGTTCCGGAATTCTCCGTTCCGGAATTTTCCCCGGTCCTACCTTGTAGTAAACCCCGTTGAGGTTGGAGAAGAAGCACTGGTGGTACCACCAGCCGCCGTGGGAGATCTCGGCGCAGATGTTCCCGGAATCCGGAGTGCTGAAGCTCCGCTTGTCGTGGTACCAGGCGAAGGAATCCTCCACCGTGCCGCTGAAGCCGTCCACGTGCAGCCGGTACAGGTTCTCCTCGTCCTCGATGCTGCGCGGGGGAAAAGTTCCGGAATTTTCTGGGGGGGGTTTCCGTGGGGGGTTTTGTGGGGATTTTATTGGGATTTTGTGGGGGTTTTATGGGGATTTTATGGGGATTTTATGGGGATTTTGTTGGGAATTCCTGGGAATTTTATGTGAATTTTATGGGGATTTTATGGGAATTTCCTGGGGATTTTATGGGGATTTTCTGGGAATTTTATGGGGATTTTCTGGGAATTTCATGGGAATTTTATGGGGATTTTATAGGAATTTTATGGGAATTTCCTGGGAATTTCCTGTGATTTTATGTGAATTTTCTGGGGATTTTATGGGAATTTCCTGGGAATTTTATGGGGATTTTCTGGGAATTTCATGGGAATTTTATGGGGATTTTATGGGAATTTCCTGGGAATTTCCTGGGAATTTCCTGTGATTTTATGGGAATTTCCTGGGAATTTCCTGGGAATTTCCTGTGATTTTATGGGAATTTCCTGGGAATTTTCTGGGAATTTCCTGGGAATCTTCTGGGCATTTTCTGGGAATTTCCTGGGAATTTCCTGAGAATTTTCTGGGAATTTTATTGGGTCTGGTTGGTCTGGAAGGGTCAGGGAGGATGAGGAGGGTTTGGGGATGGGTGTGGTCGGGGATTTGGGGATTTCGGGATGAGCAGGAAAGGGCGGTGGAGGAATGTGGGAGGCGTGGGAAAAATCCCTATGGAAATTCATTGATAGATAGTGGAATTATAACTATAATATTATTAATTAATAATTATGAATTAATAATAATTCATTCATAATTATTAAGTATTAATTTAAATTATTATTAATAATGATCCGTTATCCATCATCCATTATCTATTATCCTTTATTAAGTATTAATTATAAAGTATTAAGTATTGAGAATGAATTAGGTATTACTAATTATGTGTTATTAATTATGTATTATTAAATACGTATAATTAACTATTAATTTCTAATGATGAATTATTAAAGATTACCTATTGACTATCTAATATTGTTATTGTTATTGTTATTGTTATTGTTATTGTTATTGTTATTATTATTATTATTATTATTATTATTATTATTATTATTATTATTATGTGAGTGAGTTTATAATTCCATTGTAATAATTATTTATAAAATTAATAATTGTAATTGTAATATATAATTAATAATTATATTGCAGGGCCAGGAGCCAGGGAATGGCTTCCCACTGGGAAAGGGGAGCTGGGAGCTTGGGAAGGAATTCCCAGAGAATCCCTGGGATCGATTCCCAAGGAAAGTTTGGATCACCCTTGGATGGTGGGAGGTGTCCCTGGAATGGGGTTTGAGGTCCCTTCCCACCCAAACCATTCCAGGATTTTAGGATCCACGAGCACTTCCAGGAGAAACGGGGATGGGACAATCCCAACCCTCCAGGTCACTCCGGAATAATCCAGGATGCAGCTGACAGGGTTGGAAAAACAAAATCCGGGAAGAGGGGAAGGGCTGGAGGTTCCGAAGGATTCCAGGGAATCAAAGAGCGGAGAGGACCAAAATCCCAAGCGGGAAAAATCGGGATTCCCTTCCCGGGGAAAATCCCTGAAAGTCCTTGGATTTCCAACACGGAGCTCAACAATCGGAGCCGAAAATCCCGGGAGAAGCCCGGGATCATCCGCCGGATCCCAACTTTTCCCTCGGATTGGGAATTTGGGCGCGGCCGGATGATGCCGCACATTCCCAAACTCGCATCCAACTTTAAACTCGGGATGAAATAAAATATAGTAATATAAAATAAAATAAAATAAAATAAAATAAAATAAAATAAAATAAAATATAGTAATATAAAATGAAATTAAATGAAATTAAATAAAAATAAAATAAAATAAAATATGAAATAAAATAAAATAAAATAAAAATAAAATAAAAAATATAAAATAAAATAAAATAAAATAAAATAAAATAAAATAAAATAAAATAAATAAAAATAATATAAAATAGAATAAAATAGAATAAAATAGAATAAAATATAAAATAAAATATAAAATAAAATAAAATAAAATAAAATAAAATAAAATAAAATAAAATAAAATAAAATAAAATAATTAAATAAAATACATTAAGGGAAAGGCAAGGAGAGGCTGAGCTCAGCCTGGAAACCCCCCGGGCGGAATTCCCGTCTCCCGAGGGTCTCCCGGGGTTTGGAATCCCAGGAATTTTCCCGGCTATTACCTGAAGACCTGGTAGAAGGCGTGTTTGTGTTTGTTATTCCAGTCTTCCAGGTCGATCCGTAGGGAATAATCCCCTTGGCTCGTCATCCTGTGGATGTTGTCGTTGCCCAGCCAGAATTCCCCGTGGAGATCCCCGAATCCTTCCTTGTACTCGTTCCAGGTCCGGTTGAAATCCACGGATCCGTCCTGGCGCCTCTGGATGACGGTCCAGCCCCCTCCTGCCGGGAGATGGATATCCAGGGAAAACCCAGGGAATATCCAGGGAAAATCCAGGGAAAATCCAGGGAAAATCCAGGGAAAATCCAGGGAAAATCCAGAGAAAATCCGGGGAAAGTCCAGGGAAAATCCAGGGAAAATCCAGGGAAAATCCAGGGAAAATCCAGGGAAAATCCAGGGAAAATCCGGGGAAAGTCCAGGGAAAATCCAGGGAAAATCCAGGAAAAATCCAGGGAAAATCCAGGGAATATCTAGGGAATATCCAGGGAATATCCAGGGAAAATCTAAGGAAAGTCCAGGGAAAATCCAGGGAAAATCCAGGGAAAATCCAGGGAATATCCAGAGAGGGCCTTCAGGGAGGATCCGAAATTCAAATTCCCTGGAATTGTCCAGGAGAGCTGGGTTTTGGGATAACGGAGGGAGGGATGGGAGCCAGGGAATGGCTTCCCACTGGGAAAGGGGAGCTGGGGCTGGGATCTTGGGAAGGAATTCCCAGAGAATCCCTGGGAGAGCCCGAGGAAAGGCTGGATGGGGCTTGGAGGAACCTGGGATGGTGGGAGGTGTTGGGAATTCCAGGATCGAGGACACTCAGGATCCATCCCAAGGGATTTTTACGGAATTCAGGGATGGAAAAGGGGAGACCCTTCCTGGAGTCCTGAGATTCCCAGGGAATTCCCAAAATTCCTTCTCCAGGAGGAGTCGGGATGGGGCTGGATCCAATCCCGGTCTGGGAGAGCCGGGAATGTGCAGCCGGATCGAGAAAAGGGATCCCGGGAATCCTGGGAGCCGCTTCCCGAGGCTCCAGGGGCTGCGGGAGAGCTGGGATTTGGGAAAGGGCCGCAGGGCCAGGAGCCAGGGAATGGCTTCCCACTGGGAAAGGGGAGCTGGGAGCTTGGGGAGAAAATTCCTAGAGAATCCCTGGGATGAATCCCTGGGATATTGGAATGTGCCGGGATTGGGAATCCCTCCCCACCCAAACCATTCCGGGGTTTAGGATTCCCAAAATTCCGCGTCTGCTTCGAACTAAAACCACCGGAGCTGGCTGAGACCCACCAGGATCATCGCTCCAACACCCCGGAATTCCCAGACATTCCCATTTTCCAAACCCTCCCGGATCTCCGGCAGCCTCGGGAACGTCCCCATTCCCTGAGGAACCATCCCGGGGCCAATCCTCCCACGGGACCCAAAAATCCTTCGGGAATTGCGGACCTTCGGTGTCCATCTCGCAGAGGACCTCGATGGGAATGCCGCGCACCGAGGGCAGGATGCTGTAAATCCCGGATCTGCGGAGCCCGTTGGAATAGACGGAAGCGCAGTCGATGGGACAATTCCGGCCGTGTTTGAGTTCTGGGAATGGGAACGGGACGAGACGCGGTTACAATGAGAAAAATCTGGGAAAAGCGGGAGAAAAGTAAAAAAAAAAATATCCCTGGATTTGGAGGTTTTTTGGGATTAAATTCCATAGGGGAATTTTTTGGGAATTTTTCCGGAGTTTGAAAGGGCTCTGGGGTTATTCCAGGGAAAATTGAGAATTATTCCAGGGAGAATACTGAATTATTCCAGGGAAAAATAAAATAAAATAAAATAAAATAAAATAAAATAAAATAAAATAAAATAAAATAAAATAAAATAAAATAAAATAAAATAAAATAAAATAAATAAAAACCAGAAAATTAAAAATTAAAAAAAAAAAAAATTTTAAAAGTTTTCTTTTCACCAAAGCTTTAATTCCATGCCATGAATTTTTTCAGGGAAAAATCCCAAATTATTCCAGGGAAAAGAACCAAAAACTGGGAAAACAAAAATAAGATAAAATAATAAAAAGATAAAAACATAAAATATATATTAAAATATATATTAAATATTTAAAATATAAAAACATTAAAAAATAAAAATAAAAATAAAAATAAAAATAAAAATAAAAATAAAAATAAAAATAAAAATAAAAATAAATAAAAATAAAAATAAAAATAAAAATAAAAATAAAAATTAAAATTAAAACTAAAAATTAAAACTAAAAATAAGAAAATAAAAAATTAAAATTAAAAATTAAAAGAATAAAAATTTAAATGTTTTCTTTTCACCAAAGCTTTAATTCCATGCCATGAATTTTTTCAGGGAAAAATCCCAAATTATTCCAGGGGAAAAAAACCCAAAAACTCACCAAAAAAACAAATAAAAGCCACTAAAAACAGAGAAATCCCAAAAAATCCTCGACTTCCGACACATCAAAATTGGAATTCTCACCTTAAAAACCCCAAATCCCCATGGATTTTTCCAGGGATTCTTTTTTTCGGGAAGCAAAACATTGGATTTAACCAAACTCCAGAACCTCTCCCTCACCCACAAAACCTGGGAAAACCCACGGAACCGCGACGGAGAGGGGCGGATTTTAGAGGGAATTTTTGTAATTCCCGGCGGGAATTCCGGAGATTTTGATTTTTTCTTTTAAATCCCTGGCACCTGGATTCCGCGGATCCTCCTGGAGCCGGATCTCGGCGGGATGGAGGCAGCTGGGATTCCTCCAGGCCCAGTCGGCCAGGGCGGAGATGTTGTTGATCTGGGCCTGGATGTCATAGAGCAGCGTGGCCTGGATGTGCTGGAGCGTGCTGGATTCCCGGGAATGCTGCTCCAGCTCCTGCACCCTCTGGAGAAGGCTCTGGTTCTGAGCCGCCTCCTCCTCCTCCTGCTGCCGGGGGGGGGAAAAAATTCCAGGGAAAACAAAAATTCCAGGGAAAAACGGGGTTGGGAATGAGTGGGGTGGAAGATTCCCGAGGGTGGGGTTGGAATTCTCGTCCCGCGGCTTCATTGGGGGTTTGGATATTCCTGGGATTCCACCGAGGGAGGGGGAGGTTGGGAATGTGGGAATCTTTTCCTGTCGTTTTCTGGATATTCCGGCTCATTCCATTCCGTGGGAGTGCTCCAGGCTTTCCATGGATGCTCCCAGGGATTCTCTGGGAATTCCAGCCCAGTCGGGAATTCCTTCTCCGAAATCCCAAAATCCCAAAATCCCAAAATCCCAAAATCCCGACCCTGGGGCAGTGGGAGCCGTTCCCCATCTCGGCATTCCGGGTCGTTTTCCCAAATCTCGCTCTTGCTCTCTGGGATTGGATCCAGCCCCATCCTGACTCCTGGCCGGGAAGGAATTTCGGGATCCAGGGGCCTCACTGGGAATTGGGAACTCCAGGAAGGGTCTCCCTTCCCTTTTCCATCCCCGAATTCCATAAAAATCCCTCGGGATGGATCCTGAGTGTCCTCGATCCCAGAATCCCGGAATGGTTTGGGATGGGATCCAGGGATCTTCAATCCCATCCCATTCCAACCCCACCATCCCAGGCTGCTCTGGCCTTTCCTGGGAGCTCCCAGGGATTCTCTGGGAATTCCTTCCCAAGCTCCCAGCTCCCCTTTCCCAGTGGGAAGCCATTCCCTGGCTCCTGGCCCTGCGGCCCTTTCCCAAATCCCAGCTCTCCCACAGCCCCTGGAGGCTCCCAGGATTCGGGATTGATTTTGAGGAAATTATCCCTGGAATGCTCCCAAACCAAATCCCAACCCTGCTGAATTCCAGGAGTCGGAATCACCCATGGGAAATGATCCCGTGGACATTTTTATGTGGATCTCCAGAGCTTTGGGAACGGGATGGATCCACAGCCTTTCCAAAGGTGGAGGAGATCCCATTGACAAACCTCAAGGATTTGGGATTGATTTGGAGAAAATTTTCCCTGGAATGTTCCTGATCTGAGCCCTGACCCTCCCAAATTCCAGGAGCTGGAAAAACCCATGGAAAAAACTCCCATGGACATTTTTATGTGGATCTCCAGAGCTTTGGGAACGGGATGGATCCACAGCCTTTCCAAAGGCGAAGGAGATCCTATGGACAAACCTCAAGGATTTGGGATTGATTTTGAGGAATTTATCCCCGGAATTCTCCCAAACCAAATCCCAACCCTGCCGAATTCCAGGAGCTGGAAAACCCATGGAAAAATCTGGGAAAAACACTTTTATGTAGATCTCCAGGGCTTTGGGAACGGGATGGATCCACAGCATTTCCAAAGCTGGAGGAGATTCCATGGACAAAACTCGAGGATTTGGGATTGATTTTGAGGAAATTATCCCCGGAATGATCCCAAACCAAATTCCAACCCTGCTGAATTCCTGGAGCTGGAAAAACCCATGGAAAAAACTCCCATGGACACTTTCAGCTGGATCTCCAGGGCTTTGGGAATGGGATGGATCCACAGCATTTCCAATGGTGGAGGAGATCCCATGGACAAAACTCAAGGATTTGGGATTGATTTTGAGGAAGTTATCCCCGGAATGATCCCAAACCAAATTCCAACCCTGCTGAATTCCAGGAGTCGGAATCACCCATAGAAATGATCCCATGGACACTTTCATCTGGCTCTCCAGGCCTTTGGGAACGGGATGGATCCACAGCCTTTCCTAGGAAAGAACAAACCTGGAGATTCCATGGGTAAACCTCAAGGATCTGGGATTGATTTTGAGGAAATTATCCCTGGAATGCTCCCAAACCAAATCCCAACTCTGCCGGATTCCCAGAGCCATAAAAACCCACGGAAAAATTCGCCATGGACACTTCCAGCTGGATCTCCAGGGCTTTGGGAACGGGATGGATCCACAGCCTTTCCAAAGGTGGAGGAGATCCCATGGACAAACCTCAAGGATTTGGGATCGATTTTGAGGAAGTTATCCCCAGAATTCTCCCAAACCAAATCCCAACCCTGCCAAATTCCCAGAGCCGTAAAAACCCGCGGACAAAAACCCCCTTTCACCTGGCTCTCCAGGGCTTTGATGCGATGCCGGTGGTTCCTCAGCTCCTCCTGGAGCTCGGAGATCAACTCCCGCAGCTCCAGGATCTGCTGCTTGCGCTCCTCGTTCTCGTGGAGCCAGAAGGAGACCTCGTCGGTGCAGCGGAACAGATCCGGGCAGCGCCGCTCGTCGCCCTGCGGCAGCGTGGCCACGATCCGGCAGCGCCCGTTGGGAAGGACCTGGTTGCTGTATTCCCCGCACCGGATCAATCCTGGGCTTTCCCGGGAATCCTCCTGCTCCCGCTCGGCCGACGGAAGGGATTTCTCCAGGGATTGGCGGCTCAGGGCGGCCACCAGGAGGAGGGAGAGGAATCCCGCTTTTCCCGGGTGGAATTCCATAAGGGGAGGGCGGGTCTGGATCCCGGGAAAAGCGGATTTACGGGATGGGAGAGATCCCGGCGGGGAGAGGAGCAGATCCCATGGAATTCCCAGCTGGGATCGGTTGGGATCCGCGATTCCCGCGATTCCCGTTCCCGGTGGAAGGCGGGATGAGGTGAGCGCGTTGTCGGGAATTCTGGCGTTGGAAAGAGACGGCTCCTCTGGACCGGGAATCCCGGAATTCCGGCGCTTCCTGGGAATGGGAATCAGAGCACGGAGATGGATGATGAAGAAAATCCCTGGGAGGCGCTGCTGGAATTCTGGGATCCCTCCCGGCATTCCCAAGGAAGCGGGACATGGATCAGATCCCACTAAACTTCCTTATCCCGTTCCAGGCATTCCCAGGGAAAACGGACAGGGATTAGGCACCCCCACCCCTCCCCCCCCAAAATTCCCAATCCCATTCCAGCCATTCCCAAAGAAAAACATGGATCAGACCCCACCCCTCCCATTCCCAATCCCATTCCAGCTGTTCCCAGGGAAAAACATGGATCAGTTCCTGCCTCTCCCCCCCCATTCCCAATCCCATTCCCAGGAATATCCATGGATCAGATCCCCTCCCAACATTCCCAGTCCCACTCCAGTCATTCCCAGGAATATCCATGGATCAGATCCCCCCTCCCAACATTCCCAATCCCATTACAGCCATTCCCAGGAAAAAGGGAAATGGATCAGACCCCCTGCCCCCAACATTCCCATTCCCAATCCCATTCCAGCCATTCCCAGGAATATCCGTGGATCAGATCCCACCCCCAACATTCCCAGTCCCATTCCAGCCATTCCCAGGGAAAAACATGGATCAAATCCCCTCCCCCCCCATTCCCAATCCCATTCCCAGGAATATCCATGGATCAGATCCCCCCTCCCAACATTCCCAATCCCATTCCGGAGAACATCCATGGATCAGATCCCACCCAAAACATTCCCAATCCCATTCCAGACATTCCCAGGAATATCCATGGATCAGATCCCCCCCAACATTCCAAATCCCATTCCTGCCATTCCCAGGGAAAAACATGGATCAGACCCCTCTCCCCATTCCCAATTCCATTCCAGCTATTCCCAGGAATATCAATGGATCAGATCCCACCCCCAGCATTCCCAATCCCATTCCAGCTATTCCCAGGAATATCCACGGATCAGTTCCTGCCTCCCAACATTCCCAATCCCATTCCAGCCGTTCCCAGGGAAAAACATGGATCAGATCCTGCCTCCCCCCGCCACATTCCCAATCCCATTCCCGGAGACATCCATGGATCAGATCCCCCTCCCCCCAACATTCCTGATCCCATTCCCAGGGAAAAACATGGATCAGACCCCACCCAAAACATTCCCAATCCCATTCCCAGGAATATTCATGGATCCGTTCCTGCCTCCCCCCCATTCCCAATCCCATTCCAGCCATTCCCAAGGAAAAACATGGATCAGTTCCTGCCTCCCCCCACATTCCCAATCCCATTCCAGCCATTCCCAGGAATATCCATGGATCAGTTCCTGCCTCCCCCCACATTCCCAATCCCATTCCAGCCATTCCCATGAAAAAACAAGACGGATTATCCCCCCGCGTCCCAACATTCCCAATCCCGTTCCAGCCATTCCCAGGGAAAAGCATGGATCAGCTCCCCCCCCCCCCCAACATTCCCAATCACATTCCCAGGAATATCCACGGATCAGTTCCTGCCTCCCTCACATTCCCGATCCCATTCCAGCCATTCCCAAGGAAAAACACGGATCAGATCCCTCTCCCCATTCCCAATCCCATTCCAGCCATTCCCATGAAAAAACAACACGGATTATCCCCCCGCGTCCCAACATTCCCAATCCCATTCCATTCCCAGGAATATCCACGGATCAGTTCCTGCCTCCCTCACATTCCCGATCCCATTCCAGCCATTCCCAGGAATATCCATGGATCAGATCCCCCCCCCCCAACATTCCCAATCCCATTCCAGGGAACATCCATGGATCACATCCCACCCCCAACATTCCCAATCCCATTCCCAGGAATATCCACGGATCAGTTCCTGCCTCCCTCACATTCCCGATCCCATTCCAGCCGTTCCCGGGGACACAGGACACGGATTAGATCCCCTCTCCCTGCCCCCATTCCCAATCCCATTCCCAGAAATATCCATGGATCAGATCCTGACTCCCCCCAAACATTCCCAATCCCATTCCAGCCATTCCCAAGGAACCTTCCCGGAATTCCCAACCCACCTTGGCCGACTCCGTCCCGGTTCTCCGCCGGCGCCGGATTCCGAGGGCGGCCCAGGGAATCTTTATTCCCACTGATCCTCTCACGGCGCTAAAAATAGGGATGGAAGGAGGATCCCGAGGAACCCGGCCTGACCTCCCCAGCACCCCACGGAATATTCCGGAACAAATTATCCCAAATCCCGGGTTTTTCCCCCCGTCCTGGGAATTTATTCCCGGATTTTTGGGTTTTTTATGGAAAAAGTTTTTTATGTGGTTTTTTTTTGTTTTTCCTTCCTGGATTTTCCTCCCCCCGCCCCCGGGGGGGGGGGGTGGGGGATGACGTCATCAGGGTGGTTAATTGCCGGAGTTAATTAGGCAGATGTGGGGTAATTAATTCAGTTAGAGGCATTTAATGGGTTAATTAACCGGCGGTAAGGATGGTAATTAAATATGCTAATTAGTCAGACACGGAGGTGGCTTAATTAATTAAAGGAATTTAATAAGTTCATTCATTACCCATAACAATGGTAATTAAATATGCAAATTATTCAGCCACGGTGGTGGCTTAATTAATTAAGTCAAAGGAATTTAATGGGTTAATTAGCCGGCTGTAAGAATGGTAATTAAATATGCTAATTAGTCAGACACGGAGGTGGCTTAATTAATTAAAGGAATTTAATAAATTCATTAATTAGCCAGAACAATGGTAATTAAATATGCAAATTATTCAGCCACGGAGGGGGCTTAATTAATTAAGTTAAAGGAATTTAATGAGTTCATTAATTGGCCCTAAGAATGGTAATTAAATATGCAAATTATTCAGCCGCGGGGATGGCTCGATTAGTTCAGTTGAAGGGATTTATTAAATTAATTCAATTAAAGGAATTAAATTAAATTAAAAACGAAAGAAATGAAATCGTTTCACGCAAATTAATTAAATTAAATAATTTAAGGAAAATGACGTAATTAAATTAATTACATTAATTAAATGGAATTGGGAGGTGAAATTTGGGAATTCCCTCCTGGAAAAAATCCCTCGGGATTTTCCCTGCTCCAGGCTGAGCTTCCCGGGGCGAATTCCCGAAATTCCCGCGGGCTCCGGAACTTCGGGAAACGCCTGGATTTGGGAATTTTCCTTGGGAATTCTCCGCTGGATATCCACGATTAAATCCTCCCCCCCCCCCCCCCCAACATTCCCAATCCCATTCCGGCCATTCCCAAAAATCCAGGGAATGGATCAGCCCCTCCCCCACCCCCCCTCTAAACATTCCCAGGAATTCCACAGGAAATAAAAAACCGGGAATGCTGAACCCCTGGAATATCGGGAAAATTCATTCCAGCCCCTAAAATCCCTCTTTTTTGGGGGGGAAGGAATTCCAGAGGTTTTCCGGGTTTTCCCAGTGGGACCCAAATCCGGGACAAATCCCGACATTCCCAAATTCCTCCTGGGAATTCGGGCCGGATCCGGGACCGGGAATGTTCAGAACTGGAAATCTGGGGTCTCCCAGGGCTCCGCAGTGGATTTTCCGGGAATTCGGGCCGGATCCGGGACCGGGAATGTTCAGAACTGGAAATTTGGGATCTCCCAGGGCTCCGCAGTGGATTTTCCGGGAATTCCGGCCCTTTCCCAGGGATTCTCTTGGCGCTGGAAGCGCGGCGGGGAGCTGAGGGTTAATTGTCCCTGGTTAATGATCCCAAGGTCATTAAGAGCTGGGAAAGCTGATCCAGGCTGGCCATGGAATTCCTGGAATTCCGCTGCTCCTGCCCTCATCCCGCTCCGCCTCCAGGGATTCCCGGCCTCTGGAAGAGCTGCGATCCCATCCCGAGCTTTTCCCAAGTTTTCCCCGGGAAAACTCCGGCGGCTCCCGAAATTCCCGGGAATCCCGGGAGGATTTTCCCTCCTTCCCACGGGAATCTCTGGAGCCGCCGCGGATCCCGGTGGGAACGGGAAATCCGGGCTGATCCCGGATCCCGGGACAAGGGGAGGATTCCTTCGGGATCTCCTCGATCCCGAAAACCGGGAATTTCACCCCGGGAATTCACCCCCTCTTCCCTGGATCAGCCCGGGGGGAGGGGATCCCAAAAACCCGCCGCTCTGGGCTCGTGTGTGGGGAAACTGAGGCAGGGACGGATGCAGGGACTCCCCAAATCCTGACCCCAAATCCCGATCCCAAATCCCGATCCCTAAAACCTGTCCCCATTCCCATCCTACAAATCCCATCCCACAAATCCACACCCCCAAATCCTGATCCCTAAAACCTGTCCCTGTTCCCGCTCCCACAAATCCTGACCCCAAATCCTGTCCCCAAATCCCATCCCACAAATCCTGATCCCTAAAATCCAATGCCCATTCCTGCTTCCCCAAATCCCGATCCCAAATCCTGATCCCTAAAATCCTGACCCCATTCCCACTCCCCCAAATCCTGATTCCTGAAATCCCGTCCCCATTCCCATCCCACAAATCCCGATCCCAAATCCTGATCCCTAAAATCCCGTCCCTGTTCCTGCTCCCCCAAATCCTGATTCCTGAAATCCCGTCCCCATTCCCATCCCACAAATCCTGATCCCTAAAATCCCGTCCCTGTTCCTGATCCCCCAAATCCCATCCCAAAAATCCAGACCCTCAAATCCTGTCCCCAAATCCTGATCTTTGAAATGTGTCCCCACTCCGGCTCCCCCAAATCCCATCCCACAAATCCTGATCCCTAAAATCCCGTCCCCGTTCCTGCTCCCCCAAATCCTGATCCCAAATCCTGTCCCCGTTCCCACTCTCCCAAATCTTCTCCCTCAAATCCTGATCCCAAATCCTGATTCCTGAAATCCCAACCCCATTCCCACACTCCCAAATCCCATCCCACAAATCCCGATCCCTAAAATCCCGTCCCCGTTCCTGCTCCCCCAAATCCTGACCCCAAATCCCAAATCCTGATCCTTGAAATCTGTCCCCACTCTGGCTCCCCCAAATCCCACCCCACAAATCCCGTCCCTGTTCCTGCTCCCCCAAATCCTGATCCCAAATCCTGTCCCCATTCCCACTCTCCCAAATCTTCTCCCCCAAATCCTGATCCCAAATCCTGATTCCTGAAATCCCAACCCCATTCCCACACCCACAAATCCTGATCCCCCAAATCCCGTCCCCGTTCCCGCTCCCCCAAATCCTGACCCCAAATCCTGGTCCCATTCCTGCTCCCCCAAATCCCATCCCACAAATCCACACCCCCAAATCCTGACCCCAAATCCTGATTCCTAAATCCTGTCCCTGTTCCTGCTCCTAAAATCCTGTCCCCTTTCCCTCTCCCCCAAATCCCATCCCAAAAATCCTGATCCCTGAAATCCCGTCCCTGTTCCTGCTCCCCCAAATCCTGACCCCAAATCCTGATTCCTAAAATCCTGTTCCCGTTCCCACTCCCACAAATTCTGTCCCAAAAATCCACACCCCCAAAACCCATCCCTCAAATCCTGATCCCTAAAATCCTGACCCCATTCCCACTCCCACAAATCCCAACCCCAAATCCCGATCCCTAAAACCTGCCCCTATTCCCGCTCCCCCAAATCCTCTCCCTCAAATCCTGATTCCCAAAATCCTGACCCCAAATCCTGACTCCTGAAATCCCAACCCCATTCCCACATCCCCAAATCCCATCCCACAAATCCTGATCCCTGAAATCCCGTCCCTGTTCCTGCTCCCCCAAATCCCATCCCAAAAATCCTGGTTCCTGAAATCCTGGCCCCAAATCCTGACCCCATTCCCGTTCCCCCAAATCCTGACCCTCAAATTCCACCCAAAATCCCTGTTCCCAAATCCCGATCCCAATCCTGACAAAATCCTTTCCCAAATCCTTTCCTTTCCTTTCCTTTCCTTTCCTTTCCTTTCCTTTCCTTTCCTTTCCTTTCCTTTCCTTTCCTTTCCTTTCCTTTCCTTTTCCTTTCCTTTCCTTTCCTTTCCTTTCCTTTCCTTTTCCTTTCCTTTCCTTTCCTTTCCTTTCTTTCCTTCCTTTCCTTTCCTTTCCTTTCCTTTCCTTTCCTTTCCTTTCCTTTCTTTCCTTTCCTTTCCTTTCCTTTTCCTTTCCTTTCCTTTCCTTTCCTTTCCTTTCCTTTTCCTTTCCTTTCCTTTCCTTTCCTTTCCTTTCCTTTCCTTTCCTTTCCTTTCCTTTCCTTTCCTTTCCTTTCCTTTCCTTTCCTTTCCTTTCCTTTCCTTTCCTTTCCTTTCCTTTCCTTTCCTTTCCTTTCCTTTCCTTTCCTTTCCTTTCCTTTCCTTTCCTTTCCTTTCCTTT
The DNA here is from genome assembly GCF_971803275.1 of Cyanistes caeruleus. Taxonomy (NCBI): domain Eukaryota; kingdom Metazoa; phylum Chordata; class Aves; order Passeriformes; family Paridae; genus Cyanistes; species Cyanistes caeruleus. The sequence goes on along the minus strand of NC_141702.1, from coordinate 1,341,828 downwards.
CCTTTCCTTTCCTTTCCTTTCCTTTCCTTTCCTTTCCTTTCCTTTCCTTTCCTTTTTCCTCTTTCTTTTCTTTTTTTCCTTTTTCTTTTTTTTTCCTTTTTTCTCCTTTTTTCTTTTTATTTTTTTCCTTTTTTATTTTTTTTTATTTTTTCCCCTTTTCTCCCTTTTTTCCCCTTTTTTCTTTTTTTTCCCCTTTTCCCCCTTTTTCTTTTTTTTCCCCTTTTCTCTTTTTTTTCGTTTTTTCCCTTTTGTTTTCTTTTTTCTTTTTTTTCCCTTTTTTTCCCCTTTTTTTCCCCTTTTTTTCCCTTTTTCCCCCCTTTTTTCTTTTTTCTTTTTTTTTCCTTTTTTCCATTTGTTTCCCTTTTTTACCTTTTTTCTTTTTTTTCTTTTCCCTTTTTTCCCTTTTGTCCTTTTTTCCCTTTTTTTCCCTTTTTTTTCCTATTTTTTTCCTTTTTTTCTTCTTTTTTTTTTTCCTTTTTTCACCTTTTTTCCTTTTTTCCCCTTTTCCCTTCTTTACCTTTTTCCCCCTTTTTTTCCTTTTTTCCCCTTTTTTCCTTTTTTCCCCTTTTTTCCTTTTCCCTTCCCTTTCCCTTTTCCCTTTTCCCCATAAAATCCCCATTTTCGGCTTTGCCTCCGGAATTCCCGGCGATTCTTTGGGATCGTTTCCATCCCCGGAGCCAAAACGAGCTCAAATCCCCAAAGAAACCCAAAATCAGGAGAAATCCCCCCAGAACTGGGCTCCAGCCAAAGCTGCTCCTCAAACGGGGGAAAACCGGGAAAAAGAGGGGAAAAAACGGGAAAAAAGGCAGGAAAACACCAGGAAAAGGGAAAATTTAAGGGAAGGGGGTAAAAATGGGTGGGAAAAGCAGGAAAAAAAGGGAAAAACAGGAAAAAAAACAGGAAAAAACCCCAGGAAAAACCAGGAAAAAGGAAAACAGAGAGGAAGGGAGTAAAATGGGCGGAAAAAGCAGGAAAATGGGGAAAAAAACAGGAAAAACAAAAAGGGAAAATCGAGGGGAAAAATGGGTAAAAATGGGTGGGAAAAGCAGGAAAAGGGGGAAAAGCAAAGGGAAATGAGGAAAAGAGGGGGGGAAAAGGCGGAAAAGGTGGGAATGAAGGGAAAAAAAAGGGAAAATAAAATAAAAAGAGGAAGAAAAACTTGGGAAAAAGGAGGAAAATGAAGGGAAAGGCGCGATGGACCCGGGAATTCTCCGGGATCTTTAATGGGAAGGGCGGGATCTCCCCCTGGAGCGGGATCTGATCCCCGAGTTCCTTCCCGGCTTTCCGGGATGTTCCCGCCTGGAACGGGCGATCCCAAATCCTCCCTCCGGCCCTCGGACGGCTCCGGGATCAAAGCCGCGATTCCAAGGGAGGCATTTCCCGGCTTTTCCATGGATTTTTGGCTCCCTCGGGCTGGCTGTGCCGAGCGGGGCCTTTGGGGGGCGGCAGCAGCTCGGGAATTGCATCCCGAGATCCCAGCCCGCCATCCCTCCCCTGGATCCCGACATTCCCGGGGGGGTTTTTTTGTGGGATTTTTGTGGGTTTCCTGTGGGATTTTTCCCGGGAGATCCCTCCCGATCCCGGCGCGAGTCTGGAATATCGGGATCAGCTGGGGCTGGGATTGGGGCGGGGAAAATCATGGAAAGGAACTGTTGGAAACGGCAAAGCGGGAATTTGGGAAGGAATTCCCGGCTGGGAATTCCCAGAGAATCCCTGGCAGCATCCAAGGAAAGGTTGGAGCAGCCTGGGATTGGGGTTGGAATGGGATGGGATAGAAGATCCATGGATCCCATGGATCCAGCCTGGGATAGCGGGAGGTGTCGGGGTTGGAATGGGATGGGATTTAGGCACTCTCCCACCCAAACCATTCCAGAATTCCATGAAATTTCCCAATCCCAGCTCTATTCCCGCTTTCCGGGCCCCCAGGGTGGAATTTTCCTCCTCAGGATTCCCGGGAAAAGGGAGAGGTCCCAACTCCCGCCGGACTCGGTGCTCTCAGAGCTCTTTTCCAGCCTGGACAATTCCATGAATCCATGGGGTTTTCCAGGCCCGAGGGGTGATTCCGATGGACAGCGCAGCCAAATCCCTCCGGATCCCTGGATTTGGGATGAAATCCTCGGATTCCTTGGGCACGGCTCGGAATTCCTCCTTCGGGCTCGTTTTTTTTGGGACACGATTCCCGCACGGATCTCTCCCAGCCGCGTTTGAAGTCCCTGGCAGGTGACGGATGCCGGTGACGTCAGCAGGAAAAACCTGGAAAAATCCCAAGGAAAAGCTCCCTTTGAAATTCCTTTTTTTTATGTTATTTTTGGAAATTTTTGGGTTTTTTTAGGATCATAAACAAGGCAGGAATGAGCTGAGACGAATCCCGGCGGGAATTCTGCCAAGCGCTCGGATGCTCCCGGGATGAATCCCGAAAGGAAGGGATGGGTTGGGTGGGAAGGGATCTTCAATCCCAAATTATTCCAAAGGCAGGGACGCTTCCCATGATCCCAGAATCTCACCCAGCCTGGCCTGGAGTAATCCCAGGGATCCAGGGATTCTCTGGGAATTCCTTCCCAAGCTCCCAGCTCCCCTTTCCCAGTGGGAAGCCATTCCCTGGCTCCTGGCCCTGCGGCCCTTTCCCAAATCCCAGCTCTCCCGCAGCCCCTGGAGCCTCAGGAAGCGGCTCCCAGGATTCCCGGGATCCTTCCCTGATCCGGCTGCACATTCCCGGCTCTCCCAGACCAGGATTGGATCCAGCCCCATCCCAACTCCTCCTGGAGAAGGAATTTCGGGATCCAGGGGCTTCACTGGGAATTGGGGACTCCAGGAAGGGTCTCCCTTCCCTTTTCCATCCCTGAATTCCATAAAAATCCCTCGGGATGGATTCTGAGTGTCCTCGATCCCAGAATCCCAGAATGCTTTGGGACGGGATCCAGGGATTTTCAATCCCATCCCATTCCCACCCCGATCCCAGGCTGCTCCAACCTTTCCTTGGGGATTGATCCCAGGGATTCTCTGGGAATTCCTTCCCGAGCTCCCAGCTCCCCTTTCCCAGTGGGAAGCCATTCCCTGGCTCCTGGCCCTGCGGCCCTTTCCCAAATCCCAGCTCTCCCGCAGCCCCTGGAGCCTCGGGAAGCGGCTCCCAGCATTCCCGGGATCCTTCCCTGATCCGGCTGCACATTCCCGGCTCTCCCAGACCGGGATTGGATCCAGCCCCATCCCGACTCCTCCTGGAGAAGGAATTTCGGGATCCAGGGGCATCACTGGGAATCTCGCAGGAGTGAACTGGAAGTAAAAGAGGAGTAAAAGAGGGGCAAAATAGGAGTAAAACAGGAGTAAAAGAGGAGTAAAACAGGAGTAAAAGAGAAGTAAAATAAATGTAGAAGAGGGGTAAAACAGGAGTAAAAGAGCAGCAAAAAAGGATGAGTAAGAGATGAGTAAAATAGGAGTAAAAGAGGAGTAAAGCAGGGGTAAAAAAGGGGTAAAATAGATGAAGAAGAGGAGTAAAAGAGGGGTTAAATAGGGGTAAAGTAGGAGTAAAGCAGGAGTAAAGCAGGAGTAAAAAAGGGGTAAAAAAGGAGTAAAAGAGGAGTAAAATAGGAGTAAAAAAAGGGGTAAAAGAGCAGTAAAACAGGAGTAAAAGACGAGTAAGAGATGAATAAAATAGGAGTAAAACAGGAGTAAAACAGGAGTAAAAGCGGAGTAAAAAAGGGGTAAAATAGATGTAGAAGAGGAGTAAAAGAGGGGTTAAATAGGGGTAAAGTAGGAGTAAAGCAGGAGTAAAAAAGCGGTAAAAAAGGAGTAAAAGAGGAGTAAAATAGGAGTAAAAAAAGGGGTAAAAGAGCAGTAAAACAGGAGTAAAAGACGAGTAAGAGATGAGTAAAATAGGAGCAAAAGAGGGGCAAAACAGGAGTAAAAGAGGAGTAAAATAGGAGTAAAACAGGGGTAAAACAGGAGTAAAACAGGAGTAAAACAGATAACAGAGGAGTAAAATAAGAGTAAAACATGGGTAAAATAGGAGTAAAATGGGAGTAAAAGAGGGGTAAGAGGGCAGTAAAAAAGGGGTAAAATAGGAGTAACATGGAAGTAAAAGAGGAGTAAAGTATGAGGAAAAGAGGGGTAAAATAGGAATAAAAGAGGGGTAAAGTAGGTGTAAAGTAGGAGTAGAAGAGAAGTAAAAGGGGAATAAATTAGTTCCAACAGGGAGGCGATGAGGGATAGAAAAGGGGGGGTAAATTTCCTTTTTAAAGGAAACTTTTCCTTTGGAGAAACGGAAACCAAAGGATGTAAAAAGGGACAAACCGGGAACGCTGGAGGAGCTCTCCGGGGCCGGAAAACCGGGAGAAAAGGGTGGGAATGCGACCCCAGAATTCCCTGCGCTCCCATGGAATTCCCAAGCCTTGCCCATGGAATTCTGCCCCTCTCTGGATCCCATCTCAGGCAGGGATGAGGCTCCTCCCTTCCCAGGGATTTGCGGCATCGAGGACAAATTAATGAGCTGCTGTAATTAATTATTCCCCACCCCCCCCCCCACCCCAGAAGCACAGGGGAGGGTGGGATCCAGATGTTATCCACAGCTGGGCATGGAAAATCCCGATCCCAACCTCGGGAAAGGACTGGGAGAGACCGGGAAAGAGGATGGGCCTGCCCGGATCCCGCTGGGAACGAGCCTGGCCCATTCAAATCCCAATTCCCAGAGCCGGGAATGGCCAGGAAGGGTCTGGAAATTGCTGCTGGTGGATTCCAACGGCCCAAACGTGTAATTACAGGGATTAGAGGGATTAGGGAAAAGCAGGACACGGCAATTCCATTAATTCCACCCATTGGCGCTCTGAGGCCGGAGGGGAGCATCTGGGGACAGCCTGGAATGGTTTTCCAGGAGGATTCTCCATCCTTTATCCCAGCCCAGCCACGGATCAAAAGCACGAAAAAATGGGATCCCGGGAATCCTGGGAGCCGCTTCCCGAGGCTCCAGGGGCTGCGGGAGAGCTGGGATTTGGGAAAGGGCCGCAGGGCCAGGAGCCAGGGAATGGCTTCCCACTGGGAAAGGGGAGCTGGGAGCTTGGGAAGGAATTCCCAGAGAATCCCTGGGAACATCCAAGGAAAGGCCGGATCACCCTGGGATTGGTGGGAGGTGTTGGGGATTCTGGGATCGAGGACGCTCAGGATCCACAGGATCCATCCCGAGGGATTTTTATGGATTCAGGGATGGAAGACGGAAGGGAGACCCTTCCTGGAGTCCCGAGATTTCCAGGGAATTCCTGAAATTCCTTCTCCAGGAGGAGTTGGGATGGGGCTGGATCCAATCCCGGGCTGGGAGAGCCGGGAATGTGCAGCCGGATCAGGGAAGGATCCCGGGAATCCTGGGAGCCGCTTCCCGAGGCTCCAGGGGCTGCGGGAGAGCTGGGATTTGGGAAAGGGCCGCAGGGCCAGGAGCCAGGGAATGGCTTCCCACTGGGAAAGGGGAGCTGGGAGCTTGGGAAGGAATTCTGCCCAGTGGGAGCCATGGATTGGGAATGTTGGGGTTGGATAACACGGATTGGGAAGGTTCAGGCTGGAAGACATGGATTGGGAATGCTGGGATTTGGGACATGGATCAGGAATGCTGGGATTGGTGCCATGGATCGGGAATGTTCATGTGGGGTCACCTGGGCACCCCCAATCCCAGTTTGGATCCCCCTCTCCCATCCCTGTGGATTTTCCCGCTGCTCCCGCTCCAAGGATTCCTGCTCCGGGCCAGGGCTGCCGAGGTTTTCCAGAGTTTTCCATTGGATTTTCCCGTCCTGCCCCGAGGGCCGTGGATGCCGAGCTCAAACTCTCCCGCGGCTGGAATTGGATTAAGCTCCGGAATAAATCCTGTGAGTGCTTCCCTAATTTCCGACAGACTCCCTAATGCCGTTATCTCCCGGGAAAAAGCTCCTTATCCATCCCTTTGGGAAGCAGATGGCGGCACCGGACACTCAGGATACCGGATCTGACACGAGAGGAAAACAGGGATGGGGTTGGAAAATCAGGAAGGGGCCCCGGAGGTGAAATCCAAATTTCAAACAGGCAGAGGAGGCGGTGGGAGCCCACCCGGAATTTCTGGATCGGGAATGTTGACTCCCACCCCGCATCCTTCCCTGATCCAGCTGCATATTCCCGGCTCTCCCAGCCTGGGATTGGATCCAGCCCCATCCCGACTCCTCCTGGAGAAGGAATTTTGGGAATTCCCTGGGAATTGGGGACTCCAGGAAGGGTCACCCTTCCCTTTCCCATCCCTGAATTCCATAAAAATCCCTCGGGGTGGATCCTGAGTGTCCTCGATCCCAGAATCCCTGACACTTCCCAACATCCCAGGTTCCTCCAAGCCCCATCCCAGCTTTCCTTGGGCGCTCCCAGGGATTCTCTGGGAATTCCAGCCCGGCTGGGAATTCCTTCCCAAGCCCCCCTTTCCCAGTGGGAAGCCATTCCCTGGCTCCTTGGCTCCTCCCGTATCCCATTCCCACATCCCATCTCCGTCCCTTTCCGCGGCTGGAAAAGGGATGTGCGGGATCGGGAGCGGCCGGAGGAGGCTGGGATCGGGGAAAGGCTCCCGATCCCCCAAAACCGGATGGAAAACCGGACGGATTTGCCCCAGAATCAGCGGGAAATGAGGAAAACATTCCTGGCTGAGATCCCTGGAATCCCGGGAAGCATCCAAGGCCAGGCTGGACACCGGGGCTTGGAGCAGCCTGGGATCGCCATGGGATTGGGATGGGATTGGGATCGAAGGTCCCACCCAAAGCATTCCAGGATTCCCTGGATCTGTGCACGGCAGGGTGGGAATGGAGGGACGGGGACATTTCGGGCCGTGCCAGGATCCAGATCCGGAGGATCCAAACCCGGAGGTGAAGGATCCAAATCCAGAGGTGAAGGATCCAAATCCAGAGGATCCAAATCCAGAGGTGGAGGACACAAATCCAGAGGTGGAGAATCCAAATCCAGAGGTGAAGGATCTGAATATGGAGGTGGAGGATCCAAATCCAGTGGATCCAAATCCAGAGGGAAGGACCCAAATCCAGAGGTGAAGGATCCAAATCCAGATGTGGAGGATCTGAACATGGAGGTGGAGGATCCAAACCCAGTGGATCCAAATGCAGAGGGAAGGACCCAAACCCAGTGGATCCAAATCCAGAGGTGAAGGATCCAAATCCAGAGGTGAAGGATCCAAATCCAGACGTGGAGGGTCCAAATCCAGAGGTGAAGGACCAAAATCCAGATGTGGAGGGTCCAAATCCAGAGGTGAAGGACCAAAATCCAGAGGAGCCAAATCCAGAGGTGAAGGACCCAAATCCAGAGGTGGAGAATCCAAATCCAGAGGTGAAGGATCTGAACATGGAGGTGGAGGATCCAAACCCAGTGGATCCAAATCCAGAGGGAAGGACCCAAATCCAGAGGTGAAGGATCCAAATCCAGATGTGGAGGGTCCAAATCCAGAGGTGAAGGACCGAAATCCAGAGGATCCAAATCCAGAGGAGCCAAATCCAGAGGTGAAGGACACAAATCCAGAGGTGGAGAATCCAAATTCAGAGGTGGAGGATCCAAATCCAGAGGGAAGGACCCAAATCCGAAGGATCCAAATCCAGAAGTGAAGGACCCAAATCCAGAGTGAGGGATCCAAATCCAGAGGTGGGGCGTCCCAATCCAGAGGATCCAAATCCAGAGGTGGAGGACACAAATCCAGATGTGGAGGATCTGAACATGGAGGTGGAGGACACAAACCCAGTGGATCCAAATCCAGAGGGAAGGACCCAAATCCAGTGGATCCAAATCCAGAGGGAAGGACCCAAATCCAGTGGATCCAAATCCAGAGGTGAAGGGCACAAATCCAGAGTGAGGGATCCAAATCCACATGTGGAGGGTCCAAATCCAGAGGTGAAGGACCCAGATCCAGATGTGGAGGGTCTGAACATGGAGGTGGAGGACACAACCCAGTGGATCCAAATCCACAGGTGGAGGATCCAAATCCAGATGTGGAGGGTCCAAATCCGGAGGTGAAGGACACAAATCCAGAGGATCCCAAATCCAGAGGACCCAAATCTAGAGGATCCAAATCCAGAGGGAAGGACCCAAACCCGGGGGTGCAGGACCCAAATCCAGATGCGGAATATCCCTGTGGGATGTCATCCTGGCCCAGGTGAATTCCCAAAACCACGCCGGGATCCATGATTTTGGGAATTTTTCCCGCCCATTTTCCCATCCTCAGCTCCTCTCCCGCCACCGGGAGAGAGCCGGATCCAAACCTGGGCTGATCCCATTTTTCCCTGCCCCAGAATTCCCCCTTTTCCCGGGAATCCCTTCCCCCAAGACCATTTTCCACAGGTTTTATCCCGGCGTCCAGGCCCAGCCCGCTGGAGCTGTTTACGATCCCTAATTAAATTTTGGGAAGCGCCTGCAGCCGTCTCTGTTTTCCATCCGGCGATTCCTGACGGCCCTCTCCCGGCCATTCCCTGTCCTCGGATTTCCTGGAAAACCCTCAAGGGCAGCCTTGGCCTCCGCTGTTCCAGGGATGGGGAGCTGCAGCCGGAGCAGGAGCTGGGGAGGGATGCGGGGAGTGGGACACGGGGGGTGCGGGATCCCTGGGAATCAGGGAATGGTTTGGGTGGGAATTGGGGAATGGTTTGGATGGGAATCACAGAATTATTTGGGTGGGAATCAGGGAATTTGTGTGGGAATCAGGGAATGGTTTGGTTGGGAATTGTGGAATGGTTTGGGTGGGAATCGGGGAATGGTTTGGGTGGGAATCAGGGAATTTGGATGGGAATCAGGGAATTTCTGGGAATCAGAATTTGTGTGGGAATCAGGGAATTGTTTGGGTGGGAATCAGGGAATGGTTTGGGTGGGAATTGTGGAATTTGGGTGGGAATCTGGGAATTTGGGTGAGAATCGGGGAATTTGGGTGGGAACCAGGGTATTTGTGGGAATCAGGGAATTATTTGGGTGGGAATCATGGAATTGTTTGCGTGGGAATCATGGAATTTTGGTGGGAATCAGGGAATGGTTTGGGTGGGAATTGTGGAATATGGGTGGGAATCAGGGAATGGTTTGGGTGGGAATCAGGAAATTTGTGGGAATCAGAGAATTTGTGTGGGAATCAGGGAATGGTTTGGGTGGGAAGGAACCTCAAAGCCCTTCCACAAGCAGGGAAAATTCCCGCTATCCCAGGTTTTCCCACATTTCCGCCTCCTCCAGGCGGGAACAGGTTGATCCCTCTGGGAAAGGTTTTTTTTCCCCCACGGATTTTCCTCTCCGCTTTTCCCTGTTTTTCCCACCTCTCCGGTGGGAAGTTGCTCCAAACCCTGCTCCGGGCTTCGGGAAGAGGAATTCCACAGCAGAACTCCAGGAGGGAAAAGGCAGGGATGGGTGGGATCTTGGGAAGGAATTCCCGGCTGGGCTGGAATTCCCAGAGAATCCCTGGGAATGTGCAAGGAAAGGTCGGAGCACCCTGGGATGGTGGAAGTGTCGAGGTTGGAATGGGGTGGGATTGAAGGTCCTTTCCCACCCAAAATGTTCCGGAATTCCGCGAAATCCCGAGGCCTGCAGGGGATTTTCCACAGGTTCATCCCTCCTGGGAATGCTGGGATGGGCACGGATTTGGGGCCGGATGCATCCGGGTGGATCCAGGAATGCGCCGGTGGAGGCAGGAAAACATCCCGGAGACCTTCCGGAATCCGGAATTCCAGGAGGGCCCTTCCCATCCCCTCGGCACGAAAATCCCAGGATTTTCAAGCCCCTTCCCCCTTCCCCACCTCCTTCCACCCCCATGGAAAACCATTCCCAGGATCCAGGGGATCCCGCGGCTTTCCCGGCCTTCCTGGAGACGTGGGGCGTTCCGAGGGAACGCGGGAAAAGCGGGATTGGGATGATCCCTGCCCATCCCAGGGTGGGGACAAGGACAGCCGGGAGCTCCTGGTGGTTTTCCCATCGATCCGGAGGAGCCGGAGAGCCTCATCCGTGACCACAGCCCGGCTCCCAGGGCTCGGCAGCGGAAAACGTCGATAGCGGAATATTGGGAATGTTCCCAAGGGCCGCGCTTCCCTTCCCAAGGTCAGGGACATGGCCCGGGGTCACCGTCCCCTCCCTTTTCCCGGGAAAATAAAACATTCCCTGAACTCCTGGAGATCCGGGTGGGGATCCCAGGGAATTCCCAGTGGGAATTCCCGGATTCCCGCTGGGGAAGAGCCGCCGCATCCAGCCACGAATCCCAGGATTCGGGCTGGGAAAAATCCCGCTGGGAAATGGATGTGGGGAAGGCCGGGAAAACCCATGGGGAAAATTCCTCAGCCGCTCCCGCCCGGAGGAGAAGCACGGATGGAAATGCGGGAAAATCCGGCTGGAACGGCCGGGAATGTCCCAGTCCATGGCATGGGACGGGGCGGGAGGGGCTCTGGGCTCCCTTCCCACCCAAAACCCCAAGATTCCATCAGGGAAGCGCGGCTTGATCCAGGAAAAGGAGGGACAGGGCCTGGAATTTTCCTCTGGAACCTCTCCAGGCTCATTCCCGGCAGGAATTCCCGGATTTATCCATCGGCACGGGGGATGGTCCCGGGAATGGCCGGGAGGAGCGGCAGAGCCCGGGAGGAGATTCCAGTGGGCAGAATTCCAATTGCCCGGGACCACGGTGCCCAAGGAATTGCTCCGGGAAGCGGCTGAAATGCGGAGCCATTCCAGGATGGAATTCCAATCCCAGGATGGCCAGGGATGGGCTCCAGAGGGACCCCAGGCCTTGGATTGGCCCCGGGATCGGCTCGGGATCCCAACAGGAAGGAGGAAAGGATTGAGGAGCCCTGGAGCTGCTCCCGGGAGAGCCGGGAATGTGCGGCCAGATCGGGAAAAGGGATCCCGGGAATCCTGGGAGCCGCTTCCCGAGGCTCCAGGGGCTGCGGGAGAGCTGGGATTTGGGAAAGGGCCGCAGGGCCAGGAGCCAGGGAATGGCTTCCCACTGGGAAAGGGGAGCTGGGAGCTCGGGAAGGAATTCCCGGAGAATCCCTGTGAGGAAAGGCTGGAGCAGCCTGGGATGTTGGGAGGTGTTGGGGATTCTGGGATCGAGGACACTCAGGATCCATCCCGGGGGATTTTTATGGAATTCAGGGATGGAAAAGGGAAGGGAGACCCTTCCTGATGTCCAGAGATTCCCAGTGAAGCCCCTGGATTCCGAAATTCCTTCTCCAGGAGGAGTCGGGATGGGGCTGGATCCAATCCCGGTCTGGGAGAGCCGGGAATGTGCAGCCGGATCAGGGAAGGATCCCGGGAATCCTGGGAGCCGCTTCCCGAGGCTCCAGGGGCTGCGGGAGAGCTGGGATTTGGGAAAGGGCCGCAGGGCCAGGAGCCAGGGAATGGCTTCCCACTGGGAAAGGGGAGCTGGGAGCTTGGGAAGGAATTCCCAGAGAATCCCTGGGATCAATCCCCAAGGAAAGGCTGGGATGGGGCTTGGAGCCTCCTGGGATCCGGGAAGAGGTCGGGGCTGGATTGGGATGGGATTAAAAGTCCTTTCCCACCCAAACCATTCCTTTGATCCCGAAATCCCGGCTGGCTCTGGGAATTCTGCATCCGCGCAGCCCAGGGAAAACCTTCCTCCCCCATCCCGCTTATCTCCCGGAGGCAGAGCTCTCCCACATCCCGGGAAATCGGGAAAATCCTGGGATTTTCCTTGTTTTGGCTGCTCGGCTCCGTGTTTACCCCCCTCCGCCTCCCTCCGCATTCCCGGATCCGGATTTTTTTGGGACAGGGAGAGGATGATTCCCAACTCCCACTTTCCCGGCGGCTCCCGGTTTCCCGAGGCTCGGCAGCTCCTAAAAATTCCAGCTGGGGAAGGCAATTCCCGGAGCTCCCGGTGGATGTGGAGGAATTTTTTTTTGCAGGAGGGAAAAAAAAAAACCCTGGAAAAGGGATGATTTTGTAGCTGCTCCTCCCGCCAGCTCCGAATCCGAAATTCCCGCAGGAAAGGGTTTGGGAATGTCCTGCGGGATGGGCGGGGATCACAGATGGGTGCTGCAATGCGAGGTTTTTCCCGGGAATATTGGATTTCCCGGGAAATCGTTTTTCAGACTGGATTATCCCATCCCCGGGTTCCTCATCCCTGGGGTCTCCTTATCCCTGGGATCCTCGGGAAGGCCCCGTTCCCATAAAAACTCAGGAGCGGGGATTCCTGGGGTGGATTTGCTCCCTCCTGGGTTTCATCCAGGCCGGCTCTGCTCCCTCTTCCCGGGAAAACAGCTCGGGAAGGGCTGGGATCCCAAATCCTCCGGGATTCCCCCGGAAGGGCCGGGAGCAGAAGAAATTCCCGGCAGGAATCCCGGGCTCCTTTTTTTGGGGACTCGGATCCCAAATCTGCTGCGTGGACACGGCGGATCCGCGATTTGGGATCCGGGATCATTCCCAGCCCTTTTCCCTGCGGCTTCCCGGAGATCCCGAGGCCCGCATTCCCTGAATTCCCTGGGATTTGGGGCAGGATCTGCCTCCCGCCTCCTGCTCCGGGCCGAATTCCCGCTGCGATCCACAGGGACGGAACCCCCAGGGAAATCTGGGATGAAGCCTCTTTCCCAAGATTCCCGCCGGGATCTGGATGTTTCCAGGTGTGATTTGAGGCTTCCCTGGATTCCCGATGTCGGAATTGTCCGGACGGGAGCCGGGATTTTCTGCTCCGCTTCCCATCTGGGAAATCCTGGAGCCGGAGGGATTTTGACCCCACCCAGCGCTGCTTTTCCCGTTCCTTTTCCCCACAAATTCCAGGGATCATCCCCAAGATCCGGGATCGGATTCCCTTTCCCTGCCGGAGAATCCAAGTTTCCTCTCCGCTGATTTTTTTGGGAGGGCGGCACACCCGGAATTTCGGGAGACGCTTTATCCACGGCATTCCCACCGCTGGGAACGGACAAATCCAGGCCCCGAATGGCTCCGAGCGAGAATTCCTGGGATTTGCTGCCTCCGGCCAAACCCCGGAGTTCTCCCAGAAAAAAACCCAAAAAACCAAAATATACAGGGAAAACCAAACAAATATCCCAGGAAATGATTTAAAAAAAAAAGAGGGAAAACCAAGCAAATATCCCCGGGAATGATAAAAAAATCCCGGATCCCGGGATGGGAGCTCGGCATTCCCGATGTGGGAATAACTTCCAGCGCTCCGAGGTATTTATAGCATCCAGCTCATGAGTTTTTCATTAAAATTCCATTTCCTCGTGCTCCAGATGGCACGGACCTGCAGCTCCCGGTTTTCCTCGGGATCACGCGGCTCCGGCCGGGACGGGGTTTCTTGGGAAGGGTTTGTTTGTTTTCTGGGATAAAGTTCTGGATCGGGATTCCCGGTTGGATTTTGGGGGGAATTGTTCCTGGCCCGGAAGGGGCAGATCCGTAGGGATCGCATCCATCCCGAGGGAAGGGAGGGCGGGAAAAATCCCGGTGGGAGAAGGAAAACTTTTGATTAAATTGGGATGGATGGAACAGCGGGAATAACGGGAATGGCCGGGATGGATCCCGGCTGCCTCCGTGCCACGGGGACATCCCAATATCCCAGCGGGATTGGCGGGATCACTTTCCCAGTGTTGCCTTTTCCCGGGATCTGTGGAGCCCCTCGAAACACCTGGGAAGTGACTCCGGAAAATGAGGAAATTCCCGGTTCCTGGAGCTGGTGCTGCTGGGATGCAGGAAAAGTGGGAATTCCTGGCTCAGGTGATTCCCGACTTGCAGAGCTGCTCCCGGTCTGGGATCCAACATCCCCAGGATGTGGAGCTGTGGGAGCGAGGCCAGAGGAGACCCCGGAGCTGATCCCGGGGCTGGGAGAGCCGGGAATGTGCAGCCGGATCAGGGAAGGATCCCAGGAATGCTGGGAGCCACTTCCCGAGGCTCCAGGGGCTGCGGGAGAGCTGGGATTTGGGAAAGGGCCGCAGGGCCAGGAGCCAGGGAATGGCTTCCCACTGGGAAAGGGGAGCTGGGAGCTCGGGAAGGAATTCCCAGAGAATCCCTGGGAGAGCCCAAGGCCAGGGTTTGGGGTAACTCATCCCATCCCATCCCGTTATCCCATCCCGTTATCCCATCCCATCCCATCCCATCCCATCCCATCCCATCCCATCCCATCATCCCATCCCATCCCGTTATCCCATCCCATCCCATTATCCTATTATCCCACTATCCCATCCCGAAGGCTCTCCCACCCCAGCCAATCTCAGTTTTCCAGAGGGAGGAGCCTCTCAGGAATTCCCTGGATATCAGGGAATGCCCATTTCCAGTGGGATATCCATGGATCCCAAGCTGCCGGCACCCCCAGAGCCGTGTCCTGGGATCAGGGATCCGTCGGAAGCACTGCCTCGGGATACCCGGAGCCGCCTCCACCGGCGCCAATCCCCGAATCCAACCCGAATCCCTGGATTTGCAATTCCAGAGCTCCCTCAGTGCAATTCCCGGGATGAGAGCTCATCCCACAACCCTCACTCAGAGATGGGATAGCAGGGAAATTCCCAACACTTTCCATTCCCATTTTTCCGCTCCCAAGGGCGGCGACGGAAAGAAAATTCCCACAGGATCTTCCCGAGGGGAGGGCTCGGGAATGGCTGAGCCGGGAGCACATCCACGGCCTTGGAGCGCCAGGAATCTGCGCTCAGCCAACCCCGATCCCACGGGAATCGCCGCCTGCCGGGGCTGAAATCCATTAGGATCCCACAAAAGCCAAGAATTGCAGCTTTTTGGGAATGACTCGGCAGCTCCGGCGGAAGATCCGGAGCGCGTTCCGGCTTTTTAGGAGCCATTTCGGGAGGGTTTTTTTCCCGTTTTTGTTTTTTTTCCCTTTTAATTCCTTTTATTTTTGGCAGCGGGGAGGGAGGGAAGGGCCCGGCTGGAGCCCGGATCCATTTGTGGTTTTCCAGAGGCAGCAGCGGCCGGAGCTTGGGAGTCTCCGGGGAATGACTGGTGTCGGGAAAAGGGGAGCGGGGACAGGGGGAGGGAGGGGAGCAGGATCCAGAGGGATGGGAGAGGGGAAAACTGGGATGGGGGAGAGGGGGAATTGGGATTGGGAGATGGGAAAACTGGGATGGGAGAAGGGAAAACTGGGATGGGGATGTTGGAACTGGGATGGAGAGAGGGAAATTGGGATAGAGGAGCTGGAAACTGGGATGGGGGAGGAAGAAACTGGGATGGGGAGGAGGAAACTGGGATTGGGAGATGGAAACTGGGATGGGGAGATGGAAACTGGGATGGGGGAGGAGGAAACTGGGATGGGGGAGGAGGAAACTGGGATGGGGAGATGGAAACTGGGATGGGGAGAGGGAAACTGGGATGGGGGAGATGGAAACTGGGATGGGGGAGGAGGAAACTGGGATGGGGAGAGGGAAACTGGGATGGGGAGATGGAAACTGGGATGGGGAGAGGGAAACTGGGATGGGGGAGATGGAAACTGGGATGGGGAGAGGGAAACTGGGATGGGGGAGATGGAAACTGGGATGGGGAGGAGGAAACTGGGATGGGGGAGATGGAAACTGGGATGGGGGAGATGGAAACTGGGATGGGGGAGATGGAAACTGGGATGGGGGAGAGGGAAACTGGGATGGGGAGAGGGAAACTGGGATGGGGGAGAGGGAAACTGGGATGGGGGAGAGGGAAACTGGGATGGGGGAGATGGAAACTGGGATGGGGGAGATGGAAACTGGGATGGGGAGGAGGAAACTGGGATGGGAGAGAGGGGGAATTGGGATTGGGAGATGGGAAAACTGGGATGGGAGAAGGGAAATCTGGGATGGGGAGGTTGGAACTGGGATGGAGAGAGGGAAATTGGGATAGAGGAGCTGGAAACTGGGATGGGGGAGGAGGAAACTGGGATTGGGAGATGGAAACTGGGATGGGGGATGGAAACTGGGATGTGGGAGATGGAAACTGGGATGGGGAGAGGGAAACTGGGATGGGGAGATGGAAACTGGGATGGGGGAGGAGGAAACTGGGACAGAGCAACAGGGAGCCGGGATGGAGCAGCAGGACACGGGAAAAGGAGCGGGAAAGTGGGAATGGAGCGTGCTCCAAATGCCGCCGGCACCTGGCACGGGAATAAATCCCTGTTCCTGCTGGGATGGGATCTGCTCTGGGGCCGGAATCCCTGCTCCCACCTCCAAAGATTCCCGGAGCGGGACAGGAGCTGCGGTATCCGGGAGTGCCGGGATCCTGCGGGAATAACCGCAGCGGGGAGCGGCATTTTTGGGAATAAAGATCGGCGGGATTCTTCCCAGCGGGAGAAGTTCCTCTGCCTTTTCCCGGTTCCCGGGGACGCGGCAGCTGCCGCGACAGCTTGTGTTGGATCCGGCTGCTCGCGGCTTGGCTCGGGATGCAGCTGGGAAATCGGGAACAGCCTGGCAGCCACAGCATCCCGGGAAACTCAGCCCAGTCATTCCCAACCTGCAGAAAAATGGGAATCGCATCCCAACCATCCCGTGAACATCCTGGGAATCGCATCCCAACCATCCCATCTACATCCCGGGAATCACATCCCAACCATCCCATCTACATCCCGGGAATCACATCCCAACCATCCCATCTACATCCCGGGAATCACATCCCAACCATCCCGTGAACATCCTGGGAATCGCATCCCAACCATCCCATCTACATCCCGGGAATCGCATCCCAACTGTCCCATCGGCATCCTGAGAACCACATCCCAGCCATTCCATGAACATTCTGGGAATCACATCCCAACCATCCCATCGGCATCCCGGGAATCACATCCCAACTATCCCATGAACATCCCAGGAATCACATCCCAACCATTCCATCAGCATCCTGAGAACCACATCCCAGCCATTCCATAAATATCCTGGGAATCTCATCCCAGCCATTCCTGACTTGCAGAAACCTGGGGATCGCATCCCAGCCATCCCATCGGGATCCCGCAAATCACGTTCCAGCCATTCCATGAACATCCCCGGGAATCTCATCCCAGCCATTCCCGATTTGCAGAAACCTGGGAATCACATCCCAGCCATTCCATGAACATCCCGGGAATCAAATCCCAGCCATTCCCGACAGCCACAGCATCCTGGGAAACGCATCCAAACTTTCCCAACAGTATCCCAGAAGATCCCACACCCCATAACCCACACCCTATAACCCCCAGCACCCCATAACCCACAGCACCCCATAACCCACACACCCCATAATCCACACACCCCATAACCCACACCCCATAACCCACACCCCATAACCCACACGCCCCATAACCCACACACCCCATAACCCACACCCCATAACCCACTGCACCCCATAACCCACACACCCCATAACCCACACACCCCATAACCCACACCCCATAACCCCCACACCCCATAACCCACAGCACCCCATAACCCGCACACCCCGTAATCCACACCCCATAACCCACACCCCATATCACACACACCATAACCCCCACCCCATAACCCCCACACCATAACCCACACACCCCATAACCCCCACACCCTGTAATCCACACCCCATAACCCACAGCACCCCATAACCCACACCCCATAACCCACACACCCCATAACCCACACACCCCATAACCCACAGCACCCCATAACCCACACCCCATAACCCACACCCCATAACCCACACACCCCATAACCCACACACACCATAACCCACACCCCATAACCCACACCCCATAACCCACACACGCCATAACCCACACACCCCATAACCCACACACCCCATAACCCACACACCCCGTAATCCACACCCCATAACCCACAGCACCCCATAACGCACACCCCATAACCCACACACCCCATAACCCACACACCATAACCCACACCCCATAACCCACACACCCCATAACCCACACACACCATAACCCACACCCCATAACCCACACCCCATAACCCACACACACCATAACCCACACACCATAACCCACACCCCATAACCCACACCCCATAATCCACACCCCATAATCCACACCCCATAACCCACACACCCCATAACCCACACCCCATAACCCACACCCCATAACCCACACCCCATAATCCACACCCCATAACCCACACACCCCATAACCCACACCCCCCATAACCCACACACCCCATAACCCACACACCCCATAACCCACACACACCATAACCCACACCCCATAACCCACACCCCATAACCCACACACCCCATAACCCACACCCCCCATAACCCACACCCCACAACCCACACCCCATATCCCTACACCCATTGATCCCAGTGACCCCATGATCTGTCCCTGTCCCAGTGACCCCAGGGACCCCAGTGACCCCAGTGACCCCAGTGACATCCTGTCCCAGTCCCTGTCCCAGTGACACCAGTGACACCAGTGACACCAGTGACACCAGTGACACCCTGTACCTGTCCCCATCCCTGTCCCAGTGACACCAGTGACTCCCTGTCCCAGTCCTGTCCCAGTGACACCAGTGACACCAGAGACACCAGTGACACCAGTGACACCAGTGACACCAGAGACACCAGTGACACCGTGTCCCTATCCCCATCCCTATCCCGGTCCCTGTCCCAGTGACATCAGTGACACCAGTGACTCCCTGTCCCTGCCCATGTGACCCCAGTGACACCAGTGACACCCTGTCCCTGTCCCAGTCCCAGTGACACCAGTGACTCCCTGTCCCTGTCCCTGCCCATGTGACCCCAGTGACACCAGTGACACCAATGACTCCCTGTCCCAGTCCCTGTCCCTGTCCCCATCCCCATCCCTGCCCCAGTCCCTGTCCCTGTCCCCATCCCTGTCCCACCGTGTCCCACAGGGAATGTTCCAGGCTCCTTTTCCCTGCAGGAACCCTCCCAGACACGGAACCCAACTTTTCCTGGAGCACTTTGGGTTTCCCGGTGCTTCCCTGTCCCTCTGCATCCACAGAGCCCGGAAACATTCCCGGGAAAAGGGAAAAGAGCACACCAGGGGACACGGGAGGACAACCCCGGAATGGGGGCAGATCCCTCGGGAATCGATTCCATGGGAATATCCAATCATTCCCATCCTCTGGAGCTATTCCAGCCATGCCGGCCCCTCCAAGCCCCTTTGGGACGGGACCGGTGTCACCCCTGTCCCGAAGGCTCCTCAGGGACGGGAGGAGCTCTGGAGAGCTGTTGCCTTTGGAATTCCCTGGTTGGAATTCCCGGAGGGACTCTGGAATTCCCTCGGGATGGTGTCAGGGCTGGTTTGAGGTGCCAGGACAGGTGTGAGGGACAATTGTCCCCGGTTTCGGGTGACGGCAGCTGGCAAATCCCGGCCCGGGCTGGAAAACGTTCCCTGCTCCAGCTGGTCCTGGGCTGATCCCAAAATCTGGGCAGCAGGAAAAGTGGGAATTCTGCCCCTGTGCCCCGGCCAGGTGAGACCCCACCTGCAGAGCTGCTCCAGCTCCGGGATCCCAAAATCAGTGGGACACGGAGCTGTGGGAGCGAGGCCAGAGGAGGCCCTGGAGCGGCTCCCGGGGCTGGGAGAGCCGGGAATGTGCAGCTGGATCAGGGAAGGATCCCGGGAATCCTGGGAGCCACATCCCGAGGCTCCAGGGGCTCCGGGATTTGGGAAAGGGCCGCAGGGCCAGGAGCCAGGGAATGGCTTCCCACTGCAAAGGGGAGCTGGGAGCTTGGGAAGGAATTCCCAGAGAATCCCTGGAAGGGTCCAAATAAAGATGGTGAAATGGGATAATGGAACGGGGTGGGATAATGGGATGGGATAATGGGATGGGGGCGCAGGTTGGGGTGCGGGTGGAGACTCAGCTCTGGAACAGGGCTGGAATTTGTGCTTTGGGATCTGTTTGGATCGGGATTTGCACTTTGGGATCTCTTAAGGTCAGGATTTGGGCTTTGGGATCTGTTCAAGTTGGGATTTGTGCTTTAGGATGTGTTAGGGCTGGGATTTTTAAGACCTGTTCAGGTCAGGATTTACCCTTTGGGATCCTCTCCTAGGGCTGCCTTTTGGGATCTCTTTGGGTCAGGATTTACCCTCTGGGATCTGTTCAGGTCGGGATTTGTGCTTTGGGATCTGTTTGGGTCAGGATTCACCCTTTGGAATCTGTTCAGGTCAGGATTCACCCTTTGGGATCTGTTCAGATGAGGATTCATTCACCCTTTGGGATCCGCTCCCGGGGCTGCCTTTTGCACCCCCCTTCCCCTCTCGCCCTCACCTCCCTCTCCCCTCCCTCCGCTCTCCAGGTCTCGCTCTCCCCACCCGCTCCGCCCCCTCCCCTCGCCACACCCGGGGGGTCCCCGGGGGGCTCCGGTGCTGAAGGACAGCTCCGCCCTCTCCCCCTCCCTCCCTCCCTCCTCCCCATCCCTCCCTCCCTCCCCATCCTCCCTCCTCCCTCCGCTCCTCCGCCGCCTCCGCCGCCTCCCCCGGCCGCCCGCCGTGCCCGGGCGCTGCCGCCATGCCCCAGCCGGCCCCGCCGCTCCCCGCAGCCGCCTCGGGCGCACCATGAAGCGGCAGAACGTGCGCACCTTGGCGCTCATCCTCTGCACCTTCACCTACCTGCTGGTGGGAGCCGCCGTCTTCGACGCTCTCGAGTCCGAGGCGGAGACGGCGGAGAAGCGGCGGCTGGAGGCCAAGAGCCGGGAGCTGAAGAGCAAATACAACCTGAGCGCCGAGAGCTTCCGAGAGCTCGAGCGGGTCGTGCTCAAGCTCAAGCCGCACAAGGCCGGCGTCCAGTGGAAATTCGCCGGCTCCTTCTACTTCGCCATCACCGTCATCACCACGATAGGTACCGGCTGAGCCGCCGCGCCTTCCCCCCCTCCCCACCCCGCTCCGGTTTTTTGGGGGGGTTTCGGGGTTTTGGTTTTAACTCTCCCCTAAAAATTGTGCTCGGGGGATCCGCCCGGGAAGTGCGGGGAAATCCCTGTTTGGTCCCTGAGGGAGCTGCTGGGTGCTCTGGCGGTGGGATCGGGGTGATCCCTTGTGCTCGGTTCTGTCGGCACCGGGAAGATCCATCCCGCGCCTTCTGTCTCGCATCCCGCTGTTATCGGGGCGATCCCTCTGCCCGGATCCCTGTCTCACATCCCTTGGGATCGGAGCGATCCCCCTGCCGGGACCCTTCTGTCCCCAAATCCCTTGGGATCGGGGAGATCCCGCTGACAGCACCCTCCTGTCCCCAAATCCCTTGGGATCGGGACGATCCTCCTGCCCGGAACCCCCTGTCCCAAATCCCTTGGGATCGGGGCGATCCCTCTCCGGCTCCTCCAGCACCGGGAAAAACCTGCCCGGACCCCCCCCCCCCGTCCCCAATCCCGCTGTTTTCGGGGCGATCCCTCTGCCCGGATTCCGGTCTCTGATCCCTTAGGATCGGGGCGATCCCCCCGCCCGGACCCCCCTGTCCCCAAATCCCTTGGGATCGGGGCGATCCCTCTGCTCGGTTCCGCCGGCACCGGGAAAATCCCTCCCGCACCTCCTGTCCTCAATCCCTTGGGATCGGGGAGATCCCTCCCCGGCTCTTCCAGCACCGGGAAAACTCCGCCCGCAACCCCCCCCCCCGTCCCAAATCCCTTGGGATCGGGGCGATCCCCCCGACAGGACCCCCCCAGTCCCCAAATCCCTTGGGATCGGGCCGATTCCCTCAAATCCCCCCCGAATCCCCCCCAAATCCTCCCCAAATCCCCAATCCCGCCGCGCCGGAACTTCCACCGCCTCTCCCAGCGGGAAATCCCCGCCCGAGCCCCGGGATCGGGAATTCTCCCCAGCCCTGGGATGGTCCCCAAGCCGCTGTCACCTCCCGCCGGTGGCTCTGCTGCCCCGGAACCCCCTGGGGGACCCCCAGCCCGGGGAGGGGACAGGGACCTGTCCCAAAAGGGTCCCCGGCTCTGAGGGGACAGGGACGTGTCCCTCTCCCAGCTCCGAGGGGACAGGGACGTGTCCCTATCCCAGCTCCGAGGGGACAGGGACGTGTCCCTCTCCCAGCTCCGAGGGGACAGGGACGTGTCCCTCTCCCGGCTCCATGGGGACAGGGACGTGTCCCTCTCCCAGTTCCGAGGGGACAGGGATGTGTCCCCGAAGTGTCCCCAGCCCGGGGGAGGGGACAGGGAGGTGTCCCCACCCTGCCAGGCTCTCCCAGGGGATGTCACCGCTGTCCCCCACAGTGAAGGATGTCCCCAGCCATGTCCCCACCCCGGGAAGTGGCACTGTGACACTTTGGGACCTGCCCCTCTGTCACCCGCACTGTCACCCTCATTGTCACTTCCCTGTCACCCCCATTGTCAACCTTCTGTCACCCTCATTGTCACCCCCCTGTTATCCCCCATTTCCACCTCCTGTCACACTTCTGTCACCCGCACTGTCACCCTTCTGCCACCTTCAATGTCACCCCTCTGTCACCCCCAATGTCACCCCTCTGCCACCCTCATTGTCACTTCCTGTCACACTCATTGTCACCCCCCGTCACCCTCAATGTCACCCCTCTGTCACCCACACTGTCACCCCCCTGTCACCCCCATTGCCACCCCCTGTCACCCCTATTGTCACCCTCTGTCACCCCCATTGTCACCTCTGTCACCCCTTGTCAACCCCTCTGTCACCCACTGTCACCTCTGTGGCCTTTGGGTCCCCTCCAGGGGTGGCCGGGGTCACCCAGTGTCCCCTGGTCCCCAACTGCCCCAACCTCAGTGCTCTGGGGACAGCGAGGGGACAGCGAGGGGACACGGGGGGGCAGCGAAGGGACACGGGGGGGACACGGGGAGGGACACAGGGAGGGACACGGGGGGACACAGGGGGAGAAATGGGGGAACACGGGGGAACATGGGGGGACAGCGAGGGGGACACGGGTAGGCACATGGGGGAGACATGAGGGGACACAGGGGGACACACAGGGGACAGGCCACCATTCCCATGGGTCCCACGGAGCAATGGGATAATGGGATAATGGGATAATGGGATAATGGGATAATGGGATGGTTTGGGGACAGTTTTTGGGGTGTCCTTGAGTCCCAGTGCTGTCACACGGATTTTGGGGTTCCTGCGGATTCCCGGGGCTGTCACATGGATCCTTGTGGATTCCTGGGATTGGGACATGAATTTTGGGATTCCTGTGGATTCCTGGGATTGGGACGCGGATCTTGGGGAGCTGCTAGATTCCCACATTTGGGATGTGGCTTTTGGGATGCTTCCCAGGCCCAAAATCCTGGTGTCGGGATTCAAAATAATTCCTGGAGCTGAAACACCAGGCTCGGGGTGTTCGTTATTCCCAGGACTGTTATCCCGGTGTTCGTTATTCCTGGAGCTGTTATCCCAGTGTTCGTTATTCCCGGAGCTGTTATCCCGGTGTTCGTTATTCCCAGAGCTGTTATCCCAGTGTTCGTTATTCCCGGAGCTGTTATCCCAGTGTTCATTATTCCTGGAGCTGTTATCCCAGTGTTCGTTATTCCCAGGGCTGTTATCCCGGTGTTCGTTATTCCTGGAGCTGTTATCCCAGTGTTCGTTATTCCCGGAGCTGTTATCCCAGTGTTCATTATTCCTGGAGCTGTTATCCTGGTGTTCGTTATTCCTGGAGCTGTTATCCCGGTGTTCGTTATTCCTGGAGCTGTTATCCCAGTGTTCATTATTCCTGGAGCTGTTATCCCGGTGTTCGTTATTCCCAGGGCTGTTATCCCGGTGTTCGTTATTCCCGGAGCTGTTATCCCGGTGTTCGTTATTCCTGGAGCTGTTATCCCGGTGTTCGTTATTCCTGGGGCTGTTATCCCGGTGTTCGTTATTCCCAGGGCTGTTATCCCGGTGTTCATTATTCCCGGAGCTGTTATCCCAGTGTTCGTTATTCCTGGAGCTGTTATCCCGGTGTTCGTTATTCCCAGAGCTGTTATCCCGGTGTTCGTTATTCCCAGGACTGTTATCCCGATGTTCGTTATTCCTGGGGATGTTATCCCGGTGTTTGTTATTCCCATTATCCCAGTGTCAGTGTCAGGCTGTTCATTATTCCCAGGGCTGTTTTCCCAACGTTTATAATTCCCATTATCCCGGTGTTTGTCATTTCCGGGGCTGTTATCCCGGCGGCAGTGTTCGTTATTCCCGGAGCTGTTATCCCGGTGTTTGTTCTTCCCACCCTCGGGCTGTTCATTATTCCCGGGGCTGTTTTCCCAACCTTTATTATTCCCATTATCCCGGTGCCAGGATGTTGGTTATTCCCAGGGCTGTTATCCCAGTGTTTATTATTCCCAGGGCTTTTATCCTGGGAATTCTGTTATTCCTGTTATCGCCAGGGCTGTTATCCCGCTGTCAGTGTTCGTTATTCCCGGGGCTGTTATCCCGGTGTTTGTTATTCCCGGAACTCTTATCCTGGTGTTTGTTATTCCCACCCTCAGGCTGTCCATGATTCCCGGGGCCGTTATCCCAGTGTTTATTATTCCCATTTTCCCAGTGTCAGGATGTCCCTTATTCCCAAAGCTCTTATCCCGGTGTTAATTATTCCCATTATCCTGGTGTTTGTCATTCCCGTTATCCCAGTGTTTTCCATTCCCATTATCCCGGTGTCAGGGTGTTTGCCATTCCCATTATCCCATTATCCCATTATCCACGTGTTTACAATTCCCATTATCCCGGTGTTTTTCAATCCTGTTATCCTGTTGTTTGTCATTCCCATTATCCCGGTGTTCTCCATTCCCGTTTTCCCATTATCCTGGTGTTTTCCATTCCCATTATTCCGGTGTTCTCCATTCCCATTATCCCGGTGTTCTCCATTTCCGTTTTCCCATTATCCCGGTGTTTTCCATTCCCATTATCCTGGTGTTTTCCATTCCCATTATCCTGGTGTTTTCCATTCCCATTATCCTGGTGTTTTCCATTCCCATTATTCCGGTGTTTGCCATTCCCCTTATCCCGGTGTTTTCCATTCCCATTATCCTGGTGTTTTCCATTCCCATTATCCCGGTGTTCTTCATTCCCATTTTCCCATTATCCTGGTGTTTTCCATTCCCATTATCCCGGTGTTTTCCATTCCCATTATCCCGGTGTTTGCCAGTCTCGTTTTCCCATTATCCTGGTGTTTTCCATTCCCATTATCCCGGTGTTTGCCAGTCCCGTTTTCCCATTATCCTGGTGTTTTCCATTCCCATTATCCCGGTGTTTGCCACTCCCGTTATCCTGGACGGGATGGGGAGAACCGGGAATCTCCAGCGGGATCCAGCGAGATCCAGCCCATCCCAAAGATCCTGGAATGCCGGAGAGGGACACGGATCTGCTGGGATCTGCTGGGATAGATCCCAAGGAACCGCGGCCAGGGCTCGGGATGAGGATTCCCGGAATCCCAAACCTGCGGCCCAGCCGGGAATCGCGAAGGGAACGGCCCCAAATGGCTTTTCCTGTATCCCATCCGGTTTTCCCAGAATTCCCAGGGATGAGGGGGGAAGGGGCTCCGACATCCAGATGTGTGGGAAGATCGGTTTTCCCAAAATCCCATCCCTGCCGGCAAAGCTGGGATGAGGCCGGAATGACGGGAGATCCAAATCCAGGCCTGCCAGGGAAAAGGGGGAGAAAATCTCGATATTCCCATGGGATTCGGATTTCCAGGGCAGGGAAAAAGGGATTTTTATTCCCAGGAATTCACCACCCAGCTCTTGGCGGGACAGGGAAAAGCCAAACTGGGATCGGGAAGTGGGGCTGGATCCCGGTGGGATGGGGGAAGGAAAATCTGGGATTGCAGATCCTGCTGGGAAAAGTTGGGATCCGTTTTGGGTTGGGGTTTGGGGTTTTTTTCCCCTTTTATCCATGAAAAAAGCTGGGAGAGGAGCAGTTCCTGGTGCTGCTCCGGAGCTTTCCCATGGATCAATCCTGATCCCAAAATAACCCGAGCCCAAAAAACCCCGATCCCAAATAAAAATGATACCTAAAAAAATCTGATTCCAAAAACCCAATCCCAAAAAATCCCAATCCCAAAAAAAACTGAATCCCAAAGAACCCGAATTCCAAAAAATCCCAATCCCCAAAAAAAATGATACCCAAAAAAACCTGATTCCAAAAACCCAATCCCAAAAAAATCCCAATCCCAAAAAACCCTGTTCCTAAAAGAATTTGATCCCAAAAACCCAATCCCAAAAAAAAACCCCTGATCCCAAAAATCCAATCCCAAAAAAACCTGATCCAAAAACAACTTGATCCCCTAAAAAAACTGATCCCAAAACAACCCAATCCCAAAACCCTGATCCCAAAAATCCCCATCCCCAAAACCCCAATCCCAAAAAGCCTGATCTCCAAACAACCTGATCCAAATAAACCCGATCCAGAAAACCTGATCCCTGAAAGACCTGATCCCAAAAAACCCAATCCCAAAGAACTGACCCCAAAAAAATGATCCCTCCCAAAAAATCCCAAAAAGACTGATCCCAAAAAAACCCGATCCCAAAAAATCCCAATCCCCAAAAAAACTGATCCCTCCCCAAAAAAATCCCAAAAAGACTGATCCCAAAAAAATCAATCCCAAAAAAAATCCCAAACATCCCAATCACAAAACCTGATCCCCTCAAAAAAACAATCCCAAAAAGACTGATCCCAAAAAACAAGATCCCAAAAAAACTCCTGATCTTAAAAATCCTTATCCCAAAAAAAACCCTTAGTCCCAAAAATCCTGATCCTAAAGCCCCAATCCCAAAACTCCTGATCCCAAAAACCCCGATCCCAAAACAACCATATCCCTTCCCGCCCCTCTGCCCCCTCTGGGAGAAAGGCACCAAATTCCCTGGATTTGGAGATGAAGGGAAAAACTCTGGAAAAAAATTTATTTCCCCCCCAAAATTTGGGGGAATTTCCGGGATAAGGAGCCCCTTCCCTCCCATCACCCCCTCAGGATATTCCTGTTCCCGTTCCTCAAAAAATCCCAAAATTTCCGTGGAAATCGCTGGAATTCCCAAAAAATTTGGGGGAATTGTTGGGATAAAGGAGGTGGAGCGCTTTGGGAATGATTCCCCGCCTCGGGATATTCCTGCTCCCATTCCACAAAAAAAAACCCAACCAAAATTTCCATGGAAATCTGTAAAAGCAGATCCGGCTTTGGAATTTACAGGGAAGGGGGGGGAATATTCCTGGAATTCCTGTTCCCTGACGGCTTTTCCTGGGAAAGCCATCCCGGCCATCCCGGGGCTTTGTCGGAGTGGAAAACCGGGATCGCTTCCCTCCCTTTTCCCTGCTCCACGTTCCTGGATTCCTCCCGGATCGTCCCCGCCGGGAATGGGGGTGGATGAGGAGGTGGGGAATTCCCTTTGGGAATTTCCTTTGGGATCCGAGGCGCTTCCCGGCGGGATGGGGATTGAGGGGTGCCAATCCCAGCCTGGATTCCAGGGAATGGCATCCCAAGGATGCTCCAATGATTCCGAGGCCTCCTGGCTTTTCCCATGGGATTCGGGGCAGGGATCGGGATTGGGGCCCTCTGGATCCTCCCTCTCCCATCCCCCGATCCTGCCCAGGCTGTGAATTCCCGGTTTTTTTCCATCCAGGCCGTAAAATTCCAGCTCCTGGCCTTTCCCAGCCGGTTCCTCCTTAAATCCCAACCGGGAACGAGGAATGCTGACCATGGGTCAGGGGGATCCGGGTCAGGAAAAACCATCCCAGATTTCTGGGATTTTCCCGGTTTTTCCTGAGCGTTGGGGCTGGTGGATCAGGCTCAGGGTGCATCCAAGAGCCTTTGGAATGGGATTTCTGGGATGGGTGGAATCAGCAGCTCCCAGGACAAAGGGACTGGATCCATTCCTCATTCCTGTCCTGCATTCCCATCCGTCATCCCCATCCCATATCCGCATCTCGCATTCCCACCCCGGATCCCCATCCCATAATCTCCATCCCACATCCTTTCCCATGTCCCCACCCTATATCCCAATCCCAATCCACATCCTGCATTCCCACCCCATATCCCCATCCCACATTCCCATCCTATATCCCATATCCACATCCTACATTCCCACCCCACATTCCCACCCTGGATCCCCATCCCATAATCTCCATCCCAATCCACATCCCATGTCCCCACCCCATATCCACATCCCAATCCACATCCCACATTCCCACCCCATAACCTCATCCCACATTCCCATCCTATTATCCCATATCCCCATCCCACATTCCCACTCCATATCCTCATCCCATAATCTCCATTCCCCATTCCCCTCCCATATCCCCATCCCCATCCTATGTCCTCATCGCAGATCCTCATCCCAGATTCCCACCCCATATCCCCATCTCATATCCCACATCCCGCATCCCCTTCCCATATCCCATCCCGCATTCCCACCCCATATCCCAACCCCCGCCCCATATCCCCATCCCATATCCCACATCCTGCTTCCTGTCCCACATCCCATCCCGCATTCCCACCCCATATCCCAATCCCCGCCCCATATCCCCATCCCGCATTCCCACCCCATATCCCAATCCCCACCCCATATCCCCATCCCAGATTCCCACCCCATATCCCAATCCCCATCCCATATCCCCATCCCAGATTCCCACCCCATATCCCAACCACCACCCCATATCCCCATCCCAGATTCCCACCCCATATCCCAATCCCCACCTCATATCCCCATCCCAGATTCCCACCCCATATCCCAATCCCCATCACATATCCCCATCCCAGATTCCCACCCCATATCCCCATCCCATATCCCAAATCCTCATCCCACATCCCTTATCCCCATCCCACATCCCCATTCCCAAGGATCCTTTGGAATCTGGTCCCCCTTCAGAGGTGCTCGGGACCCCCCGGATGCTCCCAGTCCCAAAACCCCAATCCCAAACTCCCTTCCTGGACTGGGATCCCCCTTCCCGGGAGGGACCTGGCCACCAACCCCTGCCCGTTTCGGGACACGGATCCATCCCAAAATCCGTAAGGAACGTTTCATTCCCGCCGGAGCGCCCCCCGGAACACGGTGATCACACCCCAGGGGTGTCCCAGCCCATTCCCGGCGTATCCAGCCTTATCCAGGGGCTCGGGACCCCCCTTCCCCCTGCGGGGCCCCCCCTTTTTCCAGGGAACGGGGAGGGCCAGGAAGGGCCTGGCGGGGCCCCAGAATCCAAGGAAAAATTGCCAGTTTTGGCGCAAACAGGGATCTTGGCCGGCTCCGGGATTTTCCATGACTCCATCCCGACCCCCCTGGCCGCGCTGGGGGGGGGAGGGGAGGGATCAGGCACCCCCCACATCCCAAAAATTCCAGGGAGGGGGAAGGGATCCCAGTGCGGATCCAAATCCCTTTGGGAATGAGGCGGGAATTTGGGATGTGGGAATAAAGGGGGGAGTTCGGGATCCGGCCCCACATCCAACCCCACCCCCCACCCCAAATCCCACTGGGAATGGGGATTCCTGGGGATCCCGGATCCTTGGGATCCCATGGGGGGCTCCCAGATGGATCCAGCAGCGGCTCCGTGGAATGAGATCCGGAAAAGGGGGGAGATGGAGCCAAGGGGATTTGGGGATGTGGAAGGAGAGAGGGATGGAGGATGGATCCAGGGATCCAGGGATGGATGATGGATGACACATGATGGATGGATGGATGGATGATGGATGGATGGATGATGGATGGATGGATGATGGATGGATGATGGATGGATGGATGGATGATGGATGGATGATGGATGGATGGATGGATGGATGGATGGATGGATGGATGGATGGATGAATGATGGATGATGGATGGATGATGGATGGATGGATGATGGATGGATGGATGATGGATGGATGGATGATGGATGATGGATGGATGGATGGATGGATGGATGGATGGATGGATGGATGGATGATGGATGGATGATGGATAGATGGATGGATGGATGGATGATGGATGGATGGATGGATGGATGGATGGATGGATGGATGATGGATGGATGGATGGATGGATGATGGATGGATGGATGGATGGATGGATGGATGATAGACGGATGGATGGATGGATGATGGATGGATGGATGGATGATGGATGGATGGATGGATGGATGGATGGATGGATGGATGGATGGATGATGGATGGATGGATGATGGATGATGGATGGATGGATGGATGGATGGATGGATGATGGATGATGGATGGATGGATGATGGATGGATGGATGATGGATGGATGGATGGATGGATGATGGATGATGGATGGATGATAGACGGATGGATGATGGATGGATGGATGGATGGATGGATGGATGGATGGATGGATGATGGATGGATGGATGATAGACGGATGGATGGATGGATGATGGATGGATGGATGGATGATGGATGGATGGATGGATGGATGGATGGATGGATGGATGGATGGATGATGGATGGATGGATGATGGATGATGGATGGATGATGGATGATGGATGATGGATGGATGATGGATGGATGGATGATGGATGGATCAATGGATGGATGATGGATGGATGGATCCACGGATGGACAGCTGGCTCCATGGGTCCATGGGTGGATGGATACAAGGATCAGCTGGAACAAGAACAGTCGGGATTCTGGGAATCCCAGGGGTGCTTCCAGCTCTTCATTCCCACTTCAGCCCATCCCAGATCCCATTCCCTGCTCCAGCTGCAGGCGCTGCCCTCAGCCCCATCCAGAGATTTTGGTGTCTCCAGCCCCATCCAGGGATTTTGGTGTCTCCAGCCCCATCCAGGGATTTTGGTGTCCCAGCCCCATCCAGGGATTTTGGTGTCCCTGCAGGACCCGGGTGTGTCTCGTGGCCGCATCTCAGTGCCAGCTCCATGTTTTCCCATGGAATTCCGCAGCCGCTCTTCCTGGGAATGCCGAGGTCTCCCGGGGGACAGCTGCGTCCCCTCCCCCAGCCTGGGGACAGCGGGACAATGATTCCAGCTGGGAACAGTGGGATCCCAACTGGGAACAGCAGGATCCCAACTGGGATTAGCGGGATCCTTACTGGGAGCAGTGGGACTGGGAAAGGGCTGGCACCAGGAGGCTCCTTCCATCCCCCTGTTCTGATCCCTGAATCTCCCTGTTCCTGTTCCCTGGATCCCATCCCCTGCTTCCCTAAATCCTTGCCCCATTCCCCAAATCCCTGCCCCATTCCCTAAATCCCTGACCTATCCCCCAAATCCCTGCCCCATTCCCTGCCCCATTCCCTAAATCTCTGCCCCATTCCCTGCCCCATTCCTGTCCCATTCCCTGCCCCATTCCCGCCCCATTCCCTGTCTCATTACCTGCCCCATTCCCGCCCCATTCCCTGTCTCATTACCTGCCCCATTCCTGTCCCATTCCATGCCCCATTCCCTAAATCTCTGTCCCATTCCCTGCCCCATTCCCGCCCCATTCCCTGTCCCATTTTCTAAATCTCTGTCCCATTTCCTGCCCCATTCCTGTCCCATTCTCTGCCCCATTCCCGCCCCATTCCCTGTCCCATTACCTGCCCCATTCCCTAAATCCCTGCCCCATTCCCTGCCCCATTCCCGCCCCATTCCCGCCCCATTCCCGGCGCTCCCTCTCCCGCAGCTGTCCCGCTAATCCCGGCCATCCCTCTCTCCCCGAGCCGGGATTGGCTCCAGGCCCGGCTCCAGCCCCGCACCTGCTCCGGCCCCGGCTCCAGCCCCGCTTCTCCAGCCCTAAAAAGGCCAGAATTCCTTCGGGAAGTGTCATCCTCCCTCCCTGGGGACACGATCCCTGCTCCCGCCGCATCCTGAGCCCGGGACACGGGAAGGGTCGGGAATGGGGG
Organism: Cyanistes caeruleus; assembly: GCF_971803275.1. Taxonomy (NCBI): domain Eukaryota; kingdom Metazoa; phylum Chordata; class Aves; order Passeriformes; family Paridae; genus Cyanistes; species Cyanistes caeruleus. Next base: position 1,310,234 of record NC_141702.1, on the reverse strand, counting down.
CAGGAGGTGGGAAAGGAGCCAGAATTCCTGGCTTTATTCCCGGTGCGTTCCCAGAGGGACGTGCCCTTCTCTCCAGCACCATTCCTCGCCACCCGCGGCTCCCGGGGGGATTTGGGGGTCACCCCCCGCGGCGTTTTCCAGGGGTTTTCCCTCTTCCCGCTGGCTGGATGTGCCATTCCCGAGTTTCCCCCCGTCCTCAGACGTGCCGGAGCTCAGGCGGCTCCTGCGGAAACCGGGAGCGGGGGGGGATCGGGGGATTGAGGGACAGCTCGTGAACTCCCTTCCCTCGGGAAAGAGGGATAAAAATAACTCCGGGAGGCCGGAGAGGGATGGAGAGAGAGCCTGGAGAGGGCTGGAGAGGGCAGGGAAAGGCGGGGAAAGGTGGGGAAAAGCAGGAAAAAGGCAGGAAAAAAAGGCGGGGGAAAGGTGGGGAAAGGTGGGGAAAGGTGGGGAAAGGTGGGGAAAGGTGGGGAAAGGTGGGGAAAGGTGGGGAAAGGAAAGGAAAGGAAAGGAAAGGAAAGGAAAGGAAAGGAAAGGAAAGGAAAGGAAAGGAAAGGAAAGGAAAGGAAAGGAAAGGAAAGGAAAGGAAAGGAAAGGAAAGGAAAGGAAAGGAAAGGAAAGGAAAGGAAAGGAAAGGAAAGGAAAGGAAAGGAAAGGAAAGGAAAGGAAAGGAAAGGAAAGGAAAGGAAAGGAAAGGAAAGGAAAGGAAAGGAAAGGAAAGGAAAGGAAAGGAAAGGAAAGGAAAGGAAAGGAAAGGAAAGGAAAGGAAAGGAAAGGAAAGGAAAGGAAAGGAAAGGAAAGGAAAGGAAAGGAAAGGAAAGGAAAGGAAAGGAAAGGAAAGGGGCAGGAGGATGCTCAGGGAGGTTTTTGGGAAGACCCCCGTGGGCACTGCTGGAGGCTCCATCCCCAAAAATCTGGAAGGTGTGGGGGAGGTGTGGGAATTTTTGGGACGGGGGTGGGGAAGGGCGGGATGAGGGATCGGGATGTGACTCTGGGGGGAGCAGGAGGAAAAGGGGGAGAGGGACACCGGGAACCGGGAAGGGACACTGGGAGCAGAGGTGATGATTTCTGATGATGTTCCCAGGTGTTCCCCAGATGTCTCACAGATATTTCTCAGGTGTTCCTCAGATGTTCCCCAGGTGTTCCCAGGTGCTGCTCTCCATAAATTCCCTCTCCATGGATTCCCTCTCCATGGATTCCCTCTCCATGGATTCCCACCCATCGATTCCCTCCCATGGATTCCCACCCATCGATTCCCTTCCATGGATTCCATCTCCATGGATTCCCTCTCCATAAATTCCATCTCCATGGATTCCCTCTCCATAAATTCCATCTCCATGGATTCCCTCTCCATGGATTCCCTCTCCATGGATTCCCTCTCCATGGATTCCATCTCCATGGATTCACTCTCCATGGATTCCCGCCCATGGATTCCCTCTCCATGGATTCCCTCTCCATGGATTCCCTCTCCATAGATTCCCTCTCCATGGATTCCCTCTCCATGGATTCCCTCTCCATGGATTCCATCTCCATGGATTCACTCTCCATGGATTCCTGCCCATGGATTCCCTCCCATGGATTCCATCTCCATGGATTCCCTCTCCATAAATTCCATCTCCATGGATTCCCTCTCCATGGATTCCCTCTCCATGGATTCACTCTCCATGGATTCCCGCCCATGGAGTCCCTCTCCATGGATTCCCTCTCCATGGATTCCCACCCATGGATTCCCACCCATGGATTCCCACCCATGGATTCCCTCTCCATGGATTCCCTCTCCATGGATTCCCGCCCATGGATTCCCTCTCCATGGATTCCCTCTCCATGGATTCCCTCTCCGTGGATTCCCTCTCCATGGATTCCCTCTCCATGGATTCCCACCCATGGATTCCATCTCCATGGATTCCCACCCATGGATTCCCTCTCCATGGATTCCATCTCCATGGATTCCCTCTCCATGGATTCCCTCTCCATGGATTCCCTCTCCATGGATTCCCTCTCCATGGATTCCCTCTCCATGGATTCCCTCCCTGTCTCTCACATGGAAAGGATCCCACGGCAGCTCCTCCCCGGAGGAGATCACACGATCCCGGTTTCCCCCTCGCTCCAGCTCAATCCAGTGTGCGCCCAGGGGTTGGCAGCGAGGGGGACACGGAGTCGGGATGAGGGACACGGAGTCGGGATGAGGGACACGGAGTCGGGATGAGGGACACGGAGTTGGGATTAGGGACAGGATAGTGACTAGGGAGAGGATTTGGATTAGGGATACGGAGTCAGGATTAGGGATAGGATTGGGATTAGGGACAGGATCGGGATTAGGGACAGGATTGGGATTAGGGGTAGGATCGGGATTGAGGATAGTATTGGGATTAGGAACACAGGGTCAGGATAAGAGACATGGAGTCCGAATTAGGGACAGGATCAGGATTAGGGACAGGATTGGGATTAGGGATGGGATTGGGATTACGGACACCGGGTCAGGATTAAGGACACAGAGTCAGGATTAGGGACATGGAGTCTGGATTAGGGACACAGGGTTGGGATCAGACACAGGATTGGGATTAGGGATAGGATCGGGATTAGGGATAGGATTGGCCATAGGGATTGGCAAAATCCTCGGTTTCCTCATCCTTTCCTTGGAACTGGAAATCCCCAAAATCCTCAGTTTCCCCATCCTTGGCCTTGGAGATTGCCAAAATTCCAGATTTCCCTGCTCTTGGTCCTGGAAATCCCAAATATCCCTGATTTCCCCATCTCCAGCGAGTCCGGGATGGGAATTTTGGGAACCAGGATCTCCCATTCCCATTGGTCCCCACCCAAACCTCGTCACTGGCACGGCATTCCCAAAGAAGCTGTGTCTGTCCCCGGATTCCCAGAAGTTCCCGAGGAAATGTTGGATGGAGCTTGGAGCAGCCTGGGAATAGCGGAAGGAGTCGGGGTTGGAACAGGATCAGCTTCCCACACAAAGCATTCCATGAATCCATGATAAAAGACACTCAGAATCCATCCCGGGGGGTTTTTATGGAATTCAGGGATGGAAAAGGGAAGAGAGACCCTTTCTGGAGTTGGGAATTCCTAGTGAAGCCCCTGGATCCCAAAATTCCTTCCTGGAGAGGCGTCGGGATGCGGCTGGATCCAATCCAGCAGAGCCGGAGAGAGATTTGGTCTGGAATACCAGGACAGGAAACAGCTCCCACTCCCCCAGGGTTGGGATTTTGGGATCTCAGGAAGGAATTCCCAGCTGGGAGGCTGGGGAGGGGCTGGAATTCCCAGAGAATCCCTGGGATCATCTAAATCCGTGCCATATCACCGCGGGACGGAGGAACACGTCACGCCCACAGTGCGACTCTTCCGGGATATCCCATCCCATCCCATCCCATCCCATCCCATCCCATCCCATCCCATCCCTCAATCCCATCCCATCCCATCCCATTATCCCATCATCCCGTCCCATTATCCCATCCCAATCCCATCCCATCCCATTATTCCATCCCATCCCATTATCCCATTATCCCATCATCCCATCCCATTATTCCATCCCAATATCCCATTATCCCATTATCTCATCATCCCATCCCATTATCCCATCCCATCCCATTATCCCATCCCAGTATCCCATTATCCCATTATCCCATTATCCCATTATCCCATTATCCCATTATCCCATTATCCCATTATCCCAATATCCCAATATCCCAATATCCCATTATCCCAATATCCCAATATCCCAATATCCCAATATCCCATTATCCCATTATCCCAATATCCCATTATCCCATTATCCCAATCCCACACCGACCTTTTTCCCGTTTCCCGCTCAGGCTACGGTCACGCTGCGCCGAGCACGGACGGCGGGAAGGTTTTCTGCATGCTGTACGCGCTGCTGGGGATCCCGCTGACGCTGGTGATGTTCCAGAGCCTGGGCGAGCGCATCAACACGCTGGTGCGGGCGCTGCTGCGGCGCCTCAAGCGCCGGCTGGGCATGCGGCGCCCCGAGGTGTCCATGGCCAACATGGTCAGCATCGGCCTGGTGTCCTGCGTGGGGACGCTCTGCATCGGCGCCGCCGCCTTCTCGCACTACGAGAACTGGAGCTTCTTCCAGGTGAGGAAAAAAAATCAGTGGATTTTATTTTATTTTATTTTATTTTATTTTATTTTATTTTATTTTATTTTATTTTATTTTATTTTATTTTATTTTATTTTATTTTATTTTATTTTGTTTTATTTTGTTTTATTTTGTTTTGTTTTATATTATTTTGTTTTGGTTTGTTTTGTTCTATTTTATTTGTTTTAAGTTTTAATTTTTTAGTTTTTTAATTATTTCATTTTTATTTTTTATTTTTTTATTTTTATTTTTTAATTTCTTTATTTTTTATTTCTTTATTTCTTTATTGCTTTATTGCTTTATTGCTTTATTTCTTTATTTCTTTATTTCATTTTTTAATTTCTTCATTCTTTATTTTTGTCTTCATTTTTTTATTTCTTTATTTCTTTATTTTTTTCTTCATTTTTTATTTCTTTATTTTTTATTTTTTCTTCATTTTTTTATTTCTTTATTTCTTTATTTTTCTACTTCAATTTTATTTCTTTATTTCTTTATTTCTTTTTTTTTTTTTTATTTTTCAAGTATTGTTTTATTTATTAACTTTAATTTCTTATTTATTGTTATTTTTATTTTTATTTTTTAATTATTACAGTTTATTTATTTATTTATTATTTTCTATTTTCTCTCTTTTTTTATTCATTTATTTATTTATTTTTATTATATGTTTATTTTGGTTTTCCGGTTTTTATTTATTTTATTTATTTTTTACTTTCATTTTTTACTTTTATTATTTTTTATTATTTATTCATTTTTCATTTCTTCTTATTGTCTTTTTTTATTTATTTTATTTTGGGTTTTTTATTTATTTATTTTACTATTTATTTATTTTTATTATTTATTTCTTCTTATTTTTTTTGAAATTTATTTTTTATGTATATAATTTTAGAAAGTTTCAATTAAAATTTTAAATTTTAAATATTAAAGAGATTTCCATCAATTCCTCCCTCGGAGCTGCGGTCAGCCCTGTCCTCATCTTTTATTATTATAACGATGTAATAATAGAATAATAGAATAAAAGAACACTTGAATAATATAAAAGCATAATAATATTATATTATAATATTATAACATTTTAATATTGTAACATATTCATATAACAATATAATGATATTATAATGTAATAATATAATAATATAGTATAGTATAGTATCATATCATATATCATAACATAACATAATGTAATGTAATAAAGTACAATATAATAATATAATATAATATAATATAATATAATATAATATAATATAATATAATATAATATAATATAATATAATATAATATAATATAATATAATATATTTACTATAATATAACCCTATTATATAATATTATAACCCTAATATATAATAATAAATATATAATAATATATATAATTATATATATAATAATATATAATATAACCCTAATATATAATATTATATATAGAAAACATGACCATACTATAACCCTATTATATAATATTATAGCCCTAATATATGATATATATATAATAATATATCTATACAGTAATATATATAATATAACCCTAATATATAATATTATATACATAAAACATGATCATACTATAATATAACCCTATAATATAATATTATAACACTAATATATAATAATAATAATACAATAATAAATATATAATAATATATATAATATTAATATATATTATAACCCTATAATATAACAATATTATAACATATTATAACATAATGTAACATAATGTAACATAATATAATGTAACATAATATAATATATTGTAACATAATATAATATAATATAATATAATATAATATAATATAATATAATATAATTACAACACAATAACAATATAATAACGATATTATATATATTTTACATACCATAATATAACCCTATTATATAATAGTATAACCCTAATATATAAAAATCTACTATTATTATTATTATTATTATTATTATTATTATTATTATTATTACCCTAATAATAATAATAAATATATATATATAATATCTAATATATATAAAACATGCCCATACTCTAATATAACCCTATCATACAATCTATATACCCCCTGTCCATCCTCTATCACCCCCTACACAACATTTAACCCCTTCCTGCCCGCCCCAGGCCTACTACTACTGCTTCATCACGCTGACCACCATCGGCTTCGGCGACTACGTGGCGCTGCAGAAGGACCAGGCTCTGCAGACGCAGCCCCAGTACGTGGCCTTCAGCTTCGTCTACATCCTGGCGGGGCTGACGGTCATCGGCGCCTTCCTCAACCTCGTGGTGCTGCGCTTCATGACCATGAACGCCGAGGACGAGCGGCGCGACGCCGAGCAGCGAGCGCTCCTGGGCCACGCGGTTCCCGGCCCCGCCGCAGTGCCCCCGGCCGAGAGAAGGTTCCGGAACGTTTACGCCGAGGTCCTGCACTTCCAGTCGGTTTGCTCGTGCCTGTGGTACAAAAGCCAGGAGAAGCTGCAGTATTCCATCCCCATGATTATTCCCAGGGATTTGTCGGGGTCGGATACGGCCGTGGAGCGCTCTTCGCCCGCTCGTTGCGTGGAGACGCCGGAGCATCGCTGCTTCTGCCGCTCCCGCCGTTCCGCCATCAGCTCCGTGTCCACCGGGCTCCAGAGCCTGGCGGCGTTCCCGGGATTCACCAAGCGCCGCAGCTCTGTGTAGCCCCTTCCTCATCCCCAACCCAGCCTGGATCCCTCCCGGAGCGGGACGAGGCCGCCTCGGGCTCCGGGACCTCACGGGAGCGGGACCCCTTGGCTCCGGAATGGACTTTAATTTATCTTGGATTTCCATTTCAAACCTCTTGGATTTCCATTTCAAACCTCTTGGATTTTAATTTAAAACCTCTTAGATTTAAATTAAAACCTCTTGGATTTTTAGTTTCAAACCTCTCTTGGATTTTTAGTTTCAAACCTCTCTTGGATTTTTAATTTCCAGCCTCTTGGATTTTAATTTCAAACTTCTCTTGGATTTTAATTTCAAACCTCCTTTGGATTTAAATTTCAAACCTCTTGGATTTTAATTTCAAACCTCTTGGATTTTTAGTTTCAAACCTCTCTTGGATTTTAATTTCAAACCTCTTGGATTTTTAATTTCCAACCTCTCCTGGATTTTAATTTAAAACCTCTCCTGGATTTGATTTTAAAAGCTCTTGGATTTTTATTTCACCAAAAAAAACCCCAAAACAATCCTTGAAAATGTGAAACTGGGGAGAGCCTCGGAATCCGGCGGGATCGGGGCGCAGCCAGTCCTGCCCTTTCCCTGCTCTGGATCCTCGGGAATTCCCCGGGAAGCGCGGAAGGCCACGGAAATCAGGCTAAGAGGGGCTTAGCCGGAGCTTTTCCACATCAGCCGCCCGGAAAAGCAGCCGGAGTCACGTAGGCCGCTCCAAAATCTGGGATTTGGGGCCGGATTAACCCTTTGGAGCGGGAGCAGAGCTGGGAGTCCTCGGGATTTAGCGGGAATCATCCGTGGGAGGCTGGTTCATCCCGCAGGAATTCCGTTTGCATCCGTGCCGAGGATCCAGGGGTGGAATTGTTCCCCTCAGGGAAGGAGTTTTGGGGAAATCCGGGATATTTTCCCTTGGGATCCCCATTTCCATTCTCACCGAGGCTCCAGGGATGGAATTGTTCCCCTCAGGGAGGATTTTTTGGGAATTTTTCCCCTGGGATCCCCCTTTCCATCCTCCCCAGACTCTCCAGGGATGGAATTCTTACACCTGGGAAGGGGTTTTGGGGAAATCTGGGATATTTATCCCCCTGGGATCCCCATTTCCATCCTCCCCGAGTCTCCAGGGATGGAATTTTTCCCATCAGGGAGTTTTTTCTGGGAATTTTTTCCCCTGGATCCCCATTTCCATCCTCCCCGAGGCTCCAGGGATGGAACTGTTCCCATCCAGGACATTTTTTTGGGGATTTTTTTCCCTGGGATCCCCTTTTCCATCCTCCCCGAGGCTCCAGGGACGGAATTGTTCCTCCTGGGAAGGGGTTTTGGATAATCCGGGATATTTTCCCTTGGAATCACCATCTCCATCCTTCCCAAAGCTCTGGGGATGGAATTGTTTCTCCTGGGAAGGGGTTTTGGGGAAATCTGGGATATTTTTCCCCCTGGGATCCCCATCTCCATCCTCCCTGAGTCTCCAGGGATGGAATTTTTCCCCTGGAATCCCCATTTCCATCCTCCCTGAGGCTCTGGGAACGGGATTTTCTCCCTCAGGGAGGAATTTTGGGATCCCCCGGGATCTCCGTTTCCCACCCTCGCCGGGACTCCGGGGATGGAATCTTTCCCTCAGAGAAGCATTTGGGGGAAATTCGGGATATCACAACACTTCTCCATCCTTTTCCCCACACCCCACCACCGCCCTCACCCCTGGGATACTCCCGGAATTCCCTGGGATACCCCGGGGGTCGCTTCCGTCACCGCCGCCCCCACAGGGAAACAAAAATTCCCTCTTTTCCCATTCCCACTTTTCCAGGGTGGGATTTTCCCCTCCCAGCACCCAAAGCTCCCTCAAGGAGGAATTTGGGAATGTTTTGTCACTTTTCCGGAGAGGAAAATCCATGGATTTCTGATCCTTGAGATTCCAGAGGCTGTGGGTTACCAACGGCGGCGCTGCCCGTGGAATTCCGGGAATATCCGTCGGAGACGAGGCTCGGGGGACGCTTCCCGACGATTCCAGGGAGGAATTCCCGATTCCCACCGGGAAGGGTTTCCCTGGATCTGATGCCAAAGCCGATCGGTCCCGCTGGACCCAATTCCTTGGAGAGAGAAATAAAGGATTGCCGGAAGCTTGGGAGAGTCTGGGATCTTCCCGCGGGATATGGGGAGGGAGGAGGGGCTGGGAAAGGAGGATCCCGATCCCCTGGGATCGCGGCTTTGCTTCCAGTAATTCCCTCGGGATCTGGGAAAGGAGGATCCCGATCCCCTGGGATCACGGCTTTGCCTCCAGCAATTCCCTTGGGATCTGGGAAAGGAGGATCCCAATCCCCTGGGATCGCGGCTTTGCTTCCAGTAATTCCCTCGGGATCTGGGAAAGGAGGATCCCGATCCCCTGGGATCGCAGGATCGCCTCCAGTAATTCCCTCGGGATCTGGGAAAGGAGGATCCCGATCCCCTGGGATCACAGCTTTGCCTCCAGTAATTCCCTCGGGATCTGGGAGAGGAGGATCCCGATCCCCTGGGATCACGGCTTTGCCTCCAGCTATTCCCTTGGGATCTGGGAGAGGAGGATCTCGATTCTTTGGGATCTCAACATCATCTCCAGTTCTTTTCCTCAGGATCTGGGAGAGGAAGACCCCAATTCTTTGGGATCTCAGCTTTGCTTCCAGTCCTTCCAGCTGAGGATTGGGAGAGGAGGATCCCGATCCCCTGGGATTGTGGGATCGCAGGATCACCTCCAGTAATTCCCTCGGGATCTGGGAGAGGAGGATCCTGATCCCCTGGGATAGCAGGATCGCCTCCAGTAATTCCCTCGGGATCTGGGAGAGGAGGATCCCGATCCCCTGGGATCTCAGTTCCTTCCCTTGGGATCTGGGACAGGAGGATCCCAATCCTTTGGGATCTTGACATCACCTCCAGTTATTTTCCTTGGGATCTGGGAAAGGAGGACCCCAATCCTTTGGGACTTGAGATTCTTCCCTCAGGATCGGAGGATCCCGATCCTTTGGGATCTCAGTTCCTTCCCTTGGAATCTGGGAAAGGAGGATCCCGATCCTTTGGGACTTGAGATTCTTCCCTCAGGATCTGCGGGGGGTGGAGGGCTCGGAGAGGAGGATCTGGATCCTCTGGGATTCTCCCTCGCTGCCGCTCCAGCAGGGACTGGGAAACGCTGGATTTTCCTTGGGATTAGGCTCGACCCCACTCCTGAGCTTTCCCGGGATGAGGGAGAGGAAGGGAGGAGAGGACGTGGCTCGGAGCTCATCCAGGGATTTCCTTTGGGAAAAGGAATTCCTGGAGCAAGGCCAAGCTGGACAGGGCTTGGAGCAGCCGGGGATGGAGGGAAGTGTCAGGGTGGGAATGGGATGGAATTCCAGGGCCCTTCCGCTTTGTCCTGCCCTGCGGCCCTTTCCCAAATCCCAGCTCTCCTGGAGCCCCTGGAGCCTCGGGAAGCGGCTCCCAGGATTCCCGGCATCCTTCCCTGATCCAGCTGCACATTCCCGGCTCTCCCAGACCGGGATTGGATCCAGCCCCATCCCAACTCCTCCTTGAGAAGGAATTTCGGGATCCAGGGGCTTCACTGGGAATCTCAGGACTCCAGGAAGGGTCTCCCTTCCCTTTCCCATTCCTGAATTCCATAAAAATCCCCCGGGATGGATCCTGAGTGTCCTCGATGCCGGAATCCCCAACACCTCCCACCATCCCAGGCTGCTCCGAACCCCATCCAGCCTTTCCTCGGACACTCCCAGGGATTCTCTGGGAATTCCTTCCCAAGCTCCCAGCTCCCCTTTCCCAGTGGGAAGCCATTCCCTGGCTCCTGGCCCTGCGGCCCTTTCCCAAATCCCAGCTCTCCCGGAGCCCCTGGAGCCTCGGGAAGCGGCTCCCAGGATTCCAGGGATCCTTCCCTGATCCGGCTGCACATTCCCGGCTCTCCCAGCCTGGATCCAGAGCATCTCCATGTCCCTCCTTTCTTTCTGCCCCTGGAATTCAGCTCAGGGGGGATGTTCATGGATCCATCCATCCGTCCATCCATCCATCCATCCATCCACCCCTGGATCCTTTAATCCCATCCCACTTTCCATGCCCAAATTCCCGATGGAGAAGGGTCCAGAGCCTGGATTTTCCCAGGGCTGGGACACAAAGCCCAGCCCCCTCCACAAACCATCCCCAAGGGATCCAGAGGGATCCACAGGGGCACGGCGGGAGCAGAGGAGCCTCCCGTCAGATTCCCGGAGTTCGGATTCCCAGATTCAGGAATCCTGAGCCATTTTTTTTCCCCTCTTAAAGCCGTGAAATTTTCCCGGCCAGCCTTATCTCAAACATTTACAATCCATCGGAGCCACTCAGAATTCCTGCCCGGTGCTGGGGGAAACTCATCCCAAAGCTCATCCCAAGGCTCATCCCAGTTCTCATCCCAAGGCTCATCCCAAAGCTCATCCCAAGGCTCATCCCAGTTCTCATCCCAAGGCTCATCCCAGTTCTCATCCCAAAACTCATCCCAGTTCTCATCCCAAGGCTCATCCCAGTTCTCATCCCAAGGCTCATCCCAAAGCTCATCCCAAAGCTCATCCCAAAGCTCATCCCAAGGCTCATCCCAACTCCTCCGGGAACGGGAAGGAAATGTCGTTATCCCGACAGGAAAGGGGGTGGGAAACAAGGAAAAATTGGGAAAACTGAGGAAAAAAAATTAAAGGAAAAACGGGGCTGGATCGGGATCCAAGGGCGGTTTTGGAGATCCGGAATTTAATTATTTAAAAAAAAAAAAAAAAAATCCTTATTCCGTGTTTAAATTTTTTCTTGGAAAATTCCTTTTTCCCAAGGAATGAAAAACCTCTGGGAGATGATGCTGGGAAGGGGAATCCTGGAATTTTGGGTCCTTCCAGGACACATTTGGGTCCCCCCCAGGGTCACATTTGGGTCCTTCCTGGTCACATTTGCATCCCTAAGGTCACATTTGGGTCATCCCAGGTCACATTTGGGTCCCCCCAAGGTCACATTTGGGTCCTTCCAGGTCACATTTGGGTCCCCCCAGGGTCACATTTGGGTCATCCCAGGTCACATTTGGGTCCCCCCAAGGTCACATTTGGGTCCCCCCAACGTCACATTTGGGTCCTTCCAGATCACATTTGGGTCCCCCCAACGTCACATTTGGGTCATCCCAGGTCACATTTGGGTCCCCCCAAGGTCACATTTGGGTCCTTCCAGGTCACATTTGGGTCCCCCCAAGGTCACATTTGGGTCCCCCCAAGGTCACATTTGGGTCCTTCCAGATCACATTTGGGTCCCCCCAACGTCACATTTGGGTCATCCCAGGTCACATTTGGGTCCCCCCAAGGTCACATTTGGGTCCTTCCAGGTCACATTTGGGTCCCCCCAAGGTCACATTTGGGTCCCCCCAAGGTCACATTTGGGTCCTTCCAGATCACATTTGGGTCCCCCCAAAGTCACATTTGGGTCATCCCAGGTCACATTTGGGTCCCCCCAAGGTCACATTTGGGTCCTTCCAGATCACATTTGGGTCCCCCAGGGTCACATTTGGGTCCTTCCAGGTCACATTTGGGTCCCCCCAAGGTCACATTTGGGTCCTGCCAGATCACATTTGGGTCCTTCCAGGTCACATTTGGGTCCCCCCAAGGTCACATTTGGGTCCCCCCAGGGAATGGGAATGGGAATGGGAATGGGAATAGTAAAAACAATTCATCACCGGCTGCAGGGGAGGCCCAGGGGGGATGGGGGGAATTATCCCGGGTCTATCCCGGGTTTATCCCGAGTTTATCCCAGGTCTATCCCGGGTTTATCCCGGGTCTGTCCCATATTTATCCCGGGTTTATCCCAGGTCTATCCCGGGTTTATCCCGGGCAGGTTCATTCCCGGTTTATCCCAGGTTTATCCCGAATTTATCCCAGGTTTATCCCGGGTTGGTTCATTCCCGGTTTATCACGGGTTTATTCCAGATTTATCCCAGGTCTATCCCGGGTTTATCCCGGTTTATCCCAGGTTTATCCCGGTTTATCCCAGCCGGGCCCTGCAGGTCCCGAATCCCGGGATCGGCTCCCGGCGATCCGGGTCCCGCTCCGCCAGCGCCACCTGCCGGACACGGGGGGACACGGGGGGGGAATTCCCGGGATGGGAACCACCGGGACAGAATTCCCGGGACAGAATTCCCGGGATGGGAACCACCGGGACAGAATTCCCGGGATGGGAACCACCGGGACAGAATTCCCGGGACAGAATTCCCAGGACAGAATCACCGGGACAGAATTCCCGGGACAGAATCACCGGGACAGAATTCCCAGGACAGAATTCCCGGGATGGGAATCACCGGGACAGAATTCCCGGGACAGAATTCCCAGGAGAGAATTCCCGGGACAGGATTCCCGGGATGGGAACAACCGGGACAGAATTCCCGGGGCAGAATTCCCGGGGCAGAATTCCCGGGACAGAATTCCCGGGGCAGAATTCCCTGAGAGAATTCCCAGGACAGAATTCCCGGGACAGAATTCCCGGGACAGGATTCCCGGGACAGAATTCCCAGGAGAGACTTCCCGGGACAGGATTCCTGGGACAGAATTCCCAGGACAGAATTCCCGGGACAGGATTCCCGGGACAGAATTCCCAGGAGAGAATTCCCGGGACAGGATTCCTAGGACAGAATTCCCAGGACTGAATTCCCAGGACAGAATTCCTGGGACAGGATTCCTAGGACAGAATTCCCAGGACTGAATTTCCAGGCCAGCAGCGCAGAGGGGAGGGGGTGGTTCTATGCAAATTAGGAGGTGTGGTTCCATATCAGCCCCTCCCATTTCCTCGTGGGCGTGGCCGGACCGAGAAGGGCGGGGTCTCCATCGGGGCGTGGCCATGGGCGTGACCCTTTGGGGGCGGGGCCAAGGCTCGCGCTCCTGCTCCTCCCCGGCTCCATCAGAGCCCTGGCGGCCGAGTGAGACCCCAAAAATCCCCCGGGACCCCCCGAACACACCCGAACCCCCTCCGGGACCCCCCGAAGCCTCCCGAACCCCCCCGAGGCCACTCGAACCCGCCCGGGAACCCCCGAACCCTCCCGAACCTACCCGAACCCACCCCCCCCGGGACTCCCGAACCCACCCGAACCTCCCCGAACCCACCCGGAACCCCCTGGGACTCCCGGGACCCCCCGAGACCACCCCGGGACCCTTCGAATTCACACGGGACCCCCCCGAACTCACCCGAACCCCCCCGGAACCCCTTGAGTGGCCTTGGGGTCCCCTCCCTGCCCCCTCCCCCCCTTCCCCGGGATTTGGGGTCACCTCGGGGTCCCCACCCCACGTCGGGATCCTTTTGGGGGGGGCGATCCTTTTTGGGGGGGATCCTATTTGGGGGGGGATTTTGGGGGATCATTTTTGGGGAGATTTTGGGGGGATCCTTTTAAGGGGGATCCTTTTTGGGGGAATCTTTTTTGGGAATTCCTTTTTGGGGGAAGGATTTTTGGGGAGGATCTTTGGGAGGGACTTTGGGGGGATTTTTTGGGGGGGCCCTTTTTGGGGGAATTTTTTTGGGAGCTCCTTTTTTGGGGGGGGATCCTTCTTGGGGGGATCTTTTTGGGGGGATTTTTGGGGGATCCTTTTTAGGAGGATCCTTTATGGGGGGGATTCTTTGGGGGGATTTTGGGGGAGGATTTTGGGGGGGGGGGATTTTTTTGGGGGTCTCCAGCTCCTTTTGGGGCTGGAGAAGGAATTCGGGGTTTTCCAGCCGATTTTGGGGTGCTGCCTCCCCCCTCCCCACCCCCAGATCCCCCTGCGGCTCCTCCTGCACCCCAAAATCCCGGGAAGGGCTGGAGTGACGTCATTCCCACCCCACCGTCATCCCAAAATCTTCCTGGGCAGAGCGGCCTTTCCCATTCCCAATCCCATTCCCAATTCCAGCCCCATTCCCGATTCCAGACCCATTCCCAATCCCATTCCCAGTTCCAGCCCCACATTCCAGATCCCAGCCCCTCTTTCCATGTTCCATCCTCATATTCCATGTTCCAACCACTCCTTTCCTGCAGGGGGCACCCCCGTTCCAGTTCCCCTCCCCCATCCCAGTTCCCATTTCCCAGTTCCCATTTCCCAGTTCCCCTCCCCCACCCCGTTTCCCATTTCCCATCCCGGTTTCCCGCCCCCCTTTTCCTGCAGGTGTGGCCCCATTCCAGCTTCCCACCTTTTTTCCCATGTTCCAGATCCTCATCCCAGCTCCCAGATCCTTTCCAGATTCCAATCCCATTCCCGATTCCAGCCCCATTCCCGATTCCAATCCCATTCCCAATTCCAATCCCAATCCCGATTCCAATCCCATTTCCGCTTCCAGACCCGTTCCCAGTTCCAGCCCCATTTCCAATTCCAGCCCCATTCCCACTCCCAATCCCATTCCTAATTACAGCCCTATTCCCAATCCCATTCCCAGTTCCAGCCCTATTCCCAGTTCCAGTTCCATTCCCGATTCCAGTCCCACTCCCAATCCCATTCCCTATTACAGCCCTATTCCCAATCCCATTCCCAGTTCCAGCTCCATTCCCGATTCCAATCCCATTCCCAATTCCAATCCCAATCCCAATCCTGTGATCCCCCCCATTCCAGCTTCCAGTCTCTAATTCCATGTTCCATCCCCCATTCCATGTTCCAGCCCCCCTTTCCCTCAGGCTTCCGGAATGTTCCCGGGGGAGTTTTCCTGCCTCCCTCTCCAGCTTTTCCAGCCCCAATTCCCACGGGAGAATTCCTGTCTCCTTCCCCCCATCCCGTTTTTCCAGCTCCCAGCTCCCGTTCTCCCAGCCCGCCGCGCTTCCTCATCCTCCAAATCCCGGGATTCGGCCCCGCTCCACAGCGGAATTCCCGGGAATGGGAAGGGCTGGGGGAGAGGGAGGGTGGTGGCAGTGATCAGGGATGAGGGATCAACGCCAGGAATGTTCCTTGGGATCGCTATCCTGGGGGTTGGGATTGGGAATTCTGGCTGGGAAGATTCCCTTGGGATCAGCATCCCAGGGATTGGGATCGGGAATTCTCCTGGCCGGGAATGTTCCTTGGGATCGGCATCCCAGGGATTTGGATCGGGAATTCTCCTGGCCAGGAATGTCCCTTGGGATCGGCATCCCAGGGATAGGGACCAGCCAGGAACATTCCCTCGGGATCAGCATCCTGGGGATTGGGAATTTTCTCAGCTGGGAATGTTCCTCGGGATCGGCATCCTGGGAATTGGGATTGGGAATTCTCCCAGCTGGGAATGTCAGCGAGGGGTGGAGCGGCTGTGCCGGCTCTTCCCAGTGGGATACGGACCCACGGAGCCTCAGATCCGTTGCCGAGGGATCGGGGTGGGATCGGGATGGGATTGGGGTGGGATTGGGATGGGATCGGGAATTGGGATTGGGATGGGATTGGGGTGGGATCGGGGTGGGATTGGGGTGGGATTGGAGTGGGATTGGGATGGGATTGGGGTGGGATCGGGGTGGGATCGGGGTGGGATCGGAGTGGGATCGGAGTGGGATTGGGATGGGATTGGGGTGGGATTGGGGTGGGATCGGGGTGGGATTGGGATGGGATCGGGGTGGGATTGGGGCTGGATCCCCCCACTCCTGAATTTGTGTTCCCAATAAAGGCCCTGTGCTCATTCCATGTGGGGGGTCTGGCAGAAATTTGGGAATTCTTGGGGATGGCAAAGGACAGGGACAGGATCCAGGTCCGTGGGATGGGGACAGCCCCTGGCACCAGGATCCGTGTCCTGGAACAGCCCCTGGCACCGGGATCTGTGGCCCTGGGGCCGGGATCTGGGTCTGTGGGATCGGGACAGCTCCTGGAACCTGGATCTGTGTCCCAAAGGATGGGAACAGGCCCTGGCACCCGAATCCATGTCCCTGGCACCGGAATCTGCATCCCTGGCACCGGGATCCGCGTCCCTGGTACCAGAATCCGTGTCCCACGGGATCAGGACAGGCCTGGCACTGGGATTTGTGTCCCTGGCACCGGGATCCATGTCCCTTGGGATGAGAACAGCTCCCGGCCCTGGAATCCATGTCCCTGGCACTGGGATCCACATCCGTGGGATGGGGACAGGTCCTGGCACCCAGATCTGTGTTCCTGGCACCGGGATCCGCATCCCACGGGATCAGGACAGGCCCTGGCACCGGGATCCGTGTCCCTGGGGCCGGGATCTGGGTCTGTGGGATCGGGACAGCTCCTGGCACTGGGATCCGCATCCCACGGGATCAGGATGGGCCCTGGCACTGGGATTTGTGTCCCTGGCACCAGAATCCATGTCCCTGGCAGTGGGATCTATGTCCATGGGATGGGGACAGGCCCTGGCACCCGGATCCGTGTCCCTTGGGATGGGAACAGCTCCTGGCCCCCAGAATCTGTGTCCTGCCACTGGGATCCGTGTCCCATGGGATCGGGACAGGCCCTGACGCTGGGATCCGTGTCCCTTACACCAGGATCAGAGTCCATGAGATGGGGACAGGCCCTGGCACCCAGATCCGTGTCCATGGCACTGGGATCCGCATCCCATGGGATCAGGACAGGCCTGGGCACCCAGATCCGTGTCCCACAGGATGGGGACAAGCCCTGGCCCCGGGATCCACGTCCTGGCACTGGGATCCACGTCCTGGCACCGGGATCCACGTCCCTGGCACCGGGATCCATGTCCTGGCACCACGATCCATATCCTGGCCCTGGGATCCATGTCCTGGCACCACGATCCATGTCCTGGCACCGGGATCCATGTCCTGGCACCGGGATCCACGTCCTGGCCCCGGGATCCATGTCCTGGCACCGGGATCCATGTCCTGGCACCACGATCCATGTCCCTGGCACCACGATCCATGTCCCTGGCACTGGGACCCATGACCCTGGCCCCGGGATCCATGTCCTGGCACGGGGATCCATGTCCTGGCACCGGGATCCATGTCCTGGCACCGGGATCCATGTCATGGCACCAGGATCCGCATCCCCTGGGACAGGGAGAGACCCCCAAACCCCGGGGGGGCTCCCGCCGGATCAGATTCGGGACCGGCGCCGGATTTCTCAACTCCACAATTCCACAGTGACCAAACCAAGGCTGTTTTCCCCTTGGGATTATCCCAAAAGACTCCGGGAGCAGAGCCAGGGGCTTCAGCGGCTTCGACTCTACCTTTATTTCCCGTCCGGGGCCCCGGCGGCTCCCGGCAGCAGCGGGAAGGGTCGGGAAGGGCGCGGTGACAATTCCCCCCTGGAAGGGGGATCCGGAGGGGCGGCGGCATCGCCCGGCTACTCTCTGGGAAGGAAGGAAAAAAATGGGGATGAGCCCGGCGTTATCCCCCGGCGGGGATGTTTTCTGGGAAGCGGCCGGACTCACACGGCGTTCTCCTTGAAGCGCTGGAGCGCCTGCTCGGCCACCGTCTCCATGAACCTGGGATCATCCCACGGGATCTCCCCGGGCACGCTCAGCTCCAGCGGCTCCGAGTCGAAGAGCTGCACCGTCACCTGCGTGTCCGGCGGCGCCGACGGATCCTCGGGATTGGGAGCCTTGGAAAGCACCTGGAAGCGCCGCGCCGGGGTCATCCCATGGGATAATCCCGAGCTCCGAGGTGGGAACGGCCTCGGGAGGGCCCCTGAGCTTGGCTCCCATCCCGGTGTTCCCGGCCGGAGCACAAAGGGCTCTTTGTGGCCGTGTCCCACTTTCCGCCTCTCCCGGCGTTCCCGAGGCCGAGGCTCACCGTGGTAACCTGCAGGAAGCCGTCAGATCCCATGGAATGGTTGGCCAGGCGGGACACCCAGCCGAACTGGCGGTTCAGCCGCTCCAGGAGGCCGGAGGTGTTGAGCATCTCCTGCTGGAATTCCCGGAGCAGGGAATCGTAGCGGCGTGTGAAGCGCTCGGCCACGCGCACGGCGTCCTCCAGCTGCTGCCGCAGCTCCTGCTGGGACGGGTCCTCCTGCCCGCAGTCTGGGATAACAGCGGGAAAACAACAGGAAAACAAGGGGAAAACAAGGGGATAACAAGGGGAAAACAAGGGGAAAACAAGGGGAAAACAAGGGGAAAACAACGGGATAACAAGGGGATAACAATGGGATAGCAAGGGGATAACAACGGGATATCAATGGGAAAATAAGGGGAAAATAAGGGGAAAACAAGGGGAAAACAACAGGAAAACAATAGGAAAACAACGGGATAACAACGGGAAAACAATGGAATAATGGGAACATGGGATGGGATGGGATGGGATGGGATGGGATGGGATGGGATGGGATGGGATGGGGTCAGAATGGCCCTGGGGGTTCATCCCATCCCGTTATTCCATCCCGTTATCCCATTATCCCATCCCCCAGAGCCCATGGATGCACCCCAAATCCTCAATCCCCACCCAGAGCCATCCCATGGCCCCCAAACCCTGGATTGTTCCTCCCATTCCCATTCCCATTCCCGTCCCCTTTCCCAGTTCCCATCCCCACCCCCATTCCCATTATTCCCATTATTCCCATTATTCCCATCCCCACCTCCATTCCCATTCCCATTATTCCCAGTCCCATTATTCCCATTCCCATTATTCCCATTATTCCCATTCCCATTATTCCCCTTCCTGTCCCCTTTCCCAATTCCCATTCCCATTATTCCCATAATTCCCATTCCCATCATTCCCGTTATTCCCGTCATTCCCGTTATTCCCATCATTCCCATCATTCCCATCATTCCCGTTATTCCCATCATTCCCATTCCCATCATTCCCATCATTCCCATCATTCCCATTATTCCCATCATTCCCATTATTCCCGTCATTCCCGGCTCACCGAGGGCCAGGATCTCCCGGCACTCCTCGCACTCATCCCGCATCCGCAGGCACCCGGCCGAGTTCCGACGGATCTCCCGGCAAACCATCCGGTCGTTGCTGAAATTCCGGGATTCTGCGGGAATTCCGGGATGGCCTCAGCTCCCCAAACCCCCCCCAAGCCCGGGAGCTCCCCCCAGGTGCCGGAAAAGTGAATTTTCCTTGGAATTTGGGCCCCTCCCGTCCCCAGGGCTGCGTTGGCAGACGGTGACGGCACAGGCGGCAACATTCCCAAAAAAAACATGGGATGTGATCCCAAAAAAACCCCAAACAGCACAAAAACATGGGATGTGATCCCAAAAAAACCACAAACAGCACGAAAACATGGGATGTGATCCCAAAAAACCACAGAAACATCGGATGAAATCCCAGAAAAACCCAAACATGACAGAAACATTGGATGCAATCCTAAATAACACCAAACAGCACAAAAACATGGGATGTGATCCCGAAAAGCCACAAAAACGGATGAAATCCCAAAAAAACCACAAAAACATGGGATGAAATCCCAAAAAACCCCAAACAGCACAAAAACATGGGATGTGATTCCAAAAGAAACCCAAACAGCACAAAAACATGGGATGTGATCCCGAAAAAACCACAAAAACATGGGATGAAATCCCAAAAAAATCCAAACACCACACAAACATCAGATGTGATCCCGAAAAACCCCAAACAGCACAAAAACATGGGATGAAATCCCAAAAAAACCCCACAAAAACATGGGATGAAATCCCCAAAAAAACCCACAAAAACATGGGATGAAATCCCAAAAAACCCCGACAGTAAAAACATGGGATGCGATCCCAAAAAAACACAGGAAACAGGAAAAGAACATCGGCTGCAAATCCCCCCAAAAAAATAACAAACACGACAGAAACATGGGATGCCATCCCAAAAAAACAAAAAACACCGAAAGAACATTGGATGCGATCCCGAGAAACCACAAAAACATCGGCTGCAATCCCAAGGAAAAAAAAAACCCAAGCACCTGCAGTATTCCCAAAAAAATCACCCGCAGCATTCCCAAAGAAAAAAAAAAAGGGAATTTTCCCCCAAAAAACCGTCAGCGATATTCCCAAAAAACCCCCAGCAGCATTCCCAGGAAAACCAGAATCCTGCAATATTCCCAAACTAAAAAAAGCCGGGAATATTCCCAAAAAAAATCAGCAGAATTCCCGAGAAACCCAAAGTCCTGCAGCATTCCCAAAAAAAACAAACTCCTGCAACATTCTCAAACTAAAAAAGACGGGAATATTCCCCAAAACAACCAAATTCTTGCAACATTCCCAAAAAAACCCATCGGCAGAATTCCCAAACAACCCAAACTCCCCAAGATTCCCGAAATTCCCCGTTCCCCTGACGGCGGCCAGGACTGAGTGGAGCCGACATCCCAAAATCCCGGCCCGCAAACGGCGGGATCCGGCCATTCCCGCTTTTTCCACGGATATTCCCAGGTCTGTCCCATCAGGACTGAGCTCATCCTTGGAATTCCCAAGGATTTCCCAGGAATCTCATCCCTAAACCTGCTGGAATTTGGAGATTTTTGGGAATCTCATCCCTAAAACCACTGACACTTTGGGATTTTTGGGAATCTCATCCCTAAAACTGCTGGAATTTGGGGACTTTTTGGGAATCTCATCCCTAAACCTGCTGGAGTTTGAAGATTTTTGGGAATCTCATCCCTAAAACCACCAACATTTGGGATTTCCCAGGAATCTCATCCTTAAAACCACTGACACTTTGGGATTTTTGGGAATCTCATCCCTAAACCCACTGGAGTTTGGGGATTTTTTGGGAATCCCATCCCTAAACCCCCTGACATTTTGGGATTTCCTGGGAATCTCATCCCTAAAACCACCAACATTTTGGGATTTTCAGGAATCTCATCCCTAAAACTGCCGGAATTTGGGGATTTATCGGGAATCTCATCCCTAAACCCACCAACATTTGGGGATTTTTGGAAATCTCATCCTTAAACCCACTGGAGTGTGAAGATTTTTTGGGAATCTCATCCCTAAACCCCCTGACATTTTGGGATTCTCAGGAATCTCATCCCTAAAACTGCTGGAATTTGGGGACTTTTTGGGAATCTCATCCCTAAACCCGCTGGAGTTTGAAGATTTTTGGGAATCTGATTCCTATAACCACCAACATTTGGGATTTCCCAGGAACCACATCCTTAAAACCACTGACACTTCGGGATTTTTGGGAATCTCATCCCTAAACCCTCTGACATTTTGGGATTTCCTGGGAATCTCATCCCTAAAACCACCAACATTTTGGGATTTTCAGGAATCTCATCCCTAAAACTGCCGGAATTTGGGGATTTATCGGGAATCTCATCCCTAAACCCACCAACATTTGGGGATTTTTGGGAATCTCATCCTTAAACCCACTGGAGTTTGAAGATTTTTTGGGAATCTCATCCCTAAACCCCCTGACATTTTGGGATTTTCAGGAATCTCATCCCTAAAACTGCTGGAATTTGGGGACTTTTTGGGAATCTCATCCCTAAACCCGCTGGAGTTTGAAGATTTTTGGGAATCTGATCCCTAAATCCACCAACATTTGGGATTTCCCAGGAATCTCATCCTTAAAACCACTGACACTTCGGGATTTTTGGGAATCTCATCCCTAAAACCGCCAGAATTTGGGGATTTTTCAAAATCTCATCCCTAAAACCACCAAGATTTTGGGATTTTTTGGGAATCTCATCCCTAAACCTGCCGAAATTTGGAGATTTTTGGGAATCTCATCCCTAAATCCACCAACATGTGGGGACTTTTTGGGAATCTCATCCCTAAACCCTCTGACATTTTGGGATTTCCTGGGAATCTCATCCCTAAAGCCACTAGAGTTTGAAGAATTTTCGGCAATCTCATCCCTAAACTCGCCGGAGTTTGGGGATTTTCGGCAATCTCATCCCTAAAACCACCAAGATTTTGGGATTTTTTGGGAATCTCATCCCTAAAGCCACTAGAGTTTGAAGTACTTTCGGGAATCTCATCCCTAAACCTGCCGGAATTTGGGATCCCGCGGCCCCAATCCCGCTTCCCACCCTTTTACCTGTCCCAAATATTCCCGAGGGATCGTCCCAGTTCCCGCGGGCGTTTTCCAGCATGCGCTGGCTGAACTGGAAGAGCGGCTGGAAGAGCTCCTGGAATCCGTGCGGGGGCTGCCGGAAAAGCGGGAAGAGCTCCCCGGAAAAGCGGCGGAAGCGCCGGCGCTCCGCCGGCTCCTCCCGGAATCCTCCGAAGGGAGCCTGGAAAAAGGGATGGAGCCACCCCTGGACCTGGGAGCTCTCCCGGAAAATCTCGTCCATTCCGTCCTCCAGAATTCCGAAGCGCTCCTCCAGCTCCTCCAGCTGCCGCTCCTGGCGCTGATCCCGCTCCAGCAGCGATTCCAGCCGCTCGCCCTCCGACCACACCGACACCGGAGACGAATTGTTCAGGAATTCCTCCAGCTGCAGCGGCACCGGCATCAAAATCTGCCCCTTCCCGGAGCCATCCAGCCGGGAATGCCATCCCGGAAAATTCCGCCTTTCCTGGCTTCCCCCAGCGCTGTTTTCCTGCGGTTTTCCCCTTTTTTCCTGGTGTTTTCCTGCAGTTTTCCCCTTTTTTCCTGCTGTTTTCCCAGGGTTTTCCCAGTTTTCCCCCTTTATCCCAGTGTTTTCCTGTGGTTTTCCCCCTTTTTCCTGGTGTTTTCCCAGGGGTTTCCCAGTTTTCCCCTTTTTTTATCCCAGTGTTTTCCTGTGGTTTTCCCCTTTTTCCTGGTGTTTTCCCAGGGTTTTCCCAGTTTTCCCCTTTTTTTCCTGGTGTTTTCCTGCGGTTTTACCCTTTTTCCTGCTGTTTTCCCAGGGTTTTCCCAGTTTTCCCCCTTTATCCCAGTGTTTTCCTGTGATTTTCCCCCTTTTTCCTGCTGTTTTCCCAGGGTTTTCCCAGTTTTCCCCCTTTTTCCCCGTGTTTTCCTGTGGTTTTCCCCCTTTTTCCTGCTGTTTTCCCAGGGGTTTCCCAGTTTTCCCCTTTTTTCCTGGTGTTTTCCTGCGGTTTTCCCCCTTTTTCTTGCTGTTTTCCCAGGGTTTTCCCAGTTTTCCCCCTTTTTCCCAGTGTTTTCCTGTGGTTTTCTCCTTTTTTCCTGGTGTTTTCCCAGGGTTTTCCCAGTTTTCCCCCTTTTTCCCAGTGTTTTCCTGTGGTTTTCCCCCTTTTTCCTGCTGTTTTCCCAGGGGTTTCCCAGTTTTCCCCTTTTTTCCTGGTGTTTTCCTGTGGTTTTCCCCTTTTTTCCTGCTGTTTTCCCTGGGTTTTCCCAGTTTTCCCCCTTTTTCCCAGTGTTTTCCTGGGGTTTTCCACCTTTTTCCTGCTGTTTGCCCAGGGGTTTCCCAGTTTTCTCCTTTTTTCCTGGTGTTTTCCTGCGCTTTTCCCCTTTTTTCCTGCTGTTTTCCCAGGGTTTTCCCATTGTTTTCTCACTGTTCTCCTGGTGGTTTTCCCTGTGTTTTCCCATTGTTTTCCTGGTGTTTTCCCAGTGTTGTCCCCAGCATTTTCCCCCTTTTTCCCCACAGAGTTTTCCCAGTGTTTTCCCCTTGTTTCCCTGGTGTTTCCCATTCTTTTCCTGGTGTTTTCCTGGTGTTTTCCTGGTGTTTTCCCCCACTGTTTTCCCCTTTTTCTCCCCTTGTTTTCCTGGTGTTTTCCCGGTGTTTTCCCAGCAATTTCCCCCTTTCTCCACAGAGTTTTCCTGGTGTTTTCCCCTTGTTCTCCTGGTGGTTTTCCCAGTGTTTTTCCCTTGTTTCCCCGTTGTTTTCCCATTCTTTTCCCGATGTTTTCCCCAGCATTTTCCCCCTTTTTTCCCCACAGACTTTTCCCGGTGTTTTCCCCATTATTCCCCTGTTATTTCCTCATTATTTTCCCATTATTTCCCATTTTTTCCCCCTTGTTTCCCCCTTATTTCCCCATTCCTTTCTCCATCATTTCCCCCTTCTTTTCCCTGTTGTTTCCCAGTGTTTTCCCCTTTGTTTTCCCATTGTTTCCTCCTTCTTTTCCCCATTTCTTCCCCATTATTCCCGTTATTTCCCCATTCTTTTCCCCCTTTTTTATCATCATTTTCCCCTTGTTCTCCCCATAATTTCCCCTTTATTTCCTCTCGATTCCCCCATTATTTCCTCCATTTTTCCCTAATTTCCCCATTATTCTCCCATAATTTACCCATTCTCTTCCCATTCTTTTCCCATAATTCCCCCATAATTTCCTGGTTATTTCCCCCGTAATTTCCCAGTTGTTCCCTGGTTATTTCCCGGTTATTCCCCGTTATTCCCTGGTTATTCCCAGGTTGTTTCCCGGTTATTCCCCAGTTTTTTCCTGGTTATTCCCCGGTTGTTCCCCGGTTGTTCCCCGGTTGTTTCCCGGTTGTTTCCTGGTTATTCCCAGGTTGTTTCCCGGTTATTCCCCAGCTTTTTCCTGGTTATTCCCCGGTTGTTCCCCGGTTGTTTCCCGGTTGTTCCCTGGTTGTTCCCTGGTTGTTTCCCAGTTCTTTCCCGGTTATTCCCTGGTAAGTTCCCGGTTATTTCCCCCATAATTTCCCGGTTGTTCCCCACTTACTCCCCGGTTGTTCCCCGGTTATTCCCAGGTTGTTCCCCGGTTGTTTCCTGCTTGTTCCCTGGTTATTTCCCGGTTATTTCCCCCATACTTTCCCGGTTATTTCCCGGTTGTTTCCCTGTTGTTCCCCAGTTCTTTCCTGGTTTTTTCCCAGTTATTTCCTGGTTATTCCCCGGTTATTTCCTGGTTGTTCCCCAGTTATTCCCCGGCTGTTTCCCCGATTATTTCCCTGTTGTTCCCTGGTTATTTCCCGGTTATTCCCCCATAATTCCCCACTTATTCCCCCATAATTCCCTGGTTGTTTCCCGGTTGTTCCCTGGTTGTTTCCTGGTCGTTTCCTGCTTATTCCCCCATAATTCCCCAGTTGTTCCCTGGTTGTTCCCCAGTTGTTCCCCCATAATTCCCAGGTTGTTCCCTGGTTATTCCCCAGTTGTTTCCCGGTTGTTTCCGGCTGACCTGGCGGCCCAGCATCCCGGCCCCGCTGTGGCAGGTTCGCGCGTACAGGCGGAGGCAGCGCTGCCTCAGGCAGGGCTTGCAGCGCTCCCAGAGCTCCCGCGCCTCCGGCCCGCAGCGCTCGCCCCGCAGCTCCAGCTCCTGCTCCTTCTGCCGCGCCACGCGCAGCGCTTCCTGCCGGGAATGACGCCGGATCAGACACACCGCGTTCCCGCAGCCACCGCGACACATTCCCGCAGCCATGGGATGGCATTCCCAGAGTCCCAGGATGGCATTCCCAGAGTCCCAGGATGGCATTCCCAGAGTCTCAGGATGGCATTCCCAGAGTCCCAGGATGGCATTCCCAGAGTCCCAGGATGGCATTCCCAGAACCCCAGGATGACATTCAAGGAGTTCCAGCAGGGCATTCCCAGACCCCCGGCACGGCATTCCCAGAGTCCTGGGATGACATTCCCAGAGCCCCGGGAGCTGCTGATTCCCGGCACAGCATTCTCTACAAAGACTGATGAAAAGACTGTAGCAAGAATTAAGACTGTTTTTAACCACCAAATTCCTAAAGTTATTTGTCTCTATGTTGTCATGTGTACAGAGAAATAGTTAAGATGTGAAAGATAAAGGGGTTTTCTGAAAGTTTATTCTGGTGTTCTTATTCTTGTAGTTTGTTAATAAACTGTCTTTATTCCTTTTAAGTTTTAAGCCTGTTTTGCTCTTGTTCTAATCCATATCTCACAACAAGAAATATGTAATTTTTTTAGTTACTGGTTTAAAACCACGATACCAGATTTCCAGGATGCACCAATCTCCAGGATGGCATTTCCCCATTCCTGGGACATTCAATACCTGACACAGCATTCCTTGTTCCCAGAATATCCAATCCCTGACTCAGCATTCCTTGTTCCCTGACTCAGCATTCCCTGTTCCCAGGATATCCAATCCCTGACACCTCATTCCCTGTTCCCTGACACAGCATTCCTTGTTCCCAGAATATCCAATCCCTGTTCCCTGACACAGCATTCCCTGTTCCCAGAATATCCAAACCCTGTTCCCTGACACAGCATTCCCTGTTCCCAGAATATCCAAACCCTGTTCCCTGACACAGCATTCCCTGTTCCCAGAATATCCAATCCCTGTTCCCTGACACAGCATTCCCTGTTCCCAGAATATCCAATCCCTGACACAGCGTTCCCAGAGCCGTTCCCAGGATCCAGGACACACCATTCCCACCATGGCATCCCCCATTCCCGGTCCATCCCATTCCCAGACCATCCCAATCCTATTCCCACTGCCCATCCCATTCCCATTCCCACTATTCCCATCATTCCCACCTCCTTCCCGCTTCGCGCTCTGCCCAGCTCTCCCAGCAGCTCCCAATCCCGTTACCATTATTCCCATCATTCCAAACCCCACCATCCCCATCATTCCCGTTATTCCCACCATTCCCAATCCCATCACTCCCATCATTCCCACCTCCTTCCTGCTCCGCGCTCTGCCCAGCTCTCCCAGCAGCTCCCATTCCCATTCCCATTCCCAATCCCATTATTCCCATCATTCCCATTATTCCCACCATTCCCGTTATTCCCATCATTCCCATCTCCTTCCCACTCGGGATCCTGTCCTGCTCTCCCAATCCCAATCCCATCATTCCCATCTCTTCCCTCTCTGGGTCCATTCCAGATCTCCCAGAAGCTCCCATTCCCAATCCCATCATTCCCACCATTCCCATCATTCTGTTATTCCCATTATTCCCACCTCCTTCCCACTCCGGGCCTTGTCCAGCTGTCCCATCATTCCCACCATTCCCACCATTCCCGTTAGTCCCGTTACCATTCCCATCACTCCTTTTCTGCTCCATGCCCTTTCCAGCTCTCCCAGAAACTCCCAATCCCACCATTCCCATTATCATTCCCACCATTCCCACCATTCCTGTTATCATCCCCGTTATCATCCCCGTTATTCCCATCACCTCTTTCCCGCTCCGTGTCCGTTCCAGCTCTCCCAGCATTTCCCAATTCCACCATTCCCGTCATCCCCGTTATCATTCCCATCATTCCCGTTATCATTCCCGTTATTTCCATCACCTCTTTCCGGCTCCGTGTCCGTTCCAGCTCTCCCAGCAGTTCCCAATCCCACCATTCCCGTTATCATTCCCATCATTCCCGTTATCATTCCCATTATTCCCATCACCTCTTTCTCGCTCCGTGTCCGTTCCAGCTCTCCCAGCAGTTCCCAATCCCACCATTCCCGTCATCCCCGTTATCATTCCCGTTATTCCCATCACCTCTTTCCCGCTCCGTGTCCATTCCAGCTCTCCCAGCAGTTCCCAATCCCACCATTCCCATTATTCCCGTTATCATTCCCATCATTCCCGTTATCATTCCCATTATTCCCATCACCTCTTTCTCACTCCGTGTCCGTTCCAGTTCTCCCAGCAGTTCCCAATCCCACCATTCCCATTATTCCCGTTATTCCCATCACCTCTTTCCCGCTCCGTGTCCGTTCCAGCTCTCCCAGCAGTTCCCAATCCCACCATTCCCGTTATTCCTGTTATCATTCCCGTTATTCCCATCACCTCTTTCCTGCTCTGTGTCCGTTCCAGCTCTCCCAGCAGTTCCCAATCCCACCATTCCCGTTATCATTCCCATCATCCCCGTTATCATCCCCGTTATTCCCATCACCTCTTTCTCGCTCCGTGTCCGTTCCAGCTCTCCCAGCAGTTCCCAATCCCACCATTCCCGTTATCATCCCCGTTATTCCCATCACCTCTTTCTCGCTCCGTGTCCGTTCCAGCTCTCCCAGCAGTTCCCAATCCCACCATTCCCGTCATCCCCGTTATCATTCCCATCATTCCCGTTATCATTCCCATTATTCCCATCACCTCTTTCTCGCTCCGTGTCCGTTCCAGCTCTCCCAGCATTTCCCAGTCCCACCATTCCCGTTATCATTCCCGTTATTCCCATCACCTCTTTCTCGCTCCGTGTCCGTTCCAGCTCTCCCAGCAGCTCCCGCCGTTGTTTCCCGCTGTTTTCCAGCAGGGATTTCATCCGTCCCACTCCGCGCAGCGCCGCCTCCAGCTCCGCGTCCACCGCCCGGCTGCCCGCCGCCGACAGCTCTGATCCCGAAAAACATTCCCAAACATTCCCAAAAATTCCACATCCCAAAACATTCCAGTGCCCGGCTGCCCGCCGCCGACAGCTCTGATCCCGAAAAACATTCCCAAACATTCCCAAAAATTCCACATCCCAAAAAATTCCAGTGCCCGGCTGCCCGCCGCCGACAGCTCTGATCCCGAAAAATCCCAAACATTCCCAAAAATTCCACACCCCAAAAAACTCCAGTGCCCGGCTGCCCGCCACCGACAGCTCTGAGCAACCCAAAAACCATTCCCAAACATTCCCCAAAAAATTCCGTCCCAAAAAAATTCCAAATCCCAAAAAATTCCACATCAGCAAAAAAATTCCATCCCCCAAAATTCCATCCCAAAAAATGAAACATCCTCCAGGATTAAATTTCTCAGAAAATTAAACATCCCCAAACTAAAACAGCCAAAATTAAAACCCAAAAAAAATTAAACATTCCCAAAAAAATAAATTTCCCAAAAAATTAAACATTCCCAAAAAAATAAATCCCCCAAAAAATTAAACATTCCCAAAAAAAAAATCCCCCAAAAAATTAAACATTCCCAAAAAAATAAATCCCCCAAAAAATTAAACATTCCCAAAAAAATAAATCCCCCAAAATTAAAGATCCCTAAAATTAAACATCCTGAAAATTTAATCCCCCAAAATTAAAACGCAGAAAAAATTAAAATTTTCCCCAATTTAAAACACCCCAAAATTAAAATCTCCCCAGAATTAACCCCCAAAAATTAAACATCCCCCGAAATTAAATCATCCCCTAATTAAACCCTCCCCGAAATTAAATCACCCCCTAATTAAACCCTCCCCGAAATTAAAACACTGGAAAAGTTAAAATTCCCCCAAATTAAATCCCCAAAAAATCAAAATCCCCCCAAAATTAAATCCTCAAAATCAAAACTCCCCCTAATTAAACCCCCCCAATTAAACCCCCTCAAATTAAAACCCCCAACTCCCCCCAATTAAAACCCCCAAATCAAAACCTCCTAATTAAACCCCCTAATTAAATCCCCCCAAATTAAACCCCCCTAATTAAAACCCCCCAAATTAAAACCTCCCTAATTAAATCCCCCTAATTAAAACCCCCAAAATCAAAACACCCCCAAAATCAAAACCCCCCTAATTAAACCTCCCTAATTAAATCCCCCCAAATTAAACCCCCCAAATTAAAACCTCCCTAATTAAATCCCCCAAATTAAATCCCCGAATTAAAACCCCCTAATTAAATCCCCCAAGTTAAAACCCCAAACCCCCCCAAATTAAAACCCCCTAATCAAAACCCCTTAATTAAACCCCCCCAAATTAAATCCCCCTAATTAAAAACCCCAAAATTAAAACCCCTCTAATCAAATTCCCCAAATTAAAACCGCCAAAATCAAAACCCCCCCAAATTAAACCCCCCCCAAATTAAACCCCCCAAATTAAAAGCCCCCCTAATTAAACCCCCCAAATTAAACCCCCCTAATTAAATTCCCCCCCCCCCCAATTCCCCTCCCCCTCCCGTTTCTCTCACCCTCCAGTGGGGGGAGGGGCAGCAGCGCTCGTGCCCCCCCCCAGGCCAGGAGCGCCCCCAGCAGCAGCAGCGCGCGCGCCATCGCCTGAGGGGGCGGGGCCTCGTCAGGGGCGGGGCCTCGTCAGGGGCGGGGCCTCGGAGGGGAAAACGCGAGGGAGCGTGGCCTCGGGGAGCGGCGACTAGGGGGCGTGGCCTCAAAGGGGCGGGAACTCGGTGGGCGTGGCCTCAGGGAGTGGAGACTCGGGAGCGGCACATTGGGGGCGTGGCCTTTGCGTGATGATCGGGGGCGTGGCCTCAGAAGGGGCGGGGCCTGGAGGGGGCGGGAACTTGGGGAGTGAAGGCGGGAGCGGCGCTTTGGGGGCGTGGCCTCAGCGTGTGGGGCATTGGGGCGTGGCCTATGTGGGCGTGGCTTATGGGGGTGCAGGGCCCGCCCCTCCCCCAACCTTCACGGGGCTCTGAGTCACCCCCTCCCCCCTCCCCCCTCCCCTCCCCCCCGCAAGGAAATAAATCAAATAAACCAAATAAAAAATGGAATTTTGGGATCGGTGCGAGAACGTTCGGGGGGGGAGGGAGGGGGGAGCTGGGTCTGGGGATCCCGGGATTTGGGATCAGGATTTGGGAACTGGGATTTGGGGATCCCGGGACTGGGGATCAGGATTTGGGGATCAGGATTTGGGGATCAGGATTCGGGATCAGGATTTGGGGATCAGGATTTGGGATAAGGATTTGGGGGATCAGGATTTGGGATCAGGATTTGGGAACTGGGATTTTGGGATCAGGATTTGGGGATCCCGGGATTCGGGTTCTGCAGGATTTGGGATCTGCAGGATCCACTCCTCCTCCACACCCCGTATTCCCAAAAAACCCCTCGGGATTTTGGGAACGGGCGCTGCCCAGTTTTGGGGGGTCCCGGATTCTCGGATCCCGGGATTTGGGATCCAACCCTGCCCCTCCCCCACCCGTGGGAACCGCCGCTGGCTCCGCAATTCCCGCAATTCCCAACCCCCCCTTCCCAAAATTCCTGAACAATTGGGGTTGCAGCGGGGGGGGCTCCAATCCCAACCCCCACCCCGGGACCCTGCGGCCACTGCCAGCCCCAAAATCCCAAAAATCCCAAAAATCCCCAGCCCAAAAATCCCCAATTACCAAATAAACCCATCCCAAAAATCCCCCAAATCCTCAAAACCCCAAAATCCCCAGCCCAAAAATCCCCCAATTCCCAAATAAACCCATCCCAAAAAACGCCATCCCAAAAATCCCCAGCACAAATCCCAAAAATCCCCAGCCCCAAAAAACATCCCAGACCCCTCCAAATCCCAAAAAAACATCCCAAATCCCAAAAAAGCCCTCCCAAATCCCAAATATCCCCATCCCGCATCCCAAATAAACCCCAAAATCCCATAAAAACCCTCCCAAATCCCAAATAACTCCCCCAAATCCCGAAGAACCCCCCCGATCCCAAATCCCCAAATCCCCAAATCCCCAAATCCCCGATCCCAAATCCCCGAATTCCTGATCCCAGATCCCAAATCCCCGATCCCAAATCCCCAAATCCCCAAATTCCCGATCCCAAATCCCCAAATTCCTGAATTCCTGATCCCAGATCCCAAATTCCCGATCCCAAATTCCTGATCCCAAGTCCCCAAATTCCCGAATTCCTGATCCCAGATCCCGAATTCCCGAATCCCAAATCCCCCAATTCCCGGCGCGGAATTTGGGGATTCCCTAAAAACCGGCGGGAGGGGGGAGGAGGAAATGGGGGAAAAAACGGGAAAAATGGGGGAAAAAGGGAAAAAAAGGGGAGAAAAAAGGGGGGGAAAAAAGGGGGAAAAAGGGGGAAAAAGGGGAAAAAAAGGGGTGGAAATGGGGAAATGAGAAGGGAAAAAAGGGAGGAAAAGGGGGAAAAAATGGGAAAATGGGGAAAAGGGAAAAAACGGGGGAAAATGGGAAAAAAACGGGAATAAAGGGGGAAAAAATGGGAAAAAAACCAGGAAAAAAAAGGGAAAATGGGAAAAAAAGGGGTGGAAATGGGGGGAAAAAAGGGGAAAAATGGGATAATGGGAAAATGAGAAGGGGAAAAAAGGGGGAAAGGAGAAAAGAGGGGAAAATGAGTGGAAAGGGGAGAAAAATGGGGAAAAAGAGGGGAAAAATGGGGAAAAAAGGGGGGAAATGGGAAATTAGAAGGGGGGAAAAGGGGGAAGGAAAAGAGGGGAAAGAAAGAGCTGGAAATGGGGGAAAATGGGGAAAAAGGGGGAAAAAGGGGTGGAAATGGGGAAATGAGAAGGAGAAAATGGGGAAAGGGGGAAAAATGGGAAAAAGGGGGAAAAGAAGGGGTGGAAATGGGGGAAAAAAAGGAAAAAAAGGGGGAAAATGGGGAAATGAGAAGGGGAAAAAGGGGGAAAAAATGGGGAAAATTTGGTTAATGGGGGAAAAAGGGAAAAATGGGGAAAAAATGGGGAAAATGGGAAAAAAGGGGGAAAAGGAGGGGCAGAAATGGGGGAAAAAAGGGGATAATGGGAAAATGAGAAAGGAAAAAAGAGAGAAAGGAGAAAAGAGGGGAAAATGAGTGGAAAGGGGAGAAAAATGGGGAAAAAGAGGGAAAAAATGGGGAAAAAAGGGGGGAAAATGGGAAATTAGAAGGGGGAAAAGGGGGAAGGAAAAGAGGGGAAAGAAAGAGCTGGAAGTGGGGAAAAATGGGGGAAAAAGGGGAAAAAAGGGGTGGAAATGGGGAAATGAGAAGGAAAAAAGGGGGGAAGGGGGGAAAAAAGGGAAAAAGGGGGAAAAGAAGGGGTGGAAATGGGGGAAAAAAAGGGGGAAAATGGGGAAATGAGAAGGGGAAAAAGGGGGAAAAAATGGGGAAAATTTGGTTAATGGGGGAAAAAGGGAAAAATGGGGAAAAAATGGGGAAAATGGGAAAAAAGGGGGAAAAGGAGGGGCAGAAATGGAGGAAAAAAGGGGATAACGGGAAAATGAGAAGGGAGAAAAGGGGGAAAGGAGAAAAGAGGGGAAAATGAGTGGAAAGGGGAGAAAAATGGGGGAAAAGAAGGAAAAAATGGGGAAAAAAGGGGGGGAAATGGGAAATTAGAAAGGGGAAAAGGGGGGAAGGAAAAGAGGGGAAAGAAAGAGCTGGAAATGGGGAAAAATGGGGAAAAAAGGGGAAAAAGGGGTGGAAATGGGGAAATGAGAAGGAAAAAAGGGGGAAAGGGGGAAAAATGGGAAAAAAGGGAAAAAGGGAGAAAAGAAGGGGTGGAAATGGGGGAAAAAAAGGAAAAAAAGGGGGAAAATGAGGAAATGAGAAGGGGAAAAAGGGGGAAAAATGGGGAAAATTTGGTTAATGGGGGAAAAAGGGAAAAATGGGGAAAAAATGGGAAAAATGGGGAAAAATGGGGAAAATGGGAGGAAAAGGAGGGGCAGAAATTGGGTAAAAAAGGGAAAAAGGGGGATAATGGGAAAATGAGAAAGGAAAAAAGGGGGAAAGGAGAAAAGGGGGGAAAAAGGGGGAAAAAAGGGGGGAAATGGGAAATGAGAAGGGGAAAAAGGGGGGAAGGAAAAGAGGGGAAAGAAAGAGCTGGAAATGGGGAAAAATGGGGAAAAAAGGGGGAAAAAGGGGGGAAAAAGGGAAAATTAAAAGGGAAAAAAAGGGGATAAAGAGGGAAAATGGGAAAATGAGAAGGGGAAAAAGGGGGAAAGGAGGGAAAATGGGGAAAAATGAACGAAATGGGAAAAGAAAGGGGAGAAAAGTGGGAAAATTGGGGGGAAAAGGGGGGAAAATGGGGAAATGAGAAGGGAAAAAAAAATGGGGGGAAAGGGAAAAATGGGAAGGGAAAAGGGAAGGAAAGAGGGGAAAGAAGGAAAAAGGGGGAAAGGGGAGAAAAAGAAGGAGGGAAAGGGGGAAAAAACGGGAAAATGGGAAAGGGAGGAGGGAAAAAAGGGGGAAAAGGGGAGGGGGAAAGGGAAAAATGGGAAAAGGGGAGGATTGCCAAGGGATTTGGGGATTTGAGGATTCGGGAATTCGGGAATTCGGGAATTCCGGGAATTGCCCGCTCCGGCGCTCGGGAAAGGAGGAAAAAAAAGGGGAAAAAAGGGGGGAAAGAGGGGGAAAAACGGGAAAAGGGGAGAATTCCCAAGGGAAGGGATTCGGGATTCCGGGATTCGGGAATTCGGGGATTCCGGGATTTGGGAATTCGGGAATTCGGGGCAGTGCCCGCCCGGCCGCTCGTGAAAGGAGGAAAAAAAAGGGAAAAAACGGGGGAAAAGGGGAGGATTCCCAAGGGAAGGGATTCGGGAATTCGGGAATTCGGGGGATTTGGGATTCAGGGAGGGATTGGGGAATTCGGGGGATTTGGGAATTCCGGGAGGGATTCGGGGATTCGGGAATTTGGGAATTCCGGGAGGGATTTGGGGATTCGGGGATTTGGGATTCGGGGATTCGGGGATTTGGGAATTCCGGGAGGGATTCGGGAATTCGGGGGATTTGGGATTCAGGGAGGGATTCGGGGATTTGGGAATTCCGGGATTCCCGTACCCGCTCCGATGGATCCGCGGGGCCGCTCCCGGAGCTCTCCCGGAGTTTTCCCGGAGCTCTCCTGGATTTTCCCGGAGCTCTCCCGGAGTTTTCCCGGAGTTCTCCCGGAGCTCTCCTGGATTTTCCCGGAGCTCTCCCGGAGTTTTCTGGAACGGCCCCGGCGCCGCCCCCGCCCGGTCCCGTGGCCGGGCCCGTGCCCGCCTTGGCCGCGCGTCCCCAAATTCCCGAAATTCCCTCCCCTCCCCCCCCCCCCGAGACAATTCCCGAAAGAATTCCCGAGACAATTCCCGAGACAATTCCCAGCCCAGCTCGGGGGGGATCGACCCCGAATCCCCCAAATTCCCGAATCCCCAATTCCCCGAATTCCCCGATTCCCGCGCCTCGCTGCCGCGTTCCGGGGGAAACTGAGGCACAAATCCCCCCCCTCTCCGTATCCTGGGATCCCCCGAATTCCCAAATTTTCCCGAATTCCCGCTCTTTCCTGCGGCTTTCCTGGGGAAACTGAGGCACGGCCCCTCCCCCTCGTCCGTGGATCCCCCAAATTCCCGAATTCGCTCCCCTTCCTGGCGCCGCCGCATTCCAGGGGAAACTGAGGCACGGCCGCCCCTCGCCCCATCCTGGGACCCTCGGAATTCCCGAATTCCCAAATTCCCGCTCCCGGCAGGAGAGAAGGGCCGGGAGAGGGGGAGGGGCCGGGATCGGGACCCTCGGGAATGCGGGGGGGAAATCCCGGGAATTCGGGGGGAAATCCTGGGAATTTGGGGAAATCCCGGGAATTCGGGGGGAAATCCTGGGAATTCGGGGGGGAAATCCCGGGAATTCGGGGGGGAAATCCCGGGAATTTGGGGGGGAAATTCTGGGAATTCGGGGGGAAATCCCGGGAATTCGGGGGGAAATCCTGGGAATTCGGGGGGGAAATCCCGGGAATTCGGGGGGAAATCCCGGGAATTCGGGGGGAAATCCCGGGAATTCGGGGGGAAATCCTGGGAATTCGGGGAAATCCCGGGAATTCGGGGAAATCCTGGGAATTCGGGGGGAAATCCTGGGAATTTGGGGAAATCCTGGGAATTCGGGGAAATCCCGGGAATTCGGGGGGAAATCCTGGGAATTCGGGGAAATCCTGGGAATTCGGGGGGAAATCCTGGGAATTCGGGGAAATCCTGGGAATTCGGGGGGGAATCCTGGGAATTCGGGGGGGAATCCCGGGAATTCGGGGAAATCCTGGGAATTCGGGGGGAAATCCCGGGAATTCGGGAAAATCCTGGGAATTCGGGGGGAAATCCTGGGAATTCGGGGGGAAATCCTGGGAATTCGGGGAAATCCTGGGAATTCGGGGGGAAATCCTGGGAATTCGGGGAAATCCTGGGAATTCGGGGGGGAATCCTGGGAATTCGGGGGGGAATCCCGGGAATTCGGGGAAATCCTGGGAATTCGGGGGGAAATCCCGGGAATTCGGGAAAATCCTGGGAATTCGGGGGGAAATCCTGGGAATTCGGGGGGGAAATCCTGGGAATTCGGGGAAATCCTGGGAATTCGGGGGGAAATCCCGGGAATTCCGGGACTGCCCGGGGGCAGCGGCGCTCTCCCGTCTCCCAGGAAAGTTTGGGAATGGCCAGAACAGAGGGACGGGATCCCAGGAATTCCTTGGGAATTCCTTGGGAATTCATCGGGAATTGGGGGGTCCCGGCTGGGCCGTGGCTTAAGGAAGGTCCCGGGAATAAACACCGGGAATGGCGGGAAAAAATACCGGGAATATCGGGAATAAACACCGGGAATGGCAGGAAAAAATATCGGGAATGGCGGGAAAAAATACCGGGAATAAACACCGGGAATGGTGGGAATAAACACCGGGAATATCGGGAATAAACACCGGGAGTGGCGGGAAAAAATACCGGGAATATCGGGAATAAACACCGGGAATGGCGGGAAAAAATACCGGGAATAAACAACGGGAATGGCGGGAATAAACACCGGGAATAAATATCGGGAAAAGCAGGCGGGAACCGGGAATGCTGCGAGTCCCGAAATTCCAAATGCCGGAATTCTGATGGGAATAAACCAAACTCGGATCCCAAATCCCGGATTTTTGGGATCCCTTCCCGGAGCCTCATCCCGGGATTCCCCCGGGCGGCTCCGATCCCGAAATCCCGACCCGCTGGAAAAGGAAATTCCGGGAATTCTGGGGAGGATTTGAGGATTTTCGGGATTTTGAGGGAATTTTTGGAGGGGATTGGGAGAGTTTTTTGGGAATTTTGAGGGGGTTTTTTGGGAATTCAGGAGATTTTTGGGAATTTTGAGGGATCTCTTTTAAATTCTGGGAGGGATTGGGGGAAAATTCCAGGAATTTGGGGAAGGATTGAGAGAATTTTCGGGAATTTGGGGGGAACTGAGAGTTTTGGAGGAATTTTCGGGAGATTTTTGGGAATTTTGGGGGGATTTGGGGCGGAATTTTGTGGATTTTTGGGAATTTTTGGGGGGCTGAGAACGGGAACTCCTGGCAGGGATGGGAGTCGGGATCATCCCGCTGGGATTTTCGGGAATTTTGGGGGATTTGGAGGCGCCGGGAGGGTCCTGATGGGATCCTCAGGAATGGGGGAGAGGAGATCCCGGAATTCCTGGATTTGAGGGAGAGGAAATCCCAGAATTCCCAGATTTTGGGGGAAGGAGATCCCAGAATTCCCAGATTTTGGGATTTGGGAACCGCTCCCGTTCCAGGCCGGAGCCGCGGGAAGATCTCTGGGAATTTCCCCCATTCCCATTCCCGATCCCAACATTCCCGGTGGGAATTTCCCAAATCCCAGGAAATCGGAGCCATCCCGGGCTCCAGAGCCGCCTCTTCCTCCCACGGATCCCGGAAAATTCCCGGATCCCAATCCTGGATCCCAACCCCAATCCCTGGGATTCCAGAACCGCGGGAATCCAGGCTGGGAACGACCCCTTTCCCTGGGATATTCCCACATTTCCACCGATCCCAGCACGATCCCGGCTCCAGAGGGAACTTACCCCATTTTTTCCCCTTTTTTTCCCCTTTTTTTCCCATTTCTTCCAGTTTTTTTCCCTTTTTTTTCTGTTTTTCCCATTTTTTCCCAGTGTTTTCCATTTTTTCCCATTTTTTTCCAGTCTTTCCCCATTTTTTCCATTCTTTTCCCATTTTTTCCCAGTGTTTTCCATTTTTTCCCATTTTTTCCCAGTTTTTCCCCATTTTTTCCATTCTTTTCCCATTTTTTCCCAGTGTTTTCCATTTTTTCCCATATTTTTTCCCATTTTTTCCCCATTTTCCCGTTTTTTCCCATTTTTCCCTTTTTCCCGTTTTCTTCCAGTTTTCTTCCCATTTTTTTCTGGTTTTTCCCATTTTTTCCCAATTTTTTTTCTTGTTTTTCCCCATTTTTTTCCGTTTTTTCCCACCCCCTCCCTCTCCAGGGATTCTCCCGCCCCCTCCCGGGAATCCATCGCGACTCCAAAGGGAGAAATTCCCGGGAATCCCCGGAGCCCCTCCCCCATCCCCACATTCCCAAAGTTTTCCCAGCAGGGAAGAATTCCAGAGGCGACGGCTGCGGATCCAAGGCTTTGTTGGCTCCCCCACGAATTCCCGGGAATTCCCTCCCGTTCCCGGAGCGTTCCCGGAGCCGGAGTTCGTTTTCCCGGGAATTCCGCGGCTCCGGGATCCTCACATGAAATCGTCGGAGTCGTTCCCGTCCTGCGGGAAAAGCAGGAATGGGCCAGGCGGGATCGGGGGTTCCCGGCAATTCCCGGGATTTGGGAACGCTGGGATGGGATTTCCGGGATGATTCCCGGATCCCGGAGCCCTCTGGGAACGGAGCCAGCCCGGAGCTCCGGGAATTCCCAATCCCATTCCCGTTATTCCCAATCCCAGCCCCATCATTCCCAATCCCATTCCCATTATTCCCAATCCCAGCCCCATCATTCCCATCCCATTCCCGTTATTCCAATCCCAACCCAATTCCAATCATTCCCATTATTTCCAATCCCGTTTATCCCCATTCCATCCCATTCCTGTTATTCCAATCCCAATTCCAATCATTCCTATTATTCCCAATCCCATTTATCCCCGTTCCATCCCATTCCCATTATTCCCAATCCCATTTATCCCCATTCCATCCCATTCCCATTATTCCCAATCCCATTCCCATTATTCCCAATCCCAGCCCCATCATTCCCAATCCCATTCCCATTATTCCAATCCCAACCCAATTCCAATCATTCCCATTATTCCCAATCCCATTTATCCCCATTCCATCCCATTCCCGTTATCCCCAATCCCGTTATTCCCATTCCCATTACCCCTGTTCCTGTCATTCCCAATCCCATTTTTCCCACTATTCCGGTTAATCCCAATATTCCCACGATTCCCAATCCCAGCCCCGTTATTCCCATTATTCTTGATCCCATTTTTCCCACTATTCCCATTCCCAATATTCCCATGATTCCCCATCCCATTCAAATCCCATCATTCCCATTCCCAATCACATTCCCGCTATTCCCATTCCTGTTATCCTCTTCCCAGTATTTTCCTTATTCCCATTCCCATCCCAACATTCCCATTATTCCCGTTATTCCCATCATTCCTGTTATTCCCACTTTTCCCATCCCATTCCTGTTATTCCTTTTCCCATTATCCTCATTATTCCCATTATTCCCAATCCCGTTTTTCCCGTTATTCCTGATCCTGCTATTCCCATTTTTCCCATTATTCCCGCTGTTATTCCCATTATTCCCATCCCATTTTTCCTGTTCTTCCCGCTGTTATTCCCATTGTTGTCATTCCCATTGTTGTTATTCCCATTGTTGTTATTCCCATTGTCATTCCCACCATTTTCCCTGTTGTTATTCCCGTTGTTTTTCCCGGTGCTGTTGTTATTCCCACTGTTCCCGCCATTATTCCTGTTCCCACTCTTATTCCCATTATTCCCACTGCTGTTATTCCTGTTCCCATTGTCCCCATTCCCGTTGTTCCCGCTGTTGTTATTCCTGTTATTCCCATTCCCGTTGTTGTTATTCTCGTTGTTATTCCCGCCATTATTCCTGTTATTCCCATCCCATTTTTCCTGTCATTCCCATTGTTATTGCCATTGTTATTCCCACCATTTTTCCCATTGTTATTCCCATTTTTCCCATTGTTATTCCCAGCATTTTTCCCTTTGTTATTCCCATTTTTCCCATTGTTATTCCCATTGTTCCCATTGTTATTCCCAGCATTTTTCCCATTGTTATTCCCATTTTTCCCATTGTTATTCCCACCGTTTTTCCCATTGTTATTACCACCGTTTTTCCCATTGTTATTCTTTTTCCCATTGTTATTCCCATTGTTCCCATTGTTATTCCCAGCATTTTTCCCATTGTTATTCCCATTTTTCCCATTGTTATTCCCATTGTTCCCATTGTTATTCCCATTGTTATTCCCATTGTTCCTCCCAGCATTTTTCCCATTGTTATTCCCATTGTTCCCATTGTTATTCTTCCCGGTGCTGTTGTTATTCCCCCTGTTCCCACTGTTATTCCCATTGTTGTTATTCCCGCTGTTATTCCCATTATTCCCATTGTTGTTATTCCCATCCCTGTTATTCCCGCTGTTCCTGTTATTTCTGCTGTTGTTATTCCCATTGTTGTTATTCCTGTTGTTACTCCTGGTGTTCCCATTCCCGCTGTTGTTATTCCCACTGTTCCCGTTATTCCTGGTGCTGTTGTTATTCCTGCTGTTCCCATTGTTATTCCCACTGTTGTCATTCCTGTTATTCCCATTGTTATTCCCATTGTTCCCATTCCCATTATTCCCGTTGTTATTCCCGTTCTTCTTATTCCCGTTGTTGTTATTCCCATTCCCGTCATTCCCATTGTTGCTATTCCCATTGTTCTTCCCGTTATTCCCCTTGTTATTCCTGCTGTTGTTATTCCCGTTGTTGTTCCTATTGTTATTCCCACCATTATTCCCGTTGTTCCCGTTATTCCTGCTGTTGTCATTCCCGCTGTCGTTACTCCCATTCCCGTTGTTATTCCCACTGTTCCCGCTATTCCCATTGTTGTTATTCCTGCTGTTCCTGTTATTCCCACTGTTCCCATTGTTATTCCCACTGTTGTTATTCCCGCTGTTATTCCCATTATTCCCACTGTTATTCCCGCTGTTATTCCCATTGTTGTTATTCCCACTGTTGTTATTCCCGCTGTTATTCCCATTATTCCCATTGTTATTCCCACTGTTATTCCCATTGTTGTTATTCCCGCTGTTATTCCCATTATTCCCATTGTTGTTATTCCCACTGTTGTTATTCCTGCTGTTCCCATTATTCCCATTGTTATTCCCGCTGTTATTCCCATTGTTGTTATTCCCACTGTTATTCCCGCTGTTCCCGTTATTCCTGCTTCCCGCTGTTATTCCTGCTGTTCCCATTATTCCCAGTGTTGTTATTCCCGCTGTTATTCCCATTGTTGTTATTCCCACTGTTATTCCCGCTGTTCCTGTTATTCCCGCTTCCCGCCGTTATTCCTGCTGTTCCCATTATTCCCAGTGTTGTTATTTCCGTTGTTATTCCTGTTGTTGTTAATCCCAATTCCCGTTATTCCCACTGTTGTTATTCCTGTAATTCCCGCTGTTCCCATTCCCATTCCGGCTGTTGTCGTTCCGGCTGTTCCCGTTATTCCCACTGTTATTTCCGTTGTTATTCCCGTAATTCCCGCTGTTCCCATTCCCGTTCCGGCTGTTGTCGCTCCGGCTGTACCTGGTTGGAGCTCATGTTCTCCGTTTTCATCAGCGAGGCGTAGCTCCTGCCGGGGGATCCCGCTCAGCTCCCGCCCGCAATTCCCGGGAATTCCCGCCGGGAACGCCGAGCCCCGCCCACAATTCCCAAAGATTCGTCCCGCTGGAATTCTCCCCGGGGCTGGAGTGGCCCCTCACCCACCCCCCCCCACCTGGGATATCCCGGAATTCCCGTCCCGGGGTTCGCTCCGGGATCTCCCAGCTGGGAAATCGGGAATGGGATCCCTGGGAATGCTGGGATCCCTGGGAATGCTGGGATCCCTGGGAATGCTGGGAATGGGATCCCTGGGAATGCTGGGATTGGGATCCCTGGGAATGCAGGAATTGGGATCCCTGGGAATGCTGGGATTGGGATCCCTGGGAATGCTGGGAATGGGATCCCTGGGAATGCTGGGAATGGGATCCCTGGGAATGCTGGGATCCCTGGGAATGCGGGAATTGGGATCCCTGGGAATGCTGGGATCCCTGGGAATGCTGGAAATGGGACCCCTGGGAATGCTGGGATCCCTGGGAATGCTGGGAATGGGATCCCTGGGAATGCTGGGATTGGGATCCCTGGGAATGCTGGGAATGGGATCCCTGGGAATGCTGGGATTGGGATCCCTGGGAATGCAGGAATTGGGATCCCTGGGAATGCTGGGAATGGGATCTCTGGGAATGCTGGGATTGGGATCTCTGGGAATGCTGGGAATGGGATCTCTGGGAATGCTGGGATTGGCATCTCTGGGAATGCTGGGAATGGGATCCCTGGGAATGCTGGGATCCCTGGGAATGCTGGGAATGGGATCCCTGGGAATGCTGGGATCCCTGGGAATGCGGGAATTGGGATCCCTGGGAATGCTGGGATCCCTGGGAATGCTGGGATTGGCATCTCTGGGAATGCTGGGAATGGGATCCCTGGGAATGCTGGGATTGGGATCTCTGGGAAATCCAGGAATTTGGATCCCGATCTCTGGAAAATCCTAGATTTTGGGATCCCTGGGAATGCAGGAATTGGGATCCCTGGGAAATTGGGAATTGAGATCTCAATCCCTGGAAAATCCTGGATTTGGGATCCCTGGGAATGCTGGGATTTGGGACCTCCAGGAAATCGGGAATTGGGACCTGGATCCCTGGAAAATTCCAGATTTTGGGATCCAAATCCCTGGGAAATCCTGGATTTTGGGATCCTTGGAAAATCCCGGATTTGGGATCCCTGGGAAATCAGGAATTGGAATCCCTGGGAATGCCAGATTTGGGATCTCAGGAAAATCGGGAATTTGGAATTCTATGCCTGGAAAATCCTGGATTTTGGATCCAAATCCCTGGAAAATCCGGGAATTGGAATCCCTGGGAATGCTGGATTTGGGATCTCTGGGAAATCAGGCATTGGGATCTCAATCCCTGCAAAATCCCAAATTTTGGGATCTAAATCCCTGAAAAATCCTGGATTTGGGATCTCCAGAAATTCCGGGAATGGGGATCTCAATCCCCAGGATATCCTGGATTTTGGATACCACAGAAATTCCGGATCTGGGATCCCAATCCCAGATTTCCCTGGATCCCGCTTTTCCGGGCCTGGAGCTGGGGGAGGCTCCCGAGGGAATCCCGGGAATGCCGACCCCCCCCGGGATGAATTCCCAGCCCAGATCCCGGGAATCAGCGGCAATCCCGGAATTCCAGCGGGAGCTCCAGGGTCAATTCCAGAGGAACTCCAAAGGGAATTCCAGGGGGAATTCCAAAGGGAATCCTGGAAGCATTTTCAGAACAATCCCAAAGGGAATTCCAGAGAAAATTCCAGGCTCTCTCCCCTGACATTCCCAGCCCCCATTCCCTGGGATTCCCTTGGGAAAACCTCCGGGAGCCTCCATCCATCCCGCCATTCCCGGAATTCCCGGAATTCCCACCTGATCTCGTCCATTTCCCATCCCCAGTGCAGCTCCTGCACCTGCTGCTGCCACCATTCCCAACATCCCTGGATTTCATTCCGAGAATTCCTGGATTTCATTCCCAGATTTCATTCCCAGAATTCATTCCCAGCGTTCCCGGAATTCATTCCCAGATTCCATTCCCAGGTTCCATTCCTGTGTTTCATTCCTGGGTCCCATTCCTGGCTTCCATTCCCGGATCCCGTTCCCAGAATTCCCATGTTTCATTCCCGGGTTCCATTCCTGCATTCCATTCCCAGATTCCGTTCCTAGGTTTTGTTCCCAGGTTCCACTCCCAGAATTCCCGGCTTCCATTCCTGGATCCCATTCCCGGAATTTCTGTGTTTCATTCCTGGGTTCCACACCCAGAATTCCCGGCTTCCATTCCCGGATTCCATTCCAGGAATTCACTCCCAGGTTCCATTCCCGTGTTCCTTTCCCGGGTTCCATTCCCAGAATTCCCAGAATTCCCAGAATTCCCGTGTTCCATTCCCAGGTTTCATTCCCAGAATTCATTCTTGGGTTCCATTCCCAGGTTCTATTCCTGGGTTCCATTCCCAGAATTCCCGTAATTCCCATGTTTCATTCCTGGATTCCAGGAATTCCCAGTGTTCCATTCCCAGAATTCCCAGAATTCCTGTGTTCCATTCCCGGGATTCCTGGAATTCCCAGGTTCCATTCCCAGAATTCCCAGAATTCCTGTGTTCCATTCCCGAAATTCCGGTAATTCCCAGTGTTCCAATCCCAGAATTCCTGTGTTCCATTCCCGTAATTCCCAGAACTCCCACGTTCCATTCCCAGAGTTTTCCCGTGTTCCATTCCCATAATTCCAGTCTTCCATTCCCAGTGTTCCCGGAATTCCCGGTGTTCCATTCCTGGGTTCCATTCCCAGAATTCCCAGAATTCCCAGAATTCCCCATGTTCCATTCCTGGGTTTCATTCCCAGAATTCCATTCCTGGAACTCACTGATGGGTTCCATTCCCGGATCCCATTCCCAGAATTCCCATGTTCCATTCCCGTAATTCCCAGAATTCCCACGCTTCATTCGCGGATTCCCAGAGTTCCCAGTGTTCCGGTTCCTGGCTTCCATTCCCAGAATTCCCGGAGTTCCCGCGTTCCGTTCCGGCTGTTCCCACCTGAGCTCGTCCATCTCCCGTTTCCGGCGCTGTTCCTCGC
This sequence comes from Cyanistes caeruleus, assembly GCF_971803275.1. Lineage (NCBI taxonomy): Eukaryota > Metazoa > Chordata > Aves > Passeriformes > Paridae > Cyanistes > Cyanistes caeruleus. Next base: position 1,265,612 of record NC_141702.1, on the reverse strand, counting down.
GCTGTTCCCGCCGCAGCTCCTGCAGCTGCTGCCGGCGCCGCCCGCGCTCCTCCCGATCCCGACATTCCCGCTCGGCCGCCAGGTCCGGGAATCGCTCCACGCGCGTCCGCTCCAGGCGCCGCAGCTGCTCCGATGGCCGCCGCTCCACCGTCACCGAGCGCACCTGGAACAACACCGGGAACAACACCGGGAATTACAGCCGGAGTCGCGGTGTGCTGATCCACCGTCACCGAGCGCACCTGGAATTACAACAATGGGAACAACACCAGGAATTACAGCCGGAGTCGCGGTGTGCTGATCCACCGTCACCGAGCGCACCTGGAATTACAACACCGGGAAAAACACCCGGAAAAACACCGGGAATTACAGCCGGAATCATGGCCACCGCTCCACCGTCACCGAGTGCACCTGGAATTACAACAATGGGAACAACACCGGGAATTACAGCCGGAGTCGCGGTGTGTTGACCCACCGTCACCGAGCGCACCTGGAATTACAACACCGGGAAAAACACCGGGAATTACAGCCGGAATCATGGCCACCGCTCCACCATCACCGAGCGCACCTGCAAAACCGGGAATAACACCTGGAAAAACACTGGGAATTACAGCCGGACTCACGGCCTGCCACTCCACTGTCACCGAGCGCACCTGGAATTACAACAATGGGAAAAACACCGGGAATTACAGCCGGAGTCGCGGTGTGCCGATCCACCGTCACCGAGTGCACCTGGAAAACCAGGAATAACACCCGGAAAAATGGGAATGAGAGCGGGAATCACAGCCTGCCGCTCCACCCTCAGCGAGCGCACCTGGAACAACACCCGGAAAAACATTGGGAATTACAGCCGGAATTACGGTGTGCCGATCCACCGTCACTGAGCGCACCTGGAATTACAACAGCTGGAAAAACACCGGGAATTACAGCCGGAATCACGGTGTGCTGATCCACCATCACCGAGCACACCTGGAATTACAATGGGAAAAACACCAGGAATTACAGCCGGAATCACGGTGTGCTGATCCACTGTCACTGAGCACACCTGGGAATGGGAACACCTGGAAAAACAATGGGAATTACACCAGGAATCACAGCCTGCCGCTCCACCGTCACCGAACGCACCTGGAATTAAAACAGCGGGAATGACAGTCGGGAAAAACGGGAATTACAGCGGGAACTGCGACTGTTCTGATCCAGCAGCAGCGAGCGCACCGGGAAAAACACCGGGAATGACAGCAGGAATGGGACTGGGAATCTCGGTGTGCTGATCCACCGTCAGCCAGCACACCTGGAAAAATGGGAATAACAGCAGGAATGCCGGGAATTAGAGCGGGAATCAGGGAGGGAGTCAGAGGTGTTGTGCACCTGGAATTCCAGGGAAAAACAGGGAAAATGGATAAAAAACGGGAATGGGGCCGGGAATTGGGGGTGCTGTGACCGGCTGTGCGCTGCTGGAATTCCAGGGAAAACCGGGAAAAACGGGAATAACGTCCTTCCCAGCAGGCATTTCCTCGATATTCCCGCTATTCCCGTTATTCCCGATCCCTTCGTTCCCGTTATTCCCGCTATTTCCAATCCCGTTATTCCCATTTTTCCTGATGTTCCCGGGAATGAGGGCGGGATTTGGGGCTGCTCCGATCCGCCGGCAGCGACGGCTCCCGGCAAAACGGGAATTCCCAAAAAAACCCTTGGGAATCGGGGTTCCCAATCCCAAACAAATCCCGATTCCCGGATTCCCAATCACCATTCCTGAGGTCCCCGGGGTCATTCCCGGGGTCATTCCCATTGTTATTCCTGTTGTTATTCCTGGGGTTGGTCATTTCCATTGTTATTCCCAGGGTCATTCCCGTTGTTATTCCTGTTCCCATTCCCGTTGTTCCCAGATTCCCGCTGTTGTTCCCGCTGTTGTCATTCCCGCTGTTGTTCCCAGGTTCCCGCTGCTGTCATTCCCGTGGTTGTTCCCGCTGTTCCCGCGGTTGTTTCCCAGATTCCCGTGGTTGTTCCCACTGTTGTCATTCCCGTTGTTCTTTCCCAGATTCCCGCGGTTGTTTCCCAGATTCCTGTGGTTGTTCCCGCGGTTGTTCCCCAGATTCCTGTGGTTGTTTCCCAGATTCCCGCTGTTGTTCCCACTGTTGTCATTCCCGCTGTTGTTCCCAGATTCCTGCTGTTGTTCCCACTGTTGTCATTCCCGCTGTTCTTTCCCACATTCCTACAGCTGTTTCCCAGATTCCTGTGGTTGTTTCCCAGATTCCCACGGTTGTTTCCCAGATTCCCACGGTTGTTTCCCAGATTCCCGCAGTTGTTCCCACTGTTCCCGCTGTTGTTTCCCAGATTCCCGTGATTGTTTCCCAGATTCCTGTGGTTGTTTCCCAGATTCCCGCTGTTGTTTCCCAGATTCCCGCTGTTGTTCCCACTGTTGTTATTCCCGCGGTTGTTTCCCAGATTCCCGCGGCTGTTCCCGTCACTCACGTCCTTGTGCCGGTGGAATCCGATCTGCCCCACGTCCATGTCCGGAGTTTTCCGCAGGTTGCTCCAGGGGGTGTAAACAACCGACACCGAGCTCAGCTTGCAGCCTGGGAACAGCGGGAACGACAGCGGGAACGGGGACAGCGGGAATGGGAACAGCGGGAACGGGGACAGCGGGAACGGGAACAGCGGGAATGGGAACAGCGGGAATGGGAACAGTGGGAATGGGAACAGTGGGAATGACAACACCGGGAATGGGAACAGGAATAACGGGAATGGGGACAGCAGGAATGGGAACAGCGGGAATGGGAATAACAATGGGAATGACAATGGGAATGACAATGGGAACGACAATGGGAATGACAATGGGAATAACAATGGGAATGACAATGGGAATGACAATGGGAATGACAATGGGAATAACAATGGGAATAACAATGGGAATAACAATGGGAATGACAATGGGAATAACAATGGGAATGACGATGGGAATGACGATGGGAATGACAACAGGAACAACAACAGCGGGAATAACAATGGGAACAGCGTGAATGACGGGAATGACAAGGGGAATCATGGGAATAACAACAGCGGGAATGGGAACAGCGGGAATGGGAACAGGAATAACGGGAATGGGAACAGCGGGAATGACAACAGCAGGAATGGGAGTAACAATGGGAATAACAATGGGAATGACGTTGGGAATGACGACGGGAATGACGATGGGAATGACAACAGCGGGAATAACAATGGGAATAACAATGGGAATAACAACGGGAATAACAATGGGAATAACAATGGGAATAACAATGGGAATGACGATGGGAATGACAATGGGAATGACAATGGGAATGACAACAGGAACAACAACAGCGGGAATAACAATGGGAACAGCGTGAATGACGGGAATGACAAGGGGAATCGTGGGAATAACAACAGCGGGAATGGGAATAACAACGGAAACAACAATGGGAATGACAACGGGAACAACAACAGCAGGAATAACAACAGCATCGGGAATGACAACAGGATAACAACAGCGGGAATGAGAACAGTGGGAATGGGAATAACAATGGGAATAACAATGGGAATGACAACAGTGGGAATGACAACGGGAACAACGGGAACAGCGGGAATACAGGAACGGGAATGGGAATAACACCGGCACGGTTGTTGTGGAATAACAGCGGGAATAATGGGAATAACAATGGGAATAACAACGGGAATGGGAATAACAACAGCGGGAACGACAACAGCAAGGGGAACAACGGGAATAACGGGAATAACGGGAATAACAAGGGAACAGCGGGAATGAACAGCCAGGAAAACAGGAGGAAACAGCCAGGAAAGAGCGGGAAAAACAACCGGAAAAATCAGCGGGAAAAATGGGGAAAAACAGTGGGAGAAATGAAGGAAAAATAGGGGAAAAATGGGAAAAGAGGTGAGGGGGAAGAGCGGGAAAAATGGGAAAAATAGAGGGAAAAATGTGGAAAAAAGAGGGAAAAATGGGAAAAAAGAGGGAAAAATGGGAAAAAGAGGGAAAAATGTGAAAAAAAGAGGGAAAAATGGAAAAAAAGAGGAAAAATGGGAAAAAAGAGGGAAAAATGGGAAAAAAGAGGGAAAAATGTGGAAAAAAGTGGGAAAATGTGGGGGAAAAAATAGGGAAAAATGGGAAAAAAAATGGGAGAATGGGAAAAAAGAGGAAAAATGGGAAAAAAAGAGGGAAAAATGGGAAAAAAGAGGGAAAAATGGGAAAAAAAGAGGGAAAAATGGGAAAAAAAGAGGGAAAAATGGGAAAAAAAGAGGGAAAATGTGGGGGAAAAAAAGAGGGAAAAATGTGGAAAAAAGAGGGAAAAATGTGGAAAGAAGAGGGAAAAATGGGAAAAAAGAGGGAAAAATGGGAAAAAAGAGGGGAAAATGGGAAAAAGAGGGAAAAATGTGAAAAAAAGAGGGAAAAATGGGAAAAAAAGAGGGAAAAATGTGGAAAAAAAGAGGGAAAAATGGAAAAAAAGAGGAAAAATGTGAAAAAAGAGGGAAAAATGGGAAAAAAGAGGGAAAAATGGGAAAAAAGAGGGAAAAATGTGGAAAAAAGTGGGAAAATGTGGGGGAAAAAATAGGAAAAAATGGGAGAAGAATGGGAAAGGCGGGAAAAATGGGAGAAAGGAGAAAAATAGGAAAAAATTGGGAAAAAGGCAAATAAAAGGCGGGAAATGGGAAAAGAGCAGGAAAAACGAAGGAGAATTGGGAAGAAAGTGGGAAAAATGGGAAAAATTGTGAGGAAAAATGGGAAAAAAAGAGGGAAAAATGGGAAAAAAAGAGGGAAAAATGGGGAAAAAAAGAGGGGAAAATGGAAAAAAAGAGGAAAAATGGGAAAAAAGAGGGAAAAACGGGAAAAAAGAGGGAAAAATGTGGAAAAAAGTGGGAAAATGTGGGGGAAAAAATAGGGAAAAATGGGAAAAAAAAAGGGAGAATGGGAAAGGCGGGAAAAATGGGAGAAAGGGGAAAAATGGGGAAAAAATCGGGAAAAAGAGGGAAATAAAAGGCGGGAAATGGGAAAAGAGCAGGAAAAACAGGAAAAACGGAGGAGAATTGGGAAAAAAGTGGGAAAAATGGGAAAAATTGTGAGGAAAAATGGGAAAAAAAGGGAAAAATGGGAAAAAAGAGGGAAAAATGTGAAAAAAAGAGGGAAAATGGGAAAAAAGAGGGAAAAATGTGAAAAAAAGAGGGAAAAATGGGAAAAAAGAGGGAAAAATGGGAAAAAAGAGGGAAAAATGGGAAAAAAGAGGGAAAAATGGGAAAAAAGAGGGAAAAATGGGAAAAAAGAGGGAAAAATGGGAAAAAATAGGGAAAAATGGGAAAAAAAATGGGAGAATGGGAAAAAAGAGGGAAAAATGGAAAAAAAGTGGGAAAAATGGGAAAAAAGAGGGGAAAATGGGAAAAAAGAGGGAAAAATGGGAAAAAGAGGGAAAAATGTTGAAAAAAGAGGGAAAAATGGGAAAAAAGAGGGAAAAATGTGAAAAAAGTGGGAAAATGTGGGGGAAAAAATAGGGAAAAATGGGAAAAAAAATGGGAGAAGAATGGGACAGGCGGGAAAAATGGGAGAAAGGGGAAAAATGGGGAAAAAATCGGGAAAAAGAGGGAAATAAAAGGCGGGAAATGGGAAAAGAGCAGGAAAAACAGGAAAAAAGGAGAATTGGGAAAAAAGTGGGAAAAATGGGAAAAATTGTGAGGAAAAATGGGAAAAAAAGAGGGAAAAATGTGAAAAAAAGAGGGAAAAATGGGATAAAAAGAGGGAAAAATGGGAAAAAAGAGGGAAAAATGGGAAAAAAAAGTGGGAAAAATTTCCCGGGATTCAGGGCAGATTTTGACCCTTTCCCGAGGTTTTTCCCGAGGGTTTTCCCGGTGTTTTTCCGGGATTCTGGGATACCTTGGATGCTGTTGGCCTTCACCAGGTGGGCGCAGTCGCTCAGAACTTCCTTGGGAATGTCATCCATGGTCTGGCCCTGGCACGGAATTCCCAAATTCCCTGAGATCCCGGATCGCCCGGCCCGCAATTCCCAAGAGACTTCCCGGCTTTTCCCAGGGTTTCCCAGAGAATATCCCAATTTTCCCGAGATTTCCCAAGGAATATCCCACTTTTCCCAAGGTTTTTCCTGATTTTCACGAGGTTTCCCAGGGAAAATCCCAATTTTTCCAGAGTTTCCCCAGCGATATCCCATTTTTCCCAAGATTTCCCAAGGGATATTCCCACTCTTCCCAAAGCTTTTCCCATTTTTCCTGAGGTTTCCCAGGGAACAGCCCGGCTTTTCCAAAGGTTTTCCCCAAATCTTCTGAAGTTTCCTGAGGTTTTTCCCGCTTATTCCTGAGCTTTTCCCCACTTTTCCTGAGGTTTTTCCTGTTTTCCCAAGGATTTTCCCACTTTTCCCAAGGATTTTCCCATTTTTTCCGGGGTTTTTCACACTTTTCCTGCGGTTTTTCCCGCTTTTCCCAGGGTCTTTTCCCGAGCTTTTTTCTGCTTTTCCCAAGGTTTTTCCTGTTTTTTCCCAGGGTTTCTCCTGCTTTTCCTGGGGGTTTTTTCCCGCTTTTCCCAAGGTTTTTCCCACTTTTCCAGGGATTTTTCCTTCTTTTCCCGGGGTTTTTCCTGCAATTTCCCAAGGTTTTCCCACTTTTCCGGGTTTTTCCCGGGACTCACCTTGTGCAGGCGCAGGTAGACGTGAGCTGAGGAGAGCTTGTCCACGTGGAACCTGCAGAATGCCGGGAATTCCAGAGAATTCCGGGGAATCCCAGGGAATTCCGGGGGATTCCGGGGGATTCCGGGGGATTCCCACTCCCCCCCAGCCCGGCCCCGAATTCCAGATTCCCAAAGCCATTCCCAGGGATTTCCTGGGAATCGCCAATCCCGGGCTGGGGGATGGGAGGAGAATTCCTGGGAATGTGGAAGGGAAAAATGGGAAAAAATGGGGAAAAAAAGGGGAAAAAATGGGGGAAAAATAGGAATAAAAATGGGGAAAAAATGGGGAAAAATGGGAAAAAAATGGGGAAAAAATGGGGAAAAAATGGGGGAAAATGGGGGAAAAAATGGGGAAAAAATGGGGAAAAAATGGGGAAAAAATGGGGAAAAATGGGGGAAAAATGGGAATAAAAATGGGGAAAATGGGGAAAAATGTGGGAAAAATGTGGAAAAATGGGGAAAAAAATGGGGGAAAAAATGGAGAAAAATGGGGGAAAAAATGGGGAAAAAATGGGAAAAAAATGGGGAAAAAAGGAAAAATGGGAAAAAATGGGAAAAATGGGGAAAAAATGGGGAAAAATGGGAATAAAAATGGGGACAAGCTGGGGGAAAATTGGGAAAATGGGGGAAAAATAAGAAAAAAATAAGGAAAAAATGGGAAAAATTGGAAAAAATAGGGAAAAAATGAAAAATTGAAAAAAATGGGAAAAAATAGGAAAAAATGAGAAAAAAAGGAAAAATGAGGAAAAAATGGGGGAAAAAATGAGGAAAAAAATGGGAAAAAATGGGAATAAAAATTGGGAAAAATGAGGAAAAAAGGGAAAACTGAAAAAATGGGGAAAATGGGAATAAAAATGGGGGAAAAATGGGGAAGAATGGGGGAAAATTGGAGAAAAATGGGGAAAAAAATGGGAAAAAATGAGGAAAAAAGGGAAAAAATGGGAAAAAATAAGGAAAAAATGGGGAAAATGGGGAAAAAATAGGAATAAAAATGGGGAAAAATGGGGAAAAATTGGGAAAAAATGGGGGAAAAGGAGAAAAAATAAGGAAAAAATGGGAAAAATTGGAAAATATAGAAAAAAGAAAAATGGGAAAAAAGTGGGGAAAAAATAAGGAAAAATGGGAAAAATTGGGAAAAATGAGGAAAAAGTAAGGAAAGTGGGAAAGAAAATGGGGGAAAAAGGGAAAAATGCAGGAAAAGGAAAAAAAATGAAAAATGCGGAAAAAAGTGGGGAAAGTGGGAAAAATGTGGGAATAAAGCAGGAAAAATGGGAAAATTGGGAAAAAAGGGGGAAAACAGGAGAAAAAATGGAGGAAATGGGAAAAAATGTGGGAAAAAATGGGGGGAAAATGGGGAAAAAAGGAAAAATGAGGAAAAAATGGGGGAAATGAGGAAAAATATAAGAAAAAGGGGGAAAAAAGCGGGAAAATGTGGGGAAAAGGGGAGAAATTTGGAAAAGTGGGGGAAAGTGAGGAAAAAATGGAAAAAAATGGGGAAAAATGGGGAAAAAAGGGGGAAAAATGAGAAGAAGGTGGGGGAAGGGAAGGGCCCAGGGATGGGATTTGGGATTGGATTTGGGATTGGATTTGGGATTCAGGGTGGGGTTGGGGATTGGATTTGGGACTGGATTTGGGATTTGGAATTGGATTTGGGATTTGGGATGAGATTAGGGATGGGGTTGGGGACTGGGGATTGGATTTGGGATTGGATTTGGGATTTGGGACTGGGGATTTGGGATTCAGGATGGGGTTGGGGATGGATTTGGGATTTGGGATGGGGTTGGGGACTGGGGATTGGATTTGGGACTGGATTTGGGATTTGGGATGGGATTAGGGATAGGATTGGGGGTGGGATTGGGGATGGGATTAGGGATGGGATTTAGGATTTGAAATGGGATTTGGTATTTGGGACTGGGGATTTGGGATTCAGGATGGGGTTGGGGATGGGATTGGGGATCTGGGATTGGATTTGGGATTGGATTTGGGATTTGAGATTTGAAATGGGATTTGGGACTGGGGATGGGATTTGGGATTCAGGATGGGAATTGGGATTGGATTTGGGATTGGATTTGGGATTGGATTTGGGATTGGATTTGGGATTTGGGATTGGATTTGGGATGGGATTTGGGATGGGATTTGAAATGGGATTTGGTATTTGGGATGGGATTCGGGATTTGGGATGGGGGACTGAATTTGGGACTGGGGATGGGATTTGGGATCTGGGATTGGATTTGGGATCTGGGATTGGATTTGGGACTGGATTTACGATTTGGGATGGGATTTGGGATTGGGATTTGGGATTGGGATTTGGGATTGGGATTTGGGATGGGATTTGGGATCTGGGATTGGATTTGGGATGGGATTTGGGATTCAGGATGGGGTTGGGGACTGGATTTGGGATTGGATTTGGGATCTGGGATTGGATTTGGGATTGGATTTGGGATTGGATTTGGGATTTGGGATTGGATTTGGGATTCAGGATGGGATTTGGGAAGAGATGAGCTCGGGAATTCCCGGCTCCAGCCCAAAGCCGCTCCCAAATTCCGGAATCCTCGGGGGCGGGAAGGGGGTGAGGGGGAAGGGGATGGGAGGATCCCACATTCCCAAATTCCCGTGTTTCCCGGGAATCTCGGGATCCCAGCACGCACCAGACATCCTCGGGCCAGCCGTACTTGATCAGGTCCTCGTCTGCGGAACGGCAGCGCCGTCGGCAACGCCCCGAATTCCCAAAATTCCCAAATTCCCAGAGCCCAAAATTCCCAAATCCCAGAGTTCCCAAATCCCAGAGTTCCTAAATCCCAACATTCCCAAATTCCCAATTCCCAAATCCCAGAGTTCCCAAAATTCCCAATCCCCAAATTCCCAAATCCCCAATCCCGGCTTTCCCAGCCCCAAATCCTGGGATTTTCATCTCCAATTCCCAAATCCGGGGATTCCAAGACCCAATTCCCACCCCCAACCCCAAATCCCGGGATTCCCATCCCCAAATCCTGGGAATTCTTGCCCCAAATCCCAGGATTTCCAACCCAACCCCAAATCCCAGAATTCCCATCCCAATTCCCACCTCCTGTCCCCAAATCCCTGGAATTCCAGCTCTAAATCCCGGAATTCCCAACCCCAAATCCCAGAATTCCCACCCCAAACCCAAATCCCGGGAATTCCTGACCCAAATCCCAAATCCCGGGAATTCCATCCCAAATTTCCACCCCAACCCCAAATCCTGGGAATTCCCAAATCCCAGAATTCCCAGTCAGATCCAATCCCTGGGCACCGCTCTGGAAAGAGCCGGAAAAGATTCCCAAAATTCCCCAAAGGGGCCGGAAATCCGGGAATTCTGCCCGGGAAAAGGGAATTTTTCCCTCCCCTAAACCCGGGAACATCCAAAGAAATCCCAAAAAACCACGGGAAGGGGGGTGGGGAGGGAAATGTGGGGTATTCCCAAGGAAATCCTGGAATTCCCGGCCCCCGAAATTCCCAGAATTCCCAAAATTCCCGGAATTCCCGGCACTCACTCTCGTACTTGTCCTTGCCCATGTAGATGGTGTAGGCGGCGGGAGCGGCTGGAAAACCGGGAATGCCGGGGTCAGAATCCATGGAATTCCTGGAATTCCCGGGAAATTCCCGCTTTTCCCTCCTGGGAGGGACGAAGGAATTTTTTTTCCCGGGTTTTTTTTGGGGGGAGGGGTTTTCAACATTCCCAGCTGGAATTCCCGAAATTCCCAAAAAAACCTCCGAGCTTTTCCCGATCCGCGGCGCGAATCCCGGGAATCCGGCAGAGGAAAATCCCGAAAATTCTTGGTGGGAAAATGGGAATTGGCGGGAATTTCAAACATTCCTGGATGGGGAGGGAAAATCCGGGAAAAATTGGGAAAAATCTTGGAAAAATCTGGGAAAAACCTGGGAATAATCTGGGAAAAATTCAGGGAAAATTCGTGGAAAATCCGGGAAAAATCTGGGAAAAATCCAGGAAAATCTGGGAAAATTCTGGGAAAATCAGGGAAAATCGGGGAAAATTCTGCGAATAATCCAGGAAAAATCCAGGAAAAATCTGGGAAAAATTGGGAAAAATCCAGGAAAAATCGGGGAAAACCGGGGAAAATCTGGGAAAAATCCGGGGAAATTATGGGAATAATCCAGGAAAAATCTGGGAAAAATCCGGGAATAATCCAGGAAAAATCTGGGAAAATCCGTGAATAATCGGGGAAAATCCGGGAAAAATTCAGGGAAAATCTGGGAAAAATCCAGGAAAAATCTGGGAAAATTCTGGGAAAAAACTGGGAAAAATCCGGGAAAAATCTGCGGAAAATCGGGGAAAAATCTGGGAAAAATCCAGGAAATTTCAGGAAAAATCGGGGAAAAATCCAGGAAAAACTGGGGAAAAACTGGGGAAATTCCAGGAAAAATCCGGGAAAAATTGATGAAATTCCGGGAAAAATTCGGGTAAAATATGTGAAAATCCGGGAAAAAAACCCTGGAAAAGCTGAACTCAGAATGGGAAGGGAAATTCCCAAGTTTTTAGGGAGTTATTCCCGGTTTTTCCGCTCCCGGCGATTCCAGGGAATTCCCGCAGCGCCCCCCTCTGGAAAAGGAAAATTACCGTCGGGAATTCCCAGGGTTTGGTTTCTCCGGGATCCACGGGAATTCTCCTCCCTCGGGAATTCCGACTCCGCCGATTAAAGGGGAGGAAAATAAAAAAAAAAAAAAAATTCCCGAGGGGAAAAAAAAATCCAGGAAAAGGAGAAATCCCGGGAATTTGGGCTATTCCAAGGGCTGGGAGACTTTTCCAGAGGCTCTCCCGGGACAGCGGGAATTCGGGGAAAGGGAAGGGACGGAACCTTGGGAAGGAATTCCCAGAGAATTTCAGGGATCGGGGAATTCCCGAGTTTTCCCCTCAGGATCCGCTCCCGGCTCCAGGGAATCCCGCGGCGCTCTCACCGTTGGAGGTGAAGTAAAACACCATAACTGCGGTGGGGTGTGCGCTGTGCTGATCTCGATTATCCCGATTATCCCGTTTTTCCCGCTTTTTTCCCGCTTTTTTCCCGTTTTTTTCCCGTTTTTCCCGCTGTTCCCGGGCCCGTCCCGGGGCTTCGCCGCCTCCTCAGGCCTGGCCCGGCACCGCGCACGCGCGGGGCGCTGCGTGATGACGTCAGGGAACAACACGCACGCGCGGAGCGGAGGGAGCGCAACTGTTGGAGGGAACTGCGCATGCGTGGCGCCGCCATGATGTACGGCAATTAAAACTGCGTATGTGAGGGCCGCCATGATGTACGGCAAACAGAACTGCGCATGCGCAGGGCGGCTATGTTGTACGGCAAAAGGAATTGAGCCAGTATGGGCCGCCATGATGCCGTACGGAACGCGTAACTGCGCATGCGCGCGACTGCCATGTACGGCAGCGGGAGCTGCGCATGCGCAGTGCGGCGGGGATTTGTCCCGCTTTTCCCTTTTACTCCGTTTTTTCCTTCCAGGCGTAATAAATAAATCAATCCAATTTCATCAACAACAATTTTTATTGCTAAACCTGCAAAAATAAATTTGGGGACAGCTACAATTAAAGGCAACGCCGGCTTGGGATCGGTGCTGGGTGAACCCTGACCCGGTCTCTGCCTCAGTTTCCAAACCTCGATTCCCTTAAGTTTATAAACTTTTTATTGAAATACCGAGTTTTATACACTCGTTTCGGCCTGAGGCCGTGCAGTCTCAGGTTTTTTTTCTCTGTGATTTGTTGTTCCATATTCAGAATTTAGCTGTTGAGCTGCTTGATGGAGTTTCTGGGAAGGAGATCAGGTCTGAGGGGATTTTTCGGGAAGCAGCCTTTGAGATGTAGAATTTTTCTGAGATTTCTCCAGAAGTGGATGGAGTCCGAGTGGTTTATTTTCCTTTCGGGAGGCTGACATTGACATTCACGGTTAAACGAATCGTTAATGGCTCGTCTCACCTGAGAGGATTCGCCTCTCTCCTGGCACCTCCTTTGTCATTTTGTGACCAGTTCTGAGCTCTCTGTCCTGTGGCGATCTTCTGGTTAATCAAGTTTTATGCCTTGTACTCGAGTTATCTGTGCATTATACACGCGAATTATATAAAAAATACACTTATTACAACTGTCTCCTCTTTTCCTTTCCCTTTTCCTCTCTCCCCTTCCCCTTTTCCTTGTTTTTTCTTTCTTTTCTCTTTCCCCTTTCCTCCTTTTTCGGCCCCTTTCATTTCAACCCTTTTCCTTCTTTTTCCGTTTCCCTCTCCTCTTTCTTTTTATCTTCCCTTCCCTCATCCCCCATTTCTGTCTCTTTCCCTCTTTTCCCATCCCCGCCTCGCTTCTCTTTCCTTTCCCCGCCCGGATCCCCGGCAGTGCCCAAGGCCAGGCTAGACGGGGATAGTGGAAGGGATCACAGCCCACTGCAGCGTGCCGATGCCTTAATTAACATCAAAATCCTTAATTAGCGCCTCATTAACCGCCCGTTAACTCTCAGCTCCTCCAATTCCCACCTTTCCCCTCAGAATCTCCCGCGCGCGGGACGGGCGGCGCTGAGACTACAACTCCCATCAGCCCCCGCGCGCCGCACGGGGCGGAAGCGCCGCTCTAGTCTCGCAGGGAACGCTGGGAGTTGCAGTCTAATCGCGGGCCCGCGCGGCGAGCCGCTCTCTCTGATTGGCTGCTAAGCCGGAGGGGCGGGTCCAACGCGGAGCCGCGCGGTGTTTGACCAATGGCGGGTGAGTACCTGTGATTGACGCGAGGCTCAGCCAATAAAGGCGCAGGGCGGGCGGTTCGAAGGCGCGCGGCTGAAGGCGGGAAGCGACCATGGCGGAGGTGGCGCTGAGGTGAGGGAGCCGCTCTGAGGGGGGATTTGGGGAGGCTCTGAGGGGGCTCTGAGGGGGGATTTGGGGTGACTCTGAAGGAGCTGTGAGTGAGCTCTGAAGGCTCTGAGTGAGGATTTTGGGAGGCTCTGAGAGAGCTCCGCGGACTCTGAAGGAGATCCGAGGCGGCTCCGAGTGGGGATTTGAGGGGGCTCTGAGTGAGGGGTCTGGTGAGGCTCCGAGTGCGCTCTGAGGGAGCTCTGGGGGCTCTGAGTGAGGATTTGAGGGGGCTCCGAAGACTCTGAAAGAGCTCTGGGGGAGATCCACGGGCTCTGAGTGGGGATTTGGGGAGGCTCCGAGGGAACTCTGCGGGTTCTGGGGGAGCTCCGAGGGCTCTGAATTGGGGTTCGGGGAAGCTCCGAAGAAGCTCCGAGCGTTCTGAGGGAGCTCCGAGGGGCTCTGCAGGCTCCAAGGGGGCTCTGAGCGGGGATTTGGGGGATGCTTTGGGGAGCTCCACGGGGTCTGAGTGGGGATTTGGGGAGGCTCCGAGGGAACTCTGCGGGTTCTGGGGGAGCTCCGAGGGCTCTGAATTGGGGTTCGGGGAAGCTCCGAAGAAGCTCCGAGCGTTCTGAGGGAGCTCCGAGGGGCTCTGCAGGCTCCAAGGGGGCTCTGAGCGGGGATTTGGGGGATGCTTTGGGGAGCTCCACGGGGTCTGAGTGGGGATCTGGGGAGGCTCCGAGGGAACTCTGCGGGTTCTGGGGGAGCTCCGAGTGAGCTCCGAGGACTCTGAATTGGGGTTCGGGGAGGCTCTGAAGAAGCTCCAAGGGAGTTCCGAGGCGGCTCCGCGGGCTCTGAGTGGGGGTCTGGGCAGGTTCCGAGGGGGCTCTGAGGGTTGAGTGGGGATTTGGGGAGGCTCCGAGAGGGTTCTGAGGGAGCTCCGAGAGGGTTCTGAGGGAGCTCCCAGGACTCTGGGGGAGCTCCGAGAGGACTCTGAGGGAGCTCTTGGGGAGCTCCGAGGGTTCTGAGGGAGCTCCAGGGGGGCTCCGAGAGGTCTCTGGGGGAGCTCCGAGGTCTCTGGGGGGGCTCCTCGGGCTCCGGGAGCTCTCTGGGGCCTCTGAGCGGGTTTTGGGGGTTTTGGGGTGGCTGTGGTGAAGCCCTGAGGGGATGGGAGGAGTTGGGAAACCCTCCATGGATCCCACGGGAATTCCATCCCAAAAAATCAGAGGGACCTCACGGGAATTCCATCCCAAAATATTTGGGAACCCCACAGAATTCCATCCCAAAAATCAGTGGGATCCCTCAGAATTCCATCCCAAAAGATTTGGGAACCCCACAGAATTCAATCCCAGAAGGTTTGGAAAACTCCTGGGAATTCCATGCCAAAAATCAGAGGGATCCCTCAGAATTCCATCCCGAAAGGTTTGGGAACCCCACAGAATTCCCTCTCGAAAAGTTTGGGAATGCCCCAGGAATTCCATCCGGAAAGGTTTGGGAACCCCAGGGGAATTCCTTCCCATGGAATTCCAATCCCAAAGGATTTGGGGATCCCACGGAACCCAATCCCAAAGATTTGGGGCAGCCATGGAATAAAAAACAAACCCCAAAAGGTTCTGGGCCAGCAGAGATCCCAAAGGTTTGGAAATCCCGGGAAAAAATCCCAAAGGATTTGGGGATCCCACGGAAACCCCAAGAATTTGGGAGGCCCCCCCAAAGATTGCCAAAAAATTTGGGAAGCCCGGAAGGATTTGGGATCCCCCCGGGAGCTGTGGATGGAATTCCCGAGGGAGCCGCTCCCGGCTGGGGGGGGAGGGGTTTGTGCTCGGGATTTGGGAATTTTTGGGATCAGGAATAATTCCCAGGGCTGGAAAAATCCTGGGATGGAGGGATGTGATTTATGGGATTTCTGGGAATGAATGGAATTTCTGGGATTCCCTGGATTTAAAGGGATTTATGGGATGGAATGCAAATCCTGGGAATTTATGGGATTCCGGGCTTTAAGGGCCCAAAAAGTGGGATTTATGGAATTACTGGGGATTCTTGGGATTTCTGGGAATGACTGGGTATTATTGAGATGGCTGGGAATGCTGGGAATTTTTGGGAATTATTGAGATTTTTGGGAATTACTGGGGATTCTTGGGATTTCTGGGAATTAATGGGAATTTTTGGGAATGACTGGGATTTCTGGGAATGGCTGTGATTCCTGGGATTGCAGCTGGAATTCCCAGGGGAAGGGCGGGAGTTTGGCTCGGCCGATCCCTGGGATCTCCATCCCGGCATTCCCGGGGTTTTATTCCTGGTTTTCCCCTTCCCTGTCCCCTCCCTTTTCCCTGCTCCTCCCGGCCTTTTCCCCTGGAATTCCATCCCAATTCCCACCTGGAAAAACCCCTGGAATTGCAGGAGCTGCGGAGATGCGGGAACGCCCCGGAAACGGAGCCGGGATCCCAACGGGTGAGATCCCAAAAATCCCCAGAAGCTGGGAATTCCGGCCTGGGGGATCCCAGCCCCACCCCCCACCGGGACATTCCAGGGATTCTCTGGGAATTCCGGCTCTCCCGGAGCCCCCTCGGGAAGAGGCTCCCGGGATTCCCTGGATCCTGGAATTCCCGGAATTCCCGCTCCTGGAATGATTGGGAATTCCCTGCCTGTGCAGTGGGATCATCCCAGGAATTCCAGGAATTCCGGCCGATTCCCAACCCGGAACGGAGAATTCCAGAGGGAGAACGGCGATCCGGAATTCCGGGATGGGATCCCCAAAATCCGGGAATTCAGGGCCTTTCCCAAGATTGGGGAATCTTCAGAATCCCCAGAATCCCTTGGGAAAATTCCTTGCAGAATTCCCGGGATCTCATTCCCATTTTTTTTTTCCAGCTCCTCCTGCTGGGAATTCCGGACCCCGGAGCGCAAACGGCTCCGAGCCCTTCCCGAATCCCCGGCCCAGAATTCCCGCCAGGAAAACCGGGAGGAGGAGGAGGAAGAAGCTTTTCCCGGGAAATCGGCGCGTTCCCTGAGATTGGACATCCTGGCAGGAAATCCGGGAATTCCCGGGAATTCCCAGCCCAGCTCCGCCTCTTCCCACAATTCCCAACTTCCCGTGGGGGCTTTTTATGGGAAAAGGATTTACCTGGATCCTCTGGAGAGGAAACGGCTCCGGGAGCTGCTGGGAGACGGCAGCGGCCTGGAAAAACCCGGGAATTCCGGGAATCCCAGCAGGAATTCCGGGAATCCCAGCAGGAATTCTGGGAATCCCGGCAGGAATTCCAGCGGGAATCGCAGCTCCAAAAGCAAACCCAATCCCAAGGCCCGGCGGGAGATTCCCAAAGGGAAAAGCAGCGGGAACGCCGGGAATTCCCGGAGTTCCGAGGCTGGGAGTTCCCAGAATTCCCGGATTTCCCAGAATTCCCAGATTTCCCGGAATTCCGAGCGATTCCGGGTGCTGAGCGCGGGCGTGCGGCCGCCGCTGCGGCTCCCGCTGGGTTCCGCCTTCTTCCTGAGCAGGAAGAGATCCCGGAAAAACCCCGGGAATTCTTCCGGGAAAAGCTCGGGAGACTCCGGAGCCGCCTCCAGGGATCCTTCGGAAAAAGCGGGAAAGGCGGAAAAAGCAGGAGAGGAAAGCGCGGGAAGGATTCCGGAGGCTCGGGAAGAGGAGAAGGAAAACCGGGAATGCTCCGGAGAGGCGGGAACGGCCGGGAACGGCGGCCGGAATTCCGAGGGGAAGGAGGTGAGAGCGGGGATTGGGGAGAATTCCAGGGAATTCCCGGATTCCACCCTCGGGAAGGGCTCGGAGGGACCCAGAGCGGGAATTTCGGGAATTCCGGGGAGGTTCCTTTGGGGATTCCCTTGGGATTTTCCTTTGGGTTTTCTGGGGGAATTCTTGGGGGTGGGGGGGAATTTCCTTTGGGATTTTCCTTTGGAATTCCAAGGGGATTCCTTGGGAACCCTCTTGGGATTTTCCTTGGGAATTCCTTTGGGATTTTTGGGGGGATTCCCTTGGGATTCCCGGGGGATTCCTTGGGAATTTTGGGGGGGATTTCCCTTTCCTTTGGGATATTTTTCCAAGGGCTCCTGATTTTCCCTGGGAAAAACCGGGATTGGAATTCCAGCTCCTCTTTTCCCGCTCTTTTCCCCCAGCTGGGATCAAGGCACCGGATTCCCGCTGAGTTTTGTGGGATCCGGGAGCCAAATCCTGGGAAAAAATAAAAACCAGCCCAGAAAAAACTCCTGGAATTCCCCAATCCGACTTTTCCAGGGATTTTCCCGATTTCCTGGAGCCAATTCCAGGTTTTCCCGATTTTTCTGCGTCCCAGCCCAGGGAATTTGGGATCTGCTGGAGCCAAAGGCGCCCAAATTCCAGGATTTTCCTTGGGAATTGTGCCTGGAATTCCTTCCCGCTCCCAATTCCTGCTCTCCCAGAGCCCCCTTTTTCCTTGGGAAAAGGCTCCGGGAATTCCCAGGATTGGGGGAATTCCCAGGGAATTCCGGGGCTCTGGGAAGGGAACCCCAAATTCCAGAGAAATCCTTGGGATGCATCCGGAGCCTCCCGGAATTCCGGGATGTTCCGGGCGGGATCCGTGGCTTTCCCATCCCGTTCCCAACATTCCCAAATCCCGGGACGTTCCTTCGGGCGCTTCCTGGGCTGGAGCAGGCCTGGAATTCCTGGGAAATCCATGGAAAAAACCCCTGGAATTTCCCTCCACAGGAAGCCCCTGGAATTCCTCCCTCTCCCAGCCCGGATTCCCGGGATTCCCCTGGCCCCAGGAAGGAACCGGGTGAGTCGGGGAAAACCTCGGGAATTCTTTCCCAGATTCCAAAGCAGCGCCGGATTCCCGGGATTCCGGCCGGGATTCCGGGGCTGGCACCGCGCCTTCCCGCTTTTCCTGAGGAATTCCCGGTTTTTTCCAGGCTCTCCGTGCCTGGCCGGGCTCTTCCCCATCTTCCTTCCCGCCCGGAAGAGGTGAGAGAGATCCCATTCCCGCTTTTCCAGAGGGGGGAAAGCCCGGGAATCCCGGGAATTCCCAAATCCCGGAATTCCACTGCCTCCACCCCTTGGAATTCCTGGGTTTTTCCCTCCAGATTTCCTGGGAATTCTCTGTCCCGGGAATCCTCTCTCTCTTCCCTGCTCAATCCCTGCCTGCATTCCCAGCTTTTCCCAGTTTTTCCCAAATTTCCCAGTTTTTATCCCCTTTTTTCCCACTTTTCCCCCTGCTTTTCCCGTTTTCCCAGCTTTTCCCCAATTTTTCTGCTGGTTTTCCCTTTTTTTTCCAATTCTCCCCAGCCTCTCACAATTTTTCCCAGGTTTTCCCAGGTTTTTTCCCAGTTTCTCCCATTTTTCCCCACTTTTTCCCATTTTTCCCACCCTTCCCCAGTTTTTTCCCACTTCTCCCTGTTTTTCCCACTTCTCCCCCTGCTTTTCCCAGGATTTTCCTGGTTTTTTTCCCATTTTTTCCCAACTTTCCCCAATTCTTTCCAGGATTTTCCTGCTCTTCCCACTCTCCCCCTTTCTTTTCCAGCTTCTCCCAGGTTTTCTCTTTTCCCCTGATTTTTCCCATTTCTCCCTTTTTTCCCCCAGTTTTTCCCCTGCTTTTCCCCATTTTTTCCCACTTTTTCCCAGGTTTTCCCCATCTTTCCCAGATTTTTTTCCTGCTTCTCCCTTTTCCCGGGATTTTCCTGGTGTTTCCCCTGGGTTTTCCCAGTTTTTTCCCCCCAGTCATTCCCAGTTTTTCCCATTTTTCCCATTTTTCCCCAGGCCCCTGCAGGAGCTCCCGGCTCCCCTCAGCCCCTCCGGAAAAGCTCCCAGGAGATCCAAGGAATCCTCGCGGCATTCCCGGGATCAGATGATCATTGTGAGCTTCCCGGCGGGAATTGCGGGAGGGGGTTGGGAATTCTGGGAGCTTTGGGATCCTTCCCGGTTTTTTTGGGATCGTTCCAGGCCCTTCCCGGCCTCCTGGGGGAGGGGGAAATTCCCGAAACCCCATCCCAAATTCCCGATTCCCTTCCCTGAGGGCATCCCGAGGAGTCCTGGAATGCCGAGCCCTTCCCTGGATCCCGAATTCCCGTCCCACATTCCCGTCCCTTTCCCCCTTTCCTTGTATTCCCAGATTTCCCTCCCCACACTCCCGTTTATCCCAGCATTCCCTCCCGACATTCCCAAGCCTTTCCCTCAATCCCTGTCTCCGGCATTCCCGGTGTTTCCCCAGCATTCCCATCCCCCTTCCGGCTGGTTCCCGGTGCCGTTCCCGTTATTCCCGTGGCTGTTCCGCCTCTTTCCCGTTGTTCCCATTCCCGTTGTTGTTATTCCCGGTTGTTTTCCCACTGTCATTCCCGTTGTTCCCGTTATTCCTGTTCCCATTCCTGCTGTCATTCCCCATTGTTCCCATTCCCACTGTCATTCCCGTTGTTCCCGCTCCCATTGTTCCCATTTCCATTGTTGTCATTCCCGTTCCGTTGTTCCAGTTGTTCCCGTTCCGGTTGTCGTTCCCATTGTTATTCCTGTTCCCGTTATTCCCGTTGTTCCCATTCCCTCGGTGGTTGTTCCTGGTGGATTTTCCCGTCGGTGATCCCTTCCCATGGGTGGTTCCTGTGGGTCGTTCCCGGTGTGCGATCCGTGGTCATTCCCGGTGTGTGGTTGGTTATTCCCGGTGTGTGATCCGTCATTCCCGTGGGTGATCCCTCATTCCTGGTGTGTCGGCGATCCGTTCTCATTCCCGGTGTGCGGTGTGTGTGCGATCCGTGGTCATTCCCGGTGTTTCTGTGATCCGTGGTCATTCCCGGTGTGTGATCCATTGTCGTTTCCCGGTACAATGATCCGTGATCCGTGGTCATTCCCGGTGTTTGTGTCAGTGATCCGTGGTCATTCCCGGTGTTTGTGTCAGTGATCCGTGGTCATTCCCAGTGTTTGTGTGCTCTGTGATCCGTTCCTGGTGTGTGATCCATGGTCATTCCTGGTGGTTTGTCAGTGATCCATGGTCATTCCCGGTGTGTGATCCATGGTCATTCCCAGTGTGTGATCCGTGGTCATTCCCGGTGTGTGATCTGTGGTCATTCCCGGTGTTGTGTCAGTGATCCCTGGTCATTCCCGGTGTGTGATCCATTGTCATTCCCGGTGTTTGTGTGATTCATGATCATTCCTGGTGCAATGATCCGTGATCTGTGGTCATTCCCGGTGTTTCTGTGATCCGTGGTCATTCCCGGTTGGTGTGTGCTGATCCACGCTCCATGCTCTGTGATTCCCATGGGTGATCCGTGGTCATTCCCGGTGTTTGTGTGATCCATGGTCATTCCCGGCGTGTGATCCATGGTCATTCCCGGTGTTGTGTGCTCTGTGATCCGTTCCTGGTGTGTGATCCATTGTCATTCCCGGTGTTTGTGTGATCCATGGTCATTCCCGGCGTGTGATCCATGGTCATTCCTGGTGTTGTGTGCTCTGTGATCTGTTCCTGGTGTGTGATCCATTGTCATCCCCGGTGTTTGTGATCCCTGCTCATTCCCGGTGTTTCTGTGATCCCTGCTCATTCCCGGTGTTTGTGATCCCTGCTCATTCCCGGTGTTTCTGTGATCCCTGCTCATTCCCGGTGTTCTGATCCCTGCTCATTCCCGGTGTTCCGATCCCTGCTCATTCCCGGTGTTCTGATCCCTGCTCATTCCCGGTGTTTGTGATCCCTGCTCATTCCCAGTGCTTGTGATCCCTGCTCATTCCCGGTGTTCTGATCCCTGCTCATTCCCAGTGTTCTGATCCCTGCTCATTCCCAGTGTTCTGATCCCTGCTCATTCCCGGTGTTTGTGATCCCTGCTCATTCCCGGTGTTCCGATCCCTGCTCATTCCCGGTGTTCCGATCCCTGCTCATTCCCGGTGTTTATGATCCCTGCTCATTCCCGGTGTTTCTGTGATCCCTGCTCATTCCCGGTGTTTCTGTGATCCCTGCTCATTCCCGGTGTTTGTGCTCCCTGCTCATTCCCGGTGTTCCCATCCCTGCTCATTCCCGGTGATCTGATCCCTGCTCATTCCCGGTGTTCATGATCCCTGCTCATTCCCGGTGTTCCGATCCCTGCTCATTCCCGTTGTTCCGATCCCTGCTCATTCCCGGTGTTTGTGTGATCCCTGCTCATTCCCGGTGTTTGTGCTCCCTGCTCATTCCCGGTGTTCCAATCCCTGCTCATTCCCGGTGTTTGTGATCCCTGCTCATTCCCGGTGTTCTGATCCCTGCTCATTCCCGGTGTTTGTGTGATCCCTGCTCATTCCCGGTGTTTGTGATCCCTGCTCATTCCCGGTGTTCCGATCCCTGCTCATTCCCGGTGTTCTGATCCCTGCTCATTCCCGGTGTTCTGATCCGTGCCGACGCTTGGTGTTTTTCCGCCGTCATTCCCAGGACGCGGGGCAGCGTTCCCTGTCCCCGGAGCGCTGCGGATCCTGCGGGATGCTCTTCTCCCCCGCCCTGCCCGAGGATCGGCTCCAGCACCTGCGGCACCACCGCAGCCTCCGGCAGAGACCGCGGTTCCCGGTCAGTGACGGGATGGGAATGATGGGAATAACACCGGGAATGGGGGAATAACAGTGGGAATGGGAATGGCAGAGACCCCGATTCCCAGTCAGTGACGGGATGGGAATGATGGGATAAATAACACCGGGAATGGGGGAATAACAATGGGAATGGGAACGGCAGAGACCGCGGTTCCCGGTCAGTGACAGGGGGAATGATGGGATAAATAACACCAGGAATAACAACAGTGGGAATAACAACGGGAATGGGGGAATGGGAATAATGGGAATGGGAACGGCAGAGACCCCGATTCCCGGTCAGTGACGGGATGGGAATAACAGCAGGAATAACAACTGCGGGAATGGGAATGGGAACAATGGGAATGGGAACGGCAGCGACCGTGATTCCTGGTCACTGACGGGATGGGAATAACAGCGGGATAAATAACACTGGGAATGGGGGAATAAGAACGGGAATAACAGGAATGGGAACGGCAGCGCCCGCGATTCCCAGTCAGTGACGGGATAAATAACACCGGGAATAACAATGGGAATAACAACAGCGGGAATGGGGGAATAACAATGGGAATAACAGTGGGAATGGGAATGGCAGAGACGCCAATTCCCGGTCAGTGACAGGACCAATAAAAACGGGAATAACAATGGGAATGGGGGAATAACAACGGGAATAACGGGAATGGGAACGGCAGCGCCTGTGATTCCCAGTCAGTGCCAGGAGTGGGAATGTGGGAATGGGAATGGGAACAGGAATGGGAATGGGAGAACGGGAATGGATCCGGCAGCGCTCGGCCTTCCCGGTCAGCCCTGGGATAACGGCGGGAATGGGGAAACAGCAGGAATGGGAATGGGAATATGGGAATGGGAACAGGAATGGGAATGGGAGAACGGGAATGGATCCGGCAGCGCTCGCACTTCCCGGTCAGCCCCGGGATAACAGCGGGAATGGGAATGGGAATGGGGGAACGGGAATATGGGAATGGGAACAGGAATGGGAATGGGAGAACGGGAATGGATCCGGCAGCGCTCGCACTTCCCGGTCAGCCCCGGGATAATGGCAGGAATGGGGAAACAGCAGGAATGGGAATGGGAACAGGAATGGGAATGGGAGAACGGGAATGGATCCGGCAGCGCTCGCACTTCCCAGTCAGCCCTGGGATAACAGCGGGAATGGGAATGGGAATGGAGGAACAGGAATATGGGAATGGCTGCGGCAGCGGCTCCGCTTCCCGGGCAGCTGGGAATGAACAATGGGAATGGAAGTGGCAGGAATGGGAAAGCTGGGAATGGCAGGGATGGCGGGAATGGGAATGGCCATTCCCGGTCAGCCTGGAATAACGACGGGAATGGGAATGGGAATGCCGGAGGGATGGGAATAGCGGGGAAGGGCGGAACAGCGGGAATGGGAATAGCAGGACTGGGAATGGCGGGAGTGGCAGGAATGGGAAAAATGGGAATGCCAGGAATGGCGGGAACGGGAACAGTGGGAATGAGACTGGCAGGAGTTGCTGGGAATGGCGGGAGTGGGAAAGCCGGGAACGCCGGCCCCGGTGGATCCCAGCGGGAATTTGGACTTTTCCCGGCAGGGCTGGAAGCAGGAGCGCGTGGTGGCGGAATTCTGGGATGGGAAAATCGTCCTGATCCTTCCCGGAGATCCCAAGCACGTCCTCAGGAAGGTACCGGCACTTCCTCGGGAATTCCCTTGGGAACCAGCGGGATCCAATCCCCAAATCCCAGTGGAACCCAATCCCCAAATCCCAAATCCCAGCGGGATCCGATCCCCGATTCCCATCCCAAAATCCCCAAATCCCGGTTCCCTGGGCAGACCCGGCCTTCCTTTGGGAACAAATCTGGCTTTCCTGGGAATTCCCAGGAAATTCCATCCCGCTTCCTCCGGAAATTCCTGGTCCCAGTCTTGTTTTCCCAGGAATTCCCAGCGTCCATCCCATTTTCCCTGGGATGTTCCTGGAGCCCATCCCAAAATCCCAGGAATCCCCATCCCAAAATCCCTGGGAATTCCCACGGATCCCCACCCCCCTTTCCCTTTGGAATTCCCGGTTAATTCCCGGCATTCCATTGGTTAATTCCCGGTTAATTATTCCCTGTTAATTATTCCCAGTTAAACCCCTGTGGCATTCCAGCGGGTAATTCCCTGTTAATCATCATTAATTCCTGGTTAATCATTCCAGCTTAATCAGTCAATCATTTCTGGTTAATCAATCATTAATTCCTGGTTAATCATTAATTCCCGCTTAATCAATCAACCAATCATTAATTCCTGGTTAATTAACCAATCAATCACTTATTAATTCCCAGTTAATCTATCAATCAATCATTAATTCCCAGTTAATCAATGACTCGTTAATTCCCAGCCAATCAATCAATCATTCCTGGTTAATCAATCATTAATTCCTGGTTGATTAACCAATCAATGACTCATTAATTCCCAATCAATCAATCATTCCTGGTTAATCAGTCATTAATTCCCAGTTAATCAACCAGTCAATCAATCATTAATTCCTGATTAATCAATCAACCAGTCATTAATTCTCAGTTCAATAACCAATCACTCATTAATTATTCCTGGTGAGTCAATCACTCCCCCAATCCCTCCCTCACTCATTGATTAGCTGATGATGTGTTAATGAACTCTCATTAATCAGTTAATTAATGGATCATTAATGACTCTCCCCAGGCTCGTTTGGCTCTGGCCGCGGCCGATCCCGAGCTGGGCCTGGGGGGAGGGGCCCCCTCCAGCCCCCGCCGGCGCCTGCTGCTCTTCCTGGGCGGGGGAGGGGCCCTGCAGGGCTGCCTGGAGGCCACGCCCATCACACAGGTCAGTCATTAACCCCTAATTAATTAATTAACCCGTTAATTAGCTGGGTAATTAGCTCATTAGCTCATTAACTCATCCCCCTGCTGCTCTTCCTGGGGGGGGAGGGGCCCTGCAGGGCTGCCTGGAGGCCACGCCCATCACACAGGTCAGTCATTAACCCCCTAATTAATTAATTAACCCGTTAATTAGCTGGGTAATTAGCTCATTAGCTCATTAACTCAGCCCCCTGCTGCTCTTCCTGGGGGGGGGGGGGAGGGGCCCTGCAGGGCTGCCTGGAGGCCACGCCCATCACACAGGTCAGTCATTAGCCCCCTAATTAATTAATTAACCCGTTAATTAGCTGGGTAATTAGCTCGTTAACTCATCCCCCTGCTGCTCTTCCTGGGGGGGGAGGGGCCCTGCAGGGCTGCCTGGAGGCCACGCCCATCACACAGGTCAGTCATTAACCCCCTAATTAATTAATTAACCCCTTAATTAGCTGGGTAATTAGCTCGTTAACTCATCCCCCTGCTGCTCTTCCTGGGGGGGGGAGGGGCCCTGCAGGGCTGCCTGGAGGCCACGCCCATCACCCCATTAATTAAGTCGCCCCTTAATTAATTCATTAACTTGTTAGCTCGTTAATTGGCTCGTTAGCTCGTTAATTAAGTTGGTGATTAGCTCAGCCCCCTGCTGCTCTTCTTGGGGGAATTTTCCATCCCCATTCCTGCTTCTCCCATTCCCGCTTTTCCCATTCCCGCTTTTCCCATTCCCATTTCCATTTTTTCCATTCCTGCTTCTCCCATTCCTGCTTTTCCCAACCCCATTCCCGCTTTTCCACTTGTCCCATCCTCATTCCCACTTTCCCTTCCCTCTTCCCATTTTCCCATTCCTGCTTTTCCCAACCCCCTTCCCGCTTTTCCCAACCCCATTCCCGCTTTTCCCTTCCCTCTTCCCATTTTTCCATTCCCACTTTTCCCATTCCCGCTTCTCCCATTCCCACTTTTCCTTTCCCATTCCCCGTTTCCCACTTCCCGCTTTTCCCACCCCATCCCCTCTTTTCCATCCCCCTTTTCCCCCTTCCCCAATTCCCCCATTCCCATTTTCCCGCCGCCGTTCCCGCAGGCGTTCCGGGTGCTGCCGGAGCCCTTCCCGGATTCCCGGGATACCGGCGGCGATTCCGATTCCGGCTCCCCGCGCTGGGCCTGGCGCTGCCGGCGGGATCCGGAGCCGGCCGTGTGCGGGATCAGCCGGATCTGGGTGCTGCCGGCTCGGAGACGCCGCGGGATCGCCCGCAGGATGCTGGACACGCTCCGGTGGGAAATCCGGGAATGAGCCGGGAGTGCTGGGAATGGGGGAATGCTGGGAATGGGGGAGTGCTGGGAATGGGGAATGCTGGGAATGGGGGAGTGCTGGGAATGGGGGAATGCTGGGAATGGGGAATGCTGGACACGCTCCGGTGGGAAATCCAGGAATGAGCCGGGAATTCTGGGAATGCTGGGAATGGGGGAATGCTGGACACGCTCCGGTGAGAAATCTGGGAATGGGGGAATGGGGAATGCTGGACACACTGGTGGGGAATCCGGGAATGGGGAATGCTGGGAGTGGGCAATGCTGGACACACTCCGGTAGGAAATCCGGGAATGCTGGGAATGGGGAATGCTGGACACACTGGTGGGAAATCTGGGAATGGCCTGGGAATGCTGGGAGTGCTGGGAATGGGGGAATGCTGGGAATGGGGAATGCTGGGAATGGGGGAATGCTGGACACACTCCGGTGGGAAATCTGGGAATGCTGGGAATGGGGAATGCTGGGAATGGGGGAATGCTGGGAATGGGGGAACGCTGGACACGCTCCGGTGGGAAATCCGGGAATGAGCCGGGAATTCTGGGAATGCTGGGACTGGGGGAATGGGGGAATGCTGGACACGCTCCGGTGGGAAATCTGGGATTGAGCCGGGAATTCTGGGAGTGCTGGGAATGGGGGAATGCTGGGAATGGGGGAATGGGGAATGCTGGACACGCTCCGGTGGGAAATCCGGGAATGCTGGGAATGGGGAATGCTGGGAGTGGGCAATGCTGGGCACGCTCCGGTGGGAAAATCGGGAATGGTCCAGGAATGCTGGGTGTGCTCCAGTGGGAAACCCGGGAATGATCCGGGAATGATCTGGGAATGCTGGGTGTGCTCTGCTGGGAAACCCGAGAGTGATCTGGGAATTCTGGGTGTGCTCCGGTGGGAAATCCAGGAAAAATCTGGAAATGGGGGAATGCTGGACACGCTCTGGTGGGAAAACCCGGAATGATCCGGGAATGCTGGGTGTACTCCGCTGGGAAACCCGGAAGTGATCTGGGAATTCTGGGAATGCTGGGTGTGCTCCGCTGGGAAGTCCGGGAATGCTGGGAATGGGGAATGATGGACACGCTCGGGTGGGAAAAGCGGGAATGGTCTGGGAATGCTGGGTGTGCTCCAGTGGGAAATGAAGGAAAAATCTGGGAGTGGGGGAATGCTGGGAATGGGGAATGGGGAAGGCTGGACACGCTCCAGTGGGAAATCCGGGAATGCTGGGAATGTGGGAATGCTGGGAATGGGGTGGGGAAAGTGGGAATGGGGTGGGGAAAACTGGGATTGGCAGGTCCAGGGAATGCTGGATGTGCTCTGGTGGGAACCGGGAATGGGAATTCTAGGAATGGCGGGAGCTGGGAATGCTGGATGCGCTCCAGTGGGAAATTGGAATGCCGGGAAGAACGGGAGTGGGGACGGGAAACTGGGAATGGAGAGGGAAAAGCGGGAATGGGAAACGGAACTGGAACCAAACCCTTCCATCCATCCCAAATTCCAGCGGAAACTCCGGGAATTCCAGCCCCGCCCCTTCCCGCCAACCACGGAGCCTCTCCCGGCCCGCGGCCAATCCCGCTTTTCCCATTTCCAATCCCGCTTTTCCCATTTCCAATCCCGCTTTTCCCATTTCCAATCCCGCTTTTCCCATTTCCAGTCCCGCTTTTCCCATTTCCAATCCCGCTTTTCCCATTTCCAATCCCGCTTTTCCCATTTCCAGTCCCGCTTTTCCCATTTCCAGTCCCGCTTTTCCCATTTCCAATCCCAGTTTTTCTCATTTCCAATCCCGCTTTTCCCATTTCCAGTCCCGCTTTTCCCGCAGTTTTCCTGTTTCCAATCCTGGTTTTTCTCACGGTTTTCCCATTTCCAATCCCAGTTTTTTCCCTGCGGTTTTCCTGTTTCCAATCCTGGTTTCCAATCCCGGTTTTCCCAGACTTTTCCCATTTCCAATCTCGGTTTTTCCTGTGGTTTTCCTGTTTCCAATCCCGGTTTCCAATCCCGCTTTTCCCATTTCCAATCCCGTTTTTCCCCGCAGCTTTCCTGTTTCCAATCCCATTTTCCCGTTTCCAGTCCCGTTTTTTCCTGCAGTTTTCCCATTTCCAATCCCAGTTTTCCCGTTTCCAGTCCCGCTTTTCCCATTTCCAATCCCAGTTTTTCCCTGCAGTTTTCCCGTTTCCAATCCCAGTTTCCAATCCCGTTTTTCCCGTTTCAAATCCCGTTTTTTTCCCCGCAGCTTTCCTGTTTCCAATCCCATTTTCCCGTTTCCAATCCCGCTTTTCCCGTTTCCTATCCTGCTTTTCCCATTTCCAATCCCGGTTTTCCCGCAGTTTTCCCGTTTCCAATCCCAGTTTTTCCCTGCAGTTTTCCCGTTTCCAATCCCGGTTTTTCCTGTGGTTTTCCTATTTCCAATCCCGGTTTCCAATCCCGTTTTTTCCTGCAGCTTTCCCGTTTCCAATCCCGTTTTTCCAATCCCATTTTTCCTGCTGTCCCCAGGCGCACGTTCGTGTTCGGGGCCGTGCTGGATTCCCAGGATTTGGCCTTTTCCGACCCCACTCCGGATGGGCGGAGCCTGGCGGCCGCCTACTGCAACCGGCCCGACTTCCTGGTCTGCAGCTTCCTGCCGGGATCCCCGGGATCACCGGGATCACCGGGATCGGGATCCCCGGGAACACCGGGATCCCCGGGATCGGGAACACCGGGATCCCCGGGATGGGCGGGATTGGACGGATCGGGATCACTGGGATCCCCAAAATCAGCGGGATCGGGATCAGAGGGATCCCCGGGATCAGCGGGATCAGGATCAGCCGGAGCCCTGAAATCAGCGGGATCGGGATCAGAGGGATCCTTGGGATCAGCCGGATCCCTGAAATCAGCGGGATCAGTGAAATCCTTGGGATCGGCCGGATCGGGATCAGAGGGATCGCCGAAATCAGTGGGATCGGGATCAGCCGGAGCCCCGAAATCAGCGGGATCGGGATCAGCGGGATCAGCGAAATCAGCAGGATCCCTGAAATCCGTGGGATCGGCTGGATTGGGAGCCACAGGATCCCTGGGATCAGCAGGATTGGCTGGATCGGGATCACAGGGATCCCCGGGATCAGCGGGATCGTCCGGATCCCTGACATCCTTAGGATCAGCCGGATCGGGATCAGAGGGATCAGCGGGATCCGTGAAATCCTTGGGATCAGCCGGATCGGGATCAGCCGGAGCCCCGAAATCAGCGGGATCCCCAGGATCAGCAAAACCAGCGGGATCCGTTAAATCCTTGGGATCAGCTGGTTTGGGAGCCACGGGATCCCTGGAATCAGTGGGATCGGCCGGATCGGGATCAGAGGGATCCCTGAAATCAGCAGGATCGGGATCAGCCGGATCAGCAAAACCAGCGGGATCCCCGAAATCCTTGGGATTGGCTGGATCGGAGTCAGAGGGATCCGTGAAATCATTGGGATCCGCTGGGTCAGGATCAGGGAAATCCTTGGGATCAGCTGGATTGGGATCGGGGAAATCATCTGGATCGGGATCAGTGGGATCAGCAGGATCGGGATCTGCGAAATCAGAGGGATCCACTGGATTGGGATCAGTGAAATCATCTGGATTGGGAGCCACGGGATCCCTGGAATCAGCAGGATCGGGATCAGCAAAATCCTTGGGATCGGCTGGATCGGGATCAGCGGGATCCCTGGAACGATCAGGATCGGCGGGATCGGAATCCGCGGGATCCACCGGCTCAGGATCCCTGGAATCCTCGGGATCCTCATGAATTCCTGAGGGGCTGCAAAGGCCGGGATGGATCCGGCCGGGATCCCAAGGGATCCTTCCCTAAATCCCTCGGGAATCTTTTCCCTCCCCATCCCTCGGGAACCCCTCCCCGCTCCATTCCACCGGAATTCCTGGAATTCTGCCGGGATTCCTTTGGGATTTCAGCGATTTGGGCTTGGGAATCCCTTCCCAAGGATTTTCCCGACGGATCAGCACCAGGAGCCACCCAGGAGGGAAATTCCAGGCGTTTTCCTGGGAAGATTCCCGGGTTTTGTGAGGCCATCCCGTGGATTTCTGAGCAGATTCCCGGTTTTTGTGGAAATATTCCCAGGTTTTCTGATGTTATCCCATAGATTTATAGAAATATTCCAGAGTTTTTATGGAAATATTCCCAAGTTTTATGGAAGTATTCCCAGGTTTTGTGATGATATCCCATAGATTTATGGAAATATTCCCAGTTTTTATGGAAGTATTCCCAAGTTTTATGGAAATATTCCCAGGTTTTGTGTTATCCCATAGATTCATGGCAGTATTCCCAGGTTTTATGAAAATATTCCCAAGTTCTTATGGAAACATTCCAAGGTTTTATGACAATATTCCATAAATTCCTGACAATATTCCAAGGTTTTCTGGTGTTTCCTGGGAACATTCCAAGGTTTTCTGAGGGGATATTCCCAGGGTTTTTCTGGGAATATTCCGGGGGTTTTTGGAGGATGTTCCCACCCCCCCTCAGATTCCCAAAATCCTGGAAAAATCCACCGGTGCCAGGGATAGGGAGGGATCCGTTTATTGGGAATGGTTGGGAAAGTTCCGGAGGGAAAACCGGGAAAAAACTCCCAACGGGGAAAAAGGGGAAAACTCCAAGAGAAAGAAAAGGGAAAACTCCAATAAAAAAAGAGGGGAAATTCCAAGGAAAAAAAAAAAAAAAAAGGGAAAATTCCAATTAAATAAAACTGAAAAATTCCGAATTCCAGCCCGAAAAAAGAGGGAAAAATCCAGCTGGGAAAGGAGGGAAAATCTGGGAAAGAAAACCTCAGGAAAATCCAAATCCCCAAAAACTTGGGATAATCCAACTGGGAAAAAACGGGGAAAATCCAACTCCCAACCTGGGAGAATCCAACGGGAAAACTTGGGAAGATGCAGGGGGGGAAAAAAAGAGGGAAAATCCCACTTGGAAAAAAAGAAAATCCAACTGGAAAAGTTGGGAAAAATTTCCAAACCCAAATCTGGGGAAATCCGACCTAAAAAAAAATCTGGGAAAATCCATCCTGGAATTCTGGGAATGGGAGGGACACAATTCCGGGCGCTCCCAGAGCCGGGAACGGCTCCGTGGGAATCTGGGAATGTCAGGGCTCCGGAGCCACGTCTCAATGGAAATTCGGGAATATGGAGGCTCTAGAGCCGCATCCCTCTGGAAATTTGGGAATGTCGGGGTCTGGAGATCTGGGAATATCAGAGCTCTGGAACTCTGGGAATGTCGGGGCTCTGGAACTCCAGGAATGTCAGGGCTACAGAACTCTGGGAATGTTGGGGTTCTGGAGCTCTGGGAATGTTTGGGCTCTGGAAATCCGTGAATTTCAGGCCTCCAGAACTCTGGGAATTCCGGAGCTCCGTGCCCTCACTCCAGGAGTTCCTGGGGAATTCCCATGGGAAGCGGCTCCAGGGCCCGGCAGAGTTGGAAATCTGGGAATGTTGGGGCTCTGGAACTCCAGGAATTTTGGGGGGGCTCCAGAACCCCAGGAATGCCGGGTTCCAGAGCTCCGGGAATGTTTGGGCTCTGGAAATCCGGGAATGCCGGGGCTCTGGAGCTCCGTCCCCTCATTCCTGGAGTTCCTGGGGAATTCCCATGGGCAGCAGCTCCAGGGCCTGGCAGAGTTGGAAACCTGGGAATATCGGGGCTGGAACTCCGGGAATGTTGGGGCTCTGGAGCTCCGGGAATTCCGGTGTTCCAGACCCTCGCTGTAATTCCTCGGGAATTCCCATGGGCAGCGCGGCTCCAGGGCCCGGCAGAGTTGGAAACCTGGGAATATCGGGGCTGGAACTCCGGGAATGCCGGGGCTCTGGAGCTCCAGGAATGCAGGAATTCCGGAGCTCTGGGAGTGCTGTTCCCTCACTCCAGCAGTTCCTGTGGAATTGCCATGGGCAGCGGCTCCAGCGCCCGGCACAGGGCGGCGGCGGGCGGGCGCTGCCGGGGCTGGGCCGCGGTGCAGGCGCAGAACAATTCCCGCACGGATCCCAGCGCCGGATCCAGCGCCGCCTCCGCCGGCAGCGGCGGCCGCGAGCCCAAACGCGCCCGGAACTGCCGCTCCCAGGAATCCTCGGAATCCTCCGAGCAGCGGGAATCCTCGGAGCAGCGGGAATCCTCGGAGCGCAGGGAATCCTCCGAGGAGAAGGAATCCTCTGGAATGGCAGCAGAGAGCGGCCGTTGGAAGCGGATCCCGGGAATTCTGGGGATTCCAGCCCTGATATTCCCAGTTATCCCAGCCCGGAATCCCAGATATTCCAGCCCTGATGTTCCCGGGGTGGTCCCAGCCCAGCCTTGGGCATTCCCGGAATTCTGAGGTTCCCAAATCCCAACCCTGTCCCAACATTCCGGGTCCTTTTCCCAAATCCCGCTCTGCCTCTCCAGGATTGGGTCCAGCCCCATCCCGACTCCTCGCCAGGAAGGAATTTTGGGAATTCCCAACTCCAGGAAGGGTCTCACTTCCCTTTCCCATCCCTGAATTCCATAAAAATCCCTCGGGATGGATCCTGAGTGTCCTCGATCCCAGAATGCCGGAATTCCTTGGGATGGGATCCATGGACCTTCAATCCCATCCCATTCCAATCCCGGGCTGCTCCAGCCTTTCCTTGGATGCTCCCAGGGATTCTCTGGGAATTCCTTCCTGAGCTCCCAGCCCAATTCCTCTTCCCAGGAATCCCATTCCCTGCCAGCCCCTCCCCAATCCCAATTCCAATCAAATTCCCAATCCCAATTCAACCCCAATCCCATTCCCGAGCCAATCCCATCCCAATCCCATTCCTGAGCCAATCCCATCCCATTCCCAGGTCAGTCCGATCCGATTCCCATTCCAATCCAAATCAGTTCCCAATCTGATCCTGTTCCCAATCCAATTCCAAATCAAATCCCATTTCCAGTTCTTCTTCCAATCCAATCCCATTCCTGATCCCAATCCCGTTCCAAATCCCATTCCCTGCTTGACCCTAATCCAATCCCAATCCAGTCCAATCCGACTCCCAATCCCATCCCCAATCCCACTCCTAATTCCAATCCTATTCCCGAATCCCATCCCAACCCCATCCCCAATCCCACTAATCCCAATCCCAATCTGACCCTAATCCAATCCCACTCTCGCTCCAAATTCCATCCCAATCCCAATCCCTTTCCAATTCCCAATCCATTCCCAATTCCACTCCCATCCCCAATCCCAACCCGTTTCCCATTCCCGCTCCCCTCTCTGGATCCCGCTCTTCCCATTCCCGCTGTTCCCATTGTTCCTTCTGTTGTTATTCCCATTGTTCCCGCTGTTCCCATTCCCGCTGTTCTCACTGTTGCCATTGTTCCCACTGTTCCCATTCCCGCTGTTCCCATTCCCGCTTTTCCCACTCCCATTCCCACTGTTATTCCCATTGTTCCCGCTGTTCCCATTCCCGCTGTTCCCACTCCCATTCCCGCTGTTCCCATTGTTCCCGTTTCCGCTGTTATTCCCACTGTTATTCCTGCTGTTATTCCTGCTGTTGTTCCCATTGTTCCCGTAGTTCCCATTGTTCCCAGTGTTATTCCCAGTGTTATTCCCATTGTTGTTATTCCCGCTGTTCCCATTGCTCCCGCTGTTATTCCTGCTGTAGTTCCCGCTGTTGTTCCCATTGTTCCCGTTGTTCCCATTCCTGCTGTTCCCATTGTTCCCAGTGTTATTCCCACTGTTGTTCCCATTGTTGTTATTCCCACTGTTCCCATTGTTCCCGCTGTTATTATTCCCACTGTTCCCATTCCCGCTGTTCCCATTGTTCCGACTGTTCCCATTGTTTTTTCTGTTGTTATTCCCATTGTTCCCGCTGTTCCCATTCCCGCTGTTCCCACTCCCATTCCCACTGTTCCCATTCCCGCTTTTCCCACTCCCATTCCCGCTGTTATTCCCATTGTTCCCACTGTTATTCCCATTGTTCCGGCTGTTGTTGTTCCGGCTGTTGTTCGCACCGCTGCAGTCGGGCAGGTGGGGCACGCTCAGCGCCAGCATCTCCCACAGCGTCAGCCCCAGCGGGAAAATGTCGGAGCGATCCGAGATGATCCCGCCCGGCTCCAGCGCCTCCGGAGGCAGCCACGGCTCCGTCCCCACGTACGGCTGCTCGGGATCGCGCGCTGCCGACGGAACGCGGCGGGAACGACGTCGGGAACACCGGGAACGACGTCAGGAACAATGGGAACAACGTCAGGAATGACATTGGGAACACCGGGAATGATGTTGGGAACACCGGGAACAACATCAGGAATGACATCAGGAACACCAGGAATGGATCGGGATTGGATCAGGAATGGGATCGGATCAGGAACGGGATTGGATTGGGAATGGGATCAGATTGGGAACAGGATCAGATCAGGAACGGGATCGGATTGGGAATGGGATCGGATTGGGAATGGGATCGGATTGGGAATGGGATCAGGATCAGGACTGGGAATGGATTGGGATGGGGAATGGGATTGGGGATGAATGGGAGAGGGATTGGGATCGGGAGTAGATTGGGAATGGGATGGGGAATGGGATTAAGAACAGGATCAGATTGGGAATGGGATCAGATCAGGAATGGGATTGGATCAGGAATAGGATCAGATCAGGAATGGGATCAGATTGGGAATGGGATTGGATTGGACTGGATTGGGATTGGGATTTGATTTGGAATTGGGCTGGGAATAGGATGGAACTGGGAATGGGATTGGGAATGGGGTGGGATTGGGAATGGGGTCCCAGGAAAAGCCGCACTCCCACAGGGATTCCCGAGCCCCTTTTCCCGGGAATTCCAGCCTCCCGGGTGGATTCCCAGAGCCCGGGGGATCCCTCCAGGAGATCCAGGAGCCTCCAGCTCCACAATTCCCAAGGAACCGGATCCCTTCCCGCATTCCCAAGGAACCGGCGGCGTTCCTGGGGTTCCGGCACCTTCCAGGTTCTCGTCCAGGGCCAGGGCGACTCCGACGTCGCAGATTTTGACGGATTCGAAGGCCCCGCGCACGACGACGTTCGGGGATTTGATGTCACCGTGGAGCAGCCGCTGCTCCGTGTGTAGGTACTGCCGGAGGGAACAACAACAGCCGGATAAACAACAGCCGGATAAACAACAGCAGCCGGATAAACAACAGCCGGATAAACAACAGCAGCTGGATAAACAACAGCAGCCGGATAAACAACAGCAGCTGGATAAACAACAGCCGGATAAACAACAGCAGCCGGATAAACAACAGCAACTGCTGTGGGACAAAGCAACAGCACCGGGAAAAAGAACAGTGGGAAAAACAACAACAGCCAGATAAACAACAACTGCTGGAAAAACAACAGCCGGAAAAACAACAGCAACAGCTGTGGGACAAAGCAACAACACCAGGAAAAACAACAACAGCAGGGAAAACAACAGCCGGATAAACAACAACAGCAGCTGTGGGACAAAACAACAACAGCAGGAAAAAGAACAGCAGGAAAAACAACAACAGCAGGGAAAACTAACACCGGGAAAAACAACAACTGCTGTGGGACAAAGCAGCAACAGCGGGAAAAACAACACCAGGAAAAACAACAGCGGGAAAAAACAACTGTGGGACGAAACAACACCAGGAAAAATAACAACAGCGGGAAAAACAACACCGGGAAAAATAACACCAGGAAAAATAACAACAGCGGGAAAAATAACAACTGCAGGAGGGAAAAACAACAGCCAAGGGAGGTAAAAACAAACAACAACTGTGGGACAAAACAACAGCGGGAAGGAAAAACAACAGCAGGAAAAATAACAGGAAATATAACAGCGGGAGAAACAACAGTGGGAAGGAAAAGCAACAGCAGGAAAAATAACAGCGGGAAAAACAACAATGGGAAAAAATCGGACATGGGGAAGCCCCCCCAGAGCCGCCCTCGGAACCTCGGGATCCACTCTGAGCCCGGCTCCCCTTTCCCAGGGAATTCCGTCCCTTCCCAGATTTCCCAGCCTGGGCTCGGGCCCAGCCCCATCCCGGCTCCTCTCCGGGGAGGGATTCCGGGAATTCCCAACTCCAGGAAGGGTCTCCCTTGCCTTTCCCATCCCCAAATTCCATAAAAATCCCTCGGGATGGATCCTGAGTGTCCTCGATCCCAGAATGCCGGAATTCCTTGGGATGGGATCCATGGACCTTCAATCCCACCCCATTCCCATCCCAGGCTGCTCCAGCTTTTCCTTGGACGCTCCCAGGGATTCTCTGGGAATTCCTTCCCGAGCTCCCGCCCATCCCCATCCCAACCCCCCCAGCACCTGGAAAGCCGCCCTGGCTCCCCCTTTTCCCAGAATTCCATGAGTTTCCCAGAATCCCAGGCTTTTCCTGGAATCCCTGGCTTTTCCCGGTATTCCCAGGATTTTCCCAGCCTTTCCCGCACTCCCAGCCTTTCCTGCCGTTGTTCCCAGTGTTGTTCCTGCTTTTTTCCTTGGTGTTTTTCCTGGCACATTCCCGCTGTTTTCCCAGTGTATTCCTGTTATTCCCAGCTCATTCCTGCTGCATTCCCGCTGTATTCCCATTATTCCTGGTTTTGTTCCCGGTGTATTCCCATTATTCCTGGTTTTGTTCCCGCTGTATTCCCATTATTCCCAGCTTTGTTCCTGCTGCATTCCTGTAATTCCTGGTGCATTCCCACTATTCCTGGCATGTTCCTGCTGCATTCCCACTGTTATTCCTGCTATTATTCCCACTGTTATTCCTATTCCCATTATTCCTGCTATTATTCCCATTGTTATTCCTGTTCCCATTATTCCTGCTATTATTCCCACCATTATTCCCATTCCCGTTGTTGTTATTCCCGTTATTATTCCCATTATTCCCACTGTTGTTCTTCCCACTATTCCCATTGTTATTCCTGTTATTCCCACTGTTGTTCCCATTCCTGCTGTTGTTATTCCCACTGTTGTTGTTATTCCCGTTATCCCAGGTTATTCCTGCTGTTATTCCCGCTGTTCCCATTGTAATTCCCTCTGTTCCCATTATTCCCGCTATCATTCCCGCTGTTGTTCCTGTTGTTATTCCTGCTGTTCCCGTTATTCCCGCTATCATTCCCGCTGTTGTTCCCGTTGTTATTCCCGCTGTTCCCACTGTAATTCCCGCTGTTCCCGTTATTCCCGCTATCATTCCCGCTGTTGTTCCCGTTGTTGTTCTTCCCGTTGTAGTTGTTATTCCCGTTGTTATTCCCATTATCATTCCCGCTGTTGTTCCCATTGTTGTTATTCCCGCCATTATTCCCATTGTTCCCCACTGTTATTCCGGCTGTTGTTGTTCCGGCTGTTGTTATTCCTGCCGTTGTTGTTCCCGTTATTATTCCCATTGTTCCCCACTGTTATTCCGGCTGTTGTTGTTGCGGCTGTTGTTGTTGCCGTTACCTGCAGCCCCCGGGCCACGCCCAGCCCGACGCGCAGGACGGCTCCGGCGGGAAAGGCCCTGCGGCCGCGCTCCCGGCGCTCCTGGATCCGATCCCACAGGGAACGCTCGCCCCCGAATTCCATGGCCAGGCAGAGATTCCCGTCGGGAGCCACAGCCAGAGCCCGGTACCCTGGGAATGGTCCGGGGGGAAATCATCAGCCTGGGGAAATATTCCATGGGAAATAATCCAGGGGAAATATTCCATGGGAAATAAAATCCATGGGAAATGATCCAGGGGAAATGATCCATGGGAAATGATCCATGGGAAATGATCCAGGGGAAATATTCCATGGGAAACAAAATCCATGGGAAATAATCCAGGGGAAATGATCCATGGGAAATAAAATCCATGGGAAATAATCCAGGGGAAGGAATCCATGGGAAATCATCCATGGGAAATTATCTGTGGGAAATATAATTCATGGGAAATCTAATCCAGGGGAAGGAATCCATGGGAAATCATCCATGGGAAATAAAATCCATGGGAAATATTCCATGGGGAATTATCCATGGGAAATCTAATCCATAGGTAATCTAATCCATGGGAAAATGATCCATGGGAAATATTCCATGAGAAATCATCCATGGGAAGTATTCCATGGGAAATATTCCATGGGAAATCTAATCCTTGGGAAATAAAATCCATGGGAAATATAATCCAGGGGAAGGAATCCACAGGAAATATTCCATGGGAAATGATCCATGGAAAATAAAATCCATAGGAAATCTAATCCATGGGAAATTATCCATGGGAAATATTCCGTGGGAAATCTAATCCATGAATATGGAAATATGGAAAATCCCAGAAATGGGAAATCCCTGGGAGCCAGGAATGGGATCCATGGGATTTCTGGGAATGGCATCCCTGGGATCCAGGGAAGAGGGAAATGGGATTCATGGGAATGGGGTTGGATCGATGGGATGGGGATGGGATTTGGGGGAATGGGGTCCAGGGAATGGAGATAGGATCCCTCGGAGTGGGATTTCTGGGAATGGGAACTGTGGGAATGGGATTGGATTGATGGGGTGGGAATGGGATCTGTGGGAATGGGAACAGGAATGGGATTGATGGGAATGGGATTGATGGGATGGGAATGGGATCTGTTCCCATGAATCCAACCCCGCCATTCCCCTGGGAAAGGGGATCCATGGGAATGGGAGTGGGGACAGGAATGGGATGGGATCCATTCCCAGGGGTCCCCCCGCCATTCCCAAGGATCCAACCCCCATTCCCGGTATCCCTGCTCCCATTCCCAGTGTTCCCACCCTCATTCCCGGTGTCCATCCCCAGGATCCCTGCCCCCATTCCCGCCCTCATTCCCGGTGTTCCCACCCCCATTCCCGGTGTTGGGTCCTGCCCCCATTCCCAGTATTCCCAGTGTGGGTTCCCGCCCCCATTCCTGGTGTTCCTGGTGTGGGTTCCCGCTCCCATTTCCGGTGTTCCCAGTGTGGGTTCCCACCCCCATTCCCAGTGTCAGTTCCCGGTGTTCCTGCTCCCATTCCTGGTGTTCCCGGTATGGATTCCCGCCCCCATTCCCGGTGTACCCGGTGTGGGTTCCCGGTGTTCCCTCCCCCATTCCCAGTGTCAGTTCCCGGTGTTCCCACCCCCATTCCCAGTGTTGGGTCCTGCCCCCATTCCCACTATTCCCAGTGTGGGTTCCTGCCCCCATTCCTGGTGTTCCTGGTGTGGGTTCCCGCTCCCATTTCCGGTGGTCCTGGTGTGGGTTCCCACCCCCATTCCCGGTGTTCCCACCCCCATTTCCAGTGTCAGTTCCCGGTGTTCCTGCCCCCATTCCTGGTGTTCCCGGTATGGATTCCCGCCCCCATTCCCGGTGTACCCGGTGTTCCTGGTGTGGGTTCCTGCTGTTCACGCCCCCATTCCCGATATTCCCGGGGTGTGTTCCCGCCCCCATTCCCGGTGTTCCCGGTGTGGGTTCCCGGTGTTCCTGCCCCCATTCCCAGTGTGTGTTCCCACCCCCATTCCTGATATTCCCGGGGTGTGTTCCCGCCCCCATTCCCGGTGTTCCCGGTATGGATTCCCGCCCCCATTCCCGGTGTACCCGGTGTGGGTTCCCGGTGTTCCCTCCCCCATTCCCAGTGTCAGTTCCCGGTGTTCCCACCCCCATTCCCAGTGTTGGGTCCTGCCCCCATTCCCACTATTCCCAGTGTGGGTTCCCGCCCCCATTCCTGGTGTTCCTGGTGTGGGTTCCCGCTCCCATTTCCGGTGGTCCTGGTGTGGGTTCCCACCCCCATTCCCGGTGTTCCCACCCCCATTTCCAGTGTCAGTTCCCGGTGTTCCTGCCCCCATTCCTGGTGTTCCCGGTATGGATTCCCGCCCCCATTCCTGGTGTACCCGGTGTTCCTGGTGTGGGTTCCTGCTGTTCACGCCCCCATTCCCGATATTCCCGGGGTGTGTT
The DNA here is from genome assembly GCF_971803275.1 of Cyanistes caeruleus. Classification (NCBI taxonomy): domain Eukaryota; kingdom Metazoa; phylum Chordata; class Aves; order Passeriformes; family Paridae; genus Cyanistes; species Cyanistes caeruleus. The sequence goes on along the minus strand of NC_141702.1, from coordinate 1,225,664 downwards.
CCCGCCCCCATTCCCAGTGTTCCCGGTGTGGGTTCCCGGTGTTCCTGCCCCCATTCCCAGTGTGTGTTCCCACCCCCATTCCTGATATTCCCGGGGTGTGTTCCCGCCCCCATTCCCGGTGTTCCCGGTATGGATTCCCGCCCCCATTCCCGGTGTACCCGGTGTGGGTTCCCGGTGTTCCCTCCCCCATTCCCAGTGTCAGTTCCCGGTGTTCCCACCCCCATTCCCGGTGTTGGGTCCTGCCCCCATTCCCACTATTCCCAGTGTGGGTTCCTGCCCCCATTCCTGGTGTTCCTGGTGTGGGTTCCCGCTCCCATTTCCGGTGTTCCTGGTGTGGGTTCCCACCCCCATTCCCGGTGTTCCCACCCCCATTTCCAGTGTCAGTTCCCGGTGTTCCTGCCCCCATTCCTGGTGTTCCCGGTATGGATTCCCGCCCCCATTCCTGGTGTACCCGGTGTTCCTGGTGTGGGTTCCTGCTGTTCACGCCCCCATTCCCGATATTCCCGGGGTGTGTTCCCGCCCCCATTCCCAGTGTTCCCGGTGTGGGTTCCCGGTGTTCCTGCCCCCATTCCCAGTGTGTGTTCCCGCCCCCATTCCCGGTATTCCCGCTGTTCCCGCACCGACGACGTTGGGGTGCCGCAGGTTGCGCAAGGTCTGGGCCTCGTTCCGGAGGCGCTGCTGGAAGAGGCTGCGCTGGATCCCGGAACAGCCGGAGTTGATTTTCTTCACAGCCCAGGGGGAGCGGGAACAGCCGCGGGGAGACCTGGGAACAACAGCCGGAATGGCACCGGGAACATCCGGGAACAACAGCCGGAATGGCACCGGGAACATCCGGGAACAACAGCCGGAATGGCACCGGGAACATCCGGGAACAACAGCCGGAATGGCACCGGGAACATCCGGGAACAACAGCCGGAATGGCACCAGGAACAGCCGGGAACAACATCCGGAATGGCACCAGGAACAGCCGGGAACAACAGCCGGAATGGCACCAGGAACAGCCAGGAACAACAGCCGGAATGGCACCGGGAACATCCGGGAACAACAGCCGGAATGGCACCGGGAACATCCGGGAACAACAGCCGGAATGGCACCGGGAACAGCCGGGAACAACAGCCGGAATGGCACCAGGAACAGCCGGGAACAACAGCCGGAATGGCACCGGGAACAACGGGGAAATGAGGGGAAAAGCCTGGGAATGAGGGAAATACCTGGGAATCCAGGGAATCCAGGGAAATCGTGGGAATCCAGGAAAAGCCTGGGAATCCAAGGAAATGATGGGATCCTGGGAAAAGCCTGGGAATCTGGGGAAATCTGGGGAATCTGGGAAAAGCCTGGGGTCCCGGGAAAATGATGGGATTCTGGGAGAAGGCAAGAAATCCAGGAAAAGCCAGGGATCCTGGGGAAATCACGGGAATGCAGGAAAAGCCAGGGATCCTGGGGAAATCACGGGAGTCCAGAAAAATCATGGGGTTAAATCTGGGAATGTGGGAAAAGCTGGGAAAAGCCAGGAATTCCAGGAAAAGCCAGGAATTCCAGGAAAAGCCTGGGAGTGCAGGAAAAGCCTGAGAATGCCGGAAATTCACGGAATTCCCCAGGAGATTGGGAAGAGGATGGGATCCATGGGTGATGGGAAGGCTCCAGGGAACGGGAATCGGGATCCGCCTCTGTTTCCAGGCGGGGCTGGGCCTGGGGGAGGGGAGGAGGATTTTGGAGGCCAAAATCCTGGAATTTCAGCCAGGAAAGGAGCCCAAATCCCAGAATTCCAGTCAGGAAAGGGTGATCCCAAAAAAAACTGAGGCCAAAATCCCGGAATTCCCAGGAATGGAGCCCAAATCCTGGAATTCCAGGTGGGAAAGGGTGACCCCAAAATAATGGAGCCCAGAATTCCAGAATTTCCAGGAATGGAACCCAAATCCCCAGAATTCCAAGTGGGAAAGAGTGATCCCAAAAAAACTGAGGGAAAAATCCCAGAATTCCAGCCAGGAGAGGCTTATCCCAAAATTCCAGAGCCCAAATTCCCAGGAATTCCCGGGAATGGAACCCAAATTCCCAGAATTCCCGGGAAAGGAGCCCAAATTCCCAGGAATTCCTGGGAATGGAGCCCAAATTCCCAGGAATTCCTGGGAATGGAGCCCAAATTCCCAGAATTCCCGGGAAAGGAGCCCAAATTCCTGGGAATGGAGCCCAAATTCCCAGGAATTCCTGGGAATGGAGCCCAAATTCCCAGAATTCCCGGGAAAGGAGCCCAAATTCCCAGGAATTCCTGGGAATGGAGCCCAAATTCCCAGGAATTCCATCCAGGCCGGGCTCATCCCAGGGCCCCGCGCTCCCTCCCAGCTCCGCAAATCCCAAATCCCGGCTCCGTGGGGAGGAGAGCCGGGATCACCCCGGGATCGGCTCCGGGATTTCCCGGGATCACAACAATTCCCGGGATCACAATTCCCGACCTTTCCATCAGGTAGACGCTGACTCCGGTGCCGAATCCCAACTTCTGCATGAAGGGCGAGGCCGGGATGGTGATGGACGCCAAATTCCCGGGATCTGCAGGAAAATCCCGGGAAAACCCGGCTGGGATCGGGATCCGCCCTCCCTGGGGAACCCCGGGGAGAATTCCCGTTGGATATCGGGAATAATCCCCGGCGGGGTTTCCGTCCCCGCGCGATTCGGGGATGCGGAGCCGGGAATGGTCGGAATTCCAAAGGGTTTTGCTTTTTCCTGGTGTTTTCCCAAGTTCTGGGTTTGTTTCTTGGATGTTCCCGAAAAAACGGAGCTCCGAAATCACCAAAAATCACCAAAATCACCCAAAATCACCTAAAATTGCCCCAAAATCACCCCAAACCCCCCAAAATCACAAAAAAATCACCCCAAAATCACCCAAAACCCCTCCAAAATCTTCAGTTCCCCCTGCAAAATCCCTCCAAAGACCCCCAAAATCAACCAAAATTGTCCCCAAATCACCCCAAAAATCACAAAAAATCACCAAAAAAAGCCCCAAAATCCCCCCAAAATCATCAGAGTCCCCCAAAATCCTCCAAATTGTCCCCAAAATGATCAAAAATCACCCCCAAAATTGTCCCAAAATCAGCTCTGGCACCCCCAAACTCTCCAAAACCTCCTCTAAAATGCTCAAAATTGCCCCAAAATCACCCCAAAATCAGCTCTGGCATCCTCAAAATCAGCCCCAAAACGCCACAAAATCCCCCAATTTGTCCCAAAATCACCCCAAATCAGCCCAATATCTTCAGTCAACCCAAAGTAGCCCCAAAAATTATCCCAAAATCGCCCCAAAAATCCTTACAAAATTGTCCCAAAAACCGCAAAATCAACAGAAATAACCCCAAAATCAGCCCTGGCACCCCCAAATCTCCCCAAAACCCCCAAATTCACCCAAACCCTCTGAAAATCGCCCCAAAAATCACCAAAAACTCCCAAAATCCCCCCAAAAAACCCCAAATTGGGATGGGATAAAGGGGTGGGAATTTGGGATGGGAAATTGGGAATTTGGGAAGGGAATCCCACCCCAGGGATTTCCCACCCGGATCAAAGTGGGGGGGGGGAGGGAGGGGAGGGGGGAGGGGCTGGCAGAGTTTTCCCGGGAATCTCCGGGATTTTCCCGGGAAAAGGCTGGCGGGAACATCCCGGGATTTGCTCACCCTCCTCAGCCCCGCGGGACGGGGGGGACGGGGAGCGGAGCGAGGCCATGGAGCGATCCCGGATCCCGGATCCCGATCCCAGTCCTGGATCCCGATCCCGGTGCTGGATCCCGGTGCTGATCCTGGATCCCGATCCCGGTGCTGATCCCGATCCTGGATTCAGATCCCGGTGCTGATCCCAATCCCGGATCCCAGTCCTGGATCCCGATCCCAGATCCTGATCCCAATCCCGGTGCTGGATTCAGATCCTGATGCCGATCTTGACCCTGGTGCTGATCCCGATCCTGGATCCCGATCCTGGATCCCAGATCCCGGTCCTGCGGAGCACGAGGGGACTTGGAGGGATCCCAATGGCACCGGGAGATCCCGGATTTGGGAATTGAGGAGATCCCGGATTTGGGAATTCGGGAGATCCTGGATCTGGGAATTGGGGAGGTTCCGGATTTAGGAAATGGGGAAACCCGGGATTTGGGAATTGGAATAGTCCCGGATTTCGGAATTGAGGGTTCCTGGATTTGGGAATTGGGAAGATCCCACATTCAGGAATTGGGGGTCCGTAAATTGGATTTGGGATCTGGGGAAATCCCGGATTCGGGAATTGCGGGATCCTGGATTTGGGAATTCGGAGAGCCCCAGGATCTGGGAGGTCCCAGAGTCGGGAATTGGGGGGTTCTGGATCGGAGGGATCCCAACCTGGAGGATCCCAGGGGATCCCAGCGCGGGAATTTGGGATCTCAGCTCGGGATGGCCCCGATTTGGGAATGGGGGACCCCAGGTTTTGGGGGAATCCCAGGAAGAGCCCCCCGGTCCCACCTCGGCTCGGGGCGCGCGGCTGCGGAATTCCCGGGGAATTCCCGGCTCCCCTTCCCGCCTTTCCCGGTGCCAATCCCGCGGAATTCCCGGCTCCTTTTCCCGCCTTTCCCGGTGCCGATCCCGCGGAATTCCCGGCTCCTTTTCCCGCCTTTCCCGGTGCCGATCCCGCGGAATTCCCGGCTCCTCTTCCCGCCTTTCCCGGTGCCGATCCCGCGGAATTCCCGGCTCCTTTTCCCGCCTTTCCCGCCCGTTAACGGGCGCCGCGTTCAAATCTCCGCGCGCGCTCCCGTCGGCCCCGCCCCTTCCGGGGGCGTGACCAACGTCCAAATATGGTAATAGGAACTGAGAGGGGGCGTGACCAACACTGCGCGGGCAGGCGGGGGCGTGGTCAAAGACCACAGGGCGTGGTCAAACGCTGGCGTGGTGACGTCACCGTTGCGCGCGGTTTGGAGGCGTGGCCAACAGGGAGTGGGCGTGGCTTGGGGTTCTGGCGGGGTTTTGGGGCGGCCCCAAAAGCAGCGGGGCGGGGTTTGGGGCGCTCCGGGGGCTCTCTGGGGCTGGGAGGGGCTTCGGGGGGGTCCCCGAGAGTTTGGGGGCCGCTGTGGGGTCCCAGAAATCCCCAGAATTCCCAGAAATCCCATAAATCCCCTGAAGCCCGATCCCTGCCGCCCCAAAAACCCCGAGTGTTCCGTGAACCCCCCAGACCCCTCGGGCCCCATCACCCCGTGATTCCCCACAGCCCCCGGACCCCATAAAACACCAAAAATTCCCAAAAATCTCCATCAATCCCCATGAATCCCCATAAATCCCATAACCCCCCATAAATCCCAATAAATCCCATAAATCTCCATTAATTCCAAAAACTGCATAAACTCCCATAAACTCCATAAATCCCATGAACTCCATAAATTCCCATAAAACCCATAAATCTCCATTAATCCCATAAACCCCATTAATCCCATTAACTCCCATAAAACCCCATAAACCCCATAAAACCCCATAAAACCCCATAAATCCCATGAACCCCATAAATTCCCATAAAACACATAAATCTCCATTAATCCCATAAACACCATTAATCCCATTAACTCCCATAAAACCCCATAAATCCCATAAAACCCCATAAATTCCCATAAAACCCATAAATCTCCATTAATCCCATATACCCCATTAATCCCATTAACTCCCATAAAACCCCATAAACCCCATAAAACCCCATAAATTCCTTTCAATCCTCATAAATCTCCATTAATCCCATAAATCTCCATCAATCCCATAAATCCCATAACCCCCCATCAATTCCCATAAATTCCATAAATCTCCATTAATCCCATAAACACCATTAATCCCATTAATCCCATAAAACCCCATTAATCCCATAAATCCCCATAAATCCCATTAACTCCCATGAATCCCCATAATCCCATAACCCCCGATAAATCCCCATAAACCCCATAAATGTCCATTAACCCCATAAACTCCCATAAAGTCCATAAACTCCCATGAACTCCATAAATTCCCATAAAACCCATAAATCTCCATTAATCCCATAAACACCATTAATCCCATTAATCCCATAAAACCCCATAAACTCCCATAAAACCCCATAAACCCCATAAAACCCCATAAATTCCCATAAAACCCATAAATCTCCATTAATCCCATAAACACCATTAATCCCATTAACTCCCATAAAACCCCATAAACCCCATAAAACCCCATAAATTCCTCTCAATCCTCATAAATCTCCATTAATCCCATAAATCTCCATCAATCCCATAAATCCCATAAACCCCCATCAATTCCCATAATTGATTGATTCCATAAATCTCCATTAATCCCATAAACACCATTAATCCCATTAATCCCATAAATCCCCATAAATCCCATTAACTCCCATGAATCACCATAACCCCCGATAAATCCCCATAAACCCCATAAATGTCCATTAACCCCATAAACTCCCATAAACTCCATAAATCCCATGAACCCCATAAATTCCCATAAAAACCATAAATCCCCATTAATCCCATAAACACTATTAATCCCATTAACTCCCATAAAACCCCATAAAACCTCATAAATTCCTCTCAATCCTCATAAATCTCGATTAATCCCATAAATCTCCATCAATCCCATAAATCCCATAAACCCCCATCAATTCCCATAAATTCCATAAATCTCCATTAATCCCATAAACACCATTAATCCCATTAATCCCATAAACTCCCATTAATCCCATAAATCCCCATAAATCCCATTAACTCCCATGAATCCCCATAATCCCATAACCCCCGATAAATCCCCATAAACCCCATAAATGTCCATTAACTCCATAAACTCCCATAAACTCCATAAATTCCATGGACCCCATAAATTCCCATAAAACCCATAAATCCCCATTAATCCCATAAACCCCATTAATCCCATTAACTCCCATAAAACCCCATAAACCCCATAAAACCCCATAAATTCCTTTCAATCCTCATAAATCTCGATTAATCCTGTAAATCTCCATCAATCCCATCAATCCCATAAACCCCCATCAATTCCCATAATTGATTGATTCCATGAATCTCCATTAATCCCATAAACACCATTAATCCCATTAATCCCATAAATCCCCATAAATCCCATTAACTCCCATGAATCACCATAACCCCCGATAAATCCCCATAAACCCCATAAATGTCCATTAACCCCATAAACTCCCATAAACTCCATAAATCCCATGAACCCCATAAATTCCCATAAAACCCATAAATCCCCATTAATCCCATAAACACCATTAATCCCATTAACTCCCATAAAACCCCATAAACTCCCATAAAACCCCATAAATCCCATGAACCCCATAAATTCCCATAAAACCCATAAATCCCCATTAATCCCATAAACACCATTAATCCCATTAATCCCATAAAACCCCATTAATCCCATAAATCCCTATAAATCCCATTAACTCCCATGAATCCCCATAATCCCATAACCCCCGATAAATCCCCATAAACCCCATAAATGTCCATTAACTCCATAAACTCCCATAAAGTCCATAAATCCCATGAACCCCATAAATTCCCATAAAACCCATAAATCCCCATTAATCCCATAAACACCATTAATCCCATTAATCCCATAAAACCCCATAAACTCCCATAAACTCCATAAACCACATAAAACCCCATAAATTCCCATAAAACCCATAAATCTCCATTAATCCCATAAACCCCATTAATCCCATTAACTCCCATAAAACCCCATAAAACCCCATAAATTCCTTTCAATCCTCATAAATCTCGATTAATCCCATAAATCTCCATCAATCCCATAAATCCCATAAACCCCCACAAATTCCCATAAATTCCATGAACCTCCATTAATCCCATAAACACCATTAATCCCATTAATCCCATAAACTCCCATTAATCCCATAAATCACCATAAATCCCATTAACTCGCATGAATCCCCATAACCCCCGATAAATCCCCATAAACCCCATAAATGTCCATTAACCCCATAAATTCCCATAAAAACCATAAATCCCCATTAATCCCATAAACACCATTAATCCCATTAATCCCATTAATCCCATAAAACCCAATAAACTCCCATAAAACCCCATAAACCCCATAAAACCCCATAAATTCCCATAAAACCCATAAATCTCCATTAATCCCATAAACCCCATTAATCCCATTAACTCCCATAAAACCCCATAAACCCCATAAAACCCCATAAATTCCTCTCAATCCTCATAAATCTCGATTAATCCCATAAATCTCCATCAATCCCATAAATCCCATAAACCCCCATCAATTCCCATAAATTCCATAAATCTCCATTGATCCCATAAACCCCATTAATCCCATTAACTCCCATAAAACCCCATAAATCCCATTAACTCCCATGAATCACCATAACCCCATAACCCCCAATAAATCCCCATAAACCCCATAAATGTCCATTAACCCCATAAACTCCCATAAACTCCATAAATCCCATGAACCCCATAAATTCCCATAAAAACCATAAATCCCCATTAATCCCATAAACACCATTAATCCCATTAATCCCATTAATCCCATAAAACCCCATAAACTCCCATAAAACCACATAAATTCCCATAAAACCCCATAAATTCCTTTCAATCCTCATAAATCTCGATTAATCCCATAAATCTGCATCAATCCCATAAATCCCATAAACCCCCATCAATTCCCATAAATTCCATAAATCTCCATTAATCCCATAAACACCATTAATCCCATTAATCCCATAAAACCCCATTAATCCCATAAATCCCCATAAATCCCATAAAACCCCATAAATCCCCATAATCCCATAACCCCCGATAAATCCCCATAAACCCCATAAATGTCCATTAACCCCATAAACTCCCATAAACTCCATAAATCCCATGAACCCCATAAATTCCCATAAAACCCATAAATCCCCATTAATCCCATAAACCCCATTAATCCCATTAATCCCATAAAACCCCATAAACTCCCATAAAACCCCATAAACCCCATAAAATCCCATAAAACCCATAAATCTCGATTAATCCCATAAACCCCATTAATCCCATTAACTCCCATAAAACCCCATAAACTCCCATAAAACCCCATAAACCCCATAAAACCCCATAAATTCCTGTCAATCCTCATAAATCTTGATTAATCCCATAAATCTCCATCAATCCCATAAATCCCATAAACCCCCATCAATTCCCATAATTGATTGATTCCATGAATCTCCATTAATCTCATAAACACCATTAATCCCATTAATCCCATAAATCCCCATAAATCCCATTAACTCCCATTAATCCCCATAATCCCATAACCCCCGATAAATCCCCATAAACCCCATAAATGTCCATTAACTCCATAAACTCCCATAAACTCCATAAATTCCATGAACCCCATAAATTCCCATAAAACCCATAAATCCCCATTAATCCCATAAACACCATTAATCCCATTAATCCCATAAAACCCCATAAACTCCCATAAAACCCCATAAACCCCATAAAACCCCATAAATTCCCATAAATTCCATAAATCTCCATTAATCCCATAAACACCATTAATCCCATTAATCCCATAAAACCCCATAAACTCCCATAAAACCCCATAAACCCCATAAAACCCCATAAATTCCTTTCAATCCTCATAAATCTCCATTAATCCCATAAATCTCCATCAATCCCATAAATCCCATAAACCCCCATCAATTCCCATAAATTCCATAAATCTCCATTAATCCCATAAACACCATTAATCCCATTAATCCCATAGAACCCCATTAATCCCATAAATCCCCATAAATCCCATTAACTCCCATGAATCCCCATAACCCCATAACCCCCGATAAATCCCCATAAACCCCATAAATGTCCATTAACTCCATAAACTCCCATAAACTCCATAAATTCCATGGACCCCATAAATTCCCATAAAACCCATAAATCCCCATTAATCCCATAAACCCCATTAATCCCATTAATCCCATAAAACCCCATAAACTCCCATAAAACCCCATAAACCCCATAAAATCCCATAAATTCCCATAAAACCCATAAATCTCGATTAATCCCATAAACCCCATTAATCCCATTAACTCCCATAAAACCCCATAAACCCCATAAAACCCCATAAATTCCTTTCAATCCTCATAAATCTCGATTAATCCCATAAATCTCCATCAATCCCATAAATCCCATAAACCCCCATCAATTCCCATAATTGATTGATTCCATGAATCTCCATTAATCCCATAAACACCATTAATCCCATTAATCCCATAAATCCCCATAAATCCCATTAACTCCCATTAATCCCCATAACCCCATAACCCCCGATAAATCCCCATAAACCCCATAAATGTCCATTAACCCCATAAATTCCCATAAAACCCATAAATCCCCATTAATCCCATAAACACTATTAATCCCATTAATCCCATTAATCCCATAAAACCCCATAAACCCCATAAAACCCCATAAATTCCCATAAAACCCATAAATCTCCATTAATCCCATAAACCCCATTAATCCTATTAACTCCCATAAAACCCCATAAACCCCATAAAACCCCATAAATTCCTCTCAATCATCATAAATCTCCATTAATCCCATAAATCTGCATCAATCCCATAAATCCCATAAACCCCCATCAATTCCCATAAATTCCATAAATCTCCATTAATCCCATAAACACCATTAATCCCATTAATCCCATAAATCCCCAAAAATCCCATTAACTCCCATGAATCCCCATAACCCCCGATAAATCCCCATAAACCCCATAAATGTCCATTAACCCCATAAACTCCCATAAACTCCATAAATCCCATGAACCCCATAAATTCCCATAAATCCCATAAACCCCCATCAATTCCCATAAATTCCATAAATCTCCATTAATCCCATAAACACCATTAATCCCATTAATCCCATAAATCCCCAAAAATCCCATTAACTCCCATGAATCCCCATAACCCCCGATAAATCCCCATAAACCCCATAAATGTCCATTAACCCCATAAACTCCCATAAACTCCATAAATCCCATGAACCCCATAAATTCCCATAAAACCCATAAATCCCCATTAATCCCATAAACACCATTAATCCCATTAATCCCATAAAACCCCATAAACCCCATAAAACCCCATAAACCCCATATAACCCCATAAATCCCAAAAAGCCCACAAATCACCATTAATCCCATAAATCTCCATCAATCCCATAAACGTGGTAAATCCCATTAGCTCCCATAAATCCCAACAAACCCCATAAATTCCCATCAATCCCATAAATTCCCAAAAGCCCCCATAAATTCACATAAACCCCCATAAATTCCCATAAATCCCCATTAATCCCATAAATCTCCATTAATCCCATAAACCCCATAAATGTGATAAATCCCATTAACTCTTTAAACCCCAAAAACCCCATAAATCCCATTAACTCCCATAAGACCCCGTAAATTCCCATAAAACCCATAAATCCTCATTAATCCCCAAAACGCCATAAATCCCATTAACTCCTTAAACCCAACAAACCCCATAAATCCCATGAACTCCCATAAAACCCCATAAATCCCTTTCAATCCCATAAACCCCATTAATCCCAAAACCCCATAAATCCCATTAACTCCATTAACTCCCCATAAATCCCATTAACTCCCATAAAACCCCATAAATCCCTTTCAATCCCATAAACCCCATTAATCCTAAAACCCCATAAATCCCATTAACTCCATTAACTCCACATAAATCCCATTAACTCCCATAAAACCCCATAAATTCCCATAAAACCTATAAATCCCACAAACCCCATAAATCCCATAAATCCCACAAACCCCACAGCTCTTTGGCCCAGCTGGAGAAGACCAAAATCCTTTATTTCCCTGGGAATGATCCCATTCCCGAGCCCGGCCGGGATCCCGGGATGGGAATTCCCGTTGGGATGGATTTGGGATTTTCCCTGGGGGTGGATTTGGGATTTTCCCTTTGGGATGGATTTGGGATTTTCCCTTTGGGATGGATTTGGGGTTTCCCTTAGGGATGGATTTGGGATTTCCCTGGGGGTGGATTTGGGATTTTCCCTTTGGGATGGATTTGGGATTTCCCTTTGGGATGGATTTGGGGTTTCCCTTTGGGATGGATTTGGGATTTTCCCTTTGGGATGGATTTGGGATTTTCCCTTTGGCACAGCTTTGGGGTTTTCCCTGGGGGTGGATTTGGGATTTTCCCTTTGGGATGGATTTGGGATTTCCCTTTGGGATGGATTTGGGATTTTTCCCTTTGGGATGGATTTGGGGTTTCCCTTTGGGATGGATTTGGGGTTTTTCCCTTTGGGATGGATTTGGGATTTTCCCTGGGGTGGATTTGGGGTTTCCCTTTGGGATGGATTTGGGATTTCCCTTTAGCACAGCTTTGGGGTTTCCCCTGGGGATGGATTTGGGGTCATCCCCTGGTCTTTTGGGATGGCTTTAGGATTTTCCCTTTGGGATGGCTTTGGGATTTTCCTCCCAGTCCCTTTGGGAAGGATTTGGGATTTTCCTTTGGGATGGATTTGGGGTCATTCTCTGGCCCTTTAGGATGGCTTTGGGATTTCCCCTGGGGATGGATTTGGCATTTCCCTTTAGCACAGCTTTGGGGTTCCCCGGGGACACTTTGGGGTTTCCCCTCAGATGCATTTTGGGGTCATTCCCTGGCCCTTTGGGATGGATTTGGGATTTTCCCTCAGGACAGCTTTGGGATTTCCCTTTTGGGTGGATTTGGGGTCCCCCTCAGGATGGATTTGGGATTTCCCCTCGGGATGGATTTGGGGTTTCCCTTCAGGATGGATTTGGGGTTTCCCTTGGAATGGGTTTGGGATGGGTTTGGGATTTCTCTTCGGGATGAGTTTGGGATTCCCCTCAGGTTGGATTTGGGGTTTCTCTTTGGAATGAATTTGGGATTTCCCCTCAGGTGGGATTTGGGATTCCCCTCAGGATGAATTTGGGGTTTCTCTTTGGGATGGATTTGGGATGGATTTGGGGTTTCCCCTCAGGTTTTATTTGGGGTTTCCCTTTGGGAAGAATTCGGGGTTTCTCTTTGGGATGGATTTGGGATTTCCCCTCAGGTCGGATTTGGGATTCCCCTCAGGCTGGATTTGGGGTTTCTCTTTGGGATGGATTTGGGATGGATTTGGGGTTTCCCCTCAGGTTTTATTTGGGGTTTCCCTTTGGGAAGAATTCGGGATTTCTCTTTGGGATGGATTTGGGGTTTCCCTTTGGGTTGGATTTGGGATTCCCCTCAGGCTGGATTTGGGGTTTCTCTTTGGAATGAATTTGGGATTTCCCCTCAGGTGGGATTTGGGATTCCCCTCAGGATGAATTTGGGGTTTCCCTTTGGGATGGATTTGGGATGGATTTGGGGTTTCCCTCGGGATGTCCCCGGGCTCAGTCCGTCCGGCAGCGCACTCCGGCGTCCTCGGCGTGGCCGCAGTTGGTTCTGCCCCACCCCGAGAAGCTGCAGAGCTCCAGGGAATCCTCGCTGCCCGTGCAGGACACGTCGTCCATCCAGATCTTCCCGGTGCCTGCGGACACGGAGAGAGAGCCTGGAATTCCCCGCCTCCGGAATATCCATGGATCCCCCCGGCCCTGGAGAGACCCTGGAGCCGCTCCTGGGGCTGGGAGAGCCGGGAATGTGCTGCCGGATTGGGAAAAGGGATCCCGGGAATCCTGGGAGCCGCTTCCCGAGGCTCCAGGGGCTGCGGGAGAGCTGGGATTTGGGAAAGGGCCGCAGGGCCAGGAGCCAGGGAATGGCTTCCCACTGGGAAAGGGGAGCTGGGAGCTCGGGAAGGAATTCCCGGAGAATCCCTGGGATCAATCCCCAAGGAAAGCTGGGATGGCCGGAGCACGGAGCAGCGAAGGCAGAACGCATCCCGAGGTCTCCTGAGGCGGGAACGTGGGACAGCAGCTCCGGAATTTTCCGGCCGCGCTCCTGGAGCGGCTTTTTCGGGATCCCCCATCTCCGAGAGGCCGGATCGAGGAGCTCAGAGGAACTCGGGAATCTCCAGCCAGGGAAGGGACCCCGGGGTTCACCCGCTCCCCACCCATCCCACCCCGGGAACGTCTCTGGAGCCGGACGGGGACGCCCCCGTTGGTTCCCGGAGCCGGGAGCGGCACCTTGGCCGAAGCGCGCCATGCGGAAGACGTCGGCGGCGCCGGGGAAGCCGAGCATGCGGCACGCCACGTCGCCGTCGCGCCGGTCCCAGCCGTCGTCGCACACCGAGCCCCAGCGGCGCTCGTGGAAGATCTCCAGGCGACCCTCGTGGGGGCCGGAGCCGTTCTGCAGCCGCACCGAGCCCTCGGCCGGAGCTGCGGGAACCAGAACCGACCCCGGGGGATGGCACCGGCACTGGGATGGCACCGGGATGGCACCGGGATGGCACCGGGATGGCACCCGCGGTGATGTCACCCATGGTGATGTCACCCACTGTGATGTCACCCATGGTGGATGATTGCCATCATTGTGGGTGATGGTGTCATCATCATCTGTGGTGACGTCACCCGTGGTGATGTCACCTGTGGTGATGTCACCCATGGTTGATGAGCATCGTCATCATCCGTGGTGACGTCATCCATGGTGACATTATCCACAGTGATGTCATCCATGATGATGTAACCCATGGTGATGTCTCCAGGGATGGTGACATCATCAAAGGGATGGTGATGTCATCCATGGTGACACCATCCAAGCTGGAATCTCCAGGAATGGTGACATCGTCCATGGTGACATTGTCATAATCCATTGTGGCATCATCCATGGTGATATCATCATCCATGGTGACATCATCATCATCAGCATCATCAGCATCATCATCATCATCATCATCATCATCATCATCATTGTCATCCCTGATGACATCATCACCATCCCTGGTGACATCATCGTCACCCTTGGTGACATCATCATAATCCATTGTGACATCATCCATGGTGACATTATCACCCCTGGTGACATCACCCCTGGTGACATCATCACCATCCCTGATGACATCATCACCATTCCCAGTGTCCCCATCCCTCGGTGCCCCCCCCGGAGCAGCTCCCGGCCATCCCAGCCCTGCTCCCGCCGCCGGATCCGGGTGGGAGCGGCATTCCCAAAAATCCCCGGGGATCGGCCCCGGTCACGGCCGGGCTCCGGCGGGGGCTGGGATGGGCCCGGGATTCCAGGGAATGTCCCCAGGCTGGGATGGGATGTCCCCGGTTCCATGGGATTCCAGGGAATGTCCCCAAGGATGGGATGCTCCCAAGCTGGGATTCCATGGGATTCCATGGGAATGTCCCTAGGCAGGGATGGGATGTCCCCAATTCCATGGGAATGGAATGGGCAGGGATGTCCCTGGGATGGCAGGACGGTGTCCCAAGCCTGCAGGACACCTCCGCCATTCCCGAACTCTTCCCTCCAACATTCCCGATCTCTTCCCTCCGCCATTCCCGGTCCTTTCCCGCTCCCCCCACCTCTCCCGCTTCCCGGCTCCTCCTCTCCCGGGCAGGAAAACCCCGGGAAGGTTTTCCCGGCAGCCTCTTTGTGTCAGGAATTTCCCAGCACTCCCCAGGCTCCGAATTCCCAAAGAATTCCTCGGGATGGATCCGGGATCCGGGAACTCACCGGTGCCGCCGGCAGCGCCTCGGTCGCCCTTGTCCCCCTTGGGGCCGCGCTCACCTGGGAAGGGAAGGAGCCGGAATTGTTGGGAATTCCCATCCCTGCTCCGGAAGGACGGGAAAATCCCAAAAATCCTCCGGGAGCGCGTCCCGGGGCAGAGGGAACCGAAGGCCTGGTGTTCCTGGAATTCCCGATCCCGTGAAAAGCAGCGAAACTCTGGATTTTGGGATGAAATTCCCGATTTGGGGTGGGAAATCCTCACTCGGGGCCCGGGCTCGGGGATTCCCAAATCCCTGTGGAAGCGCCGAGCCCGTGTCCATGGAAAAGGGCGATGCCGGGGAGCAGCTGGATAAACATTCCCGCCCATCCGATATCCCGGGAATGATTTCATATCCCAACGAGGCTTTAATTAACCCCGTTAATGAGCTCGCTAACGAGCTCTGTCATCCCTTGGCTCTCCCGGAGCCTCCTCCTCCCTCATTCCCAAGTTTTCCAGGACCGCGGGCTGGGATTTGCCGATCCCGGCTCGGCCCCATCCCGAGGAACGACAAACAACGCCCGGAGCGGCTCCGAAATCCGGGATCAAGGAAAACATCGGATGGAAAACGATCCCAAATCCCAGAGCTGGGCAGGAAATCCCCGCCCTTTCCCTGGGAGGCTCCGGGAGCGCGGGATGGCTCCGGGGGGATGTGTGGGATGAGGGAAAGCGGCCCGGAGCTGATGGGATCCAGATGGAAATCCCGGGAATGCGGCCAGGGATGCGGCTCCCGCCTCGGGATGCGGTCGGGATGCTGGAGCAGATCCAGCCTGGCCAGCGCAGGGAAAACGGGATTGGGAACGGGATGGGCTGGGAGAGAGGCTGGAATGATCCGGGAAAGGGCCTGGGATGATCCCAAAGTTGGGGCGGTGGGAAAAGGGGGAGCAGAGCAGCCCCGGATCCTGACACCGGATGGAGAAATTCCAGAGGAGGCCCCGGAGCTGCTCCGGGAGAGCCGGGAATGTGCGGCCGGATCAGGGAAGGATCCCGGGAATCCTGGGAGCCGCTTCCCGAGGCTCCAGGGGCTGCGGGAGAGCTGGGATTTGGGAAAGGGCTGCAGGGCCAGGAGCCAGGGAATGGCTTCCCACTGGGAAAGGGGAGCTGGGAGCTTGGGAAGGAATTCCCAGAGAATCCCTGGATCCCTGGCAGTGCCCAAGACCGAGCTGGAGGGATCCAGGGATCGCTGGGATCGCTGGGATTGGGGGATGTGGAAGAGGATTCCCATCCCTGCAGCATCCCTAAATCCCCAACTCATCCCAGTTTCCATCACCGCTCCGAGAATTCCGGGAATCCCGGGATGGGTCGGGTGTGAAGGGACCTTCAATCCCAGCCCATTCCAAGCCTGACACCTCCCGCTATCCCAGGCTGCTCCAGCCTTTCCTTGGACATTCCCAGGGATCCGGGGGCAGCCGCAGCTTCCCCGGCCTTCTCCAGATCCTCCTTTCCCCCTTTTCCCACCTCTCCCCTCTTCCCAGGGAATTCCTGCTGGGAATAACTCGGCGACTTCAGCTCCCGAAGTGTCGGGGCTGGAGAACATCCCAAAAAAATGGGATGGGATTCCCTGGGAGCCTGGAGGGAGCCTCGGGGCTGGGACAGAGCCCAGGAATTCCGGAGGAGCCTCTCCCGGTCCCTCCTGCCCCGGTGACCATCGGAGCGTTCCAGGCCGTTTTCCCGTCTTTTTTTTGGGGATTGTGGACAAATCTTAGTTCCGGACACCACGGGCTGAGACCCTCAGCTCTTCCCATGGATCCGCAGGGAATGACAGAGCCCAAAACCTTGGGAAAATCCCCAGGAGACTCCAGCAATCCCCATTTTCCCAGGTGGAATCAGGTTCCGCCTCCTGGAACATTCCCAAAAACTCCAGCCTGGGGATGTTCCGGAAGGAATCTTCTCTGATCCCCCTCCGAACTCATCCCGGAATTTCCCACCCCAGCTCGGATTTTTCCTGCTGTTTCCTCCTGGGTGTGTTTCCTTTTCCATGGAAAAGTGGGGGGGGGTGGACCTGTCCTTCCTTCCCAGGAGAATTTTTCTCGTTTGGGAATGAGGGAAAAAAATTCCTTCCCTGGGGCCACTTTGAGGGAAAACCCACGGGAAATGGGAAAACACCGAGCAGGGAAAGGACTCGGGGGAGGTTTAAACCTGGAATTTTCCACGAGGAGGCTCCTCCACACCCAAACCCCCCATCCCAGCATTCCTGGGATGCAATTCCCGGGGAACTGGGGGGGAAGGAAATCCTGGGAGAAGGATAGGACAGAAATCCGGGATTTAAGGCAAAGCCCAGCTTTGGATCCGTGCCCGGATCCGGGTCTGTTTCCCGTAAATTCCAGAGAATCCCAAAGAGCCTGAGCGCTGCCGGAGGCGTTGGATTTTCATTGGAAAAGGGGTTGGATTGAACGCCCGTCTCCGACATTCCCGATCTCCGGGAAGGGGAGGGGGATGGATTTTCGGGAGCCCTGTGGGTGACCCCATCCACTGGGACACGAGGGATGGGGATGGGATCCGGGAACGGCTTTGAGGTTTTCATGGAATTGTTGAGGTTGGAAAAGCCCTCGGAGCCCATCGAGTCTGGCGTCGGAGCCCCCATTCCCGAGGGATTGGAATCCATGGGAATGGGGCGCTGGGGGACGTGGATCGGGCTGGGAATGCTCAGAACGCGGAGAACTTTTCCAGCCTCAACAATTCCATGATTCTTTGCTGAGCAAATCCAGCACCAGGCTGGAGAATCCCAACCCAACCCGGCTGTGATTTTTGGGATTGCTTTTTGGATTTAAGGAGCCCTCAGCCAGTGGGAAAATCCCAACATTCCTGGTGCTCCAGGGGTGTATCCAGGGGTTTTCCAACCTCCTGGAGCAAGCTGGGATAGTGGAAGATGTGGAAGGACATGGAATCCAAGGATCTTTAAGGTCCCAATCCCAATCCCTATCCCAATCCCAATCCCAATCCCAATCCCAATCCAACCTTCTGGAGCAACCTAGGATAGTGGAAGATGTGGAAGGACATGTAATCCAAGGATCTTTAAGGTCCAATCCCAATCCCAATTGCTGTCCCAATCCCAATCCCAATCCCAATTGCTGTCCCAATCCCAATCCCAATCCCGATCCCAATCCCAATCCCGATCCCAATCCCAATCCCGATCACAATCCCAATCTCAGTCTCGATCCCAATCCCACTCCAGGTTTCCATTCCCTACAACTCCCAGCTCTTCCCAGCAGGAATTCTGAGGCTCAAAGGGCATTTTTTGGGATTGCAGCTTGGAATTTCCCATCCCGGGTGTCCGGGTCCAGACACTCCCGCCAAATCCCCACTTCCTACTCCCACGGTTTTCCCGGCTGTGGGAAGACCCAGGGACACCCCGGAAAAGAACCGGGAGATTATTCCCAAATCCCTGCTGGAGCCAGGCCTGGGAGGTCCCCAGGGAGCCCCATGGAATGGGAGGACATCCCAAATCCATCAGTTCCCTCTCCAGCGGGAATGGTTGGGACGGGGTCAGAACGGCAGTGTAGGAATTGTTGGGATTCCCGTTCCGCCAGGAGATCCAGAGGATCCCACGCTCTCCCTTCCCTTCATCCCGGGATCTCCTCCGCTCCCGGATCCCGGCCGGAATGGCGTCCGTACCTTTGAATCCGCGCGTTCCCGCGGGGCCGCGAGGGCCCAGCTCTCCCTGGTCCCCCTTCAATCCCTGCGGGCCGGGGGGTCCCCGCTCCCCGGGAAGGCCTGGAATGAGGATGAGGACACAAAATCAGCCGCTTCCAGCAGAATTCCACGCTCCCCATGGGCCGGAAACGCCAGGAGACCGTGGAGAGTCCGGCCCATCCTTTTCCTGTGCTTCCTCGGGATCCGGGATGGATTTATCCGGAGCTGAGGAATTTATGAGCGTCCCCAGGCTCGGATGGAGGAAATTGGGCTCCAAAGCTGGAGATTGAGGAAGGAAAACCAGGATCCATGCCAAGGAATTGGGATGTGTCCCCCAGGAGCCCCAGGTCTCCTGAATCCCTGTTGTCCCGGGGCTTGGATGTTTCTTGGAGAAGGAGGTGGATGAAAGCCCCTGGTGTGAGCATTCCTGATCTCCGGGAGGTGGGAATTGGGGCTGGAGTTTGGGAATTCCTTCACCGGGAACACATCCAAGCCTTGGAGGTGACCTTCATCCACATGGGACCTGGATCTGGATCTGGATTTGGACCTGGACCTGGACTTGGACCTGGACCTGGACCTGGACCTGGACCTGGACCTGGACCTGGACCTGGATTTGGACCTGGACCTGGATCTGGATCTGGATCTGGATCTGGATTTGGACCTGGACCTGGATCTGGACCTGGACCTGGACCTGGACCTGGACCTGGATCTGGATCTGGATCTGGACCTGGACCTGGATCTGGACCTGGATCTGGACCTGGATCTGGATCTGGAGTTGGACCTGGATCCAGGTCTGGATCCGGGATGGAGGGATGGAGCCTGCGCTGGAGGTGGGATCTGGAGGGAGCCCGGGATGATCCCACGGGAATGATCCAGCAGGGGCTCATCCCGAGCCCGAGCTGGGGTCGGATCCAAGCCTGGCTCCATCCCTGTGGATTCCCTGGGCCCTTCCTGGGCTGGGCTTTCCCAAACCTGAGCACCGTTTTCCTCTGGTTCGTGAGGAGGAATTCCCACCCCAGCTCCAGCAGGGATTATCCCAAACTCCAATTTTCCCTGCTGTGTCCATCCCAAGGAGGGGCAGGACCTGGATTTCTTTGTGGATTTTCCATGGAAAAGGGAATTTTCCTGGGATACACCTGAACCCAACCTCAGATCCAAAGGGTTGTGCCCACATCCCAAAAAACTCCAGGAGAAACCCTAAAAGCCGTGGCTGTTCCCACAGCTCTTCCCGGAGCCGAACCCTCCTGGGGTTCCTTTGTTTTTCTGTTTGAACAAGAAAAAAATGGGGAAAAAAAAAAGGAGTACCAAGGAAAAGAGCCAATGTAATTCCGAGGGTTGTTACACCCAAGGAAAACAGCCACGGATCCGTCAGCGCCAGGAATTCCAGCTGCAGGGAGAAGGAACACGGGCAGCTGGAGGGGCTGGCCGGGGCAGATCGGATTTCCAGGCTGGCTCAGTCACGCTGGGCTGGGCCCGGGAAGGAGAGATCCCAAAATCCCGGGGTTTGAGCCCAAAGCAATCCCAGCAAGTGGCTCAGAATCCTTGGAGCGGGGGATCCCAGGGATGGATCCGGATCTGGAGCTGGATCTGGAGGTGGATCGGACACCCGGAGTCCTGTGGGGTGGGTTTGGAGCAGGGGAGGACAGGGATTGGGCTGGACCTGGTCCTGGATATGGACCTGGACCTAGACCTGGTTCTGGTCCTGGTCCTGGTCCTGGTCCTGGATCTGGATCTGGTTCTGGAACTGGATCTGGATCCGGTTCCAGTCCTGGACTGGATCTAGACCTGGTCCTGGAATTGGATCTGGATCTGGATCCGGGTCTGGCTCTGGCTCCAGGGCTCCATCCTGCGGGATCCGAGCGGATCCCCGCTCCGGGCGGGATGGATCCGTCACCTCCGTGGGACCCAGTGGTTCCCAGGGGGATCCTCCGTTACACTCGGTGCCAGCATTCCCAGGATTCCCCTCAAATCCCAAACCGCCGGATCCAAGATTTCCTCAGGGTGGGAATGTGCTCTGGTGGGAATTCCTCCCAAAAACAATGGGATTAAGAAGGGGTGGTGGGAAAACCGGCATTCCCAACATTGGAAAAAACATCCCAGAAAAGTCTGGGAGCCGAGGCCCCTCTGCCGGGATCTGCCGGAGGGATCCAGCAGCAATTCCAGCCCTGTTGCCTCGGAAGGCTCCGTTTGGGAATGGGGCCGCCAATTCCTGGGAGAGCCCGGAATCTGGGAATATCAGCGTGGATTTCCTGGAGCCGGGTGGGCTGTGGCGTTTTCCCCTCCAGGATGGACATTCCAGGATCCGGGAGAGCGGATCCATCCCCGAGGGATGGGCCGGGAAGTCACCGGGAATGGTCCCACGGGCTTTGGATCAGCCCCTGGATGATGTCGGGATGGGATCGGGGGGATTTTGTGGAGGCCGGGAATGTTTTCCTCACCTCGGAGGCCGGGAAGGCCGGGAAGGCCGGGAAGGCCGGGCGGTCCCTCCATCCCTTCCGTGCCTCGGTCTCCTTTGGGTCCTGGTGGCCCTGGAAGACAACGGGAATCACATCCCGGATTCGGGAATGTGCAGCAGGACAGGGAGATCCAGGGATCCCCGAGAAACCTGGGAACAAAGCGGGGACAGAGGAGCTGCCGGAGCGGTTTTGTGATTTTAAACCTCCGGGATTTCTGGATGTTAAATCCCAAACTGGAATTCCACCGACCTGCTCCAAGTGCCAGGAAAATTCACCTGGAGGCTCCACCTTGAGCGCGACTCCGGGAATTTTCCTTTAGACCAAAAGCCGGGACACTCCCAATGAAACCATTGCAAGAAATCAGGGAAAATTTGGGAATGTTCCTAGAATCCCGGAATCCTGGGGGTTGGAAAGGATTTTAAGAATCATCCACTGGCAGGGACATTTGTCCAGCCGGGATGATCCTCTGGGAATTCTGGAGATGATCCTCGAGGAGAGGATTGGCAGTGGGATTTTGGTCAAATCCCGGGAACGAGTGGAAAATTCCAGTCCCGGGTTTTGTCCCTCATCCTGCAAAGGGTCAAATCCCAAAAGCTGGAAAGAATCGGGAGCCGAAACAATGGGAAGAAGGAATTTGAGGAGAAAAAAATAGAAGGGGGGGGGTGGGAAAGAATTCCTGGGATAAGGGAAAAGAGGGCAGGGAGAGGCTGGGAAGGGTCATTCCCACCCATCCAGGGGGAGCATCAGGAAGTGTTTTCCCAGAAATCCTAAAAGCCGGGAACTCGGGAAGCTGAGATCCAGCCAGGGCGATGGAAAAGGCTCAGGAGGAGCAGGGATGTGCAGTGGTTTTCATGGATCGGGAATTGGGCGCTGGGAATGTTCTGTTGGAATCCGTGGGATCCGGAGTGGGATCTGGAGTAGGTTCTGGAGCAGGATCCAGAGTGGGATCTGGAGCAGGATTCAGAGTGGGATCTGGAGTAGGATCTGGAACAGGATCCAGAGTGGGATCTGGAGTGGGATATGGAGTGGGATCTGGAGTGGGATCTGGAGTAGGATCTGGAGCAGGATCCAGAATGGGATCGGGAGCGGGATCTGGAGTGGGATCAGGAGCAGGATCCAGAGTGGGATCTGGAGTGGGATCTGGAGCAGGATCCAGAGTGGGATCTGGAGTGGGATCTGGAGCAGGATCCGGAGTGGGACCAGGAGTGGGATCTGGAGTGGGATCTGGAGTGGGACCAGGAGTGGGATCTGGAGCAGGATCGGGAGTAGGATCGGGAGTGGGATCCGGAATGGGATCCAGATCCATGTCAAGGCTGGGAAGCATCCTGGGCTGGCAATGGTCAAGGATGGGAAAGGATGATGGGAAATGTGGAATTCCCGGCCCTGACTGTCTCTGCCCCGGGTGGGAGCAGCTCCGGGGCTGAGGGGATGGAGGGATGGGTTAGGAATGGGAATGGACCCCGGATCGTGGGAATGGACCCTGGATCCTGGGAATGGACCCCAGATCCTGGAAAAAAATTCCAGACCCCTGAAATGGACTCCAGACCCTGGGAACAGACTCCAGACTCTGGGAACGGACCCCAGATCCTGGGAATGGAGCCCGGATCCTGGGAATGGACCCTTCCAGGGATGGGCCAGATGCAGATTTTCTGGAATTCCTGCTGGGATGGTCCCGTCCCAAGAGCAGCTCTTGGGACAGGAGCGGCCGGGCTGGAGGAAATCTGGGAAGGGTGGCTGGGAGAGGCTCCCGACCCTTCCCACAGCAGGCGGGAATTCCCATTCCTGCTGCATCCCGCCCTCCCGGCCTCCAATCCCTGAGGGATGGGATCCTCCTGTGGCCTTTGGGACCGGCTGGGATCCAGCAGATCCCACCCCGGGGTGGCGCGAGGGGATCTGGGCGGGCGGCGGATCCCAGGAATTCTCCCGAGACCCAGAACCCCTTCGTGTTCTCCTTCCCGAGGCACGGGAAGCGCTGGGAACAATCCCTGGATGCCCGAGAGGAGCCGGGGCCCTTCCTGAGCTGCCATCGGCCAAATCCGGGATCCAGGATCCAGATCCCGGGATAGCCGAGGATTCGGGGAGAAAGGGAAAGGCCGGGAATGGCTCGGCCAAATCCAGGAACACAACGGACTCACCCAAGGACATCTGGAGCTGGGATGAATCCAGCTGGGCACGAGGCCCCGGGAATTATCCATGGGATGGGAGGAGAGGGAAGTTCGGGATGCCAGGAATGTGTCAGGGCCGATAAATCCGGAGCTCGGGAAGGGATTTGGTTTGGGATAACGAGATTCCAGGGCTGGATCCCACCCTTGGTGGCTTCATCCCAGAGCGGGTGACGTCATTCCCGGGGATGGGGAGGGAAGAGCAGGATGCAGGAGTGGGGAAATAGGGAAATATTGAGGCAGAGGGATCCCAGAATCCCCAAAAAACGGGATTGGGAGCCGCTGTCCCCCAGGGATGAGGGAAAGGACCCTGGGAACTGTCCCGGGTATTCCAGGGGGATGGATCTCCTGGGGATCAACCACATCCGGCCCCTCCTGATCGGCAGCTGGAAAAGGGGAACAGCCCCGGCCTTTCCATCCAGAATTCCAGCGGGAATTCCCAGAGCTCCTGGGATTCTCCGTGGGGTTTCCCCCTCCCTGGCACAGGATTCCCAAGGAAGCTGTGGCTGCCCCTGGATTCTGGGAATGCCCAAGGCCAGGCTGGATGGGGTTTGGAGCAGCCTGGGACAGTGGGAGGTGTTGGAGTCGGAATGGGATTGAAGGGCCCTTCCCACCCAAACTCTTCCGGGATTTGGGAATGGCTGAGGCTGGAAAAGGAGGAGAAGGTGGGATGGGGGAAGTGGTTTCTTCTCTGCATCCTTGAGGGAGCCTTGGGAGCTTTCTTCCCACCCAGGGATGGGGAATGTTTGGAGACTCTGAGGGGATGGAGACACCCGAGCAGGGATGGACAGAGCTGGATCCGAGCCCAGGAGAGCCCTGGAGGGGCTGGAGCGTGTCCAGGGCAGGGAACGGAGCTGGGAAGGGGCTGGAGCCCCAGGAGAGGCTGAGGGAGCTGGGAAAGGGGCTCAGCCTGGAGAAAAGGAGGCTCCGGGGGCACCTTGTGGCTCTGCACAAGTCCCTGCCAGGAGGGGACAGCCAGGAGGGCTCGGGCTCTGCTCCCAGGGAACAGGGACAGGACAAGGGGAAATGGCCTCAGGCTGGGCCAGGGCAGGCTCAGGTGGGATATTGGGAACAATTCCTGCATGGAAAAGGCTGAGGAGAACTGGAGCAGGCCCAGGGGGGTTTTGGAGTCACCATCCTTGGAGGGATTAAAATCCATGTGGATTTGGGGGGACTCAGATCTGCAGTGGTGAATGGTTGGGGCACTGGGAGCACTGGGAGCACTGGGGCAGAGCACTGGGATCCCTCAGAGAGTTTTTCCAACCCCAACAACTCCACCGCTCCCTGACGGATTCCCCCAGCCCGGCCACACCCCAGAGATTTGGACCTCGGTGACACCACTCCATCCTCCCCGCAGGACCACAGGGAGACCCTTCCTGATCCTGACCCATTCCTGATCTCAGCCCGCTCCTGATCCCAGCCCATTCCTGATCCCGGCCTGCTCCCAATCCCGGTCCATTCCCGATCCCAGCCCACTCCTGATCCCAGCCCATTCCCGATCCCGGCCCATTCCTGCTCCCGGCCCATTCCCGATCCCGCTCACCGCGGATCACGGAGACGTTCCGGAGCGCCGCAGAATGCTCCCAGTCCTTCAGGCGCAGCTCCTCGGTGACGTTGTCGAGCAGGGCCAGCTCCAGCCTCAGCTGCCGCTCCACGGCCGCCTGCTCCATCCTCATCCTCCGCGCCTCCGCGCTGGCGTTGCCCAGGAGCCCCTGGAGATCCCGGAGCCGGGAGCGCTGCAGGCGGACGTCGTAGGAGAAGCTGCGGTTCATGGAATCCACGGCTCCTGCCAGCGCCGTCACCTGCTCGCCCAGGAGTTCCAGGCGCCCGCCCAGGTGGCCCAGGAGGTGCTGGTGGTGCTCCAGGAGCAGCCGGCTGCCGTTGGCGTCCACGGAGAGCCGGGACAGCTCCAGCTGGGCCGCGTCGCTCTGCCGGAGCAGGGAATCGCGGAGCCGGGCCACGGAGCGATCCGTCTGTCCGGCCTGGTCCCGCAGGCCGTGCAGGAACCCCTCCAGCCGCCGCAGAGAGTCCGAGTGGTTCTGCAGGAGCTCCTGGAGGCTCCAGACGTGCTCCAGGAGTTCTCCTCCCGTGGGAACGGGGAGCAGCAGCCGCAGCCGCAGGTCCCGGAAGGTCTCGTTGAGCCGCTGGACGTCACCCAGCAGAGCCTGCAGATCCTCGGGAGACGCGCAGGGTCGGGATGCTGGGATGGATGGATGGATGGATGGATGGATGATGGATGGATGGATGGATGGATGGATGATGGATGATGGATGGATGGATGGATGGATGGATGGATGGATGATGGATGGATGGATGGATGATGGATGGATGGATGATGGATGGATGGATGGATGGATGGATGGATGGATGATGGATGGATGATGGATGGATGGATGGATGGATGGATGGATGGATGGATGGATGATGGATGGATGGATGGATGATGGATGGATGGATGATGGATGGATGGATGGATGGATGGATGGATGATGGATGGATGGATGGATGGATGATGGATGGATGGATGATGGATGGATGGATGGATGATGGATGGATGGATGGATGATGGATGGATGGATGGATGGATGATGGATGGATGGATGGATGGATGGATGGATGATGGATGGATGGATGATGGATGATGGATGATGGATGATGGATGGATGGATGATGGATGATGGATGGATGATGGATGGATGGATGGATGGATGGATGGATGGATGGATGATGGATGATGGATGGATGGATGATGGATGGATGGATGGATGGATGATGGATGGATGGATGATGGATGGATGGATGATGGATGGATGGATGGATGGATGGATGGATGATGGATGGATGGATGATGGATGGATGATGGATGGATGATGGACGGACGGACAGACGGACGGATGGACGGATGGATGGATGGATGGATGGATGACGGATGGATGGAGGAGAGCGGTGGGAGGTCAGGAGGAGCTCTGGGATGTGGGATCCTGCCCCCCTCCCAGGGAATTCCCAGCTCCTCAAAGCCCAGAGGAGAAATTCCTGGCCCAAATTTTCCACTCCCAGGAGCTGAGGATGGAGAAGGGCGGCAGGATCCTGGAGTGCTCCAGGTGGGAAGGAAAAGCTCATCCCATTGGATAGGGACACTTCCCCTGATCCCAGGCTGCTCCAGCCTTTCCTTGGGCATTCCCTGGGATTCTCTGGGAATTCCTTCCCAAGCTCCCAGCTCCCCTTTCCCAGTGGGAAGCCATTCCCTGGCTCCTGGCCCTGCGGCCCTTTCCCAAATCCCAGCTCTCCCGCAGCCCCTGGAGCCTTGGGAAGCGGCTCCCAGGATTCCCTGGAGCTCAGGGTTTTCCTTGGAGCTTCATCCCACAGGATTTTCCTGCTAGGGAGGCAGAATTCAAGCCTGGAGCCATCCCAGCAGCTCCCAAGGATCCTGGAATGCTTCAGGTGGGAAGGGACCTTGGATCCCATCCCATTCCTGACCCCTCCCCTATCTCTGGCTGCTCCAAGCCCTGTCCAAGCTGGAATCCGGTCCCTCCAGGCATCTTTACAATCCCACAAATCCCAGAGTTTATCCGGAATTCCGGCTGGGATTCTTCTCCTGGGCCAGGCTGAGGTTTGGTTCCCTCTGCTCATCCCAGCTGGGCCCTGGGAGGGATCTGAGGGATTGGGATTGGGACTGGGATTGGGATTGGGATTGGGACTGGGATTGGGATTGGGTCTGGGATGGGGATTGGGATTGGGATTGGGATTGGGATTGGGATTGGGATTGGGACTGGGATGGGGATTGGGATTGGGACTGGGATTGGAATTGGGATTGGGACTGGGATTGGGATTGGGATTGGGATTGGGATTGGGATTGGGATTGGGATTGGGATTGATCCGGTGGGACAGATCCCACGGGAAGGATGGAGAAGTCCAGGGAAAGCCATTCCTTGAGGAGAAGCATGGGGATATTCGGATAAAACGTGGGGATATTTGGGATTTTGCCGTTATTTGGTAATAACAAGAGGGAACAGAGTTTTGCCAGGGGAAGTTCAGGCTGGAATTAGGAACAATTCCCTCATGGAAAAGGTGCCTCAGGGGTGGAATTCCCGTTCCTGTAGGGGTTAAATCCGTGTGGATGCGGCACTTGGGAACCTGGATCAGGGGAATGGTTGGTCTCCAGGAGATCCAAGGAGTTTTCCGACCCCAACGATCCCACAATTCCATGAAAAGGTTGGAGATCAGTCCCAGCCACAGGCTCAGAGGATTTTCAGTGGATTGTGGGGAGCAGGGATTTAGGGAATGCGAATTCCCAGGGGCCTGAGTTCCATGCGGAAAACTCCGGCTCCAGGGAGGAAAATCCCCCTTTCCCGCCACTCCCAGGCCTTTCCTTGGATTTTTGACACTTTTCCCAGCCTCTTTTCCAAGGAAGGTCCCGTGGCCCAGCTGGATCCCAAAGAATTCCCGGCCAAACCCTCTCCAGAACATTCCAGGACAGGTCGGACGGGGCTCGGAGCAAGCCGGGAGAGCGGGAAGCGTCCCATGGAATTGGAGACCCTTCCGTGTCCTTTCCCAGCGGAATCATTCCGTGATTCCCCTTCCCCTCGGACGGAGGAAATTCCCATCTCCATGTTTGTCTCCAGGAGCCCAGGAAGGGATTTTCCGTGGGAAATCCAAGCCCTCCGGCACCGAGGATGTCCGTGAACATTCCCGGTTTTCCAAGGAAGTTGAGGCTGTCTCTCCCTGCGCTTCCCAGCTGGATGTGATCCCGTTATCCCACACCGTCCCCTGCCCGTGGTTTTCCAGCTGGGATTGACCCAGCTCAGAATTCCAGGACTCGGCTGCATCCAAATCCAGAGGCTTGGCTTAAAATTCCAAACCTCTGGAAAACCACAGCCACAGAGACGATTCCCTGATTTCCCTCTCCCCTTCGCTTCCCCTTTCCAAGATTCCGGGTGACAAACCCCGGGGGGCGAAGCCGTTTTCCTGGGCTTTTCCTGGAATCCCGCCAGTCCCGCTGCTCCGGGAGGTGGGAATTGAAGGATTCCCGGTGCCGGAGGTTGTTGTTGTTGTTATTCCTGGAGCTCATCCCGAATCCCTCGCTCCGGGATCCGCCGGCCAACAACAACATCCAAACAATTCGCGGCTGGGAATCGCTGGGAGCTGCCTCGGAATTCCGGGAAAATTTTCCTCTGGCCTTTCCCAGCTCTTGGAGAGCAGCCGGGGGGATTTGGGGATGGGAAAGGGAGGAGTTCACATCCCTTCCCGCCACGGATAACGGGATAAACTCCGGGAAGGAGGGGTGGGAACAGGAAGCTGGTCCATGTTTCCTACCCGTCCGGGATGATCCTGGGATTTGGGATTCGACCGGGAATTCCCAAATTTCTGGACGAGGACGAGGGGGAAACAAGCCTGAGGCAGCAGGATCCCGTGGAATGCCAGGATGAGCCGTGGCATTCCCGAGGGGAATTCTGGGCATTCCCAAGGGGCTTTGCCATCCCTGCACTCACCAAAATTTGGGAAAGAGGAGGCGGAAGCCTTGGGAAGTGCCGGGATAACACCCTGCCCGCATCCCATCGTCCTGATCCCAGGAAATCCCGGCTGGGCACGAGCGATGGGAACAATTCCAGCTCCGGGCAGGCGCTTCCCGAACCCCTCCGGAGCCTCGGCATTCCCAGCGTTCCATCCTCAACCCCTGCGGCAATTCCAGCCTCTCCGAGATCCCAATCCCAGCCGCTCCCAGTGCTCCGTGCACAGTCGGAAGGATCCCACAGATCCCAGAAGAGATCTCAAGGATCCCAGCCTAGATCCCACGGATCCCAGCAGAGATCCCAACAATTCCAGCTGGAAGGATCCCACAGATTCCAGAAGAGATCCCAAGGATCCCAGCCTAGATCCCACGGATCCCAGCAGAGATCCCAACAATTCCAGCCGGAAGGATCCCACGGATCCCAGCAGAGATCCCAAGGAT
This sequence comes from Cyanistes caeruleus, assembly GCF_971803275.1. NCBI lineage: Eukaryota > Metazoa > Chordata > Aves > Passeriformes > Paridae > Cyanistes > Cyanistes caeruleus. Next base: position 1,195,790 of record NC_141702.1, on the reverse strand, counting down.
CCCAGCAGAGATCCCAGCAATTCCAGCTGGGAGGATCCCACGTATCTTAGCCTAGATCCCAAGGATTCCAACTTGGATGCCAAGGATCCCAGCAGAGATCCCACAGATCCCAGCCTAGTTCCCAACAATCCCAGCAGAGATCCCAAGGATCCCAATCTACATCCCAAATATCTCAACCTAGATCCCCACCTAGGTCCCAGCCAAGGAGCTCCTCGGAATTCTGCCGGATCCCAACTTTCCCTCCCCTGGAGGGTCTGGAAAACCCTTCCAGCAGGAATTCCAAGGAATTCCGTGGACGCTCCTGGCCCTGGGAGGATCCCAGGCCCGGCCTCACCTGCCAGGACGAAGATTCCCACCAGGATGAGGAGGACCAGGAGGTAAAGGCCCAGCACGGAATATTTCAGCGCCGCCGCCGAGCCCAGCCGGCCGCAGCATCCCGAGCTCTTCGCCTTCCGGCCGGGATCTGCAGGATAGAGCGGGAAGGGGCTCAGCGGATCCCTGGGAATGCCGTGGGAATGGTTGGGATCGGCCTGGCCGGGTGGGGAGGCACGAGGGGCTCCGGCCTTGGGAGCATCCGAGGAAAAGTTGGATGGGGTTGGAGCAGCCAGGGATAGGGGAGGGGTCAGGAATGGGATGGGATCCAAGGTCCCTTCCCACCTGAAGCATTCCAGGATCCTCGGGAGCTGCTGGGATGGCTCCAGGCTTGAATTCTGCTTCCCTGGCAGGCAAATCCCACGGGATGCAGCTCCAAGGAAAACCCTGAGCTCCAGGGAATCCTGGGAGCCGCTTCCCAAGGCTCCAGGGGCTGCGGGAGAGCTGGGATTTGGGAAAGGGCCGCAGGGCCAGGAGCCAGGGAATGGCTTCCCACTGGGAAAGGGGAGCTGGGAGCTCGGGAAGGAATTCCCAGAGAATCCCTGGGAACCTCCAAGGAAAGGCTGGGATGGGCTCGGAGCAGCCTGGGATAGGGAAAGTTGAGCTTTAAGGTCTCTTCCCACCACAACCATTCCCTGCTGGATCCTGGCAGGAGCAGCGGATTTCTGGGAGCAGCTTTTCCCAGCATTCCAGAGCCTCCCGGATTCCCCAAATCCGAGTTTCCCCCAGAAGACACCGGCAGAAGGAGGGGGAGAAGCCCAGAATTCCCAGCTGGATCCGTGGGTTCCTCCTTCCCGGTGTTTTGTGCTCCTTGGAGCTCCAGGGCTCCGATCCCACGGGAGAGGGAGAACCTCAAATCCAAACCCCCGGTGGAGACAGCGCTGATCCATGGCCGGATCCATGGAGCATTCCAGCCGGGATTTGGGATCTCATCCCATGACAATTCCCAGCTCCAGCTTCAGTCATTCCAGCCGGGATTTGGGATCTCATCCCACGCCAATTCCCAGCTCCAGCCTGGATCATTCCAGCTGGGATTTGTGATCTCATCCCACGCCAATTCCCAGCTCCAGCCTGGATCATTCCAGCCGGGATTTGGGATCTCATCCCACGCCAATTCCCAGCTCCAGCCTGGATCATTCCAGCTGGGATTTGTGATCTCATCCCAGGGCAATTCCCAGCTCCAGCTTCAGCCATTCCAGCCGGGATTTGGGATCCCATCCCATGACAATTCCAAGCTCCAGCCTGGCCCATTCCAGCCGGGATTTGGGATCCCATCCCATGGCAATTCCCAGCTCCAGCCTGGCCCATTCCAACTGGGATTTGGGATCTCATCCCAGGGCAATTCCCAGCTCCAGCTTCAGCCATTCCAGCCGGGATTTGGGATCCCATCCCATGACAATTCCCAGCTCCAGCCTGGCCCATTCCAGCCGGGATTTGTGATCTTATCCCAGGGCAATTCCCAGCTCCAGCCTGGATCAATCCAACTGGGATTTGGGATCTCATCCCACGCCAATTCCAAGCTCCAGCCTGGATCACTCCAGACGGGATTTGGGATCTTTTCCCAGGGCAATTCCCAGCTCCAGCCTGGCCCATCCCAGTGGGATGGAGCCGCTCCTTGGAATTCCGCCCTGGAACGCATGGATCGGGGGATCCCGGCATTCCCATCCCTGTCCTTCCCAAGCTCCATCCCAGGAAAACAGGGATGCTTGGAAAAGCCTCCAGCCGGGAAAGGCTCACGGTGGGCGGATCCCGAAACTCCCGAACCTTTGGAGCTGGGAATGCGCTCCGGGATCGAGGGGAGCGATCCCGAGGGAATCCGGGAAGCTCCGCCGGGATCTCCTCCCCCTCTTCCCACGCCAGAATTCCCGGAGCCATTCCCGGGATGAGGAGAGCGCCGATGTTTTCCCGACTTTCCGCCCTTCCCGCGGCTCCCGATCCAGCCGCTCCCATTCCCGGCCCCTGGAAGCGCGGCCGGGAGGGTTTGTCCACGGAAAGGGCCGGGATCCAAGGAAAAGCGAGCATTCCCTGCCCAGGCTCCGGGGAGCCGGGATTTGGAGTCCCCGAATCCCTGGAAAAGGGCCGGGAACGCCGATCCCTGGCGAGCGGAAGGTTTGGATCCCTCTCCCTGTGGATCCTCGGCTTTCCCGGCGGGAATTTCCCAGGAATTCGGGCGGGATCCGGGTGCTCCCGTGCTCAGGGATGGCTTCGCTCCCGCCCCTTCCCAGAAATCCCGCTCCAGAGGCTTCTCCCGTGGGAATGGCGCTCCCGGGAGGGTCATCCCCGCCTTGGGACCAGCCCTGAGAATTCCAGGCGGAATTCCATAAAATTCCCAAAGCCAGTTCCTCCAGCCTTTCCCAGGGACAGGGATTTGCTGGGAATTCTGGGATCGGTCCTGGACTCTTCCCTCCCGGCTTTTCCAGCTGTTTGCCGATGGGAAAGGCTGGGAAGAGCAGGGATATCAACATTTGGGAACGGGATCCACACCCAGGGGTCTCCTGGATGGGAAATTCCCGCCCTCTGGATCCAAAGGTGTCCCTACAGCCACAGAATTCCCCTTAGGATCACCTCCCTGAGCCCTTCGTGGCATTCCCAGAAGGAATTTATCCGGAGCTGGATGTTCCCAGCCCCTCCCCACCCCCCCGGCCGGGAATTCCTTCCCAAGCTCCCAGCTCCCCTTTCCCAGTGGGAAGCCATTCCCTGGCTCCTGGCCCTGCGGCCCTTTCCCAAATCCCAGCTCTCCCGCAGCCCCTGGAGCCTCGGGAAGCGGCTCCCAGGATTCCCGGGATCCTTCCCTGATCCGGCTGCACATTCCCGGCTCTCCCAGCCCGGGATTGGATCCAGCCCCATCCCGACTCCTCCTGGAGAAGGAATTTCGGGATCCAGGGGCATCACTGGGAATTCCCAACTCCAGGAAGGGTCTCCCTTCCCTTTTCCATCCCCGAATTCCATAAAAATCCCTCGGGACGGATCCTGAGTGTCCTCCGGGATGGTTTGGGTGGGAAGGGACCTCAAATCCCATCCCAGGGACACCTCCCATCATCCCAGGCTGCTCCAAGCCCCATCCCAGCTTTCCTTGGATGCTCCCGGGGCCGGGGGAGCCGCAGAATCCCTGGAAAAGCCGTGCCGGGGCCTTCCCAGGAGCATTCCAGCTGCTGCTCCCATTCCCGGGGCCGGGAATCCCGGAGCTGGAGCTCCTTCCTGAACCATCCCAGCTCCGGGAGCGCTCCCTGCTCCCATTCCCGCTGCGGGGCCGGAGAGGGAGCCAGAGGTGGAGCCAGAGGGGATCTGGAGGCAGATCCAGAGGTGGATCCAGAGGCAGATCCAGAGGTGAATCTTGAGGTGGATCCAGAGTTGAATACAAAGGTGGATCCAGAGGCAGATCTGGAGTGGATCCGGAGTGGATCCGAAGTGGATCTGGAGTGGATCCGGAGTGGATCCGAAGTGGATCGGGAGTGGATCCAGAGGTGGATCCAGAGGTGAATCTCAAGGTGGATCCAGAGTTGAATACAAAGGTGGATCCAGAGGCAGATCTGGAATGGATCCAGAAGGGGATCCAGAGGTGGATCCGAAGTAGATCTGGAGTGGATCTGGAGGTGGATCCGGAATGGATAAGGAGTGGATCCCGAGTGGATCCGGAGGTAGATCCAGAGTTGAATACAGATTCAGATCCAGAAGAAAATCAGGATCCGGAGTGGATCCTGAATGGATCCGGAGGTGGATCCTGAGCTGACCCCGAGTGGATCCCGAGTGGATCGGGAGCAGATCCGCCCTCACCGTCCTCGCAGAGGTTCAGCCTGGAGAGGCTCCTTCCCTCCAGGGGCTCCTCGGGGGCGGCTCCGCTGCGGCGCTCGGAGAAGGTGCGCAGCTGCAGCGCCTTGCTCTCCATCCTGCGGGAAAAGCGGGAATGTCCCACCGGATCCCGGCCTGGCAGGATCCCGATCCCGGCTCATCCTGCCCGCCTCAGGCTCCGGGGTGGAGCAGGTGAGGCCCCACCTGGAGAGACCCCAGAGCGGCTCCCGGGGCTGGGAGAGCCGGGAATGTGCAGCCGGATCAGGGAGGGATCCCGGGAATCCTGGGAGCCGCTTCCTGAGGCTCCAGGGGCTGCGGGAGAGCTGGGATTTGGGAAAGGGCCGCAGGGCCAGGAGCCAGGGAATGGCTTCCCACTGGGAAAGGGGAGCTGGGAGCTCGGGAAGGAATTCCCAGAGAATCCCTGGGAGCGTCCAAGGAAAGACTGGAGCAGCCTGGGATGGTGGGGTTGGAATGGGATGGGATTGAAGATCCCTGGATCTCACCCAAACCATTCCAGGATTCTGGGATCGAGGACACTCAGGATCCATCCCGAGGGATTTTTATGGAATTCAGGGATGGAAAAGAGAAGGGAGACCCTTCCTGGAGTCCCCAATTCTCAGGGAATTCCCAAAATTCCTTCTCCAGGAGGAGAATGGGAATGTCCAAGGAGCGGCTGGATGGGGTTTGGCGCAGGGACAGATCCATGGATTCTGTGTTCCCTGGGATTGTTGTCCCCCCCACCCCAGTTAAAGCATTCCCAGCTCCTGGTCCCACTTCCAAGGGGGAAACCCCATCCGTGGATTCCAGAGGGGGCTCTCAAACCCCCCCGGGAACGAGGATGGCGGGAACAGGGGCAGGAGCATCCCGGGGGAGCGGGGTACGGAGAAACCCCCGGCCGGGATTCTCCCGGGACACCGGGACGGGAACATTCCCGGGAATGCCGGGCCAAAAATCCCCACAGGGGTTTGGGGCAGGAATTCCCCTGGGGAAACGGGGACAGGGAGAAGCGGGATAGGAACCGGGATAGGAAACGGGATAGGAAACGGGACAGGGAGAACCGGGACAGGGAGAACCGGGACAGGGAGAACTGGGGTAGGAACCGGGATAGAAACCGGGACATGGAGAACCGGGATAAGAACTGGGATAGGGAGAAGCGGGATAGGAACTGGGGTAGGGAGAAGCGGGATAGGAACCTGGACAGGAACTGGGATAGGGAGAACCGGGACAGGGAGATCTGGGATAGGAACCAGGACAGGAACTGGGATCATCCCAGGGGCACCGGGACAGGGGGAACCGGGGCAGAGGAATTCGGGACTGGAGCATTCCCGGGAACTGGGGCTGGATCATCCCTGGGAGAGGCCGGAGCAGGGATTGGGGAACCGGGACAGGAACATCCCCTGGGACAGCCGGGACACGGGGACTGGGGACCGGAGCATTCCCGGGACTCAGGGACTGGGGACCGGAGCATCCCCGGGACTCGGGGACTGGGAACCGGAGCATTCCCGGGAATCAGGGATTGGGGACCGGAGCATTCCCGACATTCCCGGGGCCGCAGACCCTCCCTCCCCGCGCACCCCGGGGTTCCCCCGGCCCGGTCCCCCCGGTCCCGCTCACCCGCGGGATTTCCCGAGCTTCCCGTGGCCTCTTCCCGGGATTTCCCTCAGCGCCCGCGCTGTGTCCGGGCCGGGCCCGGGGCCCGAGGGGGGCGAGGGGAGGACCCGGGCGGCGGCGGCGGCGGCGGGGCCCGGCAGCCGCCCATGGGAGCGGGGCAGGGACCGAGCGGGGCTGGGACCGAGCGGGGCTGGGACCGAGCGGGGCTGGGGCTGAGCGGGGCTGGGGCTGAGCGGGGCTGGGACCGAGCGGGGCCGGGACCGAGCGGAGCTGGAACCGAGCAGGGCTGGGGCTGAGCGGAGTTGGAACCGAGCGGAGCTGGAACCGAGCGGGACCGGGACCGAGCGGAGCTGGAACCGAGCGGGGCTGGGACCGAGCGGGGCCGGGACCGAGCGGGGCCGGGACGGGGCCGGGACGGGGCCGGGACCGGGACCGGGACCGGGACCGAGCGGAGCTGGGACCGAGAGGGGCTGGGACCGAGTGGGGCTGGGACCGAGCGGGACCGAGCGGGGCTGGAACCGAGCGGGACCGAGCGAGACCGAGCGGGACCGAGCGGGGCTGGGACCGAGCGGGGCTGGGACCGAGCGGGGCTGGGACCGAGCGGAGTTGGAACCGAGCGGGGCTGGGGCTGAGCGGGACCGAGCGGGGCTGGAACCGAGCGGGGCCGGGACCGAGCGGGGCCGGGACCGAGCGAGGCTGGAACCGAGCGGGACCGAGCGGGGCTGGGGCTGAGCGGAGCTGGAACCGAGCGGGGCTGGAGCCGAGCGGGGCTGGGGCTGAGCGGGACCGAGCGGGGCTGGGACCGAGCGGGACCGAGCGGGGCTGGGACTGAGCGGGGCTGGGACCGAGCGGGGCTGGGGCTGGGGCTGAGCGGGGCCGCCCAGGCCGTGGCCTTTTGTAGGAACGGGAGCGGGGCTGCGCTCCCCCCGCCCCTTCCCTCCCTCCCTCCCTCCCTCCCTCCCTCCCTCCCTCCCTCCCTCCCTCCCTCCCTCCCTCCCTCCCTCCCTCCCTCCCTCCCTCCCTCCCTCCCTCCCGGCCCGCCCCGAGCCGGGAAAAACGGGGCTGGAACTCCTGGGATAACCGGGATAAGGGAAACCGGGACAGGGAGACTCTCCCGGGAAAAGCCGGACAGGGGGGACCGGGACAGGAGCGTTCCTCGGGAAAACCGGGATGGGAACATCTCCCGGGATAAACGGGACAGGGAGAAGAGGGGCAGGAGCATCCCCCGGGAAATCAGGTCATGGAGAGAGGGAATCGGGGCTGGAATATTCCCGGGAGAAGCGGGACAGGGAGAACCGAGGCAGAAATATTCCCGTGGGAACCGGGGCTGGAGTATTCCCGGGAAAATGGAAAGAGGGAATTGGGGCTGGAATATTCCCGGGAGAAGCGGGACAGGGAGAACCGAGGTTGGAATATTCCCGAGGGAATCGGGGCTGGAGTATCCCAAGGGCAGAGGAGCGGGAGCGCCCAAGAGTTCACTCCTTGGAAAAAGGCGGAGTTTCCCCTGGAATTCCTGCCCGGAGAGAAGGAGGCGGGTCCGCGTCCCAGCTCCAGGGAATTCCCATCCTTCCACTCCCAATTCCCGGCCCGCAGGAGAATCCCAAACCCCGGGAGTGGCGAGAGGAGCCGCCGGGGAAACTGAGGCACGGAGGGGGATGATCCCAAACTCCGGCCTCGCGGGAAGAGCTGGGAATGACGGTCCGGGATGAAGGGAAGGGCCCGGCTTCGTCTTTTCTCCAGGAAAGGCCAAAAATATTGGGAATTTTTGAGTGGATTTCGGGAGGTTTCGGCGGAATCGGGTTCCGGTGGCTTTTCCTCCTCCTCGCTTCCCATCCATGGATTTGTCCCGGGATTCCGGCCTGGGGGAGCCTCGCCCCTCTGGATTCTGCCGGAAAAGCGGGATGAGGTGGGGGGCGGAAAGGGATTGAAAAGAATTAAAATGGAATAAAACCCGCTCGGGAGCCGGGAATGACTCAAATCATCCCTGCGGCTCAAATCCCTTCCATGGAATTCTGGATTCCATGGAATTCTGGATTCCATGGAATTGCTGAGGCTGGGAAAGCCCTGGGCAGGGTGGGAGCAGGGAAGCGCCGGTGGATCCCAGCGGATTATTTGGGAATGTGGGGTGGGAAAAGGCCCCGATCCCAACCCTGTCCCGGCAATCCCGCGGATTCCACCGGGATCCAATCCCAAATCCTCCAGATCCTGTCTGGAAGTGCTCCAGGCCAGGCCGGAGCACGCTGGGATCAGGGAATGATTCCCAGCCCCTGGAATTTCGGGTCCCTTCCCACCAAAACCCTTCCACGCTGAGAATCCCGTGAGGAATTTCTCTTCCCGAGGATTCCCGCAGGAATTTCCTCTCTCCGAGCTCATTCCTCATTCCCGGCCCGTCCCATGGGGGGATTTTTTTTTTTTTAATGGAAAACCTTCAAGGCTGGAATTCCCAGGAATTTTCCCATGGGATTTGGATCCCGGTTGTGGCACCGAGCGAGGCTGGGTGAGAATTGGGGGCAATTCCCGCCTGGAAAGGTTTTCCAGCCCTTCCGGCTGTCCAGGGCCCCTCGGAATCCCTGGATTTGGGGGGACAGGGATGGGGGCTGGGAAGGGCTGGGTCTATGGGCTCCCAGGGATTTTCCAAGCGCAAGAATTCCATGGTTTTTCTGGCCACGCGCCCGGGAACCGCAACATTCCTTGGAGGATGATCCCAGGGAATCAGCGGATTCTGGGATGGGGTTTTTTTGGGAAGAGGATTCCAGGATCTTCCAGTCCCAGCCCCTTTTCCATGGGCAGGGGCACCTCGCGCTATCCCAGGATGCTCCAAGCCCATCCATGGGCACTCCAACCATCCAGGGATTCTCTGGGAATTCCAGCCCAGCCGGGAATTCCTTCCCAAATTCCCGCTTTGCCGTTTCCAACAGCTCCTTTCCATGATTTTCCCCGCCCCAATCCCAGCCCCAGCTGATCCCGATATTCCAGACTCGCGCCGGGATCGGGAGGGATCTCCCGGGAAAAATCCCACAGGAAACCCACAGAAATCCCACAAGGAATCACCCCTCGGGCCTGGAAAACCCCATGGATTCATGGAATTGTCCAGGCTGGAAAAGAGCTCTGAGAGCACCGAGTCTGGCGGGAGTTGGGACCTCTCCCTTTTCCCGGGAATCCTGAGGAGGAAAATTCCACCCTGGGGGCCCGGAAAGCGGGAATAGAGCTGGGATTGGGAAATTTCATGGAATTCTGGAATGGTTTGGGTGGGAGAGTGCCTAAATCCCATCCCATTCCAACCCCGACACCTCCCGCTATCCCAGGCTGGATCCATGGGATCCATGGATCTTCTATCCCATCCCATTCCAACCCCAATCCCAGGCTGCTCCAACCTTTCCTTGGATGCTGCCAGGGATTCTCTGGGAATTCCCAGCCGGGAATTCCTTCCCAAATTCCCGCTTTGCCGTTTCCAACAGTTCCTTTCCATGATTTTACCCGCCCCAATCCCAGCCCCAGCTGATCCCGATATTCCAGACTCGCGCCAGGATCGGGAGGGATCTCCCGGGAAAAATCCCACAGGAAACTCACAAAAATCCCACAAAAGAACCCCCCGGGAATGTCGGGATCCAGGGGAGGGATGGCGGGCTGGGATCTCGGGATGCAATTCCCGAGCTGCTGCCGCCCCCCAAAGGCCTCGCTCGGCACAGCCAGCCCGAGGGAGCCAAAAATCCATGGAAAAGCCGGGAAATGCCTCCCTTGGAATCGCAGCTTTGATCCCGGAGCCGTCCGAGGGCCGGAGGGAGGATTTGGGATCGCCCGTTCCAGGCGGGAACATCCCGGAAAGCCGGGAAGGAACTCGGGGATCAGATCCCGCTCCAGGGGGAGATCCCGCCCTTCCCATTAAAGATCCCGGAGAATTCCCGGATCCATCGCGCCTTTCCCTTCATTTTCCTCATTTTCCCCAAGTTTTTCTTCCTCTTTTTATTTTATTTTCCCTTTTTTTTTTCTTTCATTCCCACCTTTTCCTCCTTTTCTCCCTCTATTTTCCTCATTTCCCTTTGCTTTTCCCCCTTTTCCCCCTTTTCCCACACATTTTTACCCATTTTTCCCCTCGATTTTCCCTTTTTGTTTTTTCCTGTTTTTTTCCCCATTTTCCTGCTTTTCCCACCCATTTTACCCCCTTCCTCTCCGTTTTCCTTTTTCCTGATTTTTTCCTGGTTTTTCCTGGTTTTTTCCTGGTTTTCCCCCTTTTTCCTGCTTTTCCCACCCATTTTTACCCCTTCCCCTCAGTTTTCCCTTTTTCTGTTTTTTTTTTTCCCTAGTGTTCTGGTTTTTTCCTGGTTTTTCCCTTTTTCCTGGTTTTCCCTCCCATTTTATCCTCTTCCCGACAATTTTTCCTTTTCCTGGTTTTTTTCCCTGTTTTTGCCTCTTTTCTTGGTTTTTCCTCCCATTTTTTACCCCCTTTCCCCTCAATTTTCCCTTTCCATGTTTTTTTCCTGGTTTTTCCTGTTTTTTTCCTGTTTTTCTCTTTTTTTCCTGCTTTTCCCTCCCATTTTTACCCCCTTCCCCTCAATATTCCTTTTTCCTGATGTTTTCCTGGTGTTTTCCTGGTGTTTTTCCCGTTTTTTCCCCTCTTTTCCCGGTTTTCCCCCGTTTGAGGAGCAGCTTTGGCTGGAGCCCAGTTCTGGGGGGATTTCTCCTGATTTTGGGGTTTCTTTGGGGATTTGAGCTCGTTTTGGCTCCGGGGATGGAAACGATCCCAAAGAATCGCCGGGAATTCCGGAGGCAAAGCCGAAAATGGGGATTTTATGGGGAAAAGGGAAAAAGGGAAAGGGAAGGGAAAAGGAAAAGGGAAAAAGGAAAAAAAGGAAAAAAGGGGAAAAAGGAAAAGAAGGGAAAAGGGAAAAAAAGGGAAAAAAAAGGAAAAAAAGGGGAAAAAGGAAAAGAAGGGGAAAAGGAAAAAAAGGAAAAAAAGGAAAAAAATAAAAAAAGGAAAAAAAAGGAAAAAATAGGAAAAAATTGAAGAAAATGGAAGAAAAAAAAGGAAAAAAAAGGGGAAAAAAAGGAAAAAAAGGGAAAAAAGGGGAAAAAATAGGGAAAAAAAGGAAAAAGGGAAAAAGAAAAAAAGGAAAAAAGGGAAAAAGTGAAAAAATAGGAAAAAAAGGAAAAAGGGAAAAAGAAAAAAAGGAAAAAAGGGGAAAAAAAGGAAAAAAGGAAAAAAGAAAAGAGGAAAAAGGAAAGGAAAGGAAAGGAAAGGAAAGGAAAGGAAAGGAAAGGAAAGGAAAGGAAAGGAAAGGAAAGGAAAGGAAAGGAAAGGAAAGGAAAGGAAAGGAAAGGAAAGGAAAGGAAAGGAAAGGAAAGGAAAGGAAAGGAAAGGAAAGGAAAGGAAAGGAAAGGAAAGGAAAGGAAAGGAAAGGAAAGGAAAGGAAAGGAAAGGAAAGGAAAGGAAAGGAAAGGAAAGGAAAGGAAAGGAAAGGAAAGGAAAGGAAAGGAAAGGAAAGGAAAGGAAAGGAAAGGAAAGGAAAGGCGAATTGAGCGGGGAAGGGGAGGAGGAGGAGGAGGGAAGGTAGAGGGAGGGGAGGGGAGGAGGGAGAGGGAGGGGAGGGGAGGAGGGAGAGGGAGGGGCGGCCCCGCTGTTGAATAATTCAGCGCTGGGAGTGGGGGGAGCTCCGCGCCGGCACCGAGACCGCACCGAGCTCAGCTCCGGAGCGCCGCACCAGGACCGGCATCGGCACCGGCATCGGGATCGGGATCGGGACCGGCATCGGGCACCGGGACCGGGATCGGCATCGGCATCGGCGTCGGCATCGGCATCGGCATCGGGCACCGGGACCACCTCGGGCACCGGCACCGCATCAGGTACCGGGCTCTGCACCGGGACCGCCCCGCGCACCTCGCTCCTCGCATCGGCACCGGCACCGGCCCGGAACCAGCCCGGGCTCCGCTCCAGGACCGCGCCGGGACCACCCCGAGCTCTGCACCGAGCACCGGGACCGGCACCGCACCGAGACCGGCACCGCACCGAGACCACCCCGAGCTCTGCACCGAGCACCGGGACCGGCACCGCACCGAGACCACCCCGAGCTCTGCAGCGAGCGCCGGGACCGGCACCGGGAGCGGCACCGGGACCGCACCCAGAGCCCCGGGACGGCGCCGGGACCACCCCGAGCTCCCCGAACCGCGGCGGGCCCGGGCCCCGGCCCCATCCCGGCCCCCCATGGCTCTGGTGCTGCAGCTCCGCTCCGTCTCCGGCCTCCGCGGCAAAGGAGATCGCATCGCCAAGGCGGCGTTCCGGGGTACCGGGAATAACCGGGGAGAGGGGAGCGGGGAGAGGGGAGAGGGGAGAGGGGAGCGGGGAGAGGGGATTGGGGAGAGAGAACTGGGGAGAAGAGAGAGGGGAGAGGGGATTGGAGGAGAGGGGATTGGAGGAGAGGGATTTGGGGCATCGGGAATTTGGGATTGGGAACTGGGGATTGGGGAGAGGGATTAGGAAGAGGGAATTTGGGATCGGGAATTGGGGATTGGGAATTGGGGACTGGGGAGACGGATTAGGGAGAGGAATTGGGGATCGGGAGTTGGAGGAGAGGGATTTGGAGGATCGGGAATTGGAGGAGAGGGATTTGGGGACAGGAACTGGGGACTGGGAATGGGGGGAGAGGAATTGAGGACCGAGAATTTGGGATCAGGAATTGGAGAGGGATTTGGGGGATCGGGATTTGGAGACAGGAATTGGGGAGAGAGGGATCTGGAGCAGGAATTGAGGGGCGGGATTAAGTGGGGAGGGATGTGGGGGCAGGATTTGGGGGACAGGAACTGGGATCAAGATTTTAAGGCGGGATTTGGGGTCAGGAATTGGGGGCAGGGTTTGGAGGTGCAGGATTTTGGGAGGAGGATTGTGAAGCAGGATTTGGGGGGGGGGGGATTTGGAGGAGTGGGATTTGGGGATCAGGATTTTGGGAATCAGGATTTGGGGTCAGGATTTGGGGAGTCCCTGCATCCGTCCCTGCCTCAGTTTCCCCACACACGAGCCCAGAGCGGCGGATTTTTGGGATCCCCTCCCCCCGGGTTGATCCAGGGAAGAGGGGGTGAATTCCCGGGGTGGAATTCCCGGTTTGCGGGATCGAGGAGATCCCGAAGGAATCCTCCCCTTGTCCCGGGATCCGGGATCAGCCCGGATTTCTCCCGAGGATTCCGCAGCTTCCCGTTCCCACCGGGATCCGCGGCGGCTCCAGAGATTCCCGTGGGAAGGAGGGAAAATCCTCCCGGGATTCCCGGGAATTTCGGGAGCCGCCGGAGTTTTCCCGGGGAAAACTCGGGAAAAGCTCGGGATGGGATCGCAGCTCTTCCAGAGGCCGGGAATCCCTGGAGGCGGAGCGGGATGAGGGCAGGAGCAGCGGAATTCCAGGAATTCCATGGCCAGCCTGGATCAGCTTTCCCAGCTCTTAATGACCTTGGGATCATTAACCAGGGACAATTAACCCTCAGCTCCCCGCCGCGCTTCCAGCGCCAAGAGAATCCCTGGGAAAGGGCCGGAATTCCCGGAAAATCCACTGCAGAGCCCTGGGAGATCCCAAATTTCCAGTTCTGAACATTCCCGGTCCCGGATCCGGCCCGAATTCCCGGGGGGGGAATTTGGGAATGTCGGGATTTGGGTCTGGACAGGAGCCAGGGAATGGCTCCCACCGGGAAAGGGGAGCTCGGCCTGGGATCTTGGAATTCCCAGAGAATCCCTGGATCCCTGGCAGCGTCCAGGGAAAAGCTGGATCACCCTGGGATAGCGGGAAGTGTCGGGATTGGAATGGGATTGGATTGAAGGCCCCTTCCCACCCGAAGCATTCCGGGATGGAATTCCAAGGAATCCAGGGCAGCTGGAGCAGCGTCCTGAGGGTTTTTCCTGGTCTGTCCCTTCCATGAATTCCTGCGGAAAAGGGGGTTGAGTGTCAAGCCGGGGTGCACATTCCAGGTGGGAATTCCTTTTCCCAGGCTCCTCCAGGCCCTGGCCAGGAAAATCCGGCTGCTCCAAGGGGCTGGAAGCAGCTTGGGAAGCGATTCCGGGTGGGGTTGGATCCGGGAAGCGGATCCGGGTGGATCCATCGCTCAGATGTGCCTGGAGAGGGATTTGGGCTCGATCCAGACCTCGGATCCGCAGGGAAAAACCTTTGGCTCCAAAGGCTCCCAGCACCTTTCCCAAATTCCCAAGGGAAAGCGAGGCAGCGGCTCCATGGGAATTCCAGGGATGATGGCCGGGATCCTCTTGGGCACACAGCCGGAATGAGAGCTCTGGGCCTGGAATCCAGGCTGGAATCTGGGCTGGAATATTCCATGGGACACAGGAGCCGGTCTGGGATGAGGGGCCGGGAATAATCCGTAAGGATAAATAAATGGGATGATCCTTAGGGATCTCCCCGGCTCCCTGCGGATTCCGACAGCGGCAGGAACAGGGCATGGGGAGTTTTCCAGGCTCTTGGGATCATGGAATGGTTTGGGATGGAAGGGATCCCGGAGCTCATCCTGTTCCTCCCTGGCTCGGTTTCCCTGGGAATGTTCCGCTGTCCTCTGGGAATTCCGGGGAATTCTGGGAAATTCCATGGGAATTTGGGAATTCCAGGCAGCTCGGTGCTGCTGGCTCCTCATCCTCTCCAAGCCATTCCTCAAATCCCGGATGGAATTCTGGCTCTTGGATCAAAGCGGCGCTGCCCTGGGAATAATTCCTTGGGAATAATTCTTTGTGAATAATTCCCACCCAGGGGCAGCGGGATCCCTGTTCCCAGAGGGATTGAAATCCCTGCGGATGCGGCGCCCGGGGACGCGGATCAGGGAATGCTGGACTGGGTTTTTCCGACCGAAATCATTCCGTGTTTCCATGATTCCTTCCTCAATCCGGGCCTGGGATGGGATAGGATGGAATTCCAGGCCTGGAATGCGTCTGGTTGGAGCTCAGTCCCAAAATCCATTGGGAAAAAACGCCTCCAGAAAAGCTCTGGAGCCTCTCCCACGGAATGAGGAGCCCTCTCCCAGCTCCCAGCTGGATATTCCTCATTCCTCCGCTTTTCCCAGATCCCAGAGCCTGGAGCCGGAATTCCCTTCCCAATCCCGGCCCCGTCCGGCCTCTCCCTCCGGAGGCGCATCCCGAGGAGTGAAATCCGGGATGAAGCATTCCCGAGGCCAATGGTCCTTGGAGTGACGAGCTCCAAACCGGGGAAACTGAGGCACAAACGGAATTCCAGATCCATGGGAGCCACCGGGGTGGGTGGGCAGTGGATCCCCCTCTGGAAGTGGAGAGAAAAGATGGATTCCGTGGCCAAAATCCGCTCCCATCCTGGAATTCCGGGGGTTCCTCCCCAGCCGCAGCTCTGGATTTGACTCCGGCATTCCCAGCTTTGCCGTTGGGATTCTCCCGGTTTCCCACTGGGGATTTGGGAATGGGATTGGATCCCGGGATTGGATCCAAAGGGCTCCCGGATCCGTCGCGGATCCGTTTCTCCCCCTCCCTGATCCGCACACAGAAACGAACCAGGGATGGTTCTGGGATTTCCCAGGAATTCCGGTTTTCCAGCCTGCCTTGGGGGAAAAGGAAGGAAAACAGGGAATTTTCACCCCCCAGCCCATTCTTTGGGAAGCTCCAGCAGGATCCGAGCTCTGCTCCAGAGTCACTTTCCCATGGGAATTCCCACTTCGTTCCGGCTTAATTGTGTTTGTGTCCGGGGTTAATTAGGGAGCCGGGAATTAATAGATGGGAAGGAGCTGCCAGGAGAGGCTTCCACTCGGGAATGGGGCTGGAAAATGAGGGATACACTCATGGATACCCCTGGGGAGCAGCAGACAAAGATTCCACCGCCAGGAAAATTCGGGATTGGGAAGGGTTGGAGCAGGGATCAAAGGGGGCTCTCCCAGGGCGTGGAATTCCGGTGGAGCTTTCCCACCCGGCTCTTCCCCAAAATCCCAGCGTCTCCCAAGCTTTTATCCAGGTTTTCCCTCTTTTTCCTCTCCAGGACTTTCCTTCTACACCCGAGTGCTGGAAAACTGCGAGGACGAGGCCAAGTTTGACGAGGTAGGAGAAGTTTTCCATCCTTTTTTATCCCAGAAATCCCACTGGAATTTCCCGGGATTCCCCGTCCGGGTGAAATCCCCACTCCCAAGTTTTGTTCTTTGTCCTTTGCTCCAAGGTTTCTCCTGGATTCCTGGCTGGACACGGGCGGGAAAATCCCTAAGGAATTTTCCAAGCTGTGGATTAATGGAAAACTTAAAATTTTCCGTGTTTTCCACACTGAATTCTGGGGAAAAAATATTGTTTATCCAAGCTGGGAAAATCCTGCCGGGATTTTGGCTCCGTTTTCCCTTGTCTCAGGAGGAAAAAGTTGGGATTTTATTCCCCTCCCTGAAATTCCTTATTTTCCTTCGGGCACGGAATTCCCAGAGGAGCTGCGGCTGCCCCTGGATCCCTGGGAGTGTCCAGGAAAAAGCTGGGAATGAGCTGGGATAGGGAAACATTCCCTGCCCATGGAATGGGATTTGAGTTCCCGCCCAAACCATTCCCTGAACGCTTCCAGGCTTGGAGCATCCCAGATTTTTGGGAATTTTTCCCTTCCCTGGCTCCCTGTGGGATTTTTTCCCCCCCTGCTCCATTCACCATGAATGGTTGGGATCGCGTTGGAGCCGTGTCCGGCCCGGAATTCCAACATTTTTAGGGAAGAGAATCCCTCCTGGAGCAGCCGTTCCTGGACCCGGAGGATCCAATCCTTCCCACCGGGGGGAATATCCAGGGAATCCGTGCCGGCACAGGGAATCCCTGGGAGTATTTGAAGCTCAAACTGCTTGGATTATCCGTGGAAGATCCCAAATCCCGGGAACAGGGACAGGACAAGGGGAAACGGCTCCGGGCTGGGCCGGGGAAGCCGAGGTGGAATTTTGGGAACAATTCCCCATGGAAAAGGTGCTCAGGCCTTGGAAGGGGCTCCTGGGGAGTTTGGGGATCTCCATCCCTGGAGTTTTCCAAGGAATTCCTGGATGCGGCGCTCCGGGAATTGTCCTATTCCCGCTTCCCGCGTCTTGGATTCCATGATCCCAGAGGGGCTTTTCCAACCTCAGTAATCCCTGGATTCTGTGATCTCAGAGCTGGAGGAATCCAAGCTAATTCCCTCTTTTCCTGCCCCCTCTTCCCGACAATCGGGATCCGCCTCCGGGCAGGATTTGCCTTTCACGCTCCGCTGTTTCCCATTTATTCGGTTTCGCTCCATCTCTTTTCCAATTATTTTTCCCTTCCTTCCTTGACGGATTCCGCAAATCCTCTGCTGGATATTCCAGAGGCTGGGCACAGCTCCCCGATTAACCGGGACTGTTCTTGCTCCACGCTGCATCCCCAAGGATTTCATCCCGGAGGTCTCCCCCAGCCTGGGAGGGGAGGGAATCCCCGGGAACGGGGGAGCCCGAATTCCCAGGAGCTGAAGTTTCCTGGGATAATTTCGGACAGGCCCCGAGGGAGGAGCTGCTCCCATCGATTCCAGGGAATTCATGGAATTTTGGGTGGGAAGAGGCCTCGAAGCTCATCCCGTTCCCTTCCCTGATCCCAGGGCGCTCCGAGCCCCGTCCAGCCGGGCCTCGGGCACTTCCACAGCTTCTCTGGGAATTCTGTGCCTGGGCCTTCCCAGTTTTTTTCCCAGCACTTGGAAAATCCCTCGGATCGACCTGTGGCTCTTTTCCAGACTTGTTTTCCCCCTTTTCCTGTGGCAAACACCATCCCAGGGTTTAAGGGAATCCCTGGATTCGCGTCGCTCCCCACAATTTCTGCCTTTCCTTGGATTTGGAGCGGATTTCCTTGGATTCGGTGGATCCGGAGCCCCCAGGGCACATCCAGGATGGAGCTGGGACAGGGATGAGGGAGCCTGGCTGGAAAAATTCCCATTTTTTCCCTCCTCTCCCTGGGAAAAGGAGCCGAGGGCTGTTGGTGCAGAGCCCTGAAAAGTGGGAATGGGAGAATTCCTGGGGCCGGGGGGGTATTCCTGCAGAATTCCTGCTGGGAAAGGGCTGTCCGGAGGTGGAACCCCCATTCCTGGAGGGAATCCACGTGGATGCGGGGACACGGGTCAAAGGGCGCTGGGAATTCTTGGATTTGGCGATCTCTGAGGATTTTTCCAACCTGAGCAGCTCCTTGATTCCATAACCTTGGGATTTCCTGGGAATTTTAGCGCCAGATCCGATCCCTGGAGCATCAAAACCTTTGGAAAACCAACCAAAGAGGGGAAAAAGCAGGGGAAGGACAAAATCCCACCCCCGCAGGGAGAGCCTGGGATAAATCCCGCTGCGGGATCCGGAGCGATGCCGGATCCGGTGGCGCCGTTTCCCATTTCCTTCTCCATCCCCGCGATTTTTCCTTGGCTTCCTTGGCTCTGCAGACAAATGGAAGCCGGGAATAAATAGCTCGGGAATGAGCGTCGGGAAGTGCTGAGGAGGCACCGGCTCCTTCCTGGGAATTTGCTGGATGAGCAAATTCTCTTCCCCTGGTGCTCGATTCCGCTCTGCCGCTCCTGGGAGCGATCCCAGATCCTGGATCCGCTCCTCTGGAGCATTCCCAAGCCGGGAATGGGAAAGGAGAGGCTTGGGAAGGGGGGATGTGGGAATTCCAGAGGTCCTGGGGCTTGGAAAACCGGGAATGCAGGGGGTTGGGCGGACAGAGGGATTTGCCTTGGGAAGCAAGAAGAAAATAAGGAAGGGATTGTATTTTATGGGATCATGGAATGGTTTGGGTGTGGAGGGAATTTTAGGATCATCCCATTCCTACCCTGACACCTCCCACTACCCCAGGGTGATCCAGCCTGGCCTTGGACATTCCCAGGGATCCAGGGATTCTCTGGGAATTCCTTCCCAAGCTCCCAGCTCCCCTTTCCCAGTGGGAAGCCATTCCCTGGCTCCTGGCCCTGCGGCCCTTTCCCAAATCCCAGCTCTCCCGCAGCCCCTGGAGACTCGGGAAGCGGCTCCCAGGATTCCCGGGATCCTTCCCTGATCTGGCTGCACATTCCCAGCTCTCCCAGGCCGGCTCTGCATTCCCTGGATCCTCATCCAAAGGATGCATTTCTCTTTTCCACGTGTGTATCCATAAGAGCTGGCACTGGGCTCATCCTTAGGGACATCCCGATAAAACAGCCCCGAGCCTTTTCCTGGGAAAAGCGGCCGCTCTCCATCCTCATCCTCTCCACTGCAGCTCCTGGAACTCTCCTGCCCCATCCCGCTCCTCCTGTTCCCAAACCGCTCCTGGATCTTCCCATGCCTCATTTTCCCAGATAATCCTGGCTCATCCATCTCCTCTTTTTCCTGAAAACTCCTGGATCATCCTTGTCCTTATTTTCCTGAACACTCCTGGCTCATCCCTCTCCTTTTCCCAAAATGATCCTGGCTAATTCCAATTCCCCATTTTCCCAGCTAATCCTGGCTCTTCCCTCTCCTTTTCCCAAACCGCTCCCGGCTCTTCCCTCTCTTCCTTTCCCAAACTGCTCCCAGCTCATCCCTCTCCTCCTTTTCCCAAATAATCCTGGCTTCCATCTCTTCCTTTTCCTGAAAACTCCTGGATTATTCTTGTCCTTTTCCTGAACACTCCTGGCTCATCCCTCTCCTTTTCCCAACTAATCCTGGCTCTTCCCTCTCTTCCTTTCCCAAACTGCTCCCGGCTCATCCCTCTCCCTTTTCCCAAATAATCCTGGCTTCCATCTCCTCCTTTTCCCAAATAATCCTGGCTTCCATCTCTTCCTTTTCCTGAAAACTCCTGGATTATTCTTGTCCTTTTCCTGAACACTCCTGGCTCATCCCTCTCCTTTTCCCAACTAATCCTGGCTCTTCTCTCTCTTCCTTTCCCAAACTGCTCCCGGCTCATCCCTCTCCCTTTTCCCAAATAATCCTGGCTTCCATCTCTTCCTTTTCCTGAAAACTCCTGGATTATTCTTGTCCTTTTCCTGAACACTCCTGGCTCATCCCTCTCCTTTTCCCAACTAATCCTGGCTCATCCCTCTCCTCCTTTTCCCAAAAAACTCTTGGATCATCCTTGTCCTTCTTTTCCTGAACACTCCTGGTTCCTCTCTTTCCTTTTCCCAAAATGATCCTGGCTCATCCAATTCCTGCCATTCCCAAAATGCTCCCAGCTCATCCCGGCTCATCCCTCTTCTTTTCCCAGACTTTCCGCTGGCCAGTGGCGAGCAGCATTGATGGGAATGAGCTCCTGGAGATCCAAGTGTTCAACTACAGCAAGGTCTTCTCCAACAGGTGAGTCCCTTCTTCCCGAGGGCCCCGCCCATCCCATCCCGTTTCCCTTCGGAGCAGTTTCCTGGGAATTTCCGGGAATTCACCTCAGCATCAAGGTTTTTCCCAACTCACGCCAGGGTTTGGTGGTTTTTTTCCCCCATAAAATTTCTGTGTTTTAAAGGAAATTGGAATTTTTGGGGGTGGATAATCCGGCTGGAGGTTGATGCCGGGATGTGTTTTCCCAGATTTCCCAAATCCCGCAGGTGTTGGATTGATTGTGTCCAGGGAAATCGTGGCTGTCCCGTCCCTGGAAGTGTCCAAGGAAAGGTTGGAGGAGGCTTGGAGCTGCCTGGGATAGCGGGAGCTGTCGGGCTTGGAATCGGACAGGATTTCAGCTCCCTTCCCACATGGATCCATGGGGACACCTGGGAAAGAGGAGGATCCTGGGAATGCTGGGAGCCGCTTCCCGAGGCTCCAGGGGCTGCGGGAGAGCTGGGATTTGGGAAAGGGCCGCAGGGCCAGGAGCCAGGGAATGGCTTCCCACTGGGAAAGGGGAGCTGGGATTCTGGGAAGGAATTCCCGGATGGGAGGGTGGGGAAGAGAAGAGAGGAGCTGGTGCTGGGAACATCCCTCCGGGAATGCCGGGAATACCTGGAAAAGGAAATCCCACCAAAGTGAGGGAACATCCCTCTGGGAATACCTGGAAAAGGAAATCCCGTTAAAACAAGGCAGTGCTGGAACTCCAGGAAATCCTCCTTTTCCAGGAAAAACTGGGAGGAGAAGGAGAGTAGAGAGGAGGGAGAGAGTTAGGACCATCCCTCCAGGAATGCCGGGAATACCTGGAATGGGAAATCCCACTAAACCTCGGAATAAGTTGGATGAGTTTGGGATATTTCTGGGAAGATCCCTCCAGGAATACAACGGGAAAAAAATTACATGAAAGCAGGGCAGTGCTGGAACTCCGGCCTCTCCCCTGAATCTGCTGGGAGAGGAGGGAGAATTTTGGGAACAACCCTCTGGGAATGCCGGTAACACGTGGGAAGAGAAATCCCACGGTCCATAATTCCAGCCCGTCCTCCTTGTCCAGGAATGAGCTGGAGGAGGAGGAAGGGAGAGGACGTAGAGGATTGGGAACATCCCTCCAGGAATGATGGGAATGTCTGGAATAGGAATTCCCATAAAACCGAGGCAGGGCTGGAGCTCCGGAGGAGGAGGAGGAGGAGGAGGCTCGGGAGCTCCGGGGCTGGGAAAGCTGATCCGGGCGCTCCGTGAATAATTCACGTGCGGCTGATGAAGGCCGTTGATCAAAGGCCTGGAAAAAGGTGGGATACCTGATCCAGGACCTGATCCAGACCCTCCGGAATGACGAGGGAGTCACGTCCGAGCTGCTCCTTTTGTTCCCTGTCCCCGTGGCCGTCACCGGTGGCCAATTCCCGGGAATATGATCCTTGTTTGGTGCCTCTGGATCCCGCTGGGTTCATCCCGGCTCCGGAGGGGCCCCGGCAGCATTCCCAGGGTGCTGAGTATCCAAGGAAAAGGGCAGGGTTGGATGAGGGAGAAGCCACGTCATCCCAAAAATCCTGTCCCCAAGCTCCTGGATTGGGAATTTCCCGTCTGGGAATCTCTCCAGGACACATCCAAAGCGTCCAGGTGTGGCTGGGTGATTCCCAGGTGGAAATTCCCACTGGAAAAGCTCCACATGAGGGAATGATCAAAAACTGTGGGGCCTCCACATCCTGAAAAACATCTCAGGGGATTCCCATGGCATGAAATAATCCATCCGATCCTGGGAAATCCTGGGGTGAGCTGGGATGACCTGGGTGGGAATAGTGGGATCCTGTTGGAATTCTGTCATTTTCCACGGTCTCCTGGTCCCCTGGGAGAACTTCAGAACCCATCCAGGATGAGAGAAAATTCCTGGGATGTTTTCCCATGGGAGAGGTTGGATGGAGGGAAATTGAGATCCCAAATTTTTGGGGATTCTAGCGGGAAAAGTCACTCCAGGACACTCCCGAGGGATGCGGGAATGGGAATCACACCCAGGAGAAGGAAGCAAAGGGATGAATCCAAGAGGCAGCCGTGATCCGGTGGCTACGGAGCAGCATCCCCACGGAGCCATTCCCAAACTTTTGGGACAGCCTTTCCAAGTTTTCCTCATGCAGAAAGCAGGGATAACACCGGGCAGAGATCCCAATCCTTAGGGAATGTTTGCAAAGCCAGGGAGCTTTTTCTCCAGGGGGTTCCCTCTCCTCCTTGTCCCCGTTTTCCTCGGGATCTGTCCCGAAGCCACATTCCAAACCCGGAGCAGGGGGCACGGATGATTTCCCCCTGGAAAACCAATCCCATGGAGAAGAGGTGGGAGCTGCCCGACAGGGGAACGAAGAGCCGGATTCCCAAGGGTTTAATCCATCCCTGGAGTCTCCAGGATGAAAACGGAGCTCGGTGCCGTCCTTTGTTCTTCTCCAGCCGTGGAGATCCTGGCCTGGCTTGAGTCCTTTGTGTCTCTGGAGGGATCCTCCTTCCAGCCGCGGAAAATTATCTGGAGCAGGAGAACGGAAAGAATTGACTCTGGAGCTGGAGAATCCCTGTTGTCCGAAGCCTCCCCACGTGGATTTGGGGATGGAATTCCTGGCTGGGATGGAATTTCCTGGAGAGCTGAGGCTGCTCCATACCTGAAAATATCCAAAAAAAAATGTTGGATGGGGCTTGGAGCAATCTGGGATTGTAGAAGGTCAGGGTTGGAATGGGATCAGCCCTCAGGTCCTTCCCATCCAAACCATTCCGGGATTCCGTGCCGGAATCCTCGGTGCCCAATCCTGTGAGGCCCCTTCGGCTCCGGCCACATCAGATTTTGTGGAATTTTTCATTCCCGGATCAAAACCGGTCCAAACACGGAGCGAGAGCCTGAGCACACCCAAAGCGCCGCCTCGGAAACCTCATCCCGAATGGAATTTCCCGGCAGGATATCCCTGGTGGATTTTCCCGGCAGGATATTTCCAGGGGCTGGCTTCCCTCGTTATCCCGCTCCGCTCGCCTTCCAAAGGAAAATTCCTTCATGGAAATTTTTGCAAGAGTTTCCTGAAGAAAAAGGGGGAAGAAACTCGGCTGGAGCAGCTTTTAATTCCTGGGGGCTGCTGAGCTGGAGCTGCTGGAGTATCCCTGATTTCTCCAGGAATTCCAGGTGCAAATGGACCTTGAGTCATTACGGGCAAGCGGAGGGAAGGGGATAATTAGGGAGTTTTGGAAGCTCCGATTCCAAGGCACGAGGCAATTCCGGATGAAGCAGCAATTTGAGGAAGAAGGAAAAAGGCTCCTCATTCCAGAGGAATCTCCAGGCAGGAGCTGCAAGAGGAAGGAGCTGGAATTAATCAGGATTGCCCAAGCAGGGATCTGGACATCCATGGAAAAGCTGCAGGTTCCAAATGGGAATGGACACTTTCCAGGATCCCAAAGTGCTCCAAGTCCCGTCCAATCTGGCCTTGGACACTTCCCGGAGGGTTCAGCAGGATGATTCCATGGAAAGGGGTGGAATTCCACTGTTTTCCTTATCCCGCCTTTCCAGGGGTGTCTGGAAGTGGGGAGAAAAGCGGGATGGAGGTGCCAGGACTTGGCTCTTGTCAGTTTCCAGGGAGGGATGGATGGATGATGGATGGATTGATGATGGATGGATGGATGGATGGATGGATGGATGGATGGTGGATGATGGATGGATGGATGGATGATGGATGGATGATGGATGGATGGATGGATGATGGATGATGGATGGATGGATGATGGATGGATGATGGATGGATGGATGGATGGATGGATGGATGATGGATGGATGGATGGATGATGGATGGATGGATGGATGGATGATGGATGGATGGATGGATGATGGATGGATGGATGGATGGATGATGGATGGATGATGGATGGATGGATGGATGGATGGTGGATGATGGATGGATGGATGGATGGATGATGGATGATGGATGGATGGATGGATGGATGGATGATGGATGGATGGATGGATGATGGATGGATGGATGGATGGATGGATGATGGATGGATGGATGGATGATGGATGGATGGATGGATGATGGATGGATGGATGGATGGATGGATGGATGGATGGATGGATGAATGGATGGATGATGGATGGATGGATGATGGATGATGGATGATGGATGGATGATGGATGGATGGATGATGGATGATGGATGGATGGATGGATGGATGGATGATGGATGGATGGATGATGGATGGATGGATGGATGGATGGATGATGGATGATGGATGGATGGATGGATGGATGGATAGATGGATGGATGGATGATGGATGGATGATGGATGGATGGATGGATGGATGATGGATGGATGGATGGATGGATGGATGGATGGATGGATGATGGATGGATGGATGGATGGATGATGGATGACGGATGGATGATGGATGGATGGATGGATGGATGGATGGATGATGGATGGATGGATGGATGGATGATGGATGGATGATGGATGGATGGATGATGGATGGATGATGGATGGATGATGGATGATGATGGATGGATGATGGATGATGGATGGATGATGGATGGATGGATGGATGGATGGATGGATGGATGGATGATGGATGGATGATGGATGGATGATGGATGATGGATGGATGATGGATGGATGGATGAATGGATGGATGGATCCATGGATCCATGGATGGAGGGATGGAGATGCCATTCCCGAAAAAGAGCCTCTCCCTGGCTTCAGGAGCAGAACTCAGGATCAAACATTATCCCGAGGCTGAGGGAGCAGAGGAGGGAGAACAGGAATTCCTGGACTGGAGGATGCTCTTGGCACAGACAGCTGGAATTCTTTCCCTTGGAAAACGGCAGTGCTGGCAAAGCCTGGCAGGATTTACAGGATTCACCATCATCCCCCTCAGCGTGACCCTGGAATCACCTCAGGGATACAGGAGGCATCCTTGGAAGTTGGGATGCACCACGAGGGCAAATCCCAGGATTTGGAGCATCCCGGACCTCCCAATCCCAGGATTCCAGTGAGCTCCAGGTACGGAACCGGCCTGGCTGGGGTCGGAAAGCAGACCTGCTGCTCCGGGCTGATAAAATTACGGCTGACCCAGAAAAATTCCCTTTTTTCCATCAGCAGAAATGCCGGGGAAAGGAGGGAGCAGGGCCCCGATGAATTATGGAACGCCTGGAAGTGAACGGCTGCGCTGACAAATCCTGAATGTTTAATTCCGTCTGGCTCGGATCCTGCCGGGGGAAGCGGCTCGGGAAGGATCCGAGGGAGGACAAGGAGCTTCTCCGGGAATCTGTGCCAGGGCTCGCCACCTCCAGAGCCGGGAATTCCCTCCCGAGATCCCAGCTATCCCTGCCCTCCGCCGCAGGGCTGGGGATGGCTCCGAGTTTCCTGGTTTTGGCATGGATCCATGGAATGCTTTGGGTGGGAAGGGACCTTAAGGATCATCCCATTCCAACCTTGACACCTCCCACTGTCCCAGGCTGCTCCAAGCCCCATGCAGCCTGGATTTGGGCACTTCCAGGGATCCAGGGGCAGCTCCAGCTGCTCTGGGAATTCCAACCCAGCCCCTCCCAGCCAGGAATTCCTTCCCAAGATCCCTTTTCCCTGTGTCCTGTCCCTCCAGCCCTTGTCCCCAGTCACTCTCCTGGAGCCCCTTCAGGCCCTGGAGGGGCTCTGAGCTCTCCCTGCATCCTTCCCTTCTCCAGCTGGACATTCCCAGCTCTCCCAGCCTGGCTCCAGAGCCCTCGGAGCGGCTCCAGGGGAATATTCCAGGAGGAATTTCCCCTTCCTTCCTCAGCCCTCTCTGGGCATTGAGCACCAAAAGCACCTGGATCCACCTGGATCCAGGAGGAGCAGGGAAGCCACACCTGGGAATATTCTGGATTCCAAACAGGTTAAAAAAACACAAATCCAGGGATCCCTGCAGGAATCTGGAGCCCTGCAGGCTCTGCTCCTGAGGAATAGCTGGAATTGGCCTGGATGCTCCCGTTGGGACCCTCCCAGCTCAGGATATTCCATGGAATAAAGCCAGGATTTTCTCCAGGAATGCTTTCCAGAGCTGCTGCTGTTGCTGCTCTGGCAGGCAGGGAATGCTGCTGTTGTCCAATCCCTGAAATCCAGGTGGACACAGCCGCTTTCTCCTCGTCTTGGAGGTGAAGGAGGTTTCCATGGGATGCGCTGTTTTTTCCGGATTGGGAATCACAGAGCAAACAAAGGAGAGGTTTTCCTGTTCCACCCCCTGCAGGGCACCTCGGAGACAGAGCTCCGCCGGGAAGCCCTGGAGGGGCTGGAGTGTGTCCAGGGAAGGGCTCTGCTCCCAGGGAACGAGGGACAGGATGAGAGGGAACGGCCATGGGGAGGCTTGGGTTGGATATTGGGAAAAATTCCTTGGTGTCATTGGAGCCACCCGGGGCTGTGGAAGGAATCAGGTGGAACGGGATGAGCTCCAAGGTCCATTCCCACCCAAAGCATTCCGTGATCCCATGACGTGGTGCAGATGGATGAGGGACAGTCCCCGGTCCCTGTTTGAGTCACCGGCACGGAATCCAGCGTGGACGTTCCGTACGGAAAAGGCCACTTTGGGATCCCTCAGCTGCATCCCAGGAATTCAAGAGTGACGGTTCCCAAACCTCCTCCTCTCCTCATCCCAACAGCATTCCCTTGGAATGGCTCCTCCTTTTTCCATCATCTCCCCCGAGCCCTGAGCTGGGATCTCTCCTCTCCCTCTTCCTAAGGAAAACGGGAATCGGGGCCCCGCTCGGCTCCAGCAAAGCCCTTTTCCCACGGAAATCGGGTTCTGGCAGGGAGAATTCCCGGGATTTCCTCTCCTTTTCTCCGCAGGCTCATCGGGACCTTCCGGATGGTCCTGCAGAAGGTGGTGGCGGAAGGGCATCTGGAGGTGACGGACACGCTCATCGATGACAACAATTCCGCCATCCAGGTGGGTCCCCGAGGGGAACGGCCGGCATTCCCGGCATTCCCTGATCCGCTGGATCCGTGGGAACAGGGATTGCGGTGTTCCCACCCGGATCCCCAGCCTCCATCCCTGGAGCTCCTGCTCTGAGGGGGTGAGGTTAGGGAATGGCTGGAGGGTGCACGGAGGAGCCCGGGTTGGGAAAGCACGGGAGGTTTGGGAAGTTTGGGATGGGGGAAGAGCAGGGATGGATCCGGTCTGATCCGAGCACGGACAGGGAGAAGCCCAGGATGGAATCCCCGAATTCCAGACTGTTTTGGCTGGGAAAGGACTTTAAATCCCATCTCATTCCAAGCCTGACACCTCCCACTATCCCAGGGTGATCCAACCTCATTCCCAGGGATCCAGGGGCAGCTGCAGCTTCCCTGGGAATTCCAGCCTGGCCAGGAATTCCTTCCCAAGCTCCCAGCTCCCCTTTCCCAGTGGGAAGCCATTCCCTGGCTCCTGGCCCTGCGGCCCTTTCCCAAATCCCAGCTCTCCCGCAGCCCCTGGAGCCTCGGGAAGCGGCTCCCAGGATTCCCAGGATCCCTCCCTGATCCGGCTGCACATTCCCGGCTCTCCCAGCCTGGATCCAGATCCTGACATTGGATCCCTCCCACAGCCCAGCTCCTCTCCGAGAAGGAATTTCGGGATCAAGGGAATTCTCTCGGAATCTCGGGACTCCAGGAAGGGTCTCCCTTCCCCTCTCCTCCCTTCTACCTCCCCAACTTCCATAAAAATCCTGGATTCCGAGTGTCATTTATCATGGAAACATGGAATGCTTTGGGTTGAAAGGGACCTTAAAGCTCATCCCGTTCCACCCCCTGCCAGAGGGCAGGGCTGGGTGGGATTTTGGGAAGGAATTCCTGGCTGGGAGGGTGGGATGGGGCTGGACCGGAATTCCCAGAGCAGCTGCGGCTGCCCCTGGATCCCCGGGAATGTCCAAGGCCAGGTTGGAGCACCCTGGGATCGTGGGAAATGTCAGGGTTGGAATGAGGGGGGATTTAAGGGATTTAAGGTCTCTTCCCTCCCACAGCAGTCTGGAATTCCAGGATTCCCTCCCAAGCCCCGGCCAGGCCGGGAGGCCATCAGGAATTTCTTTGCCATCAGGAATTTGGGAGGATTCCGCCTCCACCCGCTGATTTTCCTCTCTACCCTCTGTGGCACTGAAGGATCCTAAAAATACGGGATTTTCCTCCTTTTGGGAGCCGTTTTAATCCGGCCGCTTCCCAAAAAAAAGACAGGGAGCAGCTGGAATTATTTTTTCCCAAGCACATCTGTACTCCTTGCGTTTTCCCTCCCTCCTCAGGCCTGGATTCCCGGTTTTTATTGCTTCCCTTCCCTCTCTCCACCCCCTCTCCCCGGAGAAGCCGCTTTGATGAAATCCCGCTCTCCTCCCTGCCAATTCCAAGAATTCCGCGCATCTTGCCCTGTCCTTGGTGCTGGATGAGGCGGCGGCTTCCCGGGAAAAGCTGATTTTTCATGGAAGCCCCGGGGCTGGAGATGGGGATCAGAAATAGCCGCGTTTCCAAAACTCGGTTTCCATGGGAAACGGCTCCCGGGAGATGGGAGCGCAGCGAGGGAAGCGGCGGCGGCTCCGAACGGGGGGAGCTTTTCCCTCGGGATGGGGGCTCGGGATGAGGGATGCGATCCCGGACTTGGGGGGGAGCTCATCCTGATTTTCCCAGAGGGGTGGGAATGATGGGATTCCAAGGGAATTGTCCAGGAGATCCAAGGTCTGGGGAAACAGAGTCAGAGGCCACGGAGCTGCTCCGAGGGCTGGAGAGCCGGGAATGTGCAGCCGGATCAGGGAAGGATCCCGGGAATCCTGGGAGCCGCTTCCCGAGGCTCCAGGGGCTGCGGGAGAGCTGGGATTTGGGAAAGGGCCGCAGGGCCAGGAGCCAGGGAATGGCTTCCCACTGGGAAAGGGGAGCTGGGAGCTCGGGAAGGAATTCCCGGAGAATCCCTGGGACCGTCCAAGGAAAGGCTGGAGCAGCCCGGGATCGGGGTGGGAATGGGATGGGATTGAAAATCCCTGGATCCCGTCCCAAAGCATTCTGGGTTTCTGGGATTGAGGACACTCAGGATCCATCCCAGGGGATTTTTATGGAATTCAGGGATGGAAAAGGGAAGGGAGACCCTTCCTGGAGTTCCCAATTCCCAGTGAAGCCCCTGGATCCCGAAATTCCTTCTCCAGGAGGAGTCGGGATGGGGCTGGATCCAATTCTGGGCTGGGAGAGCCGGGAATGTGCAGCCGGATCAGGGAAGGATCCCGGGAATCCTGGGAGCCGCTTCCCGAGGCTCCAGGGGCTGCGGGAGAGCTGGGATTTGGGAAAGGGCCGCAGGGCCAGGAGGCAGGGAATGGCTTCCCACTGGGAAAGGGGAGCTGGGAGCTTGGGAAGGAATTCCCGGCCGGGCTGGAATTCCCAGGGAAGCTGTGGCTGCCCCTGGATCCCTGGGAGCAAAGCCAAGTTGGATCACCCTGGGATAGCGGGAAGTGTCGGGATTGGAATGGGATGAGCTTTAAGGTCCTTTCCCATCCCGAGGATTTCCGGGAACATCCTCGTTTTCCCATCACGGAGGCCAAAGGAAAGGTTGGAAATGGTTTTCCTTTTTCCAGGCTGGCCGGGAACCGTCCCTGGCATCTCCCTCTCGACCTCATTCCCTTGGCCAGGAGATTGAAAACTCCTGGAATGCCGGAGCCGGGAGGGAAATTCCAGCTGTGTCCATTCTCCTCCAGGAGAAAAGCCAGGATGGCTCAGAAGGAATTTTTTTCTCAAGCAGCAGGGGGGGAAAATCCATAAAAAATCCATAAAAAAATCCATAAAAATCCATAAAAAATCTATTAAAAAAATCCATAAAAATCCATAAAAAATCTATTAAAAATTCCATTAAAAATCTATAAAAAATCCATAAAAATATATTAAAAATCCATTAAAAATCCATAAAAATATATATTAAAAAATCCATTAAAAATCCATAAAAATAAAAAAAATCCATAAAAAATCCATAAGAAATCCATAAAAAAAATCCATAAAAAATCCATAAAAACCCATAAAAATCCATAAAAATATATAAAAAATCCATAAAAATCCATAAAATTTAAAAAAATCCATTAAAAAAATCCATAAAAAATCCATAAGAAATCCATTAAAAAATCCATTAAAAAAATCCATAAAAATCCATTAAAAAATCTATTAAAAATCCATAAAAAAATCCATAAAAAATCCATGAAAAATCTATTTAAAATCCATAAAAATATATATATAAAAATTTTAAAAAATCCATAAAAATCCATTAAAATATATTAAAAAAATCCATACAAATTCATAAAAAATCCATTAAAATCCATTAAAAAATCCATAAAAATCCATAAAAAATCCATAAAAAATCCATAAATATCCATAAAAATCCATAAAAATATATAAAAAATTCATAAAAAAGCCATTAAAAATATAAAAAAATCCATAAAAATCCATAAAAATATATAAAAAATCCTTTAAAAATCCATTAAAAATTCCATAAAAAAATCTGTTAAAAACTCCACTTAAAATCCCCAGGGAAAAATCATCCCCTCCCCAGCTCTGCAGGGAATTTTCTCCTTCTTCATTTTCTTTCCCATTCCTTTGTTTCCAACGGGAATTTCTCCTCTTTCCAACCCACACCTCCTAATTGCACTTGCGAGGGATGATCCCACTCATCCCACAGACCTTTTGCTTCGTTAGATCCTTCTTTTTTTCCCTGCCTCAGAAGGATTTTTTAACCCCCAAATCCAGCTGGAAAAGGAGATTTTTAACCCCGCACAGCTGAAAATGTGAAAATCTGAATATTCCAACTTTTATCCCTGTTTTTTTCTCCTCTTTTCCTGGTTTTGGGGTTTTTTTTTTACATTTTCCAACAGCTTGGGGGGGGAGGATGGGAAATCAGTTGTGATTGACTCAAATTTGGATTTTTTTTCCCAAAAAAAAAAAAACCAAGAAAGAAGAGAAATCAATCCAGAGCTCCGTTCCCAGCTGGGACTGAGTCACCCTCCGGCTGTCACGTGCGGGATCCCTGTGGAATTGTCGCTCTCCTCCCAATCCTTGGATTCCCCTTCACCCCTGCACCTCCCCTTCAACAGGAACGTGGAAAAAAGGGAGAATTTCTGCAAGAAATTCCCACATCCCCCATTTTTTAACCTTTCTTTCTTTTCTTTTTCCCCCCTCTCATGTGCGTGCGTGTTTTTATCTGAAATCCATTGTTTTTGCACCCAAAATGACAGAGAATTTCTCCATGGAAGCGGAGTGGAGGTGGAAAAGTGATTTTTCCTTGGACTTCGATCTCAGCAGCAGCTGTTGGCTTTTCAAAAGAGACATTTTTTTAAGAGAGGGAATTTGGGCTTTTTGGGTGGCTTTTTCTCTCTTTTTTTTGCGATTTGCTTTGTCCAATTCTGAGCTTTTTAGAAGGATTTCAGCCACAGGAGAAAATCCCATGGATTTGATTCTGTTTGAAATGCAGGGAAAGGTTTTAGGCAGGAAAAAGAAAAAAAAAAAATTAGGGAGAAAAAGACCTGAAAGCTCCAAACCTGAATTTGCTGTTGCCTGGAGTGAATTGGGAATGGCCAGATGGAAAAGGGAGAGGAATTTATTCGGAGCTGGTCCATCCCAGGAAGTTTAGAGATTGGATATGGGATATTGGGAAGGAATTCCTGGCCTGGGGTGAGTTGGGAATGGCCAGATGGAAAAGGGACGGGAATTTATTCGGAGCTGGTCCATCCCAGGAGGTTTAGAGATTGGAGATGGGATACTGGGGAGGAATTCCTGGCTGGGAGTGTGCTGGGAATGGCCAGATGGAAAAGGGACAGGAATTTATTCGGAGCTGGTCCATCCCAGGAGGTTTAGAGATTGGATACGGGATATTGGGAAGGAATTCCTGGCTGGGAGGGTGGGGAGGGGCTGGGCTGGAATTCCCAGAGAATCCCTGAGAGTGTCCAAGGAAAGGTCGGGTGGGGCTTGGAGCAGCCTGGGATAGGGGAAGCTGGAATGGGAATTGGATGAGTTTTAAGGTCCCTTCCCACCCAAAGCATTCCAGGATTCCGTGATCCATGGAAGCTTGGGGTGACCCATCCAGTGCCAGCTCCTTCGTGTCCCCGAGTCCCACCACGGCCACACTGGGACATCCAAACCGGGACTGATCCAAGAGTTCCCAGGGATACCCATTCCCAAAAAAACCCTGCCCTGCCTGGAGACAGGACCGGGCTGGGGTAAAGCACCACAAATCCATGGATTAGCAGTATCCCAGGGGGAAATTCCCAACAAAGTGGTGGACCAGGGAGCACAGCTCCACCAGGAACTGGCTCCAGCTGCTCTTCTGGGATTTCCCTTCTCCTGGCTCTCCTGCAGCCGGTCCGGGATGCACCGGGAATTCCCGGTGAATCAGCACCGTGGTCGGATCCTCTCCAACCACGAGCTGCTCTCCATGTATCCAGGAACAGAGAAACTTTGGGATCAGCAAGGCTAAAACATCCAACAGCCGATGCTCTTCCCGATTTTTGGACTTCCCAGGATGTTCCCCGGATGCCGACGTTGTCTCCCTGTCTTTCAGACCAGCATCTCCATAGAGATCCACTACCAGGCTGTGGATGGCACCGTGGGCACCTGGAATGACAAGGAATTCCTGGAGACGCCCAGCGTGCACTCGGAAGGGGATGGAAGGTATTCCTTGGAGACCGACAGCCTCCTGTCTGGCCACCGGCACGGCTCCGACGTCTCTCCCGGGAAATCCAACCAGCAGGCCACGGAGAGGAGCTTCAGGAGGTAACGGGATGCAGAGCTCTTGGATGTGGGATTGGGAGGGCTTGGATCGTCGGGAGGTGATCCCAGTGCTGCTCCAAGGGGAATCTCCTGCCCTCGCAGGATCCATGGAACAGCTCCAGGTCAGGGTGGGATCCAGGTGGCCCCGGCAGCTGCTGGTGCTTCAGGACAGAGCTGAACTTCCAGGATTGTAGCACATGGACAGGAATTGTCATTCCATGGAGATCCCAAGGGGATAAAAGGTCTGGATGGAGGTCAGGGCTCGCCGGTGGATCCATGGAACAGCTCCATGAGGGTTGGATCCAGGTGATCTCAGCTGGATCTCCTGGTGGTCCCAGCTGGATCTCCTGGTGATCCCAGCTGGATCTCTCTCCTGGTGCTCCACGGCTGGAGCTGAGAGTTCCAGGACTGTGGCACATGGACAGGAAACATCAATCCACCCTGATCCCAAGGGGATGAAAAGGTCTGGACGGAGGTCAGGGCTCGCCGGTGGCTCCATGGAACAGCTCCATGTGATGATGGGATCCAGGTGGCCCCAGCAGCTCCTGGTGCTCCACAGCTGGAGATGAGAGTTCCAGGACTGTGGCACATGGACAGGAAGCGTCATTCCATCCTCCATCCATGATCCAGAGGGGATGGAGGGTCTGGCTCCTGGCCAGGCTTCACCGGTGGGATCTCAGGTGTCCATGGGTGCTCCCAGGATGGAGGTGGCTCCAGGGCAGCCCTTGGGATCTCAGTCACTCCCCAGGATAAGCGAAATCCCACACCCTGGGATTCCTGCTGGGAATTCCTGAGGAATCCCAGGGTGGGACAACTCCAGTTGTTCCAAGGGAAGTTCCAGTTTTCTGTTCCTTCGGGGATCCGTAGCTTTCCTTGGGAGCTGCCCCTGGATGGGAACAATCCCAGGGACTGAATCCCGACATCCCTGGACAGGAAGCTGCTGGGAGCAGTAGGAATCCCAGCCCAGTGACTGGGAATGTTGCAGGTGACTCCACTGGGATAAAGGGAGAGCTGGGATCAGTTCTCCATGAGCCTGCGGATACTCAGGGCACCATCCCTGGAGGTGTCCAAGGAATTCCTGGATGCGGCACTCAGTGCTCCAGGCTGGTGACAAGGTGGGGGTTGGGCACAGCTCAGACTCGATGATCCTGGAGGGATTTTCCAGCTTCTGGGATTCTGTAAATCCAGGAGGGATTCATGGAATGCTAAGGTGGCTTTCCAGGCAGCTTCCCACAGTTCTTGGAGTTGTGTTGTCCAGAGTGGCTTTGTCCGGGAGCTCTTGAATCCCTTGGAAAAGGGAGTACTTGGAAGAGGGGAGACATCAAAGCCCTGAACTTTCTGGAATTCTTAAGGAATGAGGAAGGGAGGCTCTGGAAGTGGGATGGGGGGGACAGTGAAGGCGGAGCTGGGTCCTGGTGTCACCCACGGCTCCCTCGGGAATGCCACATGGATCAACCGCTCCCACGGTGATGGATAAAGGCGGGCAATCCCTGTATTCCCAAACCATGGAATCACGGGATATCAGAACCGTTCCGGCTGGAAAACTCCGAGAGCACCGAGACCAAACATTCCCCCAGCACTGCCAAATCCCAAAATCCACACAGGAGCCCAGCCTGGAGCTGCGAATCCAAACAGAGCCCTTGGAATCAGCTGCTTTTTCCATCCCGTTTTTCCCTGTTTTGGAGCACATTCCATCTGGGATTAGCACTTTATTGTGGCCAAAAAAGGGGGGAAAACGGCTTTTTCCGCAGGGATGGGATGGAGAAAGAGGGAATATCCCTCTGATTGCTCACATCCCTCCCAGACAGTTCATTAACTGTGGGAACTGGGCTGAATCCAGGGAATTTTCAAGCAAATTGGAAGCACCACTTCATTTCCCGGCCCAGCGGGAATGCGCCGATGGATTAACCAGGCGGATGCCGGGCGGGGAGCCGGGAATGGCACGGCTGGAAGTGAGGGGGGGTCTGGGATGGGATATCAGGGATATCCACCTGTGCCACTGGAATTCAGGGATGCAGGGAGCACCATGGATGCTCCATCCCTGATGGAAGTGTCCGAGGAAAGGTCGGACGGGGTTTGGAGCAGCCCAGGACAGCGGGAGGTGTCCCTGCCCATGGGACAGGGTGGGATTTAAGGTCGCTTCCCACCCAGAGCAGTCTGGGATTCGAGGATTCCAGGGGATTGGAGGATGCTGCTGGGATGGCTCCAGGAGGGGTTTTCCAGTTTCTCATCAGATGAATCCTGTGGGATGCAGCTCTATGGGATCAGAGCAGAAAATGAAGGATCCAGGGAGCCGCTTCCCCACCCTGAAGGGGCTCCAGGAGAGCTGGAGAGGGACTTGGGAAAAAGGATGGAGGGCCAGGAGCCAGGGAATGGCTTCCCACTGGGAAAGGGTAGATTAGGGTGGGATCTTGGGAAGGAATTCCCAGCTGGGAGGGTGGGAAGGGCTGGAATTCCCAGGAAAGCTGCTGCTGCCCCATTTTAGGAAGTGTCATGGTATTTGCCGAGCGTGGGAGGCGCGGAGCCATGTCCTGGGTGGGGGTTCCAGGAATTTGGAACAATTCCTTCCGGGAAAGTGTTTTCCAGCCCTGGCCCAGCTGCCCAGGGCAGGGATGGATTCTCCATCCCCGGTGGGATTTCCAGTCCCTGAGGATGTGGCGCTTGGGGACGTGGATCAGGGGCAGTGCTGGGGGTGGCAGCTTTTTCCATCCATCCTGAGCCTTTCCAACCCAAAGGAGTCAGCAATTCCATGGTTTTGGAATCCCGAATCCCCGGAAGGGCAGGGCTGACACTTGTGGTGTTCCCAGCAGGATGGAAGAAGACGAGCTGTATTTCCACAGCGAGGATGAGCTCCTGGGAGAGGGGGATTCCCTGAGCCAGGGATCCCTGGACACGAGGTAGGGAGAGGCTCCGCAGTGCTGTGCTGCTCCTTGCCTTTTCCCGATGGATCTCCCACAGGAATTCTCCCTGAATTCCCATTCCTGGGCTGCTGGCGGGGAGGAGAAGCAATGGAACAGGCAGAGCAGCAGCCTTGGAATGGGATCCCGGATGGAGATCGGGATCCTGGCTGGGACAACTTCGAGGTGCCCTCCTGTCTCCATGTCCTGCTCCCAGATCCCGGGATCAGCCATTCCCATGGGAATGAGCTCCCTGTGTGTGCATGGAAGTTTGTTTGCTGTGGCTTTTCTTGGAGTGACAAAAAGAGTTTGGGGAGGAGCAGAGAAAGGGAATTTCAGGCAGAATCCCAAGGATCATCCCAAGAGGAGCTCAGCCACAGGAAGAAGCATTTTGGGAAAAGCTCCCGAATTCCTGTGGGATAAGGGATTCCAGGAAGGAATCACAAAGGGGCTCATAAAAACGGGATTTAACACTGGCTCTGCCTTGGATAGGGCAGAGTTGGACCAGGTGATCCCTGTAGGTCCCTTCCAACGGAAAATATCCTGTCCCATCCCAATCCCATCCCAATCCCATCCCAATCCCATCCCATCCTGTCTCATCCCAATCCCATCCCAATCCTGTCCCAATCCCATCCCATTATCCCATCCTATTATGCCATCCTATTATACCATCCCATTATCCCAATCCCATCCCAAGCCCATCCCAATCATGTCCCAATCCCATCCCATTATCCCATCCCAATCCCATCCCATTATCCCATCCCAATCCCATCCCATTATCCCAATCCCATCCCAGTTCCATCCCAATCCCATCCCATTATCCCATCCCAATCCCATCCCATTATCCCAATCCCATTATCCAAATCCCATTATCCCAATCCCATTATCCCAATCCCACCATTTCCCTGGCTGAGCCATGGATTCTGTTGGATACCAGGGCAGAGCCCAGACCTGGGCCTGGATCGTCCATCCCAGGATTCCCGCTCAGCCTGGATCAATCCTGGCTGGGAAGGGCAGGATTTTCCCCAACCCTTTTCCTAGGAAGTCAGGGATGAGGGAGGAAGTGGAGATAAAAGCTGGGAGAGGGAGATTCCCGAGGCAAAGCCGTTTGAATGAGGTTTTTAGGGATAACAGGAATAGGGGCATCCATTTGAGCAGCAGGAAGGGGATGACGCAGGGAATACCGGGAATCCCCTGGGATGGGAAAGGTTTATCCCCCATCCCAAACAATTCCCAGCTCTCAGCACCTCTGGGGGCATCAGTGGGGGTTTCATCCCTGTTTTCACTGAGCATCCCTGGAGGATTTTGCTCCAAGGAATGCCCGGCCTGGGACACGTGCTGGAATTTGCCAGGAATCCAAAGGGAAAAAAAAAGTGGGAATAAAAGAAAAGGAAGGTCAGGGGTTCCATATTCCCATTTTTGGGAAGGGTCCAAAGGTGCTTGGATGTGAACCATCCCTTGGAATCCAAGGAATCTGGTTAAAATTCCCTTGGGAACAAAAATGTCACAGCTCTTTGGAAGGCCTTTCCTTCTCCATACATTCCAGATCTGGGAAAAATCCGGATTGGGAGAACAAAAGTAGGAATTTCGGTGTTTCCAGACTTCCGATGGGAAGTTGAGTGGGATGGGGAGGGCGCCCGTCTCAGCCTTCCTCATCCTCATTCCCAATCCCATTCTCTGCGGAGCACCCGAGCGTGTCCCGGCACGTCCTTCCTCCGGCCCAGGGATCCCTCTGGATTCCCGGTGTTCTGCACGGATGGAAGGTTTGTGGGATACACAAGGAAAAGTGGGATAAGCAAGGCACGGAATTCCCTGTCCCGGGAATGTCCCAGGAGCAGCCTCAGGGATCACTGGCCAGGCCAGCGCACAGCCCTGGAGGCCGGGAATTGTGAAACCGTGGAATATTCATGGAATATTCATGGAATATTCAATGTTTAAAGCATGGAAGGGACCTTAAATCCCGCCCCTTTCCAATCCTGACACCTCCCACTATCCCAGGCTGCTCCAGCCCCAGGGATCCAGGACAAGCACAGCTGCCCTGGGAATTCCATCCCACCCCCTCCCAGACAGGAATTCCTTCCCAAAATCCCATTTAATCCAGCCTTTTGTTGTTTCAAACCTTTCCTGTCTATCCTGGCATTCCATCCCTTATCCAAAACCTGTTCCTGGATGCAGAGACTTGGTTGAATTTCCATCTTTTCCGATGACTAATCCCACGATCCCAGGCATTCCCTTCCCTGTCCTGAATTCCTCCCACCCAGCTCGGAGCCCCTTTTCCACCTGGAGAATTCCCGGGAATTCGGGCACAGAACCCGGAGAGGGTAAAGCCTGGAGATCCCAGATTTTGACAGCTCTGGAAGCAGAGGAAGATCCCTCTCCAGCAGGTCCAGGACATCCCTGTCCCATTCCCATGGAGCAGAGCATCCACATCAAGGACTTCGGGAATTGTGCCGATTCCAGGGGAAGCAGATCCATCTTTTCCTGTGCCGCTGCTGGATCCAGGCCGATCCCTTGCTCTGACACAGGGAATTTTGCACCTCCGTTCCCTCTTTCCCAGGGAATGTGTGACCCTCCCGTGCCCGCAGATCCATGGTGGACACCTCTGCTTGGGAATTTCCCAAAACTGGGGAATTTCCCTGTTGGCAGGACCCCCCCAGGAAGGAATCCCGCAGCTTTCCAAGGGATGGGAAGGGCTTTCCACCACTGGGATGATGGCAGAGCTTTCCAAGGGTTTCCAAAGGCTGGGAATTCCCTTTTCCTCCTTCCAGGAATCCTGGCATAGGGTACAGCACCTGCCCATTCCCACTTTTCCTTTGGGATCTGAGCAAACCCATCCCAAAGGAACGGAAGGAGCAGGGAAAGGAGATCAGGCAGGAGGGAACCGCTTGGAAAAGGTGGAATTTTGGCCAAATATCCCCCAAAATCCAGGCTGGGACAAACCTGGATCCTTTGGACAAAGTGGGAAGTGGCGTGAGGGGATCCTGGGATTCCAGCCATGCATGGAGTGCTTTGCTGTGCCGGAGTGTTCCCAAGTTTTTCCTGGATTATAAAGCAATGGAAGAGTCCTTTATCCTCACATCACAGCCAGAATTTTTCCTCTCTCCCTGTAAATTCCCAAGCCTTGGAGACGAAGCAGAAGAAGATCAGCATTCCAGGTAAATTCCCACAGCAGATCCCTCCCTTCCAGGGCTGATCCACTTCCAAAGTCCTGCTTCCCAAAGAAAATTCCTTAAATCCAGGAATACGCATCAATACGTTAGATTTCATTTTTGTGCTTCCCTGGGGGATCCCAAGTTCGGAATCTGCTCATCCCACACAGAATCCAGGGATGAAGGAGCCAGGCATGGGAGGTGGGAGCTTCCCATGTTCCAGGTCCCTGGAATGGCTTCGGCTCCTTGATCCATTGGGAGCTTTAACCAAACTCATCCATGAAAAAAATCACGGGAAGGGATCCAGAAGGGGGAAATAAAGAGTTAAAAAAATCCAACCTGGATAGAAAAAAAATCCCAGGAGATGAGAGGTCATTGGAAATGGAACAGGATCCTTCAAAAAGCTGGACTGGTGCTCCAAGGAGCGGAACAGAAAAGAACAGGAAAAATTGGATATTGGGAAGGAATTCTTCCCTGTAAGGGTGGAGAGTGGCTGGGATGGAATTCCCAGGGAAGCTGTGGCTGCCCCTGGATCCCTGGGAATGTCTAAGGCCAGGCTGGAGCCCCTGGGATAGCGGGAGTTGTCCCTGCCCATGTAATGGGATGGGATGAGGTTTTTTAAAGCCCTTTCCCACCCAAAACATTCTGGGATTCTGCAATCCCACGATTTATTCCCTGATGCAGACTCGCCCTTGGATTCCCAGGAAAAGTCAAGAGGGATGGGAACTTCCAGAGGCAGCTGAGGAATTGCCAAAACCTGGCTGAGCCCAGCTCCCAACCCCCCGGAACCTGAGATCCCGGGAAGCACCATCCGATAGGGGCCGTCTCTGAAATATTCATGGCCGGGACAGAGCTCGGAGCCGAAAGGAATCTGCTCCCGGTGAATTATTGATGGAAGCTTTTCTTCCGTGTCCCGGCGGATCCGAGCCTTGTCCGACCGCCTGTCGCTAATTATCCCTCTGGCACCTGCTCCAAAGTTGGGATCTGTGCCAGGCATGGGAGAACTTGGGCTGAAAACCCCCACAGGCTGCCCAGGGCCTTCCCATTCCCGTGTGGAGGTGGCGCTTGGGGACGTGGATCAGTGCTGGGAATGGCTGGGATTTGGGATAGTGGGAAATTCATCCGTGTCCAAATAGATAAGAAGGGGCCAAAATTCCCAAATCCGTGTGGCATTTGGGCACGGATCTTTGGGATGTCACAGTGCCACCACCAGGATGAACGGGAAATTTGGGATCCTTTCCATCCTGGGGAAAAAAAGCCCCACTCAAGGTTTTCCATCTTTTTTTCCCAACCCCTCCATTAAGTTTAATTAAATTACGTTGATCATTTAACTTGCCATTAAATTCCTTGGGGGAAAAAAAAATGCATCCCGAGGATCCTGAAAATCAGGGAAAGGTTCAAACCAATGGAGCAGGTTCTGCTCTGAGTCCCAGGACAGAGCTTCCAAAACCTGCAGATTTTTCCGGGAATGTCCAGGTGTAGGAGCTCTCCCAGATGGAGCAGGAGCAATGGATAACGTTGGAAGTGCTGGAGACAGCTCCTGTTCCTCAGGCCGGAAGCACAGATCCGGCCTCCAGCCGGGATTTTCCCGGGAATAGGGGGAGTGGAACGCCCTGGGCTGGAATCACAGCTGGAATTCCCTCCCTGGAGCAGCCGGAGCTTGGACACGGCCCCATCCTCCTGGGAAGGGGTGTCCCTGATCCCACAGGAATTCTGACACCGGGATTTGATTGGAATTTTTTTCTCTCTTTCTCTCCGGTGCCTCATCCAGGATTAAGTTTAACGATGGATACAAGGCAGTGGCAAGGTACCCAAATGTCCTGGTGGGCGGGATCCCAGATTTTGGGAGGGGCGGAATGATCTGGGATTTTGGGGGAATCCCAGTTTTGGGGGATTTCTCCCATTGCAGCCCATCCCATAAAGAGGTGCTGGTTCCGGCACAAAGCCAGGATTTGGGATACAGGTCAGCCGCATCCTGTGCTCCCTCTGCACCGGGATACCAGGAATTGTGGTGCCAGGACACAGGGAAAGGCTTCCCACCGCCAGAGGGCGGGGATAGATGGGATTTTGGGAAGGAATTCCTGTCTGGGAGGGTGAGGAGGGGCTGGGATGGAATTCTCAGAGAAGCTGTGGCTGCCCCTGGATCCCTGGGAGTGTCCAAGGCCAGGCTGGAGCAGCCTGGGATCGTGGAAAGTGTCAGGGTTGGAATGGGATGATCCTTAAGGTCCCTCCCACCCAGAGCATTCCTGGGATTTGAGGATCAGCCCCTCCCCCTGTCCCGCTCCCGTGGGCTGGGGGCGGCTGTGTCCGGTTGGGAATGTTCATTAATTCCTCACCTTCCTCCTGCTGGCTCCGTCTCCTCCCAACAGCGAAGACCCAGAAGATCCCAGGTATGGGACGTGGTGTCCCTGCTTCCCTTTGGGAATGGTGTGTGCATGGGCGGGAGCGGTCCCTGCATGGGGTTTGCATCCCAGGAAAGGGAAAGG
This sequence comes from Cyanistes caeruleus, assembly GCF_971803275.1. Lineage (NCBI taxonomy): Eukaryota > Metazoa > Chordata > Aves > Passeriformes > Paridae > Cyanistes > Cyanistes caeruleus. Next base: position 1,154,510 of record NC_141702.1, on the reverse strand, counting down.
GCCTTTTCTGGGATCACCCACCCCTGGGATTCCCTCTGTCCTTCCTAATCCCAGCAAGGAAAAAACTCCTTCCAGTCAGGGATGGCAGAAGGGGTTCCCAGAGTCATGTTTGTCTGTATTCCAAGCAATCCATGGATCCATCCTTCCTTCCCTCCTTCCATCCATGCATCATCCATCCATCCACCCAGCCATCCATCATCCATCCATCATCCATCCATCATCCATCCATCATCCATCCATCCATCATCCATCCATCCATCATTCATCCATCATCCATCCATCCATCATCCATCCATCATCCATCCATCCATCCATCATCCATCCATCATCCATCCATCCATCCATCCATCATCCATCCATCATCCATCCATCCATCATTCATCATCAATCCATCCATCCATCCATCATCCATCATCCATCCATCCATCCATCCATCCATCCATCATCCATCATCCATCCATCCATCCATCATCCATCCATCATCCATCCATCATCCATCTATCATCCATCATCCATCCATCCATCATCCATCCATCATCCATCCATCCATCCATCCATCCATCATCCATCCATCATCCATCCAGCCATCCATCCATCATCCATCCATCATCTATCCATCCATCCATCCATCCATCCATCCATCCATCCATCCATCATCCATCCATCATCCATCCATCCATCATCCATCCATCCATCATCCATCATCCATCATCCATCCATCATCCATCCATCCATCCATCCATCCATCCATCCATCATCCATCCATCCATCATCCATCCATCATCCATCCATCCATCCAGCCATCCATCATCCATCCATCCATCCAGCCAACCGTCTATCATCCATCCATCATCCATCCATCCATCATCCATCCATCCATCATCCATCCAGCCATCATCCATCCAGCCATCATCCATCCATCCATCCATCCATCATCCATCCATCATCCATCCATCCATCCATCATCCATCCATCCATCCATCCATCCATCCATCCATCCATCCATCCATCATCCCTCCATGGATCCATCCCTCATTCCAGCCCCACCAGTGCTGTCCTACCTCCGTTCCCAGTTCCCTGGGATCCTTGGGAAGCCCTGGCACAGGGAGCTCTCCCTCCGGGATGCTCCCGGATTGGCTGGGTTGGATTGCCCCGTGCATGTGGATGAGTTTGGCGTGAGAAGGTGGATGCGTGTCCATCCCTGGATCACAACTCATGGAATTGCTCCTTTGGATTGCAGAGCCAGGGCCAAAGGGAAAGAGAAAAAGCACCTGGTGTTGCCGTTCAGGTATCCTGATTCCCTGATCCCTGATTCCTGGTGTCATGCTCTGGCCCCTGGCAGCAGAATCCCCTGGGAGCAGCAGCAGGGCAGGACTGCGAGCCCATTTTCCCAAGGGAAGCGCTCCAAAGCCAGCTTGTTTGTGGGATAAAATGGGAATTCTCCAACTGTGCCCATTCCAGGCTCCCAGAGCCCGGGCTGGGGCTGTCCATGGTCACCTTTGGCTGGGAGAACAAGACTAGAAGGGCCCAGGGAAAAGGAAAGGAGGGAGAAAGAGGGATTTGGCACTGGCTGCTCCACCAGGCCCTTGGAAAAGGGTCCTGGATCCCTCAGGAAGTGCAGTCACCCACCCATATACCCGGATTCGAGTGCCAGGAATGGGGTGGATGCAGGAACTGGGAGAGGAAGGAGATGCAGGAAACACTTGGAGTAGGAGAAGGGAAACAGAGGAAAAAGAGGGACACACTTGGAATGCGCCGTGCTCCTGCATCCCTCATCCAGGCTGTTCTCCCTCCTGGAAGAGGGGAAGGACACAGGATCTGCACTTCCCTGTGCACTTCCCTCTCCCAAGGATGGATCACAAGGGTGGAACATTCCCGACCCTCTGCCTACCCTGAGATGGATCCTCAGGGATGGAATATTCCAGACCCTCTGCCCACTCTGGGATGGATCCTCAGGGATGGAACATTCCAGACCCTCTGCCCAGCCCAGGATGGATCCTCAGGGATGGGACATTCCCAGCCCTCTGCCCAGCCTGGGATGGATCCTCAGGGGTGGGACATTCCCAGCCCTCTGCCCAGCCAGGGATGGATCCCATCCCGACTCCAGGGAACATTCCATCCCTCTGTGCCCTCAGGGCAGTTTGGATCAGCAGGGAAGGTGATTTCCAGCTGGGCAGTGGGAGGGAAGGATCCCACCCAGTGAGATCTGAGGGATGCGATCCCACAGGGATCCCACCTTGAATCCCAGCCAATCCATCTCCAATCCATCTCCAGCACATCCAGCAGGAGCTGGACCAGATCCCTGAGCTCCAGGAAAAGGTGTGGGATGATTGAATTGCTCTCCTGGCAGCTTTTCCAATGCCGGGCTGGGGTTCGGTGCTCCCGGGAGGATCTCAGCTGGCAGGGGAATCATTTTTCCCGCTCTGCTCCTACAGCAGGAGTCAGGACAGGGAGAAAGCAGGAATACTTAGATGAGAGCAGGCTGATCCCTGCTGCTCTTCCCAGTTCCCCACCCGTGTCCCATTTTATGCTGGAGCTCCTCTGGAATTCTCTCAAAACCCATCCAGCAACACTTCAGTATTTGATTTTTTTTTCTCCTGGCTGGTTTTCCAGCAGCTCGGGCACAAGGAGCTGGAATTTCAGGCTCTGGAATCAGTCCCTTGTCCCCAGCCAGGCGGAGGAGCCGCTGTAATTAACTCCAGTCTCCTTAATTGCTTCCCGAGCCGCTTAATTGCTTTCTGCTCCCTAATTGCTGCGGGACAATGAGGGCGGTGAGCGGCGGAGAGGGAGGGAAAGGGGGGGAGAAGCAGGACCGGGAAAGAAAACAGGGAGGAAAAGGGGGAGGAAGGACCCGGGAGGAAAACTGGGAGGAAAATAGGGAGGAAAAGAGGGAAACAGGACCCGGGAGGAAAAGAGGGAGGAAAATAGGGAAAAGGACCGGGGAGAAAAATGGGGAGAAAAATAGGGAGGAAAACAGGGAAATAGGACCTGGGAGGAAAACTGGGAGGAAAATACAGAGGAAAACAAGGAGGAAAAGAGAAAAGCAGGAGAGGGGTGGAAAACAGAGGGAAAAATCGGGAGGCGAATCCAGGGGGGAAAATAGGGAGGAAAACAGAGAGGAGCAGGATCTGAGAGGAAAACAGGGAACAAAACTGGGGAGGAAAAAGAGGAAACAGGGAAGAAGGACCCAGGGGAGGAAAACAGGGAGGAAAACAGGGAGGCAGGACCTGCAGAGAGAAATATGGGAGAGAAGCAAAGCAGGAGCCAGGGAGCAGAGCAGGATCTCAAAGGGAAAAGGGAAGGATCGGTTGTGGAGTCGGGGCAGGAATGAGGAATTCCAGCTCCAGCCCATTCCCTGCAGCCCAGGCCCCTCTGGAGGGGGGATACAGATGCATCCCTGCGTTAGGAGAAGGAAAACCATTCCCCTCTCCAGAAAGGAGAAGCTTTGTCCCCTCCTGCCTAGGAGCTTTCCCAAACCCGGGAATGGGATCCGGGAATGCTGCATGTCTAGCACAGTGGTGCTGCATTAACAGCTCCAAACACGAATCCAGGGAATGTCCCTCGCTTCCAGCTCCAGTGCTGGGAGCTGGGCTCTCCTGAGCCACACAGGGATGTTTCCCACCTCGATTTTAAGCTGAGAGAGAGGAGGTTTGGATGGGATTTTGGGAAGGAATTCTTCCCTGGGAGGGTGGGGAGGGGCTGGGATGGAATTCCCAGAGAAGCTGTGCCTGCCCCTGGATCCCTGGAAGTGTCCAAGGCCAGGCTGGACAGGGTTTGGAGCAACCTGGGATAGTGGGGGGGTGTCCCTGCCCATGGCAGGGGTGGGATTAGGGATTTTAAAGGTCCCTTCCCACCCAAAGCATTCCATGATTCCCTGATTCCTCCGTTTGTTTGCCTTTTATTCCCTCGATATTCCACCAGCGGCTCCAGCAAGGGCAAGGAGAAGACCAAGGAGCAAAAGTAGGTTTGCTCTCCATGCTCCTCCTCCTCTCCATTCCCACTTTTCCAGCTGATCCCGTTGGTTTGCTCTCCCTGCTCCTTCTCCTCTCCATTCCCACTTTTCCCAGCTGATCCGGTTGCTGTGCTCTCCCTTCCCCTAAAGCCGGACCTGTCCACCCTGGGAAAACTTGGCTCTCTTGGATGTGTGGCCTCAGGTTTCGGAGCCTTCAGGGAATATTTATCCAAGAAAACCCCAAGGAATATTTATCTGGCAAATTCTTTGGAGGCTGGCAGTGCCTGAAGGGAACGGCTTCCTGAGGGAAGCCTGGATCCATGTGGATTGGGTGGCGGGAGTTTCCTGGCCTGGACATGGGCAGGGCAGGAGAAGTCTGGGTGCAGACAGGACTTTGATCCACCTTTTCTTTGGATATCAGGAAAAGGTTCTTCCCCCAGAGCTGGCTGGGCACTGGAACAGCTCCCCAGGGAATGGTGACATTCCCAAGGCCACCAGAGCTCTGGGAGCTCTTGGACAGGGACAGGGTGGCATTGCTGGGGTGTCCTGGGCATCCCGGTGGGTCCCTTCCCATTGGGAATTCTGTGATTCCGTGATCCGACAGCTCCTGTGCTCACATTGGACTGCCAGGTTTCTTCAGCTCCCGCCTTCCCTTTATTCCCAGCTGTTTTCATGGATACCAGACCGGGCTGTTCCCCCGGAAGCCAGATCCTCTGGCTCAAATTTAAACTCAGCTCCAGGGAATGATCCTGGAATCACCCCCGGGAACCATCCGAGAGGTCCCTCCTGTTCCTTGTTTTGTGGTTTAAGGATCAATTCACGGCACGTCCGTCCACAGACGGACCCTCCCAAATAACGGGATCAAGCAGGAGGCAGAGATGAGATGGAGAAGGAGGGAAATGTCCTCAGGGAGAGAGCAGAGTCAGGGAAAACGGGAAGAGATCTCCCAGCTCCGGGAAGAGACACAGAGGGATTGAGGGTCGGGATCTTCCCAAGGGTGGTGGGTGTAGGATGAACCCAGCAGAGGGATCTGTCCCCTGGAAGAACTGGAAGAATTCCTGACAGGTGGAATTCCTGCAAGGAAATGAGCCACGGGAATGCTGTTCCCTGCTCCCAACTCTCAGTAAAAGGCAGTGATTAAAGCATCCTTTTATCCATGGATAATTCACCAGGAATGGGATATTCATCTGGAAGCTGGCCAGGAGAGAGGCTGCTCCCAGCTCCCTGCAGTGGATCCAGAATCCCTGTGGATTCTGGAAATCCCCACGGGCAAAATCCTAGAGGACAAAGCCAAGAGGAGCAGCAGCAGGGTTTGTGGAATGGGAGATGATCCATGCTCAATCCCAGAAAATCCATGGGAAGAGCACTTCCAGAGGCTGGGTGGAGTCTCTGGTGTCTAAGATGGATTTAAACTTTGTTGGGAATTCATCCCGACTTGGGATCAGTATCAGGATGTTCCATCCTCCACCCCAAACTTGCCGGAAGCCAGGTGGGAAGCGATGGAGCGGCAGTGGCTCCTCTGGAGCTCCGGTTCTTCGGGAAAGCGGGAGAAGGATGGGTCCTGGCCTAGGAGGGCTCTCGGCGCAGTGGTGGCAGCTCAGGTTCCGCAGCTTCGCGGATCCTCATGGAATATTCATGTGGAGACGGTGTCAGCTCTCCGCCAGCCCCGGCTTCCCACCGGCGCCGTCAGGAGCGTGGCGGGAGCAGCGGAGGGATCGGGAAGATCCCACAAAACCCCCACTGTGCCCACGGAGGAAACTCGGAGGGATCCCCGATCCCTGCTCCATCCCCTCCAGCACTGGAATGGATGTGCCACCATAGAGGCTCCGCAATTCCCGCCTCAGCTCTTCCAGAACCTTCTCCTGCAGGGCCGGGTGAAGGTAGAAGCCGGGATGGGAAGGGGGAGGCGTTTGGGATTGGGCAGGGCTCACCTGGCTTGGGAAAGGGACGGGTGGGGATTGGGAAGGGGTTGGGAATTGGGATGAGCCACTGGGAAGCTGCTCCAGAACATTTAGGATGGCTCCGTCCGTCTTCATCCTCATCCTGCTCCTTCCCTTCTTCCCAGCACCTGCTGAGTGCTGCCAAAATCCACCAAAATCCACCAAAATCCACCAAAATCCGCCAAAATCCGCCGCTCCAGAATTTATTCCTTTGTCTCTTTTTTTCCTCTTATTCTTTTTTTCCTCCTCTTATTTTTCCTGTTGTTTTTTTTCCTTTTTTCCTCCCCTTGTTTTTTTTCCTGGTACTTTTTTCTCCTTTGGAGTTTTTTCCCCATTTTATTGTCAGCACTTTTTTTTATCCCAGCTGTTTTCTTTGCCCACATTTTTTCTTTCCTCTATTTTTTTCCTTTTTTTTTTAATTCCCTGCTGATTCCTCCTGGGGTTTCTTTCCCAAATTTTCCTGTCAATTTTTCTGGTTTTTTTGTTTTTTTTTTTTTGGGGGGGGGGGTTTTGTTTTTTTTTTTTCTATTTTCCCCCTGCTTTTCCCTCAGGTTTTTTCCCTCTTCACATTTTATTTTCCCTCACATTTTTCCCCCCCTTTTTTTTTCTTTTTTTCCCCTGCTTATTCCTCTTAGGGTTTTTCCCTAAATTTTTCTGGTTTTCCCTTTTTCTTTTCTAATTTTCCCCCCTCATTCCTCCATCCCTATTTTCCCATCTCCATTTTTCCCTCTCCATTTTTTCCTCCCCGTTCCCTCCCGTTTTCCCCCCAGTTTCTTTTCTTCCCAATTTTCCACTCCATTTTTCCATTTGCTTTTTCCTTTTCTCTCTCCTCATTTTACCTTTTCTCTTTTTTTCCTTTCCCCCCCTCTTTTCTTTATTTCCCCCTTTTCCTCCTTTTCTCTTTTTTGTTGCTTTTTCCAATTTTTCTTTATTTTCCCTTTTTTGTTTTAACCCTTTTCCCCCCTCTTCTTTTTCCCTTTTTTTTCCTCTTTCTCCCTTCTTTCCCCCTTTTTTGTTTCCGTTTTTTTCCCTTCCTCCATCACCCTCCAAACTCCGTTATTCCCTCCCATTCCCTTCCCAAGCCAGGATGGGCACGGATGCAGCATCTGGAATTCTGTTCCATGGAGGCACCTGGAGCCCTCTGGATTTTTCCCTCCCATCCACCTCACCCTGTGGATTTTCCAGAGGCTTTTCCCCATCTCCAGGTCCTTTAGGAACACCTGGAGCTGCAGATCCCAATCCCTTCCCTGCGTCCCCGCTCCAGCAGGGATGAGAGGCGTGATCCCGGCTCCCACATGGATCTCTTGGGAAGGGGCTGGGTTGGGATGGGCCTCAGCACACATTCCTGGATTCTGGATTGGATCAGGTGCTTAATCCCAGATTTTCTGATCTGAGGTATCCAAATCCTGGGTGTCTATGGATTTGGCAGCTGGGAGAGGACCCTGACAGGGTTTTCCCTGCGGAGTCCATCTCCAGCTGCTCCTCACTTTGGCTTTCCTTCCCATGGAGCCTCAGAAATTCCCAGGACAGGGATTTTATCCCTGAGCATCCACGAGCAAACGGCAGCTCTGGGACTGGAGGGATTTTTTTGCTCTCAAATTTTAAGAATTTCGTGGAAAAGACAGGAATGTAATCCAACCAACAGGGAGGTGTGGCTGGAAGGAATCTCCATGGCAGAGAGAGCAGTCTGGGAGCAGAATTCCAGAGCCTGAGCCGTGATTCCAACATTTCCTCATTAAATAAAATTAATTCATTAAATAAATAAGTTTGAGAAAAGCTCCCAAGGATCCCATCCCCTGGGTGCTTCCTGGTGGGATTACAGATCCAGAATCTTCATCCCTACCTTTTCTCCATGGAAAACTGCACCATCCTGGAGCATCCTGGGAATAAATCACAGCTCCCAGAGGCCGGAGTGTTGCTTTAGTCCCAGGTTTAAATAATTCCTGGATCTTATCCCAGTTGGATTCTCCTCCCTCAGATACGTTATTTTGCCATTCTCCTTAATTTTCTCCCCGCCTGCTCCGGCTCTCTCTGCAGAATTCCAGGGGTTGTTTCCAACCAGGATGCACCACAGTTGCAATTCCAGGGTTTCTTTGGCCTTGGGAAAAAATTCCCAAGGGTAAAACTTGACCCTTTGGCCCGATCCAGCGGTGGGACTGGGAAATCCCACAGGTTCCGTGGTGTTCCCTTGTGGGCAGCACATCCCAGTCCTGCAGAATCCAGGAGCTCTGGATCCCCTGGCAGCCAGCTGGAGGTCAGGTCTTGGTGAGAGGTGAGGTCCTGGCTGGAGGTGAGGTTATGGTTGGAGGTGAGGTCCGGGTTGGAGGTGAGGTCCTGGTTGGAGGTGAGGTTATGGTTGGAGGTGAGGTCCGGGTTGGAGGTGAGGTCCTGGTTGGAGGTGAGGTCCTGGTTGGAGGTGAGGTCCTGGTGAGAGGTGAGGTCCTGGCTGGAGGTGAGGTCCTGGTTGGAGGTGAGGTCCTGGTGAGAGGTGAGGTCCTGGCTGGAGGTGAGGTCCTGGTGAGAGGTGAGGTCATGGTGAGAGGTGAGGTCCTGGTTGGAGGTGAGGTCCTGGTTGGAGGTGAGGTCCTGGTTGGAGGTGAGGTCCTGGCTGGAGGTGAGGTCCTGGCTGGAGGTGAGGTCCTGGCTGGAGGTGAGGTCATGGTTGGAGGTGAGGTCCTGGTGAGAGGTGAGGTCCTGGTTGGAGGTGAGGCCATGGTGAGAGGTGAGGTCCCAGTTTGGAGCTGAGGTCCCAGTTTGGAGGTGATGTCCTGGCTGGAGGTGAGGTCTGAGTTTGGAGGTGAGGTCCCAGTTTGGAGCTGAGGTCCTGACTGGAGGTGAGGTCCAGACCGGAGGTGATGTCCTGGCTGGAGGTGAGGTCATGGTTGGAGGGGAGGTCTGAGTTTGGAGGTGAGGTCCCAGTTTGGAGGGCAGGTCCTGACTGGAGCTGAGGTCCAGTTTGGAGCCCCCGTTACTTCCAAGCTGCCCCAAGAACATCTCCAGCAAACTGGGAAAGGTTCCTGCCCTCCCACTGATGGGAATTAGAAATTAAAATTTATTAAAATTAAATCTCCAATTAAATTAATCTCCAATTAAAAACATTCCCCTTTCAGGGGTGGGGAAAGTTTGGGGTGGTTGAATTTTGGGTGTCTCAATTTTGGGGTGTTTGAATTTTGGGGTGTTTGGGTTTTGGGTGTTATTTGAATTTTGGGTCTTTGAATTTTTGGGTGTCTGAATTTTTGGGTGTGAATTTTGGGGTGTTTGGATTTTAGGGTGTCTGAATTCTTGGGTGTGAATTTTGGGGTGTCTGAATTATTGGAGTGTCCAAATTTTAGGGTGTCTGAATTTTAGGGTGTCTGAATTTTAGGATGTTTGAATTTTAGGGTGTTTAATTTTCAGTAGTTTCATTTTCCGGTGTCTCGGAGAGAAATTCCATGGACTGGGCGGGAGAGATGAGGAGTGGGAACACAACCAGGACTCCCAGCTAGGACTCTGCTGATGGGGAAGCAGAGTTATCCCAAACCGAGGCATTCCCAGAGACAAAAATGGGATCCAAGATTCCAGAGCCGTGAATTCCACTGCTCTCCTGACTGCCTCTGGAATATTCCCTGTTTTCAGCTGACATTTCCTCTTTTCCTTCTGGAAAAAATCTGTCCCGCCTCCCACGTCATGGAAAACACTAAAACACAGGAATTAATGGGAATTCTTGTTCTCCCTCTCTTCACCCAGAGCTGGAAAAGGAGTTTTTTCAGCCATGAAGCTTGGGAAGACACGTCCATCCAAGGATGAGCATCGGAAGCAAGGTACACTCATGGAATGATGGTGGATTCCTGGAAGTGGGAGAGGAAGGGCGGGCTGTTCCCCGGCTGGGGCTGGAATTGGATACCTCTGGAAAGGCAGGAGAGGGCAGCGATTGGAAATTCACTGCTCTTTCCATTCAGACCCCAGGATCAGTTTTCCACTGCAAGGAAAAGCAGGAATGTGCATCTACAGGCTGGGAAAAGCCTCGGTGTGGGTCGTGGTTCTGGGAAAAACTTCCCCTCTTTTCCAGCCAGGTTTGAGGACAGAAAAAGGGAATTTTGCCTGGGATGCTGGCATGGAAACCTGGGTGCTCTTCCCAGAACCTGGGTGTTCCCCTCGTGCTGAAAGCTCCCAGCAGGACCACGGGAAAACATCTGGGATGCAAAGGCAATTGGTCCTCCAGAAGTGTTTCCACAGGCTGGATTTATCCGTGGTCATGGAATGGTCACTGTGTGGTGTCTGCATGGCCGGGAGGCTCCTGATCCCACTCTTCCCAGGAACTTCCAGCTGTCCCACACCTTCCCTGGGCTGGGATTGTGATTCCGACCCTCGGCCGCTGGATAAGGGATGGGTGGATGTCCTGGACCTGCTGGCCAAGCCAGCATTCCCAATGTTCCATGGGTGCTTCCCCCTCCCATCTAGACTCCTCCTTTGGGTTAGATCAGGACCAGCCTGGCCTTGGAGCAGCCACAGCTGCTCTGGGAATTCCAGCCCAGCCCCTCCACACCTTTCCAGACTGGAATTCCTTCCCAAGATCCCACCCAATCTCCCTTTTTCCAGTGGGAGCCATTCCTTGTGTCCTTCCCCTCCAGGCCTTGTCCCCAATCTCTCTCCAGCTCTCCTGGAGCCCCTTTGGGTCCTGGAAGGGGCTCCAAGGATTCCCTGGATCCTTCCCTTCTCCAGGTGAACAGCCCCAGCTCTCCAAGCCTGGCTCCATGGCAGAGGGGCTCTGTGGTCACCTCTGGAGCGGCTCCAGCAGCTCCATGACCATCCTATGCTGAGGATCCAGAGCTGGAGGCAGCAATTCCCAGCTCCTGTGGCTCTGGCTCAGTCTCAACCTCCTGGCTGAGTCAAGGACACTCTTTCCCTCAGGAAAGGAACATTCCAGCAGCTCCTTCCAACAGGAACCCAGGAGTGGGGATGTGCCGGTGGGATCTGCGCTCCTGCAGTATTTCCTGTTGGGAATGACCCATTTCTCCCATTTTTTCACCCCTCTCTCTTCCAAGCCAAGGAATTGTTTGTCTTTGCAGCACCTCTTGTGCTCCTCAGATCTCCAGCTCAAATTCTCTCTCACCCCCTGAATTCAGGGCATTGTCATTATTCCTTATTTTTCCTTCCCAAAACCCTCTGCAGTAATTCTGCCCGGATGGAATTCCATGACATCTCTTTGATAACCCCTTCTCCGAGCAGCTTGTCCGAGACCCGACCCGGTTCCCATTGTTTTTGTCTTCCCGGCCGAGGGCATGGATTGGTTTCCTTTCTCTCAGCCTTGAATTATTCACTGATGGAAATTCAAACCGGAGCCATTCCTTTGTCCCCTTCCCGCAGACGATCTGGCTGTTCTGGAAACAGAAGACCTGGATAGAAAGGCCATGAGATACGGAGCAGGCCTGGAGCCAGACACCATCTCCCTGGCCTCTGTCACCGCTGTCACCACCAATGTCTCCAACAAAAGGTGAGATCCAAGGATTGTGCCAGTGGGAGGTGAGGACAGACATCCCAAAAATTCCCTGACACGGGGAATGTTGGAAATCGCTGTCTCCTGGAGTCTGTAGGCTGGTTTTTTTTGGAATATCTGACCTGCAGCAATGATCATCAGGGTTCTGTGGAGCCTCCCAGGGCTGAAGGAGCGTTGAGGGTGACCCTGCTCTTGTAGTGAGAGGGGTTTGGGACAAGGACCTGGAGGGGCAGGACACAGGGAATGGCTCCCCACTGCCAGAGGGCAGGGATGGATGGGATATTGGGAAGGAATTGTTCCCTGGGAGGGTCTGGGATGGAATTCCCAGAGAAGCTGTGGCTGATCCATCTCTGGAAGCGTCCCAGGCCAGGCTGGACAGGAGCAGCCTGGGATGGTGGTAGGTGTCAGGCTCCGGATGATCTTTTTCCTACCCAAACCATCCCATGATTCCATGAATTCCATCCGTGGTTTGACCAAGGGTTTCTACTGCCTCTCCCAAGGTCCAAGCCGGACATCAGGATGGAGCCGAGTGCTGGGAGGCCCATGGATTACCAGGTAGGTGACACCAACCTGCGCCCTCAGGGTCACAACCTGGGCTTGGGGACATGGTTTGCAGGGACTGAGTTCCTGGGGGTGGCTCTCAACTCACTTGGCTTGGGACCAGGACATCCCAAGAGCTGGAATTTCACTGGTGGAGCCATAAACTCGGGATTAAGTAATTGAGTAGGTTTTCTGTCCAGCATGTGAAACCCAGAGAGCCCAAACTAAGCCCAAATTAGGCTCCCCTGGAGGGTGTCTCCATGGAATTTCTCCTCCGAGCAACCTGGGATAGCAGGATGTGTGCCTGCCCCTGGCAGGGAGTGGAATGGAATGAGCTGTAAGGTCCCTCCCAATTCCCATTATGATCCCATTGTGTTTTCCAGCAGAAGTGAAGCCAGTGGGATCGCTCCCTCTGATCCCACAGCTTGCTTAAATCCATTGGACTTTCCACGTTGTGCCTGCACCCTGGGGCTGGAACATCTGGGGATTCCTGGGATCTCCTGCATCCCACACCCTGCCAGCCCCTCTTCCTCCTCCTCTGTGTCCCAGTGGGAATTGCACTGGGAATTCCCCTCAGTCAGAGGTGGGGGGGATGGGTGAAGGCAGCCTGGAGCTGTTCCCGGGACGCGGAATTTTGGGAATTTCTCTCCCCAGGTCAGCGTCACCATCATCGAGGCCCGGCAGCTGGTGGGGCTCAACATGGACCCCGTGGTGTGCGTGGAGGTGGGCGAGGAGAAGAAATACACGTCCATGAAGGAATCCACCAATTGTCCGTACTACAACGAGGTGGGTCCGGCCCCAGTGCTGCTCCAACTCCTCCGGGCAACTCCGCCCTTGATCCGCTGATTTCTCTCTTATCCATGGGGTTTTTTTGGGGGGTGAAATTCCTGTTGGAACCAGGTGAAATCTCAAAGCACGCAGGAGGAACGAAGCCTTTGCCCTCTAGAATTTTCTGATGGATGATTCCCAGGTTTTCCAAGAAATCTGCGCTTCCGTTGGCTCCCCACGCTCAGCAGGGGATCAGCGATCCATGTGGTCCCACGGATGCATCCCTGCTGGGCCAGGGGGTCCCGGAGCTCCCCCAGGCAGCCGCAGCTTCTCCGGGGGGTTCCCAATCCCGAGGGATCCCACCCCTCAGCATTCCTCTTTCCCTTCCAGTATTTCGTCTTCGATTTCCACGTCCCCCCAGATGTCATGTTCGACAAGATCATCAAGCTCTCCGTAAGTGTCCCCGATGGCCTCGTCCTTGTCCTGTCTGGGGGGCTCTGGAAACAAACAGCCCAATTTTGGGGCGGATTTAAGGTTCTTGATGATTCCCAACAGGAATTCTTTTCTGCCGAACCCCCGAATCCCATTTTTTCTGTTCCAACCTTCACTCCAGGTTCCGCACAGCTCCTGCTCTCCCTGCATCCCTTCGTGGGTGATCTCTGGTATTCCGGAGCCAGGCAAAACCAAACCTTGGAATTCATTTATTCCTGTGGAGAAGAAAGACCTTCCTGAACCTGCCAGGGAAATTCCTGGGCCATCAGAGCTGGGAATGCTGAGAGCAAAGCTGAGATTTCAGTCCACCCAAAACCTGGAGAAGATTTCCAGATCCCCTGCCCAATTAGGGAACATTAATTAGGACCATCCATATCCATCCTGATGCCAACTGGCTCTACAATTCTTCCCAATTTTCCTCAAATTCCGAGCATTCTAAAGGCTCTTCCCTCAGTTAAATTTCCCAGCGTTTGCTGCTGTAGAGGCTGGAAAAGGGATCTTGCTCCAAAAATTCATTTCTTTGCATTTTTTTGCTCATTCCAAATATAAACTTCATGGCAATTCCACCAATCAGGAGCTGCCAACCCCATTGGGCCTCTTGGTGTCCTCAGAATCCTCCCCAGACCAAGGAAAACTCCTCAGCTCCTTTCCCATCCGGCAGCGAAGACCTCTGGAATGGCTTTGTGGCTCCCAGGGAATTTTCCAGGAAATTTTCCAGGGAAAATTCCTGAGTGGTTTTCCCCTCTTGATTCCCAGGTGATCCACTCCAAGAACCTCCTGCGGAGCGGGACGTTGGTGGGGTCCTTCAAGATGGATGTTGGGACTGTTTATACCCAGCCTGGTGAGTGAGTGTTGTTTATAACAACAGAATTCCCGCGCAGAGTCTGTGCCGGCTCAGTGGGGTGAAATTCCTGGAAAAGGAATCAGGCAGGGGCTGGTTTCCTTGGAAAACACTTTCCCCAAAGTCCCCTGGACTCGCTTGTAGCTCAGGGAAGAGCACCCGGCTCCTCTGGACAAGGGTCTATATCCCATCCTGGAATCATGGAATCACGGGATGGTTTGGGAGTGGTGGGACTTTAAAGATAATTTAATTCCACCCCTGCCTTGGGCATTCCCACTATCCCAGAGAACTCCAGGCTCTGTCCAGCCTGGCCTTGGACACTGCCAGGGATCCAGGGGCTGCCACAGATGCTCTGGGAATTCCAGAGGAGCTCCCCACCCTCCCAGCCAGAAATTCCTTCCCAAGATCCCAGCCCCAGCTCCCCTTTCCCAGTGGAAGCCATTCCCTGGCTCCTTGCCCTCCAGCCCTTTCCCAAATCCCAGCTCTCCTTGAGCCCCTTGAGGCTTGGGAAGCAGCTCCGAGGATTCCCTGGATCCAGCTCTTCTCCAGCTCTCCTGAGTGCCACTGAGATCCCTCCTGGGTGCACTGCCTTGCCAGGGAAGAAGCCCCAGGTGACATTCCCAGGCAGGACATCAACATTCCAGACAGGAATTTCCAGGGCTGGATCCTTTGCCTGCATTTCATCCGAGCCAGGAACACACCTGGAAAAGGGAGAGGGGTGGATTAGAGCTGCTGATCATGGAGTCCAACCATCCCCAGTACTGCCAAGGCCACCACCGAGATGTCCCCAAGTGCCACATCCACACGGCCTTCAATCCCTCCGGTTTATCCCGGCGTTTCTCCACCTTCAATCTCACCAGAGACCCATTGGAAAACAAATTTCCCAGGGGTTTATTTGGATCCCTCAGGCTCAGGGCTGGTCCCACACCTTGCAAGGCCATGTCCTGGTGGCGTTGGCCGTGTCTGGTGGTGACAAAGGTCTCTCTTGTCCCCTGGGTTGCAGAGCACCAGTTCTACCACAAATGGGCCATCCTGTCTGACCCCGAGGACCTCACGGCCAGCCTCAAGGGCTACCTCAAGTGTGACATCGCCGTGGTGGGCAAAGGGGACAACATCAAGACCCCGCACAAGGCCAACGAGACGGACGAGGATGACATTGAGGGGTAGGAACCTGCTGGGATCTGCGTCTCCCCGGCTCCCTTGGGAATGGCTTTCCACCTCTCTTTCCCTTGGGTGGGATAGCAGGACCCAAACCTGGGGCTGGTGGCAAACGCCGAGCCGTGAGAGCAGAGGGACCGATTCGGGGCTTTTCTGAGAGGGAATGAGTGGTGCAGGTGCAGTTCCAGGTGATCTCCAGCACCCAGCTGTCCTTCCTGTGGGGTCAGAACTTCTGCTGCTGGTGGAACTCTATAGCAACACCAGCCTGGTGTCACCCAGCCTGATGTCCCCAGTCTTTACCTAACACTCCTGATGGATCCGGGGTGGGAAGATGGGATGGGATGGGATCTCATAATCCAAGGCAGAGCATAGAAGCCTGGATGAGGTTCCCCAGGCTGTGGACAGGGCTCCTGGACTTCCCAGAACATCCCAAAGGTCACAGAACAGAAATCAGGAGCTTTAAGGCTTGATTCCAACCCCAAAACTTTTCCAGCTAAATAAAATATCTCCATTTCAAATCTGCCTCTCAGGCACATCCCCACATGGAATCATGGAATGGTTTAGGTTGGAAAACACCTCTGGGATTGAGTCCATCCAGTCAGAAACCACCAGCACAGCACTCCTCACTTGCTGGGGTCTGAGGAGCCACCTCCAGAACTTTGGGCTTCATTCCATGCTGTAGTTGTGATGTTCTCCTAGTTGTTCCTAAAATCCTGGAATGGTTTGTTTTGGAAGGGATCTTCAAGATCACCTTGTTCCCACCCTCCTGCCATGGCCAGCGACACCTTCCACCAGACACTCACAACTCCAAGAATTCCTAGAATTCCCCTAGGAATATTTTGTTCACAGCATCCCCATGGGCTCATCTCTTCCTGCAGAGGAGGAAAGCCACATATCAAAAAAAACAAATGGAAAGAGCTCATTTCATCCCCAAAATCATACCCCCCAGCTCCCCTTGATAAGGAACAAACAACTCTTCCAGGATCCCATTCATTCCATTTCTGCGGAATGCAGTGGAAGTGGAAGGAGCTCGGAAAATGGAACAGCTTCTCTTTGGTCTTTTATGGGATCTCAGAGGTCGGAAAAGATCATCTGAGATCATCCCATCCAACCTTCAGTCTTCCCTGGCCACCCCACCCCAGCAGCTGTTCCCAACTCCACCCCCTGACATTCCAGGAACCTCCTGCTCCCGGACGGGGTCCCCCCAGAGCGGCAGTGGGCTCGGTTCTACATCAAGATCTACCGTGCCGAGGGGCTGCCGCGGATGAACACCAGCATCATGGCCAACGTCAAGAAGGCCCTCATCGGGGAGAACAAGGACCTGGTGGACCCCTATGTGCAGGTGGCCTTCGCGGGGCAGAAGGTGAGTGGGCAGGTCCCAGGGTGGCCACAGGAGGTGACACAGGAGGTGACACCAGCAGGGCCACCAGGAGGCCAGAGATGGTCTCGGTCATCCTTGCACAAGTCAGGATGGGCGTGGCATCACCTGGCACATCGGGATGGGTGTTGTGTGGTGTCACCTGGCACATCAAGATGGGCGTGGTGTCACCTGCCACATCAGGATGGGTGTGGTGTGGTGTCACCTGGCACATTGGGATGGGTGTGGTGTCACCTGGCACATCAAAATGGGTGTGGTGTCACTTGGCACATCAAAATGGGTGTGGTGTGGTGTCACCTGGCTCATCGGGATGGGCGTGGTGTCACATAGGGATAGATATGGTGTCATCTGGCACATCGGGATGGGTGTGGTGTCACCTGGCGCATCGGGATGGGTGTGGTGTGGTGTCCCCTGGTGCATCAGGATGGGCGTGGCATCACATGGGGATGGGCATGGTGTCACCTGGCACATCAAAATGGGTGTGGTGTCACCTGCCACATTGGGATGGGCATGGTGCCACCTGGCACATCAAAATGGGTGTGGCATCAAACGGGGATGGGCATGGTGTCACCTGCTACATCAGGATGGGCGTGGCATCACCTGACACATCAAAATGGGTGTGGCATCAAACGGGGATGGGCATGGTGTCACCTGGCACATCAGGATGGGTGTGGCATCACCTGGCACATCAGGATGGGTGTGGTGTCACCTGGCACATCAAAATGGGCGTGGTGTCACCTGCCACATTGGGATGGGCATGGC
This sequence comes from Cyanistes caeruleus, assembly GCF_971803275.1. NCBI lineage: Eukaryota > Metazoa > Chordata > Aves > Passeriformes > Paridae > Cyanistes > Cyanistes caeruleus. Next base: position 1,137,203 of record NC_141702.1, on the reverse strand, counting down.
ATCACCTTGTTTTCACTCTCCAGGATGGGTTTGATCCCTCTCCAGTTGAGGAAGGGGATTCCTTACTCAGGAATGGCTGGAAGGGAGCAGCTCAGGTGGCGAGGGATAGTTTGGAAGATCCAACCCTTGTCTGATATCCGTCGCTTCTCAATTCCCAGGGAAAGACATCCATACAAAAGAGCAGCTACGAGCCCCTCTGGAATGAACAAATCATCTTCACAGAGATGTTTCCCCCACTGTGCAAACGGATCAAGGTCCAGATCCGGGACTCGGACAAGGTCAACGACGTGGCCATCGGGACCCATTTCATCGATCTGAGGAAGATCTCCAATGAAGGGGACAAAGGTAAAATTGAAGTGGGGGCATTCCTTTAGCAGAGCTCCCAAAGTTTTCCAGGCTCCTCCCCACCCCTGGAATTCCTTGTTGCTCATCTGGAGAGACCCTGATGTCCTGAAATGTGAGAAGTTCCTGGACCAACACCCTGAAAACCAAGACCCATCACAGGACCTTCAGCCAATGCCTGAAAGCAGAGACACCCCAGAACAATTTGCTCTTCTGAAAATTCCATGGATGGGATGAGTGTTTTTCAGGCTCCCCATTCCCACACGTGGGCAAAGACGGGAAACCAGACATGGGACTGGAAAGGGGATAATGGGGGATTCTCCTTCCCCAGCCCTCGAAATGGGGAATTGCTGAAGACCTGCCCAGTTCCCATCACTGCCTTCCTGCAAATTTCCCTGGAAATAAAAACCCAGGAGGCTCCGGGGGGAGCTTTGGGTTCTGCACAACATCCTGAAATGAGAGGGCAGCTGAGGGGGAGCAGGGACAGGATGAGAAGGAACAGGGGAGGGTCAGGTTGGATTTTAGGAAAATTCCTTCCTGGAAGCAGCTGTTCATCCCTGGCATGGGTGGAGTTTCCATCCCTGGAGGGATTTAAAAGCCATTTGGATGTGGCACTTGGGGACATGGGTTAGTGGTGGCCTTGGCAATGCTGGGATCCGACGGAAAAACTGCTGGAAAAATCTGCAAATGCATTAGGCAGCAGATGGAGGTAAAAGACTTAAATCCTTCCACTCACCCTGGCTGGGCCAGGGCAGGCTCAGCTTGGCCAGCAGCAGGAATTTCTGCCTGGAAAGGGAGCTCAGGCCTTGGCAGGGGCTGCCCAGGGAGCTGCTGCAGTCTCATCCCTGGAGGTGTGCAGGGAATGTGTCCTGGATGTGGCACTCAGAGCTCTGGGCTGGGGACAAGGTGGGGATCAGGCACAGCTGGGGCTCCATGGGCTGGGAGGGATTTTCCAGCCTCAGGGATCCTGGGATTCCCTGAAAATTGTCTCCATGGATGGCGCAACCGCACTTCCATGGACACGCAAGAGCATAGCCCAGCCTGCGCCACCACACAGAGACCACGAGCCAACCACGAGCACCAAGATGTTCCCTTCTCCGTCCCCTTCCCACCTGCCCATTCCGTCCCTGCAGGTTTCCTGCCCACCTTCGGCCCCGCCTGGGTGAACATGTACGGCTCCACCCGGAACTACACCCTCATGGATGAGCACCAGGAACTCAACGAGGGCCTGGGCGAGGGCGTCTCCTTCCGCGCCCGGCTCCTGCTGGGCCTGGCCGTGGAGATCCTGGACACCACCAACCCCGAGATCAACAGCTCCACCGAGGTGCAGGTGGAGCAGGCCACGGCGGTGGCTGACGTAAGTGACCCCACAGATGTCCCCGTGACCCCGCAGCATCCCAGGGGGCAGTTTGGGGTCTCGGGAATATCGTACTGTTACCTTTGGTCTCACAAATCGAGGATTTCAAGTGTTGTCCCAGATATTCTGCATCCCACAGAGCAATGGAAGGAAATCTCACAGGACTCCAGGTTTTAGGATCATTCCAGTGCTCACTTCCCTTAGGAGAGCTGGGAATGTCAGCGACATTGTTTGTCTGGCACTGGCACAGCATTCCCAGAGAAGCTGTGGATGATCCATCCCTGGAAGTGTCCAAGGCCAGGCTGGACAGGGCTTGGAGCACCCTGGGATAGAGGAAGATGACCCTGCCCATGAAACCAGATGATCTTTAAGGTCCCTTCCCACCCAAGCCATTCCACGATTTCTATCAGCTCCTGAACTTAGGGATGTTTTTCCGTGTGGGAAATACACGCGGACAGTGACTCATCCCCTAATTCCAGTTGTTCCGCTCATATCCTGATGGGTTTCAATCAGAAACCAAGGATCTCACTGATTTACCAGCCAGGGGGAATGAAACCACCTGGAAACAGAACCATTCCGATTCCATGGGAGCATCCAGGCACCTGGATTTGTGTGCTTCGATCAGTTCGGTGGGGGTGAACTCAGGCTTGTATTCCTGAATTTCCCTGAGAGCCCCTCCTGGGCAAGGGGTGATGGGTCCCAACACAGTCCAAGGTTTAATTAAAAGATATTAAAATGAAACCTTTAATTAAACACTCCCTACAACGAGCCAAGAAATGGGAGTCAGAACCCTCCTGGTCCCTTTGGAAATGGCATCCCGAGGGATGGACCCTCAGCCCTGGGATCTCTTTCTCCTGCAGAACTGCAGCGGGAAGATGGAGGAATTCTTCCTCTTCGGAGCCTTCCTGGAGGCCACCATGATCGACAGGAAGATCGGGGACAAACCCATTAACTTTGAGGTCACCATAGGTTGGTTGTTGGTTCGGGGACTGTGATGGGTTGTGAAAATCAGAATCTGAAGCTGGGAGTGGGGTTTATTCCCAATTTTTCATTCCAACCCCTGCTAGAGCGGGTCTGGGGAGCGGGGAATGGCTCCTCCGTGGGCATGAGGGATGTGGGACCCCACGTCCCGTATTTTGTGCCTGATGGGCTGTGGCCAGGGGACCCGATCCCTCTCCCATCCTGGCTTTGTGCTCTGGAGACAGCAGCTCCAGGAGGGAATGTATTCCCAAAGGGATTGAGAGGGGACAGGAGCAGGGCACAGACACCTCTCCCTAATTTCCAGCTCCTGGATGTGGTTCCAGGAAGTCAAACTCTGACATTCTCTGTGATTCCAGCAGAGAAAACTTCTGACAACCCAAATTCAGTCCCAGAGCTGGGAGTTCCAACCCTGTGAACCGATTCCGTCTTTTTTTTCCCCTTGAGGTAACTATGGCAACCAGGTGGATGGCTCCAGCAAACCCCTCCTGCGGAGAAAGAAGGAGGGAGGGGATGGGGACGAGGAGGAGTCGGAGCTGCTCCAGAATTCCAGTGAGGATGAAGGTGGTGAGGATGGAGAGCTGGTCTCCGTTTCTTCATCCCAGCCCATGAAGCCTCTGGTCACGGACAGGTCAGTGTGTCCACCTGGGCACTGGGTCAGTGTGTCCACCTGGATTTGTGTGGTCAGTGTCATGGACAGGTCAGTGTGTCCACCTGGACACAGACAGGTCAGTGTGTCCACCTGGATTTGTGTGGTCACTGTGTCCACCTGTTCATGGACAGGTCAGTGTGTCCACCTGGAATTTTGTGGTCAGTGTGTCCACCTGGACACAGACAGGTCAGTGTGTCCACCTGGATTTGTGTGGTCAGTGTGTCCACCTGGTCACAGACAGGTCACTGTGTCCACCTGGATTTGTGTGGTCAGTGTGTCCACCTGGTGTGGCACTTGCGGACACGGGTCAGTGGTGGCCTGGGCAGTGAAATCTCAGATGGAAAAACTGCTGGAAAGATCTGCGAATGGATCAGGCAGGAGATTGGGACAATAATGCTCAAATCCTCTGCCTGTTGAGATGTGCCCAGGGAGGCCTGGATTTGCATCCCAAGGACTGGGATAAGAAAGATAATTGGATTTAAGATTATGAGATGCACTTCAAGTGGATTTCTATCAAGTTTTAGCAGTAGATTGGCATTAATTGAATTCACCATCGGATTAAATCAATTGGGAAAAGAAAACCCAGTGAAGTGTCTCCCTGGAATTCCCTCCCTGTTTCCATAAATATCCAGCAGAGTTAAGTCCCTCTGGAATTCCCTCCTCTGTTCCTCAGCTCTTTGTCCAGCTGAATCCCAAGGGGAGATGAGAAGTTCCGATGCTTTGGGGCCTCTCCCACCCCGTTTTCCCAAAAATCTCCAGCCTCTGGGAGCTGGGGGCCTCCCGCTCAACCACGGGGCACTGCTGACATCTGGTGGGAATACCCGGCAAGAGCTGGATTTGACTCCTGGTGATTCCAGGTGCAGCAGGATTCCCGTTTCCAGGTGGTGGATGCCGGCTCATGGCCAGCGCTCCAAGAGTGTGGATCGCCCTTCCTTTGGCAGTGCCGCCACCATTCCAAGGACAGGTTGGGCAGGGGTGGGAGCAGCTGGGAGAATCCCAGGATGGCCTGGGTGGGAAGGGATCTTAAAGATCACCCAGTTCCAGCCCCGACAGGTCCCAGTGTCCCAGGCTGCTCCAAGCCCCGTCCAGCCTGGCCTTGGCCATTCCCAGGGATGGGGCACTGCGCCCATCCATCCTGGGCCTGGCACCGGGAATGGCTTCGGGAGAAACGGAGCCTCTGCTCTCCAGGATGCAGCTCCTGAGCTCCTGTACCCCCTTTCCCAGAACGGCACATCCTGGGAGAGCACCGGGATGGGGTCCAGGTCAGGACCCCACGGAGTGTCCCTCCTGCCTCCCTTGCAGGAATTACTTCCACCTGCCCTACCTGGAGAAGAAGCCCTGCATCTACATCCGGAGCTGGTGGCAGGACCAGCGGCGCCGGCTCTACAACGCCAACATCATGGACAAGATCGCGGACAAACTGGTCAGGGGCAGACAGGGGTGGACAGGGATGGACAGGGATGGACAGGGATGGATGGGGTGGACAGGGATGGACAGGGAGGGACAGGGGTGGACAGAGATGGACAGGGGTGGACAGGGAGGGACAGGGGTGGATGGGGTGGTCAGGGAGGGACAGGGATGGACAGAGATGGACAGGGGTGGACAGGGATGAACAGTGGTAGTCAGGGATGTACAGGGACAGGGGCAGACAGGGAGGGTCAGGGGTGGACAGGGAGGGACAGAGGGGACACAGCAGGGATGTGGGACTGGCACAAGACACAGCCACATCCAGGCTCCCTGCACCTTGGTGCAAAGCAAGGACAGGCAGTACCTGGAAAGGGGGAAATTCCCAGGGAGGAATCACCAAATTCCAGCAGCTCCTTGGGAATTCTGTGGGTCAGATCCAAACATTCCCACAAAAGGGAACAGGAATGGGGAGGCTTTGTCACCTGGGCTGGAGGGGTGAAGCACTCATGTGGCAGACCCAGGGAAGGAAAAGCTCCAGTGATACCTTGGAGCCCCTTCCAGAGCTTAAAGGAGCTCTGGGAGAGCTGCAGAGGGACTTGGGACAAGCCTGGAGGGACAGAAGAAGGGGGAATGTGTATGAACTGGAAGAGGGGAGATTTGGGCAGGACATTGGGATGGAATTCTCCTCTGTGAGAGTGGGGAGGCCCTGCACAGGCTCCAAGGGATGGGGTTTGGAGCATCCTGGGATAGTGGAAGGTGTCTCTGCCCGTGGCAATGGAGTTGGAATTCAGTGATTCCCACCCAAACCATTCCATGGTTTCATGATTAAGTCTCAGTACATTCGCAAGGAGCCTTCGGGAGAGCTCCACATGAGCAGGACCATGGCAGGATCTGGGAAAGGTCCCCCTGACAGGTCCCTCCAAGAGGGTTTGGATCTTGGCCAGCTCAGTCCTTGAGGGCACCAGAGCCATTCCCAGCACCCAGAGCTGGGTCCCCAACCGTGTCCAGGGAAGCAGCTGGAGTTTCCCTCAGTGTGGGGTTGGATCAGGGGGTCCCTGGCCCCCCACCCCTCACACTGTCCCCATTGGTGCTGCAGGAGGAGGGGCTCAACGACGTGCAGGAGATGATCAAGACAGAGAAACCGCACCCAGAGCGCCGGCTCCGAGGGGTCCTGGAGGAGCTGAGCAGCGGCTGCCTGTGAGTGGCACGTGGGAAGGGTGGGAATGTCACCTCACCGTGCCCTGTCCTCGGGATGATGGAACAACATTCCATGACACTGGCACAGGACCGGATCTTTTGGGCTGGAGCACAGTGCTTCCGTCTGCACCCCAAAGCAGCGGTGAAAACATCAATCCTGTGGCCTCCACAGGCTGGTGGCTCCTGGCGGCACCTGATGACACCTCCTGTCCCTTCCTGACTCTGAGTCCACACTCTGAACCGGCCTCTCATCCACAGTTTTGTTGGAGATTGGAGGGAATGAGAGCGTTTCCCTCCAGGGACGTGGCTAGGCTGGCAGAGAGTTCCCTGGGAAGGGAATTCCCTGGGAATTCTCATGGGAATCACCGGGCGGCCTTTCCCCGCAGGCGCTTCCTGACCCTGGCTGACAAGGACCAGCATCACTCGTCCCGCACGAGGCTGGACCGGGAGAGGCTCAAATCCTGCATGCGGGAGCTGGTGAGTGGGATCTGGTCCCTAAAGGGGCTCCAGGAGAGCTGGAGAGGGACTGGGGACAAGGTCTGGAGGCCCAGGAGCCAGGGAATGGCTGCCAGTGCCAGAGGGCAGGGCTGGATGGGATTTGGGGCAGGAATTGTTCCCTGGCAGGGTGGGCAGGCCCTGGCACGGGTTGTTCAGGGAAGCTTTGGGAAGCGTGGAGGAGGATTCCTGAGCAGGAGCTGGAATTTGGTCCATGGACACTCCAGTTTCCAGTCCCTGGGGGTCGAGGGCTTGGGGTTTAATTCTGAGCAGAGGAGCCCAAAGCCCACTCAGGTCTCATCCAAGCCCCAGGTGTCACCGGGACCTCTCCTGCATCCCCTCCACCAGACTCTGGAAAGAAATTTGGGAGCACAGAGGAGCTGGAAAGGGGAATTTTGGGAATCCTGCAGAGCAGAGCTGCCCCAGAGACAGAAGTTTGGGGGTGATTTTGGGAACCCCACAGAGCACCCCAGGGACAGAGGTTTGGGGTGATTTTGGGAACCCCACAGAGCAGACATGGACAGAAGTTTAGGGGTGATTTTAGGAACCCCACAGAGCAGAGCTGCCCCAGGGACAGAGGTTTGGGGGTGGTGGCCCCACTCCTTGCCAAGGATGTGCAGGAGAGATGGACGAGGAGCTGGTGGCTTCTCCAGCTGGCACAGCAAAGGACACCAGCTTCAGTGGCCAGCTGCATCCTCAAGAGCCAGGAATTGTTAAATTCCATGCATTCCCATGGAAGTTCCAAGGATCAGGAGCTCGGTGACAGCAGGAGAGGCATCTTCCTTAAGCCACCCCAAAATTCTCCAAGCTCAGGTGACACCTTTGGGGTGACATCTTCTCCTGAGCTGTCTCTGCCCTCTCCAGGGCTCTCCCATGCCAAGGTCAACAAAAATGTGTCTGACAGTGTCCACCCTGGCGTGGTGAGATTGATTTCCTTTGTCCAAGCTGTGTCCTGATGTCCCGGCTGTCCCCACAGGAGAACATGGCCCAGCAGGCCACGGCCCTGCGCTCCCAGGTCAAGAGGAACACCATGAAGGACAAGCTGAAGTTGGTGCAGAACTTCCTGCAGAAACTGCGGTTCCTGGCAGACGAGGTGGGTCCTTCAAGGGCAGATGGGGCTCTGGCTGGGGCAGCTCATGGAGACAGAAAGCTGGGATGGATGGATGGATGGATGGATGGATGGATGGATGATGGATGGATAATGGATGATGGATGATGGATGGATGATGGATGGATGGATGATGGATGGATGATGGATGGATGGATGATGGATGGATGATGGATGGATGGATGATGGATGGATGGATGGATGATGGATGGATGGATGATGGATGATGGATGGATAGATGGATGGATGGATGGATGATGGATGGATGATGGATGGATGATGGATGGATGATGGATGGATGATGGATGAAGGATGGATGGATGATGGATGGATGATGGATGGATGATGGATGGATGGATGATGGATGGATGATGGATGGATGATGGATGGATGATGGATGGATGATGGATGGATGATGGATGGATGATGGATGGATGATGGATGGATGGATGGATGATGGATGGATGATGGATGGATGATGGATGGATGGATGGATGATGGATGGATGATGGATGAATGATGGATGATGGATGGATGGATGGATGGATGGATGGATGGATGATGAATGATGGATTGATGGATGGATTGATGGATGGATGGATGGATGGATGGATGGATGGATGGATGGATGGATGGATGATGGATGGATACCTCCAAGGGCAGGTGAGGTCTCTGCAAGGAGCCATTCCAAGTCCATGAGCTGCCCCATGACCCCTGTGTGCTCCTGGGTGGGAATGATCTCATGTAAAAGAAATTAAAGAGTTTCCCAGGCAGGGACAGAGCTGGGTCCTCCTGCAGCAGAGCTGGAGATGTTTCAGCAGGTCTCTGCCATGGAGGGATCCTGTGGATCCCTGGGAAATCAGGAAGTGGAAGATGAGACATCAAATCCCAGACTGGTTTGGGTGGGAAGAGATTTGAAATCCCATCCAGCTCCAACTCTGGCACCTTCCACCATCCCAGGTTGCTCCAAGCCCCATCCAGCCTGGCCTGGGATCCAGGGACAGCCACAGCTGCTCTGGGAATTCCAGCCCAGCCCCTCCACACCTTCCCAGCCAGGAATTCCTTCCCAATATCCCATCCAGCCCTGCCCTCTGGCACTGGGAGCCATTCCCTGGGTCCTGCCCCTCCAGGCCTTGTCCCCAGTCCCGCTCCCACTCTCCTGGAGCTCCTTTAGGTTCCGGAATGATTCCATGACATTTTTCCGGTTTAGGAGTGGCTCAGAGGGGGTTCTTGGCTCTCCCTGGAGCTGCAGCTGTTCCACCTCCTGCTTCCATTTCCCAGGGAAGGCTCCCAGCTCCATCCTTGGTTACAGCCAGGCCCTCCTTGGTCCTGACCCAATCCAGATTTGAGGAGTGATGGGCCCTGTCCAAACTGGGAACCTTTCCCTAGAAAGGGATAAAGGAATGGCCACTGCCTTCTCCTCCCCAAGGTCAGGGGAGGAGAGAAGGAAAACCTTCAGTCTTCCATGCCCAAATTTTTATTTTTTTTAAACTTTAACCAACATAAATCCCAGTTTCTTTCCTGACGGGCTTAGCTCTGAGCAGCTTTTTTGGAGTGGGAATCTCAAAACAGTTCCGGTCCCCCCCAGTGTGGCACCAGCCACACCCATCTTCCATGGAATCTGTTGGATTTGCCTCCAGCAGGTCTCCAGCCCCGCCTGTGCCTCCGTGGTCGGAGCTGGGGCACTGACAGGGCTCTCCTGTGGCATTCCCAGCCCCAGCACACGATTCCCGACGTTTTCATCTGGATGATGAGCAACAACAAGCGCATCGCCTACGCCCGCATCCCTTCCAAGGACATCCTGTACTCCATCGTGGACGAGGAGATGGGCAAGGACTGCGCCAAAGTGAAGACGGTTTTCCTCAAGGTGAGGATCCACCTGTCCCAGGGAAGCTGCAGCCAAGGGGAGGGAAAAGGAGGGAATTTGGGAGACGAGGATGAGAGTTTTGTATCCATTTTTGCTGGGCTTGAACATTGCAAGAATATGATTCATGCTTTGCTGCTAGGGGTGCAAATCTGCCCCTAGGGAGGTTGAAGCACCGACCTTACCCAGTCCACTAAGTGGGAAATGTTTGGGAAGAGGGAGATGTTTGATCCAGCTGGAGATCCAGAGAATTTCTGGCTTAGGAAAAGGAAACGACGGTGGGCAGAGGACAATGCACGAGCCAGAGCAGTGTCGTGATCCCAAAGGACTCTTGGGTTTAAACAACAGCAGCACAATGCCCCAAAGAGATTGGGTTCTCCAAGAGGGGTCTGTCCATATTCCCCATATCCACGTGAACTCTCCCATTCCTTGTGCCCAGCTCCCTGGGAAGAGGGGGTTCGGCCCGGCTGGATGGACAGTCCAGGCCAAGATGGAGATCTACCTGTGGCTGGGCCTCAACAAGCAGCGCAAGGACTACCTGAGCGGCCTCCCCTGCGGGTTTGAGGAGAAGAAAGTGCCCCGAGGCCAAAACCTGCCCTCCTTCCCACCCATCAGCCTCCTGTACACCAGTAAGGAGCTCCCATGGGATGGGGCATGGAGAGGGCGAGAGGGAGGGAGCCTGGCTGGACACCCCCTGGTCCAAGGGTTTCCAGGAGTTAAGGGGGAAATCGTTCCAGTTGCCTCAAGAGAGTTGTGGGGTGGGAATTGTGTCCCCTCATGACAATCCTATTCAGAGTTGTTGCCCACGCAACAAGGATGCCAAGGAAATCCCTATTTATTTGGGATTTACACTTTGAGTTGCGATCCTTCACCCATGAGCAAAACCAGGCTCCTGAGATGTCCCTTGGGCGGGCTCCCAGAGGCCATCCCATCCCATTCCCTCTCTCTTCCAGAGAAACAGGTGTTCCAGCTGCGAGCCCACATGTACCAAGCCAGGAGTCTGTTCGCAGCCGACAGCAGCGGCCTCTCGGATCCCTTTGCACGGGTCTTCTTCATCTCCCAGAGCCAGTGCACCGAGGTGAACATTTCTGGGATGCAGGCATGGAGGGATGCGGCTCTGCAGGCTCCACACTGCTCCCGTGGCACAGATCCCATGAACAAGGATTAGGCTGATCCCGTGCTCCTGTGGGGGGAGAGCAGCTCTGGAATTGGGCATTGACTCTTTCCAGGAGATCTCTCCCCAGGAGTCCATTCCCAATATATGTCCCACATCCCACTGGCTGTGATTCCCCATGATTCCCCGTGATTCCCTGTGATTCCCTGTGATTCCCTGTGATTCCCTGCCGGTTTAGGCAGAACTGGGTCATGCTAAAGTGATTTTTAGTCTTCCCAGTCCAAGGGTCTCCAAGCTTTATGAAGCCTGGACACTGGGAATAATCCAGCTCTGCTCATCTGCTATTGGATTGCTTCCCTCAGAAGAATCCTTGGGAAATTCCCAATGTCTCCCTGATCCAAAAAACACACAGCAGCCCCACCTGCCACCCTTTCCCAGGACCCTGGTCCATTCCTGCAGCAGTAGGAATCCCTCCCATTTTCCCAGGTTCTCAACGAGACCCTTTGCCCAACCTGGGACCAGCTCCTGGTGTTCGACAACGTGGAGCTGTACGGGGAAGCTCACGAGATGCGGGATGACCCCCCCATCATCGTCATCGAGATCTACGACCAGGACACCGTGGTAAGAAAATCCCACGGAATTGTGCGTGGTTTGGATGCCGGGATCTCTCCAGATTTGGAGGCAGAGGATTTGGGGAGCTTTTTTTCTCTCCTGATTCTTGGAAAATGGTCCTGTCACATCTACCATGGAGCTTCTGCTCATAAATCTCAGATGTGGCTTGATGTATCTTATTTTTGGAGAGGGAAGAAAGAGACTGCAGCCAAGGAGCCTTTCCATTTGGGAAAAGTGCTCATCCCTGGCCTCCTTGGTGTCCCAACCTTCAGCTGTCCCAAACCTCCTTCAAGGAGTCATGACTGAAAGTTTTCCCTGGGCTTTGGCAGACCAAAACCAGAGCACTGATGTCATTCCTGGTCTGACCATGATGGGGAGAATCGCAGGGGTAATTTGGGAATTCCCATGCTGGATCCCCAACCCTAAGTGCTCCTAGGGAGAACCGCAGGGCTAATCTTGGAATTCCCGTGTTGGATCCCCAACCCCAAGCACTCTTGTGGAGAACCGCAGGGCTAATCTTGGAATTCCTGTGTTGGATCTCCAAACCCAAGCGCTCCTGGGGAGAACCATGGAGCTAATTTTGGAATTCCTGTGTTGGATCCCCAACCCTAAGTTCTCCTGGAGAGAATCACAGGGATAATTTTAGAATTCCCATGTTGAATCCCCAACCCCAAGCACTCTTGTGGAGAACCACGGGGATAATCTTGGAATTCCCGTGTTGGATCTCCAACCACAGCGGCTCTTGCGGAGAACCACAGGGTAGTTTTGGAATTCCCATGTTGGATCTCCAACCCCAAGTGCTCCTGGGGAGAGAATCACAGGGATAATTTTAGAATTCCCATGTTGGATCCCCAACCCCAAGCACTCTCTTGGAGAACCACGGGGCTAATCTTGGAATTCCTGTATTGGATCTCCAACCCCAAGGGCTCCTGGGGAGAACCACAGGGCTAATCTTGGAATTCCTGTGTTGGATCTCCAACCACAGCGGCTCTTGTGAAGAACCACAGGGGTAATTTTGGAATTCCTATGTTGGATTTCCAACCCCAAGTGCTCCTGGGGAGACCCGCAACCTGTGTTGGATTGGCAACCTGTGTGGGATGCCCAACCCCAAGCACTCTTTCCGTAGGGAAAAGCCGATTTCATGGGCCGAACATTCGCCAAGCCGGTGGTGAAGATGTCGGATGAGCAGTACTGCCCCCCGCGCTTCCCGCCGCAGCTGGAATATTACCAGATCTACCGTGGCAACGCCACAGCTGGGGACCTGCTGGCCGCCTTCGAGCTGCTCCAGGTGCCAGCCGGACAAAGGGATGGGGAGAATGGATGCAGGGTTGGAAGAGAGAGGGACAACTGGGAATGACCAGGAATAACTGCCCCTTCACCTGGTTGTTGGTCTGCTGAGCCCTTGTAGTCTCTCTTGGATGGATCAACCACTTGTTCATCAAAGACACCTGCAAGTGTCCGAGGCCAGGCTGGATGAGGCTTGGAGCAGCCTGGAAAGGCAGAAGGTGCCCCTGCCTGTGGAATTCAGTGGTCTGCAAAGTCCCTCCCAGCCCAAACCATTCCATGATTCCTGGTCTGGGGCAATGCCAGAGTTATATTCTCCCACTTTTTTTTGTGCCTCCTGTTCTGAAAAAGCTGAAATGCTTTTCCTGTCTCCTTTTCCTGCCAGGGCAGGTGCTCATCCAAGCCCCTTTTCTCCTGATTTTCCTTGGACTGGGGGAATTGCTCACATGGAATATTTTATCTTTCCCAAGCCCTGGACTGGAAATGGGACCTTAAAGCTGCTCCTGGGCTGAGCTCCGGGACCACATCTCCATTTCCTACTACAGCTCAGCAGATGCAATTCCAGGATGGAGCAGCTCTGGGATGGGATACATTGGTGGGCTGAGAAGTTTGGGTTGCTCTGGGACTGTTCTGTGTGGAAGGACAGCAATTCCCAGCACCTTCTGCTCCTGTGTTTTCCTCTTCCCAGAGCACCTGCCCTGGGCTCTCAGCCCTCTGAGACACCCCAGATCCAACAACTGGGACCAGTTCCAGTTGGGACACAGCCCAGGTCCCTCCGGAATTCACCCCTGCCCATGGCAGGGGTTGATCATTGAGGTCCCTCCCAAGCCAAACCAATTGCGATTCCACAATTCTGTGAGAAGGACAAAAACCACTTCCCAGCATCTCAGAGTAGCAGATCCTAACCCGTGATCCATCTCCTGCAGATCGGCCCTGGGGGTAAATCAGACCTGCCCCCAATCGACGGCCCCACGGACATGGACCGAGGTCCCATCCTGCCGGTGCCTCTGGGAATTCGGCCGGTGCTGAGCAGATACAGAGTGGAGGTAACCAGTGTCCATGTGGAGGGCTGCCCGGGGCAGGAGAGCATCTCCAAGGGTGCTGGAAGGGCAGGAGGGAACTGGGAGTCAAGGATCTGTCCATGGTGGCCAGACTGGGAACCAGGCTGCAGCATCCCTAAAAAAACCAGGGAATTGGATCATTCCTTGCTGTCATACCTGGGAAGGACAGTGAGTGAGCAGTACCTGGGCTGAGATGAAGCCCAGGGAACGTTTGAGATGGACACAGAGCTGGATCATCTGCTCCCAAAGCAATCCCATATCTCAGATGTTCTGTACCCCATCAACCTCAGACAACAAGGATGGGATGCTTCTCATCTACCCATGGCAGGGAACGGAGCTGGGAAGGGGCTGGAGCCCCAGGAGAGGCTGAGGAAGCTGGGAAAGGGGCTCAGCCTGGAGAAAAGGAGGCTCCGGGGGCACCTTGTGGCTCTGCACAAGTCCCTGCCAGGAGGGGACAGCCAGGAGGGCTCGGGCTCTGCTCCCAGGGCACAGGGACAGGACAAGGGGAAATGGCCTCAGGCTGGGCCAGGGCAGGCTCAGCTTGGCCAGCAGCAGGAATTTCTCCCTGGAAAGGGAGCTCAGGCCTTGGCAGGGGCTGCCCAGGGAGCTGCTGCAGTCTCATCCCTGGAGGTGTGCAGGGAATTCCTGGATGTGGCACTCAGAGCTCTGGGCTGGGGACAAGGTGGGGATCAGGCACAGCTGGGGCTCCATGGGCTGGGAGGGATTTTCCAAACGATTCCATGGTTCCGTGATGTGTCCCATGAGGGCCCGTGTCCCTTGGAGGTCCCGGTGGACATCCATGACCCAGGCAACGCCCACAGGGATGTTCAGGGCACATCTCGGCCCCACATAAAGGTGTCTCTGCTCAGGTGAGGTGCCACTGACCAGGTCTCCAAAGGGATCTTGGCTCCTGGTTTTCCACACATTTGTGATAAATGAGTTGTTCTCCTCTCAATTTCAGTTGAGCCATGGGGAATGAGGAGGAGGGAAAAATCTCCATTTTGGGGAATTTTGGATGGTGGATGGTGGGACAGTGAAGTTTCCCCAGTGACACTGATTCCACTGGGACAAAGCGATGGCAGTGCTGCATCCAGAGCCACCACAGATGGACAGAGCTGCTCTGTGGATTCCCAGGGCAGGAAAAAGCCAGGAAGGGAGAAAAGCAGGAAAAAGGGTGTTGAGGGCAGCAGGCTGTCAGGAGGAGATGCCTCAGGGATCCACCACTGCCCTGTAATGACATCGACAGTGGGATCCCTCTCCATGGAGAACCAGCTCCCAGGGATTGTCCCTCTCACGTTCACATGCTCCCTTCTCCTCCTCCTCCTCCTGCCCTAGATCTTGTTCTGGGGGCTCAGGGACCTGAAGAGAGTGAACCTGGCCCAGGTGGACCGGCCCCGCGTGGACATTGAGTGTGCTGGGAAGGGTGTCCAGTCTGCCCTGATCCAGAACTACAAGAAAAACCCCAACTTCAGCACTTTGGTCAAGTGGTTCGAGGTGGTGAGTGTGGTCCCTTCCCTCTGATCCCTCAGCTGGAACCCACCAGAATTTCTGGACCCCACCGTGGCTCTGAACCTTTTACTCCAGTTTTCCCAAAACAATGGAACACATTGGACACCATTCCTTTCTTTACCTGAGGGCTCCCAAGCCATATTTTGCTGGAACAGCTCTGCCCTAATCCCTACTGCCTTTCCCAGCACGATCCCATTCCCAATCCCTACTGCCGTTCCCAGCACGATCCCATTCCCAATCCCTACTGCCTTTCCCAGCATGATCCCATTCCCAATCCCTACTGCCCTTCCCAGCGTAATCCCATTCCCAATCCCTACTGCCTTTCCCAGCATGATCCCATTCCTAATCCCTACTGCCCTTCCCAGCATGATCCCATTCCTAATCCCAGCTGTCCTTCCCAGCATGATCCCATTCCCAATCCCTACTGCCTTTCCCAGCATGATCCCATTCCCAATCCCTACTGCCCTTCCCAGTGTAATCCCATTCCCAATCCCTACTGCCCTTCCCAGCATGATCCCATTCCCAATCCCAACTGTCCTTCCCATCATGACCCCATTCCTAACCCCAGCTGTCCTTCCCAACCACCAAACCAGGTGCTCCCAGTCCGTGATAACCATCCCTCCTCTGCCTCCCAGGACCTCCCGGAGAACGAGCTGCTGCACCCGCCCCTGAACATCCGCGTGGTGGACTGCCGGGCCTTCGGGCGCTACACCCTGGTGGGCTCCCACACCGTCAGCTCCCTCCGCAAGTTCATCTACCGCCCACCCGATAAGAAAGCTCAGCACTGGAACATGGCAGGTACCAGGACTGGGACATGGGGACCTGGTCTGGGACATCCCTGGGGAGAAGAGGGAGGTGGGATGGGCTGTGAGGACCATGAGATGGTTGGCTAACCCACAGAACTTCTGGGTTTGTGTCCAGTCTCATCCAGAACTGCAGGACACACCCCAGCTTCAGCACTTTGGTGGTTCCAGGTGGTGAATCTCCACTTCCCTCTGAGTCCTCAGCTGGAACCCAGAATTCCTGGAGCCCAAGCTGTGGCTCTGAGCCCTTTGCTGTGGTTTCCTCACCAGGGTGAGGAGCCACAGGGTACAATCCACGATTTCCTGTTGATTTTTTGACCTCTGAGTCTTGCCTGCTCCCCAGTTCCTGTAAGACAAGAAAGGTTCACCTCCGACATCTCTGCAGCTTCAGGACTTGAGTCCCCAGATGCTCCTCAGGACTGGGACAGGATTTGGCCACACTCAGTCCCCGTGGGGGCTGTAAAGAGCAGAGGTCCAGGCCCCTCTCAACCCCAATCCATCATCTTCTGCAGCAAAACCTGGCCCAGACCCACTTCCCACCCATCCCAGTGGCCGAGGGCTTGGGAGCCATGGGAATTACTCCTCTCCTCCCAGCTTTGGGGCTGGAGGCTGGGCGAGATTCCCAAGTACATGTTTGGTTCTGTCCAGCTGGACCAGGGGTTGTGTCCAAGCCAACGGAATCTTTCAGGACAATTTTCCCTGCCTCTTCTCTGGACATTTCCTGCTTATCCTCTACCTTCCTTTGCTGTTTGTGGGATTTTGGTCCTGCCAAAGGCTCTGTGCTCATTTCCACTGCTCCAAACAAGGTGGTCCCACAGTGCTCCGGCCTAAATCCTGCGTGATCTCACCTGAGCTCAGTTTCTAGCCTGAATCCTGTAGGATCTTGTAACTTTTCTCTATAAAATTATTTTTAGTTTCTTTTTTCTCTTTCTCTGATTCTGCTGCACTTCTGTATTTTTCTTTCTCTTCTTGGATTTCTCAGTCTCCTCTGAGCCAAGCTCCTTTGGGATCCTCCCTCATGGGGAGTCCCGCTTATCTCAGTTCTTTAGGTTTAAAGAAAACTCCCGAACTCGTTAGAATCTTGTTTCTCATGTTTGTTAGAAGGTCATCACAAACCTGGCAGGTCTCTCCAGACTGGCTGCACAATTTAAATCACTGCAGTCTGGTACATTTCTTTCTTCTGATGGTACAAACAAGGCCTTGTGGCTCACTTTGGCTTTGAAAGCACAAAATGGCCTCAAACTACGCAGTTCTTTTATCTTTATACTTATTTTACCCAATTAACAACAGACACGTATATTATTTTTCTTAATGATCCAATGACCCATCACCTCTGTGCTGCACTGCAGCATTTTCTGTCCAATCATTCACTATCACCCCAAAACCTCTAGGAGAAGAACATGAAGGAGAAAGAAGAAGGAAAAGAAACAACATTCTAAATCCTCCATCTTGCCTTCTGCTTTCTAAACTAACTTTAAACTAACTTTTTCACCCAGTGACTTAAGAAATTCTCTAATCTACACACTCACACTTTTAGCTTTTCTATCTAACTTTGTTTTCATGTATCACCATGAAAACATGCTCATGAATTTTATATTGTATGAAATTCAGTGTTTTTCTGGATCTTAGAACTAAGTATAAGAAACAAAGGCACACACTCTGCGTCTCAGACTCCAACAGGTCTCACCTGAACTCTCTCATTTTCTGGCCTGAATCCTGTAGGATCTCGCCTGAACTATCGGTTTCTCCTCTCCACTGTCCCTCTCCCTTGTTCTTTCTCCTTTTCTGTCCTCTGTCCAGCCAAACACCTCAACGGCTGCCTGGCCATGACCAGCAGGGCCCATCGCTCTCGCCCCACAGGGGAGATCGTTGTCAACATGGAGCCCGAGGTTCCCATCAAGAAGATGGACACGATGGTGAAGCTGGAAGCTGTGAGTATCCGTGTGGCAGCACCTTTCCCCTCATGGAATTGCCAATTTCTGAGGGATTTCAACCTGAACTGGGTAGGCAGTGTGTCCCAGGGCTGTCGGGCTGTGTCACACTGAATGTCCCTGTGACTGTCTTTGTGCCCAGAATGGGAATTTCAACTCCTTTTCCCACCCTTCTGCTCCAGAGCTTCCTCCACAAAAACAGATTCCTGCCAAGCTGCTCCAGGGCTGGAGCCCCTCTGCCATGGAGCCAGGCTGGCAGAGCTGGGGGTGCTCACCTGGAGAAGGATCCAGGGAGAGCTCAGAGCCCCTTGCAGGGCCCAAAGGGGCTCCAGGAGAGCTGGAGAGGGACTGGGGACAAGGAATGGAGGGCCAGGAGCCAGGGAATGGCTTCCAGTGGCAGAGGGCAGGGCTGGATGGGATAATGGGAAGGAATTCCCAGCTGGGAGGATGGGAAGGGGCTGGGCTGGAATTCCCAGAGAAGCTGGGTTGCCATTTGTGTCCCCAAAAGTGTCCAAGGCCAGTTTGGACATGGGGGTTTGGAGCAGCCTGGGATGGTGGAATGGATGTCCCTGCCCATGAGAGGAGCTTTAGGGTCCCTTCCCACCCAAACCATTCTGGGGTTTGATGATTTGCGCTCAGCTGAGGGTGTGTCCTGAACCTGCTCTCCCTCTCCCTGTTCCCTTCCATCCCGGGCGGCAGAATTCTGATGCAGTGGTGAAGGTGGATGTGGTAAGTGATGGATCTTCTCTGCATCCCTGCTCCCAACTCTCTTGCTCCCTCCCCAACCCCTCCGTGACACTTCCAGCAGACCAGGCACCCTTCCCAGCCTGATCCAGGCAGGGACATCACCCCTCTGTCCCACGATGACACACACCAGCACTGTCCCCTCAAGAGATGTGGCAGTGGCCTCCTTCCTGCAGTCTGGGAAGCTCTTTTGGGCCAGGACTTCTCATCCCAGCTGTCCCAGGAGGAGCCGGACGGGCAGCGCCCTGTGGGAGGGATGCTGGGTATTCCCAGGTACCAGCTGGAAAAGGTTCCCTTGCTCCACTAAGTGGTCCCAAGGTGCTTTGGTGGGCACAGTTTGACTCTTGCCATGGAAGATTCCAGAGATGCAGCCCGGGAAATGCATGGAAAAATAGGGTGATGGAAATGTGGAGGTGTTGTGGGACTGCCCCATCTCTGGGTGTATCCAAGGCCAGGTTAGATGAGGCTTAGAATAACCTGGAACAGTGAAAAGTGTCAGGATTGGAATTGGATGAGTTTTACGGTCCCTTCCCACCCAAACCATTCCATGATTCTGGCACTGTCTCCATAGCCTCGGTCATCCTTGGCTGTTTTGTGCCTCAGTGGCTGTAAAAGGGAGAAAGTTCATGAAGCCCCCGAGCTCGGGGGGTTCTCTCTCCTCAGGTGCTTCAACCCCCACCTTCGTGCTTCCAGAAATTATTCCCTTTCACCTGATCCCTCCCCTTCCCTGCCTGTCACTAGAGGACAAGAAGTATAGAGCAAGCACACAAAGCAACCAGAGGTTTTTTCATGAGGCAAAAAACCTTTATTTTGGGGTTTTTCAACCCTTTTATAAGGTGTTCCGGTACAGGTTATCCTGATTGGTAGAGGGGACAACACCTCCCTCATCCCATTGGTGGGACAAGAGAGAAAACACTCTCAGAACATCTGTGTCTTGTTTTGGGAAACCAAAACAAGATTTTCACAACAGTCCTTGAGAGAGAAAAAGTTCCCAAAAGACTTGCCCTTGGTAACAATCAGCCCCTGAGAGCTTAAAATTCTCTCAGGTTCAGAAAATCATGTCCACACCTGTCTGTGCTTCCCTTGTCCCTCCAGACCGAGGAGGAGAAGGAGAAAAAGAAGAAGAAGAAGAAAGGAGGAGGAGGAGGAGGAGGTGGGGAGGAAGCGGAGGAGGAAGAACCGGATGAAAGCATGTTGGACTGGTGGTCCAAGTACTTTGCCTCCATTGAGACGATGAAGGAGGTGGGTGAGGAGCAGCAGTGAGGGGTACCTGGGGGAGATTGTTCCCTTCCTGCGAGGTCCCCCCTAATTCCAGCTCCTTCCAAAGCCCTGGGGCTGTGCTTCATCCCGTGACTCCTATGGAATCCCAAAATTGCTCAGTCTGGAAAAGCCCTTGGAGACCATTGAGTCCAACCATGCCCTGGCACTGCCAAGGCCACCACTGATCGTGTCCCCAAGTGCCACATCCATGTGGCTTCAAAATCCCTCTAGGGATGGGAACTCCATCACTGCCCTGGGCAGCTTTTCCAGGAAAATAATAATAATAAAAACTAATAAATAAAAATAAAAACTAATACCCCATGGCTTCCCTTCTTCCCCAGCAACTCCGGCAGCAGGAAGCAGCCGCGGCCGAAGCAGAGGAGAAGGAAGAGACGGAGATTGGAGAGGGTAAGGCTGGGAGAGAGAGAGGAAACACAGCAGGGAAAGGTGGGATCAGGATTCCTCTTGGTGCTTGGGCATCCCTTTGGGAATCTGGCACAGCAGACACTCCCAGCGTGTTGTGTTTTCCCAAAAAGGGTCAATTTTTGCGGGTGTTTTTCCCTGCGTGTTGAACTCTTTGTCTGCTGTCCTAAAGTGAGCAGTGAAGACAAATGCAATTTAGAGCACGTTCTCTCACCTAATTTATCAATTTTTATAATTTTATATGTCATGTATTATTTTTCACTTGTTATCCTTTTATAAAATCATGAGATGAATGATGCCCTGCGTTTTCCTCTGAAGGAAGTCGGGTTTGTAGGTCAGGTGGGCTTCTGACCTTGCCTAAATTTGGGGGAGACTAATTTTGTCCCAGAAATGATGCCGGGCAAGAGTCCTGGGACTGGTTAGTCAAGGGTGACTTTGTCCATCTGGTCATGCCACCAGCAGGGCTGGGAGAGGTATCCCTGAGGAATTCCACCCTTTCTCTCTGTATGCTCCATGTCCCCATGGCAGGGGGTTGTGTCCAGGTGACACAAAATCCTTCAGCTGAGTAAAATTCTGAGCCTGGTTTCTTTTGGAAGATTAATCTTCATATCCCGGGAAAAAATGAGGTCTTGTCTTGCTGAGCTTGGAGACAGCTCTGAGCAGGTTCTTCTGGGCTTGCACTGGTGTCCTCCGTGGTTTTCTTTCTGTCTCTTTTGAATGATCCATTTCCCTTGGCTCTCCCACTCCTTCCCCCTTTCCTTGTCCACGTGAGGTTTTCCCATCTGTCCACCCCCATGGATACCATCCAGCCCTCATGGAAGCTGGCAGAGGCACCAAGGGACAGGGGTTGCAGAGAGGGGAAGGAGCTCCCTTTGAATCCACCTTTTCCAGCAGCCTCTTCCCAGCTCTCCACGGCTGGTGGTTGTTCCAAGTGAGACTCCGGTGACCTGTGGCTACAGCTGGTCCTGGACAATCTGAGGGCAGCGGCGTCAAGCACTGTCCCCTCTGTATTCCCAGGCCGGGGTTCCACTCCCCAGGCTCCATAAATCAGGAGAAGTCTCTGGTAGGAGGAAGAAAAGGAGCTGCTGTGGGCGGGACGGGGTTTTCTCACCACTGTCAAAGTGCTCTGTCCATGTTTTGTATTCCTCGAAGTGATTCCTGCTCAGGTCAGCCCTGGAATTCCCTGCACAGAGATCTCTGGGCTCTGGGAGACGCTGAGATCCAGAGCCAAGGAAAGACAGGAGAGGGCTGGGATGGGACTTGCAGGCAGTGGCAGCTTTCATGCTCCTCTTCTTTGAAGGACCTTGTCCAATCCCTGCCACACCTCCCCCACCTCTCCTCACCCTCATTTCCATCCCCTCCCTCCCTTCCCTCCCTCAGAGGGAGGGGACTCAGAGTGATGCCAAACTTGGTGACTCTCCCCCGAAAGGCTCCAAGGCTCAGGTGAAGAACAAGGACAAGGACAAGTCCAAGGCACCCAAAGACGACAAGAAAAAGAAGCAGCAGCCTGTCCCCGAGCTCCCCGAGAAGAAGAACAAGCAGAAGATAGATGAACTCAAGGTACTGGGGGTGCTTCCAAGGAAATACCTCATTGTAGGGATGACATGCCTTGGGACATCTCTCCTAGGGATATATCCTGGGACAAGGCTTCCCAGCCTCTCTCCAAAGCTGGAAGGAGTCTGAGGTCACGAGAAAAGGGCTTATCCTGGGATGGGCTGATCCCAGGAGCAGCTTGGAGCTGTCCCAGCTCGGCGGGAGAGTTTTCCTGCCTGAATACAGGATTCTGGATGGGGGTGGGCTCTGGTACCGTGATCCCAAAGATTTCTCAGGATTGGTGTTGCTGGGGTTCAGACAAGGTTTAGACCTGGATCTTGCACAGAGATCCCACATTCCCTTTTTCCAGCTCAGTAATGCTGGAGATCCTTCTCCTTCCTAGAAAAATTAGGCACTGGGAGCTGAGGTGTCCATGCTTGCAGAATCCCAGGATCACTGAGGCTGGAAAAACCCTTCCAGACCATCAGGTCCAACCTGTGCCCAATCCCCACCTTGTCACCAGCCCAGGGCACTGAGTGCCACATCCTTGGACACCTTGGACACCTCCAGGGATGGGGACTCCAAACGTCCCTGGGCAGCCCCTGCCAAGGCCTGACCACACTTTCCATGAAGAAATTATTCCCAATATCCAATCTGACCCTCCCTGGCACAGCTTGAGGCCGTTTCCTCTTGCCCTGTCCCTTGTTCCTTCTGCGCTGATTTGAGTACTCACCACACCTTTTGATCACCTTTGTTTTTATCCCAAATTCCCTCCTTTTAACTCCCTGTCATCTCAGGTCTTCAACAAAGAGCTGGAAGCAGAGTTTGACAACTTTGAGGATTGGCTGCACACCTTCAACCTGCTCCGGGGGAAGATTGGGGACAACGACGACAACGCCACGGAGGAGGAGCGGATCGTGGGGAGGTTCAAAGTGAGTGGTTAGGAATGCCGGCCTGGACTTTGGCGAGGGTGTTTTGGGATGGGTTTACTTCCCTGGAGGCCCTGGGCAGCAGGACTCAGCCGGGCCGTGCCCTCCCTCGCACCAGGGCTCCATGTGTGTCTACAAAGTGCCGCTCCCCGATGACATCACCAAGGAGGCAGGATACGACCCCACCTTCGGGATGTTCCAGGGGATTCCCAGCAATGACCCCATCAATGTGCTGGTCCGAGTCTACATCGTGCGGGTGAGTGGGAATTGGGGGTGGGACAGGCGGGATCTGGCACTCCCTCCCACCTGGAGCTGGTCCTGGAGCCGTAGCGATGGTGGGATTCACCTGCAGTGCCTCGGGACCCAGGATGCAGCTCAAGGACTGAAGCAGCTCCTTGGTTATGGAATGGTTTGGGTTGGAAGGGACCTTAAAGTCCATCCTGCTCCACTCCCTGCTGTGGGAAGGGACACCTCCCACCATCCCAAGTTGTTCAGGGATATCCCAGGATATCCAGACCCTGAACGGTGTCTCCCAAGCTGTGTGCTCCCAGCACTAGGAACAGGACAGATCCAAGTTCCTGCCAGATCCAGAGGCCTCTCTCCAGCAGGTGGGATGGACCGGCGTGTCCTAGTGCCCAATTCCCATGGATAGTTTGGATCAGCCTGTACTGTGAGCTGTTGGTTCATTCCACAGCCACATCACCACCCCAGTGATGGTTCGGGATGGGAGAGAATGGGAGAAAAGAGAGTGGAATGGGATCTGGCAGGACTGAGGAGATCCATGTGAAGGTCATGGCACCTCCGTGATCATTGATGTGATCCAGCCCATGCACGGTTTTCCTTTATATATGGAAAAAGTCACTTCCTGACCCCTGAACTGGTCATTGCCCTGTCCCCAGGCATGGGGTTCTGCAGCCAGGCTCTTGTTGGGGAGCTTCCATGCTGCTGGAAGCACCTGGGCTGCCCTTTGCCACCACCTTGTCCCAGTGTATTACAAATGAACCACCTCTGGCTCCCTCTCCACCCAGAGGTGCTTCACACTGGGATAAGGAGTATCCCATCCATGACCAGGTTGGAAGAATGGACACCAACTTGGGGATGGGGGAGGTATGGCAGAACTTGGACAACTTTTTGGGGGTTTTTGGTCAACCCAAAACAACCAGCCGTGACTGGGTGGATGTGCTCTTGTTGCTGGGCCATACTTGGAGGTGGGACTGGAGAGTTTGGGGGTCCTCACCCCCTCTCTGGGGAGAATCCAGCATGGAGAGGACACAAGGAGAAGTGGATGGATGTCTTGGCATCCCCAGGTTCTTGCTGGGGGTGTTTCCTTAGAGTCTTTTTCTTGCCTGTGATGAGATTCCAGCGGTCACTGTGGTGACATCTCAGGACAAAGCCAGTTCCAACCTCTCCCTAAACTAGCACAGGGATTTACATGAGGCAGGAATACCCCCAGTTTAATCCAAGACATCCTGTTTCATCCCTGTTTGCATCCAAGACACTCAGTTTAGGAACTGAAGTGGCCGGGTGATCTCGGGGATGGAGAACAGGCCCATCCCGGAATCCTTGGCTGCTGTGGACAGCGCTGACCCACCCCATCCGTTCCCTCCAGGCCACGGACCTCCACCCGGCTGACATCAACGGGAAAGCCGATCCCTACATCGCCATCAAGCTGGGCAAGACGGACATCAAGGACAAGGAGAACTACATCTCCAAGCAGCTGAACCCCGTCTTTGGGAAGTGAGTCTGTGCCTGGAACTGCCGAGCTGAGCCTGAGCCCACCAGCCCTCAGGCCTGCAGCTGAGGTGTCCCATGGCTGCTCCTTCAGCTGGAACAATGGGATTTATCCCACAGTGTGGATGTCCTTCCAGGATGTCCTTCTTGGCCAGCGTGTGGTCAGTGTAGCACCAAGTGTTTTAGAGATGCACCTGGAGTTTATCAGATCAAGGTGAAACACACATTTAGGAATCATTAGACGCGAATTTGAGTGAGAATAATTCACAAACTCAGTTTCAGGGCTGTTGGGACACCCAGGTCAAGGACTTTCCCCGCCATCAAGGGCTGGTGGTTGAGTTAAACCCCACCTCAGATGTCCTGCGGTGATGGATGCAAATTGAACACCGTCCGTGGACTGGAGCAGACAGAGCTTCCCCACGGGTCTGTCCTGAGTGGCAGCCGGACCCTGCAGCAGCTTTTCTCTGCTTCCCCCAATCCCAGATCCTTCGACATCGAGGCCACCTTCCCCATGGAGTCCATGCTGACCGTGGCTGTGTACGACTGGGACTTGGTGGGCACTGACGACCTCATCGGGGAGACCAAGATAGACCTGGAGAATCGCTTCTACAGCAAGCACCGGGCCACCTGTGGCGTGTCCCAGACTTACTCCATGTACGGGAAAAGCCTTCCCTGCCCCACCTCCCACACAGAGCTCCCACGGGAATCTCCCCCCTTCACTGCCTGCTGGTCCTGGAATGACTTGGTTTGGGAAAAACCTTCATGCCGTCCAATCCCGCCAGGGGCAGTGATAAATGGAGGAGTCCGTGCTATCCCTGGTTTTGTGACCAGCCTTAGGGAGCAGTGGAATGGGTCATCAGGAGCCCAGGGCAGGAGGGAGGGACTGGGGGGACTGGTGGGAAGAGGGGTGAGGTCAGGGCTGAAATAGGAGCAGAGCAAACGGGGCGATGCCGAGCACCAGGAATCAAGCACCGGGAATTCCAGGTCTGAGACAAAGTGGGGTGGAAGGAGTTTGCAAAAGGGGCACAGAGGGATCAAGTCTGCTTTGAAGTTTCACCTTTGCTGCCTCAAATTCCTTCCCTGGGAATTCCGAGTGCTTCATGGTGGAGTGGGGTTTTTTCCTGGCAAAAGGGAAAAAAATTCCTTTGTCCTCCCAACCTTTTTTGGCTGATCTTGCCCTCCTGTTCCCAGCCACGGGTACAACACCTGGCGTGACCCCATGAAGCCCTCCCAAATCCTGTCCAAGCTGTGCAAAGAGGGAAAAGTGGACGGGCCGCACTTTGGGCCAGGGGGAAGAGTGAAAGTTGCCAACAGGGTCTTCACCGGCCCCACGGAGATCGAGGATGAAAATGGTATGGTCCTGTGGGATGGAGGTTCTGGAGGGTCTGGGGGGTCTCCTCATCATCCAGGGTTGGAATCTCAGGGGAGTTTGAATCATGGAGTGGTTTGAAATGGACTTTTGAAGGTCCAACCCCCCCAGACAGATGTGGTGGGCCCAGCCCTGCAGTCCCCATCCCAGTACGGGACCAGTTACAGAGTCCCACAGACCCTCCAGACCAGCGGGTTCCTCTTGGAACCAAGGACACCCATGGACACCCAAGCCTGCCTCTGGAAATGCCCTCCCAGCAGTGCATGGAGACACCTCCAGCATTTAGGGAATTGTTTTCCATGGGAATGCATCCCCAAACTGTGGGAGATGAGGGTTGTGTCCCAACACACTCAACGTGTGCCCAAGGAAGGGGGACACAGGCCAGGAGGGCTGAAGGAGAGAATGAAAACGTGGCCAGGGGACACAGGATTGGTTCCGACAGCGAAAACCGAACAGGGATCTGAACCTTCCACAGGGATTGGAGAGAGGAAGGAGGAGTTAGGAAGCGCCAGCTGAGGAACAGAGTGTTCCCAAGGGAAGGAGAGGATGAGGCAGTTGGAGGATGGGTGGAGGCCCCAGGTGCTTTGCTGTCCCCATGTCCCTGTCCCAGGTGTCCAAGCTCTCCTTTGTCCTCCAGGCCAGAAGAAGCCGACGGACGAGCACCTGGCGCTGGCCGTGCTGCGGCACTGGGAGGACATCCCGCGGGCCGGCTGCCGCCTCGTCCCCGAGCACGTGGAGACACGGCCACTGCTCAACCCTGACAAGCCGGGCATCGAGCAGGTCTCGCATTCCAACGGGAACGGGGGCGGCCCACGGGGGCCAAAATGGCCCCAACCCACCTCGGGATGGGCGGGTCACCCTGGGATACCAGCAGAGACCTCCAGTGCCCCCTGAGCCATCCTCGTCCATTTCACATCCCACAGTCCCTCCTGATTGCCCACGTATGGGCACCTGGGAGCAAAATTCCCAACAGATTCCCAAGCAGAAGGGATGGGAAGGCCCCCAGGCTGCTCCACAGTGCTGGGAATTCCCTGGAGACCCCGAACCTCCTGGAGTCCCCAGGAGGACTCTTGGCCCTTTTTGGGGGGAGGTCACAGCCCTGCTGAGTAAAGGGGGAGAGCAGGAACAGTTTGGCTCTGGTTGTTTCGCAGACCCCAATTTTGGTCAGAAATCTCCCAAAATCCAAGCCTAGGCTCTCTCTTTGGCAAGTTCCTGGAAGAGGTTTGGAGCAGAGGAGGGAAAGCTCCCCTTGGTGTTCAGCTCACCTGATTCAAGCTCACAGGGAGATCATGGAATCATGGAATGGTTTGGGTGGGAAGAGACCTTAAACCCCATCCAGCTCCACCCCCTGCCCTGAGACATTCCTGCAGGGGTGGAGAAGGATTCATGGCATGGGAAAAGCTTGTCCCGCTCCACATCTGGCATGGCCGGAGCGATGGCTGTGGGAAGAGGGGGACGCTGGTGGACAGGAGGGGACAGGAGGGACAAGGGGAGCTGACCGTGCCTCTCGCACCCCGCAGGGCCGCCTGGAGATGTGGGTGGACATGTTCCCCATGGATATGCCAGCGCCCGGCCCTGCCATCGACATTTCTCCCAGGAAACCAAAGAAGTAAGGAACAGCCCAGCCAACTGACCCCAGTGAAAACGTGAGGCTGGGGATGGAGCCTGGCTTCTCCTGCCTCCTGCTGCTGCTCCATGGTCAGCCCAGCCCTCTGCTTGGGCTCCTCAGCCATGCTGGCATTCCCAGAGATCCCAACAGGGGCAGCAGTTCCAGAGCTGCTCCTGAGGGTGGTATCCCACGCCTTCCATCCCCTGCAGCTCCCAATCTTTCTTGCCTGTGTGAACTGGGAAATTCCATCGTTCCCAGGCCTTGGTGCAGAGTGCCCAGCCCTGAGCCTCTCCTGGGTGGGGGCAGGGTTATCCCGGGGAAGTTTGGATGGGCTTTTCCAGGAGGTGATGGATGGAAGGGACGGGTGGCGGAGGCTACTGGGACTGCCGATGGTTCCAAGCAGGAAAGAGCAGGCACGGACTGCACATGGAGAGGGAAGAAGAAGGTTTCTTCCCTCAATATCCCTTCTAGTACTTTCTCAGCCTGCTGGCCTTGGTCCTCAGGCCCCTTTTCCTGCCCCCAGGGCTGGGATACAGGGATGGCACTGGGAATCCTGATGGGAGCCTCTTGTGCAGCCCAGGCAGCCGACACCTTGGGTGGAAAGAACATCCCTGGATCCCAGCTGGGAGAGGGAGCATGGGACAGGCAGGCACAGGCAGGAGGGGCTGGGAAAGGTGAAGGGATCCCATGGATGGGCTCAGCCAGGGCATTGCCAGAGGAAGATCCCAAAGGAGGGGGTTTCAGGAAGCTGTAAATCTGCTTCCCTCATCTGGAGACTCCCTGGTGCTTCCAGTGAGGTTCTGCAGCTGTGGCCATGTGTCCTGAGCCTCCCTCCAGCCTCCCCTCGCTGCGGGAGCCAGGATTCTGCTCCTCCTCCAATCATCTCCCACTGCAGGAGCCACTCCCCCCATCACCAAAATTCCCAAGCAGAAGGGATGGGAAAGTCCCCAGGCTGCTGCACAGTGCTGGGAATTCTCTGGAGACCCCGAACCTCCTGGAGTCCCCAGGAGGAGTCTGGGCCTGTTTTGGGGAGAGGTCACAGCCCTGTTGAGTAAAGGGGGACAGCAGGAAGAGTTGGGCTCTGGTTGTTTTGCAGACCCCAATTTTTGTCAGAAATCTCCCCAAATCCAAGCCCAGGCTGCCCCATTGAGCCTTTGGCAAGTTCCTGGCAGAGGAGGGAAAGCTTCCCTTGGTGCTCAGCTCACTTGGAGAGTCTGATCCAAGCTCACGTGGAGATTGTGGAATCATGGAATGGTTTGGGTGGGAAGAGACCTTAAAGCTCATCTTGTTCCACCCCCTGCCATGGGCAGGGAACCTCCCAGCATCCCAGGCTGCTCCAAGCCCCATCCCAGCCTTGGGCACTGCCAGGGATCCAGGGGCAGCCACAGCTGCTCTGGGAATTCCAGCCCAGCCCCTCCCCACCCTCCCAGAGAGGAATTCCTTCCCAATATCCCACCCCAATCTGCCTTTTTCCAGTGGGAGCCATTCCTTGTGTCCTGTCCCTCCATCCCTTGTCCCAAGTCCCTCTCCAGCTCTCCTGGAGCCCTGGTAAGGGGCTCTGAGATCTCCCTGGATCCTTCCCTTCTCCAGGTGAGCATTCCCAGCTCTCCCAGCCAGGAAGAGTCCCATCCCTGTAATCATCTCCATGGCTGAGATCCCCTCCTGATCCCTGGGATGGATCCCTGTGCGCAGTTCCCTGTTCCTGGCAGCCGGCTCTGCTTTCTGGCAGCATCACCCCATCCCCTCTTACCCCATTCCCCGTTTGTTCCCGTGCCTCACCTGCCTTTCCCTCCCTTCCCTCGGGCAGGTACGAGCTCAGGGTGATCGTGTGGAACACCGACGAGGTCATCCTGGAGGATGACGACTACTTCACCGGAGAGAAATCCAGCGACATTTTCGTCAGGGGGTAGGTACAGCCTGGAATTCCACCGGCGCCTCCTCCACCTCTCCCAGGGCGGGTGACAGGACTCACTGGGGTTGGAGCAGGGAGAAGGGCAGGACACGGGTGGTGCTGGTGGGCATCAGACCCTGATGCCTGGAGAAGCTGACCTGGAACAGAGTCTGGACAGAGTTAAAGGAATGAAGTATTTATTCCTCTGGTATTCCTACGGGTGTTATTAAAAGGCCTCCCAAGGATACACCTTGGGCAGTGCAAGAGCCCGGCCGTGGCTCCACCAAGATGGACTCTGAGCCACGAGTCTTCACACTTTTCTAAGTTTTGGTCCATTTCCATCTTGGGGTTAATTGTCCAATTCCAGCTGCAGGTGATGCAGTCCCATCCTCCCAGACTGCTCTCCTCAATTCTCTGCTGTTTACGCTTTTTGGGCCCGAGGCTGTATCGGTGTCCTTGGTTCTGGGGCTGGAAAAGGATTGTTTTGTCTGCCTGAGCTGTGAGGAGAGCGTGCTAATGCTTTGTATGAAGTTCAGAGTCACACTAAAGCAGTACAGAATCTAAAAAATATGAAAGCCGAAACTTCAGGCATCATTCGGTCCCCTCTGCCCCTCTCTGAACTCGTCCTGATGTCCCCTCATGGCACTTCCAGCCTGCCACCTCCACCTCCAGTCTGGAGCTTGTTCTGGTGGTTTGTTCCCGTCTCTGCTTCACCCTCCTTCAGCAGGAAGGGAAACCCCCTTCCAGAACTTCACCACCTCAGAGAGTCACAGAATCACGGAATGCTGAGGGTGGGAAAGGACTTGAAACCTCATCCCAGCCCTTGCCATGGGCAGGGACATCTTCCACTATCCCAGACTGCTCCAGGCCCTGGTCCTCACTCAACAGACAAATCCCATGGGATGCAGCTCCAAGGAACCCAAGCAAAACCCTGGCCTCTGAGGAGACCTTGGGGCCATCCCAGCAGCTCCATCCCTCTGGAATTTGAGGACCTTCCATCCCTAGACGTTTCCAAAGCCAGGCTGGACCAGTCTTGGGCACTGCCAGGGATCCAGGGGCAGCCACAGCTTCTCTGTGAACCTGTGCCAGGGCCTGCCCACCCTCCGAGGGAACAATTCCTGCCAAATATCCCAGCCAAATATTCCCTTTTCCAGGGGGAAGCCATTCCCTGTGTCCTGTCCCTCCAGGCCCTTGTCCAAAGTCCCTCTCCAGCTCTGTTCTGATCCCTTTCCATCCTGCTCTGCTCCCAGCTCCTGTACAATTCCTTAACATCTCCTGGTCCAGGGTAAACCCCCAGACAACCCCCTTGAATCTCCTTCTCCTCAAGTTCTCTGTCCCACCTGGGATCCTCCTGCCCCTTGGATTTTCTGCTGCAGCCACTGGAGCAGCCCCAGCCCCTTGGTCATAACTTTTAGGTCCTTCCAGTCCCGGAGGCACCCTGGCTGCCTGGACAGGGTGTCCCTGTCCCCTCTCCTGCCCCACCTAACCCTCTGACCCCTCTGACCCCCGGGCCCTGCAGGTGGCTGAAGGGGCAGCAGGAGGACAAGCAGGACACGGATGTCCACTACCACTCCCTCACCGGTGAAGGCAACTTCAACTGGCGCTACATCTTCCCCTTCGACTACCTGATGGCCGAGGAGAAGATTGTCATCTCCAAGAAGGAGTCCATGTTCTCCTGGGATGAGACCGAGTACAAGATCCCAGCCCGCCTCACCCTGCAGGTCTGGGACGCCGACCACTTCTCGGCCGATGATTTCCTGGGTACGTGGACGGTCCAGAGCATCCCAGAAACCCCATGAGCTGCTGCTGGATGGAGCAGGTGGGATGAGAGAGCAGGAAGGGTCTGCAGAGGGTTCTGGACAGGCTGGATCCATGGGCCAAGGCCAAGATCCAGGTCCTGAACTGGGGTCACACCAACCCCACCGAGCACTCCAGCCTGGGAAAAGTGGCTGGGAAGGGCCTGGGGGTGCTGTGCCAGCAGCTGGACAGGAGCCCAGGTGTGCCCAGGTGGGCAAGAGGCCACTGGCCCTGGGCTGGGCCAGCTCTGGGGTGGCAGCAGGGCCAGGGCAGTGCCCGTCCCCTGTGCTGGCACTGCTGGGGCACCTCCAGTGCTGGGGGCAGCTCTGGGCCCCTCCTGACACGAGAGCCCTGGAGGGGCTGGAGCGTGTCCAGGGCAGGGAACGGAGCTGGGAAGGGGCTGGAGCCCCAGGAGAGGCTGAGGGAGCTGGGAAAGGGGCTCAGCCTGGAGAAAAGGAGGCTCCAGGGGCACCTTGTGGCTCTGCACAAGTCCCTGCCAGGAGGGGACAGCCAGGAGGGCTCGGGCTCTGCTCCCAGGGCACAGGGACAGGACAAGGGGAAATGGCCTCAGGCTGGGCCAGGGCAGGCTCAGCTTGGCCAGCAGCAGGAATTTCTGCCTGGAAAGGGAGCTCAGGCCTTGGCAGGGGCTGCCCAGGGAGCTGCTGGAGTCTCATCCCTGGAGGTGTGCAGGGAATTCCTGGATGTGGCACTCAGAGCTCTGGGCTGGGGACAAGGTGGGGATCAGACACAGGTTGGACTCCAGGCTGGAAAAGCTGGGAGGGCTTTTCCAATGTTGATGTTTCCATGATTCTGAGATCCCTTTTCTCCACTGTTCTTGTAGCCAAGAACCCCCATGTTTCCTTGTCGGAGCTGGCTCAATCCAGCAGGATCTCCAGGGCAGGAGATGCTGGTCCAGCCCATCTCCAGCCAAGGTGTCAGCCTTTTCGGTGTGCCAACCTCTGTCGTCCCCTTTGTCCTGCCAGGAGCCATCGAGCTGGATCTGAACCGCTTCCCCCGGGGGGCCAAGACGTCCAAGCAGTGCAGCCTGGAGATGGTGACCAACGAGGCCGAGCTGCCCATGATCTCCATCTTCAAGCAGAAGCGGGTCAAGGGCTGGTGGCCCTTCGTGGCCAGGGACGAGAACGATGAGCTGGAGATCACCGTAAGGACGGGGAAGAGGGAGGGTTTGCTCCCCGGGGACCGCACTCTTTGTGGACACCCTACATCCCCCCACATGGCTTTGTTCCCTTGGGACCCTTCTGGCCTGGGGGGTGGAGGTGGGAGCACCTCCCAGGCCTCAGCACAGCTCTCTGCTCACTGCAGGGCAAAGTCGAGGCCGAGCTGCACCTTCTGACGGCAGAGGAGGCCGAGAAATCCCCCGCTGGGCTGGCTCGAAATGAGCCTGATCCCCTGGAGAAACCCAAGTGAGAAGAAGAAGCCTCTCTGCAGCAGGGACCTGGGGTTGTGGGCTTCTACTCCCGCCTGGAGTGCTGCATCCAGCTCCGAGCCCCAAAACAGGAATGACATGGACCTGTTGGAAAGGGGCTAGAGGAGGCCCCAGAGCTGCTCCAGGGCTGGAGCCCCTCTGCCATGGAACCAGGCTGGGAGAGCTGGGGGTGCTCACCTGGAGAAGGATCCAGGGAGAGCTCAGAGCCCCTTGCAGGGCCCAAAGGGGCTCCAGGAGAGCTGGAGAGGGACTGGGGACAAGGGCTGGAGGGCCAGGAGCCAGGGAATGGCTGCCAGTGGCAGAGGGCAGGGCTGGATGGGATTTTGGGCAGGAATTGTTCCCTGGCAGGGTGGGCAGGCCCTGGCACAGGGTGCCCAGAGCAGCTGGGGCTGCCCCTGGATCCCTGGCAGTGCCCAAGGCCAGGCTGGACACTGGGGCTTGGAGCAGCCTGGGACAGTGGGAGGTTCCTGTCCATGCCAGGGGGTGGAACAAGATGAGTTTCAAAGTGTGTGAACCCCTTTTCCGCGCTGATGAACTAACGATGGGTGTTTGGTTCCCCTGCAGCCGCCCAGACACATCGTTCATCTGGTTCCTGAACCCTCTCAAGTCCATCAAATACCTCATCTGCACCCGCTACAAGTGGCTCATCATCAAGATCGTGCTGGCCCTGCTGCTCCTCATCATGGTGGCCCTGTTCCTCTACAGCATGCCGGGATACATGGTCAAGAAGCTGCTGGGAGCATGAGGGGCGGGAGTCTCTCCTGCATCCCCAGCCCTTTGCACAACCTTCCCAGCTCCATGTCCCCATGTCTTCTCCTCCCCGTGACCTCTGGGCAGCCCTGGGGGGCATCTCCTCCCTGCTGCTGCCGCTGCCGGGTCTCCTCTTTGCATTCCCTCTCTGTGGGTCCCATTCAGGCTTTAATCCCAGGGAAATGGGGCGGGAGCAGGGCACAGATCTCCAGACCCTGCATCCCGCACCGGCGCTGGGAGAGGCGCCCAGCTGGCTCCTGTGGGAGCCTCCGAGGCCTCTGCCCACTGGGGTCATGGTTGGTGCCTTCCTGGGAATCAGGGGAAGGAGAGGGGAGCTGGGGCTGCATCACTTGGATGATTGTGGGAGTGCTCCAGAAAGGTTCCTTGGAGGGATGTTCAGGATCCAGCAGGGAGCTGGGATGGAGCAGCTGAGGACGTGCCAGCCCCACCAGAGTGAGGGCACAGAGCATCCCCAGTGCCTGTCCCCCGCTGCCAGCACCGTCCCTGCTCCGCTCAGAGCTCTGGAGGTCACATTCCCTGGCACGGGGGTCTGTCCCACCTCAGGAATGCTGGGCACGGTGCCCCAGCAGGCCCCGCAGAGAGCCCTGGGGTGGGCCAGGGGCAGACCCTGCCCTTTCCTCCCACGGCTCCAGCGGAGACCGGGACATGTCCCACAGCTCAGATGTCTTCCCAAGGTCGCCCACCCAGAGGTGGCTGTGGCTGGACATCCCCAGGGCTCACAGCTCCCCTGGCACTGTGCGAGCTCCTGGTGTCCCTCTGGATTCTCCGTGTATTTTGTTTGGCTTGGTGATTCTTGTGGCCGGAGTCCTTCTGGCCGTGTGTCCTCGGGAAGGGCTCTTTCCTCGGCTCTCCGCGATCTCCAGCTGCTGCAGAGCCGCCTTTCTCAGCTCCCGGTGTGCAAGACCCCCACTGAAGAACTGAGGACATCTCAGAGATGTTTTAATGAGGATATTACTATTCCGATCAGTCAATAAAAACCAGCTTTAACATCCGGGCTCTCGTGGTAGTGGGTGTCGTGGTTTGACACTGACCAAACGCCGGGCACCTACAAAAGCTGTTCCTTCAGGAAAAAAAATTAACAAAGGGTTTATGGGCTGAGATGAGGAGTGGGAGAAAAACACTCTAAGGGCAAAACAGGTTAAAATTTAAAGGTATGAAGAAAATTTGTTATAAACAGAGTCAGAGGAGGGTAACGAGAAATCAAAAAAGCTTTTAAAACACTCTCTTTCCCCATCAGGCCCTTCCTCTTTCCTGTGAACGGCTAATGCAGGGACTCAGATCCTTGGGGATACTGAGACATTTGTTGTGAGAAACGAGCTGGTTTTACACGCCTCTTCAAGACACGGTATTTCCTTGTGGGGTGTTTCTTCACCGAGCAGCTTCCCACACACGGCCACATGTGTAACTTTGCCCTAAAAAATCTTTTTCCTGTTTCTCTGATTTTGCTGTATTTCTTCTGTATTCTTCTTTCTCTTCCTGGATTTCTCAATCTCCTTTGGACTCAATTCTTTTGGGATCCTCCCTCGCGGGGAGCCCTGCTTATCTCAGTTCTTATGATTTGAAGAAAACTCCCGAGCGAGTTAGAATCTTGTTTCTCATGTTTATTAAAAGGTCATCACAAAATTTGACAGGTTTTTCTAGGCTGGCTGCACAAGTTTAAATCACTGTAATCTGGTACACTTCTTTCTTCTGATGGTACAAACAAGGCCTTGTGGCTCACTTTGGCTTTGAAAGCACAAAATGGCCTTGAACCACACAGTGCTTTTATCTTTATACCTATTTTTACCCAATTAACAACAGACACGTATATTATTTTTCTTAATGACCCAATGACCCATCACCTCTGTGCTGCACTGCGGCATTTTCTGACCAATCACTCACTATCACCCAAAAACCTCCAGGAGAAGAAGATGAAGAAGAAAGAAGAAGGGACAAGAGACAACGCCCTAAATCCTCAATCTTGTCTCCTGTTCTTTAAACTAACGTTTTCACCCAGTGACTTAAGAAAACTTTCTAATCTACACACTCACACTTTTAGCTTTTTCTATCTAACTTTAACAGTTGTTCTCATGTATCACCATGAAAACATGCTCGTGAATTTCATGTTATATGAAATTCAGTGTTCTTCTGGATCTTAGAACTAAGTATCAGAAACAAGGGCACACACTCTGTATCCCAGACTCCAACAACACGGCCACATGGCCAGCAGCACGCCTCAGTGTCCTTGTACGCGGGCAACCGCGTGCTGCTCGCTCGTCTGGCGGGCTCCTCTCCGGGATGCCTGTGGAGGCTGACCTGGAACAGAGTATGGGCAGAGCTAAAGGAATAAAGTGGATATTTATCAAAAAGACCTTCAAAAAATACACCTCGGGCAGTGCAAGAACCTGGCTGTGGCTCCACCCAAGGTGGACTCAAGATGGACCCAAGATGGATACAAGATCCGCAACAAGATGGACAACCGGTCACGAGTTTCACATTTTTATAAGTTTTGGTCCATATCTCCATATTTGGGTAAATTGTCCAATTACATCTTCAGATTGGGAAGTCCCCTACTCCCAGACTGCTCTCCTCAACTCGCTGCTGTTTACGCTTTTTTATGGTCCAGCCATCATCCCTAGGGTGTCTGCCACATTTTTTCTCCCAAGGTCAGGCGGAGACAAGCGTCTCTGAGCCGCCACGGCGCTCTGCAGGCGTATCCCAACACCAAATTCCTTCTCCCTCTCCAGTTTCCCACTCCGGTTTTGGTCAGCTCGTTACTCGAGATCTCCTTCTGTTGGCTCAGGGAGAGGAAGCTTTTCTCTGCTATTCCATGGGATCCTTCCCACAGGAAAAACAGTTTTCCCAGAACTGCTGTAGCCTGGGTCACCAGCCCAAGGGTTTAAGGATAGGCTGCTCCAGTTTGGAAGCAAGGGCTCTTCCTCTCTGCCTCCGGAAGCTAAATAGGGTTTGGTTTCCTCCAGCTAAACAAACACACCACAAATATTCAGTTTCAGTTTCACCTGGCTTAGGGTCACGGCATTCTTGTGACTCAGCCGTCTGAATCGGATCCTACGGGGCTGTCTTTTGGGGTCCCACCCCGAGGTCCAGCGGTTGCCTCAGTTTTCGTAACGGGTCTGGCTTCATTCACAGAATTGTAAGTCTGTACTAGCTTCAACTTTTACTCACAGCTTTTTTTTTTCTCTCTCTCTGTTCCTCCTGTAGCTGCTTCCTCATCTGTTCTATTTGCAAAGACAACAAAAACTCATTTGCTTCCCCACTTCCACTTCAGTCTTCACACCTTGTTTCTCTTTGACACTTTTTGGTACCAGTGAGCAGCTTCCAGACTAGAACATTTCACAAATAATTCCTTTATCTTTGTCGTCCTTTGAACGGCCTCTAGCACAGTTTGAATATTTTTCCACAGCTTCCTGGTCATGCCAATTATCCTGACGCCGAGAAACTGAGGCTTGGATTTATCCCGTGCCTTTGTGAGTAGTTAAGTGATATTTCTTGCCATCCTGAGGGCTACGCCAAATTGTCACGGACAGGTGTGTTCGAGATTGCTTAAAAAATCACTGGCAAAGGTATGAGAAAAAGTCAGATTTAATATTAACCAACAAAGCACAAGGGGTTCGTTGGCAAGATTCTCTCACAGCTAGGGCACAACAAGGGAAAGCAAAACCAAAACCAAAGAAAATGCAGACAATCAAAACAGATATTAATTGGGAATTATCTGGGGGGAGTGTGTGTGTGTGTGTGTGTGTGTAAAGACAAGGATAAAAAGGACTATGGTGGGCCTAAAAGCTTAACAACACTCAAATCTAACAGTACTTTAACTAAAGTTATACCTCAAGTCTAGTAATTTACCATAGGAAAACATTTAACTTAGACTCAACTTAAATTACAACTCAATTTATAGAATTATAAAATTCAATTATTTATTAAATATTATATAATTATACAATTGTATTACATTACATTATATATTATTTATAGTATATTATAGTATATTATAATTATACAATAATCATTAATATAATATATTATATATTATTATATAATATTATTATATAATATATAATTACATATTATATTATTATATATCATTAATATATAATTATATATAATTATATTATATAATCAATACATAATTATATATTATATATTATATATTAATATATAATTATACAATAATTATTATATATTATTATATTATGGTATATATTACATTAATTAAATATTATTAAATATTTATCATTATTAAATAAAAGTATGAAATAAATTTATTATACATTATATTGTACCATATCATATATTACATTGTCTTACATTGTATTATATTATATTATATTATATTATATTATATTATATTATATTATATTATATTATATTATATTATATTATATTATATTATATTATATTATATTATATTATATTATATTATATTATATTATATTATATTATATTATATTATTATATTACAAAACTCAATTATTTCTTAAAGTTAACAACCCCACAGAGCAATAACACTCAACATTTAACCTAAATTATAACTATAACTTTGACGTCAAATTTAGCAACTTAACAAAAGCACACCCTAGCAACAATTAGTTAATGTTTAACCACTTACCAGAAGACCAACACTTAGTAGCTTTTAAGTAACTATAACTATAGTTATATAACTATAACCTATAACTTAACCTTACAGACCTAGCTTACTTAGATATCTGAGGGTATTAAACATCTGTGAAAGCCTTCTATAGATGATATATTTCTATTTGTATATTATACATAAATATGTGTATATTATATGCATAATATTTTATATTATCTAGCCACAGAATATATTAATTTAATTCTTATTTAATTAAATATTAACAACTTAATATTAACAATTAGATAATAAAAATTAGTCATTTACTATTAACAATTTCATTTAATTAAATATTCAATTAACTAGTCCATTAATTAAATAAAAGTTAAATAATAGGGTTATTTATTTATTTATTTATTTAGCCAAACTAATGCCACAAAAGAACGTTTCTACTTTCATACCAATACTTAATTATTTTGTTTTATACTTCTTTGCCATACTGCAGACTTTTTTAGACAATCATATAGTGACACACAAAACTATTTATTCTGCTTTAAACTTCTCACTGCCTTTGTAACTACTTCTGTAGCTTAACTTTAAAACTTTACACTGCTTACCTTAATGTCTTTCCACTGGTGAACTCCAATTCTTCCTTACAGCTTTAAACCTGCAAGCCTTTTCCAAGGTCTCAGGTTGAACCCTGTGTCCACGCCTATGCTGGAGTTTGTGTACTCAAGATATTGAGATTTCTGCGCTTGAAATTCCCAAAACTGTGGTTTTGGGACAGCTCAGAAGGGTCTCATTTTGGACTGCAAGGGAGCGGGCTTCAGGCATGAGAGTGTTTCACCTGGCCAGAGTCTGGGTCGGCATTTTCTCTGAAAGGGTGAGAACAGGGATGCTTTGCCATTCAGGCCAGAGGAATATTTCCAAGGCGGGTCCTAAGAAAAGCAGGAGCTTGTTAGCAGCCCCTGGGAGCAGAGAGTGTTTCTGACAAGCTCAGGAAGAGCTGAGCCTAGGTGCTGTTTCCAGGGCCTAAGAGGCATTTTCTGAGCTCACACTGCAGCCTGGAAAGGAGGGAAGTGGGGGAACGCACCACCACAATCACTGCACTTTTATCACTGCTGAAGCAAACTGATAGATGATGCAACAGGAGAGAAAGTTATGGAGCACTCTCACTCCCTGAGAGTGGTGCTGTGCTCCCCCTGCTCCTTTTCCTGATGGAGCACCAGCCCCAGGAAGGGCTGAGAGCCTCACCTGCCCTCCAGGTACCAGCACAGCAGTCAAAAGGTCTGTGCAAAGAGCTGAGAGTTCTCTGAGAAGCAGCTCAAACCACGGCTGGTGAGGAAATCGGGCTCGAACTCAAATAATCGGACTCCAAAGGAGTGGTTTCGTTTTCACACTCGGCTTCTGTCAGAAGCCTGATTTCCTGGAATTGCCCCACTGCCTCTAGAAGAGGAAGCCGCACCCACCGGAGAGCCGGGGCTGCTTAAAGTGGGGCTGGGATCGGCTTCTGGCATCCCGGGAGCTGCGGGGCTCGGAGGGAGAAGGAGAGAAGGTAGGGCCCTGGGGAGGAGCTGTGCGGCCGGGAGCAGCGGGGAGCGGGATCTTGTTGCTCTCGTGGCTCCTGTTGCGGTGTTTTGGCACGGCCGGGGAGATGGCAGGGCAGGGGAAGAGCGCTGGGAGGGCAGCGGGCGGGCGGTGTCCGCTCCTCCGGGGGCTGCAGGAAGCCGCCGCTGCTGCAGCCGCTTTGGGGGGCTCGGGGGAGCCGTGTGCGCTGCGGGGCTGAGCTGCGAGGGGGCCGGGCTCAGAGGTGGCGCCGGATGGCTGCTGTGCCCCCCGGAGGGCAGGAGCCGTGGCACTGATGCCGGGGGCAGTGCTGGCCCCGAGCCGCTCCTTCGGCCGCTGGGCAGCTCCGTGGGGATGAGCGGCAGGCACGGCTCCTCCTGCCCTGTCCCCAAGCGCAGGGGCTCAGTTCTTCCTTTTGCTCCCCATGCAGGCCGGGTGGCATTCTCCTCTCTTCCAGTCGGAGCGTCACCGCGCAGAGCGCTCTGGGCTCTGGGCCAGCCCCACCAAGGGAGCGCTGTTCCCAGAGCCCCTTTCTTTCCCTGGGACACGGCTGGGGAAAACACTCTCGGGGGCTGTGCTGTGAAACGGCTGCACGCATTCCCATGGCCGCTCCTGCTGCCAGCCTTGCTGCTTCCCTCGTTTGCTTCCAAGGAGGAGCTCGATCCCGAGTTATGTCCTGAATGTGCTCAGTGCCTCTCTGTGGGCACGGACACAGTCGCATGGGCCTTTTTCCTATTCCTGCAGCAATGGGAAACCGTGCAGGGACTGCCAAGGGTGCCTGGGGGCGGCTTCAGGGCTGGAGTTATTGTTGTCCAGGGCAGCCTCTGGCTCCTGAGACTGAACCAGCGCTGGCAGCGCTCTGGTGGGAGAGAATTTGGGAGGGGACAGGGCTGGGACAAGTGGCCCGAGTGGACGAGCTTCAGCAGTGACCCTGAGGCATCAGCTCCCTTCCTGAGCAACTGTCCTGCCCTGAGGCTCTGCTGCGCAGGGAGCAGCTGGACATGTGCCCAAAGCAAACAATTGGTGTCTAAAGTTTCTCCTGTGCTTTGCCTGCACAGCTTTCCTCTTTCCTCTGCTGCTGAACTGCCCTTATCTGGAGCCAGAGGCTTTTCCTGCTTCTGCCTTCTCCATCGTGTCCCCATCCTGCTGGTGGGAGTGCACGGGCTCCTGCTGGGGGCTCAGTGCTTGGTGGGACCCAAGCCCAGCGCTGCTTCTCCCCCCTATTTGGGATCCTGAGCTTCCCCCCAGCAGCAGGTGCGTGATGTGGGCAGTGGTGGGACGGGGCCCGTGCTGCCCCACTGTCAGTGCTGTTCCCCTGGCTCTGCCCCCTCCACAGCTTGTGTGCTGCCTGAGAGCACAGATGTTCCCTGGACAGCCTCTCACCCAGCAGCGCCCACCAGTCCTTCTCCTCAGGGCTGCTCTCAATCCATTCTCTTCCCAGCTTGTGTCTGTGCCTGGAATTGCCTGCACCCAGGGGCAGCACCTGCACTTGGCCTTGTTGAGCTTCAGGGGCTTTGCTCCAGCTTCCTTCTGGTGGGGGAGCATGGATGTAGGTCCCAGGTGAAAGCCTGCTCTGCTCACCTCCCCACAAGAGCCCTGAGGAGTCTTTGCTGCCTGGGCAGTGTCCAGTGGAGGAGAAGGGTTGGCCTCCAGTGCTCCCTGGAATGAATCCTGTGTGCTCATGGCTTGCCTTCTCCTGACTGTCTGCTCTTCTCCTCTAGGATTTCAGGCCTTTCCTTCCTGATTCCTCCTGAGTTCTCCAGGGCTTCCCATCACCTTCTCCACACCCCACCATGTGCCCCAGGCGTGCCGCTGTGCTGTGCTGTGTCCCCTGAGCTGGGGCCCTCGGCTGCCGGTGTCTGCTGGGAAGCCAGGGCTGGGAGCAAGGGGAGCATCTGCTGAGAGGTGGGTGAGGGGAATCAGAGCCCACAGGCCTTGCACAGATTGCCCAAATCGGCAGGAACTCCCCAGGGAAAGCTGCCCCTGAAGGCTCTGGAAGGCTGCAGGGGCCCTTGGATCTACCCCCGAGTCCAAGCCCCTGAGATCAATACCTGTGTTGGTAAGGGAGTTGTGGCCTTGGTGGGACAGAAGCTGAATGGTCAGAAGAATTTTTTGCACTGAATAAATCGCTAGAGTATCCAAGTGAACGGAGACTGGGAGAGTTTTCAGGATTGTGTGACGGTGTCAAAAACCCCAAAGGCTGAAAGGCAGGTGAAAAGAACAGGCAAGGAGACCGGCTCCTTTTTAATGCCTTTATTGAGGTCAGCTCTAGCTGTAGACCCGAGGGGGTGCGCACACCACCACTGCTCAGGATGGATGACACAGAGGAGGAGGTGCTCAGCTTTGCCACATGGCACAGCTGGGGCTTCCATCCTCACAAGAGTCCCTGGGAAGACACTGGCTCGTTGAAAACCTAGGGTAGCCATGCATAGAGAGTGTTGGTTTACTTATGGTGGTGAGGTCCGGAACATCCATAAGTGGCTCAACATTCCCGTCATTTAAAGTTCAGTTTGAGCCATGGCTCTGGGGGTCTTTAGATGTTAATTCCACTTCCCCTGGGTGCAAACCCCCATGGGAGTTCGGTCATTTACATACTGGCTGGTGTCATCAGTTGCCATTAGGGGGTGCCAGGAGCAGCAGAGGCAAGACAAGGTAAGGTGGCATTTAACAAAGAAGGCTGTCACAACAACATCGGGCATAAGGTATTTAACAAAGGAGGTACCTTATGGTGACAACATTCAACTGGGTTAACATCTTTGTAGACAGATCATGACATCACATTTTGCTCTTTACACAGGTATCCAGTAAAAGGACCAGGTCTGTTAGGGTGAGAATCATGGAATGATGGAATGGCCTGAGTTGGGAGGGACACACCAGGGTCCTGGGAGAAGCAGGATTGAAAGCTTTACTGAAATCCAAAAAGCGCAAATTAACTGCCTCTCCTTAACTAAGTCCATTGGTTAATGTGCTGTGAAAGGAAATTTAGGGTTGGGTGCTGGACCTTCCCTCCTGAGTCAGTAGTGGCAGTGACTCATGACTGCCTGGTCCTTTGGGGGGTTTTCTATCAAAAGTGACCAGCACTGAGGGACCTGGTTTAAGAGACAGGTGTCTGCCAAGGAAGGCGGAGACCACCCTGGAATGGAGAATATGACCCTCTTCTCTCCATATTATTTTAATTTTGAAATGATGTGGCTTTCATGCAAAGCTAGGGGAAAGGGAACAATAGGAATTTCCTAGACTATATCTGTATACATCAAGGGCAGCAAACAACAGCAACAACCAAAAGCAGAAAGGCAAAGCCAGCCTTGTGTCCCTGCCGAGCCCGCGCCGCTGGGCTGCAGTTCCGGGCACGGCCAGCAGGGGCGCTGGTGGCTCCCGGCCGGGCCGGGCGGGTGCGATGATTCCCCCGCGGCTGCAGGGGGCGCTGTGGCGCGGGCTCGGCCGCCTCTCCGCTGCCAATGGCGGCTGGGGCGCCGCGCAGAGGAGAGTTGGCTTCCCCTGCACAGCCCGCGGGGAGCAGCCGCTCTCAGTGCCGCTGCAGGCCCGGGCCGGCGAATCCAAGGGTAGCAGAACAGCCGGAGCAGCGGGGGCTGGCCGGGGGAATCGCTCCTTTGTGCGCCTCACCGGCGATGGCCGGGCCTGAGGCCGGGCCTGCTGGGGCTGGGGGTGCTCCCAGCTCTCGGCACAGCTCGCAGCGGCTCCGGGCTCCCAAGCAG
Organism: Cyanistes caeruleus; assembly: GCF_971803275.1. Taxonomy (NCBI): domain Eukaryota; kingdom Metazoa; phylum Chordata; class Aves; order Passeriformes; family Paridae; genus Cyanistes; species Cyanistes caeruleus. The sequence goes on along the minus strand of NC_141702.1, from coordinate 1,094,130 downwards.
CAGAGGAGCAGAGAAGCAAGCTGGCAAGCCCTGGTCATGGTGCTGAAGCAAGAAAAAACCAAGAGGGGAGAAGAAGGAAAAAACCAAAAGGCAACAGGAGCTCATGACAGACCCACTGTGCCGCATGGCCCCTGTGTTGATCGCCCCTGATGGAAGGAAGAGCAGCCCCTGGCCCCAGCCCCACCCAGAGTCCTGGGCCACCCTTCACCCTTCGTCATATTCCTGAGTCGGGGGGCTACAGTGACAGCTCCCGACACAAACCAAAACTGAACTGGCTCTGGGTAAGAACCATCCCCAAGGCAGGACCCCAGCACCTTCCAGAGCCACTTCCCAGGGGCCCTTTGTAATTCACCCCTGAGCAGCCTGAAGCCTGCTCCCCTCAAGGCCAGGGTTGAAGGTTTGCTGGCACTTTTCATCCTGTCACCAGAGATTTGAAGTTCAGTGGCCATGTGGTGGCCGTGGCTGAGATGGCCACCAATGGGCGCTGGGCTGGAGAGACCCTCTGTGGTAACGAGCAAGAGATCGCAGAGGGCACCTGTCCAAGTTGGCTTCCAAAATCTCCAGTCCCCCTTGAAGGGCCACCAGGATACCCCAGGCACAGCTGTGGGCAGGGACAAGGTGGATTTTCCCCCTGATCTGGGGTGGGTCCCGAGTGTGCAGGGAAGCAGCTCCTGGGAAGAAGCATGAGTGGGGCGAGGAGGGGCTGCACTGGCAGCTGGAGCAGGAGCACAGCTCAGAGCCCGTGTGGCCGTGCCGGGCGTGGGGGGATGTGTCTGGGGAGTGTGGGGTGCCCTGGGGGGAGCGTGTGAGCGCTGCCTCCAGGTGCTGGGAGCAGCAGGCTGTGCCAGACAGTGAGCAGGGCAGCCGTGGGACTGGGCAGAGGGTGCAGGATGCAGGCTGGGGTGTTGGATGGGAAGGGAGGCTGTGCCAGTACTCGAGGGAGCCAGGAGTGCTCCTTGCTGTCTCCTCTTGTGTCGTGAGGGGTTCTGCTGGGAGGATGTGGGCAATGGTGAAGGCAGCAGCTTGTCCAGGGCAGGTTGTGTGGCTGAGTGAATCAGAGTGTACCTGTGTGTGTGAGAGTCTGTATGTATGCCTGTGTGTTTGTCTGTTTCTGTGTGTGTGTGTTTGTGTTTTTGTCTCTATGTCTCTCTCTGTGTATCTGTGTGTGTGTGTCTCTGTGTCTGTGTTTGTGTCTTTGTGCCTGTGTGTCTATTTCTGTGTGTGTCTCTGCGTATCTCTGTGTTTGTGTCTCTGTCTGTGTCATCTCTGAGATAAAGACTGAGCTTCAGGGTTGATCCTGCACACAGGAAAGCCACAGGCACATCCAGTGTGCTGGGAAGGGGACCCTGGCTCTTGTGCCAACCCAGGCCTGGCTCCAGCAGCCGGGTGGGAGCAATCCCCAGGGCCGCAGCTGCTGCAGAGCCTCTGCCAGAGGCTGGGGCCTCTGCCTGCACCTTAGGGAAAGTCTCTTTTCTTCTTCCACAGCCATGGCTTCGCAGGAGGACACACAGGAGGGGGATACAAAGGCACAGCTCTTGGCAAAGGCATTTCAGGATGAAGGGCTGGATGCTGGATACTGGCTGCCCAAAGTGTCACAGATCCTGGGAATCGAGTGCAGAGAAGCCCTGCAACATCTGGTGTACGAAGATTACCTCAAGCTGGAGTGTGAGGTAAGGCACCCCTGGGAGAAGAAGGCACTCCAGAAACTCCTGAAAATAAGAGATGACAAAAGAACCAGTAAAGATGTGCAGAAGGAGCACTTGGAGAAGAGAAAGGAGAAACAAGAATTGGCCAAAGAAGCCCTGAATGATCTGACAGAAATGCTCAACAGCCGCACCCACACCCAGGATGCTCTGAGGGAGAAAGCAGAGACTGTGTGGCAAGCCATGGAGATTCCCAAAGAGTTCTGGCCAGCACCAAAGGAACCCTTGGCGGATATGCTGGAGAGTATCCAGAAGCAGCTGGAGCAGCAGGAGTTGCCAGCAGGCAGGAGAGAGAACATCCCTGACGCGGAGGTGCTGAGGCGGGCATCAGGGGGACTGGCCCTGCAGGGCATCTACAGAACCAGCAGACCTGGAGATGCGTTGGCAAAGCGAGATCAGCTCCTCAGGGTTCCTGAGGGATTCCAGCTCACCGGTCCAGAGCAAGGATCGCTCCTTGAGAGGAAGGACTTCTCCTCCTCTGCAGCAGAATCCTCTTTCACCAAGTCCATGGAGCAGCTGGGGTTCAGCATGAGTGTTTCTGCCAAATTCAAGTTCTGGGGAATTAATCTGGGAACGGGTGTAGATGGAAGCAGCTCCTCACAGTCACAAGACAGCCACCAGTCCCGCTCTGAGCAGAGCTACTTTTGCAGCACCAGGTACCAGTACCTCCCTCTGGCCTCCTGCTACTTCCAAAGGCATCAGCTTTGCCTCACAGATGCAGCTCTGCGGGAGCTGCAAGACATGGAGCAGCTTTTGAGCTCCACTCAGGAAGAAGACAACCCTACCTTGCTGAATAGCATGTGTGAGAGGTTCTTCAGCAGGTTTGGGTCCCACGTAAACCAGGGTCCCCTCCACTTTGGGGGGATATTCTGGTGGAAGGCGTCTACGGAGGGATTCCGAGAGGAGCAGAGGGAAGAGATGAAGCGACAAACGTCTGAAGCTCTGAACAGCTTTGTCAGGGCCAGCTGGGGTGACTTCCTGGCCAGTGCTGCGGGGGCCCTGGATGTTTCTAAATCCAGCTCAAAGGCTTCTGTCCTGGGAAGAGCCGGAGAGGGTTCCCATACAGCGATTCAGCTCTACGTGGTCAACACAGGGGGCCCACCAGACACCGCTTCTCTTCCTCAGTGGAGAACGGGGCTCGTGTCTGATAACACAATGTGGTGCGTTATTGACCGTGGGTTTGAGCTGATCCCAGTGTGGGACGTCATCCTGTACAATCACAGCAGGGATTTTAAGTCCGTGGGCCAGATGAGCAGAGCCCTCAGGGCTGCGTACAAAGCGCTGACGAATCTGAGCGTTGGCAGCATTTTTGGAGAGGAACTGGGCAGTGCAGTGCAAGAGGCCAGAGATTTCATGAGGACTCTGAAGGCCTGGGAGGTGCCGGTGGATGAAAGGAAGCTTCTCATGCTGATGGAGCTAAAAGATGATCTGAATGCAAAAACCAGGAACCCCAGTGTGTGGATCAACATGTGCCTGTCAGACAAAGCCCTGCAGGACTTCCTGGTGAACACCGTGCGGATTTGCCAGGAGTCACCTCCAGAAAACACCACCTTTATCAAGGTAATATTGAAAAGCCTCCTGACTCCACATATCTACTCTGTCAAGGACTTCCCTGAGGCTTCCTTCATTATGCAATGGATCTTCCAGACGGAGCACCCACTTCCCAAATCTCCCAAAGTCTCTGAGCTTGAAGACCTCATCAAAACACTGCAGCAAATGAAGGAGCACATCCATGCTGTCTCCTACGCACCAGGAAGCTCTGCTTCCGCCATTCATGAAGCAAAGCGAGAAGCGACCCAGACCAGCAGCCTCGCCATTTATTCCTTACTCCAGTGTCTCCAGGAAAAGGCTCAGAAGGACATGGAACTGTTGGTGCTCTTGATTGTGAGCAGCACAGGGTACCAGGTGGAAAGCAGCACTTTTCAGCACCTCCTTGGACACCCAGAAATTGAGTACATGGCCAAGGAAATGGAAGCGGCGCACAAGGAGTACGTGAACCTGAAGGAGCAGGATGCTGACAGAGCTGAGGCCTCTCTTCTGCTGAAGGGTCTGACAGTGACACCAGAAAGTCAAGGGCTGTCCCCTGAGCAGAAGAGGGAGCGTTTAATTTTCATGGAAGATCACATGAAAGGCTTGTGGTCCACACGGATAAAGAATCTGCTCCAAAAGCACAGTGAAGACTGGGAGAGGCTGGAACAGGACTTGCATTCCTTGATCAGTGGGTGCTTGGATGACAACTGGGATGAAGAGAAGATGCAGAACATAATCAGAGACCTGGAAGACACTTTTCCATCACCTGAGCCTCCCAGTCACTCTCAAACCACCTCAGACAGCAGCCAATCCAAAGCAAATGAAGCCATCGCAAACCAGGAGTTCCTCCAGCTGCTCAAGCGCCTGGGACTGGAAAGTCACTATCCAAGAAGAATGGGGATGGGAGATTTCCACACCATCTGCAGGACATGTCTGCAGGACAGCCAGCCCAGCCAGGACACAGAACTGCCAGGTTACTTCCTGCAAAAGCTGTTAACCGTGGATTACCAAAAGATGAGGGACCTGACTTGCTGGGATGAGATCAACCCAGGCCTTGCACCTGTACCACAAATCAGAAAGCAAGAGGATGAAGAATCAGATTCCTTTGAAAAGTTTCTTGATAATCTGATGGGAACAGTGCCTGCACGTGCAAGCAGGGACAGCCATGTGCACCCCATGGACCTGCAGATGGCCATTTTCCACTGCGCTGATGACTTCCTGAGACAAACCCTTGCAACCAAGCTGGCCTTCTGCCAACTGGCGCTGCCTCTGCTGGTGCCCAACCCGTGCACTTCACGCATCGAGTTCCCACTCTACGCCCTCAGCCAAATCCAAAGGAGCTGGAAAGAGGTTGAGAAGTCAGGAGAGCAGGCCCAAACAAAGAGTTACAACAACAAACTCATCTTTCAGACACACACACCCATCGTGTCCTTCATCCGCATTGGCAGCTCGGCCTCCTCTTCCAAGTCTCAGCTCCTGAACGCTCTGCTGAGCGAACGCAAACACAACACTTTCTTCCACCGCCACTGCAGAGGCAGCACCAGGGAGCGTTTGCTGATGGAAGGGGTGGTGGAGATTGCCTGGTACTGCCCCCGTGGAAGCCCCGATGACACCTTTGAGCGCTGCGTGGCTTTCTGCAACCTGCATGGAGATGCCAGGAATCATGGAGCACAGCTGCAGTTCCTGCAGGAGATATCTGCTGTCAACGTGGCTCTGGTGTCTGATTCGGAGCACATGGACAGCAGGGGGAAAAAGCTTCTGCAGGACCTGTGGCAGTCACAAAGGCCGTTGCTTTGTCTTCTCACGGAAAAAGAGAACGCTGTAGAGGGCAAATCTGGCAAAATCATGACAATAGGGACCAGGAACAGAAACGAAGCAGAACTGGTGATCCAGCTGAGCAAAACAATTGGGAATCTCCTGGCAGGGTCTAATACACGTTTCAGCCTGGACGCCTGTGCAGACAAAGCTCGCCAGCAAGGATTCATAGTGGATGCAGATCAACCCGGGTGTGTGGCAGCCAAAGCAAAGGCAAAGGAGCTGGTGGAGCTTCTGAAGAAAGAGAAGCTATCAGAGATCAAATCCCAGCTGCTGCCGCTTCAAGGAAAACTGTGGTACCAGTGGTGCAAAAAGGACAAAGAACTCACTCGCTTGCAGGAGAAGGGGAACAAGAGCATTGAGCATCATCGCAGTCAAATTGAAAATGAGAAGAAATCACTAAGAAGAAAGCAACTTGAGCAAGCTTTCCCCCTCAACCCACTGATGAAATCATTCCTTAGCTTTCTCAAGGGCCAACCAGCAGATACCAAGAAATATTTCCTGCAGTGGATGAAGGTCTTCATGGATGAGATGTCCTGTGGTCGCCTTGAAGAACTGAGGAGAGTCTCTCATGAGTTATGGACTGAAATCTCAACAGGAAAGAAATACAAGAAAAATCCCAGTGTGAATGCTGAGTTCCTGAGTTACTTGGATGCTCTCTCTAGTGAAATCAACAATTCATCCATTGGCCTGGAGCACCTTCTGAGAGAGGTGGGGCAGATTTATGAAGCTCTGCAATTAATGGAGACAAATAATAGCAATTTTGCCAAACTGCCAGAAATTGCAGCAGAACTGATGGTTTTGGGTTACCCTGTGGAGCTGATGGATGGGGATGCTTCTTACCTGCCCTTACGCTGGGTGGGAGCCATCTTTGACAGCTTAATGGAGAGGCTGGGGGACAAACGAGTGTTTGTGCTCTCCGTGCTGGGCATCCAGAGCACAGGCAAGTCCACCCTGCTGAATGCCATGTTTGGTCTGCAGTTCAGCGTCAGCGCGGGGAGATGCACCCGCGGAGCCTTCATGCAGCTCATCCCAGTGGGCGAGGAGCTGCAGCAAGACTTGGGCTTTGATTTTGTGCTGGTGGTTGACACCGAGGGGCTCCGTGCCATTGAGATAGCCAATAAACAGTCCCTGAACCATGACAATGAGTTGGCCACCTTTGTCATTGGTGTTGGCAACATGACTGTGATCAATGTGTTTGGAGAGAACCCATCAGAAATGCAAGATGTTCTCCAGATCGCTGTGCAGGCTTTCCTGAGGATGAAGAAAGTCAATCTTTCCCCCAGCTGCCTCTTTGTCCACCAAAATGTGGGAGAAGCAACTGCCAAGGAGCAGAACATGGAAGGCCAAAGGCGTTTGCAAGTAAAGCTGGATGAAATGACCGTGATAGCTGCTCAGCAGGAATTCTGTGACATCTTGTCCTTCAGTGATGTCATTGGCTTTGATGTGAACACCCACATTCACTACTTTGCTCACCTGTGGGAAGGAAACCCCCCAATGGCACCACCCAACCCCACCTACAGCCAGAACGTCCAGCAACTAAAGAGCAAAATCCTCCAGGCTGCCAAGAAGCAGTCGCAGCGCAGCATATTGAGGCTCTCGAGCCTGAAAGATCGTATTGGTGACCTCTGGAATGCTTTGCTGAATGAAAACTTTGTTTTCAGCTTCAAGAATTCCCTGGAGATTGCTGTGTACAGGAAACTGGAAAGTGCCTTTAGTCGGTGGACCTGGAAGCTGAGGAGTCACATCTTAGACATACAGATGAGACTGGACAATCGAATTCGGAATGGGGACTTGCAGAATGTCACCAGAGAGCACCTTGAAAAGCTGGTGCAAGAGACAAGTGATGCCATTGAGAAAGAAGTGGAGAAGTATTTCAGTGAAGACAAAGACCATGAGACACTGATCCAGTGGAAATCAGGCACAGAGCTGAAGCTGAAAGAACTAAAAGAGACTCTTCTCCATGAAATGAAGAAGAAATGTGAGAGTCTTATAGAGCTACAGAAGGAGCAGAGGAAACTGGATGCAAGGAAGTTGGAATATGAAGATGAGCTCCTGAGAAGGAGTAGGGAGCTGGCTGTGACTCTGAAAGGGAAGAGCCTGAGTGAGAGAGAACTGAGAGACAACTTCACTCTTGTCTGGAACAAGTGGATTGCCGAAGTCTCCAGTGCTGCTCGTTCTCTGGAACGGGTGAATATCGATGCAGACATCGAAGAAGTCCTTCTAGAGCACTTTAAGGAGCCAGGTTTCCATGCATGGATCAGGTCATTTCCCAAAGGCAGTGGATTTTCTTTCGACTTAGAGAAACATGTCATGAAAAAAGAGAATTTTCGCTTTACCTCAGATCCCAGGAGCATTTCCAGTGATGATGCTATCAACTTTCAGCACATCACAGACAACATCATAGCGTGTGTCAAGGCAAACATTGATAAGAAGGAACAGGAGAAACGGGATTACAGTCGAAATTTTATCCATGAAATACTCAATGAAGTACAGAACGGTGTGAACTCCGTCCCCAGCCATGCCAAATGTACTTTTAACAGAGAGTACAGCATAGCTTTGTCTCTGTATCTGTGCAAAATGGCAGGGGAAAGGTTTAAAGCCATGCATGAAGCATTCCAAAAGGCAAATGACCCAGTTGTGTACCTGAGCAGCAAGAGAGAAGAGTTCTTCAAGTATTTCCAGATGTCCTGCCAAGGAGCCACTTCAATCACAACTTTTGCTGTTTTCCTTTGTGACAAGATTGAAGCAGCTCTTCGCTGGGCGGTCTATGAGAGGACATCTAAAGCCATCGCTGAGCATATGCAGGGCAAATTCCCAGATTTCAGGGGCAACAGAGCTGATCTGGAAATTTGCATCCTGAGATACCTGGCAGAACAAGAAAATTTTGAGTATTTCATAGAATACATTTTTTTCCCAAAAGAATTTTTTCAGAAATACATTGAGACACGAGTTACGAATTACTGTTTAGGTAAGAGTGGGAGACTGGAGAAGTTTTTAGGTTCCTCCCTCAATCTTCTGTACGGAAACATCCTGTCAGCTGTTTCTTTATCAACCCAAATTGTCAAAGACAGAAAAGACAGAGAGGACAAAGTCTCTCTTTGGCTGGATGAATTTTGCAGGGAACTGACAGAGGTGATCAACTTGCCCAGAAGTGACCTGAAGGGCATCGAGCACCAAGAGGTCAAAGATACTGAGTTCCTGAGCAGTGCCATGGCAGAAGCTCTGGATGACCTGAAGGACAGGCTCAGGAAAGAATTTGCTGGTGCTGATATGAGCTCGTTGGCAACGCAGCCTCACACCATCCTGGTGGAGCAGTTTTCGGGGTGCTGGGAGAAGTGTCCCTTTTGTAAGGCTGTCTGCACAAACACCATGCAGGGACATGATGGAGACCATCAAGCAGTCTTCCATCGCCCACGAGCGTTAGTGGGAGCCACGTTGTTTATACCGGTATTTCCTGGCTTCGATTTTAATACACGCAGACTTAGCATTGATATTTGTTCAAGCGCTGTTGCAAGTGACATGGAATTCAAATTAGATGATGGCCGATGGATTCGTTACCAATTATATCGTAATGCAGGACCTCCTTATTCCAATTGGAACATTCTTCCTGATTCATCTATGCTGGCGTACTGGAAATGGTTTGTTTGTCGTTTCAGGGCACAGCTGGAAGCTTTGTTCAAGAGAAAATTTCAGGCTGAAGGAAAAATTCCTGAGGCATGGCAGAGAATTACCAAGCAGGAAGCACTGGCCGAGCTGGACAGGCGTTAGGCCGCATCCCTGCGAAGGAAGAAACACAAGGACTTTGCAGTTTTGGAGAACTTTGCAGCAGGCTCTCCACAAATTCAGTTACAATGGTGACGCTCTCAAGCCAAATGAAGAGAATGGTATCCAACTGCTCCCAGGTTTGGTGAAATTAGGCGTGTTAATGTGGCTGTCACTCAGGAACTCCCTTGCTTGATGAGAAAGTCAGAATCCTCTTGCCTTCTTGCCATAAACATTTCCCTCTGCTTTGTCCTAGAGCTAAACCAAAGCCCCTCCTTGCAGTGATCGGTCTCATGGCCAAGCAAGGGCCATGGGCAAGGGCAGAGGCAGCACTCAGAGCACCCCTTGGATCAGGTGCTGTGAGACAGGAAGTGACAGTGCCCCCAAGGCATTTTTCCTGCAGCAAGGAGGTGTCCTGCTCTGAGAAAGAGCTGCAGGACCTGAGGTCATCTCCACACTGGCTGCAAGATGGGCTGCTTGGCTTTTGGGCATCATCCTTCCCTCCCTCACTGCAGCCTCCTGGATCAACTGAGGCCCTTCTCCCAGCAGGAGCCGTTGTGTCTCCAGGCTCAGGAAAGCAGGGACACGATGGCCCCGGGGCTCAGGCAGTGCTTTCACTCCCAGTCTCAGAGGTGCTGTGTCTCTGTCCAGGGCAGCCGCTCCTGCTCAGCTGCCTGGGGCTGCTGCCCTTCCCTGCAGCCCTCAGGCCTGCAAGGAGCTGCTCCTGCCCTTGGCCTCACTGCTGAGCAAAAGCCTTGGGAATGCCCCATGTGGAGAATCCTGCCTGCCAGCACCTTCCACAGCAGCCCTCGGGGCAGTGCTGGTGCTGTCCAGGCAGGCTGGTGGCACTGGAGCCGTGCTCTGGAGAAGGTGGCACCAGCTGGCTCTGGCCCAGGCAGGCGTGGAGGCTTTTGCTGTGCAGGTGCTGCAGCCCCGCTGGCAATGCGAGGGCCAAGCCCTGCTGGAGAGCTGGCTGAAGGGCTGCTTCAGCCTCATGCCCTGCAGGCTCTGCTAATAAAGGAGTTGATTTGGACCTCCCTGCTCTGTGTCCCCTTTGTGTTCAGGGCAGCCACAGCTGGGGGTGACTCGAGACAGGCAGGGGACAGGGGGTGGCACTGGGTGAATTACTGAGGCCTGAACAACGGGCCTTGCCTTAGGCCTGAACATTCGGCCCTGAGCCAAAGTTTCCCAGTGGGTGAACCTTTCCACCAAAAGTGATGTGTATCCACTCATTAGGGATGCATTATTAGCCATATGATAAATGTATCTGCTCATTAACAAAGCATCATTAACAATATGATCTCGTCCAGTTACCGAGACGGGCTCTCTGTTCCTTCACTGTGACAGGGGCTCCCCAGCTGATGTGTGGAGCTGGAGGATGGTAAAGTCTTGGGGTAACTGGAGATGTAATGTGTGTCATCTCACTGTATGCAATCTTTTGTAGTAACGATGATGTGCCTTGCTGAGCTCATCCTTTTGTGATTCCTGGCAGTTTTGCACTACAGTAAATTACACCTCTTCCTTAAGTTGGTGCCTGTTTCTTTTGTGCTGAGCCTGCTGCCTGGCAAACACTGGGTGAGGGTCTGGGAGCTGGGGTGTGGCAGCAGAGGCTCTGCTCCATTCAGGGCCTCTGCTCCAGGAGCAGCTTCACTGTCTGCAGGGACAGCAGAGAGGGCAGGAAGCCCCAAACCACAACACCCAGGGAAACCAATGTCTGTGGTAGGTGCCAAGGGAGGCAGCGCTGGGAAGCAGGGCTGGCCTGTCACACACAGGGAGGGCTGAGAAGGTTGATCCCAGCAAGGGTCTGTGCTCTGGAGCTGCTCAGCTGGGAACGAGCAGGACAGAAGGGGAAGGGGCCCAAACTCTGCCAAGCCCTGCCCTGGTCCAGCTGACCCAGAGCCAGTGACAGGAGCCAAAGCTGGGCCATGTCTGCGTGTGCTGCAAGGGCTGAGTGCCAGGGACTGGGGACACCTGGGCTGGGAGGGGATTTGGGTGGCTCCTGGAGCCAGACTGGGAGTGGAGGTGACCCTGGCCATGGTGTCACCTCCTGGGCTGAGTGGGGAATGTCCCAGTGCAGCTCCTGGAGTGAGTGGGGGGGACCCAGTGCCACAGCTGGGTGCAGAGGAGAGGACCCAGTGCAGCAAGGGGGGATGGCCTCAGGCCTGGGCTGGTGTCCCCAAGGCATCTAGCTCAAAACGGCCAAATAAATTTGGCCATATCAGACCCTCAAATTCAACCAGCTTAGAAAGAACACAAATCCCTGGATGGGGCAGGGATGGGTTGGATTCAGACCCAAGCACGGACCTCAGCCAGTGATGTTCAATCCAGAAAGCAGACACAGCACTGGTCAGGGAGCTGGGTGGTGCTAAAACCTTGGCCAATGAATTGTGTAGACCTGGGAGTTAAGAACAGACTATATAAGGAGGTTCTGAACAATAAAACATGCTGTTTGTCTGATGATCAAGAGAGAACTTGAGTCATGATTTCTGTCTCCAACCCACAATTTCATGTAACACCTTTACGTGCCATATATGCCTATGGAATATTAACCTTTATACCTATGCCTATGGAATATTAACCTTTACACTATGGGATATTAACCAAAATTAATAGCTGCAATTCATAAACACAATATATATGTTTCACCAGCAAGTAAATTGTCGCTCTATTATGGAACGGCTGGAAAGAGATGACACAGACTCTCATGGAGTCAGAACAGGAGAATTCCTTAGTTTATTGCTTCAGCTTTGTTTTATAGACTGGTTCATGGAAAATACAGAAAGGAAACTCTTATTGGTTAGTAAACTGCTACTTCACCATCATTGGTCAGTGGTGAACAACACCCTCTGACTTTCTCTTGCAAAGGCAACAAGAGACAGGAAAACAGCATCTGGCAGTTGTTTTCTGTCTCCAAGAATTGTTTTGATTCCTCCTTAAAACTTCCCAGGCTACTTTCTCAGGCTGGACTTGAGAAAGCTATGGGGCCTGCAGCTTTCTGCAGGTTCCCTGCAGCCTGCTCCAAAGCTAGCATCCACAGTAAATAGATTGAACTGAATAATAGAGTGACTCTGTCTCCAGCTCCCATTGCTGGTTTCATAAATTTTCTTGTTCCTTTTTCAGGTTTTGTTGCTCTTGTCTTCTACAATTTCAGTTCTTCTACCTGCTGAAGCAACATCCCTGCTTGCTGCTTCTCTCCCTCTTGTCTTGTTCTTTTCAATGCTTCCCTTAGTGCAGTTTTGTACTCATTTTCATAACTTTTCTTCTCTCTGAGTTGGGTCACCTGTTTTTGTTCTGTTGTGTTAGTTGATCACTCCAAGCCTCTCTTACGTGCCACTTGTGCAGCTCTGACTCCGCCTCACAGAGACTCACGTCGTTTTTTTTCCAGCGCTCCTCGTGCAACTTCCAGCAGCGACTTGAAAAAATTCCTTCTGCACTCTCTGGGGGCCGCACCACCAAATCTCTATCCATCTGTACCTTCTGCCCTAAACCAGGACACTTTTTTGCAGGTGTTTCTCTCTCCTCACTTAGCAGCTGCTCCTGCCATGTGTTCAGGGGGAACCCGGCACCGGTCCGGGACCTGGCCAGACTGCGGCCGTCCCTTGGCAGGGGGACACAGGGCTCGCTCTGCCACCCCTGCAGGGAGCTGCAGGCAGCACGAGCAGAAGCACGGCTGCTGTTCTCCCACACTCTAGCAAAAAAGGGCAGATGGCATGTTTGCTCCTGAGCGACCTCCTCCATGCCAAATAAGCAAAGTGCACAGCCTCACTCATGCTCTTTCATACCAAATAAGCAAAGTGCACTGAACAGCCACAAAGCTGTGAAACAGAGAAATTAACAAGAATCAAGCATCAAGAAATGCTTTGACTAAAAAGGGGGGGCCGACAAAACCGTGTGAAATGCCTAAAACATTTACTGTTCTCACAAAAACAGGATGAGAGCAAGACTACAAGGTAAGAAAAAGGGCTAGGGTGTGCAAACAGGACAAAGGGACCACAAGGTACGGGGTTCTTGGGACTCCTAAGCCAGGAAAAATGGTATCAAATTCTGGAAGAGTGCCAGAGGACAAAAAAGGAGCATGCATAAGGCGACAAAGTGAAAAGTTCAAATAAGATGAAAATTGCTTACCTCAGCCCCAAAGACACCCAGATGACCACCAGAGTGACCAACAAGGAGCAGTGTGCAGCCACAAAGAGGTGTGCAGCTAATTTTCATACGAAGCAGGGACAGGTGGGTTTAGGAGATGAGTAAGTATTAGGCGCATTGTCTAGTCCAAGTTTGTAGAGAATAAAAAGAGAGGGGCAAATCTCCGAGGGGGTGCATGGTTTTGGAGGAGATATTTACCATGTACTTCAATGCTGAATAAATACCTACCAGCTCTTATAACTTACTTTGTGCGTGTCGTGGTTTTAAAACAGTAACTAAAAAAATTACTTATTTCTTGCTGTGAGATATGGATTAGAGCAAGAGCAAAACAGGCTTAAAACTTAAAAAGGAATAAAGAATGTTTCTTAACAAACTACAAGAATAAGATCATCTGAATAAACTTCCAGAAAACCCTTTTTATCCCCTACTACCCACCATTCCATTGTTCACATGACAACAGAGACAAAAACTTTGGAACTTTGGTGTTTAAAACAGTCTCAATTCTTGCTAGAGTCTTTTCATCAGTCTTTGTAGAGAAACAGAAGTCTTCTTCTGCTAACCTATGGAGTTTCTCACAAGAAAACTATTTCTATTATAGCTTTCTATTTTTCTGATGCCATTTGCCTGGAAATCCTGTCATCAGTTCACTCCTCCCATTTCACATCACTCTGAGGTGTGTATGGGCCATGAGTCTAGGGATGTCATTTTAAGGATGAGTTATTCAAAGGCAAAAATCTTCTTCATCTGTCTCTGTGAGCTTTCCTGGAAACAGTTTTCTCATTGACCCCCAAGGCTTCAAATTTTCGCTTCACTCTGTTCCAGCACCTCACTGTATCACAATTACTCTACTTTTTACTCAAAATCCATACTTTGAACACTCCATTCCTCCCAATATACTCTGTCATGAATTAAAGGAGTTTTTTTCCAAGACCTTATTGTCCATCTCCATAGCTTTAACAGAAAAATATTTCAGCTTATAAAGCATCTCCTTATTCTCCACCTTTTCTGAAGCTTAATTCTTTTCTTTACTGTCTCTGATAGTTTATAAAGTCTCTTTACATGTTGATTACTCTCTTTTTTCTCTCTCTGGATAAAAGGATTAATCTGCAAGTCTCATCTGGGTAATGAAAGGGTTAAAATCTTTCCCAGGCTTTCTAGATGGTTCTGTGATCTCTGCCGGAGCAGCGGCTGGAGCTGTCTGTGATGGAAGATTCTTCATGGCTGCTCTGGAGAGTGTGGTCGCTGTCTCAGCCCGCCGCAGGTCAAGAGCTTTTTTTTCCTTTCCTTACTCGGCAGTCTCTGGTGAATTCCATCACGGCAAAAACTGCAGCCGAGCCAGGGACCGGCCTGGCCCGGCCAGAGCCCGGGGCAAGCCCTGCAGGCCCTCATCTCCTGGCCGGGAGCCGCGGCAGGCCCAGCCCAGCCCCTGCCTGGGCCGCATGGGCTGGGCAGGGAACAGGAGGCCAGCCAGAGCTCTGTTACCTTTCACAGCCAGAAAACAAAAAGACCAAGAGTGCTCTGACTTTACATCTTAAGGAGGTGTTTACAAGTTGACTTCACTTTTTTAATGGTCAAAACTGCTGTCAATTCTTAGAAATGACTGATAATTGGTCAGGAGGAAAGACTCCCATCAGCCACCAGCAGCTTCAATTTCCTTAGCTCCCAAAACCACCTTAAAGGTAAAGCCACCCCAAGACAGTGGGCTATAGAGAGTTTTCCTTCTGCATATCAGCTGGGCAGGGCAGCCCCCATCACAGCACCCTGCCCGATGATGCTGGCACAGCCTCCCTGGCTCTCCCCAGGGCGCAGCAACACCAGCCCCGTTGGCAGCAGCAGCGCTCGGAATGAACCCTCAGTCAGCCCCGCACCACCCTCGTAAAGAGGGAGGCGGCTGCCTGCCAAGGGAAACCGCGGCAGCGCATCCCCAGCAACCTGTCGCAGTCCACAACTGCAGGATCATGTCCAGGGAAGCTACAGTTACTGAGAACCAGCACGGAACAAGAACGAGGCAAGCCTCTGTTCATGAAATCATTTATTCAGCACAGGAACAAACTCCTTCAGAGACAGAGAGCCTCATACAAAGGCAGGGTGATGGGTTTTGAGTGACAGAACTAGGATGGAGTTCAGGGTCAGGGGCAACTAGGAACACAGCAAGGGAGAAACCCCCAGCGACTCAAACTCAATCAGAACTCCTGGGCTACCTCTCCTGGGTCCCTGTTTCCCATCTTCCTTCTTCTGGCCTTGCTCCAGCCCAGGGAATCTCCCCGGCCTGCACGAGCTCAGGGGCTGAGGGCTCTGGAGGTTGTCTCTGGGGTCCCTGGGTTGTTCAGAGCACAGAGCTGATGGGATGGCACCAACAGGCATCTCCTCCCATCCCTCCTCTCCTCAGAGCTGGGGGTGTTCACCTGGAGAAGGACCCAGGGAAACCTGAGAGACCCTTCCAGGGCCTGAAGGGGTTCCAGGAGAGCTGAAGAGTGAGATAAATGGGCCAGGAGACCAACTCCTTTTAAAAAGGCCTTTATTAAACAGGACAGCTCTGGGGTGGGGGCCCGAGGGGTTGCGCACACCACCACTGCTCCCACTGGACACCGCAGAAGAGGAGGATCCGTGCAGCTTTGTCACTAGGGCAGAGCTGGGCCTTCCTTCCTGTCGTGGTTTTAAACCAGTAACTAAAAAACTACTTATTTTTTTGTTGTGAGATATGGATTAAAACAAGAGCAAAACAGGCTTAAGACTTAAAGGAATAAAGACAGTTTATTAACAAACTACAAGAATGAGAATACCAGAATAAACTTTCAGAAAACCTCCTTATCTTCTACATCTTAACTATTGTACACATGACAACATAGAGACAAATAACTTTAGGACTTTGGTGGTTAAAAACAGTCTTAATTCTTGCTACAGTCTTTCATCAGTCTTTGTAGAGAAACAGAAGTCTCTTTCTGTTAGCTTACGGAGTTTCTCACGAGAAAACTATTTTTCATCATAGTTTTCTATTTCTCTAATGCCAGCTGCCCGGAAATCTGTCATTAGATCTTCTCCTCCCATTTCACATCTCCAAGGTGTGTATGGGTCACAGAGTTTAGGAATCTTATTTTTAAGGATAAGTTATTCAAAGGCAGAAGTCTTCTTCATTTGTCTCTGTGAGCCTTCCTGGAAAACAGTTTTCTCTTTGCCCTCAAAGCTTCAAAATCTTCACTTAACTCAATTCCAGCAACTCACAGTATCACAAGCACTCTCTCTGTCTCTCTTCTGCTCAAAAGTTACACTTTGAATATCTCATTCCTCCTAATACTCTTATCATGAATTAAAGGAGTCTTTTTATACTATTATTGTCCATCTCCATAGCTTTAACAGAAAGATATTTCAGCTGTAAAGCATCTCCTTATTCTCTCTTTCTTATTTAAACTTAACTCTTTTCTTCACTGTTTTTGGTGGTTCTATGATGTCTCCTCTATGTTGATTGTCTCTCTCTCTGTCTTTCTGAGAAAAGGAGTAATCTGTATGTTTATCCAGGTAGTAAAAGAATTAAAAGCTTTAGGAAAACTGCAAGAGTTCATGGTGTTAAGTTTCAGTCTAGCAGCAAAAACTGAAAACCAAGCTCGGCTGGCCAGCGCTGCTTCTCTTCCCCCTCCCCCCCTCCTCCACCCCGCGGCCTTGTAGGCCTGGAGAGGGGGGGGAGGAGGCCAAGACAGAGCCTGCTACCTTGTCCGAAGCCGGAAACCAAAGAGAGCAAGAGAATTCTGTCTGTACTTCTTAAGGGGGTGTTTACAAGTTGAATTCACTTTTTAATGGTCAGATCTGCTGTCAATTCTTGAAAATGACCGATAATTGGTCAGGAGGGAAAAACTCCCATCAGCCACCAGCAGCTTCAACTTCCTCTCCCTCCAAGCTGTCTTAAAGGTAAACCTACCCCATGACATTCCACCCCTTCAACTTGTGAACACCTACTCAAAAATTATCAATTATATTCAATATACAACTTAAAAAACTAATAAATTGACAGAAAAGAAGAAACAAATATTTACTACTTTCTACCCCTAGATTTTACTATCACTGCTATATAAACTTAAGACAATCATGCTTTGCTCTTACTTAATCTTTTATCTCACAGTAACACTATTAATATACTAATTTAGATTTGCTAATGTTCGATTTCCCGGCCAACGCACCAATTAAATGTCGTGGTTTTAAACCAGTAACTAAAAAACTACTTATTTTTTTGTTGTGAGATATGGATTAAAACAAGAGCAAAACAGGCTTAAGACTTAAAGGAATAAAGACAGTTTATTAACAAACTACAAGAATGAGAATACCAGAATAAACTTTCAGAAAACCTCCTTATCTTCTACATCTTAACTATTGTACACATGACAACATAGAGACAAATAACTTTAGGACTTTGGTGGTTAAAAACAGTCTTAATTCTTGCTACAGTCTTTCATCAGTCTTTGTAGAGAAACAGAAGTCTCTTTCTGTTAGCTTACGGAGTTTCTCACGAGAAAACTATTTTTCATCATAGTTTTCTATTTCTCTAATGCCAGCTGCCCGGAAATCTGTCATTAGATCTTCTCCTCCCATTTCACATCTCCAAGGTGTGTATGGGTCACAGAGTTTAGGAATCTTATTTTTAAGGATAAGTTATTCAAAGGCAGAAGTCTTCTTCATTTGTCTCTGTGAGCCTTCCTGGAAAACAGTTTTCTCTTTGCCCTCAAAGCTTCAAAATCTTCACTTAACTCAATTCCAGCAACTCACAGTATCACAAGCACTCTCTCTGTCTCTCTTCTGCTCAAAAGTTACACTTTGAATATCTCATTCCTCCTAATACTCTTATCATGAATTAAAGGAGTCTTTTTATACTATTATTGTCCATCTCCATAGCTTTAACAGAAAGATATTTCAGCTGTAAAGCATCTCCTTATTCTCTCTTTCTTATTTAAACTTAACTCTTTTCTTCACTGTTTTTGGTGGTTCTATGATGTCTCCTCTATGTTGATTGTCTCTCTCTCTGTCTTTCTGAGAAAAGGAGTAATCTGTATGTTTATCCAGGTAGTAAAAGAATTAAAAGCTTTAGGAAAACTGCAAGAGTTCATGGTGTTAAGTTTCAGTCTAGCAGCAAAAACTGAAAACCAAGCTCGGCTGGCCAGCGCTGCTTCTCTTCCCCCTCCCCCCCTCCTCCACCCCGCGGCCTTGTAGGCCTGGAGAGGGGGGGGAGGAGGCCAAGACAGAGCCTGCTACCTTGTCCGAAGCCGGAAACCAAAGAGAGCAAGAGAATTCTGTCTGTACTTCTTAAGGGGGTGTTTACAAGTTGAATTCACTTTTTAATGGTCAGATCTGCTGTCAATTCTTGAAAATGACCGATAATTGGTCAGGAGGGAAAAACTCCCATCAGCCACCAGCAGCTTCAACTTCCTCTCCCTCCAAGCTGTCTTAAAGGTAAACCTACCCCATGACACTTCCTCACAGGAGTCCCCGGGAAGACTCGTTCTTTTGGACTCGTAGTCTAGGCTGTCATCCCAGTCGAGTCTCCTCGAGGTGATGTCGGCCTCTGGAAAGAAGTCAGGCGACTCCTCTGGGTCTTCCTTGTTAGATGGTGCTGGTTTTATTCCTTCCCTTTTGCGTGGCTCGTTGTTTCGGGGTTTTTTCCAGTCTGGGTGCGTCCCATAAGTCTCTGGTCTCTCTTGTTTGCATAAAAGTCCTTATGTCATCTTCCTCCTCAGGGCTGTACAGCAACTTGGGGCAGGGGTACAGTGTTGCCATGTGGGAGTCTAGGAGCAGTGGGGGCAGTGCCTGGCTGAACACGAACAAGAAACACAGGGTACAGCAACTTGGGAGAGGGGGCAGGGCCTGGCTGAACAAGGAACAAGAAATATGGGGTACAGCAACTTGGGAGAGGGGGCAGGGCCTGGCTGAACAAGGAACAAGAAATATGGGGTACAGCAATTTGCGACAGGGGTACAAGGTAAGTAAACCTGGGACAGGGGTACAAGGTAAGTAAGGGGTTTACAAACAGCAACTGTAACATATTATACTTAACAAAGAGGGACTGGGAACAAGGGCTGGAGGGACAGGACACAGGGAAAGGCTTCCCACAGCCAGAGGACAGGGCTGGATGGGATACTGGGAAAGAATTGTTCCCTAGGAGGGTGGGCAGGCCTTGGCACAGGATGTCCAGTTCTGGGATTGCATGATCCAGGCTAAGGGGAGCAGGGCTGGTGGTTTCCAGGCAGGAGCCCCAGACTCTGCCCAGCTCCTGCTGCCTTTCATGCAAGCATAGAATAATTAAGGTTGGAAAAGACCTCAAACATCCTCAAGTTCCACCTCTCACCCAAAAACTTTTTCAGCCCAAACTAGGCAGCAGCAGCTTCACTTTCACACTGCTGCAGGAAAATAGGACCTATGGGAAAGCAGTAGCTGCTGCCCCACGGCCCCCCGAAAAGAGGAAGCATCTCCCTCCAAAAGAGCCGGGGCTGGGGGGGCTGTGCTGAACTGATAGGTGATGTAACAGGAGAGAAAGTTATGGAGGATGAATTTCTGCATAAATTCATCCCTGAGACTGGTGCTCTGCTCCCCCTGCTCCTTTTCCTGATGGAGCACCAGCCCCAGGAATGGCTGAGAGCCTCACCTGCCCTCCCGGTACCAGCACAGCAGCTAAAAGGTCTGTGCAAAGAGCTGAGAGTTCTCTGAGAAGCAGCTCAAACCGGGGCTGGGGAGGAAATCGGGCTCGAACTCAAATAATCGGACTCCAAAGGAGTTGATTCGTTTTCACACTCGGCTGATGACAGAAGCCTGATTTCCTGGAATTGCCCCACTGACTCCAGAAGAGGAAGCCGCACCCACCGGAGAGCCGGGGCTGCTTAAAGTGGGGCTGGGATCGGCTTCTGGCATCCCGGGAGCTGCGGGGCTCGGAGGGAGAAGGAGAGAAGGTAGGGCCCTGGGGAGGAGCTGTGCGGCCGGGAGCAGCGGGGAGCGGGATCTTGTTGCTCTCGTGGCTCCTGTTGCGGTGTTTTGGCACGGCCGGGGAGATGGCAGGGCAGGGGAAGAGCGCTGGGAGGGCAGCGGGCGGGCGGTGTCCGCTCCTCCGGGGGCTGCAGGAAGCCGCCGCTGCTGCAGCCGCTTTGGGGGGCTCGGGGGAGCCGTGTGCGCTGCGGGGCTGAGCTGCGAGGGGGCCGGGCTCAGAGGTGGCGCCGGATGGCTGCTGTGCCCCCCGGAGGGCAGGAGCCGTGGCACTGATGCCGGGGGCAGTGCTGGCCCCGAGCCGCTCCTTCGGCCGCTGGGCAGCTCCGTGGGGATGAGCGGCAGGCACGGCTCCTCCTGCCCTGTCCCCAAGCGCAGGGGCTCAGTTCTTCCTTTTGCTCCCCATGCAGGCCGGGTGGCATTCTCCTCTCTTCCAGTCGGAGCGTCACCGCGCAGAGCGCTCTGGGCTCTGGGCCAGCCCCACCAAGGGAGCGCTGTTCCCAGAGCCCCTTTCTTTCCCTGGGACACGGCTGGGGAAAACTCTCGGGGGCTGTGCTGTGAAACGGCTGCACGCATTCCCATGGCCGCTCCTGCTGCCAGCCTTGCTGCTTCCCTCGTTTGCTTCCACGGAGGAGCTCGATCCCGAGTTATGTCCTGAATGTGCTCAGTGCCTCTCTCTGGGCACGGACACAGTCGCATGGGCCTTTTTCCTATTCCTGCAGCAATGGGAAACCGTGCAGGGACTGCCAAGGGTGCCTGGGGGCGGCTTCAGGGCTGGAGTTATTGTTGTCCAGGGCAGCCTCTGGCTCCTGAGACTGAACCAGCGCTGGCAGCGCTCTGGTGGGAGAGAATTTGGGAGGGGACAGGGCTGGGACAAGTGGCCCGAGTGGACGAGCTGCAGCAGTGACCCTGAGACAGCATCTCCCTTCCTATTCCCCTGGCTCTGCCCCCTCCACAGCTTGTGTGCTGCCTGAGAGCACAGATGTTCCCTGGACAGCCTCTCACCCAGCAGCACCCACCAGTCCTTCTCCTCAGGGCTGCTCTCAATCCATTCTCTTCCCAGCTTGTGTCTGTGCCTGGAATTGCCTGCACCCAGGGGCAGCACCTGCACTTGGCCTTGTTGAGCTTCAGGGGCTTTGCTCCAGCTTCCTTCTGGTGGGGGAGCATGGATGTAGGTCCCAGGTGAAAGCCTGCTCTGCTCACCTCCCCACAAGAGCCCTGAGGAGTCTTTGCTCCCTGGGCAGTGTCCAGTGGAGGAGAAGGGTTGGCCTCCAGTGCTCCCTGGAATGAATCCTGTGTGCTCATGGCTTGCCTTCTCCTGACTGTCTGCTCTTCTCCTCTAGGATTTCAGGCCTTTCCTTCCTGATTCCTCCTGCGTTCTCCAGGGCTTCCCATCACCTTCTCCACACCCCACCGTGTGCCCCAGGCGTGCCGCTGTGCTGTGCTGTGTCCCCTGAGCTGGGGCCCTCGGCTGCCGGTGTCTGCTGGGAAGCCAAGGCTGGGAGCAAGGGGAGCATCTGCTGAGAGGTGGGTGAGGGGAATCAGAGCCCACAGGCCTTGCACAGATTGCCCAAATCGGCAGGAACTCCCCAGGGAAAGCTGCCCCTGAAGGCTCTGGAAGGCTGCAGGGGCCCTTGGATCTATCCCTGAGTCCAAGCCCCTGAGATCGATACCTTTTCTGGTAAGGGAGTTGTGGCCTTGGTGGGACAGAAGCTGAATGGTCAGAAGAGTTTTTTGCAGTGAATAAATCTCTCCAGTATCCAAGTGAACTGAGACTGGGAGTGTTTTCAGGATTGTGCAACAGTGTCAAAAACACCAAAGGCTGAAAGGCAGGTATCCAATGAAAGGGCCAGGTCAGTTAGGGTGAGAATCATGGAATGATGGAATGGCCTGAGTTGGAAGGGACACACCAGGGTCCTGGGAGAAGCAGGATCAAAAGCTTTAATGAAAACCAAATTGCTCTGATTAACTGTCTGTCCATGACGAACTCCATGGGTTAATGTGCAGTGAGTAATGAGTAAGTGAATGAGTGAGTAATGTGCAGTGAGTGAGTGAATAGTGAGCAATGAGTAAGTATGTGGTGCCCTGGGGGGGAGCATGTGAGGACTGCTTCTCATTACTGGGTGCAGCAGGCTGGGCCAGGCAGTGGAAATTTAGGGTGAGGAGCAAAACTTTCCCTCCTGAGTCCGTAGTGGTAGTTACTCATGACTGCCTGGTCCTTTGGGCAGTTTTCTATCAAAAGTGACCAACAGTGATGGACCTGGTTTAAGAGACAGGTGTCTTCCGAGGAAGGCAGAGACCACCCTGGAATAGAGAATATGACCCTCTGCTCTCCATATTATTTTAACTTTGAATTTATGGGGCTTTCAAGCAAAGCTAGGGGAAAGGGAACAACAGGAATTTCCTAGAGTGTATCTGTATACATCAAGGGCAGCAAACAACAGCAACAACCAAAAGCAGAAGGGCAAAGCCAGCCTTATGTCCCTGCCGAGCCCGTGCCGCTGGGCTGCAGTTCCGGGTACGGCCGGCAGGGGCGCTGGTGGCTCCCGGCCGGGCCGGGCGGGTGCGATGATTCCCCCGCGGCTGCAGGGGGCGCTGTGGCGCGGGCTCGGCCGCCTCTCCGCTGCCAATGGCGGCTGGGGCGCCGCGCAGAGGAGAGTTGGCTTCCCCTGCACAGCCCGCGGGGAGCAGCCGCTCTCAGTGCCGCTGCAGGCCCGGGCCGGCGAATCCAAGGGTAGCAGAACAGCCGGAGCAGCGGGGGCTGGCCGGGGGAATCGCTCCTTTGCGCGCCTCACCGGCGATGGCCGGGCCTGAGGCCGGGCCTGCTGGGGCTGGGGGTGCTCCCAGCTCTCAGCACAGCTCGCAGCGGCTCCGGGCTCCCAAGCAGCAGAGGAGCAGAGAAGCAAGCTGGCAAGCCCTGGTCATGGTGCTGAAGCAAGAAAAATCCAAGAGGGGAGAAGAAGGAAAAAACCATAGGGGAACAGGAGCTCAGGACAGACCCAGTGTGCCGCATGGCCCCTGTGTTGATCACCCCTGATGGAAGGAAGAGCAGCCCCTGGCCCCAGCCCCACCCAGAGTCCTGGGCCACCCTTCACCCATTGTTGTAGTCCTCAATCTCAGGTTCACGTCCAGAGAAACCGTAGGGTTCTGGGGACCAGTATGGAACACCAACGAGACAGGCCTTTGTTCATGAAACCATTTATTCAGCATGGGAATAAACTCAGATCCAGAACAGATCCCAAACAGACGAGCAGGGGTTTTTGGGGGACAGAACTCTTCAGGGTTTCCGCCTTTGAGGGTGGAGTTCAGGGTCAGGGACCACTGGAAACACAGCAAGGGAGAAACCGCCCAGGGACTCAAACCCAATCAGAACTCCTGGGCTGCCCTTGACAAGAGGTTTGGGGTGGGACAATGCCTATCTGAAACTAAGTCTTTGCCTCCCTGAGGCACCTGATAACACCTGCACCTTTTTTTTTTTATTTTTTTTTTCTTTCAAATTTTAATTAGGAGCTTAAAATGTTTCCAAAACTTATACGATTAAATCTCACTTCCTCCACAAAGCACCTGCTTTGCTTTGTGGGACAATAAAACCTCAACAACAAAACACATTAAGGATACAAAAAAACAGAACTAAAAAGAAGCACTTAAATCTCGGATAACAGCCAGGCAAATTAAACAGTAATAGTACTTAATACAAACACAATGTTTTTTTAGTTCAGTCTCTTCCAGTTCTGGATTTTCTTTTAGGAACAGTGCAGTTCTTAGATCTCCAGCTTCGGCTCTGATTCTGAAGGTGTGGAAGATGTTTAGATGTTCTTGGTGAAATGCTGGCTTTCAGAGCTCGGTTACAGTTTCGATTTCCCCGGAGGGAGTGTTGCCCACGATGGAAAAGGCACAGCCCCCAGGAGTGGAGCAGACAGAAAAGGGGGTGGGGTGTGCAGGGAAGCAGCTCCTGGGAAGAGGCGTGAGTGGGGCAGGGAGGGGCTGCACTGGTAGCTGGAGCAGGAGCACAGCTCAGAGCCCGTGTGGCCGTGCCGGGCGTGGGGGGATGTGAGGAGTTGGGGGGATGTGTCTGGGGAGTGTGGGGTGCCCTGGGGGGAGTGTGTGAGCGCTGCCTCCGGGTGCTGAGAGCAGCAGGCTGGGCCAGACAGTGAGCAGGGCAGCCGTGGGACTGGGCAGAGGGCGCAGGATGCAGGCAGGGGTGTCGGATGGGCAGAGGGGCTGTGCCAGGAGTGCTCCTCGCTCTTGTGGAGTGAAGGGTTCGTCTGGGAAGATGTGAGCAATGGTGAAGGCAGCAGCTTTTCTAGGGCAGGTTGTGTGGCTGAGTGAGTCTCGGTGTACCACGGTGTTTGTGTGTACGCGTGCCTGTCTGTGGCTGTGTCTCTATGTCTGCAATGTCTCTGTGTATCTCTGTTTCTGTGTATCTACCTGTCCCTCTGTGTGCTTCTGTCTCTGTGTCTCTGTGTTGTGTGTTTGGCTCTATGTTTGTGGGTGTCTCTGTGTCTGTGTTTGTGTCTTTGTGCCTGTGTGTCTATTTCTGTGTGTGTCTCTGTGTATCTCTGTGTTTGTGTCTCTGTCTGCCTTGTCTCTGGGATAAAGACTGAGCTTCAGGGTTGCCCCTGCACACAGGAAAGCCACAGGCACATCCAGTGTGCTGGGAAGGGGACCCTGGCTCTTGTGCCATCCCAGGCCTGGCTCCAGCAGCCGGGTGGGAGCAATCCCCAGGGCCACAGCTGCTGCAGAGCCTCTGCCAGAGGCTGGGGCCTCTGCCTGCACCTTAGGGAAAGTCTCTTTTCTTCTTCCACAGCCATGGCTTCGCAGGAGGACACACAGGAGGGGGATACAAAGGCACAGCTCCTGGCAAAGGCATTTCAGGATGAAGGGCTGGATGCTGGACACTGGCTGCCCAAAGTGTCACAGATCCTGGGAATTGAGTGCAGAGAAGCCCTGCAACATCTGGAGTACCAAGACTACCTCAAGCTGGAGTGTGAGGTAAGGCACCCCTGGGAGAAGAAGGCACTCCAGAAACTCCTGAAAATAAGAGATGACAAAAGAACCAGTAAAGATGTGCAGAAGGAGCACTTGGAGAAGAGAAAGGAGAAACAAGAATTGGCCAAAGAAGCCCTGAATGATCTGACAGAAATGCTCAACAGCCGCACCCACACCCAGGATGCTCTGAGGGAGAAAGCAGAGACTGTGTGGCAAGCCATGGAGATTCCCAAAGAGTTCTGGCCAGCACCAAAGAAACCCTTGGCGGATATGCTGGAGAGCATCCAGAAGCAGCTGGAGCAGCAGGAGTTGCCAGCAGGCAGGAGAGAGAACATCCCTGATACAGAGGTGCTGAGGCGGGCATCAGGGGGACTGGCCCTGCAGGGCATCTACAGAACCAGCAGACCTGGAGATGCGCTGGCAAAGCGAGATCAGCTCCTCAGGGTTCCTGAGGGATTCCAGCTCACCGGTCCAGAGCAAGGATCGCTCCTTGAGAGGAAGGACTTCTCCTCCTCTGCAGCAGAATCCTCTTTCACCAAGTCCATGGAGCAGCTGGGGTTCAGCATGAGTGTTTCTGCCAAATTCAAGTTCTGGGGAATTAATCTGGGAGCAGGTGTAGATGGCAGCAGCTCCTCGCAGTCACAGGACACCCACCAGTCTCGCTCTGAGCAGAGCTACTTTTGCAGCACCAGGTACCAGTACCTCCCTCTGGCCTCCTGCTACTTCCAAAGGCATCAGCTTTGCCTCACGGATGAGGCTCTGAAGAAGCTGAAAAAGATAGAGCCACTTTTGAGCTCCACTCAGGAAGAAGACAACCCTACCTTGCTGAATAGCATGTGTGAGAATTTCTTCAGCAGGTTTGGGTCCCACGTAAACCAGGGTCCCCTCCACTTTGGGGGGATATTCTGGTGGAAGGCATCTACTGAGGGATTCCGAGAGGAGCAGAGGGAAGAGATGAAGCGACAAACATCTGAAGCTCTGAACAGCTTTGTCAGGGCCAGCTGGGGTGACTTCCTGGCAAGTGCTGCGGGGGCCCTGGATGTTTCTAAATCCAGCTCAAAGGCTTCTGTCCTGGGAAGAGCCGGAGAGGGTTCCCATACAGTGATTCAGCTCTACATGGTCAACACAGGGGGCCGACCAGACACAGAATCCCCTTCTCAGTGGAGAACGGGGCTCGTGTCTGATAACACAAGGTGGTGCGTTATTGACCGTGGGTTTGAGCTGATCCCAGTGTGGGACGTCATCCTGTACAATCACAGCAGGGATTTTAAGTCCGTGGGTCAGATGAGCAGAGCCCTCAGGGCTGCGTACAAAGCGCTGACGAATCTGAGTGTTGGCAGCATTTTTGGAGAGGAACTGGGCAGTGCAGTGCAAGAGGCCAGAGATTTCATGAGGACTCTGAAGGCCTGGGAGGTGCCGGTGGATGAAAGGAAGCTTCTCATGCTGATGGAGCTAAAAGATGATCTGAATGCAAAAAC
Organism: Cyanistes caeruleus; assembly: GCF_971803275.1. Classification (NCBI taxonomy): domain Eukaryota; kingdom Metazoa; phylum Chordata; class Aves; order Passeriformes; family Paridae; genus Cyanistes; species Cyanistes caeruleus. The sequence continues at coordinate 1,067,750 of NC_141702.1, read as the reverse complement.
CAGGAACCCCAGTGTGTGGATCAACATGTGCCTGTCAGACAAAGCCCTGCAGGACTTCCTGGTGAACACCGTGCGGAGTTGCCAGGAGTCACCTCCAGAAAACACCACCTTTATCAAGGTAATATTGAAAAGCCTCCTGACTCCACATATCTACTCTGTCAAGGACTTCCCTGAGGCTTCCTTCATTATGCAATGGATCTTCCAGACGGAGCACCCACTTCCCAAATCTCCCAAAGTCTCTGAGCTTGAAGACCTCATCAAAACACTGCAGCAAATGAAAGAGCACATCCATGCTGTCTCTTACGCACCAGGAAGCTCTGCTTCCGCCATTCATGAAGCAAAGCGAGAAGCGACCCAGACCAGCAGCCTCGCCATTTATTCATTACTCCAGTGTCTCCAGGAAAAGGCTCAGAAGGACATGGAACTGTTGGTGCTCTTGATTGTGAGCAGCACAGGGTACCAGGCGGAAAGCAGCACTTTTCAGCACCTCCTTGGACACCCGGAAATTGAGTACATGGCCAAGGAAATGGAAGTGGCACATGAGGAGTACGTGAACCTGAAGGAGCAGGATGCCGACAGAGCTGAGGCCTATCTTCTGCTGAAGGGTCTGACTGTGACACCAGAAAGTCAAGGGCTGTCCCCTGAGCAGAAGAGGGAGCATTTAATTTTCATGGATGATCACATGAAGGGCTTGTGGTCCACACGGATAAAGAATCTGCTCCAAAAGCACAGTGAAGACTGGGAGAGGCTGGAACAGGACTTGCATTCCTTGATCAGTGGGTGCTTGAATGACAACAGGGATGAAGAGAGGATGCAGAACATACTTAGAGACCTGGATGACACTTTTCCATCACCTGAGCCTCCCAGTCACTCTCAATCCACCTCTGACAGCAGCCAATCCAAAGCAAATGAAGCTGTTCCAAAGAAGGAGTTCCTCCAGCTGCTCAAGCGCCTGGGACTGGAAAGTCACTATCCAAGAAGAATGGGGTTGGGAGATTTCCACACCATCTGCAGGACATGTCTGCAGGACAGCCAGCCCAGCCAGGACACAGAACTGCCAGGTTACTTCCTGCAAAAGCTGTTAACCATGGATTACCACAAGGTGAGGTACCTGACTTGCTGGGATGAGATCAACGCAAACCTCGCACCTGTACCACAAATCAGAAAGCAAGAGCACCAAGAATCAAATTCCTTTGAAAAGTTTCTTGGTAATCTGATGGGAACAGTGCCTGCACGTGCAAGCAGGGACAGCCATGTGCACCCCATGGACCTGCAGATGGCCATTTTCCACTGCGCTGATGACTTCCTGAGACAAACCCTTGCAACCAAGCTGGCCTTCTGCCAACTGGCGCTGCCTCTGCTGGTGCCCAACCCGTGCACTTCACACATCGAGTTCCCGCTCTACGCCCTCAGCCAAATCCAAAGGAGCTGGAAAGAGGTTGAGAAGTCAGGAGAGCAGGCCCAAACAAAGAGTTACAACAACAAACTCATCTTTCAGACACACACACCCATCGTGTCCTTCATCCGCATTGGCAGCTCAGCCTCCTCTTCCAAGTCTCAGCTCCTGAATGCTCTGCTGAGCGAACGCAAACACAACACTTTCTTCCACCGCCACTGCAGAGGCAGCACCAGGGAGCGTTTGCTGATGGATGGGGTGGTGGAGATTGCCTGGTACTGCCCCCGTGGAAGCCCGGATGACACCTTTGAGCACTGTGTGGCTTTCTGCAACCTGCACGGAGATGCCGGGAAGTACAAAGCACAGCGGAAGTTCCTGCAGGAGATATCTGCTGTCAACGTGGCTCTGGTGTCTGATTTGGAGCACATGGACAGCACAGGGAAAAATCTTCTGCAGGACCTGTGGAAGTCACAAAGGCCGTTGGTTTGTCTTCTCACGGAAAAAGAGAATGTTGTAGAGGAACAATCTGACAAAATCATGACAATAGGGATCAGGAACAGAAACGAAGCAGAACTGGTGATCCAGCTGAGCAAAACAATTGGGAATCTCCTGGCAGGGTCTAATACACGTTTCAGTCTGGATGCCTGTGCAGACAAAGCTCGCCAGCAAGGATTCATAGTGGATGCAGATCAACCCGGGTGTGTGGCAGCCAAAGCAAAGGCAAAGGAGCTGGTGGAGCTTCTGAAGAAAGAGAAGCTATCAGAGATCAAATCCCAGCTGCTGCCGCTTCAAGGAAAACTGTGGTACCAGTGGTGCAAAAAGGACAAAGAACTCACTCGCTTGCAGGAGAAGGGGAACAAGAGCATTGAGCATCATCGCAGCCAAATTGAAAATGAGAAGAAAGCACTAAGAAGAAAGCAACTTGAGCAAGCTTTCCCCCTCAACCCACTGATGAAGTCATTCCTTGGCTTTCTCAAGGGCCAACCAGCAGATACCAAGAAATATTTCCTGCAGTGGATGAAGGTCTTCATGGATGAGATGTCCTGTGGTCGCCTTGAAAAACTGAGGAGAGACTATCACAAGTTATGGATTGAAATTGCGTCCAGAAAGGAGTACAAGAAAAATCCCAGCATGAATGCTGAGTTCCTGAGTCACTTGGATGCCCTCTCTGGTGAAATCAATAATTCATCCATCGGCCTGGAGCACCTTCTGAGAGAGGTAGGGCAGATTTATGAAGCTCTGCAATTAATGGAGACAAATAATAGCAATTTTGCCAAACTGCCAGAAATTGCAGCAGAACTGATGGTTTTGGGTTATCCCGTGGAGCTGATGGATGGGGATGCTTCTTACCTGCCCTTACGCTGGGTGGGAGCCATCTTTGACAGCTTAATGGAGAGGCTGGGGGACAAACGAGTGTTTGTGCTCTCCGTGCTGGGCATCCAGAGCACAGGCAAGTCCACCCTGCTGAATGCCATGTTTGGTCTGCAGTTCAGCGTCAGCGCGGGGAGATGCACCCGCGGAGCCTTCATGCAGCTCATCCCAGTGGGCGAGGAGCTGCAGCAAGACTTGGGCTTTGATTTTGTGCTGGTGGTTGACACTGAGGGGCTCCGTGCTATTGAGATAGCCAATAAACAGTCCCTGAACCATGACAATGAGCTGGCCACCTTTGTCATTGGTGTTGGCAACATGACTGTGATCAATGTGTTTGGAGAGAACCCATCGGAAATGCAAGATGTTCTCCAGATCGCTGTGCAGGCTTTCCTGAGGATGAAGAAAGTCAATCTTTCCCCCAGCTGCCTCTTTGTCCACCAAAATGTGGGAGAAGCAACTGCCAAGGAGCAGAACATGGAAGGCCAAAGGCGTTTGCAAGAAAAGCTGGATGAAATGACCGTGATAGCTGCTCAGCAGGAATTCTGTGACATCTTGTCCTTCAGTGATGTCATTGGCTTTGATGTGAACACCCACATTCACTACTTTGCTCACCTGTGGGAAGGAAACCCCCCAATGGCACCACCCAACCCCACCTACAGCCAGAACGTCCAGCAACTAAAGAGCAAAATCCTCCAGGCTGCCAAGAAGCAGTCGCAGCACAGCATTTTGAGGCTCTCGAGCCTGAAAGATCGTATTGGTGACCTCTGGAATGCTTTGCTGAATGAAAACTTTGTTTTCAGCTTCAAGAATTCCCTGGAGATTGCTGTGTACAGGAAACTGGAAAGTGCCTTTAGTCGGTGGACTTGGAAGCTGAGGAGTCACATCTTAGACATACAGATGAGACTGGACAACCGAATTCGGAATGGGGACTTGCAGAATGTCACCAGAAAAGACCTTGAAGGGCTGGTGCAAGAGACAAGTGATGCCATTGAGAAAGAAGTGGAGAAGTATTTCGGGGAAGACAAAGACCATGAGACACTGGTCCAGTGGAAATCAGGCACAGAGCTGAAGCTGAAAGAACTAAAAGAGACTCTTCTCAATGAAATGAAGAAGAAATGTGAGAGTCTTATAGAGCTACAGAAGGAGCAGAGGAAACTGGATGCAAGGAAGTTGGAATATGAAGATGAGCTCCTGAGAAGGAGTAGGAAGCTGGCTGTGACTCTGAAACGGAAGAGCCTGAGTGAGAGCGAACTGAGGGACAACTTCACTTTTGTCTGGAACAAGTGGATTGCCGAAGTCTCCAGTGCTGCTCGTCCTCTGGAACGGGTGAATATCGATGCAGAGATTGAAGAAGTCCTTCTAGAGCACTTTAAGGAGCCAGGTTTCCATGCACGGATCATGTCATTTCCCAAAAGCAGTGGATTTTCTTTCGACTTAGAGAAACATGTCATGAAAAAAGAGAATTTTCGCTTTACCTCAGATCCCAGGAACATTCCTTATGCTGATGCGATCAACTTTCAGCACATCACAGACAACATCATAGCGTGTGTCAAGGCAAACATTGATAAGAAGGAACAGGAGAAACGGGATTACAGTCAAAATTTTATCCATGAAATACTCAATGAAGTACAGAACGGTGTGAACTCCGTCCCCAGCCATGCCAAATGTACTTTTAACAGAGAGTACAGCATAGCTTTGTCTCTGTATCTGTGCAAAATGGCAGGGGAAAGGTTTAAAGCCATGCACAAAGCATTCCAAAAGGCAAATGACCCAGTTGTGTACCTGAGCAGCAAGAGAGAAGAGTTCTTCCAATGTTTCCAGATGTCCTGCCAAGGAGCCACTTCAATCACAACTTTTGCTGTTTTCCTTTGTGACAAGATTGAAGCGGCTCTTCGCCGGGCGGTCTATGAGAGGACGTCTAAAGCCATCGCTGAGGACATGCAGGGCAAATTCCCAGATTTCAGGGGCAACAGAGCCAGTCTGGAAGTTTGCATCCTGAGATACCTGGCAAAAAAAGAAAATTTTGAGTATTTCATGCAATACCTTCATTCCCCAAAAAAATTTTTTTGGAGGTATCTTGAGACACGAGTTAAGCGTTACTGTTTAGGTAAGGGTAAGAGACTGGAGAAATTTTTAGATTGCTCCCTTAATCTTCTCTATCGAAACATCCTGTCAGCTGTTTCTTTATCAACCCAAATTGTCAAAGACAGAAAAGACAGAGAGGACAAAGTCTCTCTTTGGCTGGATGAATTTTGCAGGGAACTGACAGAAGTGATCAACTTGCCCAGAAGTGACTTGAAGGGCATCGAGCACCAAGAGGTCAAAGATACTGAGTTCCTGAGGAGTGCCATGGCAGAAGCTCTGGATGACCTGAGGGACAGGCTCAGGAAAGAATTTGCTGGTGCTGATATGAGCTCGTTTGCAACGCAGCCTCACACCATCCTGGTGGAGCAGTTTTCGGGGTGCTGGGAGAAGTGTCCCTTTTGTGGGGCTGTCTGCACAAACACCATGCAGGGACATGATGGAGACCATCAGCTGGTCTTCCATCGCCCACAAGCTTTGGTGGGTGTTCAGTATTACAAGACAAAAGAGCTGGTCATTGATATTTGTTCCAGCCTTGTTGCAAGTGATGTCTTATTCAGAGTTGGTGACAATGAATGTATCCACTGCAAGACATACCGTGATGCTGGACCTCCTTTTTCCAATTGGAACATTCTTCCTGATTCATCTATGCAGGCGTACTGGAAATGGTTTGTGTCTCATTTCAGGACACAGCTGGAAGCTTTGTACAATGGTAAATTTCAGGGCAAAGGAGAAATCCCTGAGGCATGGCAGAGAATTACCAAGCAGGAAGCCTTGGCTGAGCTGGACAGGCATTAGGCCACATCCATGGGAAGGAAGAACCACAGGGGCTTTGCAGTTCAGGAGAACTTTGTACCAGGCTCTCCACAAATTCAGTTACAATGATGATGTTCTCAAGCCCAATAAAGACAATGGTATCCAACTGCTCCTGATTTTTGTGAAAAAAGGCGTTTTACTGTGGCTGTCGCTCAGGAACTCCCTTGCTTGATGAGAAAGCCAGAATCCTCTTGCCTTCCTGCTATAAACATTTCCCTCTGCTTTGTCCTAGAGCCAAACCAAAGCCCCTCCTTGTGGCGATCGGCCTCGTGGCAAGGAATTTAACAGGAAAGTTTTACAGATATGAATGCTTAGTAGAAGGTTCTCTTGAAACAAAAGCAAGCTTTGATAGATAAAAATATGCTTTTAGAGCCAGTTGTTTCTGAAACAGCTGAGAGAACAAAGGTTTAGTTGAGTTGGAAGGTCTAGAACCACGGTTTAGTCACGTAGAAGGAGGTTTTATTGCTAAAGTCCAATAGCTTAAGTTGTCTTCAAACAAAGCGTATTTTCTCCCAAATAAAAAAAGCATTGGTAGTCAGAAAGATGTTTTTTTACCAAAGCAAAAAGAATTTTCCACTGCAAAACAAGATTCAAAGTTTAACATGTAATTACGGACTCAGATGATTGGTTAGTCACTAACATAGTGTGGTAGTTCTAACAGTTTTGATAGGATATGTGTAAATGTAAAGGTACTGTGTATGATGCTGATTGGTTGTTAGGTAATTATACCACAGCAAAAGAAAGAGATATACTACATTGTAACCAGAACTAAAGGGGCTCCAGGACACAGGGCTTGCCTATAGCCAACAGCAGTAGGCTGACCTACAATCCCCTGCTGTAACCTGGTCTATGGATTAAAGAGCATTTATAAAGAAGAGTCATCTGTAGTCCCCATCTCTCCACCAGCTTTTACAGGCAGCACTCGGAGCACCCCTTGGATCAGGTGCTGTGAGACAGGAAGTGACAGTGCCCCCAAGGCATTTTTCCTGCAGCAAGGAGGTGTCCTGCTCGGAGAAAGGGCTGCAGGACCTGAGGCCAGCTCCACGCTGGCTGCAAGATGGGCTGCTTGGCTTTTGGGCATCATCCTTCCCTCCCTCACTGCAGCCTCCTGGATCAACTGAGGCCCTTCTCCCAGCAGGAGCCGTTGTGCCTCTGGGCTCAGGAAAGCAGGGACACGATGGCCCTGGGGCTCAGGCAGTGCTTTCACTCCCAGTCTCGGAGGCGCTGTGTCTCTGTCCAGGGCAGCCGCTCCTGCTCAGCTGCCTGGGGCTGCTGCCCTTCCCTGCAGCCCTCAGGCCTGCAAGGAGCTGCTCCTGCCCTTGGCCTCACTGCTGAACAAAAGCCTTGGGAATGCCCCATGTGGAGAATCCTGCCTGCCAGCACCTTCCACAGCAGCCCTTGGGGCAGTGCTGGTGCTGTCCAGGCAGGCTGGTGGCACTGGAGCCGTGCTCTGGAGAAGGTGGCACCAGCTGGCCCTGGCCCAGGCAGGTATGGAGGCTTTTGCTGTGCAGGTGCTGCAGCCCCGCTGGCAATGCGAGGGCCAAGCCCTGCTGGAGAGCTGGCTGAAGGGCTGCTTCAGCCTCATGCCCTGCAGGCTCTGCTAATAAAGGAGTTGATTTGGACCTCCCTGCTCTGTGTCCCCTTTGTGTTCAGGGCAGCCACAGCTGGGGGTGACTCAAGACATGCAGGGGACAGATGGAAACACCATGGCGTCTTTAGCTACAACACCACCATCCTTCTGCTGTACTGGATGATGGCACAGTGAGAAATAAATCGGTACACGATACTTCATCCCATTTTCTGTCCCAGTGACAAAAAACATTAATTATAATAAGGTGTTATATATGAAAGTACCATTCTTTGGCTATTTTCCTTCATTGTCTAGTGCATACACTGGCCACCAATGGTTACAGTATTCTACCAACCATTTTCTTGTCAAGGAGTCTCCATCCACCCCCCTTCCCCAGTATTTCAATATACAGCCAAACAGGAAGTTCTTCAGAATTCCTCCTTCAGCAAATCCACCTGATCTCATGATACAAAACTACAACAATAGTAAAATTTACCACTCACACCACAGAGCTTGAAACAAGGCACCTGTGTAAGCTCCTGACAAAACAGCCAGCACAGCTTTCAGCACCATGGGAGTGAGACTACTGCAACCCACAGTGTACCTTACCTTTACTTTCCCTTTTAACCCAGTCCTGGGAGGATTTGCCACCATGACTTAAGGACAAGTGCACCCTTCATCCCGTTTAGTAATCCTGCAAATTCCCAGGGGCCTTGCCTTGAACTCACCAGATCCAGAGAACAGAGGATCTCCCTGAAAAAGCCTTTGTCGAGTGCCGGAGTCCTCTCAAAACAGCGAAACCATGGAGTGTCAGAAGCACTGTCCCATCTGGAACACCAGAAGCTGTCACCAAAATGAAGCCCCTAAACCCTAGAGAGTCTTAAGAAGTTTCATCACTTTATCACAGCGCTGGGTGCACGGGGATAACCCCACCTACAGTGCCTGCCTGGCTCAGGGGCTTACAGGTGTTTATTAACCAGAAGGATTCATACTCATTACACAGCCAGTTACGGAAGATTCCAGGATCTTCCTAATATGTTCGGGGCTTATTTTCCTTCTGGCTTAGCATTTTCCTGGGGCGCTTGTCAAAGACAAGAGGTGGGTGGAGGGTCCAGAATTATATATGGGGTAAGGGGGGGGGCGGATCTGAGGGTCAGGATCCAATGGGAACGGGGAAAAGTGGTGCAGAGGCAGGGTTAGGGACAGGAACAACCAATAGGAAAGCAGGGGCGGAGATTGCAGGAAAACTGGGGCCAATGGGGATCGGGAGAAGGGAGAACATTCTAGTGAATATACATAAATGGTAAAGGAGGGCTGAGCAGGATGACATAAACTTAACAGGCCAATGAGGGAACAGATATTAACATATAACTGGAGAGATCTAGGGAAGAGCGGCTTTTCTTACCCCAGCTTCAAGGGGTGGTTACTTGTTCCCACCTTTCCAGGGTCAAGGACTGGGGATTTTAGTCATTGGTTCTTGGGCCTTCACACCTGCCTGTGGCAGGGAGTGGGATGAGATGAGCTTTCAGCCCTTTTCACCCCTGCCACCGTATTGATTGGTGATTCAGTGACATTAAGGAGGTGCAGAGGATCAGCTCCTTGTCTCCCGCAGAGCTGCAACATCCCTGCCCTGGGTAGGGTTGGAATCCAGGTCTCACCTTCAGGTACCTCGGTTCCCACAACAGGATTTTTCCAGTGTTCCTGCAGCCCTGGGTCTGTTTCAGCAGGAAGATGGGAACAGCCCCGGGAAGATGGGAACAGCCTCGGGAAGATGGGACATTCCTGAGAGGGTGGGAGCAGCCCTAGGAAGGTGGGGACAGCCCCGGGAAGGTGGGATATTCCCGAGAGGATGGGAGCAGCCTCAGGAAGGTGGGAACAGCCCCGGGAAGGTGGGAACAGCCCCGGGAAGGTGGGAGCAGCCCCGGGAAGGTGGAATATTCCCGAGAGGATGGGAACAGCCCCGGGAAGTTGGGAGCAGCCCCGGGAAGGTGGAATATTCCCGAGAGGATGGGAACAGCCCCGGGAAGGTGGGAGCAGCCCGCACCGCCGGCACCCGGTGCACTGCCAAAACCTATTGTCGGTAGCAATCCCTTAATTCCATTACACCTACCGCAACAATCCGCTTAGGGGAAGCTGTGGAGAGGCTGAGAAAGGAGGAGGCATCGTTTAAATACACCTAGGCTTTATCCCGGGGCACGGGAGGGGCCGCAGGGCTCTTGGGCTCTGGTCAGGGTGTGCCGCAGCCTGGAGCCTCCTCCACTGCTCCTGGGACAGCTCCAGCCGCAGCCCTGGCACTGCTGTCACCTGTCCCTTGTGCTGCTCTGAGCTCCCCCAGCCCAGCTGCTCCCCCACATCCTGCAGACGTGTTCCGAGGGCTGGAGCCCCTCTGCTCTGCAGCCAGGCTGGGAGAGCTGGGGGTGCCTACCTGGAGAAAAGAAGAATCTGCAGAGAGCCTTCCAGGGCCTAAAGGGCCTCCAGGAGAGTGGAGAGGGACTGGGAGGAAGGGGCTGGAGGGATGAGAAAAGAAGGAATGGCTTCCTGCTGCCACAGGGCAAGGATAGATGGGATATTGGGAAGAAATGGTTCCCTGTGAGGATGGGGAGGCCATGGCACAAGGTGCCCAGAGCAGCTGTGGTGCCTCATCCCTGGAAGTGTTCCAGCCAGGTTGGACAAGGCTCGGAGCAGCCTGGAATGGTGGAAGGTGTCCCAGCCCATGGAGTGAGATGGTTTTGAGTGTCCCTTCCCACCCAAATCACTCTGTCACTTGATGAATCCATCTCTGCCCACTGCCCTCCAGCTCATCCCAGCTCCACCTTTTCATCATGTTCATCAGAAAGAAAAGACAAACATCAGTAAAAGGTGTGGAAAATTTTATTCTTTACTGAACTTTATTAATTTTCTGTTTGGCTTAAACACAATAAATATTTCAGCAGTAGCATTGAACAGACTGGAATTCACACCCCCTGCAGTACCTGAACCCCCAGACTCTGGACTCAGGGAAAGCCATCGGGGTCCCTGGGATCACAGCACCTCAGTGTGGGCCACTGCCAGCATCAGTGTCCCACTCAGCCCAAGGGACAGGAGCCGTGTCCCTGCTGCCAGGGAGGGATGGGGGCAGATTTTGAGGTCTCCAACCAGCTCTGACCGAACGGGGGCTGTGGCCTGAGGCGATCGGCACCTTGGATGGTGAGCAGGATATTACCCCGAGAACTTCTGCTCCTGGGGCAGGGATGGCCCAGCCACTTCCTTGGAGACCAGCCTAGGGATTTCTCCAGCCAGGGCTGACCACACCTGGATGGGCCAGAGGGTCTTTTCCACAAGCAGAGAGGTCAGCAGCATAGCTCCCATTGTCACCATGGAATCATTTGGGTTGGAAAAGCCCTCTGAGCCCAAGTCCAAACATTCCCAGCACTATCAAGGCCAAAGTGCTGTCCCATGTCCCCAAGTGTTGCTCCACCCCTGCTCTGGGCAGCTGTGCCATGGCTGGACAAACCTTTCCATGCAGGAATTGTTCCCGGTATTCAACCTGAACCTGCTCTGGCCCAGCCTGAGGCCATTTCCTCTGGTCCTGTCCTTGTCCCACCAAGAGCAGCCTCTGTGTCACCTCAAACACTGTTTTGATGTAGCTCAGAGGTAGAGTGGGCAGAACCAGGAGGAGCCCAGGCTGGTTTCCCAAGGGTCCCCATCTCTGGGGACTTCCCAGCTCTATCAGAAGCAGGCATGGCTGCTCTCAGAGGAGACTTTAGGGGCCTCACTGGAGCCGACATCAAACCAGCTGTGACTCCCAGCTGCAGATCCTTGATAGGCCAGGAGGTGACACCAGGCCAGCTCTATTTAAGGAGCTTAAAGATGTTCCCAGAGCTGGGAGCTCCCACTTCCAGTACACTGCTCCTGGCTCTGGCAAAGCCTTGGGGCAGGTGGATGATGGGTTACAAGGAAAGGCGGCTGCCAAACCCCACTGTGACCAACCAGGGGCTCCAGGAGAGCTGGAGAGAGCCTGGAGGGACAGGACACAAGGAATGGCTTCCCATTGCCAGGGTTGGATGGGATTTTAGGAAGGAATTGTTCCCTAGGAGGGTGGGCAGGCCTTGGCACGGGGTGCCAGAGAAGCTGTGGCTGTTCCATCCCTGGAAGTGTCCCAGGCTTGGAGCAACCTGACCTAAGAGTATCCCTGGAAGAAGACAACAGAGATCAGCTCTGGGGCACCAGGCAGGCGGAGCTGAGGAGCCAGGACCTTCCCTCTCCATCCCCAGGAGCAGAGTCCAGCCAGTGACCACCAGCATGGAACATCCCCTCAGGGGCTGTTTCCCAGAACACTTTAATTCATAAGGACCTAAACCCAGAGTGGGCAATAGAAGGGTTGGTTCTCAGCTGCCACACAGGGTTTGGTCTCTGTTTCTGTTCCTCTCTCAGAATCCAGGAGCAGAAACCACTGGATTTCTTAGAGCCCAAGGAAAACCCCACTCCTCAGCAGCTGCCTGAGCACTGGGATGGGCTCTGCTCCATCCCTGTCCCCACCAGGCAAAAGCCAGCCCAAACCCCAGCACTGATTTAAGGAGATTTTTTTTCTACTTTCAAGGTGCAATAAATTAAGGCACCAAAGAGCCAGAACTCCCCCAAGAAAACCTGTGCAGAGGAAGCAGTTCCAGTTTTGGACAGGGATGTTTTTTCTACACATCGAGACTTAAGCTCAGACAACCCCACCCAGCCTCAGCAGCATCCCAGCCCTCAGGGACCCATGGGAAGAGACAGAACAAGGCAAGTGCCAGGTTTGGGAGCCCAGAGTTCAGCTGGAAGCCTGAGGGAACAGCTCAGCTCTTCCCTGGTTGGGCAAACACAAAACTAGACAGAAAATCATCCAACATCCACATTTTTCAGTGTTGCCAGCCCAGCTCTGCTATCTGAACAAGTCCCACAGGAAGTTGTGTCCCAGTTGAAGATTCCCTCTAATTCCTGTGCAAGCAGGACTTAAAATTTATCTCCATAATTCTATTTCATGAAATAGCAGGAGTCAAAAACTCAGGTGCAGCCCAAGTCGTTTGTCCACTGAGGTTTTTTTTTTGCTGTACAACATCAGTAAAATAGATTGGAGGAAGCCACTTTATTAAATAAACTCCAAAAACCATCGGCCCCCTCTCCCAGCCCCGCTGCAGCCATACAGACACATGAGCACACGGAGATCCAGAGCCTCCCACGACGGATGGCAGCTCTGGGAAGGGCCCAGTTTGCTCCTCACAGGCTGTACCGTGACCAGGGGCTGACCAGGGGCTGACCATGAGCTGCCCAAGCAACCCACAAGCTCACGAGCTCAACCTCGGGGTTTCCAGTCTCGTCGCCGGCATGACAGTGATTCAAATTTCCAAAAGAAAAAGCATTAAATAGCAGTCACACATTGAAGGTTTCCCACGGCAGGACGAGGCTTTCCCGGCAGAAGGAAATCGCTCTGACCAAGCTGTGATACCCCACGTTGCACAACAATCAGTGTCTGAAAATTTGTTCCCATGGGAGTTCCACCTGCACGATCGGCTGTGCTTGTTCACTTCCGGATGCAGCCTTTCCAGAGCCTGGCTTTAAGCTACACTCTTCATTCAAGCACAGGTCTTCATTGAATCAAGCCAGCAGGAAAAAAAATCAGCATTCAGTCTTCACCACCCCACTCCAACTCAATTATAAAAACAAATTAAAAAATGAAATCAATGCAAACACATCTTTGACAAGTGGACAGTAAACGGAAGAGATGCCTGGATGAGACACGCGGGTGCTGGGGACAGAGGGAGATCTGGAAAGGTTCCCACCCCTGGGAGCATCCTGCAGGTGCACAACACGGGGCTTCAGCTGCTTCTCCCAGCAGTGGAATTGCAATTGGGAAGGGCCAGGCTGTTCCTGGCTGTGGAAAAGGGGCTCAGGCAGCAGGAAAGGAGCCACGGAGCCAACCCACAACAGCAAATCCATGCTGGTAGGAATGGGGAGAGCTTGGCTCTGTATTCTCAGCCACCTTCCACAGCCCAGACCCCACTCCCAGACTGGGAACACACATGGACACACAGGAACACGTTGAGATGTGGTCCCAGCTACCACACAATGTACCACATTCCCATTCCCATGGGGAACTGAGCCCTGATTTTCCAAGCCCTGCCAGGGAGGACTGAACTATAAGCTTTGAGTGTCTTCTCCTTTTTTTCCCCCCTAAAAAAAAAAAAAAAAAAAAAAAAAAAGACAACAGAGGTGTTAGCAAGTGTTTGCCCAAAAGCAGGAAGGCAGGACAGAATGTGGGAGAACTGTCACCATCTGCTCCCAAAGTACCAGCCCAGCACAGGGGCTGTCCAGACAGCAGCACTGGGGACAGTCAGGAGCCACCCCGACCACCAGGATGTCCCCCTGCCCTTGGAGGAATCAGCTGTGTTGGTTTTGGCGTCAGGCCAAGGTGCCTTGCTCAGGTAAAGCATTTGCATCCCCAAGCAGCTTTCCCTGAGCAAGGGCCGGAGTCAGAGGCTTCTCTGGGAACATTCAGCTGGTCTAAGGTACAGTAGCAGCGACCTGAAAGGCTCCTCCTCCTCCAGCTCCACCCAAAACCCGAAGCTCGCAGGGATGGAAGAGCAGCAGGAGCCGCCCCGGCCCAGCCCCGCCCCGGCTGCAGCGGATCCCGCGTGTCCTTGGCCCTGTCCAGAGGATAGTTTGGATCTGTGGTGATGGCTGAAGTATTTACAGGTATTTGCAGCAGGTATTTACAGTCCTTCTGCAGCCCGCAGGCCGATTTTCTCCTCCTCTGCTCCCAGTCAGTCCGGAGTGGGCTTCCGTAGGGAGAAGGGCCGGATGTTGAAGTGCCTGCTCAGCTGGCTCACCTGGGGATGAGACAGACATAGGATTGGTTTATCCCGGATCCCATGGGGTTATCCCAGCTCCCAGGCACGAGCAGCAGAGCAGGCAGAGCCCCAGACCTGTTCCCACCAAGCTCTTGCCACCCACTCTCCCCACAGCCCCATCCCCAGGCACAGGCTCCACAGGGAACAGCCCTGCTCCCTTCCCAGCCTTCCCAAACAACAGCCTGGTCTCTCTGGGAGGGGGCTCACCCTCCATTCTCGCCCTCTGCAGGGACAGGAGTTGGGAATGCTCAGTCCAGACCTGCAGGATTTTACCCTCCTCCTTTATTATTCTGATTAAATTAATTTGATCATCTCAGCTATCTATATAAAATATTCCTGAATCCATTCAAAGTGGGAGCTGGATAATTTACTTGCTGCAAAAGGAGGCTGAGCTTGACACAGTCAGGGCAGAGGCTTTATTCCTAATCATTCCTCCCAAATTCAGAGCAGTTTGGGATTAGGCCTCAATCCCAAAGCCTTTAAAGGCTCTTCAGCTCAAAGTGACTTTCCTCCTGGAAGAGGAGCTGGCACAGATGGGCCCTTGGAAAGCCAGAGGGAGGGAAAGAGGGAGCAGAGGGAGCAGAGCACAGGGAATCTCCCAGGAGGGGATGGCCAGGAGGATTACACCACCCGCTCAGCCCCATCTCCAGTGGTGATTCCAAGACCAAATTTATTTAAGCTTCTTAGTAATTCAAATCCTTCTTTCACAGAAGCCTCATTAGACTAATTGTAAAGACAAGGCAACCTGGCTGTTACTCCTTGGCTGTAATTACAACTGGGACTCGGCTCCATAGGCTCTGGGGTAGAACCGGGGCTCCCCAGGGAGGGTGTCCTCACTTCAGCTGGGACATGTGGTCCCCTGTCCTCTTTCCTCAGCAGCTTCCCAGGGGAACTCTGGGCTTCTCCAAGTCTGTTCTCCCTGTTAAAACTGAGGGAGCCAGGCAGGGTAGGAGGAGGAAACCAATCCCTGGATCTGTGCACAGCCCTTGCAGCAGGGGAGGCCCCGGAGCTGCTGTGTTCCCACTTTACCCAGCAGGAAAATCCCCACTCCAGCCTGGTTCTCCCAGCAGCTTGGAGACCTCGGTGGCAGATCTCAGAGCCCCTTCCAGGGCCTGAAAGGGCTCCAGGAGAGTGGAGAGAAAGATTTTGGACAAGGCCTGGAGGGACAGGAGCCAGGGAATGGCTCCCAGTGGCAGAGGGCAGGGCTGGATGGGATTTGGGGCAGGAATTGTTCCCTGGCAGGGTGGGCAGGCCCTGGCACAGGGTGCCCAGAGCAGCTGGGGCTGCCCCTGGATCCCTGGCAGTGCCCAAGGCCAGGCTGGACAGTGGGACAGTGGGAGGTGTCCCTGCCATGGCAGGGGTGACACTGGAAGGGTTTCAGGTCCCTCTCAACCCAAACCACTCCAGGATTTTGTGCTTGGTTTCTAAATCAGCCAACACACCCCAGAAGAAGGACAGCCCATCACATCCTGTGCAAGTTCCTTTCAATCCCGTGCAACCCTCCCAAGCCAGCCCACATTCCACAGGCTCACAGAACCATTCCCAGCGATATTCCCAGTTTTACGTGGAGCATTCCCTGCCCCAAGCAGCAGCACTCCAGGCCAGGAGCTGTCACCTACCACGACCACTCCGTAGTGGATGTGTGCCAGGGTGAGGAAGGCAGTCAGCAGGTACAGCAGGAGCGTTTCGCTGCCGGGAGCCAGCCCGGACAGCACCAGGAGCAGCACGGCCGCGATGGGGAGCAGCATCCAGTTGAGGGGCTGGCACCGCGTGCTGCTCATCTGGCACACGATCAGCTGGCACTGAGGGAACAGGGACAGAGCCTGAGCCTGGTGTGGGCTCCAGGAGCCACAGCTGGTTGTCCCCAGAGCAGAAGGGATGGTCACTCGTGATCTGTCACTCTGTCCCTGTGCTGGCACTGCTGGGGCACCTCCAATGCTGGGGGCAGCTCTGGGCCCCTCCTGACACGAGAGCCCTGGAGGGGCTGGAGCGTGTCCAGGGCAGGGAACGGAGCTGGGAAGGGGCTGGAGCCCCAGGAGAGGCTGAGGGAGCTGGGAAAGGGGCTCAGCCTGGAGAAAAGGAGGCTCCGGGGGCACCTTGTGGCTCTGCACAAGTCCCTGCCAGGAGGGGACAGCCAGGAGGGCTCGGGCTCTGCTCCCAGGGCACAGGGACAGGACAAGGGGAAATGGCCTCAGGCTGGGCCAGGGCAGGCTCAGCTTGGCCAGCAGCAGGAATTTCTCCCTAGAAAGGCCTTGGCAGGGGCTGCCCAAGGTGATGAAGTCACATCCTTGGAGGGATTTCAAAGCCCTGTGAATGTGGCACTTGGGGACACTAAGCAGGGATGACCTTGGCAGGGCTGGGGGACAGCTGGATTCGGTGGTCTCAGAATGCTTTTCCAACCTTAACAATCCCATGATTCTACCACTATGCAGCTAAACTATATTTTGACCAAAAATTTAGTCCTCCCATTTTATCCCCAAAAGGAGGCAGGAACTCCCTTCCCATCAGCACTTTGTTCCTCACAGCACACGTGAAAACTCAATTTAACCAATTCTCCAGTTCATCAAGCATAAAGCAGAAGCTCTTACAGAGATGTTGGCGAAGGCTGTTCCAACCATGAAATAGAAGAGTCTGGGCTGGACCTCCAGGATGTCAGTGGGGGACAGGAAGATCCAGGTGGTGCAGAGCAGGAACAGCAACACTGGGGACACGAGGGGCAGCAGGATTTCGTACACAGAGTGGTGCTTCAAGGTGTTATTTTTATAGGCCCTGAAACACAAGCAATGAAATGAAAATACATGGCATCACTGAGAAATCCCTGGTGCTGCCTGCAGTAAGTACCTGAAGGGGCTCCAGGAGAGCTGGAGAGGGACTGGAGGGACAGGACAAAGGGGAATGAGTTTCTACTGCCAGAGGGGCAGAACTGGATGGGATTTTGGGGCAGGAATTGTTCCCTGGCAGGGTGGGCAGGCCAGAGCAGCTGGGGCTGCCCCTGGATTCCTGGCAGTGCCCAAGGCCAGGCTGGACAAGGCTTGGAGTAACCTGGGATAAAGGAAGTGTCCCTGCCCACAGCAGGGTTGGCACTGGGTGGGCTTTCGGGTCCCTTCCCACCCCAACACTCCTGGGATTCTACAAACTCACTTGTAGAAGTTGTACAGGCTCATGGGCAGGGTCACAGTGAGGGCACAGGCTGGAAGAGAAAAGTGCTGCGTTAGTGCCCCAGGGCACAGGGGCCGCCCCATGCACCCCAAACAGGAGGCTGTGGCTGGGCTCTGCTTTAAGTTCCCTGCACCAAAAATAGCTCCGAGGGTGCCCCAGGAATAGCTCAGCACGTTTGGAAGTAGCTGCTCCCAAGTCTGGCCCAAGAGCTGTAATTAAAAGTCGAGGTCTGCTCTAAGCTGAAGACATTTCCATTTGAAAGGGCTGCATTAAGGAGCTCGTGCTTTAAACAGTGACAAAGCTTAATTATAATACAACTCTAATGTGACACGAGTGCACACTCCTCAAATGACACAGCTGGGCACAAGAGCTTTCACAATAAAGGCAATTTGCTGTTTCTCTGGCTGTGTGCAAACATTTCCAGTGGTCACACTGCCAGAAAGTTGTCATTTAACTGGATAAATGATACAAAGCACCCAAACAACTGAAAAATCCTGACCTCAATCAGAACCATCAGCACTATCCATGATATTCCAGGACAACTCCTTCCCTGTTTATCCAGCAGAAGGTGTGTGAACAGAGCTGGAAATACTCCTGCTCCTCTCCCCCATGTGGGAATTGGGCTCAGTTTCTCATATAGGAAAAGCACGTTCATTATTCATGTTAAGTCACACAGCTGTCAAAGGAAAGCTGGGAACATCCACCCGATAAAAGTGCAAGAAGTAGATTCAACACACCAATTAACTCAAAATTGAGCAATTACAAAGAACACCTGAAGGGACACAGAAAATAAACTGAGCAGAACTTGTGAATTAGGAAAAGCACTGAACATCAGCTCAGCTCTACCCTTCGCAGTGGTTTATTGCAACTGACCACAGGAGAGCGAGGCTGGGCCTTTATTTCAATTTTATTAAGACAAGGATGATGATGATGCAATGTTCAGGTGGGTGGATGGAGGGCAGGATCCCCAAACAGCAGAGCTCCCACCCCTCCATGGCTGCAACCTCCCTCCCACACCGTGTTTGGGCTCTGGGGCGAGAGGGAGCCCCGGAGCAGCAAAACAAAAGTGTCCTGACCCCCTCAAACCAGCCCAAGGCTGGGGAGGCTCCACGGAGAGCCAGGTCCCACCACCCCCTGCACACTGGGCTTTATCCCCTGGAAACTCTGGGTTTATCACACTGGTTTTACCCCTGGGCTCTCACTGAGGACAAACTAAGCTGCTCTGGAGTGAAGTCAACCCAGGCAGAGCGGGAGTTAAGTTCCCCAAAATAACTGCAGGAGACAACCCTGTTTTGAAATCCTAGGAAAGGTTTTCAGGCTGTGAGAACACCTTCAATTAGTCACTTCAACAACAGCCCGGGGCAGCAAACAGAGCAGTGTTAGCAGGTCATTAGCAGGGGGTTTGGGAAAAAGGTGCAGTTTAAAAGACAAGCTTCAACATGGAGTTTCTTACCAATAATCATTGCAGTGAATAGGTCTCTATATAAGAAATTAAACAGGAAAGGTGCATACCAGGCCTCAACTCCCACAAAGGCTGTCACTATGTAGACAATTGAAATGGTCTGAAAGAAAGCACAGGACAAGCAGGGGTGAGAAATGTGATGGGCAAGTCTGGCAGCACCTGGGCTGGCAGCACCTTGCGTGTGCCAGGCAGCTCCGGGGAAAGGCAGCTCTAAGCTATGATATGTTCAGTCCTACCCACCAGCAGGAAGGAGAAAAATAAAACAAATCCACAAATATCCCACGTTACCAGGTGTAGGAAGGGTGAGCTGCTCAGCAGGGATTGGATTGGGAAGTACCTGTCCCCTGTGCTGGCACTACTGGAGCACCTCCAGTGCTGGGGGCAGTTCTGGGCCCCTCCTGACACGAGAGCCCTGGAGGGGCTGGAGCGTGTCCAGGGCAGGGAACGGAGCTGGGAAGGGGCTGGAGCCCCAGGAGAGGCTGAGGGAGCTGGGAAAGGGGCTCAGCCTGGAGAAAAGGAGGCTCTGGGGGCACCTTGTGGCTCTGCACAAGTCCCTGGCAGGAGGGGACAGCCAGGAGGGCTCGGGCTCTGCTCCCAGGGAACAGGGACAGGACAAGGGGAAATGGCCTCAGGCTGGGCCAGGGCAGGCTCAGCTTGGCCAGCAGCAGGAATTTCTGCCTGGAAAGGGAGCTCAGGCCTTGGCAGGGGCTGCCCAGGGAGCTGCTGGAGTCACATCCTTGGAGGAATATAAAAACCACATAGAAGTGGCACTTGGGGACTTGGGCCAGTGGTGGCCTTGGCAGTGCTGAGGACATGGCTGGACTCGATGGTCTCAGACGGCTTTTCCAACCTCAATGATTCCATGAGAAGGATATGACCAGGAGCTGCAGGAGAGATGCCCTGGCACAGCCTTGAACTCTTGAGGTGACCAAAGCACAGGTTTTACACAAGTTGCAGTGACCCTGAAGGGGTCATCC
This sequence comes from Cyanistes caeruleus, assembly GCF_971803275.1. NCBI lineage: Eukaryota > Metazoa > Chordata > Aves > Passeriformes > Paridae > Cyanistes > Cyanistes caeruleus. The sequence continues at coordinate 1,048,054 of NC_141702.1, read as the reverse complement.
AAGGACTCTTCCTTATCCATCTGCTGCTGGATTACAGGGAGAAGCTCACCAGGGCTATTTCAGCTTTAATAGTCCCCTGAAGCTGGGTGGAACACGTTGCTCTGCCCTCCACCCCTGCCTTTCTCCAGCAGGCAGCTCAAAGACCTGGGTTAAGCAACATTTTGGGAGAAAGGATCAGAGTATAGACAGGGACCAGCTCTGGTCTCCTGAGAGAGAGGAGAGAGGACTATTCCAATTAATACAGCTGCATTAATTGAACTCTCCTCCCAGCTCACTGCATTTCCCACCCAGCATCTGACAAGCCAGAAGATAAATAAATGGACATAAGATAAGGAGTTATAACGAAGAAGGTTTTTGACAATGAGGGTGGTTGCCCAGAGAAGCTGTGTCTCCCCTATCCTTAAAAGTGCCTGAGGCCAGGCAGGACAAAGCTTGGAGCAACCTGGAGGAGGCACTGCCAGCAATCCAGGTGAGCTGCCTCATCCTCATGTCCCAGTTCTCTTCAGGAAGAGCTTCCTGCAGAGAATTCCTTAAGGAGGGATGGACACACCAACACCCCAAAGGGTCCATCACCACCAGTCTCAACACCCACTGCCCACAGACCATGGTCTGGAGGGGCACCTCCCCAGCAATCTTTGCTCCAGGAACAGCAATTAACAAGGCAGTTACCACTGCTGAATTTTTGACCCAGATCCTGGGAGTGTCAAAAGGCATCCCAAACTTCCAGGCTTCAATTTACCCACCCTGGCACCATGTAGGGAACTACATAAAGCAACAATCCCGGTGGGCAAAGGAACCAGGGAAAGGAGAGCCAAGGCAATGTCCATCCTTCAAGCCTTGTTTGTCATGGAGAGCCCATCTCCATGGACTGATTCCATGATTTACAAGGCTCTGGATCCACAGCAGAAGACCCCTCAGTGGGCAGCAGGTTCTCAGGGTGTGTACTTACCACCTGGCTGACGTCATATCCCCAGGGCAGGAAGAGAATCCCTGTGTTATACTTCTCCCAGTGGGAAAGGATGAAGGAAAACAAGACCACCCACAGCAGGAGGTAGAGGACGAAGACACTGACGCCGGTGGAACCTCGGCCAAAGGTGGAGTACACGGTGACCACAAAGTAGACGCAGGCCCAGCTGTCCAGGCCGTGGTCAAAGAGCTCTCCCAGGGGGGTGCTGGAGTTGGTCCGGCGTGCCTGCTTCCCATCAACACCGTCTGGGAAAAGGGAAAGAAACATGGAGCTTTCCTGGACATTCCACACCAAGCAATGGGCCAGGGAACAGCAGCTTTCCCCACCTCCATCCTCAATCAAAGAATGGGCTCCCCACCCCCTGCTCCATGGGAGGCTGAAAAATGCAACAGTCTGATGAGATGATATTTATTTCCTTGTGTTTCCTTCATATTCCTTAAAGCAGCCTCTTCCTGTGCCTAAAGGAAGTCCAAGAGAGCGACTGGGGACAAGGGAGGGAGGGACAGCAGGAATGGCTCCAAACTGGAAAAGGGGGAATTTGGGTGAGATATTGGGAAGGAATTCCTAGCTGTGAGTGTGGGCAGGCCCTGGCACAGAGAAGCTGTGGCTGCCCCTGGATCCCTGGAAGTGCCCAAGGCCAGGTTGGACATTGGGGCTTGGAGCAATCTGGGATAGTGGAAGGTGCCCCTGCCCGTGGCAGGGGGTAGAACTAGAGGATTTTGCAGGTCCCTTCCAACCCAAACCATTCTGGGATTCTCTGATTATTTAAAGCAGACCCAAGACAGAGTTTCACAGCTCATCTCAAAGCCAGTTCCAGTATCCTTTTTTCCCATCAGATGCTCTGGGATAACTTCCTTGTCTCCACATTGCAAAGCAGCTCCCAGAAACTGCTCTTGACAAGAGCACAGAATGTAATACTTCCCATGGGCTCAGAGAGGGGACAACACAACCACAGCACCAGTGGGTGACCCTGAAAACTCTTACCTAATGTGTAGGCCATGAAGTTGAGGAGCCCCACCACGATCCACACGCCGTTTGGAACGTGCTGGTGATCAGGAGCTGCAGGGATCAGACAGACCCGTGTCAGGACAGTTCAGGATGTGCTTCCAGAGGGTTTGTTTTGGCCCAAGAGGCACAGCCACGAGGACTCAAACAGTGAATCTGGGATGTGAGCTATGCAGGGTGTGATGGCAGAGCTGCCCCACAACAGCTCATGAAACCAGGTCAGTGAGGACTTTGCCTTCCAGGATGTATTTGTCCTTTGTTCCCAGCTCTCCAAAATCATGGGATCTGAGAACTGGGGCCAGTTCTGTAGTGCCACTGCAGGCTGTGGCAGTGTGTGCAAAGGACACTCCCCAGTCACTGGCTCACAGAGCATCAAGTGGAGCCTCTTTGATGTGGCAACTCCCTGCCCCCGCAGGAACATGCCAGGATTCCCCGCCCAGTCTCCAGTCCCATCCTGCCAATGGAAACGAGCTCTTCCCTAATGGCACCTCCACCTCCTCTGCACGGCTCGGGCAGCGAGCCAGCCGAGCTGGCTGCAATCAGGGAGCCCAAAGGGACACTGGAGAAGGGCAGGAAGAGGCATGGATCCTTGGCAGCAGGAGGGCACAGGGAGGTCTCCTGGGGGGACAATGAGCCCGTGAAATGCCACCTCCTGTTTCCTCAGGGCAGCAGGATGGGGCCTTTCTAGCAGCAAAGGGAAGGAGGGTATCACATCTGCAAAGCCATCCAAGGAGGAGGGAAGGCACAAAATTTTGGAGGCCTCAGCAGCACCAGGAAAAGTTCTCTGTCCAAGCAGGACGTGCAAAACATGTATGTGAAAGGGTCCCAAGCCATGAGCTTCTCCATCCTTCCAAAGCCAATTTCTGAGAAGCTGGCAGAGTCGGGGATATCCAGCTTGGAGAAGAAAAGGCTCCAGGGAGAGCTCAGAGCCCCTTCCAGGGCCTAAAGGGCCTCCAGGAGAGCTGGAGAGGGTGGGACAGGACAAGGGGGAATGGCTTCCCACTGCCAGAAGGGTTAGATGGGACTTGAAGCAGCCTGGGACAGCAGAAGGTGTCCCTGTCCCTGGCAGGGGGTGGGACTGGATGGGTTTAAGGTCTCTTCAACTCAAAACATTCTGGGATTCCATGATTCTGGATGCCTGACATCCTAGGGGTTTTCACCTTGAGCTACTGGCAGCTTTTCTTCTCGTGGCTCATGGACCATAACAGCCCAAATCCTGGCCAGCAGCCACAGGATGCCACCTGAGCCTTCAACAAACTTGACTTGTTTACCAATAAAGGCAATCCCAAGAAACCCGGATTTCTGCCACATAACCCTGCTTTGATGATGGGTCCAGTTTAGAAGAACTACACAAACTCTCCTGAGCAACCTAAACCAAACCTGGCAGGGTCTAAGGGAGAGAAAAGCACGGAGAAGCAGCTCCTGAGAATTATCATACTGCATTAATCCTTTCTCTGGGTACTCTTCCATGTGCAAAGGGACAGAACCACTGGATTCACAGACAGATGAACTTGGGTCTGTTAGAAAGTTTAAAGCTCTAAGTGATGAAGCTCAGAAAGAGGATTTGGCCTTGTTAGTCTGATGTGGTGGTGGTTCTGCCAAGAGGGGAATGAGCTGGGATGTGAAAAACAAGGCTCTTCCTTGATTTCCTGTTAGATTTTCAAACGAGGGCACTGGGTTGTTTGCTCTGCAGGCAGAGCCAATTCCAACCCAAGATTCCAGCTGTCTCCTCCTCCCTCTCCCAGCCAGGAGCACCTTTCCCTGGCAGCCAGAGGGAAGGTGTCACACCCAGACAAGTCCTTATCACAAAACCCAGCGAGTTCAATCCCCTCCTCTGTCCCAGTCCCTTTGGGAAGGCCCAGACCCACAGGCCTACCCAGCAAGCACTGGAATTCCCAACAGAGGAGGTGACAGATTTCCCATCTGACCAGGAACATGCAGCCTTACCAGAAGCATAAAAGTCAGGGTCGAAGTATGCCATGAGGAAGAAGTTGAAGACAAGCAGCAGGAAGCCAGAAAACGTTATCAAATTTGGGGCCAGCCAGGTAGGGAAGATCTATGGGAAAGCAGCAAAAGAACAGATGAACTCATTAAAATATGGACTGAGGAGGAGGCGCTGCTCCAGCCACGGCTGCACCGCTCGGGGTTAGACAGTACTGCCAGGAGCACCCGGAGCAGCCCGGGGCAGCAGGAAGCGCTGGGCTGGGATGCAGGCATTCAGGGATTCGGGGCAGGCTGCAGGCAGCCCCTCACTCATTAGTGGCACCACAAAAGAAGCAGCTGATGGTGTTACAGAGGTGACCTGGGCTGTGATGGGGACTCACCTTCACGATGGCGTTCCAGAAGGGATGCATGACATACAGGGACAGGGGGTTGCTGTCCACGGCGCTGTACTGGGAAAGGGAAACAAAACCCAACAGTTAGAGCTCCAGCAACTTGCAGGAAAAGCCAGAGATCTGGAACCTTCTGAGCCCCATCCTGTGTGGAACCCCCACAGGACTCCTGCTGTAGCCCCCACCAATCCTCCACCCTTTGGAAATGCCAACTCCAGCTCTCCGAGTGGATGCAGGCAAGGAGCAAGATGCTGATCCTTTCAACTGCTTCCAACTGCTCTGCCCCACCTGGATGAGGAGAAATGCTGTGGGTCCTGCCCTCCAACAGTGCCATCTGTCACCTGCTCTGCTGTGACCCCTTTGTTCTCTTGCTGGTCCCAGTCTCCATCCCCACTTCCAGCAGTGGAACTGGGAACCCCTTGAGCAGGATGGGTCTCAGAGGGCCCTCTCCACTGAGGAGCTGAGATTTCACCACAGGCAGCTTTGGGAATGGGGAGGGAGAGCTCTTATCCCTCATCCCATCACTTTTATTTTTGAGGTGCTCAGAGTGTGTTTGTGGTGGGGGAAATAAAAATAGAAATAAAAATCAAAAATATAGACAAGACATGAAACAACTTCCAGCTAGAAAGTTCAAAATTGACATCATTTGGCTCTTGAGAGCAGCATGAGCTGTTACCTGCTCTCACAGCTCCTTCCAAACACAGATTACCCTGGCTGAAATCCTCTTCTCCCAGGAACACTTGAATAAGAACTGCAAGAACAATTCCATAGACTACCAAACTCCTGGGCTCAGATGCTCGGTGCTGCGCTGGGCAGAACCTGCTGCTCATCCCCAGCTCCAGCACAGGCATCTGCCCAAGTCCAGTCCCAACCACAGAATCCCAGACCGGTGTGGTTGGGATGGGACCTTCCAGAAACTCCAGTGCCACCCCTGCCATGGCAGGGACACCTCCCACTGTCCCATTGTCCAGCCTGGCCTTGGGCACTGCCAGGGATCCAGGGGCAGCCCCAGCTGCTCTGGGCACCCTGTGCCAGGGCCTGCCCACCCTGCCAGGGAACAATTCCTTGCCCCAAATCCCATCCAGCCCTGCCCTCTGGCACTGGCAGCCATTCCCTGGCTCCTGGCCCTCCAGCCCTTGTCCCCAGTCCCTCTCCAGCTCTCCTGGAGCCCCTTTTGGCCTTGGAAGGGGCTCTGAGCTCTCCCTGGATCCTTCTCCAGGTGAGCACCCCCAGCTCTGCCAGCCTGGCTGCAGAGCAGAGGGGCTCCAGCCCTGGAGCAGCTCCGGGGCCTCCTCTGGGCTGATTCCAACAGGTACCAAATTTGGTTTGGTTGGTAAAAGGAAACCCCTCAGCAAAGAGCAGCTCCAGGTCCCCCTCCCAGCCCATGGCTTTGAACCAGCCCCTGTCACTGCACCCATGGATTGCTCCAACCTGTTCCTCTCCTTGTCTGCATACCCCACTTTTCCCTGGAAGTGACAAGTGGTGGGAAAGGGCAAAGCACCATCCCCCCAAGACGGGCTACAGGACCAAGAAGGGGCACCAGGTCTCGCTGGGGCCCCATCTCACAGCATTTGTTCCCACCTGAGTGAATCCCATCCCTGGCAAGGATTTCTGTACCCTCTCCCAGTCCTTCCCTGCCCTCCCTGTGCAGGGCCAGTCCATCTCCCAGGGATTCAGCACCAGAAGTTGCATGCCCACACCAGCAAAGCCACAGGAGCTGCAGAACAAGAAGCAACAAACCCCATACGGAGGCGACTCTAAGCTGCAAGGAATTTCCATCTCAGCTTAATGCAATTTTGGGGGACAGAATTCCAAATGCTTTACAAGATAATAGGATTTGAAGCACCAGTTAGAGGAGGAGGAGAGACTGATTTAATCTCATTATCCCTAAAACAGCCTGGAACAAGAAAACAGATGCAAGGCTTGAAGCAAGGCAGGGAAAGCACTCCAGAGCCTCTGTGCCCATGCTTGGAAGGTACCTGAGGGAAGTTTCACCAGGCTCACGGCTCGGGAAGCTTTCCCCTCTCTGTGCAAGGACTGGGGATAATACTCAATAGACAGCTTTTCCCCATGGCCACACATATTCCCACTCTGCTTGTAGAACTCAAAGACCTGGGAAGAGCCGTTTCTCGGATAAAGGGCAGCTGCTCTGCAGAGGTTTGCTGATACAACTATGGAATTATGGAATATCCTGGGTTGGAAGGGACCATGGAATCATGGAGTTCAACTGCTGGCCCTGCACAGACCCCCAGCAATCCCACCCTGGGCATCCCAGAGTGTCCAAAGGCTCCTGAAGCTCTGACAGCTTTGGGGCCATGCCCATTCCCTGGGGAGCCTGGGCAGTGCCAGCACCCTCTGGGGGAAAAACCTTTCCCTGAGATCCACCCTAAGCCTCCCTGGCACAGCTCCAGTGGTTCCTTTGGGTCCTGTCCCCGTCAGAGATCGGAGCTGCCCCTCAGGAGGAACTTGCTGACATCTATGAGCTCTCCTCTCAGTCTCTTCTCCAGCTGAACAAGCCAAGTGCCCTGAGCTGCTCCTTGTGTAGCCCCTCCAGACCCTTCCCTATGTGTGTGCCCCTTTGGATGCTCTCCCACAGTTTGAGATCCTTCCTGTGCCCCCCAGCTCCTGCCAGGCTCCAGCCAGGGCACTTCTTTGTGGCCAGCCCCGCTGTGCCCACTCTGGGGATGCCCTGGGGCACAGGGACACAACCAGGGCTGACTCTGGTGCCAGGCTGGCTGCCACTCTTGGGGACAACGCTCTGGACAGCCAGGACACGGCTGCCTGCCCAGGACAGCCGCTCCCAGAATACCAATGAGTTGCCAGGCATCTTCAGGAACAAATCCCAAGAGCATCTTGGCCATGCTCAGCCTCCTCCAGCTGCTTTTCCTTGTTGGGGTCTTCCTTACAAACATTACTGAAGTTTTCCCTTCCATCTCCTCACTTGTGAAGCCTCAAACCCAGCAGCGTTTCAGCCTGGCACTGGTTCCATCATTCCCTCACCTCATCCTCACTGGAAATCAGCATCACTTTCTGCATTTTGGATCTCTACACACTGGTCTAGTGACTCACATCCTTATAAAAGTTGTTTTTCTATCACAACCAATGACTCCTACTAGCCTCTGGACTTCTGCCCCTTTTTCAGGGAAAGAAGGTTAAAGGAAAAGGAGAAATGTTCAGAAGGAATTTCATCCATCCCAGAGTCTCCTTCCCACAGCAGCCAGGCATTTGAAAAGGGTGCCCTAAAATAGCTCTGTGTTCACAGTCACAGCTTCTCCTCACGGCTGCAGGGAGGGGCCAATCCAGCCCAGGATTGGGGTCAGAACTCCTCAGGGAAAGAGCAAAACCGGCAGCCACAGTCTTCTACCACTGGCACCACAAAGGAGCCTCCTGTCCGTGCCAGGATGGCTCCAGGGAGCCACAGGCACCCCAGGAGCTGGGGACGGGCCTGGTGGCTGTGGTGCCATCGCAGACGAGCTGGCTGGCGTTGTTATGGGATTTACAGACACAAATGGCTTGTATGGCTTCAACCCAACATTAATCGTGCAACCAGGATGCCTCTGGGAGATCCAATTATGTGTCCAAAGAGGAAAAAAATACAGATTTATAGTCCAGATTCTACTAACGGTCTTCCTGTCCCAGAAAAAACACAATTCTGCTTTGAAGTGATCTGGTTACCTGGAGCCAGCAGCAGACCAAGCACTACCATAGAATCCTAGAGTATCCTGAGCTGGGAGGGACCCACATGGGTCATCAAGGCCAGCTCCTGGCCCTGCAGAGGACATGCCAAGAATGCCACCACGTGCCTGGTGTGATTCACACCATCACCACTGTCTGGTCCTGGTGGTGTTGGCGTGTGACACCCAGGTGGGCTGGGGAAGCACAGCACTGGTGGCACCTGTGCTCAGGACAGCAAAGATAGATTTGCACATCCCATCTTGCTCACAGGTGCTCCAGGCAAAATGAGGAAACTCAGCAGAGCTGCTCCAGCAAGTCCTCGAGGCTGCTCCCTACAAATCTCCTTAAATATGAAGAGGGCACAAGGCTAAGAACCTTCTTCCCTCAGGCTCAAGATAAACCAGGAGGCAGAAAACTCAACCAATCCCAGCAAATGGAAGTGAGCAGAGCCCTGCCAGGAAAAACAAGGCACGTTTGCCCTATGCCCACCCTCAGCCAGTGTGTGAGGAGTCACCTCGCCCTGTAATGGCACTGATTAACTCGAGCCCTGTTTGTCTTTCCCAAGGTCACTTCTCAGCTGGCACCAGAACACAGCATGTTGGCAGCGGACAGCTGCACCCACCACGTGAGCCCATGGCTTTGGCTCCCACCAGGAAGCTGCAGGAAGGATGTGGATGTCCTGGCTGTGTGTTCCAGCTGCAGCGTGTCCCTCCTCCTACCTGGGTTTCACTGTGCAGGTTTTAGACATCCAGCAATGAAAGATGCTCCAAAACACAGCATAAAGTCAAAGAATCACTGAGCATCTTCAAGCATCGAGTCCAACCATCCTCTGGCACCACCAAGGCCACCACTGTCCCATGTCCCCAAGTGCCACACCCACAGGGCTTCAAAATCCCTCTAGGGATGGGGACTTCAGCACTGCCCTGGGCAGCTGTGCTAGGGCTGGAGAGCCCTCTCCATACAGGAATGATTCTCAATATCCAGCCTGAACCTGCCCTGGCCCAGCCTGAGGCCATTTCCCCTTGTCCTGTCCCTGTTCCCTGGGAGCAGAGCCCGAGCCCTCCTGGCTGTCCCCTCCTGGCAGGGACTTGAGCAGAGCCACAAGGTGCCCCCGGAGCCTCCTTTTCTCCAGGCTGAGCCCCTTTCCCAGCTCCCTCAGCCTCTCCTGGGGCTCCAGCCCCTTCCCAGCTCCGTTCCCTGCCCTGGACACGCTCCAGCCCCTCCAGGGCTCTCTTGTCAGGAGAGGCCCAGGACTGAACACCTGCAGGGTCCCCGCAAGGCCAGAGCCCCACTCCTTAACAAGGAACATGAGTGAATGCCACACAGAGCAGAAGCCTCCCTCCTGCTCCCCAATCCCTGCAGCATGTGCCAATTCATTGGGAAAACCACATTCCTGCCCAGCCAACACACTCTGAAATTCACAGCCTTGGTTCTCAGTTACCAACTGGGAGGTTCACAGAATTCCAGATTGCTTTGGATTGAATGGACCTTAAAGCTCATCCAGCCATGGACAGGGACACCCTCCCACTATCCCAGGTCACTCCAATCCCCAATGTCCAGCCTGGCCTGGAACACTTCCAGGGATGGAACAGCCACAGCTTCTCTGGGCACTGTGTGCCAGGGCCTGCCCACCCTCCCAGAGCAGAATCCAGTGCAGCCCCTCTCTCCAGCACAGCAGCTTCAGGTGGGACACTCAGCAGGCTGTGGCTCTGTCCTCACACTGGAATCACCCCAGGGAGGGGAGTTGGCCCCACCACCGTGGTGCCAAGTCCTGACCCCATCCCACTGATGTGTTGGTGCAAGGGAAGTCATTTCCCCACTGATCCATAATGTGGAGCAACACTTGACGTTGATGGCAGGCTCTGGCAAGCAGCCAGCCAATTCCAGCTGCATCCAGGAGCTCTCCCTGTTTGGAAGCATCAAACATCCATGAATATGGGTCACCTCACAGTGCAAGGTGATCAGCTGCACAGGGGTGCATGGATGGTGAGCCCAGGGCTGGGAATGATGAACCCTCAGGGATGCAGAGTTAGGAGAGGATCAGTCAGCAATGAACCTCTGGGGTGGCTGATCAAGGGATCAGAGCAGTCACTGGGGGAGGGGGGAAAAAGGCAGAGTCAAAAATGCAGGAACAGGAAGCTTGTTAAAATAACACTGGGACAGCCAGAAGAATTTCCTATGTTGCCAGAGCTGGTTCGGGCTTCAAAAAATAGGGGAGATATGCTTGAGAGGCAGATCAGACAAGCTCTGTGTGCCCAAGGAGAACAGGAGGGACCAGGAGAGCAAGGCAGTAATAGCAGAGAAGGCAGCAGTCTCTCACCAGCCCCGAATTTCCACACCCCTGTGCTGTCCCCAAGGGCAGATCCCAAATCTACTACCTGCTGGGACAGTGAGCTGCTCTGGCACCTCCAGGTTGGGAAGCCCCTCATGGAGGCCATGAGCCACCAGGAGATCAAACTGGCAAGACCTCAGCCCCTCTGGAGAACTGGATTCAATCCCAACCACCAACCATGAGAACAGGACAGGGGGAATGGCCTTAAGGTGAAGGAGGGTGGGTTTAGATTAGACTTTAGGAAGGGATTATTCCCTTTGAGGGTGGGCAGGCCCTGGCACAGGGTGCCCAGAGCAGCTGGGGCTGGCCCTGGATCCCTGGCAGTGCCCAAGGCCAGGCTGGACATTGGGGCTAGGAGCAGCCTGGGACAGTGGGAGGTGTCCCTGCCCCTGGCAGGGGGTTGGAATTAAATGATCTTTAAGTCACTTCCCAACCAAACCAGTCTGGGATTCTGTGATAATGCACAAGTCAGTGGAAGGAAAGAGAATTTCTTACAATCCCTAGAAAAAGAAATCAAGTTGAACTTTTCCACTCAAGGAAGCCACAAGCCCACACACATCAGGAGATGATTTCAGGTAAAGCAAGGCACTGCAGGGAAGGAGGAGCAATGCTACCCCCAAGTTTCAACAGAGCCTTTGTGAAGGGCACAAATAAAACCTTCTCTTCCAAAGCACATTTCTGCCTCTCTCTCACCCCGCCTCTTCACAAAGAAATTTACAATTAAAAGGAAAAAACTCACACTTGACATCCAGCTTTATGTGAGGCAGAGCGAGTCAGGTCACTGACACAAACCCTTGTAACATGGCCACTTTTGGAGCCAGCCACGGGAAGTGATACTCGAATTTCCACAATGCACTCCCAGTTCTCTTCCAAACCCTCTGGACAGCCAAAGACTTGCTGTTCATTAGCAATGAGTAACTTTTCTGATGGAATTCCCTGTAGCCAAGACTCAACAGACACCAATAAACATTGCAGCAAACTTTCAGTGCAATTAAAGAGCCTCAGGATGGGCTGACAAGCAGCCCACGCTCTGTTTAAGTGATGGCTCTGCACACCTTGCAACACTCAAGCCACGAGCTGGGACCCAGCTCTGCTTTGCATGCCAAGGAGAGAAGTTTTTCCAGCACATGGAAAAGCCACACAGCCAAAGGCACCAGCAGGCTTAGCACTCTCACCACTTCAACTACTATTTCCCCTCCACAGGCCTGTGGCTGCTCATCATGGCACCTCTGTGCCCACACTGACAGCTGGGACTGGGAATGCAGCTTCCTGTTGCTCCGCTGTGCTCACATCCATGAGAAAGGCACCTGCTTTTAGCAGATGTCCCCAGCCACCAGCTGGGAACAGCAACCTCCTGCTCCAGGTGGGCCTGAGGATGCAGGATGTGTGCAGCAGGCAGATGGGCCCAGCAGGAGTTGTGTTCTTCACCTGCAGTGCAAGACAAGAGCCCAGAGGGCTCCTGCTGTGGGACAGGACAAGGAAAACCCAGGAAGAAGGACAGGACCTGGCTGTGTGTGCTGACACCTGAAAACCCTCAGTCCTGGGCTGATCCCCCAGTGTGGGCAGCAGGAAGGGGGGATTCTGCCCCTGTGCTCAGGTGAGACCCCACCTGCAGAGCTGCCCCAATCCTGGGGATCCCAACAGCACAAGGAGCTGGAGCTGCTGGAGAGAGCCCAGAGGAGGCCCCGGAGCTGCTCCAGGGCTGGAGCCCCTCTGCCATGGAGCCAGGCTGGGAGAGCTGGGGGTGCTCACCTGGAGAAGGATCCAGGGAGAGCTCAGAGCCCCTTGCAGGGCCCAAAGGGGCTCCAGGAGAGCTGGAGAGGGACTGGGGACAAGGGCTGTAGGGACAGGCAAGGTGGATGGCTTTCCATGGCAGAGAGCAGGGATAGATGGGACATTGGGCAGGAATTGTTCCCTGTGAGGATGGTGAGGCCCTGGCACAGGGTGCCCAGAGCAGCTGTGGCTGTTCCATCCATTGAAGTGTCCAGGGGAGGTGTGGCAGCCAATACAGCCACAAGCTCCCTGTCCCTGGGTGAGTCATTGTCTCATACAAAAACCCACAGAAGTTGAAATTCCTCCTGGAAACCCTGCAGGAGCCACTGGGGACTGAAGCTGCAGTAGGTCCTGACCACAAAGAGCTTCATCCCCACCACTGTGTGGCTAAAACAAGTGAGTTTGGGAATCCCCCACTAAAACATGGCTCAAGACCTTTGACACCCTGTAGAGCAGAGGCTCAGAAACCAGCAGCACTTCAGCAGCAGTTTCAGGGTTGTTCTGGATGAAGAGACACAAACACAGCCAGACCATGTCCCAGGAGTGGCACCAGCTCCTCACTCATCAAAACCCTCCAGCATGTCAGAAGTGTCTCTAGAAAGCAGCATAAATCCCTTCCCCTCATCTCATCGCTTAGCACAGGGGAAAAGCTCAGCCAAGGCTCGTGAGCTGAGTCGCTTCCAGTTAATCCATGAGCACTGCTGCTGTCTCCTCCAGCCACGGCGCTTTTCAGACCACAAGAGCTGCAAGGGACATGCTAAGCTGGGCAGTGATTCAAACCCCTGAATTTAATCACAGAAAAGGAGAAGGAAGAAGAAAAAAAAACTCTGTTTTGGAAATCACAGAGTCTAGGAGGTGCTCAGCAGGTGCCAGGCAGCGCCTTGGGAAGCTGCCGTGTGTTTGAAGGCAGACACACACCCGGATGTCTCACAGCAATTAAAAGAGCCCTTGGGGAAGGAGTTAAGTGATTCCAGAGCTGGGCTCAAAGGCTTTCCCTCCTTCTCACCCTTCCTGCTACAGAGAAGCCAAGCTGCCAGGCTGGAGGGAGGCACTGGCCTTTAATCACTGTGGCCTTGAGCCTCACAGCCACAGACCAGCAGCAAAACACTTCCCTTCATGCTTCCCTTGCTCCCAGTGCTGTTCCATTGGTCTGAGCTGCCATCGGTGTTTCTGAACACCCTGCAGAGATCTCTTCAGGGCTCCTGTTTGCAGAGCAGCCTAAAGAATGCTGTCAGGAACAGCTTCCAGCCATCTGCTTCCTCTGGTGCAGCATGTGCAGCCCAGCTCCCCGTGGCACTCCAAGGCTGGAGGCAATGGGGGTTCTGGTTGAGGGGCAGAGGACCCTCTTCTTCAGGGCACAGATGGGACCAGCAGCTGGGTTCCCACCTGGGAGAAGGGTGCACAAAACGGCAAGAGCGCATCCAGAAGGAAAATGCTTTCCACAATTAATGGAAATCCCTGAAGCCTGACCCTTGGGTGCATCCAGTGCCCCAGGTTCTCCGAGCTCTCCTGTGAACATCCTTTCCATCTAACACTGGAAATAAGGAATAGAGTTGTCTTCCTGTAAGAAAACCCTTTAAGAACTTGAATAATCAAAAGTGGGAAGGATCTAGATTTTCTAAAGATGAGGCCTGCCAATCACATGGATCACAGGCCCATTTGCTGCTCCCCCACCTGGAATTCCCACCATCCAAATGGATTTAGTGTCCATACTCTTCCCTCCTTCGAGTGTCAGCTCTAATAAACAGCATTTCAAAGGGCACCCTTAGGTCCCTTAAGGCCACCACCAGTTCCTGCTCAGACACAAGGGCACAAAATGGAAGGGTTTCAGGGTTTTTGGAGCAGCAGTTTTGCTACAAAGGTCCTTCCAAAGCCTCATTTGAGTTTTCTCTTGCTGAAGTCACACTGGTTCCAGAAGGTTCTGGGGTGAGCCACCAGCCTGGTCCACCTTTGGATTCAAACATGACACGTGTCATCACCTTCCCTCTCCATTCCTCTTGTGCCTCAGGTAAGGAGTGGCATTCCCACTTCTCCCTTCACTGGAATTTGCCCCAGACCAAGATCCCTGAGGACAAGATCCCAGGAATGTCTGAGGCCCATGTGGCATCATGACAGAGCCTTGTACTTGTGCTTCCAGCCAGTTCACACCGGGAGGAAATCAGGGCAGCAGACACTCACATGCAGCCAGAGCCTCCTGCACAACACTTGTCACTCAAGCACCTTCCCAGCTCCTGGGATCAAAGAGCCACACGGATCACAGCCCCAGGAACAGTCATCAGCAGGGACACCAGAAGGGGATAGGATCCTTCGGGGTAGAGCAGGACAACACAGAATCACAATCAGCTCAGACAAGGCTGGGTGAGAAGAGGCTATGGAGAGGGCAGGGTGTGTGACTGGAATGGGGAAAGACAGGGACAAACCATCAGAGCTGGTTGCAACTGCCAAAGACATGGGAAGCTGCAGATCTGTGTCCTCACTTAGAATCACCCAATCCCAGAATGGTTTGGTTGGGAAGGGACCTCAGAGCCCCTCCAGTGCCACCTCTGCCACAGCAGGGACACCTCCCACTGTCCCAGGCTGCTCCAAGCCCCGATGTCCAGCCTGGCCTTGGGCACTGCCAGGGATCCAGGGGCAGCCCCAGCTGCTCTGGGCACCCTGTGCCAGGGCCTGCCCACCCTGCCAGGGAACAATTCCTGCCCCAAATCCCATCCAGCCCTGCCCTCTGGCACTGGCAGCCATTCCCTGGCTCCTGGCCCTCCAGACCCATGTCCAAAGTCCCTCTCCTGCAGAGGAAGCAAAGCAGAACAGACACCTCAGTGAACACTCCCAAGGGCCCCATTTCCCCCTCTCCCACAAATTCACAGGAGGTTGCCCAGAAGCTTGCCACAAGGCCATCTGCAGACATTTATTAAGCACCTGACCACTGGCATCCAAGTGCAAGTTTCCACTCAGAAATAGCAGTGCCTGGCTGCAGTTTTCCTGGCAGAGGACATCCCACACCTGACAGTAACAGTGCTGGGGTTTGGCAGAGGACATTCAACACCCAGCCAGAGCAGGGTGCCTTGATCACTTTTCCCTTGCGATGTGGACACAAGTCCTGCTCAGCGGCCTCAAAATCAGCACTGCAGTTTGGATATCCAGACCTCCAGCCTACAAGGATCAGCCTTCACCTGCTCCAGGCTGGTAAGTCACACCTGGCATTTGTCTGGCCTTAGGGGAAGCCTCAGCACCTGCCAGGCAGGGCTGGGACACATCACCTGCAAAGCATGGATTTGGTTCCTCCCTTCCCAGATTCGCTTAGCCTGTCTCCACAGGGATATTTCCTATTCCCAAAGAATTCCCTGCTGCAGGAGTGCTACAGGCATAGAATCCTGGGATCAGTGAGGTTGGAAAAGGCCTCCCAGACCATCCAATCCAACCTGTGACAGATCCCCACCTTGTCCCCAGCCCAGAGCTCTGAGTGCCACATCCAGGCCTTCCCTGGACATCTCCACCTCCCTGGGCAGCCCCTGCCAAGGCCTGAGCTCCCTTTCCAGGCAGAAATTCCTGCTGCTGGCCAAGCTGAGCCTGCCCTGGCCCAGCCTGAGGCCATTTCCCCTTGTCCTGTCCCTGTTCCCTGGCAGCAGAGCCCGAGCCCTCCTGGCTGTCCCCTCCTGGCAGGGACTTGTGCAGAGCCACAAGGTGCCCCCAGAGCCTCCTTTTCTCCAGGCTGAGCCCCTTTCCCAGCTCCCTCAGCCTCTCCTGGGGCTCCAGCCCCATCCCAGCTCCGTTCCCTGCCCTGGACACGCTCCAGCCCCTTCCCAGCTCCATTCCCTGCCCTGGACACGCTCCAGCCCCTCCAGGGCTCTCGTGTCAGGAGGGGCCCAGAGCTGCCCCCAGCACTGGAGGTGCCCCAGCAGTGCCAGCACAGGGGACGGGCACTGCCCTGGCCCTGCTGCCACCCCAGAGCTGGCAGAGCCCAGGGCCAGTGGCCTCTTGCCCACCTGGGCACACCTGGGCTCCTGTCCAGCTGCTGGCACAGCACCCCCAGGGAAAACATCTCCAGCACCATGAAACCCTGACACCCGCTACACATTGTGCTGCACTCTTTCCTCAGGCTCAGGAGCTTCTCAGTGTCAAGAGCTGCCAGAGAACCCTTCCCTATCTGCCCCTGCCAGCCTGGGACAGCAGGAACACACTCCTGCCTCGCCCCCAGCCAGCAGGAACGTGCACGCTGGAAACTGAAACCTTCTGGACTCCTAGCTCCATGGCAGGAGTGACCCAGCCATGGCTGGAGAAGGCTCTGGATCATCCTGCATGAAGCTCCTCTGCTCCTGCTCTGTCAGCTACAGGAACACCAGCTCTTCTCCAAGGACAGGCTCCTTCCCTGTGGCACATTTTCTCCTCCACATCCCCCCAAATCCACTTGCTCTCCTCCAAATCGATGGTGTGTGGCCAGAGAGCTTCTGCCAGGCACAGCTCAAAGGCTGAGGCACAGCCAGGCCCTGGCACAGACTGCCCAGAGCAGCTGTGGCTGCCCCATCCTTGGAACTGTCCCAGTCCAGGCTGGATGGGACTTACAGACACCTGGGATAGTGGAAGGTGTCCCTGTCCGTGGCATGGGGTGGCACTGGATGAGTTCTAAGGTCCCTTCCAGCCCCATTTTTGAGTCTGACAAGGTAACCCAGCTTTGGAAGATGCAAAGGGCATAGCACGCCAAGCCTTGATGCCTAAATCAAGGCTGGAATACGTGGAATCACTGCAGAGATTTCTGCTCAATCAGCCACTTTCCCAAGGCTAAAATAGCCAAGGACAAAGCTCCCCTAGGAAACAAGACACGAAGGAAACAAGGAAGGCAGCAGGGTAGAGACACGAGTGGGGCACAGACGGTGCTCTTGGAGCACTAAGTGAACCCACCCACTCCTGTCAAAGTCGTTTGACTTGGAAAAACCACCGGCTCTGAGCCAAAGCTCCTCCAGTCCTCAGGACACAGCTCCATCACAGCCCTGCTCCCACATTCCAGCCCTGTGTACCCAAAGCTAGGCCAGGGAGCATCCCACCAGTGCCTAACTGGGGACAGCGAGCGGCTGATGCTTCCTGTGCTGCGTGGGACCTTCCTCCTCACCCCACACACCTTTCAGGGCTCTGCTCCCAGATTTAACTGCAGCAGCATTTCTGTCAGAGGTGTCTTCAGGAAAAAAACTGGGAGCAGTTTTGGTCCCTGCCACACAGTCCAGAAGGGCTGAAGTTGGAGACCCACCTGTCCCTGCACACATGCTGAGAGGGATGGCAACAATCCCTCCAGCACAACAGGAAACAGGCTGAACATCCAACAGCCTCCCTCTTGGAGCAAAAGGATTGTCTTTGCAGGAGCCAAACCAGTCCCTCTGGGCGGCCTGGCTCACAGCTGAGTATTTTGATTACCTTTCTCCAGCACCCACACAAACCCACAGTTGTTCATTGCCTTTCTAAACACGCGGATACTTTCCTGATAAATCCCCACACAGCCAGCCTCCCACAGGGAATCTCATGCACCCAGACACATCGTTCCAAGTCGCTCTCCCAAGTCCATTTCCCTCCACCTCACCAGGGTGCAAGAGAAGTGTGAGCAAGCCCTGGCTGCCCCAGCCCCCACAGACAGCTCCAGGAGGAGATCTGCTCCCTGAGGACCTCAGACTTGTCCTGATTGTCCCTCACTCTTAAGTGACACCCCACGAGCCACCCTGGAAGGACAACTGGAACATGGACCCACATGATGGGTCCCACAACAAGAACAAAGCAATGAAGGTGAGGTGCAGCCTTTTAAATCACTGCTGGTGTGGGAGAAGAAACAAATATGGAAAACACCCTCCTCTCCACATAAACACAGGATCCACTGTTGCCCCGCGTTAAGGACGTCCCCTACTTTGGCCCAAAATCAGCCCCTGGGGATTTAAATGCCATGGCAGAGCCTGTTGGCACTTCCAGCGCTTCCTTCCAAGGTTCCCAGCACTTTGAACAAGACACAGCCTGGCACCAGCAGACGGGAACGACAGGGGTTCCATGGCTGTGACTGCACGGAACAGCCACAGAGCAGGAGTGTGGCAGTCCTGAGCTCCATGGGGGCAGTTCCTGGGCCAGCCCTGCTCCCGGGAAACCCACAGTCCCCTCTGCGATCCCTTCATGGTGGGGACAGCCCCAGAGCTCGCTGTGTGTGGGAACAGGTCACCACTGCCGCCCTGGGCCCCAGCCCAAGAGGAGGAGAAGCTCCTTGTCACACCCTGATCATCCCAGCAAGGAGGGTCCTGTCCTGCACACAGTCCCACCTTCACCACACTCATCCTCGCTACATCCACAGCCTCCCTAACACCAGCTCTCACTCACTGCAATTCCTCTGCCACAAAACCTCGGTCTCACTGTAGCCATTCCCCCAAACCCTGCGTTTCCCTGCAACCACCCCCAAACCGGGCTCTTACTGCAGAGCTCCCGCTACTCTGAAACCCCAACGTCTCACTGAAGCCTCGCCCCAAAACCCAGGTTTCCCTGTCACGTCCCGTCCCCAAAGCCCAGGCTCCCCTGCAGCTCCGCCATCCCAGGTCTCACTGCAGCCCCAAAGCCCGTCCCCAAACCCCAGTGCGTCCCTGCAAACCCACCCAACCCTGGCGCTCACTGCACCTCCCACCCCTTCCAAACCCGGGTTTCGGCTCCCACCGCAGTGCCCCAAAACCCCACACATCGCTGCAAACCCCCTTACCCCAAACCCCCTGATCTCACTGCAGACCCTCACAAAACTCGGACCGCCCTACCCTTCCCCCTCGCTCCCTTTAAATCTCGGCATTCACTGCGGCCGCTCCCTCCGCTCCAAACCACGGCACTCCCTCCACATCCCCTCCCCACACCCCTGTAGGGTCTCCCTACAGCACCTCCGAAGATCCCAGCCCGGCCCCCAGGCCCCGATGGAGCCTCCCCTCCTCCAAGCACCCCAACCTCTCCCAGCCGCCGCTCCCAGGCGCGGCCGCCCCTCAGCGCCCCCCTCACGGCGCCAGGCCCCGAGCCCGGCCCCCGTCAGCGCCGCTACCTTGTACTTGCTGAAGCCGGCGAGCTGCTCGGGGCTCACGTACTCCATGGTGCCGCTCCCGCTGTTCCCGCTGTCGCCCTTCGCAGTGCTACCGGCGCTCTCGGTGCCGCTGTTCCCGGTGCCGTTCCCGCTGTTCCCGGTGCCGCCGCCGCCGCCGCATCGGCCCACCCGGCGTGGCCGTGACGTCACCGCGCCCCGCCCCGCCGCCATGGCGCCGCCTGGCGGCCGGGAGGGCCCCGCGCATGAGGGGAGCGGGAAAAGCGGGAAAAAAAGATCCCGAGAAACGCGTCTAGCCCTGCCCTGGGTCAGCGGGCAGCGATTGCCCGTGTCCCGGCACTCCAGCTCTGCTAAGAAGTCTCTCTCCGTCTCTCTTGGAAGGCTCAAAGGTATCCCTGTACCATTCTTATCTCCCTAAATCCTCATGGATTCCGTGTGGCAAGACACCCTAAAGACCATCCAGTGCCACCCCCTGCCATGGCCAGGAACAACCTTCCACTATCCCAGGGTGCTCCAAGTCCCGTCCAACCTGCCCTCGGGCACTGCCAGCGATGGGGCAGACACAGCTTCTCTGTGGGGGGGGAAGAGCAGGAAGGGAAACTAAGAGCAAAATTGGTCTTCTCAGACCTGCCCAGCTAGCCCTCCATCCTGAACCCAGCTCCCCACGCCAGGCACCCCAGCCATGTCCTACTCCTTCGCCAGGCCCGTCTTTCCCAGCGTGTGCAGCCGACAGATCCCGCTGGACAGCTCCTGCTCCGCTCCACGACCCACCCCAACACCATCAGCTCTCCTCATAACCCAGGCACGGCATCAGAGACCGGAAAGGTCAATCAAACACCTTGATTTTGTATCTTTTGCCACCAAAGTCCTGTGTAATTTTGACCTCTTGAGAATATCTGCTCGGTATTTCTCCTGTGTGCCAAGCCAGCGTGAAGGAATCTCAGTCTAGCGCCTTCCATTTCAATGTTCTGGGGTGTTACACAGGGTCACCACACCCTTGGTCCCAACTGCTGCAGCCTGGCAGAGCTGTTGCACCCCAGTGGCACTGGAAGGCACAAAATACAAGGATTGTTGAGGTTGGAAAATACTTTTAAGCTGTTTGTGCTCCTCCCCACAACAGGGCCTGCAAGGAAGGAGGGGTCAGACGATCCCACTGAGGGAGCCTTTGGCCAAGGGGTCCTGGCAGAGACAAGGAAAGGTGCAGAGGACACTCTGGCTGTCCTGGAGAGGGAGCTGAGAAAGCTAGCACAGGTGAGGGTAGCAGGTGAGGGACCCAGCACCCTACGAGTACCCCAGCCCAGGCCTGAGGCCATCCCCCCTTGCTGCACTGGGTCCTCTCCTCTGCACCCAGCTGTGGCACTGGGTCCCCCCGACTCACTCCAGGAGCTGCACTGGGACATTCCCCACTCAGCCCAGGAGGTGACACCATGGCCAGGGTCACCTCCACTCCCAGTCTGGATCCAGGAGCCACCCAAATCCCCTCCCAGCCCAGGTGCCCCCAGTCCCTGGCACTCAGCCCTTGCAGAACACGCACACACAGCCCAGCTCTGGCTCCTGCCACTGGCTCTGGGTCAGCTGGACCAGGGCAGGGCTTGGCAGAGTTTGGGCCCCTTCCCCTTTTGTCCCACACGTTTCCAGCTGAGCAGCTCCAGAGCACAGACCCTTGCTGGGATCAACCTTCTCAGCCCTCCCTGTGTGTGACAGGCCAGCCCTGCTTCCCAGCGCTGCCTCCCTTGGCACCTGCCACTGACATTGGTTCCCCTGGGTGTTGTGGTTTGGGGCTTCCTGCCCTCTCTGCTGTCCCTGCAGACAGTGAAGCTGCTCCTGGAGCAGAGGCCCTGAATGGAGCAGAGCCTCTGCTGCAACACCCCAGCTCCCAGACCCTCACCCAGTGTTTTGCCAGGCAGCAGGCTCAGCACAAAAGAAACAGGCACCAACTTAAGGAAGAGATGTCATTTACTGTAGTGCAAAACTGCCAGGAATCACAAAAGGATGGCAATCTCAACAAGGCACATCATCATTACTACAAAAGATTGCATACAGTGAGATGACACACATTACATCTCCAGTTACCCCAAGACTTTACCATCCTCCAGCTCCACACATCAGCTGGGGAGCCCCTGTCACAGTGAAGGAACAGAGAGCCCCTCGGTAACTGGGAATTACTGTGGGGTGTCCACCTGCAGGTAACAAGGCTTCCAGCTGCACTGTGAGAGGGTCTTGTTCTTACATTGTTCAATAACCAAGCTGACATCACTTCTAGGGCAGGAACATCTCCTTTCTTTTTCCTCTTGGGTTCCTCCCAAAGCCTGGCCTGGCCTAAAGCAGGAACCAGGGGACTTGTCTTTGATCCAACACCCCCAAACAAGGACAGATGGCAGATTACATGGATCGTGTCCCATTTGTAAATATGGAGAGATAAATGCACGTTTCACTAATGAGCACATTCATAGATCATATTGTTAATGATGCTTCGTCAATGAGCAGATACATTTATCATATGGCTAATAAAGCTTCCCTAATGAGTGGATACACATCACTTTTGGTGGAAAGGTTCACCCACTGGGCAACTTTAGCTCAGGGCCAAATGTTCAGGCCTAAGGCAGGGCCCGTTGTTCAGGCCTCAGTAATTCACCCAGTGCCACCCCCTGTCCCCTGCCTGTCTCGAGTCACCCCCAGCTGTGGCTGCCCTGAACACAAAGGGGACACAGAGCAGGGAGGTCCAAATCAACTCCTTTATTAGCAGAGCCTGCAGGGCATGAGGCTGAAGCAGCCCCTCAGCCAGCTCTCCAGCAGGGCTTGGCCCTCGCATTGCCAGCGGGGCTGCAGCACCTGCACAGCAAAAGCCTCCACGCCTGCCTGGGCCAGAGCCAGCTGGTGCCACCTTCTCCAGAGCACGGCTCCAGTGCCACCAGCCTGCCTGGACAGCACCAGCACTGCCCCAAGGGCTGCTGTGGAAAGTGCTGGCTGGCAGGATTCTCCACATGGGGCATTCCCAAGGCTTTTGTTCAGCAGTGAGGCCAAGGGCAGGAGCAGCTCCTTGCAGGCCTGAGGGCTGCAGGGAAGGGCAGCAGCCCCAGGCACCTGAGCAGGAGCGGCTGCCCTGGACAGAGACACAGCACCTCCGAGACTGGGAGTGAAAGCACTGCCTGAGCCCCAGCGCCATCGTGTCCCTGCTTTCCTGAGCCCAGAGGCACAACGGCTCCTGCTGGGAGAACGGCCTCAGTTGATCCAGGAGGCTGCAGTGAGGGAGGGAAGGATGACGCCCAAAAGCCAAGCAGCCCAGCTTGCAGCCAGCGTGGAGCTGACCTCAGGTCCTGCAGCCCTTTCTCTGAGCAGGACACCTCCTTGCTGCAGGAAAGCTGCCTTGGGGGCACTGTCTCTTCCTGTGTCACAGCACCTAATCCAAGGGGTGCTCTGAGTGCTGCCTCTGCCCTTGCCCTGGCCCTCAAGCTCAGGCTTGGCCACGAGGCTGATCGCCATAAGGAGGGGCTTTGGTTTAGCTCTAGGACAAAGCAGAGGGAAATGTTTATGGCAAGAAGGCAAGAGGATTCTGGCTTTCTCATCAAGCAAGGGAGTTCCTGAGCGACAGCCACATTAACACGCCTAATTTCACCAAACCTGGGAGCAGTTGGATACCATTCTCTTCATTTGCCTTGAGAGCGTCACCATTGTAACTGAATTTGTGGAGAACCTGCTACAAAGTTCTCCTAAACTGCAAAGCTCCTGTGGTTCTTCCTTCGCATGGATGCGGCCTAACGCCTGTCCAGCTCGGCCAATGCTTCCTGCTTGGAAATTCTCTGCCACGCCTCAGGGATTTCTCCTTTGCCCTGAAATTTACCATTGTGCAAATCTTCCAGCTGTGCCCTGAAATGACAAACAAACCATTTCCAGTACGCCTGCATGGATGAATCGGGAAGAATATTCCAATTGGAAAAAGGAGGTCCAGCATCACGGTATGTCTTATAAAGGATCCATTCATTACCATCAACTCTGAAAATAGCATCACTTGCAACAAGGCTGGAACAAATATCAATGACCAGCTCGTCTGTCTCACAATATTTGTCTCCCACCAAAGCTTCTGGGCGATGGAAGACCAGCTGATGGTCTCCATCATGTCCCTGCATGGTGTTTGTGCAGACAGCCCCACAAAAGGGACACTTCTCCCAGCACCCCGAAAACTGCTCCACCAGGATGGTGTGAGGCTGCGTTGCAAACGAGCTCATATCAGCACCAGCAAATTCTTTCCTGAGCCTGTCCCTCAGGTCATCCAGAGCTTCTGCCATGGCACTGCTCAGGAACTCAGTATCTTTGACCTCTTGGTGCTCGATGCCCTTCAAGTCACTTCTGGGCAAGTTGATCACTTCTGTCAGTTCCCTGCAAAATTCATCCAGCCAAAGAGAGACTTTGCCCTCTCCGTCTTTTCTGTCTTTGACAATTTGGGTTGATAAAGAAACAGCTGACAGGATGTTTCGATAGAGAAGATTAAGCGAGCAATCTAAAAATTTCTCCAGTCTCCCACTCTTACCTAAACAGTAATTCTTAACTCGTGTTTCAATGTATTTCTGAAAAAATTCCTTTGGGAAAAAAATATACTGCATGAAATACTGAAAATTTTCTTGTTCTGCCAGGTATCTCAGGATGCAAACTTCCAGATTGGCTCTGTTGCCCCTGAAATCTGGGAATTTGCCCTGCATGTCCTCAGCGATGGCTTTAGATGTCCTCTCATAGACCGCCCAGCGAAGAGCCGCTTCAATCTTGTCACAAAGGAAAACAGCAAAAGTTGTGATTGAAGTGGCTCCTTGGCAGGACATCTGGAAACATTGGAAGAACTCTTCTCTCTTACTGCTCAGGTACACAACTGGGTCATTTGCCTTTTGGAATGCTTCGTGCATGGCTTTAAACCTTTCCCCTGCCATTTTGCACAGATACAGAGACAAAGCTATGCTGTACTCTCTGTTAAAAGTACATTTGGCATGGCTGGGGACGGAGTTCACACCGTTCTGTACTTCATTGAGTATTTCATGAATAAAATTTCGACTGTAATCCCATTTCTCCTGTTCCTTCTTATCAATGTTTGCCTTCACACACGCTATGATGTTGTCTGTGATGTGCTGCAAGTTGATTGCATCAGCATAAGAAATGCTCTTAGTGAAGACACCAAAATACTTCTTTTTCATGATATGTTTCTCTAAGTCAAAAGAAAATCCACTGCTTTTGGGAAATGATGTGATCCGTGCATGGAAACCTGGCTCCTTAAAGTGCTCTAGAAGGACTTCTTCAATGTCTGCATCAATATTCACCTGTTCCTGAGGACGAGCAGCACTGGAGACATCGGCAATCCACTTGTTCCAGACAAGAGTGAAGTTGTCCCTCAGTTCGCTCTCACTCAGGCTCTTCCCTTTCAGAGTCACAGCCAGCTCCCTACTCCTTCTCAGGAGCTCATCTTCATATTCCAACTTCCTTGCATCCAGTTTCCTCTGCTCCTTCTGTAGCTCTATAAGACTCTCACATTTCCTCTTAGTTTCATGGAGAAGAGTCTCTTTTAGTTCTTTCAGCTTCAGCTCTGTGCCTGATTTCCACTGGACCAGTGTCTCATGGTCTTCGTCTTCCCCGAAATACTTCTCCACTTCTTTCTCAATGGCATCACTTGTCTCGTGCACCAGCCCTTCAAGGTCTTTTCTGGTGACATTCTGCAAGTCCCCATTCCGAATTCGATTGTCCAGTCTCATCTGTATGTCTAAGATGTGACTCCTCAGCTTCCAGGTCCACCAACTAAAGGCACTTTCCAGTTTCCTGTACACAGCAATCTCCAGGGAATTCTTGAAGCTGAAAACAAAGTTTTCATTCAGCAAAGCATTCCAGAGGTCACCAATACGATCCTTCAGGCTCGAGAGCCTCAAAATGCTGTGCTGCGACTGCTTCCTGGCAGCCTGGAGGATTTTGCTCTTTAGTTGCTGGACATTCTGGCTGTAGGTGGGGTTGGGTGGTGCCATTGGGGGGTTTCCTTCCCACAGGTGAGCAAAGTAGTGAATGTGGGTGTTCACATCAAAGCCAATGACATCACTGAAGGAGGAGATGTCACAGAATTCCTGCTGGGCAGCTATCATGGTCATTTCATCCAGCTTTTCTTGCAAACGCCTTTGGCCTTCCATGTTCTGCTCCTTGGCAGTTGCTTCTCCCACATTTTGGTGGACAAAGAGGCAGCTGGGGGAAAGATTGACTTTCTTCATCCTCAGGAAAGCCTGCACAGCGATCTGGAGAACATCTTGCATTTCCGATGGGTTCTCTCCAAACACATTGATCACAGTCATGTTGCCAACACCAATGACAAAGGTGGCCAGCTCATTGTCATGGTTCAGGGACTGTTTATTGGCTATCTCAATAGCATGGAGCCCCTCAGTGTCAACCACCAGCACAAAATCAAAGCCCAAGTCTTGCTGCAGCTCCTCGCCCACTGGGATGAGCTGCATGAAGGCTCCGCGGGTGCATCTCCCCGCGCTGACGCTGAACTGCAGACCAAACATGGCATTCAGCAGGGTGGACTTGCCTGTGCTCTGGATGCCCAGCACGGAGAGCACAAACACTCGTTTGTCCCCCAGCCTCTCCATTAAGCTGTCAAAGATGGCTCCCACCCAGCGCAAGGGCAGGTAAGAAGCGTCCCCATCCATCAGCTCCATGGGATAACCCAAAACCATCAGTTCTGCTGCAATTTCTGGCAGTTTAACATAAAGCTCATCCTTGGGGTTCATTAATTGCAGAGCTTCATAAATCTGCCCTACCTCTCTCAGAAGGTGCTCCAGGCCGATGGATGAATCGTTGATTTCATCAGATATGGTATCCAGCTGATTCAGCAGCTGATTTTTCTTTCCTGTCGAGA
Organism: Cyanistes caeruleus; assembly: GCF_971803275.1. Classification (NCBI taxonomy): domain Eukaryota; kingdom Metazoa; phylum Chordata; class Aves; order Passeriformes; family Paridae; genus Cyanistes; species Cyanistes caeruleus. Next base: position 1,022,056 of record NC_141702.1, on the reverse strand, counting down.
TTTCAATCCATAACTCATGATAGTCTCTCCTCAGTTTTTCAAGGCGACCACAGGACAGCTCATCCATGAAGACCTTCATCCACTGCAGGAAATATTTCTTGGTATCTGCTGGCTGGCCCTTGAGAAAGCCAAGGAATGACTTCATCAGTGAGTTGAGCGGGAAAGCTTGCTCAAGTTGCTTTCTTCTTAGTGCTTTCTTCTCATTTTCAATTTGGCTGCGATGATGCTCAATGCTCTTGTTCCCCTTCTCCTGCAAGCGAGTGAGTTCTTTGTCCTTTTTGCACCACTGGTACCACAGTTCTCCTTGAAGCGGCAGCAGCTGGGATTTGATCTCCGACAGCTTCTCTTTCTTCAGAAGCTCCACCAACTCCTTTGCCTTTGCTTTGGCTGCCACACACCCGGGTTGATCTGCATCCACTATGAATCCGTGCTGGCGAGCTTTGTCCATGCAGGCGTCCAGGCTGAAACATGGATTAGATCCTGCCAGGAGATTCCCAATTGTTTTGCTCAGCTGGATCACCAGTTCTGCTTCGTTTCTATTCCTGATCCCAATTTTTATTTTTGCGCTTGATCGCCCAGGTGCAACGTTCTCCTTTTCTGTGAGAAGACAAACCAAAGGCCTTTGTGACTGCCACAGGTCCTGCAGAAGATTTTTCCCCCTGCTGTCCATGTGCTTTGAATCGGACACCAGAGCCACGTTGACAGCAGATATCTCCTGCAGGAACTTCAGCTGTGCTCCGTGATTCCTGGCATCTCCATGCAGGTTGCAGAAAGCCACACAGCGCTCAAAAGTGTCATCGGGGCTTCCACGGGGGCAGTACCAGGCAATCTCCACCACCCCTTCCATCAGCAAACACTCCCTGGTGCTGCCTCTACAATGGCGGTGGAAGAAAGTGTTGTGTTTGCGTTCACTCAGCAGAGCGTTCAGGAGCTGAGACTTGGAAGAGGAGGCTGAGCTGCCAATGCGGATGAAGGACACGATGGGTATCTGTGTCTGAAAGATGAGTTTGTTGTTGTAACTCTTTGTTTGGGCCTGCTCTCCTGACTTCTCAACCTCTTTCCAGCTCCTTTGGATTTGGCTGAGGGCGTAGAGCGGGAACTCAATGCATGAAGTGCATGGGTTGGGCACCAGCAGAGGCAGCGCCAGTTGGCAGAAGGCCAGCTTGGTTGCAAGGGTTTGTCTCAGGAAGTCATCAGCGCAGTGGAAAATGGCCATCTGCAGGTCCATGGGGTGCACATGGCTGTCCCTGCTCACACATTCAGGTGCAGCTTCCTCCAAATCATCAAGAAAGTTATCAAAGCAGTCTGACAGTTCATCCTCTTGCTTTGTAGTTACTGGCACAGATGCAAGGCCAGGGATGCTCTCATCCAAGCAAGTCAGGTACCTCACCTTGTGGTAATCCACGGTTAACAGCTTTTGCAGGAAGTAACCTGGCAGCTCCATGTCCTGGCTGGGCTGGCTGTCCTGCAGACATGACCTGCAGATGGTGTGGAAATCTCCCATCCCCATTCTTCTTGGATAGTGACTTTCCAGTCCCAGGCGCTTGAGCAGCTGGAGGAACTCCTGCTTTGGAACGGCTTCATTTGCTTTGGATTGGCTGCTGTCTGAGGTGGTTTGAGAGTGGCTAGGGTGTTCAGATGTTGGAAAAGTGTCTTTCAGGTCTCTGATTATGTTCTGCATCCTCTCTTCATCCCTGTTGTCATCCAAGCACCCACTGATCAAGGAATGCAAGTCCTGTTCCAGCCTCTCCCAGTCTTCACTGTGTTTTTGGAGCAGATTCTTTATCCGTGTGGACCACAAGCCTTTCATGTGATCTTCCATGAAAATTAAACGCTCCCTCTTCTGCTCAGGGGACAGCCCTTGATTTTCTGGTGTCACAGTCAGACCCTTCAGCAGAAGAGAGGCCTCAGCTCTGTCAGCATCCTGCTCCTTCAGGTTCACGTACTCCTTGTGTGCCGCTTCCATTTCCTTGGCCATGTACTCAATTTCTGGGTGTCCAAGGAGGTGCTGAAAAGTGCTGCTTTCCACCTGGTACCCTGTGCTGCTCACAATCAAGAGCACCAACAGTTCCATATCCTTCTGAGCCTTTTCCTGGAGACACTGGAGTAATGAATAAATGGCGAGGCTGCTGGTCTGGGTCGCTACTCGCTTTGCTTCATGAATGGCGGAAGCAGAGCTTCCTGGTGCGTAAGAGACAGCATGGATGTGCTCTTTCATTTGCTGCAGTGTTTTGATGAGGTCTTCAAGCTCAGAGACTTTGGGAGATTTGGGAAGTGGGTGCTCCGTCTGGAAGATCCATTGCATAATGAAGGAAGCCTCAGGGAAGTCCTTGACAGAGTAGATATGTGGAGTCAGGAGGCTTTTCAATATTACCTTGATAAAGGTGGTGTTTTCTGGAGGTGACTCCTGGCAACTCCGCACGGTGTTCACTAGGAAGTCCTGCAGGGCTTTGTCTGACAGGCACATGTTGATCCACACACTGGGGTTCCTGGTTTTTGCATTCAGATCATCTTTTAGCTCCATCAGCATGAGAAGCTTCCTTTCATCCACCGGCACCTCCCAGGCCTTCAGAGTCCTCATGAATTCTCTGGCCTCTTGCACTGCACTGCCCAGTTCCTCTCCAAAAATGCTGCCAACGCTCAGATTCGTCAGCACTTTGTACGCAGCCCTGAGGGCTCTGCTCATCTGACCCACGGACTTAAAATCCCTGCTGTGATTGTACAGGATGACGTCCCACACTGGGATCAGCTCAAACCCACGGTCGATAACGCACCACGTTGTGTTATCAGACACGAGCCCCGTTCTCCACTGAGGAAGAGAAGCTGTGTCTGGTGGGCCCCCTGTGTTGACTACGTAGAGCTGAATCGCTGTATGGGAACCCTCTCCGGCTCTTCCCAGGACAGAAGCCTTTGAGCTGGATTTAGAAACATCCAGGGCCCCCGCAGCACTTGCCAGGAAGCCACCCCAGCTGGCCCTGACAAAGCTGTTCAGAGCTTCAGACGTTTGTCGCTTCATCTCTTCCCTCTGCTCCTCTCGGAATCCCTCCGTAGACGCCTTCCACCAGAATATCCCCCCAAAGTGGAGGGGACCCTGGTTTACGTGGGACCCAAACCTGCTGAAGAACCTCTCACACATATTTAGCAGGAGGGTCTTGTCTTCCGGAGTGAAACTCAAAAGCTGCTCCATGTCTTGCAGCTCCCACAGAGCCGCATCCGAGAGGCAAAGCTGATGCCTTTGGAAGTAGCAGGAGGCCAGAGGGAGGTACTGGTACCTGGTGCTGCAAAGGTAGCTCTGCTCAGAGCGGGACTGGTGGGTGTCCTGTGACCACAAGGAGCTGCTGCCATCTACACCTGCTCCCAGATTAATTCCCCAGAACTTGAATTTGGCAGAAACACTCATGCTGAACCCCAGCTGCTCCATGGACTTGGTGAAAGAGGATTCTGCTGCAGAGGAGGAGAAGTCCTTCCTCTCAAGGAGCGATCCTTGCTCTGGACCGGTGAGCTGGAATCCCTCAGGAACCCTGAGGAGCTGATCTCGCTTTGCCAACGCATCTCCAGGTCTGCTGGTTCTGTAGATGCCCTGCAGGGCCAGTCCCCCTGACGCCCGCCTCAGCACCTCTGTATCAGGGATGTTCTCTCTCCTGCCTGCTGACAACTCTTGCTGCTCCAGCTGCTTCTGGATGCTCTCCAGCATATCCGCCAAGGGTTCCTTTGGTGCTGGCCAGAACTCTTTGGGAATCTCCATGGCTTGCCACACAGTCTCTGCTTTCTCCCTCAGAGCATCCTGGCTGTGGCTGCGTCTGTTGAGCATTTCTGTCAGATCATTCAGGGCTTCTTTGGCCAATTCTTGTTTCTCCTTTCTCTTCTCCCAGTGCTTCTTCTGCATATCTTTACTGGTTCTTTTGTCATCTCTTATTTTCAGGAGTTTCTGGAGTGCCTTCTTCTCCCAGGGGTGCCTTACCTCACACTCCAGCTTGAGGTAGTCTTGGTACTCCAGATGTTGCAGGGCTTCTCTGCACTCAATTCCCAGGATCTGCGACACTTTGGGCAGCCAGTGTCCAGCATCCAGCCCTTCATCCTGAAATGCCTTTGCCAGGAGCTGTGCCTTTGTATCCCCCTCCTGTGTGTCCTCCTGCGAAGCCATGGCTGTGGAGGAAGAAAAGAGACTTTCCCTAAGGTGCAGGCAGAGGCCCCAGCCTCTGGCAGAGGCTCTGCAGCAGCTGCGGCCCTGGGGATTGCTCCCACCCGGCTGCTGGAGCCAGGCCTGGGATGGCACAAGAGCCAGGGTCCCCTTCCCAGCACACTGAATGTGCCTGTGGCTTTCCTGTGTGCAGGATCAACCCTGAAGCTCAGTCTTTATCCCACAGACAAGGCAGACAGACAGAGACACAAACACAGACACAGAGACACACACAGAGACACATGAATCACACAGAGACATATAGACACAGAAAGAGAGACATAAACACAGACTTACACTCAGACACACAAACATACAGGCACACTCAGCTACACAACCTGCCCTGGACAAGCTGCTGTCTTCACCATTGCCCATATCCTCCCAGCAGAACCCCTCACGACACAAGAGCAAGGAGCACTCCCGGCTCCCTCGAGCACTGCACAGCCCTTCTGCCCATCCAACACCCCTGCCTGCATCCTGCGCCCTCTGCCCAGTCCCACGGCTGCCCTGCTCGCTGTCTGGCCCAGCCTGCTGCTCTCAGCACCTGGAGGCAGCGCTCACACACTCCCCCCAGGGCACCCCACACTCCCCAGACACACTCCCCCAACTCCTCACATGCCCCCACGCCCGGCACGGCCACACGGGCTCTGAGCTGTGCTCCTGCTCCAGCTGCCAGTGCAGCCCCTCCTCGCCCCACTCACGCCTCTTCCCAGGAGCTGCTTCCCTGCACACTCGGGACCCACCCCAGATCAGGGGGAAAATCCACCTTGTCCCTACCCACAGCTGCGCCCGGGTGTCCTGGTGGCCCTTCAGGAGAGACTGGAGATTTTGGAAGCCAACTTGGACAGGTGCCCTCCGCGATCTCTTGCTCGTTACCACAGAGGGTCTCTCCAGCCCAGCACCCATTGGTAGACATCTCAGCCACGGCCACCACATGGCCACTGAACTTAAAATCTCTGGTGACAGGACGAAAAGTGTCAGCAAACCTTCAACCCTGGCCTTGAGGGAAGCAGGCTTCAGGCTGCTCAGGGGTGAATTACAGAGGGCCCCTGGGAAATGGCTCTGGAAGGTGCTGGGGTCCTGCCTTGGGGATGGTTCTTACCCAGAGCCAGTTCAGTTTTGGTTTGTGTCGGGAGCTGTCACTGTAGCCCCCCGACTCAGGAATATGACGAAGGGTGAAGGGTGGCCCAGGACTCTGGGTGGGGCTGGGGCCAGGGGCTGCTCTTCCTTCCATCAGGGGTGATCAACACAGGGGCCATGCAGCACAGTGGGTCTGTCATGAGCTCCTGTTGCCTTTTGGTTTTTTCCTTCTTCTCCCCTCTTGGTTTTTTCTTGCTTCAGCACCATGACCAGGGCTTGCCAGCTTGCTTCTCTGCTCCTCTGCTGCTTGGGAGCCCGGAGCCGCTGCGAGCTGGGCTGAGAGCTGGTAGCACCCCCAGCCCCAGCAGGCCCGGCCTCAGGCCCGGCCATCGCCGGTGAGGCGCGCAAAGGAGCGATTCCCCCGGCCAGCCCCCGCTGCTCCGGCTGTTCTGCTACCCTTGGATTCGCCGGCCCGGGCCTGCAGCGGCACTGAGAGCGGCTGCTCCCCGCGGGCTGTGCAGGGGAAGCCAACTCTCCTCTGCGCGGCGCCCCAGCCGCCATTGGCAGCGGAGAGGCGGCCGAGCCCGCGCCACAGCGCCCCCTGCAGCCGCGGGGGAATCATCGCACCCGCCCGGCCCGGCCGGGAGCCACCAGCGCCCCTCAACATTCACCCATGGGGGAGCTCAAGGACGGCCAGGTAATCGGAGCTTTCTGGATTTCAGTAAAGCTTCCGATCCTGCTTCTCCCAGGACCGAGGTGTGTCCCTTCCAACTCAGGCCATTCCATCATTCCATGATTCTCACCCTAACTGACCAGGCCCTTTCACAAGATATCTGCCTTTCAGCCTTTGGGGTTCTTGACACTGTCGCACAATCCTGAAAACTCTCCCAGTCTCAGTTCACTTGGATACTGGAGAGATTTATTCACTGCAAAAAATTCTTCTGACCATTCAGCTTCTGTCCCACCAAGGCCACAATTCCCTTACCAGCACAGGTATTGATCTCAGGGGCTTGGACTCAGGGATAGATCCAAGGGTCCCTGCAGCCTTCCAGAGCCTTCAGGGGCAGCTTTCCCTGGGGAGTTCCTGCCGATTTGGGCAATCTGTGCAAGGCCTGTGGGCTCTGATTCCCCTCACCCACCTCTCAGCAGATGCTCCCCTTGCTCCCAGCCTTGGCTTCCCAGCAGACACCGGCAGCCGAGGGCCCCAGCTCAGGGGACACAGCACAGCACAGCGGCAGGCCTGGGGCACACGGTGGGGTGTGGAGAAGGTGATGGGAAGCCCTGGAGAACTCAGGAGGAATCAGGAAGGAAAGGCCTGAAATCCTAGAGGAGAAGAGCAGACAGTCAGGAGAAGGCAAGCCATGAGCACACAGGATTCATTCCAGGGAGCACTGGAGGCCAACCCTTCTCCTCCACTGGACACTGCCCAGGCAGCAAAGACTCCTCAGGGCTCTTGTGGGGAGGTGAGCAGAGCAGGCTTTCACCTGGGACCTACATCCATGCTCCCCCACCAGAAGGAAGCTGGAGCAAAGCCCCTGAAGCTCAACAAGGCCAAGTGCAGGTGCTGCCCCTGGGTGCAGTCAATTCCAGGCACAGACACAAGCTGGGAAGAGAATGGATTGAGAGCAGCCCTGAGGAGAAGGACTGGTGGGTGCTGCTGGGTGAGAGGCTGTCTAGGGAACATCGGTGCTCTCAGGCAGCACACAAGCTGTGGAGGGGGCAGAGCCAGGGGAATAGAAAGGGAGATGCTGGCTCAGGGTCACTGCTGCAGCTCGTCCACTCTGGCCACTTGTCCCAGCCCTGTCCCCTCCCAAATTCTCTCCCACCAGAGCGATGCCAGCGCTGGTTCAGTCTCAGGAGCCAGAGGCTGCCCTGGACAACAATAACTCCAGCCCTGAAGCCGCCCCCAGGCACCCTTGGCAGTCCCTGCACGGTTTCCCATTGCTGCAGGAATAGGAAAAAGGCCCATGCGACTGTGTCCGTGCCCACAGAGAGGCACTGAGCACATTCAGGACATAACTCGGGATCGAGTTCCTCCTTGGAAGCAAACGAGGGAAGCAGCAAGGCTGGCAGCAGGAGCGGCCATGGGAATGCGTGCAGCCGTTTCACAGCACAGCCCCCGAGAGTGTTTTCCCCAGCCGTGTCGCAGGGAAAGAAAGGGGCTCTGGGAACAGCGCTCCCTTGGTGGGGCTGGCCCAGAGCCCAGAGCGCTCTGCGCGGTGACGCTCCGACTGGAAGAGAGGAGAATGCCACCCGGCCTGCATGGGGAGCAAAAGGAAGAACTGAGCCCCTGCGCTTGGGGACAGGGCAGGAGGAGCCGTGCCTGCCGCTCATCCCCACGGAGCTGCCCAGCGGCCGAAGGAGCGGCTCGGGGCCAGCACTGCCCCCGGCATCAGTGCCACGGCTCCTGCCCTCCGGGGGGCACAGCAGCCATCCGGCGCCACCTCTGAGCCCGGCCCCCTCGCAGCTCAGCCCCGCAGCGCACACGGCTCCCCCGAGCCCCCCAAAGCGGCTGCAGCAGCGGCGGCTTCCTGCAGCCCCCGGAGGAGCGGACACCGCCCGCCCGCTGCCCTCCCAGCGCTCTTCCCCTGCCCTGCCATCTCCCCGGCCGTGCCAAAACACCGCAACAGGAGCCACGAGAGCAACAAGATCCCGCTCCCCGCTGCTCCCGGCCGCACAGCTCCTCCCCAGGGCCCTACCTTCTCTCCTTCTCCCTCCGAGCCCCGCAGCTCCCGGGATGCCAGAAGCCGAACCCAGCCCCACTTTAAGCAGCCCCTCCTCTCCGATGGGTGCGGCTTCCTCTTTTGGAGGCAGTGAAGTAATTCTAGGAAATCAGGCTTCTGACAGAAGCCGAATGTGAAAACGAAACCACTCTTTTGGAGTCCGATTATTTGAGTTCGAGCCCGATTTCCTCACCAGCCGTGGTTTGAGCTGCTTCTCAGAGAACTCTCAGCTCTTTGCACAGACCTTTTGACTGCTGTGCTGGTACCTGGAGGGCAGGTGAGGCTCTCAGCCCTTCCTGGGGCTGGTGCTCCATCAGGAAAAGGAGCAGGGGGAGCACAGCACCACTCTCGGGGATGAATTTATGCAGAAATTCATCCTCCATAACTTTCTCTCCTGTTGCATCATCTATCAGTTTGCTTCAGCAGTGATAAAAGTGCAGTGACTGTGGTGGTGCGTTCCCCCACTTCCCTCCTTTCCAGGCTGCAGTGTGAGCTCAGAAAATGCCTCTTAGGCCCTGGAAACAGCACCTAGGCTCAGCTCTTCCTGAGCTTGTCAGAAACACTCTCTGCTCCCAGGGGCTGCTAACAAGCTCCTGCTTTTCTTAGGACCCGCCTTGGAAATATTCCTCTGGCCTGAATGGCAAAGCATCCCTGTTCTCACACTTTCAGAGAAAATGCCGACCCAGACTCTGGCCAGGTGAAACACTCTCATGCCTGAAGCCTGCTCTCTTGCAGTCCAAAATGAGACCCTTCTGAGCTGTCCCAAAACCACGGTGGGCTGTGACCAGCCTGCTCCCAGCCCCACAGCTCATCCCCATGGCCCCACCTTCTCCCTCCATGCCCCACAGCTCCCAGGCTGGGAGAAGTCCAGCACAGCCCCCCCAGCCCCAGCTCTTTCAGAGGGAGATGCTTCCTCTTTTACGGGGGAGCACTGGGGCGGCAACTGGTGTTTTCCTGTAAGTCATATGTTTTCCTGCAGGAGTGTGAAAGTGAAGCTGCTGCTGCTTGGTTTGGGCTGTGTCCTGGTTTAAGGCTAATTTGGGAGAGAACCTCCAAATGGGGTTCTCTCAGGAAAGCACATTCAAACAGCCTCTCCCCACAACTGGTTCAGGAAAAGAGATTTCTTTGGAGAGAAGTGGGAAAAAATGTTTATTTAACAGAAATTGAATTATATTAAACAACAAAACTTCTCACTGTTTGATGAGATGGCAAATCCGGGGGGAAAAAAAACAAAAAAACAACAAAAATCTTTTTCATGTGGTGTAGCTCAGCCTGCTCAGATTCTTATCAGTCTGTCCAGTACCAGAAAGTGCTGATGCCCAGGCCTCTGTGGGCCACAGGCATGAGATCCCAGGGCTTGGCTGGGTTTTTAGTCCAAAGCAGGTTTGAACAGATTCAAGACAAAAGGAAAAAAAAGTCCAGGGAACTCTTCTACCTCAGCTAGCTAAAAACCAATAAAAAGCGAAAGAGAATCTCTGTCCCACTTCCTGTCCGTGCTGCAGACAGCACAGTCCAGCAGCAGGATGCAGGGGAGTGATGTTTTCCTTCAGCATGAACTACATGCTTCTTCTTCCCCCCTTTACTCTGAGAGCCAGTCTTAAAGGTGCAGAACTTAATATGTAACATAAACAAGGTGAGTAGGAATACAAACATCATAAAGTCACCCCAGGACATTCTACCCCTTATCCTCATATCATCAACTTATTACCAAAACTAATATATATATTCTAACTCCACAACACATACATTATATACAGATAAGGGCAGTGATATTAATTCATGGTTTTCACCTAACAATCGGATTTCTTTGAGGTACACATTGTGTTCTATTTTTCTGCATTATCTACTATGTGCAACTTGGTTCTTGAGCAAAGACAACTCCACGAATGGGTTTGTCTGTACTCAAGGCAGAATTGATCCAAACTGTCTGTCTTAACAAACTTCTGAAATGTACCACTGGGACTTTGTCTCTATTTACTGTATGCAGGGGTTCAAACTGGGCAGGGTCTTCTCAGTTTGTGGAACTTCAGGTGTTAACTATCTAGGTGGTTTTTGTTAGATGCTGCTCTTAATTTTTGAAAGATCCCCCACCCAATGCTTTCAAGGTGGTTCATTGTACTTCTCTACTTTCCCAGTAGCTGGTGCATGATAAGGGATATGGTACACCTACTCAATGCCATGTTCCCTAGCCCAGGTGTTTATAAGGCTGTTCTTGAAATGAGTCTCACTGTCTGACTCAATCCTCTCAGGGGTGCCATGCCTCCAAAGGACTTGCTTTTCAAGTCCCAGGATGGTGTTACGGGCAGTGGCATGAGGCACAGGGTAGGTTTCTAATCATCCAGTGGTGGCTTCTACCATTGTGAGCATGTAGCACTTGCCTTGGCGGGTTTGGGGCAGTGTGATGTAGTCAATCTGCCAGGCCTCCCCATACTTATATTTGGACCAATGCCCACCATACCATAGTGGCTTCAACCGCTTGGCCTGCTTGATCGTGGCACATGTCTCACAGTCATGGATAACTTGGGAAATACTGTCCATGGTTAGATCCACCCCTCGGTCTCGTGCCCACTTTTAGGTGGCATCTCTACCCTGATGACCTGAGGCATCATGGGCTCATCGAGCTAGGAACAACTCTCCCTTGTGTTGCCAATCTAAGTCTATCTTTGACACCTCTATCTTTGCAGCCTGATCTACCTGCTCATTGTTTCGGTGCTCTTCATTAGCCCTACTCTTGGGGACATGGGCATCTACATGACGGACCCTCACAGACAGTTTCTCTACCCTGGTAGCGATGTCTTTCCATTCATCAGCAGCCCAGATTGGCTTTCCTCTGCGCTGCCAATTGGCCCTTTTCCACTTCTCCCCACAGAGCATTGGCCACCATCCATGAATCAGTGTAGAGGTAGAGCTTTGGCCACTTCTCTCTTTCAGCAATGTCCAGGGCCAGTTGAACAGCTTTGAGTTCAGCAAGTTGGCTTGATCCAACTTCTCCTTCAGCAGCTTCTGCAACCTGTCGTGTGGGGCTCCATGCAGCTGCTTTTCACTTCTGGTTCATCCCTATGATGAACTATCAGTTCACTATCAGTTTTACTATCAGTGAAAAGAGCATAACGTGTTTCTTCTGCTGGCAGTTGGTTGTACGGTAGAGCTTCTTCAGCCAGTGTCACTTGTTCCTGCTCCTCTTCATCCAAAGTGAGACCAAAGTTCTGACCTTCCAGCCAGTTTGTAATTCTCTCCAAAATTTCAGGGCGATGCAGGTTTCCAATACGGGTGCGCTGCGTGATGAGGGCAATCCACTTGTTCCATGTGGCATTGGTGACATGGTGTATAGAGGGAACCTTTCCTTTGAACATCTACCCCAGCACTGGCAGTCGGGGTGCCAGGAGGAGTTGTGTTTTTATGCCAATCACCTCTGAGGCAGCTTGGACTCCTTCATAGGCGGCTAAAATTTCCTTTTCTGTGGGAGTGCAGTTGGCTTCGGACCCTCTGTAGCTCCGACTCCAAAATCCCAGTGATCGGCCTTGAGTCTCACCAGACTCCAGGCCTTCTGCCAAAGGCTCCAGGACAGACCATGGCTCCTGGCTGCAGAGTAGAGCATATTCTTCACATCTGGTCCTATCCTGACTGGGCCAAGGGCTACTGCATGAGTGATCTCCTGCTTGATCTGGGCAAAGGCTTGTTGTTGTTGTTCAGGGCCCCAGTGCAAAGTGTTCTTTTTGTGGGTGATCAGGTAGAGAGGGGTCACAATCTGACTGTACTCAGGAATGTGCATTCTCCAAAAACCTATGGCACCTAGGAAAGCTTGTGTTTCCTTCATGCTGGCTGGTGGAGACATTGCTGTGATCTTGTTGATGACATCAGTAGGAACCCGATGCCGTCCATCTTGCCACTTTACTTGCAGGAACTGGATCTCTCCAGCAGGTCCCTTAACTTTGTTCTTCTTGATGGCGAAACCAGCTTTCGGGAGAATCTGGATGATTTTCTCTCATTTCTCAAAGACCTCTGCAGCCGTGTTTCCCCACACAATGATGTCACCAATGTACTGCAGATGTTCTGGAGCCTCACCCTTTTCCAGTGCAGTGTGGATTAGTCCATGGCAGATGGTGGGACTGTGTTTCTACCCCTGGGGCAGTCGGTTCTAAATGTACTGCACTCCCCTCCACGTGAAGGCAAACTGAGGCCTGCATTCTGCTGCCAGGGGAATGGAGAAAAATGCATTGGCAATGTCAGTAGTGGCGTACCACTTCGCTGCCTTGGACTCCAGCTCATATTGGAACTTTAACGTGTCCGGCACAGCAGTGCTCAGCGGTGGAGTCACTTCACGATATGCATGATATGCACGTGCACATATGCACGATAGTCCACAGTCAATCTCCATTCTCCTTCAGATTTGCGCACAGGCCAGATGGGGCTGTTGAAGGGTGAGTGGGTTTTGCTGACCGCCCCTTGGCTCTACAGCTCAAGGATCATCTTCTGGATGGGGATCACAGCATTTCAAATCATCTGATACTGTCGGTGGTGCACCATCGAGGTGGCAATTGGTACTCGATATTCATCTACTTTCAGGAGTCCTACTGCAGATGGGTTTTTTGATAGTCTAGGCAAGGTTTTCAATTGCTTGACACCTTCTGTCTTTACAGCTGCTATCTTAAATGCTCACTTGAGTCTTTTTGGGTCTTCAAAATATCTGCTTCAGAGGAAGTTTATGCTCAAAATGCATGGGGCCTCTGGGCCAGTCACATTTGGTAGTTTTTTACTTATTTTTAGTCAGGCCCACATCAGCTTTTACTGAAGTAAAGTCTTGTGATCCCCTGTCACACCAACAATAGAAACAGATTTTGCCCTCACATGTCTTGATGAGATTAATGTGCACTGTGCACCAGTGTCAACTAAGGCCTCATATTTTCATGGTTCTTGCTGCAGCGGGGTGGATGTCAGGGGTGCCATGACCTTCCTTTAAACGTAACCTAAGAAGGACGGCTCTCAGTGGCACAGGCACGTCCCTCTCTTGGCCCGGCGAGCGATGACCAGCTCAGCAGCAGCTCCTTCCCAGGTGACGCAGGGAGAAAAAGGACTAGAGCTCTGGCCAGCATTTCCACAGAGAAATCAGCCTTTATTAGTGCAGGGCCCTCTGCAAAGGGGGCTAGCACAGAAGCTCCACTCAACTGGGGAAAAACCAGGGTGTATATATAGGGAAGGAGAGGGGTGGGGGAAACTTGGATACAAGTAGCAGGGTGGAATGGCAGGGAAGAATACCAATGAGGTACAACAGTTTAATGTATAACACGAAAGGGTATCTAGGAGAGACACTTTGCTCACTGTGAGGGAAGTGACTCACCTATGATGAAGCTTTCCAGGGGAGCACCAGCACTCCTCTGTTTGCCGATTCCTCGGCCTCCACAGTTCTGATGTGCAAGGCTAACAAATCCACACGGTTCAAAAGACAAGGTTTTCCCTAGCTTCTACCTGGCTAGATGCAGGGCCCCTCGAAGCCTGGTTATCCTTCTTTCTCTGCATATTTGTCTTGGAGATTCTTTTAAGGGCATCAGACATGTTGCCATCATCATTATACTTTGGTAGTTTGGTTACAGGATACTGGAGCTGCTTTTTTTTTTGTGGAACTTTTTCTGAGCTTTGCTGTCTTCTAATTTATGCACCTGTTTTGCCAAAGAAGCAGTAGATTTTCTATTCTATTCCTTCATGTTTTCTCCATAGTCACGCAGGAAGATGTACAGCTCAGCTCATAGTTTTTTCTCTTTATCTGGAGAACTTTTGTGTTGAGTATGAGGACTCTTGATTTTTATTGCCGAAATTTGGAGAAGGTCTTCTTTAATTTCTTCCTTGAGTTTCTTGTGGTTTTCTTCTATCTTGTCTTTTAATGTCTGTAGACGTGTTTCTACAGCTGAGAGTCTTGCTTGTGTGGGGCCATGCACAGTATTTGCATATGCTCAGAGCGTCTTTGCTGTATCAAGCACAGTCTTTTCTTTGTCATCCTGCTTCATCATTATTACAGCAGAAGCGTATTCTTGTGGCCTGAGTCGAGTGAGTTTTTGCTACATTACGGATGTACATAGTACTAAGTCTGGATTTCTAGAGTTTAGGTCATCTACAAAGACAATTTTTACTACTGCTATTTTTCTCAAGTATTGAATCCCTTGTTCTATGGTCTTCCAATGAGTTTGCTGTATATAGAGATCATCTGCACACAGATATTTTTGTGCCACACCTCCTAGGACCTGTTCCTAGAGATTATAAGGGTCAGACACCTTTATTATTCTTTGCTCGATAACCGGATCATATGACAGGGATCTCAAATGCTTTGCTTCAGTACTGTCTAGAACTGTAGCTTCACTTGCAGTGTCTCACAGATGGACTAACTAACTAATTATAGATTCATCAGCTCATTGAGTGTAATCTTCTCTCAGGCTACGAAAGTCTTTCTGGGAGAAGGGCTCACTAGTGTTTTTTGAGTTTGGATCAGTGTAAGAGACAGTTCGAAGATTCTCTCATCTGTCTCACAACCATCTCAAGGACAGAGACTGAGACCCTGAATATCACAAGGGACTTGGTTTAGGGGTTTGGGCCTAGCTGAGGTGGATATTTGCTAAGTGATTGTTTGCAGGTGGTTGCATGGTACACTGCTTTCGTTCCTGCTGGTGAGCAGAGGCTTGTGTGTGGTACCCTGTGCAATGGGTTTTCCACGACACATTGCCCTCGTTCCTGCTGGTGAGCAAAGGCTTGCAAGACATGGTTTGCTCTCTACCCTACACCTGCCCCCTGCACAATGGAATTCATCACAATGATCATCAGTCTCCTCAGGTTTTGGCCCTATGCCCCTTGCTTTCTAAAAGACTATAAAATTACACCCCAAACTTACCTTCCTTTGAGATCTCCCCAGTAAACAGAAGACTGCGTCGTTGGACGGCTGAGTGGACTTGGACGTTGGTAGCTATAATCCCCTTACTCTCTTTTCTTATGCTTTGCTTTCTCCTCTTTTCCCTCTATCGCATATTAGTGCTGATGAGCACTCAATAAAATGTTTTGCTCTTTGAGTCTCTGGTTTGCTGATAACCTTTTGTACTCTACGATCAAATGAAAGAACCACATCACAAATCCCACCTTGCAGATCGTGACAGTCAGTTGCTGGTCCTGAGGGGTTTTCTCTCCCATCACCATTATCATTTACTGGTCAATTGGTTTCGGTTGAGAATTTCATGCTTCTCGTGGTAGGAGCAACAGACATTGGCTTAGGCTCACTGTCTGGTTTAGTTGCTGATTAGAGTGATTTATCTCCCTGCCCTACAGTATCTAGCACCGTGCAATAAGCATACGCTAGGGCCCAGCTTATTGCAATGAGATTTTTTATTTTAGAATCATCATGGCAATTTTCTTCCAGATGTTTCTTCTCTTTGTTTGAGTTCTGAATTTGTTCAAGTGAAAATTCCCAGGCTGGGGGATCAGGAAATTTCTGCAGGGTCTGGCTCATTCTCTCTCATTCTCTCTCATTCTCTACACTACTTGGGATTTTCTACAACGGGGTTTACTTTTGGGGTAGGGTTCTCATTGGTTCTTCTGGATATCTCAGCCCTCATTCTAGAGAAATTGAGGATGTTGGAGGTCTTTTCCAACCTTAATGATTCTATGCTTGCATGAAAGGCAGCAGGAGCTGGGCAGAGCCTGGGGTTCCTGCCTGGAAACCACTCACCCTGCTCCCCTTAGCCTGGATCATGGAATCCCAGAACTGGACATCCTGTGCCAAGGCCTGCCCACCCTCCTAGGGAACAATTCCTTCCCAATATCCCATCTAGCCCTGCCTCTGAGAGGCAGAGACCGAGATGCACAACTGGCACGTAAGAGATGCTTAGAGTGACCAACTAACACAGCAGCACACGGGTGACCCAACTCAGAGAGAAGAAACATAATGAAAAAGAGTACAAAACTGCATGAAGGGAAACACTGAAAAGAACAAGACAAGAGGGAGAGAAGCAGCAAGCAGGGACGTTGCTTCAGCAGATAGAAGAACTGAAATTGAAGACGACAAGAGCAACAAAAACTGAAAACGGAACAAGAAAATTTACGAAACCAGCAGTGGGAGCTGGAGACAGAGGGTTATTATTATTATTATTATTATTATTATTATTATTATTATTATTATTATTAACTATTATTAAGAACTATTATTAAGAACTATTATTCAGTTCTATCTATTTACTTGCTGGTGAAACATATATATTGTCTTTATGAATTGTAGCTATTAATTTTTTATAATATCCCATAGTGTAAAGGTTAATATTCCATAGGCATAGGTATAAAGGTTAATATTCCATAGGCATATATGGCATGTAAAGGTGTTACATGCAATTGTGGGTTGGAGACAGAAATCACAACTCAAATTCTCTCTTGATCATCAGACAAACAGCATGTTTTATTGTTCAGAACCTCCTTATATAGCCTGTTCTTAACTCCCAGGTCTACACAATTCATTGGCCAAGGTTTTAGCACCACTCAGCTCCCTGACCAGTGCTCTGTCTGCTTTCTGGGTTGAACATCACTGGCTGAGGTCCGTACTTGGGTCTGAATCCAACCCATCCCTGCCCCATCCAGGGATTTGTTTTATTTCTAAGCTGGTTGAATTTGAGGGTCTGATATGGCCAAATTTATTTGGCAGTTTTGAGCTAGATGCCTTGGGGACACCAGCCCAGGCCCGAGGCCATCCCCCCTTGCTGCACTGGGTCCTCTCCACTGCACCCAGCTGTGGCACTGGGTCCCCCCCAAACACTCCAGGAGCTGCACTGGGACATTCCCCACTCAGCCCAGGAGGTGACACCATGGCCAGGGTCACCTCCACTCCCAGACTGGCTCCAGGAGCCACCCAAATCCCCTCCCGGCCCAGGCGTCCCCAGTCCCTGGCACTCAGCCCTTGCAGCACACGCACACACAGCCCAGCTCTGGCTCCTGCCACTGGCTCTGGGTCAGCTGGACCAGGGCAGGGCTTGGCAGAATTTGGGCCCCTTCCCCTTCTGTCCTGCTCGTTCCCAGCTGAGCAGCTCCAGAGCACAGACCCTTGCTGGGATCAACCTTCTCAGCCCTCCCTGTGTGTGACAGGCCAGCCCTGGTTCCCAGCGCTGCCTCCCTTGGCACCTGCCACTGACATTGGTTTCCCTGGGTGTTGTGGTTTGGGGCTTCCTGCCCTCTCTGCTGTCCCTGCAGACAGTGAAGCTGCTCCTGGAGCAGAGCCCCTGAATGGAGCAGAGCCCCTGAATGGAGCAGAGCCTCTGCTGCCACACCCCAGCTCCCAGACCCTCACCCAGTGTTTGCCAGGCAGCAGGCTCAGCACAAAAGAAACAGGCACCAACTTAAGGAAGAGGTGTCATTTACTATAGTGCAAAACTGCCAGGAATCACAAAAGGATGGCAATCTCAACAAGGCACATCATCATTACTACAAAAGATTGCATACAGAGATGACACACAATACATCTCCAGTTATCCCAAGACTTTACCATCCTCCAGCTCCACACATCAGCTGGGGAGCCCCTGTCACAGTGAAGGAACGGAGAGCCCCTCTCGGTAACTGGGAATTACTGTGGGGTGTCCACCTGCAGGTAACGAGGCTTCCAACTGCACTGTGAGAGGGTCCTGTTCTTATATTGTTCAATAACCAAGCTGACATCACTTCTAGTGCAGGAACATCTCCTTTCTTTTTCCTCTTGGGTTCCTCCCAAAGCCTGGCCTGGGCTAAAGCAGGAACCAAGGGAGTTGTCTTTGATCTACCTACACACCCAAACAAGGACAGATGTCAGATTACATGGATCTTGTCCCATTTGTAAATATGGAGAGATAAATGCATGTTTCACTAATGAGCACATTCATAGATCATATTGTTAATGATGCTTCGTTAATGAGCAGATACATTTATCATATGGCTGTGAAAAATGCAATAACGCTGCAGAATTTTTAAAGTGCAGTAGGGAACAAAATCGGAGACAAAAGTCTAGTGCCGGTTGCTCCTGGCAAACAGCAAAAGAAAACACGAGTAGTCACTGATATTGTTATCTTTATACTAATAACTTACTGAGGAACATGCATATTCATAAAGTCTATACATTATTTACACTTTCTTGTGAAAAGTTTGATGTTACAGAAATTCTTCTGTTTGGTTTCTTCATACTCTACTTTATCTACATGACATTCTGTGTGCCAAATTAATATATTTTATTCATTCTTGTGTCTCCATCATGGTCTTTAACGTCCTCTATTAAGGGTTTAGTATGTCCACTTCAGATTTAACACAGTATTTTCTAATTGCCCTCTTGTGCTCTGATTTGTGTCACGGTTATCACCTGGAAAATTTAGTCTGCAGAGAAGGGGGAGCAACATGATTGCCTTACACTATTTCTTTTGGTTACACAGAGGTATTCTAACACCCAGTGTTTATTTAAGGCCTATAATACCGTGTATTCACCACACTACTGTCTCTATAAGATATGCAACACATATTTAAACTTGTAGATTACATTATATTAACAGCTAAATAAAGGTATATATGAAACTATTTTCTAAATATTGTGTACAATGCAGAAACTAATATATATATACAAAACCCAGTATCATATTGCAGTCTTTTTTTAACATAGCTAATAATGCTTCCCTAATGAGTGGATACACATCACTTTTGGTGGAAAGGTTCATCCACTGGGCAGCTTTGGCTCAGGGCCTAACGTTCAGGCCTAAGGCAGGGCCCATTGTTCAGGCCTCAGTAATTCACCCAGTGCCACCCCCTGTCCCCTGCCTGTCTCGAGTCACCCCCAGCTGTGGCTGCCCTGAACACAAAGGGGACACAGAGCAGGGAGGTCCAAATCAACTCCTTTATTAGCAGAGCCTGCAGGGCATGAGGCTGAAGCAGCCCTTCAGCCAGCTCTCCAGCAGGGCTTGGCCCTCGCATTGCCAGCGGGGCTGCAGCACCTGCACAGCAAAAGCCTCCATACCTGCCTGGGCCAGAGCCAGCTGGTGCCACCTTCTCCAGAGCACGGCTCCAGTGCCACCAGCCTGCCTGGACAGCACCAGCACTGCCCCAAGGGCTGCTGTGGAAGGTGCTGGCAGGCAGGATTCTCCACATGGGGCATTCCCAAGGCTTTTGTTCAGCAGTGAGGCCAAGGGCAGGAGCAGCTCCTTGCAGGCCTGAGGGCTGCAGGGAAGGGCAGCAGCCCCAGGCACCTGAGCAGGAGCGGCTGCCCTGGACAGAGACACAGCACCTCCGAGACTGGGAGTGAAAGCACTGCCTGAGCCCCAGGGCCATCGTGTCCCTGCTTTCCTGAGCCTGGAGACACAACAGCTCCTGCTGGGAGAAGGGCCTCAGTTGATCCAGGAGGCTTCAGTGAGGGAGGGAAGGATGACACCCAAAAATCAAGCAGCCCAGCTTGCAGCCAGCGTGGAGCTGACCTCAGGTCCTGCAGCTCTTTCTCCGAGCAGGACACCTCCTTGCTGCAGGAAAACTGCCTTGGGGGCACTGTCTCTTCCTGTGTCACAGCACCTGACCCAAGGGGTGCTCTGAGTGCTGCCTCTGCCCTTGCCCTGGCCCTCAGGCTCAGGCTTGGCCATGAGGCCGATCGCTGCATGGAGTGGCTTTGGTTTAGCTCTAGGACAAAGCAGAGGGAAATGTTTATGGCAAGAAGGCAAGAGGATTCTGGCTTTCTCATCAAGCAAGGGAGTTCCTGAGCAACGGCCACAGTAACACTCCTTATTTCACCAAACCTGGGAGCAGTTGGATACCATTCTCTTCATTAGGCTTGAGAACATCATCATTGTAACTGAATTTGTGGAGAGCCTGGTACAAAGTTCTCCTGAACTGCAAAGCCCTTGTGGTTCTTCCTTCGCATGGATGTGCCCTAATGCCTGTCCAGCTCGGCCAGTGCTTCCTGCTTGGTAATTCTCTGCCATGCCTCAGGAATTTTTCCTCTGCCCTGAAATTTACCATTGTACAAAGCTTCCAGCTGTGTCCTGAAATGAGACACAAACCATTTCCAGTACGCCTGCATAGATGAATCAGGAAGAATGTTCCAACTGGAGAAAGGAGGTCCTGCATTACGATATAATTTGTAACGGACACATGGGCGGCCACAAAAATTGAATTCACAGTCACTTGCAACAAGGCTGGAACAAATATCAATGTTCAGTTCTTGTGTATCATAATCAGCACCATGTAATGCCTGTACCCGCCATGTGGTTCCCATCAAAGCTTCTGGGCGATGGAAGACCAGCTGATGGTCTCCATCATGTCCCTGCATGGTGTTTGTGCAGACAGCCCCACAAAAGGGACACTGCTCCCAGCACCCCGAAAACTGCTCCACCAGGATGGTGTGAGGCTGTGTTGCAAACGAGCTCATATCAGCACCAGCAAATTCTTTCCTGAGCCTGTCCCTCAGGTCATCCAGAGCTTCTGCCATGGCACTGCTCAGGAACTCAGTATCTTTGACCTCTTGGTGCTCGATGCCCTTCAGGTCACTTCTGGGCAAGTTGATCACTTCTGTCAGTTCCCTGCAAAATTCATCCAGCCAAAGAGAGACTTTGCCCTCTCCGTCTTTTCTGTCTTTGACAATTTGGGTTGATAAAGAAACAGCTGACAGGATGTTTCGATAGAGAAGATTAAGGGAGCAATCTAAAAAGTTCTCCAGTCTCCCACTCTTACCTAAACAGTAACTCTTAACTTGTGTTTCAATGTATTTCTGAAAAAATTCCTTTGGGAAATTAAGGTAATCCTTGAAATACTCAAAATTTTCTTGTTCTGCCAGGTATCTCAGGATGCAAACTTCCAGATTGGCTCTGTTGCCCCTGAAATCTGGGAATTTGCCCTGCATGTCCTCAGCGATGGCTTTAGACGTCCTCTCATAGACCGCCCGGCGAAGAGCCGCTTCAATCTTGTCACAAAGGAAAACAGCAAAAGTTGTGATTGAAGTGGCTCCTTGGCAGGACATCTGGAAACATTGGAAGAACTCTTCTCTCTTGCTGCTCAGGTACACAACTGGGTCATTTGCCTTTTGGAATGCTTCGTGCATGGCTTTAAACCTTTCCCCTGCCATTTTGCACAGATACAGAGACAAAGCTATGCTGTACTCTCTGTTAAAAGTACATTCGGCATGGCTGGGGACAGAGTTCACACCGTTCTGTACTTCATTGAGTATTTCATGGATAAAATTTCGACTGTAATCCCGTTTCTCCTGTTCCTTCTTATCAATGTTTGCCTTGACACACGCTATGATGTTGTCTGTGATGTGCTGCAAGTTGATAGCATTATCACTGGAAAGGCTCCTGGGATCTGAGATAAAGCAAAAATGCTCATTTTTCATGACATGTTTCTCTAAGTCAAAAGAAAATCCACTGCTTTTGGGAAATGACATGATCCGTGCATGGAAACCTGGCTCCTTAAAGTGCTCTAGAAGGACTTCTTCAATGTCTGCATCAATATTCACCTGTTCCTGAGGACGAGCAGCACTGGAGACATCGGCAATCCACTTGTTCCAGACAAGAGTGAAGTTGTCCCTCAGTTCGCTCTCACTCAAGCTCTTCCCTTTCAGAGTCACAGCCAGCTCCCTACTCCTTCTCAGCAGCTCATCTTCATATTCCAACTTCCTTGCATCCAGTTTCCTCTGCTCCTTCTGTAGCTCTATAAGACTCTCACATTTCTTCTTTGTTTCATGGAGAAGAGTCTCTTTTAGTTCTTTCAGCTTCAGCTCTGTGCCTGATTTCCACTGGATCAGTGTCTCATGGTCTTTGTCTTCACTGAAATACTTCTCCACTTCTTTCTCAATGGCATCACTTGTCTCTTGCACCAGCTTTTCAAGGTGCTCTCTGGTGACATTCTGCAAGTCCCCATTCCGAATTCGATTGTCCAGTCTCATCTGTATGTCTAAGATGTGACTCCTCAGCTTCCAGGTCCACCGACTAAAGGCACTTTCCAGTTTCCTGTACACAGCAATCTCCAGGGAATTCTTGAAGCTGAAAACAAAGTTTTCATTCAGCAAAGCATTCCAGAGGTCACCAATA
This sequence comes from Cyanistes caeruleus, assembly GCF_971803275.1. Lineage (NCBI taxonomy): Eukaryota > Metazoa > Chordata > Aves > Passeriformes > Paridae > Cyanistes > Cyanistes caeruleus. The sequence goes on along the minus strand of NC_141702.1, from coordinate 1,000,031 downwards.
CGATCTTTCAGGCTCGAGAACCTCAAAATGCTGCGCTGCGACATCTTCTTGGCAGCCTGGAGGATTTTGCTCTTTAGTTGCTGGACATTCTGGCTGTAGGTGGGGTTGGGTGGTGCCATTGGGGGGTTTCCTTCCCACAGGTGAGCAAAGTAGTGAATGTGGGTGTTCACATCAAAGCCAATGACATCACTGAAGGAGGAGATGTCACAGAATTCCTGCTGAGCAGCTATAACGGTCATTTCATCCAGCTTTTCTTTCAAACGCCTTTGGCCTTCCATGTTCTGCTCCTTGGCAGTTGCTTCTCCCACATTTTGGTGGACAAAGAGGCAGCTGGGGGAAAGATTGACTTTCTTCATCCTCAGGAAAGCCTGCACAGCGATCTGGAGAACATCTTGCATTTCCGATGGGTTCTCTCCAAACACATTGATCACAGTCATGTTGCCAACACCAATGACAAAGGTGGCCAGCTCATTGTCATGGTTCAGGGACTGTTTATTGGCTATCTCAATAGCACGGAGCCCCTCGGTGTCAACCACCAGCACAAAATCAAAGCCCAAGTCTTGCTGCAGCTCCTCGCCCACTGGGATGAGCTGCATGAAGGCTCCGCGGGTGCATCTCCCCGCGCTGACGCTGAACTGCAGACCAAACATGGCATTCAGCAGGGTGGACTTGCCTGTGCTCTGGATGCCCAGCACGGAGAGCACAAACACTCGTTTGTCCCCCAGCCTCTCCATTAAGCTGTCAAAGATGGCTCCCACCCAGCGCAAGGGCAGGTAAGAAGCGTCCCCATCCATCAGCTCCACAGGGTAACCCAAAACCATCAGTTCTGCTGCAATTTCTGGCAGTTTAACATAAAGCTCATCCTTGGGGTTCATTAATTGCAGAGCTTCATAAATCTGCCCTACCTCTCTCAGAAGGTGCTCTAGGCCGATGGATGAATTATTGATTTCATCAGAGATGGTATCCAGCTGATTCAGCAACTGATTTTTCTTTCCTGTTGAGATTTCAGTCCATACCTCTTCTCTTCTCAGTTTTTCAAGGCGACCACAGGACAGCTCATCCATGAAGACCTTCATCCACTGCAGGAAATATTTCTTGGTATCTGCTGGCTGGCCCTCAAGAAAGACAAGGAATGACTTCATCAGTGGGTTGAGGGGGAAAGCTTGCTCAAGTTGCTTTCTTCTTAGTGCTTTCTTCTCTTTTTCAATTTGGCTGCGATGATGCTCAATGCTCTTGTTCCCCTTCTCCTGCAAGCGAGTGAGTTCTTTGTCCTTTTTGCACCACTGGTACCACAGTTTTCCTTGAAGCGGCAGCAGCTGGGATTTGATCTCTGATAGCTTCTCTTTCTTCAGAAGCTCCACCAGCTCCTTTGCCTTTGCTTTGGCTGCCACACACCCGGGTTGATCTGCATCCACTATGAATCCTTGCTGGCGAGCTTTGTCCGCACAGGCGTCCAGGCTGAAACGTGTATTAGATCCTGCCAGGAGATTCCCAATTGTTTTGCTCAGCTGGATCACCAGTTCTGCTTCGTTTCTGTTCCTGATCCCGATTTTTATTTTTGTACATGATCGTCCAGGTGCAACATTCTCTTTTTCTGTGAGAAGACAAACCAAAGGCCTTTGTGACTGCCACAGGTCCTGCAGAAGCTTTTTCCCTGTGCTGTCCATGTGCTTTGAATCGGACACCAGAGCCACGTTGACAGCAGATATCTCCTGCAGGAACTGCAGCTGTGCTCCGTGAATCCTGGCATCTCCATGCAGGTTGCAGAAAGCCACACAGCGCTCAAAGGTGTCATCGGGGCTTCCACAGGGGCAGTACCAAGCGATCTCCACCACCCCTTCCATCAGCAAACGCTCCCTGGTGCTGCCTCTGCAGTGGCGGTGGAAGAAAGTGTTGTGTTTGCGTTCGCTCAGCAGAGCATTCAGGAGCTGAGACTTGGAAGAGGAGGCCGAGCTGCCAATGCGGATGAAGGACACGATGGGTGCGTGTGTCTGAAAGATGAGTTTGTTGTTGCAACTCTTTGTTTGGACCTGCTCTCCTGACTTCTCAACATCTTTCCAGCTCCTTTGGATTTGGCTGAGGGCGTAGAGCGGGAACTCGATGCGTGAAGTGCACGGGTTGGGCACCAGCAGAGGCAGCGCCAGTTGGCAGAAGGCCAGCTTGGTTGCAAGGGTTTGTCTCAGGAAGTCATCAGCGCAGTGGAAAATGGCCATCTGTAGGTCCATGGGGTGCACATGGCTGTCCCTGCTCACACATTCAGGGGCTGCTTCGTCCAAATCATCAAGAAAGTTATCAAAGGAATCTGACAGTTCATCCTCTTCTTTTGTAGTTACTGGCACAGATGCAAGGCCAGGGATGCTCTCATCCCAGCAAGTCAGGTACCTCACCTTGTGGTAATCCACAGTTAACAGCTTTTGCAGGAAGTAACCTGGCAGCTCCGTGTCCTGGCTGGGCTGGCTGTCCTGCAGACATGACCTGCAGATGGTGTGGAAATCTCCCAACCCCATTCTTCTTGGATAGTGACTTTCCAGTCCCAGGCGCTTGAGCAGCTGGAGGAACTCCTGCTTTGGAACGGCTTCATTTGCTTTGGATTGGCTGCTGTCTGAGGTGGTTTGAGAGTGGCTAGGGTGTTCAGATGTTGGAAAAGTGTCTTTCAGGTCTCTGATTATGTTCTGCATCCTCTCTTCATCCCTGTTGTCATCCAAGCACCCACTGATCAAGGAATGCAAGTCCTGTTCCAGCCTCTCCCAGTCTTCACTGTGCTTTTGGAGCAGATTCTTTATCCGTGTGGACCACAAGCCTTTCATGTGATCTTCCATGAAAATTAAACGCTCCCTCTTCTGCTCAGGGGACAGCCCTTGACTTTCTGGTGTCACAGTCAGACCCTTCAGCAGAAGAGAGGCCTCAGCTCTGTCAGCATCCTGCTCCTTCAGGTTCACGTACTCCTTGTGTGCCGCTTCCATTTCCTTGGCCATGTACTCAATTTCTGGGTGTCCAAGGAGGTGCTGAAAAGTGCTGCTTTCCACCTGGTACCCTGTGCTGCTCACAATCAAGAGCACCAACAGTTCCATATCCTTCTGAGCCTTTTCCTGGAGACACTGGAGTAATGAATAAATGGCGAGGCTGCTGGTCTGGGTCGCTACTCGCTTTGCTTCATGAATGGCGGAAGCAGAGCTTCCTGGTGCGTAAGAGACAGCATGGATGTGCTCTTTCATTTGCTGCAGTGTTTTGATGAGGTCTTCAAGCTCAGAGACTTTGGGAGATTTGGGAAGTGGGTGCTCCGTCTGGAAGATCCATTGCATAATGAAGGAAGCCTCAGGGAAGTCCTTGACAGAGTAGATATGTGGAGTCAGGAGGCTTTTCAATATTACCTTGATAAAGGTGGTGTTTTCTGGAGGTGACTCCTGGCAACTCCGCACGGTGTTCACCAGGAAGTCCTGCAGGGCTTTGTCTGACAGGCACACGTTGATCCACACACTGGGGTTCCTGGTTTTTGCATTCAGATCATCTTTTAGCTCCATCAGCATGAGAAGCTTCCTTTCATCCACCGGCACCTCCCAGGCCTTCAGAGTCCTCATGAATTCTCTGGCCTCTTGCACTGCACTGCCCAGTTCCTCTCCAAAAATGCTGCCAATGCTCAGATTCGTCAGCGCTTTGTATGCAGCCCTGAGGGCTCTGCTCATCTGACCCACAGACTTAAAATCCCTGCTGTGATTGTACAGGATGATGTCCCACACTGGGATCAGCTCAAACCCACGGTCAATAACGCACCACGTTGTGTTATCAGACACGAGCCCCGTTCTCCACTGATGAAGAGAAGCGGTGTCTGGTGGGCCCCCTGTGTTGACCACGTAGAGCTGAATCGCTGTATGGGAACCCTCTCCAGCTCTTCCCAGGAAAGAAGCCTTTGAGCTGGATTTAGAAACATCCAGGGCCCCCGCAGCACTTGCCAGGAAGCCACCCCAGCTGGCCCTGACAAAGCTGTTCAGAGCTTCAGACGTTTGTCGCTTCATCTCTTCCCTCTGCTCCTCTCGGAATCCCTCCGTAGACGCCTTCCACCAGAATATCCCCCCAAAGTGGAGGGGACCCTGGTTTACATGGGACCCAAACCTGCTGAAGAACCTCTCACACATGCTATTCAGCAAGGTGGGGTTGTCTTCTTCCTGAGTGGAGCTCAAAAGTGGCTCTATCTTTTTCAGCTTCTTCAGAGCCTCATCCGAGAGGCAAAGCTGATGCATTTGGAAGTAGCAGGAGGCCAGAGGGAGGTACTGGTACCTGGTGCTGCAAAAGTAGCTCTGCTCAGAGCGGGACTGGTGGCTGTCCTGTGACTGCGAGGAGCTGCTGCCATCTACACCTGCTCCCAGATTAATTCCCCAGAACTTGAATTTAGTAGAAACACTCATGCTGAACCCCAGCTGCTCCATGGACTTGGTGAAAGAGAATTCTGCTGCAGAGGAGGAGAAGTCCTTCCTCTCAAGGAGCGATCTTTGCTCTGGACCGGTGAGCTGGAATCCCTCAGGAACCCTGAGGAGCTGATCTCGCTTTGCCAGCGCATCTCCAGGTCTGCTGGTTCTGTAGATGCCCTGCAGGGCCAGTCCCCCTGACGCCCGCCTCAGCACCTCTGTATCAGGGATGTTCTCTCTCTTGCCTGCTGACAACTCCTGCTTCTCCAGCTGCTTCTGGATGCTCTCCAGCATATCCGCCAAGGGTTTCTTTGGTGCTGGCCAGAACTCTTTGGGAATCTCCATGGCTTGCCACACAGTCTCTGCTTTCTCCCTCAGAGCATCCTGGCTTTGGCTGCGGCTGTTGAGCATTTCTGTCAGATCATTCAGGGCTTCTTTGGCCAATTCTTGTTTCTCCTTTCTCTTCTCCAAGTGCTCCTTCTGCACATCTTTACTGGTTCTTTTGTCATCTCTTATTTTCAGGAGTTTCTGGAGTGCCTTCTTCTCCCAGGGGTGCCTTACCTCACACTCCAGCTTGAGGTAATCTTCGTACACCAGATGTTGCAGGGCTTCTCTGCACTCAATTCCCAGGATCTGCGACACTTTGGGCAGCCAGTATCCAGCATCCAGCCCTTCATCCTGAAATACCTTTGCCAGGAGCTTTGCCTTTGTATCCCCCTCCTGTGTGTCCTCCTGCGAAGCCATGGCTGTGGAAGAAGAAAAGAGACTTTCCCTAAGGTGCAGGCAGAGGCCCCAGCCTCTGGCAGAGGCTCTGCAGCAGCTGTGGCCATGGGGATTGCTCCCACCCGGCTGCTGGAGCCAGGCCTGGGTTGGCACAAGAGCCAGGGTCCCCTTCCCAGCACACTGGATGTGCCTGTGGCTTTCCTTTGTGCAGGATCAACCCTGAAGCTCAGTCTTTATCCCAGACACAAAGCAGACAGACAGAGACACAAACACAGACACAGAGACAGAGAGACACACACACAGAACCAGAAACACGGGCACAGAGACACACACACAGACACAGAGACACACACACACAGGCAGACAGAGAGACACATAGAGACGAAAACACAAACACACACACAGAAACAGACACACGCACAGGCATACACACAGAGACACTCTTAGACACACACACAGGCACACACATAGACTCTTACACACACATGTATGTTCAGCCACACAACCTGCCCTGGACAAGCTGCTGCCTTCACCATTGCCCACATCCTCCCAGCAGAACCCCTCACGACACAAGAGCAGACAGCAAGGAGCACTCCTGTCTCCCTCAAGCACTGGCACAGCCCCTCTGCCCATCCACCACCCCTACCTGCATCCTGCATCCTCTGCCCAGTCCCACGGCTGCCCTGCTCACTGTCTGGCCCAGCCTGCTGCTCCCAGCACCCGGAGGCAGCGCTCACACGCTCCCCCCAGGGCACCCCACACTCCCCAGACACACTCCCCCAACTCCTCACATGCCCCCACGCCCGGCACGGCCACACGGGCTCTGAGCTGTGCTCCTGCTCCAGCTGCCAGTGCAGCCCCTCCTCACCCCACTCATGCTTCTTCCCAGGAGCTGCTTCCCTGCACACTCGGGACCCACCCCAAATCAGGGGGAAAATCCACCTTGTCCCTGCCCACAGCTGTGCCTGGGGTATCCTGGTGGCCCTTCAAGGGGGACTGGAGATTTTGGTTGCCAACTTGGACAGGTGCCCTCCGCGATCTCTTGCTCATTACCACAGAGGGTCTCTCCAGCCCAGCACCCATTGGCGGTCATCTCACCCACATGGCCACTGAACTTCAAATCTCTGGTGACAGGAGGAAAAGTGTCAGCAAACCTTCAACCCTGGCCTTGAGGGGAGCAGGCTTCAGGCTGCTCAGGGGTGAATTACAGAGGGCCCCTGGGAAGTGGCTCTGGAAGGTGCTGGGGTCCTGCCTTGGGGATGGTTATTACCCAGAGCCAGTTCAGTTTTGGTTTGTGTCGGGAGCTGCAGCCCAGCGGCGCGGGCTCGGCAGGGACACAAGGCTGGCTTCGTCTTTCTGATTTTGGTTGTTTTCTGCCCTTGGTGTATATAGATACACTCTAGGAAATTCCTATTGTTCCCTTTCCCCTAGCTTTGCATGAAAGCCCCATAAATTTAAAGTTAAAATAATATGGAGAGAAGAGGGTCGTATTCTCCATTCCAGGGTGGTCTCCGCCTTCCTTGGCAGACACCTGTCTTTTAAACCAGGTCCATCACTGCTGGTCACTTTTGATTGAAAACCCCCCAAAGGACCAGGCAGTCACGAGTCACTGCCACTACGGACTCAGGAGGGAAAGTCCAGCACCCAACCCTAAATTTCCTTTCACAGCACATTAACCAATGGACTTAGTTAAGGAGAGGCAGTTAATTTGTGCTTTTTGGATTTCAGTAAAGCTTTCGATCCTGCTTCTCGCAGGACCCTGGTGTGTCCCTCCCAACTCAGGCCATTCCATCATTCCATGATTCTCACCCTAACAGACCTTGCCCTTTCACTGGATACCTGTGTAAAGAGCAAAATGTGATGTCATGATCTGTCTACAAAGATGTTAACCCACTTGAATGTTGTCTCCTTTGTTAAGGTGCCTCCTTTGTTAAATACCTTATGCCCGATGTTGTTGTGACAGCCTTCTTTGTTAAATGCCACCTTACCTTGTCTTGCCTCTGCTGCTCCTGGCACCCCCTAATGGCAACTGATGACACCAGCCAGTATGTAAATGAGTGAACTCCCATGGGGGTTTGCACCCAGGGGAAGTGGAATTAACATCTAAAGATCCCCAGAGCCATGGCTCAAACTGAACTTTAAACGACATCGAGGAGTAAGGGACAATGTTGAGCCACTTACAGATGTTCCAGGCCTCGCTGCCATAAGTAAACCAACACTCTCTATGCATGGCTACCCTAGATTTTCAACGAACCCCAGGACTCTTGTGAGGATGTAAGCCCCAGCTCTGCTGTGTGGCAAAGCTGAGCACCTCCTCCTCTGTGTCATCTACCTGGAGCAGTGGTGGTGTGCGCAACCCCCCTCGGTCCCCAGCTAGAGCTGACCTCAATAAAGGCATTAAAAAGGAGCCGGTCTCCTTGCCTGTTCTTTTCCACTGGGGGCTCGTCCGGGACTGCCACGCCTGAAGAGGCCCAGAGAGGGGATGGCTGCCCACCCTTGGGACGCCCAGCCTCCAGGGACAGCTGGCTTCACCGGACCTTAGGTCAGCCTAGGACCAGCGATGCAGAGGAGCACCGGGTTCAGTAAGTGACTGGTGGCGGGAGAAGGAGGCAAACGGATGGTGTGTGAGTGAGACGGGGGCCTGCAGCTTGGACTCCTGGAGCAAGTGAGGACCACCTAGTCCTGCGGTTCTGGACTCTTGCGAGGGGGCCAGCTGGGAACAGGGAGAAATGAAAGGAACAGTGAACCAAGTGTTTCCTGGGGGATAGTGGCCCCGCTTTGGGCATATGGAGGAAACCAAAGTGTAAGGGATATGCAAGGGGTAGGCCCCCCTAGGGCTAGGCGGACTGGACTGCTCTGGGCGTGTGGAGGGCCTAGGTGTGGTGTGGGTCACGCGCATACCAGGTTGCCATTGGGAGTCTGCAGGCCCTACCGGTACCGAGTGCCCAGGAAGACCCCTGCTTCTCAGGATGAGGCCAGATGTACTGAGATATGGTGGCTGTAGCAGTCCAGTCCCGAGGAGGGAGACTGTAACCTACTACCTAGAGCACAGGAATAGGGAGTCCGGGAGGGCAAGGCGATAATCATACAAACTGTACACACATCCCTTACGCTAAAGCCATTTCATGGTGGGAGGAGTGGCTAGGAGGCAAGGGGAAATAGTCCCACCAACACATGCGTGCATCCCTTGAGCTGAAGCTATTTCCTCTGGGGAAGGGATAGCCAGGGAGCAGAGGGGCAGGAGGTTTGGCTGCAGGTCAACCTTGCTGGAATCACTTTTTTGATGGCACTAGGGACAGGATGGTTCTAACCTGGGAGGAGGCTAGTCAGGTAAGGTCCTGAGGACCCATGGATGTGCTCTCAACTAAATCAACATTTGAAGGCTCTAGAAGACTTTGATTTAGAACAACTATCTGATGTGGCTTGTTGGTGCAGGGACACGACAGAAGGTGGTGATGCTGTAAGGATTTGTAAACTACAGTCGATCCTGCTTCTCCCAGGACCCTGGTGTGTCCCTTCCAACTCAGGCCATTCCATCATTCCATGATTCTCACCCTAAATGACCAGGCCTTTTCACTGGAAACCTGCCTTTCAGCCTTTGCGGGTTTTGACACTGTCACATAATCCTGAAAACTCTCCCAGTCTCAGTTCACTTGGATACTCTAGCGATTTATTCACTGCAAAAAATTCTTCTGACCATTCAGCTTCTGTCCCACCAAGGCCACAATTCCCTTACCAGCACAGGTATTGATCTCAGGGGCTTGGACTCGGGGGTAGATCCAAGGGCACCTGCAGCCTTCCAGAGCCTTCAGGGGCAGCTTTCCCTGGGGAGTTCCTGCCGATTTGGGCAATCTGTGCAAGGCCTGTGGGCTCTGATTCCCCTCACCCACCTCTCAGCAGATGCTCCCCTTGCTCCCAGCCTTGGCTTCCCAGCAGACACCGGCAGCCGAGGGCCCCAGCTCAGGGGACACAGCACAGCACAGCAGCAGGCCTGGGGCACATGGTGGGGTGTGGAGAAGGTGATGGGAAGCCCTGGAGAACTCAGGAGGAATCAGGAAGGAAAGGCCTGAAATCCTAGAGGAGAAGAGCAGACAGTCAGGAGAAGGCAAGCCATGAGCACAGAGGATTCATTCCAGGGAGCACTGGAGGCCAACCCTTCTCCTCCACTGGACACTGCCCAGGCAGCAAAGACTCCTCAGGGCTCTTGTGGGGAGGTGAGCAGAGCAGGCTTTCACCTGGGACCTACATCCATGCTCCCCCACCAGAAGGAAGCTGGAGCAAAGCCCCTGAAGCTCAACAAGGCCAAGTGCAGGTGCTGCCCCTGGGTGCAGGCAATTCCAGGCACAGACACGAGCTGGGAAGAGAATGGATTGAGAGCAGCCCTGAGGAGAAGGACTGGTGGGCGCTGCTGGGTGAGAGGCTGTCCAGGGAACATCTGTGCTCTCAGGCAGCACACAAGCTGTGGAGGGGGCAGAGCCAGGGGAACAGCACTGACAGTGGGGCAGCACGGGCCCTGTCCCACCACTGCCCACATCACGCACCTGCTGCTGGGGGGAAGCTCAGGACCCCGGAGAGGGGGGAGAAGCAGCGCTGGGCTTGGGTCCCACCAAGCACTGAGCCCCCAGCAGGAGCCCGTGCACTCCCACCAGCAGGATGGGGACACGATGGAGAAGGCAGAAGCAGGAAAAGCATCTGGCTCGAGATAAGGGCAGTTCAGCAGCAGAGGAAAGCTTGGCCTGCAGACAAAGCACAGGAGAAACTTTAGACACCAATTGTTTGCTTTGGGCACATGTCCAGCTGCTCCCTGCGCAGCAGAGCCTCAGGGCAGGACAGTTGCTCAGGAAGGGAGCTGATGCCTCAGGGTCACTGCTGAAGCTCGTCCACTCGGGCCACTTGTCCCAGCCCTGTCCCCTCCCAAATTCTCTCCCACCAGAGCACTGCCAGCGTGGTTCAGTCTCAGGAGCCAGAGGCTGCCCTGGACAACAATAACTCCAGCCCTGAAGCCGCCCCCAGGCACCCTTGGCAGTCCCTGCACGGTTTCCCATTGCTGCAGGAATAGGAAAAAGGCCCATGCGACTGTGTCCGTGCCCAGAGAGAGGCACTGAGCACATTCAGGACAGAACTCGGGATCGAGCTCCTCCTTGGAAGCAAACGAGGGAAGCAGCAAGGCTGGCAGCAGGAGCGGCCATGGGAATGCGTGCAGCCGTTTCACAGCACAGCCCCCGAGAGTGTTTTCCCCAGCCGTGTCGCAGGGAAAGAAAGGGGCTCTGGGAACAGCGCTCCCTTGGTGGGGCTGGCCCAGAGCCCAGAGCGCTCTGCGCGGTGACGCTCCGACTGGAAGAGAGGAGAATGCCACCCGGCCTGCATGGGGAGCAAAAGGAAGAACTGAGCCCCTGCGCTTGGGGACAGGGCAGCAGGAGCCGTGCCTGCCGCTCATCCCCACGGAGCTGCCCAGCGGCCGAAGGAGCGGCTCGGGGCCAGCACTGCCCCCGGCATCAGTGCCACGGCTCCTGCCCTCCGGGGGGCACAGCAGCCATCCGGCGCCACCTCTGAGCCCGGCCCCCTCGCAGCTCAGCCCCGCAGCGCACACGGCTCCCCCGAGCCCCCCAAAGCGGCTGCAGCAGCGGCGGCTTCCTGCAGCCCCCGGAGGACCGGACACCGCCCGCCCGCTGCCCTCCCAGCGCTCTTCCCCTGCCCTGCCATCTCCCCGGCCGTGCCAAAACACCGCAACAGGAGCCACGAGAGCAACAAGATCCCGCTCCCCGCTGCTCCCGGCCGCACAGCTCCTCCCCAGGACCCTACCTTCTCTCCTTCTCCCTCCGAGCCCCGCAGCTCCCGGGATGCCAGAAGCCGAACCCAGCCCCACTTTAAGCAGCCCCGGCTCTCCGGTGGGTGCGGCTTCCTCTTCTAGAGGCAGTGGGGCAATTCCAGGAAATCAGGCTTCTGACAAGTGTGAAAACGAAACAACTCTTTTGGAGTCCGATTATTTGAGTTCGAGCCCGATTTCCTCACCAGCCGTGGTTTGAGCTGCTTCTCAGAGAACTCTCAGCTCTTTGCACAGACCTTTTGACTGCTGTGCTGGTACCTGGAGGGCAGGTGAGGCTCTCAGCCCTTCCTGGGGCTGGTGCTCCATCAGGAAAAGGAGCAGGGGGAGCAGAGCACCACTCTCGGGGATGAATTTATGCAGAAATTCATCCTCCATAACTTTCTCTCCTGTTTCATCATCTATCAGTTTGCTTCAGCAGTGATAAAAGTGCAGTGATTGTGGTGGTGCGTTCCCCCACTTCCCTCCTTTCCAGGCTGCAGTGTGAGCTCAGAAAATGCCTCTTAGGCCCTGGAAACAGCACCTAGGCTCAGCTCTTCCTGAGCTTGTCAGAAACACTCTCTGCTCCCAGGGGCTGCTAACAAGCTCCTGCTTTTCTTAGGACCCGCCTTGGAAATATTCCTCTGGCCTGAATGGCAAAGCATCCCTGTTCTCACACTTTCAGAGAAAATGCCGACCCAGACTCTGGCCAGGTGAAACACTCTCATGCCTGAAGCCTGCTCTCTTGCAGTCCTAAATGAGACCCTTCTGAGCTGTCCCAAAACCACGGTGGGCTGTGACCAGCCTGCTCCCAGCCCCACAGCTCATCCCCATGGCCCCACCTTCTCCCTCCATGCCCCACAGCTCCCGGGCTGGGAGAAGTCCAGCACAGCCCCCCCAGCCCCGGCTCTTTCAGAGGGAGATGCTTCCTCTTTTCGGGGGGCCGTGGGGCAGCAACTGCTCTTTTCTTGTAAGTCATATGTTTTCCTGCAGCAGTGTGAAAGTGAAGCTGCTGCTGCCTGGTTTGGGCTGAAAAAGCTTTTTTGTGAGAGGTGGAACTTGAGGATGTTCGAGGTCTTTTCCAACCTTAATGATTCTATGCTTCCATGAAAGGCAGCAGGAGCTGGGCAGAGCCTGGGGCTCCTGCCTGGAGACCACCAGCCCTGCTCCCCTTAGCCTGGATCATGCAATCCCAGAACTGGACATCCTGTGCCAAGGCCTGCCCACCCTCCTAGGGAACAATTCCTTCCCAATATCCCATCCAGCCCTGTCCTCTGGCTGTGGGAAGCCTTTCCCTGTGTCCTGTCCCTCCAGCCCTCGTTCCCAGTCCCTCTCCAGCACTCCTGGAACCCCTTCAGGCCCTGGAAGGGGCTCTCAGGTTTCCCTGGCTCCTTCTCCAGGTGAACACTCCCAGCTCTGAGGAGAGGAAGGATGGGAGGAGATGCCTGTTGGTGCCATCCCATCAGCTCTGTGCTCTGAACAACCCAGGGACCCCAGAGACAACCTCAGGAGCCCTCAGCCCCTGAGCTCGTGCAGGCCGGGGAGATTCCCCGGGCTGGAGCAAGGCCAGAAGAAGGAAGATGAGAAACAGGGACCCTCAGCACAGCTCCTGCAGCCAGAGCCATCCTGGCAAACCCACAGAGGATCCATTAATAATACCTAGGGGACAAGAAGGTCAAGTCCCTGGGCTCAGGGGAATAGACTGTGAGAAATCAGGAACGGGGCTGTGGCTGAGCTCATCCCTAATGGGCTGCAGCTGTGTAAGACAGGGGACCATCGTTAAAGGAAAAGGAGCACAGAATGCTGAGGGGCACTGACCAGTAACAAAAGGGTGAAAGGGCACACAGGTGTTATGCAAAAGGAAAAGGTTATAAAAGGTTATGCCAGGGAACAATAGAGTGCTGATGCTTGAAACCATTTGTGGTGTTAGTCGTGTGTCCTCTGTCAAGTGGTGATCCTGTGGTGATTCGGGCAGGGAACTGAAGACCAGAGAGCTGCCGGCGCGGGAGCCCAGTCTAGCAAAGCAGGCCGAAAGCAAGAGCCTGAACATCTGGACAACTTATGAAAATAGAGATGCTGGTGGCTAGGGGAGCAACTGGGAAGCGTAATGATGGGGGCTGAAACAGCAGCAGAAGAGGAATCTGTTTTGGGCATTCTGCTGTGAATTTTACAGAGAAAGGTGTTAAGTGTGAGGAGCGGGCAGTACGTGCCTTGCTCCTGTGGTGTAAAAAGGATATTGTGAGAGTGAGCACGTGGACTGTCTTTTTTGTTGGAACATGGGAGGAAGCAGCAGGGCACGTGTTGTGGTAGGCAGAGACGACAGGAGATGAAATAGCTACAGGGTTGCTTACGACGTGCCGGTTACTTTGGGACTCTTTGCTACGAGTACGAACTGGCAGAGAAGCAGAAGTCGCCGTCACCACTTCCCCAGTGCGGGCCGTGGCTTCTGCTCCAGCAGCCGACCCTCCCACTGCGGCCATGTCCCCTTTGTCTCCTCCTCCCTCTGTGACTGCTCCTTCTGTGAAGGGGCCTATCCTGCCAGTATCACCTGAGGCTTGCCTTTTTCTTCCGAACGTTGGTGATGAAATTCCACTGTCTCAGGAAGCCGCACTGACCTGGCCATGGCAGAGCCACTGTGACCCCCTCTTTTTACTCTGTCGTAGTTTTAAAACAGTAACTAAAATAATTACTTTTTTCTTGCTCTGAGATATGGATTAGAGCAAGAGCAAAACTGGCTTAAAACTTAAAAAGGAATAAAGTTTATTAACAAACTACAAGAATAAGATCACCTGAATAAACTTCCAGAAAACCCTTTTTATCCCCTACTACCCACCATTCCATTGTTCACATGACAACATAGAGACAAAAACTTTAGAACTTTGATGTTTAAAACAGTCCCAATTCCTGCTAGAGTCTTTTCATCAGTCTTTGTAGAGAAACAGAAGTCTTCTTCTGCTAGTCTATGGAGTTTTCCACAAGAAAGCTATTTCTGTTATACCTTTCTATTTTTCTGATGCCAGCTATCCAGAAATCTTGTCATCAGTTCACTCCTCCCATTTCACATCACTCTGAGGTGTGTATGGGCCATGAGTCTAGGGATGTCATTTTAAGGATGAGTTATTCAAAGGCAAAAGTCTTCTTCGTCTGTCTCTGTGAGCTTTCCTGGAAACAGTTTTCTCATTGGCTCTCAAGGCCTCAAATCTTCAACTATTACTCTATCTCACTCTGTTCCAGCACTGTATTACAATTACTCCACCTTTTGCTCAAAATGCAAACTTTGAACACTCCATTCCTCCCTATATACTCTGTCATGAATTAAAGGCGTTTTTTCAAGACCCTATTGTCCATCTCCATAGCTTTAACAGAAAAATATTTCAGCTTATAAAGCATCTCTTTATTCTCTACCTTTTCTGAAGCTTAATTCTTTTCTTTACTGTCTCTGATAGTTTATAAAGTCTCTTTAAATGTTAATTACTCTTTTTCTCTCTCTGGAAAAAAGGATTAATCTGCAAGTCTCATCTGGGTAATGAAAGGGTTAAAATCTTTCCCAGGCTTTCTAGATGGTTCTGTGATCTCTGCCGGAGCAGCAGCTGGAGTTGTCTGCAATGGAAGATTCTTCATGGCTGCTCTGGAGAGTGTGGTCACTGTCTCAGCCCGCCGCAGGTCAAGAGCTTTTTTCCCCTTTCTTCACTTGGCAGTCTCTGATGAACTTTGTCACGGCAAAAACTGCAGCCGAGCCAGGGAGCGGCCTGGCCCGGCCAGAGCCCGGAGCAAGCCTCGCAGGCCCTCATCTCTGGGCCGGGAGCCGCGGCAGGCCCAGCCCAGCCCCTGCCTGGGCCGCATGGGCTGGGCAGGGAACAGGAGGCCAGCCGGAGCTCTGTTACCTTTCACAGCCAGAAAACAAAAAGACCAAGAGTGCTCTGACTTTACATCTTATGGAGGTGTTTACAAGTTGACTTCACTTTTTAATGGTCAAAACTGCTGTCAATTCTTAGAAATGACTGATAATTGGTCAGGAGAAAAGACTCCCATCAGCCACCAGCAGCTTCAACTTTCCTACCTCCCAAAACCTCCTTAAAGGTAAAGCCACCCCATGACACTTAAATAATTTCTTGAAGCTTGATTCTTACTTCTTAATTTCTCTGTTTCACAGCTTTACTTTTCTTTGAAATTCCCAGCTCAGTGCACTTTGCTTATTCGGTATGAAAGAGCATGATTGAGGCTGTGGACTTTGCTTATTTGGCATGGAGGAGCTGTAAGCCAGCTGCCACAGTGACAAATCACCTTTTTGGTTATATTAAAAAAAATGTAAAAATGTTCTCTGTTACCTTTCCTGCAGGTGCCTTGCAGACAAGAACACAAAGATAGCATGAGTCTAATTTAAAAGAGGCTTTTCTACTCAATTGGACAAACCTAGCTCCTCCAAACTGTGGTGTGCTCCATGTATCACTGGAGCTGCAGCATTCAGGTCTAGGAGCTCTCAGGTAACACCACCAATATCACAATCCCTCAGGCTAGCATGTCACAGCTTAATTGCTTGGAAGTTACAAGTTGCAACTTTACACTATAAACAATTCCACTCAAAACTATTTCAATTAAAAATAAACATATTTCTACCACTGATGTCTTCTAGATATTTGACTTTTGGAGTCTGAGTTGGGCAGACTGTCCCATCATCAATCTTCTGTTTCCAATCAGCTGTCTACCTTCTAGATTATGTTGTGAATTGACTGAAAAACATGAGAATATAAGAGCACCCATGACATTTGGTGGGGGGGGGGTACATCCACCCCATACCTTATTCCCCTTCCCTGTTTCAACAACCAAAACAGGAACAAAACATGGACCTTGGAACAAAATTAACAAGGTGAAACTTACAACTGCCTAAATGCTTTACTGTCACCCAGTGTCTGCCATCGCTGAGGAGCCTCCTTTTCACACTGAGGACTTGAAAGACTTCTTCCGGACAAAGCCTCCTTGTTTACCTCAAAGGAAATAGGTTCAGCTTTTGCAAAGCCAAATCAGCTAGTCAGAGTGACTTGCTTTCATTTTTAGCCCAGGAACACCTGGGTTTGATAGGATATTTTCCCTTGCCAATTAAGGCCACAGCTTGGCCAGAACTAAGACCTAGACTGGGAAGGCTTCCCTATCATATCTTTAAAAGAAATCTTCCAGTATTAACTCACAGAGCAGCTGACTTTGTTATTGTGACTTTTCTCTAAAAAATCCTTTTTCTCTTTCTCTGATTCTGCTGCATTTCTTCTGTATTTTTCTTTCTCTTCTTGTTTTTCTCAGTCTCCTTTGGGCTGAATTCTTTTGGGATCCTCCTTCATGGGGAGCCCTGCTTATCTCAGTTCTTTAGGTTTGAAGAAAATTCCCGAGCTTGTTAGAATCTTGTTTCTCGTGTTTATTAGAAGGTCATCACAAACCTGGCAGGTCTCTCCAGACTAGCTGCACAAGCTTAATATTTGCAATCTGGTACATTTCTTTCTTCTGATGGTACAAACAAGGCCTTGTGGCTCACTTCGTATTTGATAGCAGAAAATGGCCTTGAATTACGCAGTGCTTTTATCTTTATACTTATTCTTACTCAATTAACAATAAACATGTATATTATTTTTCTTAATGACCTAATGACCCATCACCTGTGTGCTGCACTGTGGCATTTTCTGACCAATCACTCACTATTACTCAAAAACTTTTAGAAGAAGAACATGAAGAAGAAAGAAGAAGGACAAGAGACAACGCCCTAAATCCTCAATCTTGTCTTCTGTTCTTTAAACTAACTTTTTCATCCAATGACTTAAGAAAACTTTCTAATCTACACACTCACACTTTTAGCTTTTTCTATCTAACTTTAACAGTTGTTTTCATGTATCACATGAAAACATGCTCATTAATTTCATGTTACAAGAAATTCAGTGTTTTTCTGGATCTTAGAACTAAGTATCAGAAACAAGGGCACACACTCTATCCCAGACTCCAACAGTTATCTATCCTTGGCTAAATAACTAATGATATATAAATAACTTGTAAATAACTCTAACTTTATACACATATATATGCAATTCCTTTGAGACTACTATTTACCTTTTTGTTATAAACAAGGCAATTAAAACTACCAAAGGAAACATTTGTTTCACTTAGGTTTTACAGGTTATGTCTTGGCATACAATTACAAATGATACGTCTTTGTGTTAGCAATGTCTCATAGATGTTTTAAGGTGTGTATTTGGAGCTTTTGGATTTCTCTTGTGAAGGCTTTTTTGCTTGGTTACGATCTGAACTACACCATTCAGTTGCATTAGTTAATTTCTATTTGAAAGAATAGCTTACAATTTAAAATTCTATTTACCAACAGCAATTAAAGCAAAGTAGGGGGTCACAACAGTGGTGTGGTAAGAGGGTTTGGAGTAGTGGTAACATGGGCATAACATCAGTATGGACTCTTTAAATCATGTAGCAATTGCTATTTGAATAACAAAGAAACAGAAGAGTTCCAGGGACTAGCCGGAGAAACAATGGGCTTCGCTCGCACTTGTTTTTTGCACAGGGCTTCCTGAGGAAGGGCTTACCTGTCCAGCCAGGTGTCAGTGTGTTGGAGTCTGAGATACAGACTGTGTGCCCTTGTTTTTAATATTCAGTTTTAAGATTCAAGGAAACACTGAATTTCATATAATATGAAATTCATGTGAATGTTTTCATGGTGATACATGAAAACAAATGTTAAAGTTAGATAGAAAAAGTGTAAATGTGTAGATTAGAAAGTTTCTTAAATCACTGAGTGAAAAAGTAGTTTAGAGAACAGGAGACAAGATGGAGGATTTAGAGTGTTGTCTCTTGTCCTTCTTCTTTCTTCTTCATGTTCTTCTCCTAGGGGTTTTTAGGTAGTAGTAGGTGATTGGGTAGAAAATGTCGCAGTGCAGCACACAGGTGTTGAGTCATTGGGTCACTAAGGAAAATAGCTTGGTTGGCATCTGTTAATTAGGTAAACAGACATCTAAAAGACCTTGAAGAAGATCTTTGTTAGCCATTTTACTCCTTTTCTATCATAGTGCACATAGCTCCTTGTACCTTGTAATACTGATAAGAAAAAATAAACAACTGAGACCGAACGAGAGACAACTAGCCTCCCTCTCATCAATCTTCAGTTCAAAGGGAGAAAGAACCCAAATCCAAAAATCCCTAAAGAGACTTCAGTGTTAGCTCACAAGGGTTTGTAGCAGATGGGAACTTTGGCTGCCGTAGGAGCAGTGGAAGCAGCGAGGGTTGGGGGTAGTGCCAGGCGGCTCCGTAGGCTTTCCCAGCTCCCAAGGCATGGCCGCACCTTCTCTGCTGGCGCTGCCTCAGCTGGCACTGCCAAGTTCCTTGGTTTGCCCCTTCACTGCCCACACGCAGGGAGCTGCTGGAATGGGCCCCCGGCTCCAGCCAATGCCACACAGCAAACAGTGGCACGGGCTCTCCCATGATACTTTTAGGGCTGACCTCTAGATAACCGAATTGGGGTATCGGGGGCCATCTTTCAGTTCTCCTCCCACTGCCCTGGTAAACTTAATAATTTTTGGCTGGAGAAGTAGAAAGGGTCGATATTGTTGCTGCTGTGTTTGCCAGGCAACGCAGCTTCAGTTTGTTGATGGTGGCGGGCGGTCTGCTTCACTCTGACAGAGTCCCAGGCTGTTTTCAGCTAGCACGATGTGTTGTCCCACAGTCCCAGGCATCGCTGGCACTGGCTGGGTCTCGCAGTCCTTGGGTGCTGATTGCAGGCTGGTTGTCTTGGTTTTTCCAGGTTTTTTGAGTCTTGACTGCAGATGTGGTGGTATGCAGCAGGCTTCATCGCAGGGCGCCAACAGCTCCACAAATGGCACAGGCGAGTGCGGCACTGGGACTGCTCTGGGAATGGGGCTGACAGCTTCTCTTCTGCTTTTTTTGTGTTGCGATGTTTCCGGGATTTGATGGGCGAACTGGATTAAGTCCCAGGCTCCACGATGGGAGTGACTCCGACCCCTGTCTCCACTTGGGTGGGTGTGGCAGCTCTCCACTCGCGGGCTGCCTCATGCACTCTGCCATCTTGGGTGAGTGTGATGGATTGACATTTAAGAAAACAAAGGGAAACACCTAAGGAAGTTAAGACTGCTGGAGGCTGATGGGAGTTTTTCTCCTGGCAAATAAATGGCCATTTCTGAGAATTGACAGTAGTTTTGACCATTGAAAAGTGAGATCAACCTGTGAACACCACCTTAAGTCATAAGGCTGGGAATTTCTTTTTCTCTTTGTTTCTGGCTGTGAAAGGTAACAGAGCTCTAGCTGGCTCCATCTCCTGCCCGGGCCATGCAGCCTGGTGGGAGCTGGGCTGGGCCTGCCATGGCTCCCAGCTGGGAGATGGAGCCTGCAGGAATTCTCCCCGGCACAGGCCAGGCTGAGCTCTGCTGCAGCTTCCCTGGAAGCTTCCGGAGTGGTGAAGCTTTTCCCAGGGGGTCCCCGTCTCTGAGCACCGCTGAGCTGAAACCTGGCACCATAAATACCTGTTGCGGCTTGAGCAAGATTTTAGCCCTTTTACTACCCAGATGAGACTTGCAGATTTATTCCTTTTTCCAGGAAGAGAGCAAGAGAGAGCAATCAACAGGTAAAGAGACAACATAAACTATCAAAGACAGTGAAGAAAGGAATTAAGCTTCAGATGGAGAGAGAAATAAGGAGATGCTTTAATAAGCTGAAATATTCTTTTGTTAAAGCTATGGAGATGAACAAAAATGTTCTGAAAAACTCCTTTAATTCATGAGAGAGTACTTTGGGGGGAATAGAGTATTTCAAAGTGTGGATTGGAGCAAAAGTAATTAATTGATAAAGCTGAGTAAAATGGTGAAGTAGTTGTGATCTTATGTGATGATGGAACAGAAATGGAGAAGTAAGAGTTCTTGAAAATTTGTCGCCCATAAGAGGCAAAGAGAGAACTTCTGTTTCCAAAGATGCTCACAGAGACAAAAACCAAAGGAGGTATATTTAACAATCCATGGTTGTCTTTTTCTGCCCATACTATCAGATTTATTCCTTTCTCATCTTCTTCCCTTAACATCATCATTTTAACCACCATGTGTCCTCCTTCAGGTATTACACCTATTCCCAATTGCTCTTGCAATTCTTGGCCTAATAAATTAATTCCCAAACCAGGCATATATAAAAGAACAATGCAACCTTCCCAAAAATTTCCCCTCACCTGGACTCTTTCTATTATAGATGTTTTGAATGGATTGCTTTCAGCACCCTTAACAGTACATTTACGATTGCTTATTTCATATCCTTCAGGAATTTCTGTTACACTTGACCTATCTGCCCTATTGTCCACTAAAAATATATACTCTTTGCTCTGAGGGCCTATTTTCAGGTTTACCAGGGGCTCTTTTTGGTGTTCCAGTTCTTCCCTCAGAGCATAGAACCCTGACACCCCTAATCATCACCCCTCAGTATTTTTCTCAAAGCATCCTGTTCTTTTGCTATCCCCTCATCCATCCTCCACTTCCTACAAAACCTCTGTGTGTTTCCTTTTTCATTACAATAATAGCAGGTTATGTTCATCCATGGTGACCTTCCTTCTTTCCTGACCTCTTCTTTCTCCTTCGTTCCTCTCCTTTGATGTCCCCTGTCACCTCCCACTGGTCCTCTTTTCCTCTCCTTTTCCGGCTCCTCAGTCCCTTCCTCTTTTCCCATTCCCATACTCTCCCTTGCAATGGCCACCATAATCTTTGCTTTTGTTTTTGCCTTCTTCTCTTTTCAAACATACCTTCTGTGCCTCCCTCAATAATTCATTCAAACCTTTCTCCTGCCAGTCATCTAACTTCTTCAATTTTCTCCTTATATCCATCCAAGCTCTGGTGACAAATTGCACTTCTACTAATACCTGCCCTTCTGGGCTCTCTGCGTCCACACTAGAATATAACTGAAAATTTATTTTCAGCCTTTCTAGCCAGGCATTCGGGGTTTCATCTTTTTCCTGCTGACTGTCAAATGCTAGTTTTGCATTGGTAGTTCTGGGAACAGCTTCCTTTATTCCCTTAATGATTAGTGACCTATAGTCCCTCATCACTCTCCTCCCCTCTTCTTCATTCGGGTCCCAATCAGGTTGATTATGGGGCATTTTCTCTTCACCCCTTGGACCACCTCGGTTCTCCCACTCCCAGATCCACATGCCAGCTGCCTGGATCAATTGCTTTTCTTCAGGGGAGAAAAGTATCCCCAAAATAGAATTTAACTTCTCCCATGTGTAAATACTTGGGCCCAGGCATTGATCTAACTGGTTGGAGATGCCAATTGGATCCTCCAATAAACTTTTTCTTTCCTTCTTAAAATTTCGCAATTTGGAAGCTGTGAGTGGGATATTCACCAAACCTATTCCTCCCCGAGCCCCTCCCATGGGCACCTCCCTCAGCAGCAACAACCTCTCAACTCTCTCTCTCTCCATCTGGTTCTTTCTGGCCTGCAATCTTGTAGTCATGACCTTCCAAATTTCCATCCTGCTTTCCTTGGCCTCCTGCGTCTGGGGTTTTGCAACCACAACTTTTTCTCTCCCTTGATGGATTTAATGATGACCCCAGCTCTTTTAATTTGGCCTCTTTTCTATTCTGTACTTCCAGAGTACCACTTGGGGTTTGGGATATTGGTGAAAAATAAGAGGGACCCCTCTGAACAATAACTGGGGCTAGTACATGCCTTGGTATATTTTGAGAGATGGGATGTAATTTGGAAGAAGCAGGTATAGCTACTAAGGTGGCTGAAGGTGGCATGGGGGTGACCAAAGAAAATTGAAGTTCTGGGGTGGGTTCCAAGGAGGTGGAATTTAAAGGGTTTGGAGATGAAATATCCTCCATGGAGGAAACAGAAAGGATAGACACGATGGGCAGAGATAGTGGTGTAGAGGAGGATTGTAGTTGAAGAGGATTAGGTATAGTTTGAGATGGATCAGGATAGCTGGGCAAAGGTGCAAGTTGGGGTTGAGGTGCTAATGGTGGGGGACGAGGGGGTACTATAGGAATAGCTGGAGGTGGAGGTGGAGGAAGTTGATCCAGAGGATCCCATTTCTCCTTAGATCTTTCTCTACAATCATCCTGTCCTTGTGACACCTTAAACAACCTCTTTTTCCCTTCTTACGTTTTCTAACCAGCATGCTGCATATTTTATCTCTCCTTCACTTTGATTTCTTTTTACATTAATGTGCTTATTTAATGCCAGACACATCCATTCCTCCTTGGACCCATACCATGGCCAATATACTGGGCCTTCTGAGATACTCTCTTGCAGCCAGATCTCCAGACAATATTCAATCATTTTTATCTTATCCAGACCATTTAGCATGGTGTCCCTATCCCACCTATCTAACATTTCCCCCAAAGGGCTATTCAGAGGAATATCTTTTAACAGAGTTTTCGCTTTCCTTGACTTGCCTACCTGTTTGCTAACACACTGGCCCATGGCCCAAATACTCAGGTCATAACACAAAGGAAAACTTTCATTTTAGCAGAAAAAGAGGGTTATCAGAAATCAGAAAGATAGCTAGAAAGGAATGTGGGAAAAACAAAACAACATTGTAAATAAATTAGCAAAATCAGGGTAAGAAAGGATGGGAAAATGGAAACGGTACTAACAAAGATGGGTTGATAAATCAAAATACTAGACTCTATAAATAATAAGGAGGGTTTATCCCACAAAGTGGTGGAATACAGAAAGATTTGGTGGGAATTCAAATGACAATAGGGGAGAATGGCGTAGGAAAAATGAGAATGACAAAAAGGGTACGTGGGAAAATGGAAATGACTAAAGAGATGTTCTGGAAAAATAAATATGGCAGTACTTATAAAACAAAATGGTGGGTCTTAATTTAAACGCTCAAATGTCAGAAAGAATCCCTAAAGTGAAAACTCAAAATATACAGAATAAGACAGTGACTTAAGAAAATAGAGGTAATGTAGAAGAAACAGATTGTCCAAATACTTTATTTCTAGATTTAAAAAGGTAATGAACCATGTTCTAACACAATTTAGCAATGAGAGGGACTTCTCTCCGAAAGGATTCAACCTCCTACAAAATGGCTGCTACCTTGCAACAGAAAGCCCCTAAAATGGCGGGCTCCTCCTCTGCCCCTCCCCTGAGGAGTGGTCTGGGGACTCTTGGCTAGCCCTCACCCCAGAACCTCACTCCTCAGTCACCCGTGACTTCAAGGCCAATAACAACTAAATATAACAAGAACAACTGACCTTCGGTAATAACAATAAGCAATCCTTTAAAAATACTCAAGAATCAAATCCTGCTTTAAAGCAACACTTGACTTATGACCAATTAAACTAAAACTCAATCCTTAGATAATAGCAAGCAAAACTCAGTATATATTGCAGACCAAAAGGTAATTTCTAAATGACAATTCAACTGCCCTTAAACAATTAGAGGTCAACTGCTAATCAAGATACACCTTTAATTGATAACAAACAACTCAGCTGAAATAGGTATTTTGTATTAAGTATTTAGCTAATTTGGGAGTTAGGGAAAAAAAACCAAACAAGAATTCCCACAATTCCCTATATTTACAGGTTCTAACCCTTTATCCCCAATTCTACTGACTGGGAAGATCCTTACACAGCCGGAGGCCCCTCCCTATAAACACCTTTCTGGGTTCCTAGCTTGGGGAATTGAGTCTCCCCCTACAAACCCCCTTTGGGTTTCTAGTTTGGGCCTTTGGAGTCACCTTGCTGTGGGGTTTGTGCCTCCCCTACCAAATCCCTTGGGTTCCTAGTTCAGGGAAGGACTGAACCCCCCTTATGAACCCCTTGGATTTCTAACTCAGGGGGATCCTAGCTTTCCTCCAGAGTAGGTCCCCTCCCCCTGTCAAAAAGGAGGGGCACTCAC
Organism: Cyanistes caeruleus; assembly: GCF_971803275.1. Classification (NCBI taxonomy): domain Eukaryota; kingdom Metazoa; phylum Chordata; class Aves; order Passeriformes; family Paridae; genus Cyanistes; species Cyanistes caeruleus. The sequence goes on along the minus strand of NC_141702.1, from coordinate 976,211 downwards.
CTATCCGGTGACCCCTTTTGCTTTGGCAGTCCCCGTTAGGTAAGTGTCTTTCTTTCCTACTCTGGAGTCCTAGTTCCCCAGGCAGAGAACTTGCCCCAAGTCTGCTCCTGGGTAACAGCCCTCCAGGTGGAATTCAACCCTCCCCAACAAACCCCTTGGACTCCTAGTTTGGGAAAAGTTCCCTATGAGTCCCTTGGGTTTCTAACTCAGGCCAGACCCACCCCTTGGACCTCCATCCTTGGGAGGAGCGGGAACTTAAATGAGTAAGGGCAGCTGAAAGTACTTCCCATCTCCCCTACTCCTGGGGGTCTTTAGGTTATTCCACATCCCCCTTTTTAACCATAAACCCCACTCCTGACACCCATCCACACGTCAGAACCCTCGCTCTCTCTCAGAGAACCCTTAAACTCCTGGTCGTAGTCTCATCTGCAGCCTCGGGTACAGGCAGCAAGCCTGTCAACGATCCTGACATAGTCCAAGTTTGGGCAACCAAAAGCGAGGTGGGACATGTCACCCTGGTCTTGTCCTACTCCGGGACCACTCGAAGGTCATGGCTATATCCCGGACGAGCCCCCAGAAAACTGTTATAAGTGAGGCTCAAGACTTTTTGCTATAAGTTCAAGTCAGGCTCGTTTATTAAGACTGAGCTGCAGCCGAAAGAGGACACAGGCTAATCCTGCGTGCCCCACGCTACAAACCAGGATAGCAACAAAGTATACAAACGGGTTCCCCAACAGAAAAAGCCCCTGATAACACTCAACACCCTGGTTTATACCCTCCCTTAGTCCTGGACTGGTCTGTTTCAGATCCTCTCTGGGATTGGTCACTTTCTCAGGCTCTGATTGGTCTATAGCAGCGTTCATTCTGGTCCAATCATTTGTCCAGGATGTTGAATGATTGGTGGACTCTTCTTCCAATCATTACTCATGGTGCTGACAACATCTTCATTACTTCATGTTCTCAAATGCTCTATTCCAGGCCCCCATAAGCCCCCCGTTATATTTCTTACAAATCCCTCATTCTGTCCACCCAGCCCCAATCCAGTCTCACCCCAAATATTCCAAAGTCCTTAACGGTCCTAGTAATCATCATCTTAACATCTTTATACCATAATTAAGCATAGTCAACTTTTATCCCTCATAACTTTGTAATTCATAACATCAATTAACACTCTAGTAATAACAACTTTAATTAACCTACCAAGTTCAACAAAAAGATCACTTATAACACAAGATGGCAGAGTGCAGGAGGCAGCCCATGGGTGGAGAGCTGCCACATCAGCCAAGTGGAGACAGTGGTCAGAGTCCCCCCATTGTGGAGCCTGGGACTTAATCTAGTTTGCCCACCAAATCCAGGAAACATCGCAACACAAAAAAAGCAGAAGAGAAGCTGTCAGCCCCATTCCCAGAGCAGTCCCAGTGCCACACTCGCCTGTGCCATTTGTGGAGCTGTTGGCGCCCTGCGATGAAGCCTGCTATATACCACCGCATCTGCAGTCAAGACTCAAAAAACCTGGAAAAACCAAGACAACCAGCCTGCAATCAGCACCCAAGGACTGTGAGACCCAGCCAGTGCCAGCGATGCCTGGGACTGTGGGACAACACATCGTGCTAGCTGAAAACAGCCTGGGACTCTGTCAGAGTGAAGCAGACCGCCCGCCACCATCAACAAACTGAAGCTGCGTTGCCTGGCAAACACAGCAGCAACAATATCGACCCTTTCTACTTCTCCAACCAAAAATTATTAAGTTTACCAGGGCAGTGGGAGGAGAACTGAAAGATGGCCCCCGATACCCCAATTCGGTTAATCTAGAGGTCAGCCCTAAAAGTATCATGGGAGAGCCTGTGCCACTGTTTGCTGTGTGGCATTGGCTGGAGCCGGGGGCCCATTCCAGCAGCTCCCTGCGTGTGGGCAGTGAAGGGGCAAACCAAGGAACTTGGCAGTGCCAGCTGAGGCAGCGCCAGCAGAGAAGGTGCGGCCATGCCTTGGGAGCTGGGAAAGCCTACGGAGCCGCCTAGCACTACCCCCAACCCTCGCTGCTTCCACTGCTCCTACGGCAGCCAAAGTTCCCATCTGCTACAAACCCTTGTGAGCTAACACTGAAGTCTCTTTAGGGACTTTTGGATTTGGGTTCTTTTTCCCTTTGAACTGAAGATTGATGAGAGGGAGGCTAGTTTTCTCTCGTTTGGTCTCAGTTGTTTATTTTTTCTTATCAGTATTACAAGGTACAAGGAGCTATGTGCACTATGATAGAAAAGGAGTAAAATGGCTAACAAAGATCTTCTTCAAGGTCTTTTAGATGTCTGTTTACCTAATTAACAGATGCCAACCAAGCTATTTTCCTTAGTGACCCAATGACTCAACACCTGTGTGCTGCACTGCGACATTTTCTACCCAATCACCTACTACTACCTAAAAACCCCTAGGAGAAGAACATGAAGAAGAAAGAAGAAGGACAAGAGACAACACTCTAAATCCTCCATCTTGTCTCCTGTTCTCTAAACTACTTTTTCACTCAGTGATTTAAGAAACTTTCTAATCTACACATTTACACTTTTTCTATCTAACATTTGTTTTCATGTATCACCATGAAAACATTCACATGAATTTCATATTATATGAAATTCAGTGTTTCCTTGAATCTTAAAACTGAATATTAAAAACAAGGGCACACAGTCTGTATCTCAGACTCCAACACACTGACACCTGGCTGGACAGGTAAGCCCTTCCTCAGGAAGCCCTGTGCAAAAAACAAGTGCGAGCGAAGCCCATTGTTTCTCCGGCTAGTCCCTGGAACTCTTCTGTTTCTTTGTTATTCAAATAGCAATTGCTACATGATTTAAAGAGTCCATACTGATGTTATGCCCATGTTACCACTACTCCAAACCCTCTTACCACACCACTGTTGTGACCCCCTACTTTGCTTTAATTGCTGTTGGTAAATAGAATTTTAAATTGTAAGCTATCCTTTCAAATAGAAATTAACTAATGCAACTGAATGGTGTAGTTCAGATCGTAACCAAGCAAAAAAGCCTTCACAAGAGAAATCCAAAAGCTCCAAATACACACCTTAAAACATCTATGAGACATTGCTAACACAAAGACGTATCATTTGTAATTGTATGCCAAGACATAACCTGTAAAACCTAAGTGAAACAAATGTTTCCTTTGGTAGTTTTGAATTGCCTCGTTTATAACAAAAAGGTAAATAGTAGTCTCAAAGGAATTGCATATATATGTGTATAAAGTTAGAGTTATTTACAAGTTATTTATATATCATTAGTTATTTAGCCAAGGATAGATAACTGTTGGAGTCTGGGATAGAGTGTGTGCCCTTGTTTCTGATACTTAGTTCTAAGATCCAGAAAAACACTGAATTTCTTGTAACATGAAATTAATGAGCATGTTTTCATGTGATACATGAAAACAACTGTTAAAGTTAGATAGAAAAAGCTAGAAGTGTGAGTGTGTAGATTAGAAAGTTTCCTTATGTCATTGGATGAAAAAGTTAGTTTAAAGAACAGAAGACAATATTGAGGATTTAGGGTATTGTCTCTTGTCCTTCTTTCTTCTTCATGTTCTTCTCCTAGAAGTTTTTGAGTAACAGTAAGTGATTGGACAGAAAATGCCACAGTGCAGCACACAGGTGATGGGTCATTGGGTCATTAAGAAAAATAATATACATGTTTATTGTTAATTGAGTAAGAATAAGTATAAAGATAAAAGCACTGTGTAATTCAAGGCCATTTTCTGCTATCAAACACGAAGTGAGCCACAAGGCCTTGTTTGTACCATCAGAAGAAACTGCACTGCAGTGATTTAAATTGTGCAGCCAGTCTGGAGAGACCTGCCAGGTTTGTGATGACCTTCTAATAAACACGAGAAACAAGATTCTAACGAGCTCAGGAATTTTCTTCAAACCTAAAGAACTGAGATAAGCAGGGCTCCCCATGAGGGAGGATCCCAAAAGAATTCAGCCCAAAGGAGACTGAGAAAAACAAGAAGAGAAAGAAAAATACAGAAGAAATGCAGCAGAATCAGAAAAAGAGAAAAAGGATTTTTTAGAGAAAAGTCACAATAACAAAGCCAGCTGCTCTGTGAGTTAATACTGGAAGATTTCTTTTAAAGATATGATAGGGAAGCCTTCCCAGTCTAGGTCTTAGTTCTGGCCAAGCTGTGGCCTTAATTGGCAAGGGAAAATATCCTATCAAACCCAGGTGTTCCTGGGCTAAAAATAAAAGCAAGTCACTCTGACTAGCTGATTTGGCTTTGCAAAAGCTGAACCTATTTCCTTTGAGGTAAACAAGGAGGCTTTGTCCGGAAGAAGTCTTTCAAGTCCTCAGTGTGAAAAGGAGGCTCCTCAGCGATGGCAGACACTGGGTGATAGTAAAGCATTTAGGCAGTTGTAAGTTTCACCTTGTTAATTTTGTTCCAAGGTCCATGTTTTGTTCCTGTTGTGGTTGTTGAAACAGGGAAGGGGAATGAGGTGTGGGATGGATGTACACCCCCCCTCCCCCTCCAAAAGTCATGGGTGCTCTTATATTCTCCTGTTTTTCAATAAATTCACAGCATAACCTAGCAAGCCGACAGCTGATCAGAAACAGATTGATGATGGGACAGTCTGCCCTACTCAAACTCCAAAAGTCAAATATCTGGAAGACATCAGTGGTAGAAATATGTTTATTTTTAATTGAAATAGTTTTGAGTGGAATTGTTTATAGTGTAAAGTTGCAACTTGTAACTTCCAAGCAATTAAGCTGTGACACGCTAGCCTGAGGGATTGTGATATTGGTGGTGTTACCTGAGAGCTCCTAGACCTGAATGCTGCAGCTCCAGTGATACATGGAGCACACCACAGTCTGGAGGAGCTAGGTTTGTCCAACTGAGTAGAAAAGCCTCTTTCAAATTAGACTCATGCTATCTTTGTGTTCTTGCCTGCAAGGCACCTGCAGGAAAGGTAAGAGAGAACATTTTTACATTTTTTTAATATAACCGAAAGGGTGATTTGTCACAGCTACTTTACAGCTGTGTCCTGGGGTGACTTTATGATGCTTGTATTTCCAAATACCGTGTTTACCTTACATATTAAATTCTGCACCTTTCAGACTGGCTCTGAGAACAAGCTGGGGGGAAGAAGAAACCACACTGTGTCTGTTCAGAAACAGCACGCACTCCCCCGCATCCTGCTCCTGGACTGTGCTGTCTGCAACACAGACAGACAGCAGGACAGAGCTCTCCTTTGCTGTTAGTTTTTAGCTAGTTGAGGCAGAGAAATTTCCTGGACTGTTTTTTTTTCCTTTTTGCTTGGATCTGTTAAACCCACTCTGAACTGAAAACCCAGACAAACCCCGGGAGCTCACGGCTGTGGCCCACCAGGGCCTGGGCCTCGGCACTTTCCAGCACCAGAGGGACTGATAAGAGACTGAGCGAGCTGAGCTACACCACACAAAAAGGACTTTTTTCTGGATTTGCCATCACATTGAACAGCGAGAGGTTTTATTGTTTACTACTATTCAATTTCTGTTAAATAAACAGTTTTTTCCACTTTCCTCCAAGGAAATATTTTTTCCCAAACGAGTTGGGGGAGAGGCCGCTTAAATTTGTTTTCTGGAGGGACCCCATTCGAAGGTTCTCTCCCAAATTTGCCCTAAACCAGGACAAGCTGCTAAATAAATTTGGCCATATCAGACCCCCAAATTCAACCAGTTTAAAAATAAAACAAGTCCCTGGAATGGGCAGGGATGGGTTGGATTCAGACCTAAGCAGGAACCTCAGCCAGTGATGTTCAATCCAGAAAGCAGACACAGAACTGGTCAGGGAGCTGTGTGGTGCTAAAACCTCAGCCAATCAATTGTCAGGATCTGGGAGTTTTGAACCAACTATCTAAGGAGGTTCCGAACACTAAAACACACTGTTTGTCTGATGATCAAGAGAGAACTTGAGTCGTGATTTCTGTCTCCAACCCATAACAGCACATAACATCTTTACACTTATGTCCATGGAATATTAATCTTTATACCCACACCTATTGAATATTAACCTTTGCACTTATGCCTATGGAATAATAACCTTTGCACTCTCTTATGTGCCACTTGTGCAGCTCTGACTCTGCCTCTCAGAGGCTCACGCTGTTTTTGTTCCAGCGCTCCTCGTGCAGCAGCGACTTGGCAAAATTCCTTCTGCACTCTCTGGGGGCCGCACCACCAAATCTGTATCCATCTGTACCTTCTGCCCTAAACCAGGACACTTTTTTGCAGGTGTTTCTCTCTCCTCACTTAGCAGCTGCTCCTGCCATGTGTTCAGGGGGAACCCGGCACCGGTCCAACACCTGGCCAGACTGCGGCTGTCCCTTGGCAGGGGGACACAGGGCTCGCTCTGCCACCCCTGCAGGGAGCTGCAGGCAGCACGAGCAGAAGCACGGCTGCTGTTCTCCCACACTCTAGCAAAAAAGGGCAGCTGGCATGTTTGTTCCTGAGCGACCTCCTCCATGCCAAATAAGCAAAGTGCACAGCCTCACTCATGCTCTTTCATACCAAATAAGCAAAGTGCACTGAACTGGGAAGTTCAAAGAAAAACAAAGCTGTGAAACAGAACTTAAGAAGTAAGAATCAAGCATCAAGAAATGATCTGAGTAAAAAGCAGGGGGTCACAGTGGCTCTGCCATGGCCAGGTCAGTGCGGCTTCCTGAGACAGTGGAATTTCATCACCAACGTTCGGAGGAAAAAGGCAAGCCTCAGGTGATACTGGCAGGATAGGCCCCTTGACAGAAGGAGCAGTCACAGAGGGAGGAGGAGACAAAGGGGACATGGCCGCAGTGGGAGGGTCGGCTGCTGGAGCAGAAGCCACGGCCCGCACTGGGGAAGTGGTGACGGCGGCTTCTGCTTCTCTGCCAGTTCGTACTCGTAGCAAAGAGTCCCAAAGTAACCGGCACGTCGTAAGCAACCCTGTAGCTATTTCATCTCCTGTCGTCTCTGCCTACCACAACACGTGCCCTGCTGCTTCCTCCCATGTTCCAACAAAAAAGACAGTCCACGTGCTGACTCTCACAATATCCTTTTTACACCACAGGAGCAAGGCACGTACTGCCCGCTCCTAACACTTAACACCTTTCTCTGTAAAATTCACAGCAGAATGCCCAAAACAGATTCCTCTTCTGCTGCTGTTTCAGCCCCCATCATTACGCTTCCCAGTTGCTCCCCTAGCCACCAGCATCTCTATTTTCATAAGCTGTCCAGATGTTCAGGCTCTTGCTTTCTGCCTGCTTTGCTAGACTGGGCTCCCGCGCCGGCAGCTCTCTGGTCTTCAGTTCCCTGCCCGAATCACCACAGGATCACCACTTGACAGAGGACACACAACTGACACCACGAATGGTTTCAAGCATCAGCACTCTTGTTCCCTGGCATAACCTTTTATAACCTTTTCCTTTTGCATAACACCTGTGTGCCCTTTTATCCTTTTGTTACTGGTCAGTGCCCCTCAGCATTCTGTGCTCCTTTTCCTTTAGCGATGGTCCCCTGTCTTACACAGCTGCAGCCCATTAGGGATGAGCTCAGCCACAGCCCCGTTCCTGATTTCTCACAGTCTATTCCCCTGAGCCCAGGGACTTGACCTTCTTGTCCCCTGGGTATTATTAATGGATCCTCTGTGGGTTTGCCAGAATGGCTCTGGCTGCAGGAGCTGTGCTGAGGGTCCCTGTTTCTCATCTTCCTTCTTCTGGCCTTGCTCCAGCTCGGGGAATCTCCCCGGCCTGCACGAGCTCAGGGGCTGAGGGCTCTGGAGGTTGTCTCTGGGGTCCCTGGGTTGTTCAGAGCACAGAGCTGATGGGATGGCACCAACAGGCATCTCCTCCCATCCCTCCTCTCCTCAGAGCTGGGGGTGTTCACCTGGAGAAGGAGCCAGGGAAACCTGAGAGCTCCTTCCAGGGCCTGAAGGGGTTCCAGGAGAGCTGGAGAGGGACTGGGAACGAGGGCTGGAGGGACAGGACACAGAGAAAGGCTTCCCACAGCCAGAGGGCAGGGCTGGATGGGATACTGGGAAGGAATTGTTCCCTAGGAGGGTGGGCAGGCCTTGGCACAGGATGTCCAGTTCTGGGATTGCATGATCCAGGCTAAGGGGAGCAGGGCTGGTGGTCTCCAGGCAGGAGCCCCAGGCTCTGCCCAGCTCCTGCTGCCTTTCATGCAAGCATAGAATCATTAAGGTTGGAAAAGACCTCGAACATCCTCAAGTTCCACCTCTCACCCAAAAAGCTTTTTCAGCCCGAACCAGGCAGCAGCAGCTTCACTTTCACACTGCTGCAGGAAAACATATGACTTACAAGAAAAGAGCAGTTGCTGCCCCACGGCCCCCCGAAAAGAGGAAGCATCTCCCTCTGAAAGAGCTGGGGCTGGGGGGGCTATGCTGGACTTCTCCCAGCCTGGGAGCTGTGGGGCATGGAGGGAGAAGGAGGGGCCATGGGGATGAGCTGTGGGGCTGGGAGCGGGCTGGTCCCAGCCCACCGTGGTTTTGGGACAGCTCAGAAGGGTCTCATTTTGGACTGCAAGGGAGCAGGCTTCAGGCATGAGAGTGTTTCACCTGGCCAGAGTCTGGGTCGGCATTTTCTCTGAAAGGGTGAGAACAGGGATGCTTTGCCATTCAGGCCAGAGGAATATTTCCAAGGCGGGTCCTAAGAAAAGCAGGAGCTTGTTAGCAGCCCCTGGGAGCAGAGAGTGTTTCTGACAAGCTCAGGAAGAGCTGAGCCTAGGTGCTGTTTCCAGGGCCTAAGAGGCATTTTCTGAGCTCACACTGCAGCCTGGAAAGGAGGGAAGTGGGGGAACGCACCACCACAGTCACTGCACTTTTATCACTGCTGAAGCAAACTGATAGATGATGCAACAGGAGAGAAAGTTATGGAGGATGAATTTCTGCATAAATTCATCCCTGAGAGTGGTGCTGTGCACCCCCTGCTCCTTTTCCTGATGGAGCACCAGCCCCAGGAAGGGCTGAGAGCCTCACCTGCCCTCCAGGTACCAGCACAGCAGTCAAAAGGTCTGTGCAAAGAGCTGAGAGTTCTCTGAGAAGCAGCTCAAACCACGGCTGGTGCGGAAATCGGGCTCGAACTCAAATAATCGGACTCCAAAAGAGTGGTTTCGTTTTCACACTTGTCAGAAGCCTGATTTCCTGGAATTGCCCCACTGCCTCTAGAAGAGGAAGCCGCACCCACCGGAGAGCCGGGGCTCCTTAAAGTGGGGCTGGGTTCGGCTTCTGGCATCCCGGGAGCTGCGGGGCTCGGAGGGAGAAGGAGAGAAGGTAGGGCCCTGGGGAGGAGCTGTGCGGCCGGGAGCAGCGGGGAGCGGGATCTTGTTGCTCTCGTGGCTCCTGTTGCGGTGTTTTGGCACGGCCGGGGAGATGGCAGGGCAGGGGAAGAGCGCTGGGAGGGCAGCGGGCGGGCGGTGTCCGCTCCTCCGGGGGCTGCAGGAAGCCGCCGCTGCTGCAGCCGCTTTGGGGGGCTCGGGGGAGCCGTGTGCGCTGCGGGGCTGAGCTGCGAGGGGGCCGGGCTCAGAGGTGGCGCCGGATGGCTGCTGTGCCCCCCGGAGGGCAGGAGCCGTGGCACTGATGCCGGGGGCAGTGCTGGCCCCGAGCCGCTCCTTCGGCCGCTGGGCAGCTCCGTGGGGATGAGCGGCAGGCACGGCTCCTCCTGCCCTGTCCCCAAGCGCAGGGGCTCAGTTCTTCCTTTTGCTCCCCATGCAGGCCGGGTGGCATTCTCCTCTCTTCCAGTCGGAGCGTCACCGCGCAGAGCGCTCTGGGCTCTGGGCCAGCCCCACCAAGGGAGCGCTGTTCCCAGAGCCCCTTTCTTTCCCTGGGACACGGCTGGGGAAAACACTCTCGGGGGCTGTGCTGTGAAACGGCTGCACGCATTCCCATGGCCGCTCCTGCTGCCAGCCTTGCTGCTTCCCTCGTTTGCTTCCACGGAGGAGCTCGATCCCGAGTTCTGTCCTGAATGTGCTCAGTGCCTCTCTGTGGGCACGGACACAGTCGCATGGGCCTTTTTCCTATTCCTGCAGCAATGGGAAAACGTGCAGGGACTGCCAAGGGTGCCTGGGGGCGGCTTCAGGGCTGGAGTTATTGTTGTCCAGGGCAGCCTCTGGCTCCTGAGACTGAACCAGCGCTGGCATCGCTCTGGTGGGAGAGAATTTGGGAGGGGACAGGGCTGGGACAAGTGGCCCGAGTGGACGAGCTGCAGCAGTGACCCTGAGGCATCAGCTCCCTTCCTGAGCAACTGTCCTGCACTGAGGCTCTGCTGCGCAGGGAGCAGCTGGACATGTGCCCAAAGCAAACAATTGGTGTCTAAAGTTTCTCCTGTGCTTTGCCTGCAGGCCAAGCTTTCCTCTGCTGCTGAACTGCCCTTATCTCGAGCCAGATGCTTTTCCTGCTTCTGCCTTCTCCATCGTGTCCCCATCCTGCTGGTGGGAGTGCATGGGCTCCTGCTGGGCGCTCAGTGCTTGGTGGGACCCAAGCCCAGCGCTGCTTCTCCCCCCTATTTGGGATCCTGAGCTTCCCCCCAGCAGCAGGTGCGTGATGTGGGCAGTGGTGGGACGGGGCCCGTGCTGCCCCACTGTCAGTGCTGTTCCCCTGGCTCTGCCCCCTCCACAGCTTGTGTGCTGCCTGAGAGCACAGATGTTCCCTGGACAGCCTCTCACCCAGCAGCGCCCACCAGTCCTTCTCCTCAGGGCTGCTCTCAATCCATTCTCTTCCCAGCTCGTGTCTGTGCCTGGAATTGCCTGCACCCAGGGGCAGCACCTGCACTTGGCCTTGTTGAGCTTCAGGGGCTTTGCTCCAGCTTCCTTCTGGTGGGGGAGCATGGATGTAGGTCCCAGGTGAAAGCCTGCTCTGCTCACCTCCCCACAAGAGCCCTGAGGAGTCTTTGCTGCCTGGGCAGTGTCCAGTGGAGGAGAAGGGTTGGCCTCCAGTGCTCCCTGGAATGAATCCTCTGTGCTCATGGCTTGCCTTCTCCTGACTGTCTGCTCTTCTCCTCTAGGATTTCAGGCCTTTCCTTCCTGATTCCTCCTGCGTTCTCCAGGGCTTCCCATCACCTTCTCCACACCCCACCGTGTGCCCCAGGCCTGCCGCTGTGCTGTGCTGTGTCCCCTGAGCTGGGGCCCTCGGCTGCCGGTGTCTGCTGGGAAGCCAAGGCTGGGAGCAAGGGGAGCATCTGCTGAGAGGTGGGTGAGGGGAATCAGAGCCCACAGACCTTGCACAGATTGCCCAAATTGGCAGGAACTCCCCAGGGAAAGCTGCCCCTCAAGGCTCTGGAAGGCTGCAGGGACCCTTGGATCTACCCCCAAGTCCAAGCCCCTGAGATCAATACCTGTGCTGGTAAGGGAATTGTGGCCTTGGTGGGACAGAAGCTGAATGGTCAGAAAGATTTTTTACAAGAAATAAATCTCTCCAGTATCCAAGTGAACTGAGACTGGGAGAGTTTTCAGGATTGTGCGACAGTGTCAAGAACCCCAAAGGCTGAAAGGCAGATATCTTGTGAAAGGGCCAGGTCAGTTAGGGTGAGAATCATGGAATGATGGAATGGCCTGAGTTGGAAGGGACACGCCAGGGTCCTGAGAGAAGAAGGATTGAAAGCTTTACTGAAATCCAGAAAGCTCAGATTACCTGGCCGTCCTTGAGCTCCCCCATGGGTGAATGTTGAGGGGCGCTGGTGGCTCCCGGCCGGGCCGGGCGGGTGCGATGATTCCCCCGCGGCTGCAGGGGGCGCTGTGGCGCGGGCTCGGCCGCCTCTCCGCTGCCAATGGCGGCTGGGGCGCCGCGCAGAGGAGAGTTGGCTTCCCCTGCACAGCCCGCGGGGAGCAGCCGCTCTCAATGCCGCTGCAGGCCCGGGCCGGCGAATCCAAGGGTAGCAGAACAGCCGGAGCAGCGGGGGCTGGCCGGGGGAATCGCTCCTTTGCGCGCCTCACCGGCGATGGCCGGGCCTGAGGCCGGGCCTGCTGGGGCTGGGGGTGCTCCCAGCTCTCAGCCCAGCTCGCAGCGGCTCCGGGCTCCCAAGCAGCAGAGGAGCAGAGAAGCAAGCTGGCAAGCCCTGGTCATGGTTGTTATAAATGCAACGGCAAATTAAAGATTAACAAAGATTAATTTATTATAAATTAATAAAGCAACAAACAGTGAGGAAAAAAACCACAATAAATGGACAGCGCAGCGCTGGGTGGACAGGGTCTATACGCAAGGTATAGGTGCTCCCAAATCCACGTCTGAGGGTCCCATGGCCTGGGTTTTTATAGGGATTTTATGTCCCCAGGCTAGAATTCCAACCAGTTTCCATTCACCAAATGTCCCTGATTGTCGGGTGAATGGATTTCCTGGCCTAGAACATTGAGTCAGTAAGTATCCGGGCAGAGTCTCCTCAAATGTAAAGTGAGTCTGTATGTATTTTAACATATTTCATCACAGCGGGATTGAGAGATCCGGGCTGGTGTCGATGGATATCTCAGAGGAGTAGTCTCTTCTTTGTCTTTCTTGATTGAGTTTCTGTAGTATGGGTTTGGCAGGTGTGGTGTTCGATTCTGGCAACGACCATCTTCCTGGGGCTCGTCCCCTTTTGTCTTGCTTGATGGTCTCCGGCCGAAATCGGCCGGGCGTTGCCTTTCTCTGGAGGTAGACTTTTAGGCTGGTTCTTTTGTTTCTGTGATGGCCTGTGTCCTGTCTTTTCCTCCGAGTTGATGAGTCTGCTGAAACCTGTTATCTGGGGGGGTTCTTTTGCAATTCGTGGTTTTTGGAAAAGGAATTCTATCTCGACCGGGAGGAGAATTCCTTATTCCATACTTACATTTAGTTATAATTATACATACTTTATTTAAACTTCTTATTCCGAATTTTTATTTACCCAATTCTTTATTACAGTCCCCCACCTAATAATTTGAACACATTAAAAATTCGTGTTTTCATACTTTTTCAGAGGAATATCAGGTTAAATAATGTCGTTTTCCCTTTGGTCTAATTCTTCTATATTTTCTGTGGACAACATATGTTTATTTTCAAATTCCCTTAATGCCTTAACCGCATTTTTATTCTCTTTTTCTTCCTCTAACTTCATGATTTTTGAAAGAAGGGTAGTGTTTCCCTGTGCCTTTTCTGGGTCTATTGGGAGAGAGGCAATCTGCATTCCTTGAACGACAGAATGTATCAGTCTGATCAGACAAGGAATCAGGCAGGGTAGGAAGATGACTCCGGCAATAGAACATCCTATAAAGAATACTAGCTTTTTCCACCATGCCCCTTGCCCAAAAATTTGATCCCACCAAGAGGCTTGGAGAATCGAATTCCACTTCTGGACGGGTACATGGGCTACTTTCTTTATTTCAGCGGCTAGACCCTTTATAGTTTCTCCGAAGTCATCTATCTCCATGCAACACTCTGACTCGTTATATCTGCCACACACTCCTCCCTCCTCAGCTAGCAAATAGTCGAGAGCGAGTCTGTTTTGGTAGACAAAAGCTCTCATCTGAGAATGTTGTTTTGCTAGGAGTTCCAGGGCTTCTGAAGTGTGATTTGAAACAACTTCTACCACAGCCTGTAACCGAATGAGCCGATTAAGGAGGTAGATTGGGGTCCTGTATCCCCAGCTGCCATCATTTGCCCATGTTGCCGGTCCATAATATTGTATGATTCTTTCGGCGGGCCATTCCTCCCCCTTCCACTGGTGGTTACCTCCGGCTATTGGTAGTTCTCGTTTCAATTCCCTCTTTTGTCGGGCTAGGGTTTCAAAGAGGGGAGCACCTAAAGACCTGCTTTCATCTTTAGGTAGTGTAAAGAAGAAAGGCCGAATTATTCCGAGTGTGCATGACCCTTTCCAATTTCTGGGCAATTCACTGTATGCTTTTTTCCCGCATATCCAGTAAATCCCATCCGGTGCCTTCCAATCTCTGTTAAGTTTTGCCGGGTCCTCCCAATATTCCCTCAGGCCAAGAAAGGCATGGAAGGGATTTGCCCCGTCCTGTTTGTTCCAACATAGACCAATTAGATCTATCCATTCGCAATTATTTTCCCGAGATTGGCTCCAATAGCCCTCGGGTGATTCCGGCTGCCAAATTTTTGTCTTTTTATCTGAATTTACCGAGAGAGTTTTTACACACGGGGTGTAACCAACTAGCTCGGTGAATTCCCTTCCTTCCCGACTGACACAAAAAGTTCCAATGATCCTCTTGTCAATTACCCACCCCTCTGGTCGCCGGGTTGTTTTGGATAATTTTAATCCTGTCCACTTAAGTAATTGTTCTGGGGTTAATCCTTCTCCCTTCCATGGCCATCTTTCGGCTGATTTCAGGCCACCACATATCCAACAGTTAGTCAATCCCAATTCGGTAGCTATTTCCTGCATCAGATCTATGAATAGATTCTGATTAGGGCTAGGTAGCTTCCAATTATCGTATTGTTTTTCTAGTTGTTCGTATTGTTCACTGAGAGAGTTTAACCTCTCCTGTTCGAGTCTTTTTTTCTTATTTTCCATTTCCTGCCTTTTTAGTTCAAGAGTTAATTGTTTTATTTTATTTTCGGGGTCTGAACCATCCTCGTCTTTTGCGAAACAGATCACCTGATCAAACTGCAGACACACTCTATCATCGTCATTTTTCAGTAAATCTAAAACTATCGGTTCATTACTGAATGACACTTTTGTTTCATGTTTCAGGTTCTTCCCTTCCCAGTACAATTTCCCCCCCATGGCACAATATTTTAAGTTTGCTTTATTGTAACACAAGGGGTTGACTCTGTGGTACGCAATGAACGTTGACTGTTTCTTTCCTCCAATCCAGACAGTTTTATTACACTGCCCGCAGACCGAGATTGGGGAAACCCCTCCTATATCTCTCTTATTTCGTAGGTGGGTCGCTTGGACCTCTTTTTCCCCTGTGTTATGGGGTTGCCTTTTTCCAGTACCTATCCCCGGGGTGGAGCACCAAATTTTTCCTTCCAGCTTACACAGGTCCATTTGGGTACCGTTTGCCCAACATTCTCCTGCGTGCAACTCCGGAGGGCAGGCAATCTATGGCTCGGTTCGCGAGACAGTTGGGCACTGCTCACACTTCCCCAGGGAGGTTGTCCCCGGAGGCGCCTCGGGGCCCGTTCTCTCGGTCCAGCACATGGCTAGGTTCAGGATCGTCAGGATTCCCCACAATCGCATCCCTCTGCCATTCCCTCCGCCCGTATAGGAACATACGGCGGGGATAACCATCTTCTCGGCAGCAAGGACTGTCTTCAGGGGCCCTTGACGTTCTGATGGCAAACCTCCTTTTAAAGGTTGCCCACCGAGATGCCTTGATCGTGCCGCTCCTGCACGGTACTTTTACGTTCCGGCGGCACTCTATTATTAGAGGTTCCGCTTTACAGTCCAAATGGCCTCGTAATCCTTTTTGAAAAAATCGGAACCACTCAGGAGAGTCGAGTTCCAAGATACCCACCCGGGTAGCAAGTGCTAGAAAAAGGTTGGTCTGTTCTAATTCCTCTTTGTAACACGCGGCACACAACCCTTTCGGTTTTTGCCCTCCCAAACAATGAGTCACCCACGTTTGTTTACAATATGCACACTTAAAATGTACAAAAGGAAAACAATAACATTCAAAATTGGTGCAACTTATCCTGTCTTCGTTGCTCATTGGTTGTTCCGCTGAAGCCTGATTTTCAAATCTCCCGGAGGGGTTACAATTTTCCACTCGGGGGAGTCGCGAACCGAAACTTTCTTCACTCGGGAAGAGTGTGTCCAGCCCTTTTCAGCTGTGCGAACCGCGGTGTCTGTAGTCAGGAGGACGAGGAATGGTCCTTCCCAGTGGGGACTGAGGGGTTGCTCTTTCCACACTTTGATCAGTACCTTGTCCCCTGGTTGAATTTGGTGGATCGGAAATCCCAACGTGCTGCTTTGAGGAATCAATCCTCTTCTCCTTAACTCCTGTAAGTTTTTATTTATAGAAATGAGATAAGGTTGGAGTTGAACATCCTCTGTTTGAGGATGTTCAACCGGCATACCATGCTTGTACGGCATTCCATACAACATTTCAAAGGGGGATAGTCCTGTTTCTGAGTTCGGCATGGTTCTTATATTCAACAATGCCAAGGGGAGACATTTGACCCAGGACATTTTTGTTTCAATTGTCAATTTGGATATTTGTGACTTCAATGTCTGATTCATTCTTTCCACTTGCCCCGAGCTCTGAGGGTGCCAAGGAGTATGATATTGCCATCTGATCCCTAACGCATCGGACAACTGTTTGATAATTTTCGAGGTGAAATGTGTACCCTGATCCGAATCAATATGGTCTACAATACCATACCTAGGAATTATTTCCTCCAGTAGAATTTTAGACACTGTTTGAGCCGTGGCCTTAGCTCTGGGAAAGGCCTCTACCCAATGTGTCAATTTATCTACTATAACTAATAAATATTTATTTCTGCCAATTTTCGGTAATTCCGTGAAATCCACTTGGATTCTTTCGAATGGTCGATATGAGATTGGCCGACCTCCCCAATTGGTTTGCCGAAAATTCGCTCTGTTTACCTTTTGGCATATCACACATCCCTGTACCTCTTGTTTTGCAAGCTCGAAGATTCCCTTACACCCGAAGAATTTTAAAAATTGTTCAGCCAATGCCCTGGTTCCCCAATGGGTTTGTGCATGTAGTCTTTTGAGTATCCCTTTTGCTATTCCCTTCGGGACCAACTCCCTCCCGTCAGGTAACCACCATTTACCCTCTTTGAAATGTCCCCCTACCTTTTTGAAGTCTTCCTGCTCCTTTTCTGAAGGAAGCACTGAAACCTCTGGGGGTTCCCTTGGGACTAGCTCAGAAATACTTACGGTTAACAATGCCGCTCTTTTCGCCTCTTTATCTGCTAAATTGTTTCCCCTTGTATGGAATTGTCGTCCGGTCTGGTGTCCTTTTACATGAACCACAGATATCTCCAGTGGCTCCCTGACTGCTTCTAAAATTTGTCTAATTATTTCCTCATGTACCAATCCTTTTCCTTTAGTGTTGATCAGACCCCTTTCTTCCCAAATTTTCCCGAAGGTATGTACTATCCCAAATGCATATCTTGAATCGGTATAGATGGTTCCCCTTTTTCCCTTCAAGCCTTTGAGGGCTTTTAGGAGAGCAAAAAGTTCACAAGCCTGTGCTGACTAATTTGCTTTTAGGGGACCCGATTCTACAGTCTGTCCTGTTATACCATTTATGATGGCATAACCCGATTTACGTTTTCCCTCCATCATTCTCGAGGAACCATCGATAAACCATTTTTCTCCTCCTTCCAATTCCTGATCCTCCAGATCGGGTCTTACTTTAGTTTGTAATTCCACTGTTTCAATACAATTATGTAGTAGCTTTCCCGTTGGTTCCCCGTACAAAAATTGCGCAGGGTTTTGTGCAGAGGTTGTCCTTAATTCCAATCCTGGCGAACTGATTAACATGGCTTCATATTTCAGAAGCCTTGAATCGGTCAACCATTTCTCCGCTTTTTGTTGTAAGATATTTCTTACATCATGTGGAGTATAAACTATCAGGGGAGCTCCAAACGTTACCTTTTTGGCTTCCCCAACCAACAGTGCTACTGCCACAATTGCTTGCAGACACGTGGGCCAGCCCCGACTGACTGGATCTAGGATTTTGGACAAAAACCCTATAGGTTTCTTCTTTTCTGCCCATTCCTGGGTTAAAACTCCTTGTGCTGTTTGTCCACTTATGTCGACAAACAGTTGAAACTCTTTTCTGATGTCTGGTAATGTTAAAACTGGAGCAGTGACAAGGGCATTCTTTAGTTCTTGAAATTTAATTTCGTCTTGCCCTGTCCATTTTAATCGATCTGTATTTAACCTTTCATACAGAAATTTCACCTTTTCACTGTATCCCTCAATCCACTGTCTGCAATATCCCATGAGCCCTAAAACTTGCCTAATTTGTCTCTTGGTTTGTGGGGCAGGAAGTTCAAGGATTCCCATCACCCTCTCGGGATCTAATTTCTTTTTCCCTTGTGATATCCAATGTCCAAGATATTTTACTTCGGGCTCAGTGAATTGCAGCTTGGATTTAGACACTTTCAACCCCTTTTGTCCCAGAAAATTCAGCAGGGAAATGGTACATTTCTTCACCTGCTCTTCCGTGATCCCGGCGATTAGCAAATCGTCTACATATTGTAACAGTTTTGTCCCTTCCTCTGGAGTGAATTGGGTGAGTAGCTGCTCTAAGGCTTGTCCGAACAAGTTCGGAGATTCAACGAATCCTTGTGGAAGGACCGTCCACCGCAATTGCTGATTTCGATTGGTATCTGGGTCCTCCCACTGGAAAGCGAAAAAATCCCTACTCCCTTCATCTAGAGGACATGTCCAGAAAGCATCTTTTAAATCAATTACACTATACCATACATCCTCTGGTGAGAGTCTGTTTAGTAAAGTGTAAGGATTTGCTACTACCGGAAACCTGGTTCGGGTTCTAGCATTTACAGCTCTCAAGTCCTGAACCAATCGGAAGTTCCCATCGGCTTTCTTTACTGCCAGGATGGGGGTGTTATGTGGGGACATGCAGGGCTCGAGCGTGCCTCCTTTAAGCAGCTCGTCAATTATTAATTTCAAACCCTTCCTCCCTTCGGCGGGGATGGGGTATTGTCGGATCCTTATCGGATTCTCTGGATTCTCAATTTCAATTTTGATGGGAGCAATATCTAATTTTCCCACTTCCCCCTTTGAGTGCCATACTCGGGGGTCAATTTCCTTTTCATCTTTTGAAGTTAAATGCAACACCTTCACTACTAATTCTGAATTTTTCACAATGATATTTATTCTTAAAGCTATAATCATATCTCTTCCCAATAGGTTGTAGTCGGCTTCTTCTACAAGCAACAAATTTCTTAAACATATCTTATTTTCTGACTCGATTTCCACCTCCTTGATTACCGAGACTTTGAATGGATCTCCTTTTGCGCCAATTACAATTACTTTTTCTTTACTCGTTTCACACCCTATAGGCAATTTCTGCAGGGTGCTTCTCTCAGCCCCGGTATCAACCAGGAAACTCATTTCCTGGCGGTGGGGACCTACCTTCAATTTTATCAAGGGCTCCTTTGCTGTTACTGTCCCCATTTGGAAGAGCCCAAGACCCCCCTAATCTTCTTTAAATATTTGTTCATCTTTTATTCGTTTCCTGCAATCCTTTTTTATGTGTCCTACTTTCTTACAGTAGAAGCACTCAGGAGGATCCTTTCGAGGAGGAGTTTCCTCCTTTTGGGATCCTTTTTGTTTTTTAGGTATCGGCTTTCCCTGTTTCTGTTCGTGTTTTTGAACTTCTTTTACTGCAGCCACTAATATTTTGGCTTGAAGTTTCTGTTTTTCGTCTTCTCTCCTCATATAAACCTTCTGAGCTTCCCTTAGAAGCTCTTGGAGACTCTTCTCCTGCCATCCATCAATTTTCTCCAATTTCTTCCTAATGTCCTCCCATGATTTAGCCACAAACTGCGTTTTCAGCAGGACCTCCCCCACCGGAGAACTGGGATCAGTCCCGGAATAAATTTGCAGACTTCTCCGCAGCCTTTCTACCCATTCGGTAGGGGATTCCTCTTTTCCCTGACATTCCCCAAATACTTTGCTAATGTTCTGTCCTCTGGGGACCGCCTCTCTTATTCCTTGCACGATGATATTCCTCAAATCCATCATGCTTCTTCTCCCTTCTTCGGTCTGGGCACTCCAACTCGGGCTTACGCTCGGCCACTTTTGGTCACCGGGTGTTCCCTGCGGGTGCCGCCTTTCCCAATCCCTGATGCCCGCCTGTTTAATCATCTCTCTCTCTTCCTGGCTAAACAGGGATCTCAGGATGGCCATGAGATCTTCGTAGGTGTAAATACTACTCCCTAGAAAATCGTCTAATCTTTCGGCCACTCCAAATGGGTCATCTAGCAGTCGCCCCATTTCTTTTTTGAACGCTCGTACATCCCCTGAGTTAAGGGGCACGTTTACAAATCCAATTACTCCGGGGGCGGTTGGCACTTCCCTGAGAGGGAACATTCGATGCCCATTTTCTGTCTCTCCCCATTCTCCATTCCCTATTTTTGATTTCCACCGAGTCCTGCTTGCAGGAGGGGAACTGGAGTTTGCGGGAGGGTTTCCCCTCATTGCTGGCGGGATGTCTGCCGCAGCTAAGTGACTCAGAGGGTTCCCTTCGGATACTTTCGGTGGTCCCAGCTGTGGTGGCCGGACCGGGATTTGTGGAGGGGGTAAGCCCCATCCTTGCGTCAACACCGACTCCAAAGAGGGTGCGGTGGCTGGGTTTTCTGCAGGTGGGGGGGTAGTGAGGGTTTCTGGCACTACTCCCGGTGGTTGAGGGGAGCGTGCCTCTGCTAGTTGCCCCATGGAACCCTCGGGTGCTGATGGTACTACTTGGTCCATCACCGGAGGCTCTACTGGCCCGCGGTACGGAGGGGGTAAGTGATCCAGGGGTTCCCAGGTCTCTGTCTTATGTTCATTTTTCTGTTTCACTGGAAACAGCCGCACTCTGGTATTTAACCAGAGTTTGGCATACTCTTTCTCCTCGCCGTCTGGCGAGACCTTTTTCTCTACGTGTGCGAGTAATTCCCTGCACGTCCATTTATCAAATGTTCCCAATACTGGCCAAGTGAGACATTTTCTCAATTCTTGTCCTCCCCAGATCTCGGCACAGTAGTAAATCATTTTTGCCTTTGATTTTTCTCGTCTCTCGGGACAAATTTCCCAATTTCTCAACATCCACCCTAAAGGACTCTCTGGTGGGATGTCTAGCATTTGCTTTGATTCTTCTGATGGACTTTTCTCGTTATCTAGTTTCTGCGTTTTACTTTTTCTCTGTCCCATTTTCTTACGATTCTTACCTGCTCTGCGTTGTGTTCGTCTTTTTCTTCGTCTGAAAGTCCTAGATCGCACCAATACTTACCTCTCGATTAGCTGTACCGGGGTTTTCTCGATGTTCCGACTTTCTAAATCTTTTGGCTGAGAGAGTTTACCAGTTCCAGAGCTCGACTGGACGTCCCTTCCTCTCTCAGCCCCCTTTGATCGGTCCCCTGAGACTCCCTTTAGCCTCAGGCTTTACGAGTAAGGAAAGAGAGACACTTTCACACAGAATCGCTTCCTTCGCGGCCGGCCAATTCCCTCGCGGGAGGATGGAAACGCGGCCTTGAAGTCCACACTCGCTTCGTGACCAGGTCACGTCTCTCACAAACTCGCCCGATCACCCGCTCAACCTCACAGTACTTACAGCAATTTTCCTGCGAGGGCGTCTTCGTGCACGTATGACTTTTTATGAGCTACCAAGCCGCGGCTTTCCCGAAGGCTCCTGCCTTCCCGAGCTCTCTGGATCCGTTCCTCTTTATTATGGTTTTTCCTCAGCCTAAATTTGGTTCGGCAATCGGAGCGAACTGCGGAGGGTCTCTGCTCCCCAGGCCGCTGAAATCAGCGGGGGTACCCCCCTGGACAGCGAGATTCTCCCACAGTTTCTTCCGATCCGAGTCACGGCACCAATCTGTTATAAATGCAACGGCAAATTAAAGATTAACAAAGATTAATTTATTATAAATTAATAAAGCAACAAACAGTGAGGAAAAAAACCACAATAAATGGACAGCGCAGCGCTGGGTGGACAGGGTCTATACGCAAGGTATAGGTGCTCCCAAATCCACGTCTGAGGGTCCCATGGCCTGGGTTTTTATAGGGATTTTATGTCCCCAGGCTAGAATTCCAACCAGTTTCCATTCACCAAATGTCCCTGATTGTCGGGTGAATGGATTTCCTGGCCTAGAACATTGAGTCAGTAAGTATCCGGGCAGAGTCTCCTCAAATGTAAAGTGAGTCTGTATGTATTTTAACATATTTCATCACAGCGGGATTGAGAGATCCGGGCTGGTGTCGATGGATATCTCAGAGGAGTAGTCTCTTCTTTGTCTTTCTTGATTGAGTTTCTGTAGTATGGGTTTGGCAGGTGTGGTGTTCGATTCTGGCAACGACCATCTTCCTGGGGCTCGTCCCCTTTTGTCTTGCTTGATGGTCTCCGGCCGAAATCGGCCGGGCGTTGCCTTTCTCTGGAGGTAGACTTTTAGGCTGGTTCTTTTGTTTCTGTGATGGCCTGTGTCCTGTCTTTTCCTCCGAGTTGATGAGTCTGCTGAAACCTGTTATCTGGGGGGGTTCTTTTGCAATTCGTGGTTTTTGGAAAAGGAATTCTATCTCGACCGGGAGGAGAATTCCTTATTCCATACTTACATTTAGTTATAATTATACATACTTTATTTAAACTTCTTATTCCGAATTTTTATTTACCCAATTCTTTATTACAATGGTGCTGAAGCAAGAAAAAACCAAGAGGGGAGAAGAAGGAAAAAACCAAAAGGCAACAGGAGCTCATGACAGACCCACTGTGCCGCATGGCCCCTGTGTTGATCACCCCTGATGGAAGGAAGAGCAGCCCCTGGCCCCAGCCCCACCCAGAGTCCTGGGCCACCCTTCACCCTTCGTCATATTCCTGAGTCGGGGGGCTACAGTGACAGCTCCAGACACAAACCAAAACTGAACTGGCTCTGGGTACGAACCATCCCCAAGACAGGACCCCAGCACCTTTCAGAGCCATTTCCCAGGGGCCCTCTGTAATTCACCCCTGAGCAGCCTGAAGCCTGCTCCCCTCAAGGCCAGGGTTGAAGGTTTTCTGGCACTTTTCCTACTGTCACCAGAGATTTTAAGTTCAGTGGCCATGTGGGTGAGATGGCTACCAATGGGCGCTGGGCTGGAGAGACCCTCTGTGGTAATGAGCAAGAGATCGCGGAGGGCACCTGTCCAAGTTGGCTCCCAAAATCTCCAGTCCCCCTTGAAGGGCCACCAGGATACCCCAGGCACAGCTGTGGGCAGGGACAAGGTGGATTTTCCCCCTGATTTGGGGTGGGTCCCGAGTGTGCAGGGAAGCAGCTCCTGGGAAGAAGCATGAGTGGGGTGAGGAGGAGCTGCACTGGCAGCTGGAGCAGGAACACACCTCAGAGCCCGTGTGGCCGTGCCGGGCGTTGGGGCATGTGAGGAGTTGGGGAGTGTGTCTGGGGAGTGTGGGGTGCCCTGGGGGGAGTGTGTGAGCGCTGCCTCCGGTTGCTGGGAGCAGCAGGCTGGGCCAGACAGCGAGCAGGGCAGCCGTGGGACTGGGCAGAGGGCGCAGGATGCAGGCAGGGGTGTCGGATGGGCAGAGGGGCTGTGCCAGTGCTTGAGGGAGCCTGGAGTGCTCCTTGCTCTTGTGTCATGAGGGGTTCTGGTGGGAGGATGTGGGCAATGGTGAAGGCAGCAGCTTGTCCAGGGCAGGTTGTGTGGCTGAGTGAATCCGGGTGTACCTGTGTGTGTGAGAGTCTGTGTGTCTGCCTGTGTCTGTGTCTGAGAGTGTCTCTGTGTGTATGCCTGTGCGTGTGTCTGTTTCTGTGTGTGTGTTTGTGTTTTCGTCTCTATGTGTCTCTCTGTGTGCTTGTGAGTGTGTGTGTGTCTCTGTGTCTGTGTGTCTCTGTGTCTGTGTTTGTGTCTCTGTATCTGTGTTTGTGTCTTTGTGCCTGTGTGTCTATTTCTGTGTGTGTCTCTGTGTATCTCTGTGTTTGTGTCTCTGTCTGCCTTGTCTCTGGGATAAAGACTGAGCTTCAGGGTTGATCCTGCACAAAGGAAAGCCACAGGCACATCCAGTGTGCTGGGAAGGGGACCCTGGCTCTTGTGCCATCCCAGGCCTGGCTCCAGCAGCCGGGTGGGAGCAATCCCCAGGGCCGCAGCTGCTGCAGAGCCTCTGCCAGAGGCTGGGGCCTCTGCCTGCACCTTAGGGAAAGTCTCTTTTCTTCCTCCACAGCCATGGCTTCGCAGGAGGGCACACAGGAGGGGGATACAAAGGCAAAGCTCCTGGCAAAGGCATTTCAGGATGAAGGGCTGGATGCTGGATACTGGCTGCCCAAAGTGTCGCAGATCCTGGGAATTGAGTGCAGAGAAGCCCTGCAACATCTGGTGTACGAAGACTACCTCAAGCTGGAGTGTGAGGTAAGGCACCCCTGGGAGAAGAAGGCACTCCAGAAACTCCTGAAAATAAGAGATGACAAAAGAACCAGTAAAGATGTGCAGAAGGAGCACTTGGAGAAGAGAAAGGAGAAACAAGAATTGGCCAAAGAAGCCCTGAATGATCTGACAGAAATGCTCAACAGCCGCAGCCACAGCCAGGATGCTCTGAGGGAGAAAGCAGAGACTGTGTGGCAAGCCATGGAGATTCCCAAAGAGTTCTGGCCAGCACCAAAGGAACCCTTGGCGGATATGCTGGAGAGCATCCAGAAGCAGCTGGAGCAGCAGGAGTTGTCAGCAGGCAAGAGAGAGAACATCCCTGACGCGGAGGTGCTGAGGCGGGCATCAGGGGGACTGGCCCTGCAGGGCATCTACAGAACCAGCAGACCTGGAGATGCGCTGGCAAAGCGAGATCAGCTCCTTAGGGTTCCTGAAGGATTCCAGCTTGCTGGTCCAGAGCAAGGATCGCTCCTTGAGAGGAAGGACTTCTCCTCCTCTGCAGCAGAATCCTCTTTCACCAAGTCCATGGAGCAGCTGGGGTTCAGCATGAGTGTTTCTGCCAAATTCAAGTTCTGGGGAATTAATCTGGGAGCAGGTGTAGATGGCAGCAGCTCCTTGTGGTCACAGGACACCCACCAGTCCCGCTCTGAGCAGAGCTACTTTTGCAGCACCAGGTACCAGTACCTCCCTCTGGCCTCCTGCTACTTCCAAAGGCATCAGCTTTGCCTCTCGGATGCGGCTCTGAGGGAGCTGCAAGACATGGAGCAGCTTTTGAGCTCCACTCAGGAAGAAGACAACCCCACCTTGCTGAATAGCATGTGTGAGAGGTTCTTCAGCAGGTTTGGGTCCCACGTAAACCAGGGTCCCCTCCACTTTGGGGGGATATTCTGGTGGAAGGCGTCTACGGAGGGATTCCGAGAGGAGCAGAGGGAAGAGATGAAGCGACAAACGTCTGAAGCTCTGAACAGCTTTGTCAGGGCCAGCTGGGGTGGCTTCCTGGCAAGTGCTGCGGGGGCCCTGGATGTTTCTAAATCCAGCTCAAAGGCTTCTGTCCTGGGAAGAGCCGGAGAGGGTTCCCATACAGCGATTCAGCTCTACGTGGTCAACACAGGGGGCCCACCAGACACAGCTTCTCTTCCTCAGTGGAGAACGGGGCTCGTGTCTGATAACACAACGTGGTGCGTTATCGACCGTGGGTTTGAGCTGATCCCAGTGTGGGATGTCATCCTGTACAATCACAGGTGGGATTTTAAGTCTGTGGGTCAGATGAGCAGAGCCCTCAGGGCTGCGTACAAAGCGCTGACGAATCTGAGTGTTGGCAGCATTTTTGGAGAGGAACTGGGCAGTGCAGTGCAAGAGGCCAGAGAATTCATCAGGACTCTGAAAGCCTGGAAGATCCCAGCGGATGAAAGGAAGCTTCTCATGCTGATGGAGCTAAAAGATGATCTGAATGCAAAAACCAGGAACCCCAGTGTGTGGATCAATGTGTGCCTGTCAGACAAAGCCCTGCAGGACTTCCTGGTGAACACCGTGCGGAGTTGCCAGGAGTCACCTCCAGAAAACACCAGATTTATCAAGGTAATATTGAAAAGCCTCCTGACTCCACATATCTACTCTGTCAAGGACTTCCCTGAGGCTTCCTTCATTATGCAATGGATCTTCCAGACTGAACACCCACTTCCCAAATCTCCCAAAGTCTCTGAGCTTGAAGACCTCATCAAAACACTGCAGCAAATGAAGGAGCACATCCATGCTGTCTCCTACGCACCAGGAAGCTCTGCTTCCGCCATTCATGATGCAAAGCGAGAAGCGACCCAGACCAGCAGCCTCGCCATTTATTCATTACTCCAGTGTCTCCAGGAAAAGGCTCAGAAGGACATGGAACTGTTGGTGCTCTTGATTGTGAGCAGCACAGGGTACCAGGTGGAAAGCAGCACTTTTCAGCACCTCCTTGGACACCCGGAAATTGAGTACATGGCCAAGGAAATGGAAGCGGCGCACAAGGAGTACATGAACCTGAAGGAGCAGCATGCTGACAGAGCTGAGGCCTCTCTTCTGCTGAAGGGTCTGACAGTGACACCAGAAAGTCAAGGGCTGTCCCCTGAGCAGAAGAGGGAGCGTTTAATTTTCATGGAAGATCACATGAAAGGCTTGTGGTCCACACGGATAAAGAATCTGCTCCAAAAGCATAGTGGAGGTGAAGACTGGGAGAGGCTGGAACAGGACTTGCATTCCTTGATCAGTGGGTGCTTGGATGGCAACGGGAATGAAGAGAGGTTGCAGAACATAATCAGAGACCTGAAAGGCACTTTTTCAACATCTGAACTCCCTAGCCAGTCTCAATCCACCTCAGACAGCAGCCAATCCAAAGCAAATGAAGCCATTCCAAAGCAGGAGTTCCTCCAGCTGCTCAAGCGCCTGGGACTGGAAAGTCACTATCCAAGAAGAATGGGGATGGGAGATTTCCACAACATCTGCAGGACATGTCTGCAGGACAGCCAGCCCAGCCAGGACACGGAACTGCCAGGTTACTTCCTGCAAAAGCTGTTAACTGTGGATTACCAGGTGAGGTACCTGACTTGCTGGGATGAGAGCATCCCTGGCCTTGCATCTGTGCCACTAACTACAAAAGAAGAGGATGAACTGTCAGATTCCTTTGATAACTTTCTTGATGATTTGGACGAAACAGCCCCTGAATGTGTGAGCAGGGACAGCCATGTGCACCCCATGGACCTGCAGATGGCCATTTTCCACTGCGCTGATGACTTCCTGAGACAAACCCTTGCAACCAAGCTGGCCTTCTGCCAACTGGCGCTGCCTCTGCTGGTGCCCAACCCGTGCACTTCACGCATCGAGTTCCCACTCTACACCCTCAGCCAAATCCACAGGAGCTGGAAAGAGGTTGAGAAGTCAGGAGAGCAGGCCCAAACAAAGAGTTACAACAACAAACTCATCTTTCAGACACAGACACCCATCGTGTCCTTCATCCGCATTGGCAGCTCGGCCTCCTCTTCCAAATCTCAGCTCCTGAATGCTCTGCTGAGCAAACGCAAACACGACACTTTCTTCCACCGCCACTGCAGAGGCAGCACCAGGGAGCGTTTGCTGATGGAAGGGGTGGTGGAGATCGCTTGGTACTGCCCCCGTGGAAGCCCCGATGACACCTTTGAGCGCTGCGTGGCTTTCTGCAACCTGCATGGAGATGCCAGGGATCACAAAGCACAGCTGCAGTTCCTGCAGGAGATATCTGCTGTCAACGTGGCTCTGGTGTCCGATTCGGAGCACATGGACAGCAGGGGGAAAAAGCTTCTGCAGGACCTGTGGCAGTCACAAAGGCCTTTGGTTTGTCTTCTCACAGAAAAAGAGAAAGTTGCACCTGGACGATCAAGTACAAAAATAAAAATTGGGATCAGGAACAGAAACGAAGCAGAACTGGTGATCCAGCTGAGCAAAACAATTGGGAATCTCCTGGCAGGATCTAATACATGTTTCAGCCTGGATGCCTGCGTGGGCAAATCTCGCCAGCACGGATTCATAGTGGATGCAGATCAACCCGGGTGTGTGGCAGCCAAAGCAAAGGCAAAGGAGCTGGTGGAGCTTCTGAAGAAAGAGAAGCTATCAGAGATCAAATCCCAGCTGCTGCCGCTTCAAGGAGAACTGTGGTACCAGTGGTGCAAAAAGGACAAAGAACTCACTCGCTTGCAGGAGAAGGGGAACAAGAGCATTGAGCATCATCGCAGCCAAATTGAAAAAGAAAAGAAATCACTAAGAAGAAAGCAACTTGAGCAAGCTTTCCCCCTCAACCCACTGATGGAATCATTCCTTGGCTTTCTCAAGGGCCAACCAGCAGATACCAAGAAATATTTCCTGCAGTGGATGAAGGTCTTCATGGATGAGCTGTCCTGTGGTCGCCTTGAAAAACTGAGAAGAGACTATCATGAGTTATGGTCTGAAATCTCGACAGGAAAGAAAAACCAGGAAAAAAGCAGTGTGAATGCTGAGTTGGTGAATCAGCTGGATTCCATCTCTGATGAAATTAACAATTCATCCATTGGCCTGGAGCACCTTCTGAGAGAGGTAGGGCAGATTTATGAAGCTCTGCAATTAATGGAGACAAATAATAGCAATTTTGCCAAACTGCCGGAAATTGCAGCAGAACTGATGGTTTTGGGTTACCCTGTGGAGCTGATGGATGGGGACGCTTCTTACCTGCCCTTGCGCTGGGTGGGAGCCATCTTTGACAGCTTAATGGAGAGGCTGGGGGACAAACGAGTGTTTGTGCTCTCCGTGCTGGGCATCCAGAGCACAGGCAAGTCCACCCTGCTGAATGCCATGTTTGGTCTGCAGTTCAGCGTCAGCGCGGGGAGATGCACCCGCGGAGCCTTCATGCAGCTCATCCCAGTGGGCGAGGAGCTGCAGCAAGACTTGGGCTTTGATTTTGTGCTGGTGGTTGACACCGAGGGGCTCCGTGCTATTGAGATAGCCAATAAACAGTCCCTGAACCATGACAATGAGTTGGCCACCTTTGTCATTGGTGTTGGCAACATGACTGTGATCAATGTGTTTGGAGAGAACCCATCGGAAATGCAAGATGTTCTCCAGATCGCTGTGCAGGCTTTCCTGAGGATGAAGAAAGTCAATCTTTCCCCCAGCTGCCTCTTTGTCCACCAAAATGTGGGAGAAGCAACTGCCAAGGAGCAGAACATGGAAGGCCAAAGGCGTTTGCAAGAAAAGCTGGATGAAATGACCGTGATAGCTGCCCAGCAGGAATTCTGTGACATCTTGTCCTTCAGTGATGTCATTGGCTTTGATGTGAACACCCACATTCACTACTTTGCTCACCTGTGGGAAGGAAACCCCCCAATGGCACCACCCAACCCCACCTACAGCCAGAACGTCCAGCAACTAAAGAGCAAAATCCTCCAGGCTGCCAAGAAGCAGTCACAGCACAGCATTTTGAGGCTCTCGAGCCTGAAGGATCGTATTGGTGACCTCTGGAATGCTTTGCTGAATGAAAACTTTGTTTTCAGCTTCAAGAATTCCCTGGAGATTGCTGTGTACAGGAAACTGGAAAGTGCCTTTAGTCGGTGGACGTGGAAGCTGAGGAGTCACATCTTAGACATACAGATGAGACTGGACAACCGAATTCGGAATGGGGACTTGCAGAATGTCACCAGAAAAGACCTTGAAGAGCTGGTGCAAAAGACAATTGATGGCATTGAGAAAGAAGTGGAGAAGTATTTCAGTGAAGACAAAGACCATGAGACACTGATCCAGTGGAAATCAGGCACAGAGCTGAAGCTGAAAGAACTAAAAGAGACTCTTCTCCATGAAACGAAGAAGAAATGTGAGAGTCTTATAGAGCTACAGAAGGAGCAGAGGAAACTGGATGCAAGGAAGTTGGAATATGAAGATGAGCTCCTGAGAAGGAGTAGGGAGCTGGCTGTGACTCTGAAAGGGAAGAGCCTGAGTGAGAGAGAACTGAGAGACAACTTCACTCTTGTCTGGAACAAGTGGATTGCCGAAGTCTCCAGTGCCGCTCGTCCTCAGGAACGGGTGAATATCGATGCAGAGATTGAAGAAGTTCTTCTGGAGCACTTTAAGGAGCCAGGTTTCCATGCACGGATCAGGTCATTTCCCAAAGGCAGTGGATTTTCTTTCGACTTAGAGAAACATGTGATGAAAAGAAAATATTTTTATTTCTTCACTAAGAAGATTTCTGATGCTGATGTGATCACCTTGCAGCACATCACAGACAACATCATAGCGTGTGTGAAGGCAAACATTGATAAGAAGGAACAGGAGAAACGGGATTACAGTCGAAATTTTATCCATGAAATACTCAATGAAGTACAGAACGGTGTGAACTCCGTCCCCAGCCATGCCAAATGTACTTTTAACAGAGAGTACAGCATAGCTTTGTCTCTGTATCTGTGCAAAATGGCAGGGGAAAGGTTTAAAGCCATGCACGAAGCATTCCAAAAGGCAAATGACCCAGTTGTGTACCTGAGCAGTAAGAGAGAAGAGTTCTTCCAATGTTTCCAGATGTCCTGCCAAGGAGCCACTTCAATCACAACTTTTGCTGTTTTCCTTTGTGACAAGATTGAAGCAGCTCTTCGCCGTGCGGTCTATGAGAGGACGTCTAAAGCCATCGCTGAGGACATGCAGGGCAAATTCCCAGATTTCAGGGGCAACAGAGCCAATCTGGAAGTTTGCATCCTGAGATACCTGGCAGAACAAGAAAATTTTGAGTATTTCGTACAATACCTTAATTTTCCAAAAGAATTTTTTCAGAAATACATTGAGATACAAGTTCAGAATTACTGTTTAGGTAAGAGTGGGAGTCTGGAGAACTTTTTAGATTGCTCCCTTAATCTTCTCTATCGAAACATCCTGTCAGCTGTTTCTTTATCAACCCAAATTGTCAAAGACAGAAAAGACGGAGAGGGCAAAGTCTCTCTTTGGCTGGATGAATTTTGCAGGGAACTGACAGAAGTGATCAACTTGCCCAGAAGTGACTTGAAAGGCATCGAGCACCAAGAGGTCAAAGATACTGAGTTCCTGAGCAGTGCCATGGCAGAAGCTCTGGATGACCTGAGGGACAGGCTCAGGAAAGAATTTGCTGGTGCTGATATGAACTCGTTTGCAACACAGCCTCACACCATCCTGGTGGAGCAGTTTTCGGGGTGCTGGGAGCAGTGTCCCTTTTGTGGGGCTGTCTGCACAAGCACCATGCAGAGACATGATGGAGACCATCAGCTGGTCTTCCATCGCCCAGAAGCTTTGGTGGGAGGTCAGTATTATAAGACAGACGAGCTGGTCATTGATATTTGTTCCAGCCTTGTTGCAAGCGATGTCTTATTCAGAGTTGGTGACAATGAATGGATCCCCTGCAAGACATACCGTGATGCTGGACCTCCTTTTTCCAATTGGAATATTCTTCCTGATTCATCCATGCAGGCGTACTGGAAATGGTGTGTGTCTCATTTTAGGACACAGCTGGAAGCTTTGTACAATGGTAAATTTCAGGGCAAAGGAGAAATCCCTGAGGCATGGCAGAGAATTTCCAAGCAGGAAGCATTGGCCGAGCTGGACAGGCATTAGGCCACATCCATGGGAAGGAAGAACCACAAGGGCTTTGCAGTTCAGGAGAACTTTGCAGCAGGCTCTCCACAAATTCAGTTACAATGATGATGTTCTCAAGCCCACTGAAGACAATGGTATCCAACTGCTCCCAAGTTTGGTGAAATAAGTCGCGTTACTGTGGCCGTTGCTCAGGAACTCCCTTGCTTGACGAGAAAGCCAGAATCCTCTTGCCTTCTTGCCATAGACATTTCCCTCTGCTTTGTCCTAGAGCCAAACCAAAGCCCCTCCTTGTGGCGATCGGCCTCATGGCCAAGCGTGAGCCTGAGCACCCCTTGGATCAGGTGCTGTGACACAGGAAGAGACAGTGCCCCCAAGGCTGTTTTCCTTCAGCAAGGCGGTGTCCTGCTCAGAGAAAGGGCTGCAGGACCTGAGGTCAGCTCCACGCTGGCTGCAAGTTGGGCTGCTTGGATTTTGGGTGTCATCCTTCCCTCCCTCACTGCAGCCTCCTGGATCAACTGAGGCCCTTCTCCCAGCAGGAGCCGTTGTGCCTCTGGGCTCAGGAAAGCAGGGACACGATGGCCCTGGGGCTCAGGCAGTGCTTTCACTCCCAGTCTTGGAGGTGCTGTGTCTCTGTCCAGGGCAGCTGCTCCTGCTCAGGTGCCTGGGGCTGCTGCCCTTCCCTGCAGCCCTCAGGCCTGCAAGGAGCTGCTCCTGCCCTTGGCCTCACTGCTGAACAAAAGCCTTGGGAATGCCCCATGTGGAGAATCCTGCCTGCCAGCACCTTCCACAGCAGCCCTTGGGGCAGTGCTGGTGCTGTCCAGGCAGGCTGGTGGCACTGGAGCCGTGCTCTGGAGAAGGTGGCACCAGCTGGCTCTGGCCCAGGCAGGCGTGGAGGCTTTTGCTGTGCAGGTGCTGCAGCCCCGCTGGCAATGCGAGGGCCAAGCCCTGCTGGAGAGCTGGCTGAAGGGCTGCTTCAGCCTCATGCCCTGCAGGCTCTGCTAATAAAGGAGTTGATTTGGACCTCCCTGCTCTGTGTCCCCTTTGTGTTCAGGGCAGCCACAGCTGGGGGTGACTCGAGACAGGCAGGGGACAGGGGGTGGCACTGCGTGAATTACTGAGGCCTGAACGACGGGCCCTGCCTTAGGCCTGAACGTTCGGCCCTGAGCCAAAGTTTCCCAGTGGGTGAACCTTTCCACCAAAAGTGATGTGTATCCCCTCATTAGGGAAGCATTATTAGCCATATGATAAATGTATCTGCTCATTAATGAAGCATCATTAACAATATGATCTATGAATGTGCTCATTAGTGAAACGTGCATTTATCTCTCCATATTTACAAATGGGACAAGATCCATGAAATCTGACATCTGTCCTTGTTTGGGGTTGTTGGATCAAAGACAACTCCCTTGGTTCCTGCTTTAGCCCCGGCCAGGCTTTGGGAGGAACCCAAGAGGAAAAAGAAAGGAGATGTTCCTGCACTAGAAGTGATGTCAGCTTGGTTATTGAACAATATAAGAACAGGACCCTCTCACAGTGCAGTTGGAAGCCTCGTTACCTGCAGGTGGACACCCCACAGTAATTCCCAGTTACCGAGAGGGGCTCTCTGTTCCTTCACTGTGACAGGGGCTCCCCAGCTGATGTGTGGAGCTGGAGGATGGTAAAGTCTTGGGGTAACTGGAGATGTAATGTGTGTCATCTCACTGTATGCAATCTTTTGTAGTAATGATGATGTGCCTTGCTGAGCTCATCCTTTTGTGATTCCTGGCAGTTTTGCACTACAGTAAATGACATCTCTTCCTTAAGTTGGTGCCTGTTTCTTTTGTGCTGAGCCTGCTGCCTGGCAAACACTGGGTGAGGGTCTGGGAGCTGGGGTGTGGCAGCAGAGGCTCTGCTCCATTCAGGGCCTCTGCTCCAGGAGCAGCTTCACTGTCTGCAGGGACAGCAGAGAGGGCAGGAAGCCCCAAACCACAACACCCAGGGCAACCAATGTCAGTGGCAGGTGCCAAGGGAGGCAGCGCTGGGAAGCAGGGCTGGCCTGTCACACACAGGGAGGGCTGAGAAGGTTGATCCCAGCAAGGGTCTGTGCTCTGGAGCTGCTCAGCTGTGAACGAGCAGGACAGAAGGGGAAGGGGCCCAAACTCTGCCAAGCCCTGCCCTGGTCCAGCTGACCCAGAGCCAGTGACAGGAGCCAGAGCTGGGCCATGTGTGCGTGTGCTGCAAGGGCTGAGTGCCAGGGACTGGGGACACCTGGGCTGGGAGGGGATTTGGGTGGCTCCTGGAGCCAGACTGGGAGTGGAGTTGACCCTGGCCATGGTGTCACCTCCTGGGCTGAGTGGGGAATGTCCCAGTGCAGCTCCTGGAGTGTTTGGGGGGGACCCAGTGCCACAGCTGGGTGCAGTGGAGAGGACCCAGTGCAGCAAGGGGGGATGGCCTCAGGCCTGGACTGGTGTCCCCGAGGCAGCTAGCTCAAAACTGCCAAATAAATTTGGCCATATCAGTCCCCCAAATTCAACCAGTCTAGAAATAAAACAAATCCCTGGATGGGGCAGGGATGGGTTGGATTCAGACCCAAGTACGGACCTCAGCCAGTGATGTTCAATCCAGAAAGCAGACACAGCACTGGTCACGGAGCTGGGCGGTGCTAAGGCCTTGGCCAATCAATTGTCTAGATCCGGGAGTTTTGAACCGACTATCTAAGGAGGTTACAAACAACGAAACACGTTGTTTGTGTGATGATCAAGACAGTACTCACATTATGATTTCCGTCTCCAACCCATGACTGCGCATATCACCTGATGACCCTGATGTGAGGACACAGCCAGCCAGCCAGGTAAGCAAGGGGAGACATAACAGCCTAACAGGATGTATAAAAATATGGTGAGCTGGAAGAGCCTCCAAAGACAGTGTGAAGAGCTGACCAAAACCGGCATGAATAGCTGACCAATAATCCAGATTCCCCTTGATAAATATCCTTTCGAAATAGAAAAAGGCACCAAAGAAATGTGAGGATATCTTTCACTAGAAGAAAAACTCATTGTCAAGGTATGGATTCTCCTTTTACCTAAATTGGGAGTAAAGTATATACAGCAGGCCTTGTTAGCCTTGCTAGCACATTGCTAGCCTTGCTAGCGTGGTCTTGGAACCACGGATTGAACATTGTAAAGCTTTGGGAAAGCTTCCCCAGACTTTCTGGGGAAGTCCAGCATAACAAATGAATGGCAATAGAAATGTCGCTAGGCCCTGTTTTCTGCTGAAACTCGTGCCAAGGACACAGAGTGAGGCAGAGTGGTGAGTGAAAAAGCAAAGGGGCAGCGGCCGTTATTCACTGGAGCTCCTCCACCGGTGCAGCTGTGACTGCATTGTTGGTGAGTTCACCCACGCAGCGACCACCCAAGCTGCTACCACAAGGTGCATCCACCGAATGCCCGGGGCTCCCTAAGCCTCAGCTACAGGAATCATCTTTAGGCTCCGCAACCCGTAATGCAGCACAGAGACTGCCTGCCAAAAGAACCCCAGCATGGAGGATAGCACATGGAGCGGGAGTCACTCATCCAAGATGTTATAAAAGAGGCTCAAGACTTTTTGATGTAAATTCAAGTCAGGCTCGTTGATTAAGACTGA
The DNA here is from genome assembly GCF_971803275.1 of Cyanistes caeruleus. NCBI lineage: Eukaryota > Metazoa > Chordata > Aves > Passeriformes > Paridae > Cyanistes > Cyanistes caeruleus. The sequence continues at coordinate 941,470 of NC_141702.1, read as the reverse complement.
GCTGCAGCTGAAAGAGGACATAGGCTAATCCTGTGTGCCCCACGCTACAAACCAGGATAGCAACGAAGTATACAAACAGGTTCTCCAACAGAAAAAGCCCCTGATAACACTCAGCACCCTGATTAATACCCTCCCTTAGTCATGGATTGGTCTGTTTTGGATCCTCTCCAGGACTAGTCACTTTCTCAGGCTCTGATTGGTTTATAGCAGCGTTCATCCTGGTCCAGTCATTTGTCCAGGGCATTCAATGATTGGTGGACTCTTCTTCCAATCATTACTCATGGTGCTGACAACATCTTCATTACTTCATGTTTCTAAATGTTCTATTTCAGGCCCCCATAAGCCCCCCCTTCTATTTCTTACCAATCCCCCATTCTGTCCACCTGACCCCAATCCAGTCTCAACCCCGAATATTCCGAAGTCCTTAACAATCCTGGTAACCATCACCTTAACAACTTTACACCATAATTAAACATAGTTAACTTTTATCCCTTATAACTTTGTAATTCATAACATCAATTAACACTCTAGTAATAACAACTCTAATTAACCTGCCAAGTTCAACAAGAAGATCACTTATAACAATTCCCCCCTGTAAAACTTTGATCAGGCTTTTAGCCCACATCAACAGTCTATTACACAGTCTCTTCATAATCCTGATAAAATTTTCACAGCTTCTGGTAGTTTTCATGTATTTCTTTCGCCGCTTCTGAGCTTTGGTCTTTTTCTGGACTTTCAATTTTTATCACCCAGAGGTTCTCAATTCTTTCATCAGTTAGATTCTTTTGTAAGCTCAGTTCAAGGGAGGTTTGGACAGCATTTGTTACATGATGCAGGGTCGATGGTAGGGTGCCACAACCTTCCCAGAAGTGTCTCCGGGAAAGCAGCTTCGGACAGCGCCACACACCCACACAGACACTCACACAGCCAGACAGATGTAGTTGGAGTCGATGGCAAGGAGTCGAGAGGGGCCTTTGTATGGGTTCCACGAGGAGAGCTTATTTCTTCTGACTCTGAAGGGTCCAGGAACAAAGAGCCCAGAACAGGGCTGTGCAACATGTTTTGTACTGGGGGTGGAGAGCAACTGGGACCAATGAGGTTAGGGCCAGGGGGTGGTACAGAGGAGGGTCCAGGGAGTTAGAGCAAATCAGTTCGAGGTAGGGGAGGGACTAGAGAACTTGGACCAATGGGGATCCAAGGACGAGAGAAGGTTCTAGAGATAGGGGAAGGCCCGAGGAAAGGAGGCAGGGAAGAGACCACCCATGGGAAGGGAAAAGGGGCTGGCCAACAGGCCAGGGGAAAGGGGTACATATATCATCAACAGGGAGACATCATAGGAGAGGCCTCAACCATTAAATCATAGTGACCTCCCTCCAAGGGAATTTAGCACTCTTCTCGATAGAGGGCTCACAAATCCCCACAGTTACAGTTCGATTCATACAAGGAATTAAGACAGGGAAGAAAAACAATACTTATTAGTGCACCTCCAGCAATTACCAACCATTTCTTCCACCCCTCTCCATTGAACAAATTGTCCCACCACTTCATTTTGATCAAGGGTGTCTGTCCACCTCTCAGCTGGTACATGGGCTAATTTTCTTATATTAGTAGTGATGTTTGTAAATACTTCACTCTGATCATCTATTTCAATTCAACACTCAGAAGAATTAGATTTCCCCACACACACCGCCCTCTTTGTCTAAGAGATAATCCAGTGCTAATCCTGTTCTGATATATCATCGCTCTCATTTGGTGAGACTGGACTGAGAGTAAATCGATGGCCAAAGATGATTGGTTTGAAATAATTTCTACTAATGCTTGTAGACGGATGATGCAATTTAGCATATATATAGGGGTTCTGCATCTCCATGACCCATCCTGAGCCCATGTAGCAGGGCCATATGTAGCTATTATCCTCTCAGGAGGCCACTCATCTTCTCCCCACTTTTGTGTATCTCTGATTAAAATCTCTCTCCTTTTCCTTCTTAACTCATCGTAAAGTGGGATCCCTAAATGCTGCTTTTCTATTCTGGGGAGCAAGAAGAAGGAAGGTTTAATGATCCCCAGTCTTTAGGAAGCATTATATAAGCTGACTTCCCACATAACCAGAAGATACTTTATGGGGCTTTCCAGTATGTGTCTGTTTTTACTGAAGTTATACCACTTTTATTCCAAAACTTGGAGATTTGTGGCTCATCTAGAAAGGGGTTTTCTTCTTTAGTAATACATTCATATAATTTTTCCCTTTTTACCAGCCCACAACCTGTTTTTCACTTCTTAGCCCAATGTAAGTGTGGTGCCTTTGGAATCCACCATTGGTTGGTATAATTTGTTACCAGATACCTTTTACATGTGGGAGGGTGAAGCTCTCCCACATATACTGTATACCTTGGGCCTCTTTGCCACAAGCATTCTTCCCCAATCACCTTGGATCTCAAACTCATAAGATTTCTTCTTATGGTCTATTATCTAGTCCTGGATCTTCTTTGTCTAATAGCTTTAAAATCTCCTGCAGGTTTAAAGGTATTCCTTCCCACGGCCATATTTCTGCCATCCTCATATCACCACAAATCCAACAATTTGTTACATTAAATTCTCAACTGATTTTCTCAACTAAATCCAGAAACAAATTTTTACCTCCTACCAATTGGATTTCAGGAGACCTCTTAAGCACCCCTTGTATTTCTTCCTCTTTAATTAGATGAGGCTCATAAATTTGTTGATTCCCTCCCAGGTTTGCCTGTTTTTTCTCTGAACATATCCATTTTTCTTTCATAGGGCATTCTCTCAGTAGTGTCTGTTTAAAATTTCCTACATTTTCAAGTTGCCAATAAGTTTTCCCATCCTCTGTACAAATTACTGACTGCGAAGAGTTGACACAGGAGGGGCTCGGGTTTGTATGCACTCTGAGGATGGTTGATCGAGTATCCCATGCATATAATGGGTAGTAGCACCTATCGCAAGGGGCAGCCTCTCCCATCGAGGTGTTCATCATTAGGAGGCCTAGAATCCATGGGAGTCTGGTATAGGGCACTCTGTCATTCTTGTTCAGAGAACTCATGTCTCTTGTTCAGGACGTGTTTCCCTACCCAGTCTTGCCTCCTCTTCTCCTTGCCCTGGATTGGTGTTCTTACCAGCTACCTGGTTGCAGGCATTAGAGCTTCCCTCTGTGTCAACTGGTTTAGTCTCCTGTTTCCCTTTTTGGGGTCAAATTTGCTAAACACCTGGGAGAATGCTCTACTTCTTGAACTCAGAATCTGCAAAAGAAACACCAGAAGTTCAGTTTTTACCAAGATACACAATTTAACTAAGTATTCAATGTCCATTACAACTCACAAACTTTAACTGAGTATTTAGCTTTCATTAGAGCTTGCAACCTTTAAATAACTTTTTCCCAATACTATCGTTATAAGTTTCATCTTTTTATCTGTCCCTTTCAGGTCAGTCACCTGGGGTAAGAAACTCAACTGGGGCAGAAACAGGCCCTTTTACTCTTGAAATATGAGTCCATCCTTTCTCTTGGGTATTAATTGCTGTTTCCATTGTCAGAAGGACCTGTAAAGGGCCCTCCCACTTTGGAGTCAACAGCTGTTCTTTCCATGTTCTAATTAATACCCAATCCCCAGGCCGAAATTTGTTATGGCTATATCCCGGACGAGCCCCCAGAAAACTGTTATAACCGAGGCTCGAGACTTTTTAATGTAAATTCAAGTCAGGCTCGTTGATTAAGACTGAGCTGCAGCTGAAAGAGGACATAGGCTAATCCTGTGTGCCCCACGCTACAAACCAGGATAGCAACAAAGTATACAAACAGGTTCTCCAACAGAAAAAGCCCCTGATAACACTCAGCACCCTGATTAATACCCTCCCTTAGCCCTGGATTGGTCCGTTTTGGATCCTCTCCAGGATTGGTCGCTTTCTCAGGCTCTGATTGGTTTATAGCAGCGTTCATCCTGGTCCAATCATTTGTCCAGGGCATCGAATGACTGGTGGACTCTTCTTCCAGTCATTACTCATGGTGCTGACAACATCTTCATTACTTCATGTTTCTAAATGTTCTATTCCAGGCCCCCATAAAGCTCCCTTATATTTCTTACCAATCCCCCATTCTGTCCACCCAACCCCAATCCAGTCTCAACCCCGAATATTCCAAAGTCCTTAACAATCCTAGTCATCTTAACAACTTTACACCATATTTAAACATAGTTAACTTTTATCCCTTATAACTTTGTAATTCATAATATCAATTAACACTCTAGTAATAATAAATTTAATTAACCTCCCAAGTTCAACAAAAAGATCACTTATAACACTGCCTCACTACCAGGGCCGTGGAGGGACCCAGCTCCACCTCCACGGGAGCTGGGCAGGGACCCATTCCCCCCTGCTCTGGGGGGCAAAGGCGTGATACGCCTTTCTCTGCCCCCCCCACGGGAGCAGGGGGTAGAGCTATCCCTCCCACCTCCCCCCTCCCTGTGGGGACAGGGGGCAGGTTTACCACATTTAGAGGTGGGGTTGCAGGGTAGTGTCATGCAGGGCGAAGGTATGGTAGAGGGAAGGGGAATGTGTGAGGGAAGGGAGGGGTTATGGGAGGAGTAGGGGTTATGGATGGAGACAGGCGGGTGGAAGGGGTTATGGGAAGGGGGAAGGAAATACGGTGGTGGTTTCCCCTTATGGCTATCTGGCACATGGCCAGCATCATTTTGGATCCCAGCCATGCGGGGATAGGGGGGTTCATTGCCTTTAACAGTCTGGATATGAGGGTACAGCGAAAGCCCTCTGATAGCTTGCACAGCACTATCAGAGATGGGGGGCTGAATGAGACACATGGAACCAGGAATGGCATTGTCAAGGTGCATTTCCTGAGTTTCTGGATCTGTTCTATGCGTCTTCTTCAGCTCAGGAGCAGAGGGTTCAGGGGAAGGGTTAGGGGGAACCAATGGAAATTGCAGTGGCTGTTCTTTTATTTCTTTTTCTCTGTTAATCAATTATTTTTGAATTATAAGAAAAAACGGGAGATACTTTGAAGCAAATTTGTCTCCTTCCTCCACTTTAAGTGTTAAGAAATTGCTGATTCTATCCCATGCAGGGACAGAATCTACATCTAGCATGTCAAGCTGTGGAGTGTTATAGGACAGCCATGAGATAAAATGTTTCAACTTTTTTCAAGAAATCTTAACATCTGTGGAATTTAAAAATTCTTGTAATTTGGATTTAAATTTGGTTGGGGTGTAGATAGCTTTGATCCCATTTTTTTTGTTGTTGTTAAAAGCTGTTAGCACAAAATCATTTTAGTTTTTTTTCTTCTTTACACAGCAAAAGGAGCAAAGCCATCCATGATAGGCTTTTCTCAGCTCTCCCCCTACCCCACTCACTGGGGTAAGACAAACTGCTCAGCCCAGCGGCAGCGGTTCTTGCCAAGCAACTAAAAATACATGGCTGGGATATGAGGGAGAAGAAGTCATGCCACTCGTCTGCGCCACAGCCCAGGGCCACCCTCCCACTGCAGCCACTGGCTCTGCAGCGGCGGTGCTGCCTGCCACCACCTGCAGCACTGGCCACAGCCCCAGATGGGTCCTGTCGCTCTGCCGCTGGCCGGCCCATGCACACCATTGCCTGCGGATCCGCGCCGTCTGCCGCCGTTTGGGGGGGCCCTTCTTCCCCCGCTGCTCACCACCCCAGGCAGCGGTCGGCACCGGCCCCGCCACCGCACGAGGCCACTGCGGCTTGCAGGGGATCACACCCGGATCCTCCATGCCTCTCCACTGGAACGGGAACAAGATCAGCGGCGGCACTGGTGGCGGGCGGGGAGGGGCACACAGCTCAGCACGTTCTGTGGCCACCGGTTCAAAACCCGCCATGTTGACTTTGCGTTTGCTATGCAAGAAAATCTCCTCTGCTCTGGATCCGACCTTCTGACGATTCAAAAGGCTATCGGGTCCTTCCTCAAGACCACAGCCGCCGAAAAGAGTGTGTGTCTCCCAGGGTAACTGATTACATCCAACAGACTTGTTTGAACCCCACTAATGGAGTTCCAGTCGCTTGTGGGGAGTTCTAAAACTCCTCTCACTGGGGCACCAATCTGCTATATTATATGTATGTTCTCTGCCTCTCTATAGCCACTGTCCGCCCTCCTGCAGCCAGGGAGGCGAGCAGATATTATAGCATTGACCAGAGGCTCTCTCCTTTGCTGAGATGGTATTCCAGCACTCTGGTGATCGCACGGGGAAAGAAAGTTGATAACATGCTCTTTTTTAAAGTCAGGGGAAGGGGAAGGGTTACATTCTTAAAACCAATAAGGAAAACTGGGGAGGAAGAGGTAAGATGGGAGAAGCTAACATTCTGTATTTCAGGGGTACATCTTGGATTATACCGTTTTTCTAAATGCATTACAACATGCTGCCACACCCCAGCTCCCAGACCCTCACCCAGTGTTTGCCAGGCAGCAGGGTCAGCACAAAAGAAACAGGCAACAATTTAAGGAAGAGATGTCATTTACTATAATGCAAAACTGCCAAGAATCACAAAAGGATGAGCTCAGCAAGGCACATCATCATTACTACAAAAGATTGCATACAGTGAGATGACACACATTACATCTCCAGTTACCCCAAGACTTTACCATCCTCCAGCTCCACACATCAGCTGGGGAGCCCCTGTCACAGTGAAGGAACAGAGAGCCCCTCTCGGTAACTGGGAATTACTGTGGGGTGTCCACCTGCAGGCAACGAGGCTCCCACTGCACTGTGAGAGGGTCTTGTTCTTATATTGTTCAATAACCAAGCTGACATCACTTCTAGGGCAGGAACATCTCCTTTCTTTCTCCTCTTGGGTTCCTCCCAAAGCCTGGCCGGGGCTAAAGCAGGAACCAAGGGAGTTGTCTTTGATCCAACACCCCCAAACAAGGACAGATGTCAGATTTCATGGATCTTGTCCCATTTGTAAATATGGAGAGATAAATGCACGTTTCACTAATGAGCACATTCATAGATCATATTGTTAATGATGCTTCATTAATGAGCAGATACATTTATCATATGGCTAATAATGCTTCCCTAATGAGTGGATACACATCACTTATGGTGGAAAGGTTCACCCACTGGGAAACTTTGGCTCAGGGCCGAACGTTCAGGCCTAAGGCAGGGCCCGTTGTTCAGGCCTCAGTAATTCACCCAGTGCCACTCCCTGTCCCCTGCCTGTCTCGAGTCACCCCCAGCTGTGGCTGCCCTGAACACAAAGGGGACACAGAGCAGGGAGGTCCAAATCAACTCCTTTATTAGCAGAGCCTGCAGGGCATGAGGCTGAAGCAGCCCTTCAGCCAGCTCTCCAGCAGGGCTTGGCCCTCGCATTGCCAGCGGGGCTGCAGCACCTGCACAGCAAAAGCCTCCACGCCTGCCTGGGCCAGAGCCAGCTGGTGCCACCTTCTCCAGAGCACGGCTCCAGTGCCACCAGCCTGCCTGGACAGCACCAGCACTGCCCCAAGGGCTGCTGTGGAAGGTGCTGGCAGGCAGGATTCTCCACATGGGGCATTCCCAAGGCTTTTGTTCAGCAGTGAGGCCAAGGGCAGGAGCAGTTCCTTGCAGGCCTGAGGGCTGCAGGGAAGGGCAGCAGCCCCAGGCACCTGAGCAGGAGCGGCTGCCCTGGACAGAGACACAGTACCTCCGAGACTGGGAGTGAAAGCACTGCCTGAGCCCCAGCGCCATCGTGTCCCTGCTTTCCTGAGCCCGGAGGCACAACGGCTCCTGCTGGGAGAAGGGCCTCAGTTGATCCAGGAGGCTGCAGTGAGGGAGGGAAGGATGACACCCAAAATCCAAGCAGCCCAGCTTGCAGCCAGCGTGGAACTGACCTCAGGTCCTGCAGCTCTTTCTCCGAGCAGGACACATCCTTGCTGCAGGAAAACTGCCTTGGGGGCACTGTCTCTTCCTGTGCCACAGCACCTGATCCAAGGGGTGCTCTGAGTGCTGCCTCTGCCCTTGCCCTGGCCCTCAGGCTCAGGCTTGGCCATGAGACTGATCACTGCATGAAGCAGCTTTGGTTTAGCTCTAGGACAAAGCAGAGGGAAATGTCTATGGCAAGAAGGCAAGAGGATTCTGGCTTTCTCATCAAGCAAGGGAGTTCCTGAGTGACAGCCACAGTAAAACACCTTACTTCACCAAACCTGGGAGAAGTTGGATACCATCCTCTTCATTTGGCTTGAGAGCGTCACCATTGTAACTGAATTTGTGGAGAGCCTGGTACAAAGTTCTCCTGAACTGCAAAGCCCTGGTGGTTCTTCCTTCCCATGGATGTGGTCTAACGCCTGTCCAGCTCGGCCAATGCTTCTTGCTTGGAAATTCTCTGCCATGCCTCAGGGATTTCTCCTTTGCCCTGAAATTTACCATTGTACAAAGCTTCCAGCTGTGTCCTGAAATGAGACACAAACCATTTCCAGTATGCCTGCATAGATGAATCAGGAAGAATGTTCCAACTGGAAAAACGGGGTCCAGCATCACGGTATGTCCTATAAGGGATCCATTCACTGTTACCAATTTTGAATAAGACATCGCTTGCGACAAGGCTGGAACAAATATCAATGACCAGCTCGTCTGTTTCATAACACCTGGCTCCCACTAAAGCTCGTGGGCGATGGAAGACCAGCTGATGGTCTCCATCATGTCCCTGCATGGTGTTTGTGCAGACAGCCCCACAAAAGGGACACTGCTCCCAGCACCCCGAAAACTGCTCCACCAGGATGGTGTGAGGCTGTGATGAAAACAAGCTCATATCAGCACCAGCAAATTCTTTCCTGAGCCTGTCCCTCAGGTCATCCAGAGCTTCTGCCATGGCACTCCTCAGGAACTCAGTATCTTTGACCTCTTGGTGCTCGATGCCCTTCAGGTCACTTCTGGGCAAGTTGATCACCTCTGTCAGTTCCCTGCAAAATTCATCCAGCCAAAGAGAGACTTTGCCCTCTCCGTCTTTTCTGTCTTGGACAATTTGGGTTGATAAAGAAACAGCTGACAGGATGTTTCGATAGAGAAGATTTAGGGAGCAATCTAAAAAGTTCTCTAGTCTCCCACTCTTACCTAAACAGTAATTCTGAACTTGTGTTTCAATGTATCTTTCAAAAAATCTTTCTGGGAAATTAAGGTAATCCTTGAAATACTCAAAATTTTCTTGTTCTGCCAGGTATCTCAGGATGCAAATTTCCAGACTGGCTCTGTTGCCCCTGAAATCTGGGAATTTGCCCTGCATGTCCTCAGCGATGGCTTTAGACGTCCTCTCATAGACCGCACGGCGAAGAGCCGCTTCAATCTTGTCACAAAGGAAAACAGCAAAAGTTGAGATCGGAGAGGCTCCTTGGCAGGACATCTGGAAACATTGGAAGAACTCTTCTCTCTTGCTGCTCAGGTACACAACTGGGTCATTTGCCTTTTGGAATGCTTCGTGCATGGCTTTAAACCTTTCCCCTGCCATTTTGCACAGATACAGAGACAAAGCTATGCTGTACTCTCTGTTAAAAGTACATTTGGCATGGCTGGGGACGGAGTTCACACCGTTCTGTACTTCATTGAGTATTTCATGGATAAAATTTCTACTGTAATCCTGTTTCTCCTGTTCCTTCTTATCAATGTTTGCCTTGACACACGCTATGATGTTGTCTGTGATGTGCTGCAAGTTGATAACATCATCACTGGAAATGCTCCTGGGATCTGAGATAAAGCCAAAATATTTTCTTCTCATGACATGTTTCTCTAAGTCGAAAGAAAATCCACTGCCTTTGGGAAATGATGTGATCCGTGCATGGAAACCTGGCTCCTTAAAGTGCTCTAGAAGGACTTCTTCAATCTCTGCATCGATATTCACCCGTTCCTGAGGACGAGCAGCACTGGAGACTTCGGCAATCCACTTGTTCCAGACAAGAGTGAAGTTGTCCCTCAGTTCTCTCTCACTCAGGCTCTTCCCTTTCAGAGTCACAGCCAGCTCCCTACTCCTTCTCAGCAGCTCATCTTCATATTCCAACTTCCTTGCATCCAGTTTCCTCTGCTCCTTCTGTAGCTCTATAAGACTCTCACATTTCCTCTTCGTTTCATGGAGAAGAGTCTCTTTTAGTTCTTTCAGCTTCAGCTCTGTGCCTGATTTCCACTGGACCAGTGTCTCATGGTCTTTGTCTTCACTGAAATACTTCTCCACTTCTTTCTCAATGCCATCAATTGTCTCTTGCACCAGCTTTTCAAGGTGCTCTCTGGTGACATTCTGCAAGTCCCCATTCCGAATTCGGTTGTCCAGTCCTGTCTGCACGTCTAAGATGTGACTCCTCAGCTTCCACGTCCACCGACTAAAGGCACTTTCCAGTTTCCTGTACACAGCAATCTCCAGGGAATTCTTGAAGCTGAAAACAAAGTTTTCATTCAGCAAAGCATTCCAGAGGTCACCAATACGATCCTTCAGGCTCGAGAGCCTCAAAATGCTGTGCTGCGACTGCTTCTTGGCAGCCTGGAGGATTTTGCTCTTTAGTTGCTGGACGTTCTGGCTGTAGGTGGGGTTGGGTGGTGCCATTGGGGGGTTTCCTTCCCACAGGTGAGCAAAGTAGTGAATGTGGGTGGTCACATCAAAGCCAATGACATCGCTGAAGGAGGAGATGTCACAGAATTCCTGCTGGGCAGCTATCATGGTCATTTCATCCAGCTTTTCTTGCAAACGCCTTTGGCCTTCCATGTTCTGCTCCTTGGCAGTTGCTTCTCCCACATTTTGGTGGACAAAGAGGCAGCTGGGGGAAAGATTGACTTTCTTCATCCTCAGGAAAGCCTGCACAGCTATCTGGAGAACATCTTGCATTTCCGATGGGTTCTCTCCAAACACATTGATCACAGTCATGTTGCCAACACCAATGACAAAGGTGGCCAGCTCATTGTCATGGTTCAGGGACTCCTTATTGGCTATCTCAATAGCACGGAGCCCCTCGGTGTCAACCACCAGCACAAAATCAAAGCCCAAGTCTTGCTGCAGCTCCTCGCCCACTGGGATGAGCTGCATGAAGGCTCCGCGGGTGCATCTCCCCGCGCTGACGCTGAACTGCAGACCAAACATGGCATTCAGCAGGGTGGACTTGCCTGTGCTCTGGATGCCCAGCACGGAGAGCACAAACACTCGTTTGTCCCCCAGCCTCTCCATTAAGCTGTCAAAGATGGCTCCCACCCAGCGCAAGGGCAGGTAAGAAGCATCCCCATCCATCAGCTCCACAGGGTAACCCAAAACCATCAGTTCTGCTGCAATTTCTGGCAGTTTGGCATAAAGCTCATCCTTGGAGTTCATTAATTGCAGAGCTTCATAAATCTGCCCTACCTCTCTCAGAAGGTGCTCCAGGCCAATGGATGAATTGTTAATTTCATCAGAGATGGAATCCAGCTGATTCACCAACTCAGCATTCACACTGCTTTTTTCCTGGTTTTTCTTTCCTGTAGAGATTTCAGACCATAACTCATGATAGTCTCTTCTCAGTTTTTCAAGGCTACCACAGGACATCTCATGCATGAGGACCTTCATCCACTGCAGGAAATATTTCTTGGTATCTGCTGGCTGGCCCTTGAGAAAGCCAAGGAATAATTTCATCAGTGGGTTGAGGGGGAAAGCTTGCTCAAGTTGCTTTCTTCTTAGTGATTTCTTTTCTTTTTCAATTTGGCTGCGATGATGCTCAATGCTCTTGTTCCCCTTCTCCTGCAAGCGAGTGAGTTCTTTGTCCTTTTTGCACCACTGGTACCACAGTTCTCCTTGAAGCGGCAGCAGCTGGGATTTGATCTCCGACAGCTTCTCTTTCTTCAGAAGCTCCACCAGCTCCTTTGCCTTTGCTTTGGCTGCCACACACCTGGGTTGATCTGCATCCACTATGAATCCATGCTGGCGAGCTTTGTCCATGCAGGCGTCCAGGCTGAAACATGTATTAGACCCTGCCAGGAGATTCCCAATTGTTTTGCTCAGCTGGATCACCAGTTCTGCTTCGTTTCTGTTCCTGGTCCCAATTTTTATTTTTGTACATGATCGTCCAGGTGCAACGTTCTCCTTTTCTGTGAGAAGACAAACCAAAGGCCTTTGTGACTGCCACAGGTCCTGCAGAAGCTTTTTCCCCCTGCTGTCCATGTGCTCCAAATCGGACACCAGAGCCACGTTGACAGCAGATATCTCCTGCAGGAACTGCAGCTGTGCTCCGTGATTCCTGGCATCTCCACGCAGGTTGCAGAAAGCCACGCAGCGCTCAAAGGTGTCATCGGGGCTTCCATGGGGGCAGTACCAAGCGATCTCCACCACCCCTTCCATCAGCAAACGCTCCCTGGTGCTGCCTCTACAATGGCGGTGGAAGAAAGTGTTGTGTTTGCGTTCGCTCAGCAGAGCGTTCAGGAGCTGAGATTTGGAAGAGGAGGCCAAGCTGCCAATGCGGATGAAGGACACGATGGGTACCTGTGTCTGAAAGATGAGTTTGTTGTTGTAACTCTTTGTTTGGGCCTGCTCTCCTGACTTCTCAACCTCTTTCCAGCTCCTGTGGATTTGGCTGAGGGCGTAGAGCGGGAACTCGATGCGTGAAGTGCACGGGTTGGGCACCAGCAGAGGCAGCGCCAGTTGGCAGAAGGCCAGCTTGGTTGCAAGGGTTTGTCTCAGGAAGTCATCAGCGCAGTGGAAAATGGCCATCTGCAGGTCCATGGGGTGCACATGGCTGTCCCTGCTCACACATTCAGGTGCAGCTTCCTCCAAATCATCAAGAAAGTTATCAAAGCAGTCTGACAGTTCATCCTCTTGCTTTGTAGTTACTGGCACAGATGCAAGGCCTGGGATGCTCTCATCCCAGCAAGTCAGGTACCTCACCTTGTGGTAATCCACAGTTAACAGCTTTTGCAGGAAGTAACCTGGCAGCTCCGTGTCCTGGCTGGGCTGGGTGTCCTGCAGACATGTCCTGCAGATGGTGTGGAAATCTTCCATCCCCATTCTTCTTGGATAGTGACTTTCCAGTCCCAGGCGCTTGAGCAGCTGGAGGAACTCCTGCTTTGGAACGGCTTCATTTGCTTTGGATTGGCTGCTGTCTGAGGTGGATTGAGACTGGCTAGGGTGTTCAGATGTTGAAAAAGTGCCTTTCAGGTCTCTGATTATGTTCTGCATCTTCTCTTCATCCCTGTTGCCATCCAAGCACCCACTGATCAAGGAATGCAAGTCCTGTTCCAGCCTCTCCCAGTCTTCACCTCCACTGTGCTTTTGGAGCAGATTCTTTATCCGTGTGGACCACAAGCCTTTCATGTGATCTTCCATGAAAATTAAACGCTCCCTCTTCTGCTCAGGGGACAGCCCTTGACTTTCTGGTGTCACAGTCAGACCCTTCAGCAGAAGAGAGGCCTCAGCTCTGTCAGCATCCCGCTCCTTCAGGTTCACGTACTCCTTGTGCGCCGCTTCCATTTCCTTGGCCATGTACTCAATTTCTGAGTGTCCCAGGAGGTGCTGAAAAGTGCTGCTTTCCACCTGGTACCCTGTGCTGCTCACAATCAAGAGCACCAACAGTTCCATATCCTTCTGAGCCTTTTCCTGGAGACACTGGAGTAATGAATAAATGGCGAGGCTGCTGGTCTGGGTCGCTTCTCGCTTTGCTTCATGAATGGCAGAAGCAGAGCTTCCTGGTGCGTAGGAGACAGCATGGATGTGCTCCTTCATTTGCTGCAGTGTTTTGATGAGGTCTTCAAGCTCAGAGACTTTGGGAGATTTGGGAAGTGGGTGCTCCGTCTGGAAGATCCATTGCATAATGAAGGAAGCCTCAGGGAAGTCCTTGACAGAGTAGATATGTGGAGTCAGGAGGCTTTTCAATATTACCTTGATAAAGGTGGTGTTTTCTGGAGGTGACTCCTGGCAACTCTGCACGGTGTTCACCAGGAAGTCCTGCAGGGCTTTGTCTGACAGGCACACGTTGATCCACACACTGGGGTTCCTGGTTTTTGCATTCAGATCATCTTTTAGCTCCATCAGCATGAGAAGCTTCCTTTCATCCGCCGGGATCTTCCAGGCTTTCAGAGTCCTCATGAAATCTCTGGCCTCTTGCACTGCACTGCCCAGTTCCTCTCCAAAAATGCTGCCAACGCTCAGATTCGTCAGCGCTTTGTACGCAGCCTGGAGGGCTCTGCTCATCTGACCCACGGACTTAAAATCCCTGCTGTGATTGTACAGGATGACGTCCCACACTGGGATCAGCTCAAACCCACGGTCAATAACACACCACGTTGTGTTATCAGACACGAGCCCCGTTCTCCACTGAGGAAGAGAAGCTGTGTCTGGTGGGCCCCCTGTGTTGACCACGTAGAGCTGAATCGCTGTATGGGAACCCTCTCCGGCTCTTCCCAGGACAGAAGCCTTTGAGCTGGATTTAGAAACATCCAGGGTCCCCGCAGCACTTGCCAGGAAGCCACCCCAGCTGGCCCTGACAAAGCTGTTCAGAGCTTCAGACGTTTGTCGCTTCATCTCTTCCCTCTGCTCGGCTCGGAATCCCTCAGTAGATGCCTTCCACCAGAATATCCCCCCAAAGTGGAGGGGACCCTGGTTTACGTGGGACCCAAACCTGCTGAAGAACCCCTCACACATATTTAGCAGGAGGGTCTTGTCTTCCGGAGCGAAACTCAGAAGCTGCTCCATGTCTTGCAGCTCCCGCAGAGCCTCATCCGAGAGGCAAAGCTGATGCCTTTGGAAGTAGCAGGAGGCCAGAGGGAGGTACTGGTACCTGGTGCTGCAAAAGTAGCTCTGCTCAGAGCGGGACTGGTGGGTGTCCTGTGACTGCGAGGAGCTGCTGCCATCTACACCTGCTCCCAGATTAATTCCCCAGAACCTGAATTTGGCATAAATACTCATGCTGAACCCCAGCTGCTCCATGGACTTGGTGAAAGAGGATTCTGCTGCAGAGGAGGAGAAGTCCTTCCTCTCAAGGAGCGATCCTTGCTCTGGACCAGCAAGCTGGAATCCTTCAGGAACCCTGAGGAGCTGATCTCGCTTTGCCAACGCATCTCCAGGTCTGCTGGTTCTGTAGATGCCCTGCAGGGCCAGTCCCCCTGACGCCCGCCTCAGCACCTCCACGTCAGGGATGTTCTCTCTCCTGCCTGCTGGCAACTCCTGCTGCTCCAGCTGCTTCTGGATGCTCTCCAGCATATCCGCCAAGGGTTCCTTTGGTGCTGGCCAGAACTCTTTGGGAATCTCCATGGCTTGCCACACAGTCTCTGCTTTCTCCCTCAGAGCATCCTGGCTGTGGCTGCGGCTGTTGAGCATTTCTGTCAGATCATTCAGGGCTTCTTTGGCCAATTCTTGTTTCTCCTTTCTCTTCTCCAAGTGCTCCTTCTGCACATCTTTACTGGTTCTTTTGTCATCTCTTATTTTCAGGAGTTTCTGGAGTGCCTTCTTCTCCCAGGGGTGCCTTACCTCACACTCCAGCTTGAGGTAGTCTTGGTACTCCAGATGTTGCAGGGCTTCTCTGCACTCAATTCCCAGGATCTGTGACACTTTGGGCAGCCAGTATCCAGCATCCAGCCCTTCATCCTGAAATGCCTTTGCCAGGAGCTGTGCCTTTGTATCCCCCTCCTGTGTGCCCTCCTGCGAAGCCATGGCTGTGGAGGAAGAAAAGAGACTTTCCCTAAGGTGCAGGCAGAGGCCCCAGCCTCTGGCAGAGGCTCTGCAGCAGCTGTGGCCCTGGGGATTGCTCCCACCCGGCTGCTGGAGCCAGGCCTGGGATGGCACAAGAGCCAGGGTCCCCTTCCCAGCACACTGGATGTGCCTGTGGCTTTCCTGTGTGCAGGATCAACCCTAAAGCTCAGTCTTTATCTCAGAGATGACACAGACAAAGACACAAACACAGAGATACACAGAGACACAAACAGAGATAGACACACAGGCGCAAAGACACAGACACAGAGACATACAGACAACACAGAGACACAAACACAGACACAGAGACACACACACACAGGCACACAGAGAGACACATAGAGACAAACACACACACACACACACAGAAATAGGCATACACACAGAGACACTCTCAGACACAGACACAGGTACACATACAGACTCTCACACACACACAGGTACACCCGGATTTACTCAGCCACACAACCTGCCCTGGACAAGCTGCTGCCTTCATCATTGCCCACATCCTCCCAGCAGAACCCCTCACGACATAAGAGCAGACAGCAAGGAGCACTCCTGGCTCCCTCAAGCACTGGCACAGCCCCTCTGCCCATCCACCACCCCTGCCTGCATCCTGCGCCCTCTGCCCAGTCCCACGGCTGCCCTGCTCACTGTCTGGCCCAGCCTGCTGCTCCCAGCAACCGGAGGCAGCGCTCACACGCTCCCCCCAGTGCACCCCACACTCCCCAGACACACTCCCCCAACTCCTCACATGCCCCCACGCCCGGCACGGCCACACGGGCTCTGAGCTGTGCTCCTGCTCCAGCTGCCAGTTCAGCCCCTCCTCACCCCACTCATGCTTCTTCCCAGGAGCTGCTTCCCTGCACACTCGGGACCCACCCCAGATCAGGGGGAAAATCCACCTTGTCCCTGCCCACAGCTGTGCCTGGGTGTCCTGGGGTGACTGTGATGTTGAATTGTTTCCATGTTCATCTGCCTAGCCCAAAAATACGTTTTGTATCCTTAAAACTTTATCTGAGAGTAAAAGTGAATGGAGAAAAAGCACCGAGTCTGTTATCAGAGACTGTCCTTACTCCCCCGACATTCCAGGAAAGGGTTTTGACTACAGCACAGACAACAGGAGAGAGATCACCTTGGCTTTCCAGCTAGCCAAAGCAGAGAGGTCTTCCTAGATTGTTTTCTTTCCCTTTTCTTGGAACAAATCAAACCTGCTCTGGACTGGGGATTCAGGGGAGCACCGGGAGCTTGCACCCGTGGACTGCTGGGGGCCCAGTGGCACAGTGGGTCTGTCCTGAGCTCCTGTTCCCCTATGGTTTTTTCCTTCTTCTCCCCTCTTGGTTTTTTCTTGCTTCAGCACCATGACCAGGGCTTGCCAGCTTGCTTCTCTGCTCCTCTGCTGCTTGGGAGCCCAGAGCCGCTGGGAGCTGGGCTGAGAGCTGGGAGCACCCCCAGCCCCAGCAGGCCCGGCCTCAGGCCCGGCCATCGCCGGTGAGGCGCGCAAAGGAGCGATTCCCCAGCCAGTCCCTGCTGCTCCGGCTGTTCTGCTACCCTTGGATTCGCCGGCCCGGGCCTGCAGCGGCACTGAGAGCGGCTGCTCCCCGCGGGCTGTGCAAGGGAAGCCAACTCTCCTCTGCGCGGCGCCCCAGCCGCCATTGGCAGCGGAGAGGCAGCCGAGCCCGCGCCACAGCGCCCCCTGCAGCCGCGGGGGAATCATCGCACCCGCCCGGCCCGGCCGGGAGCCACCAGCGCCCCTGCCGGCCGTGCCCGGAACTGCAGCCCAGCGGCGCGGGCTCGGCAGGGACTCAAGGCTGGCTTTGCCCTTCTGCTTTTGGTTGTTGCTGTTGTTTGCTGCCCTTGATGTATACAGATATACTCTAGGAAATTCCTGTTGTTCCCTTTCCCCTAGCTTTGCATGAAACCCCATAAATTCAAAGTTAAAATTATATGGAGAGAAGAGGGTTGTATTCTCCATTCCAGGGTGGTCTCTGCCTTCCTTGGCAGACACCTGTCTTTTAAACCAGGTCCATCACTGCTGGTCACTTTTGATTGAAAACCCCCAAAGGACCAGGCAGTCATGAGTCACTGCCACTACGGACTCAAGGGAAAGTCCTGCTCCTCACCCTAAACTTCATCTCACTGCACACTCACCCATGGGGGAGGTCAAGGACAGCCATCTAATCTGAGCTTTTTTGGATTTCAGTAAAGCTTTCGATCCTGCTTCTCCCAGGACCCTGGTGTGTCCCTTCCAACTCAGGCCATTCCATCATTCCATGATTCTCACCCTAACTGACCTGGCCCTTTCACAAGATATCTGCCTTTCAGCCTTTGGGGTTTCTGACACCGTCACATAATCCTGAAAACTCTCCCAGTCTCAGTTCACTTGGATACTGGAGAGATTTATTCACTGCAAAAAATTCTTCTGACCATTCAGCTTCTGTCCCACCAAGGCCACAACTCCCTTACCAGCACAGGTATCGATCTCAGGGGCTTGGACTCGGGGGTAGATCCAAGGGCCCCTGCAGCCTTCCAGAGCCTTCAGGGGCAGCTTTCCCTGGGGAGTTCCTGCCGATTTGGGCAATCTGTGCAAGGCCTGTGGACTCTGATTCCCCTCACCCACCTCGCAGCAGATGCTCCCCTTGCTCCCAGCCTTGGCTTCCCAGCAGACACCGGCAGCCGAGGGCCCCAGCTCAGGGGACACAGCACAGCACAGCAGCAGGCCTGGGGCACACGGTGGGGTGTGGAGAAGGTGATGGGAAGCCCTGGAGAACTCAGGAGGAATCAGGAAGGAAAGGCCTGAAATCCTAGAGGAGAAGAGCAGACAGTCAGGAGAAGGCAAGCCATGAGCACAGAGGATTCATTCCAGGGAGCACTGGAGGCCAACCCTTCTCCTCCACTGGACACTGCCCAGGCAGCAAAGACTCCTCAGGGCTCTTGTGGGGAGGTGAGCAGAGCAGGCTTTCACCTGGGACCTGCATCCATGCTCCCCCACCAGAAGGAAGCTGGAGCAAAGCCCCTGAAGCTCAACAAGGCCAAGTGCAGGTGCTGCCCCTGGGTGCAGGCAATTCCAGGCACAGACACAAGCTGGGAAGAGAATGGATTGAGAGCAGCCCTGAGGAGAAGGACTGGTGGGCGCTGCTGGGTGAGAGGCTGTCCAGGGAACATCTGTGCTCTCAGGCAGCACACAAGCTGTGGAGGGGGCAGAGCCAGGGGAACAGCACTGACAGTGGGGCAGCACGGGCCCTGTCCCACCACTGCCCACATCACGCACCTGCTGCTGGGGGGAAGCTCAGGACCCCGGAGAGTGGGGAGAAGCAGCGCTGGGCTTGGGTCCCACCAAGCTCTGAGCCCCCAGCAGGAGCCCGTGCACTCCCACCAGCAGGATGGGGACACGATGGAGAAGGCAGAAGCAGGAAAAGCATCTGGCTCGAGATAAGGGCAGTTCAGCAGCAGAGGAAAGCTTGGCCTGCAGACAAAGCACAGGAGAAACTTTAGACACCAATTGTTTGCTTTGGGCACATGTCCAGCTGCTCCCTGCGCAGCAGAGCCTCAGGGCAGGACAGTTGCTCAGGAAGGGAGCTGATGCCTCAGGGTCACTGCTGCAGCTCGTCCACTCGGGCCACTTGTCCCAGCCCTGTCCCCTCGCAAATTCTCTCCCACCTGAGCGCTGCCAGCGCTGGTTCAGTCTCAGGAGCCAGAGGCTGCCCTGGACAACAATAACTCCAGCCCTGAAGCCGCCCCCAGGCACCCTGGGCAGTCCCTGCACGGTTTCCCATTGCTGCAGGAATAGGAAAAAGGCCCATGCGACTGTGTCCGTGCCCACAGAGAGGCACTGAGCACATTCAGGACAGAACTCGGGATCGAGCTCCTCCGTGGAAGCAAACGAGGGAAGCAGCAAGGCTGGCAGCAGGAGCGGCCATGGGAATGCGTGCAGCCGTTTCACAGCACAGCCCCCGAGAGTGTTTTCCCCAGCCGTGTCCCAGGGAAAGAAAGGGGCTCTGGGAACAGCGCTCCCTTGGTGGGGCTGGCCCAGAGCCCAGAGCGCTCTGCGCGGTGACGCTCCGACTGGAAGAGAGGAGAATGCCACCCGGCCTGCATGGGGAGCAAAAGGAAGAACTGAGCCCCTGCGCTTGGGGACAGGGCAGGAGGAGCCGTGCCTGCCGCTCATCCCCACGGAGCTGCCCAGCGGCCGAAGGAGCGGCTCGGGGCCAGCACTGCCCCCGGCATCAGTGCCACGGCTCCTGCCCTCCGGGGGGCACAGCAGCCATCCGGCGCCACCTCTGAGCCCGGCCCCCTCGCAGCTCAGCCCCGCAGCGCACACGGCTCCCCCGAGCCCCCCAAAGCGGCTGCAGCAGCGGCGGCTTCCTGCAGCCCCCGGAGGAGCGGACACCGCCCGCCCGCTGCCCTCCCAGCGCTCTTCCCCTGCCCTGCCATCTCCCCGGCCGTGCCAAAACACCGCAACAGGAGCCACGAGAGCAACAAGATCCCGCTCCCCGCTGCTCCCGGCCGCACAGCTCCTCCCCAGGGCCCTACCTTCTCTCCTTCTCCCTCCGAGCCCCGCAGCTCCCGGGATGCCAGAAGCCGATCCCAGCCCCACTTTAAGCAGCCCCGGCTCTCCGGTGGGTGCGGCTTCCTCTTCTAGAGGCAGTGGGGCAATTCCAGGAAATCAGGCTTCTGACAAGTGTGAAAACGAAACAACTCTTTTGGAGTCCGATTATTTGAGTTCGAGCCCGATTTCCTCACCAGCCGTGGTTTGAGCTGCTTCTCAGAGAACTCTCAGCTCTTTGCACAGACCTTTTAGCTGCTGTGCTGGTACCTGGAGGGCAGGTGAGGCTCTCATCCCTTCCTGGGGCTGGTGCTCCATCAGGAAAAGGAGCAGGGGGAGCACAGCACCACTTTCAGGGATGAATTTTTGCAGAAATTCATCCTCCATAACTTTCTTTACTATTACATCATGTATTAGTCCAGCACAGCCCCCCCAGCCCCAGCTCTTTTGGAGGGAGATGCTTCCTCTTTTCGGGGGGCCATGGGGCAGCAGCTACTGCTTTCCCGTAGGTCCTATTTTCCTGCAGCAGTGTCAAAGTGAAGCTGCTGCTGCCTGGCATGTGCTGAAAAAGCTTTTTGGTGAGAGGTGGAACTTGAGGATGTTTGAGGTCTTTTCCAACCTTAATGATTCTATGCTTGCATGAAAGGCAGCAGGAGCTGGGCAGAGTCTGGGGCTCCTGCCTGGAGACCACCAGCCCTGCTCCCCTTAGCCTGGATCATGCAATCCCAGAACTGGACATCCTGTGCCAAGGCCTGCCCACCCTCCTAGGGAACAATTCCTTCCCAATATCCCATCCAGCCCTGTCCTCTGGCAGTGGGAAGCCTTTCCCTGTGTCCTGTCCCTCCAGCCCTCGTTCCCAGTCCCTCTCCAGCTCTCCTGGAACCCCTTCAGGCCCTGGAAGGGGATCTCAGGTTTCCCTGGCTCCTTCTCCAGGTGAACACCCCCAGCTCTGAGGAGAGGAGGGATGGGAGGAGATGCCTGTTGGTGCCATCCCATCAGCTCTGTGCTCTGAACAACCCAGGGACCCCAGAGACAACCTCAGGAGCCCTCAGCCCCTGAGCTCGTGCAGGCCGGGGAGATTCCCTGGGCTGGAGCAAGGCCAGAAGAAGGAAGATGGGAAACAGGGACCCTCAGCACAGCTCCTGCAGCCAGAGCCATCCTGGCAAACCCACAGAGGGTCCATTAATAATACCCAGGGGACAAGAAGGTCAAGTCCCTGGGCTCAGGGGTTGCCACCAGCACCTCCCATCACCTGTTCCAGCACAGGAAGAGGGCACTCATGGTGTCAGTACCCCTAGGCCATGGGGCCAGGCTTCTCCCAAAATCTCCCTCAGCTTTTGGCATAGATGTAGCACCATGGGTGGTGGTAAATTGCTGCTACCTTCTGAAAGCGTCTCCAGGCAAAGGTGTTTGGGCAGGCACACTACACACACACAGTCCACACACAAACCACAGATCGCTCTTGACAAATAGAGATGGGAAGGGTCTTTTGTATAGAGTTCCAACAGGGTTTGCTTCATTCTCATGCCAAAGGGGTCCAGGGACAAAAGACAAATAACAAGCAAGGGTCCAGGATTATATATGGGAAAGAGGGGGCGGATCAAAGGGGGTCAAAGGCCAATGGGAAAATGGAAAAGTGGTGCAGGGGCGGGGTAATACAACAAGGGAACCAATAGGAAAACAGGGGCGGACCACTGCACCAAACTGGGGCCAATGGGGAAACAGGAAGGGAGAACATTCTAGGGGATGTACAAATGTGAACAGGGGCTGAGCAGGGTGACGTAAACTTGGTAAACCAATGCGGGGACAAACTTAACAAGACATTAACATAATCTAAGCAAAGGTCTATGTGGAAGAGGACTTCTCTCACCCCAAACTCAGGAGGCATTACTTGTTGCCTCCTTGCCAAGACTGGGGTATGGAGATTTTTATCATAGGCCCTCAGGCCTCCATAGTCAGAGGCCTTTGGGCCTCCACAGAAGAAACGCTGGTTCTCTGGGGGGGTTTTCTCCCTCACCACTGGTACAAGGCTGTGGGACCCACTGGAGCAGGAAGCCACAGGGCAGGAGCAAAATGCCCTGGGCTTGGGGTAGGGGGTGGATGAAAGAAACACCATGAATGGGGTATCTCTGTTGGAAACGATACAAAATTTTATGTAACTTTAGTCAGGAGTTTTGTTCACCTTGGCCCAGCAGGAAAAATAACTGAAGGTTCTTTTCAAAGGATTGTTTTAGCACTGGAGGCCTGATGAGCTGAACCTCTCAACAAAATGCGAGTAGCACAGAACATATGCAAAAGATAACGAGCAGCAAGGAACATCAACTCCACACATCACCCCTGGCATGGTCAGATACACCTGGTCCAGAAAAGTCTGATGAGAGAACCAAGGATTGAGGACCAAATTAACATCAAAGGCAAAGAAATCTGAGAGCAATAGGAAACCATGCAATAGCAACATCATAACTTGGGAGCAATGAACATTGAACTGAATAATTTCTATGAGTTTTGACTGTATAAAGTTTTGGGGGAAAATCTACTAAAGATCATGTGATGGAATGATTTTTTATGCACAAGCCAGGCTATGTGTGGATGATAAAAATTCTGTTGCAAATCCTGGCCAGGACAGCATCCTAGCCATAATAAAGTAATGTCTTGATTCTCTAAAACTAAGAATGTTGCTGGAGAGCTTTTGTTCTTCCTGCAGTTTTGGTGATGTTCCCAGGTGTTGCAGCAGCCTGAGGACCCAGCACAGAGCCAGCAGTGGGGCAAACCCTGCCCCTTGCACACACACACACACACACACACACGTGCACTTGTGGAAGCGCACACAGACACAGAGGTGCACACCACGTGTTCACACACTTGTGCACAAAAATGGGAAAGGCTCTTTTCCCTTCACCAAAACTACAGGTAAAACAAAAAATTCTCAAACATCTTGTTACTGTTAGAGAATGAAGGCATGACTTCATTGTGGCCAGGATGCTGTTCTGGCCAGGATGTGCAACAGAAATCTTGTCAGCCACACTTTGCTTAGCTATGTAGAGAAAATCATTCCATGGCACATGATGTTTACTGGGTTTTTCCCATACTTATACAGTCATACCCCAGAGAAATTAATTGGTTCCATGTTCACTGGTCCCAAATTACAGAGTTTTTAGTATTTGGTTTCCTATCGGTTATTGATCCCTTTGCCTTCCATGTTAATCAGGTTCTCATTCTTCCTTCTTTTATCTCTCTTTTCCCAGACCAGGAGTCTCTGACCATGCCAGGGGTGATGTGTGGAGTTGATGTTTGTTGCTAGTCCTTAACTTCTGTGTATCTTCTCTGCTACTCACAGTTGGTTGAGATGTTCAGCTCCTCAGGCCTTGAGTGGTGAAACAGTCCTTTGAAAAGAAACTTCGGTTCTTCAGTGAGAAAGGTGCCCACAAAATAGTACCTTAGACTGTAACACTCTGTTAAAACTGATGTTGTTCTTGCACTGAGAGGAAAAATGGGATGAAGTGATGTTTGCTGAAATGTTTTTCTCTTTGAGAAATCACCCTGAATAGCCAAAGGATTGTAGAGTTAATTCTGCACCTTTGGACCCTTGGTTTTGGTTTTTGAGAAGGAAAATAAGAAGAAAAGGATTAAACATGGTTGCTCAATGTGTAGCATAGGATATGTCTGCTCTAAACATTTAGATTGTCAAGAGAAAGAAGATTTAAATTTAGCTGCAAGACCAGTGCATAGAAAACTAAGAAGGGCAGCTGCAGCCACACATAAAAAGAAAGTTCAGGAGGAAGGTAAAAGTTGCATATTGCAAAAAGGATGGACATTAAAAGCAGGAGTGTCCTCAGCTAGAACTCAGGAGTTCTCTGATCCCTCTCCTGGCAATAGCAGAGGAAATATGAAGGGGACCAGAGGCTTCCACCTCAGAAGAGCCTCTGGTAACAGCCACACTGGGAAATTAGAATTTTTGATAGATACAGGAGCTGTTATTCAGTCTTAAATACCCTGCAAGGGAAGAAGTGATGATTCCATCAATTTTTGTCAGTGCCAGTGGTGTCACTGGGACTCATGAAACACTCCCCTTTTTCAAGCCAATTACATTCAAACTGGGAAAATTATGGATAGCCCATCAATTTTTGTACCTGCCTAACTCTCCAAAACCATTATTAGGAGGAAACTCACTGGAAAAACTGGATGCAGAGATCAAGTTTCAGGAAGGGGACATTCAAATTAAAAGACTTAAGAGCAATCGATTAAATAGCATAGTAGTATACCCTTACACACTCTTAACCATGCTAAAA
Source organism: Cyanistes caeruleus (assembly GCF_971803275.1). NCBI lineage: Eukaryota > Metazoa > Chordata > Aves > Passeriformes > Paridae > Cyanistes > Cyanistes caeruleus. The sequence continues at coordinate 916,999 of NC_141702.1, read as the reverse complement.
GAAAATTATGACTATTTCCCTGTAATAGATTCAAAGGACACTTCTCTCTGCATACCTCTAAGCCATCACAGCCAGGATCTATTCACATTAGAGTGGGAAAATCCACAGACAGGACTGCACTGCCACAAGGATTTAAAAAATAGCCCCACGGTTTTTGGGAATCAACTGGTGTGGTGGTTTCACATTGATTGACATTTGGAGAATGGAGCAAGAAACCACCCACAGAAGTGATTTCTTTAAGAGAAGCTACTGAGAACTTCCTCTGTTCTCTGTCCTAGGCTACTGGCCTATAGCTGGCTCCTTCTGAGAACTGACAACATTTTGCACCATTTAGAAATTAGATCCACCTCTGTGAATTCTATTTTAAAAACCACAAACACAGGAACTCTCTCTTTTTGCTTCTGGCCTCGAAAGGCAGCAGAGCTCTGGTGAGGCCGGCCTGGCTCCCCCATGGCCTGTGCGGCCTGGAGGAGGCCAGGCCAGACCCCAGCGGCTCCGGGCAGGGATGGAGGCTGCGGGCCCTGGCCCCAGGCTGGGCCAAGCTGTTGCAGTGTGTTTCTTGTTAATGGTGTGGTCTGTTATTATCTAAGTTGATGGTTTGGTCCAAATGAGACCCTCCCTCTCCACGTTGTCAATCTACCCTGAGTCTCCTGTCAATCTGTCTTAGGCCCACCGCATGCTTGGAATTCCACTTCGGAAATCCCCTAAACCTCGATGCTTGATTAGTCCGTGTGTCCCAGCTTTCCCCCCCTACCTCCCTCATTGGAGGATGATTTTGTGAACCCTGCCTTTTACCCTCCCCAGGATATCTCTGATTAGCTGATGCTTTGTACCCTCCCTTTGAACCGCCTCCCTATTTCAGCTGTTGCACACTCATATTTTTCTGTCTTTTGCCCCCAAGATTCCCCAGAGCAATAAATCCTCTATTATCCCATGCAAAAGACCTCCCTCTCATCCTTGTGTCCTCAGAGCGCAGACTGACAGCCAAAAAGCCGTAGAGCAAGTGCTCTAGTCACACCTGGGGTCATCCTGCTCCTGGGGTGTGACCTGCTCCTGTTGCAGGCCAAAGTGATGGAGCCAGATCAGCTCCGGTGAGATGCGACACCAGGCCACGGCTGCTGACACTCACTGACACCAAACCCCCTCCCTGGGGTCCCTGCATCTGGCCTGCACCGATGGTTCCAGGTCAAACCCCCACTTCCAGCGGCTGCCGGACAAAGAGAGGTGCACGGCACAGCCTGAAATCCAACACCGTGACTGCTGCGGCCACTGGGTGAGATTTAACCCTGTCACTACACAGATGAGACCTGCAGACCTTGGTCCTCTCTCCAGGGAGAGAAAAGGACAGAGTGACACCTAGAAAGACAACTTGAAAACACCAAGGTCAGTAAAAGAATGAGTCAAGCCTCAGATGGAAGGAGGATGAGGAGATGCCCTAATGGGGCTGAAAATTTTTTTGATAGGGCCAAGATGGACAATGATATACTGAAATATCTCTTTTAATTTAACTTCACCAATCAATTGGAATGGCCGGAGAATGTGAAAGATATGCAAGCTTGCTTCCCATCTCAAAGCAGCAAGTCCTTTGCCTTAACGTCATCCATTGAGAGTCACTTTACAAAATATAACACTACACAGAGGCTAAAAAAAGGCCATTCTTTGGTTTGCAAACCTTTGGTTTTCTATGGAGGGATGATAATATCCTAATTCTCTGAAGGATTAAAGCTCTCAGGGAATGAAAGTTCACTCAGTACAAAAGTAGTCCAAACAATTGAGTAGATTGCAAATAGGTTATTCCTCCCCCTGGTACAGATATCTAAGTGGCCAATAAATTACAGCTCCCCCCTCTTCTTTTTTTGCATGAGAACCAGGACCACTAACAGGAGAAGTCACAGATATTCCTTATGTCCTCCCTGACCAAAGCTGTGCCAAACGTTAATTCATGAGAAAGTATGGGGGGATGAAGCATTCAAGCTGTAGATCGGAGCAGAGGCATCCACTGATGAAGCCAAGCAGACGTTAGAGTAGCTGTGATCCCATGAGAAGCTTGGACAGAGAGAGATGAGAGTTGATGAAGACCCTTTGCCCCCAGGGAGAGAAGAAGAAAACCTCTGTTCCCAGAGATGATCATAGCAACAGTTGGAGAGAACCTTTCCCTTTGAGCAACTCATCCTTAAAATAATACCCCATGAGTTCATGGCCCATGAACACACCTCTAGGAGGGCTGTGAAAATTGGAGGAATTTCACGATGCAGAACTTTTTGCCTGGGCAGCTGCTATTTGTGGAAATGAAAAGCCACAACAAAAGTGTTTCTTGTGGAGAAGTCTCCATGGCGTGACACGAGAAAACTCCTCTCCCTACAAGAACTGGTGAAAGATTATTGTATAGTTGGTACTGCTTTAACATCCCAGGTTTTGTCTCTACATGGTCAGTTGGGAAAGGAAAAAGTTGGGCAGGGGGAGGAAAGGAAGTTTTATTCTGATGCTTCTTATTCTTGTAGTCCTGTTAATAAAGTTTCTTTATACCTTTTAAGTTTTAAGCCTGTTTTGCCCTTTTCATAATCCATATCTCACAGCAGGAAATGAGCAAGTGCCCTGGTGATTTTAGCCAGCACTAAAACCCACCACAACTGGCAAAGGAATTAGAAGAACAGAAGTTCTTTAATCCACAAGGGGCTCTGTTACAATATATTGATGATGTCCTGCTAGCCACCAAAACTAAAGAACAGCACCGAGACCTGCTGAATTGTGAAACTTTTTAAGATTAAATAGTTACAGGCTATTGAGGGAAAAGACCCTCAGTGATGAAAATGACTGTGACCTTCCTGGGTTTTGAAATTCTCTGAGGTCAAAGGAAGTTAAGAATGTTCCATGAACTGTAACAGAATTGTGTGCCTTTCTCAGAATGGCCAGGGAGTGGGTCAGTAATTTTGAATATTGGTCCAACCTTTGTATAGGTTTTTAAAACCTATATTTGCCCATAAGATTTTGTTATATGGACTGATGACGCTTGGGCTGCTTTCAAAAAATTTAACACACTAATGAGGGCTCCATCCTTGGGCTTGCTAGATCCCACAAGACCTTTGGACAGAGAAAGAAAGTGAATATTTGGGGAGATTGTTTTGGTGCAGTGCATGCCCTGGAGAGAGAGCTGTTTGTAATCAGCCCAAGGTACATCGACCAAATGTGGGACACAAATATCCCAGCTATTGGAAGCAGTACAAAAACCAGCTGAGGCTGCAATTCTGCGCTACAGAACACACCAGACTGATACTGAAATTGGCTGGAGAAAAATTTTCTAAAGCAGTTTTGAGTATTAGAAACAAGCCATTCTTTATTACAGCGCTGCTCATTTGGGGGATACTTCCTCTGATCAAGTCTGACAAGTGTTGGATGAACAGAGCTTTTATCACACACACAGGTTGTATATTCATTAGCTATCCCCACTTAACTTAATTTTACAGTCACACACCTTACCAGAAGTCCTTAAATGGTTCTTTGGGGTCTGTCTTCAATATCCAGTGTTCTTTTTAGGGGCATGTTCCACGACCCTCGCTCTTGATTAAGGGCAATACCCTTCTTTTGCAGAACTTGTGCTTTGTACAACTGTGCCTTGCAGAGCTGAGCTGGTATTTTGCATGACTTCTGTTTGCCTGATTTACACCCTTTATCTGTTTCTCCAAGGCTGTGCTGTTCTCCTGTCCTTTTCTTGAGACTAAGTTTCTTGTGGGAAGCAGTCTATTTAAGATTTATATTTCCTTTCAGAGTGTAAGGCATTAAAACAGCTACAACACTGAGTCTTGATGCAGGCTAAAAGCATACAGTAATTATTATGGAGTAGATTATAAACAGATGTTTTACCACATCCAGCTGAGTACCCATGAAAAAAGTTTGGTCCAGATTTCTTCAAATCCCCAGGAGATGCATCTTGAGCTGTGCTTGTGTGTAGGTTTGTTTTCAGATTTCCTGGACATCTGTGGACACTCTACCACTTTGATCACACAGCAACTGGAGTTTATGGCAGTGCATATTCCTCTTTGTGATGCTGAAACAAGGTCTAGTGCCATTCAGTTTTGTAAAACAGCTCATGGCAAGCTCTTGACTTCTTCCCTAGAGGCTTCATCCCTTTTAATTCTGCTTTAATGTATCCACGAATTTACTGTGTCCAGTTCCAAGGCAGTAAAAGTTGCCAGCAGCACTTGGAAAGTGCTCCCACTTTGGCTGGAGTGGAGCAGTTCCCCTGTCATTCAAGCAGGTTCAATCTCTCAGTTTGAACTCACGCCCTGGCGTGTTCAATCACATCTGGAGATCATCACTGCCCGCTGCAAATCCTGTAAGCTTTTACTAAGAGAAATGAGGAATTACTCAAATCGACCCCTCCTTTTAACATCTCTGTTTCCTGGAGTGTGGCACTTGGTAGGGTCGTCTGCAGAGCAGCTCACGGGAGCTGATTTTGCTGGTGGCCCATGGCTGAATTCTGCTTTGATGTGGAGCAGCAGGTCAGGCTTGGACCCAGGCCAAGGAGGTTTCCTGACATATTTTACCCGATTATCCAATTGCAATTTGATTGCATAATTCACTCACTCCACTTTGCCATTAGCCTGGGGCCTATAAGGAGTGTGAAGATCCCAAGCTATTCCCAAGGCTTTCCCAAGCTCTGGAAGCCCTTCTGCAATAACGTGGGAACCTCTGTCTGATGACATTCCCAAAGGCACCCCCAATCCAGGTTTGAACTGACAGTACTTCAGTCACTTCCCTAACCTGGCTGGTGTGACAAGGGAAGGATTCTGGCCACCAGAACCAGGAGGGGTTTATACCCTCCATGTCTGGGCAATTCAGTGGAATCAATCTGCCAATGTTCACCCACCACATTTCCAGATTTTATGGCTCCCAGCATTATTTTGCTAGCCTTGTTAGGGTTGTTTCTTTAACAAACTACCCTTTGTTGGATTCTTGATTGCACAGTCTGAGCCATTTTCAACCCAATTACAGATTTTTGCAAAGGTTTCAGAAGTTTTTCAGCACTCCAGTGAGTGCCTTTGTGTTTGTGAGCCCCTATTTCACACAAGATCTGTTCTAGGACTACTTTCTGCCTTGCTGGGGTAGCTGCCCGGCCTCGTGGATCAAATTTTGCTTCTAAGGTTCTGCTGTCAGCTCCTGCACTGGGCAGGCTCTGGATTTTTCAGGGGGTCACAGTGATCTCGGGGCTCCTCCAGCACTATTCCTGCATGTCTTGCTCAGTCCCAGCTGCTTTGTTCTCACACGCCATCTCCTCTGCTCCCACCGGCTCCGGGACATCTGCAGGGACATCATCCTCACTCTGGGGAGAGGGGGAAGGTGACACTGTAATAAATAACTATGTAGTTGCTGGATTTTGCAAATTATTTTGACATAGTACAGTTTGTAATCACTTTTTAACTGCTTTTGATAGAATTTATAATATCATTTTTATAATAATACATTAATATATATTAGTATATTATTATTAAATCAATATATTGTAATATAATAATTTATTACTTGTCTATAATTTATATACTACAAATAATTTAATTCTTTAGTATAATTAATAATAATTTAATTAAATATATTAAAATATTAAATGTATTATTATATTATAGTGCATTATTATATATTATAATATATATAATATATAATTATCTTGTATATACTATATAGTATAGAGTATATAGTATATATATTTTTATATATTATTATTATATATTACATATATTTTTATATTTTGAATATATTATCTATATAATAAATATAATATATAATATAATATTATAATATATCTATTATATAGATATAATATATCCGTTAACATATCAATATAGTATTAATATATTAATATGATAATATATTAATATAATTTTGATAAATATTATTTATAATTAGCCATAAATGTATAATTAATGTATAATTAATATAATTAATATAATTAAGGCTAATACCCTAATCCCAGTGTAGATTGCATATTTTAGCATAATAAATAAACGATAGTTTAAGCTCTTGCAAAATACTAAAATAGAGACTATGTCCTGTGTATTATAGCATTAATTTTTGCAGAAGTAATTGTAGTTGTGAAATAATAAGTAATGCCTTTATTTTTGTAACTAACTGACAATAGTGAAATAACTAATACTGATTGAAAGTACTTGTAAAAATGGCTAAAACTTGTAGGATAAGGTAATATCAAAAAGAACCAGACAAATAACATGGAAAGAGCAAGGAGGAATCCACCACTGTCCCTTCAGCTATCAATAACTGTCAAACCACAGACCAGGGGGCCTCGTGAAGAAATAAAATACAAAATCAAAATAAAATCAATATCCAATAAAATCAAATATTCATATCAAAATAAAATCAAAACTCTAAAAATCACGTCTGCATTGTGGCAAATACCTGAAGATGAGGTCAGGGGTCGAACTAAGCTGAAGAATTCCCAGAACATAAACTCAAAGGAATGTTTGGATATGTATCATCTCCGTGAATATGCATTTGACCAATGCAATGAAAAAATAGATGAGAAGAGTTGTTATAATTAACTCTGTGCATCTGGCTACAGATGTGCACATGTGACTTTTGCTTTATCCCTTATTATCTCTTATTAAAGTTTAAATGATTTTAAATTTCTCACAACCTCATCCCCAGGGGTGATGCCTTGAGAAGGCTGACCTAGAACAGAGGCAGGACAGAATTAAGAATAAAGTAGGTATTTATTGAAATAAATACACCTTGGGCAGTACAACAGCCTGGCCAGAGCTACACCCAAGATGGACCTAAAAATGGTCAGAAAATGGACAACTGATCACGAGGTCTCACATTTTTATAAGTTTTGGTCCATCTGCATATCAGGGTTAATTGTCCAAAGACTGCTTCAGGTTATGAGGTCCCATCCTTCTTGTTTTCTCTCTTCAGTCCACCACTGGTTATTTTTGTGGGACTGGAATTTGTAAGGACTGTCCTCGGCATCAGGCTGGAAAAGGAATTGTTTTGTCTACGCACTCTGAAGAGAGCTCACTGACACTTCCTATGAAGCTCAGAACCACAAACCTTGGCACCACGGAATATGAAAAATACGAAAGCTAAAACTTAAGGGATCGGGCTGAGAGGAATGATGGGTTTGTCTTTACAAACAAGCTGCTAAGATGAAACTATCACTGAGAGATAACAGAAACAATGGGATGGATTCCATTGAAAGATTAAAGAGGCACTAAAAGAGCACCACGAATTCCACAAGAGTTAAGAATTAAGAAGGGATTATGCACTGGGGGGAGGTACCCCAGGTATCAGGCGTTCCGGGCAGTCTGTACCTCTCAAGTACCTCAGCCTATGGGGAAAGGGAGAAGGGACAAGTGGCCGGGAATTAGGATAAAAGGGAGGCTGTGACCGCCAAAAATTTGAGAGACCCATGGGGAATGCCCCGTGGCCTCTCCCTTTATTCGAATAAAGTAAAAGGATTCCTCTGTCTCCTTTTTGGGCATAAACTTCTGGTGTTTGTGGATTAATTTTCCTGACAAGGGGGTGCGGCCCCCGCACGGGGGATGCTCGATGCTCACCGCCAGCGATGCTCCGCAGCTCCTGGATCTCCTCCTGCAGCCGCAGCCGCAGCAGCTCCCGCAGCAGCTCCCGGCGCCGGCTCCTCGGGGTGACCCCCATGCGCCGCAGGGACCCCTCGGTCAGGCGCAGCAGGGTCCGGCCCGTCAGGCCGTGCTCCCGAGCCAGCTCCGCCAGCCGCCAGCCCCCGCCGTGTGCCGCCAGCCAGGAGCCCACCTCGGCCCCCGACCACCGCCCCGCCGGCCGCTGCGGCCCCTCGGGCCCCTGTGCGGGAGGAGAGGGGCAGCTGGCTGTCCCGTCGGGAAAGCCACGGAAGCCACAGGGTCAAGCGGCCACCTCTGTGCCACTGTGTCACCGCCCCAGCCCGAGCGCAGCCCGAGCGTCCATCCCTGCGCTGGTGCCGGTGGCTGCACCCTCGTCCCCGTCCTCGGCCCATGGGGGTCCCCAAATCCATGCCTGGGTGGGTCCCCCATCCTCCACCCCCGGGGATCCACAAATAAACACCCGTAGGAATCCCCCATCCCCTGCCCTTGGGGGTCCCTTAAATCCCCACCCACGGGGGTCCCCAGACCCCTCCTGTGGGGTTTCACATCCTCCACCCATCACGATACCCAAACACCTGACCGTGGGGGTCTCCCATTCTCAACATCCTTCATTCGTGGGGTCCCCCATCCTCTGCCCGTGGGGGTCCCCAAACCTCCACCTGTGGGGCTCTGGCATTCCCGTTCACGGATGTCCCCCCTCTTCCACTACTGGGGTTCCCTGGGACCCCACTGCAGTTGTCCGGGGAGCTCCCCAGCCCCTGCCCACTCTCACCTCAGCCTCGGGGCTCCCCTCCGGGGGTGCCTCAGCCCCATCCTGCGCCGGGAGATCCATGTGGGGCCGGGGCCGGGCTACGGGAGCAGTTCTGGCTCCCTGCAAACGGGGCTCCGTCAGCGGGGGATCCCCCGGACCAGCCCCCACAGCCCCCCGGCCCCTCCCGGGGGCACACGGTCGGTGGCTCCTCGATGCCACCCACCCTGTGACCCCCAGCGCTCCTGGTGCCACCAGTCCCGGCTCGCCCGTGCCCTGAGCCCGCAGGGGACACCGGCACCCCCAGCCGGCCGGGACCCCTTCCTTCTTATCCCCCCGTCCTCCTACCTCGCTCCGGCTCCGTGCCGAGCACCAGGGGAGCGAAAGGAACCTTTGCCCGGGCGCTGGCTGCACAGCCCCGGGCGCGCCCCAAACAGCCCTGCCGGGCCCTAGGGACCCCTGGGCACCCCCGGGAGCCGAGGCACAGAGCCGGGCGAGGTTCGAGTGGGCTCCATCCATACCCGGAGCCTCGCAGGAGCTCTGCCGAGCTCCCCCAGCCCTCCCGGGTCGCTGCCACCAGCCCACCCCGCTAACCTGAGCACATCCCACGCAGCTCGGGACGCACCGCAGCGGCTTCAGCCGCGATGGTTCCGATGGCAGCGAGGGTCCCACAGGCGGAGGGGACACAGGAGAGGCAGCGGCGGAGCAGGGGAGGAGCGGGATGAGCCTCCAGGATGAGTCACATCCGACGGGCTGCAGCCCTGCCCGGCCGAACGTGTGCGGACCAGCCCCCGCCTGCCGCTCTGCCCCCGCAAACCTCGAGGGGGTTAAAGCTCCCAAAGAACGCCGGCCCAGGGTGCGGTACCTGGGTTAAAACCCCCAGATAACACCTGCCTAGGGTAGGGTATGGTTAAACCCCCCAAATAACACCTGCCCAGGGTGAGGTGCCTGGGTTAAACCCCCCAGATAACACCTGCCCAGGGTGGGGTACCTGGGTTAAAACCCCCAAATAACACCTGCCCAGGGTGGGGTACCTTGGTTAAACCCCCCAGATAACACCTGCCCAGGGTAGGGTATGGTTAAACCCCCCAGATAACACCTGCCCAGGGTAGGGTATGGTTAAACCCTCCAAATAACACCTGCCCAGAGTGGGGTACCTGGGTTAGGGTTAAACCCCCTAGATAACACCTGCCCAGGGTGGGGTACCTGGGTTAAAACCCCCAAATAACACCTGCCTAGGGTAGGGTATGGTTAAACCCCCCAGATAACACCTGCCCAGGGTGTGGTACCTGGGTTAAACCCCCCAGATAACACCTGCCCAGAGTGAGGTGCCTGCGTTAAACCCCCCAGATAACACCTGCCCAGGGTGGGGTACCTGGGTTAAAGCCCCCAAATAACACCTGCCCAGGGTGGGGTACCTGGGTTAAAACCCCCAAATAACACCTGCCTAGGGTAGGGTATGGTTAAACCCCCCAAATAACACCTGCCCAGGGTGAGGTACCTGGGTTAAAGCCCCATTTTAACACCTGCCCAGGGCAGGGCTGGATTAATGTTCATTTTCTCCCCGGGGAATTTAACAGCCACGTTGATGTGGCATGTGCAGACATGGGTCAGTGGCGGCCTTGGCAGCGCTGGGGGAGTGGGTGGACTCGATGATGATCCCAGTTTTCCACCCTAAATCATTCTGTGATTCTAGAGCAATCGCAGCCCTTCTCTGGCCCTGGCAGTTACTGCACCAGCAGGGTGGTGTTACACCCATCCCTTATCTCAGCCGAGCCTCTGGAGCGGGGCTGGGCAGCAGCTGGTGGGTGGCAGAAACTGCTTCTGTCAGAAAAAGGACTTAGAGGTGTTTGTGAGGTGCTCTAGGAGAAACTCTGCTCCCTCTCAGGTAACAGCAGCCACCCTCAGCAGCACAAAGCCATGAGGAAACAGTGAAGAAAATAACGAGGACATTAAAACAGAACAACTGCCTCGTCTTCCCCACTGCTTGGGAGAAAGACAGCCCTGCTGTCTGAAGTTTATCAACACCTCAGAGCCCCTTGCAGGGCCCAGAGGGGCTCCAGGAGAGCTGGAGAGGGACTGGGGACAAGGGCTGCAGGGCCAGGAGCCAGGGAATGGCTGCCAGTGGCAGAGGGCAGGGCTGGATGGGATTTGGGGCAGGAATTGTTCCCTGGCAGGGTGGGCAGGCCCTGGCACAGGGTGCCCAGAGCAGCTGGGGCTGCCCCTGGATCCCTGGCAGTGCCCAAGGCCAGGCTGGACCCTGGGACAGTGGGAGGTGTCCCTGCCATGGCAGGGAGTGCAGTAGCTGCCCTTTAAACGCCCCTGCCCAGTCCCACCCGTTGTGATTCCATGATTCCAGAGAGCCAACACCTGGTGTCAGCTCACAGCTGCCACCACAGAAACCGTCCCCAAAGCATTTCAGGTGAAGGGAGGGGAAGAAAACAGCCAGAACTGGGTTTTGTCCTGATTTATTGCAGTTCCATCAGTGACATTCATCTGTCAGATGCAATTTGCTCATTCCAACAGCAATAGGACAGCATGGATCAAACAGCCCCTCAGAGCCCAGCTCAGCCCCAGCACTGAACCTGCTGTCCCAAAGAACTGCTCCTCCCCATAGCATTACCTCTCCTCTCAGCCCACCCACCTCCACTGCTTCACGTTCTCCTCATCTCCAAATTTAATTCTCCATACAGAACTTTGGAATAACTTTTGCTCCCCAGTGGGAGAAATCCTGAAGAGTTACCAGAGGGATCAGACAGTTACAAGGAGCCTGCAGAGACTCAGAGCCATGTTAACTGTTTCTCTCCTGGAAGTGGAATAGAGCGTGCTCATTAGATAAAAATTACTGGCTGAGTAACTAAAAGAGATTGATAAAGGCCACAAATCCCCTCTCCAAGAAGGATTGGGTGTAGGATTTATTAGTGCATTGAAATGGCACTGCCAGGCACAGGACGGAGGTTACTGGGGGTAAAGCTCCACGATCATCGCGTGTCCCTGGGAACAGAGAGACAGAAATGGCTCATTAACAGAGTCCAGACTAATCATTGCAGACACAGACCCAGGCTCCCAGGCACAGCATCAAGAATATGAGCTACAGTGGCCAGACACAAGCCCAGGTGGGCAAGAGGCCACTGGCCCTGGGCTGTGCCAGCTCTGGGGTGGCAGCAGGGCCAGGGCAGTGCCCGTCCCCTGTGCTGGCACTGCTGGGGCACCTCCAGTGCTGGGGGCAGCTCTGGGCCCCTCCTGCCAGGAGAGCCCTGGAGGGGCTGGAGCGTGTCCAGGGCAGGGAATGGAGCTGGGAAGGGGCTGGAGCCCCAGGAGAGGCTGAGGGAGCTGGGAAAGGGGCTCAGCCTGGAGAAAAGGAGGCTCCGGGGGCACCTTGTGGCTCTGCACAAGTCCCTGCCAGGAGGGGACAGCCAGGAGGGCTCGGGCTCTGCTCCCAGGGAACAGGGACAGGACTGAGTGGTGATAAGGGGCTGCCAGAGGAGCCTGAGGGAGCTCTGACCACCCAGCACCCAGAGCTGGAGTAACCAGACAGGATTGCAGAGTCCCAGCAGGATCAGCCCTGCCATTGCTGCCCTCTCCCAAGGGAACAGGCTGGAGCCATTACCTGCCCTCCTGCAGCACAGGCAGCCACCAGGCCGTACTGTCCCCCCTCCTTCTTCAGCCTGTGGGCAGCAGTGATGACCAGGCGGCAGCCAGTGGCCCCAAAGGGGTGTCCCAGGGACAGGGACCCCCCCCAGGTGTTGAACTTGTCCAGGGGAGGGGCTCCAACCTGCAGGGACAGAGGGACATGCTGAGGGACACATGGCTGGAAGGGGGTCATCCCACCTAATCCCAGCACCAAGCTCAGGATGGCACATCCAGGTGGCTGATGAGGGGATGAAACCACCCCAAAGGAGGTCCTGCTTCACCTGCAGCCCCTCAGGGAAACCCTGCACTGTGCAAGGACTGAGCCCCTCACATTGCTCTTAACACTCTCCTCTCCAAGGATTGTGGCCCTGGATCTTCCACCTCCTGCTGAGAACGGGAACAGCATCCCAAAGAAACGGCAAAAATTGGGATTTGTTGACCCAAACTCCATCGCTGCTCCTCACAGGACTGAGACAGCGCCTGGCTGTGCAGCACCAGCAGCTGCCAGGAGGGAGCCCAGTAACCCCAAAGTGAACTGGAGAGAAAAGTGGGTCCAGAGGAGGCTACGGAGCTGTTTCAGGGCAGGAGCACCTCTGCTCTGGAGCCAGGCTGGGAGAGCTGGGGTGTGTTCACCTGAAGAAGGCTCCAAGGAGACCTCAGAGCCCCTTGCAGAACCTAAAGCGGCTCCAGGAAAGGGGACAAGGACCTGGAGGGGCAGGACAAGGAGGAAAATGTCCTGACTGTGCCTTACCTTTGACTTCCTGCCCATGTAGTTCTGTGCAAACCAATCCGAATCCATGGCTTTCAGGTTAGCCAGGATCTGCCCCTGCAAAGCAGGAGAGGGTGACATTGCAATAACCCAAAGCAGATGGCTCCAGGGAGCCATCCCAGACTTGGAGCACTTACAGCAAAAGCCTCGTGGAACTCGAACACATCGATGTCACTCAGGCTGAGCCCAGCCCTCTCCAGCACTTTGGGAGTGGCGTAGGTGGGGCTGAAGGAGGGAAGACACACAAGTTTTGCATCCCTTTTTCCAGTCACATCCTTCTGTCTGGGCTCACGGCCCAGCTCTGCCCATCCCTCTCCAAGGGAGGCACAGCCCCCAGAACTATTGCTCAGGGTGCTCCTGCCACTGTTGCTCTCCCACCTCGTGAAGGCCTGGAGAGATGCAACATCTCCTGAGGCACTTCCCAAAAACACACCGTGGCAAGAGAAGGCTGTTGTGGGAGCAGGGGCTGTGGGGGGATGCTCTCCATCTCCACCTACCCCAGGAGCAGCTGGTCCTTGGGATCCTGGGACACGTACACGAAATCCCTGCGCAGGAAAAGGGCTGTCAGTGCCAGGGGACAGGAGGAGGAAGCAGGAGCAGAGGCCAGTGGAGCAGCCCCTCCTACCTTAGGTAGGCCTTTGGTTTGTATCCCATGGCCAGGGCCTTCTCCTCAGACATGATCAGGATCGCTGACGCTCCGTCGGTCTGGAACGGACAGGGAGAAGCTGGGTGAGGGCTGAAGGACCTGCACACCCTGCACACAACGAGCCCCACAGCCCTCAGAAACAGAGGACCTGAGCATCAGCAGAGCCTCCAGGACACCCCAGTATGACAGGGGCCAAAGGACAAGGCTGCTGGACCGAGTGGATGGAGGGATGGATGATCAGTAATGACACTGAAGCACTTCTCACAGCCCACAAGCACAATTCCCCTGGTTTCACCCAGGACACAGGTGCCTAAGAGCCCTGCTAGGCATGGGACAAGTTGGTTATCCCAAACACTCAGCTGTCCTCCCAGTGCCATCCCAAAACAGTAATTCCAGGAGGACACAAGCCACATGCTCACCACATGACAAAAATGATGATTGTGGGTTTGGCATCAAATCATGGAATGGTTTGGGTTGGAAGGGACCTTAAATTGCATCCAGTCCTGCCCCCCTGCCATGGGCTGGGATCACCTCCCACTACCCCAGGTTGCTCCAGGTGCTCAAAGTTTTTTGCTTCCATGTATTCTTCATGTATTTGTAGCTTTGGAGACTGTTAAATGCTTAGGTTAACTTCCAGTACTTGTCCAGCTTTCTTTCCTGCAGTGAACAAACTCTTATTGATGCATTCCTAAAATATTGGTTATCTTGCCTGCTACTTCTTCAAGGACTTTTTATTTAGCACTGTGTAATCACAGACATGCTAAAGGTAGGGTAGGAGATGGGGGGAGAGCTCCCATGGGGCAGAAGCCAGGGGGGATTTACTTAACCAACTGCTCCTCTAATTGGACAATACTGGCTGGATATTCTAATTGCCAGGTCTTGTATTAAATGGTACAAATCTAATTCAGGATGTGGCTTTTTGCCATATGCTGTACCTGAAGGCTTTCAAGGAAAGATTTCCTTCTATATTGTCATTCTAACATTGCATGGTAAAGTTTGTGCTCTATTTCTAGGCATCACAAGACCCAGTGTCCAGCCTGGCCTTGGGCACTGCCAGGGATCCAGGGGCAGCCCCAGCTGCTCTGGGCACCCTGTGCCAGGGCCTGCCCACCCTGCAGGGAACAATTCCTGCCCCAAATCCCATCTGGCAGTGGGAAGCCATTCCCTGGGTCCTGTCCCTGCAGAGCTGGGGCTGCCCCTGGATCCCTGGCAGTGCCCAAGGCCAGGCTGGACAGGGCTTGGAGGAACCTGGGACAGTGGGAGGTGTCCCTGCCAGTGGCAGGGGGTGGCACTGGGTGAGATTTAAGGTCCCTTCCAACCCAAACCATTCCATGATTCTGTGAAGTTCAGACTAAACCTACTGACTTTAGTTGTACCATGTGACCAATCCCATCCTGGGACAGAATCCCTCCATGGGCCTTTGAAGGATTGACCCCCATGAAGCAGCTACAGAGAAGCAAAGAGATCAGACAGCCCAAAACTTCAGAAGTTTTGTATGGATTTTAAAATGAAACAACCCAAATTCACCAGATTTCAACAGAGTTCCAAGTTACACCTGGAAAATCCAGAAACAGTTGATATTAAAAAGCTCATGATGATAGCAGCTAAGGGAGGCAGAGGCTCAGGTGGACAGCTCTCCCCTCTGGCTGACAGTGCTGGGAGGAAGAATTACCAGGAAGGAGGAGTTGGCTGCTGTGACTGTTCCATAGGGCTTGACAAACGCTGGTTTCAGTTTTCCCATCTGCTCCATGGAGGACGGCCGGATCCCGTTATCTTTGGTAACTGTGTCCTTGCCTGGTGAAGGAAAAAAGTACATTTCAACTCCAAAAATCAGCAGTGCACAAGGATTTCATCATCAGGACTCCAGGGGGAAAAAAAAAAAATCAGAAAATTGTGGGCTTCAGGACAAGCGTGAGGAGGGAAAAAAGGAAAATCTGTTTGTGGCATCAGCATGCTTAACATGGCTAAAAATAGCACTTAAAAATTGAAGCTACCTCACTTTTCCTCAGAAGACAGCAAAAACAAAGTGCTGCCATCTGTTTACTGGAAGGAAAAATTACCACATGGGAAAGCCAGTTGAGAAAAGAATTTAAATTTAGGTTAAAAAGCCTAAATGGAGAACTGAGTTTAAATCAGTTTACATTTACATGTTGAGTTTGAGGAATAAAGAGCACTGGGAAAACCCAAACATATCCATCTGCAATGATGCCAACTGCTAAATAAGTCTGTTAAATACCAATTGTATAACAAAGATCACATGGAACTGTGGCTCTACAAGGGAAATTTCTCCAGGATAGCAATTACAGTTCCCACATGAACAGGTATTGCAGCAAAGTGTGTCCCCTGGATCCTGGGGGGTGAGGGGGACACCAGGACAGGCAAAGGGCAGCATAAAGGTTCTCCCCAAACTGTTTCACCTCCCAGCAAGGAGTGTGAGGCCTGGGGAACTGGAACCTGCCACATTCCAGCTTTTCCCACCCAGTACTTGAGTTATAAGAGTGGGATTTTATTTGGCTGATGTTTGTTGTTGATATTCTGGGGTATAAAGGTGGCTTCTCTTGCCTGATGGAAGAGCAGGGGGATTCCATGTCCAACTGTCCTGATTTTCCTTGCTCTGTCCACCTCATTAGCACAGAAGTGGGGTTGGCAAGAAAAAATTTAGATATGTAAAGATACAACAGAGGGCAGGGTTAGATGCTAGGGATATTGGGAAGGAACTCTTCATTGTGAGGGTGAGGAAGGGTTGGGATGGAATTCCCAGAGAAGCTGTGACTGCCCCTGGATCCCTGGAAGTGTCCAAGGCCAGGCTGGATGGAGCACCCTGGGACAGTAGAAGGTGTCAGGGCTGGAACTGGGTAATCTTTAATGTCCCCTTCCCACCCATACCATTCCATGGCTCTGTGTTTACACACACAGCTATCCCGTCTGCAAACACATCCCTGTGCCAGCAGTTTTCCAGGGACAAACAGATCCTGGTAAAACCCACCCAGACCCCCAGAACTCCCCTGGGGCTGCCCCCAGCAGGGGGTAGCCCTGGCCATGGCACATGGGCACTGTCACCTGGCACTTTGAAGGGCACCACGTCCTGCAGCAGCCCCTCATCCTGGGCTTTCTTGGCCAGCGTGTGGGAGCGCAGGGCGTACTCGTCCTGCTCCTGGCGGGAGACGCCGAAGGCGGCGGCCAGGCGGTCGGCAGAGTGCCCCATGGTCTCGCTGGTGGAGAACTCTGCCACAGCTGGCAGCTGCAGCCAGGCAGGGGGGAAAAAAAAACACAGGTGAAAAAATAAACCCTCCTGGGAGCACACAGAGCCGAGCCCCACGGGAGGGAGGCGTTGGAGTCAGAGGCACAGAGAGCGTGCCCGTATCTCTGACATCCAAGAAAGCACTGAATTTCATATAACATCCTGAAAATAATTGTTAAATAGAAAAATTAGGAATGTAAATGTGTAGATTAGAAAGTTTTCTTAAGTCACTGGGTAAAAAAGTTAAAGTTTAGAGTTTAAATTAGTTTAGAGAACAGAAGACAAAATAGAAGATTTAAAGTGTTGTCTCTTGTCCTTCTTCTTCATGTCCTTCTAGAGGTTTTTGGGCAGCAGTAGGTGATTGTATAGAGAATGCCACTGTGCAACACTCAGGTGTTGGGTCATTGGGTCACTAAGAAAAATAATTTACTTGGCATCTGTTAATTGGGTAAATGGACATATAAAAGACCTTGCAGAAGATCTTTGTTAGCCATTTTTCACCTTTCTATCTTAGTGCACATAGCTCCTTGTACCTTGTATACATCTAATTCTGTTAAGAGAAGAATTAACCAAGTCTGAACAAGAGAAAAAACTGCCTCCCTCTCATCAATTTCAGTTCAAGGGGAGAAAGAACCTAACCACGAGTGTCCTATAGAGACAGGGAGGCCCCTCCCTTCGTTAATTCAGAGCTGCACAATTAACACACGGTGACCAGACCACAAGAGACTCAGTCAAATGCGGCAGAGAACCCATCCCTTTCCAAGATTGTGGAAAAAAACGGGGTCCAGGCTGCTGCTTACTCCAGGGATTCCAGAACTGTGTTGAGAGCAGATGCCTGTGCATTTAACAGGGAATGCACAACAAAAGGTGACCAGACCCTTTGGATTCAGCACAAACACCACATCCTGGTCCTCAAAATTCCTTGTCAGACACCTCCTCATCCAAAAGCAGAGCCCTGAGGTGATTTTGGCTTGGTTTTAGCTCTTCCAGCAGCACCCAGGAAATCCCTGCATGCAGTCAAGCCTGAAATCTTCGTATCTTATGTGGATTTGGGATGTCAGTGTGGTAGCTGAACAGTAGGCCTGTGAGGCCTCACAGATTACACTTTAACTTGAGAAACTGTACTTGTAAGAAAACTTGTTTGCTTTCCTTGAGAATGGAATTTTCTAATGGTGAAAAATAACTTGTTCTCCTGAGAAAAAAATTCTAAGACTGTAACTGTTAACAGCACCTATATAAACTATCCAGATTCATTAAAAATATATACAAACAATATCTTAAAAAAAACCTCCCACTAACCAGCACATAAACACCTCTAATAAACTAACCAATCAAAATAACAGCTAGTTACTAACCAATTAAAAACAAACATGATACCTTTATAAAACCCTCTATATTTAAATATGAAAATAAACCAAGACCTTCTTTTACTACTTAAACAAAAATGTATCTCGTCTGTTTACTATCCCTAATACAAAATCATAGCAACATGTCAGCTCTGCCACACTTAACCTGGGCCCTGCTGCACTCACTAAAGGGAATGCCATGGATGCAGTTTCCTTGTGAAGAGCTCAGGGTGGGAAGGAGGGAAGTGCTGCCCCTTTCCATCCTCACCCCTCACTGACCCCCAGGACAGAGCAGTGGCTCACTCTGCTCCTGACACGGCCCTGTGGATGCACCTCAGGGGAGCTGAACATCCAGACCCTGGCAGGATTTGGCCAGGAACAGGAATCAAAAGGCATATTTAAGATGTGTTAATCAAATTCATATACTGAGGAGATTCCTGTCTAATACTAAGAGGGGGGTACTTCTATTATCTACTAAAACTCCTCTAGAATTTTACTAGATAATAGAATTATCTATATATATATATTATTTCTCTCTCTATATATATAGGGTCTATATAATAGACCCTAAAATTCTTCTGACACTTCAGAATAACCTTTATATTTATGGGAAAAAAAATTCCTGTCATCTGCAGCACAGTTTGTCCAGGAGTTGCAGCAGGAGGTTTTGCACTAAGCTGGGTTTACTAAAGATGAATATGTGGGAAGAAAAATCAGAGGCCCAAATGCTGTGAGATGCATTAACCAGTGTTTTAACCCAAGGCAGAGGACAGAGATCAATCATGATGAACCCCAGGAACCATCTCACCCATTTTAAATCCTCTCCATCAAGGCCAAAATAATTACCTGTTCACACCTCCTAAATATCTAAACTCCTGAAAAACAAAAATACCTCAGGAGCAAAGTAGTCAGGGCGAATCTTGGAAATGAGGGAGAGCTTCTGGCCCAGGGTCTTGGCTCGGTTCAGGGTCAGCATCGTCTTCCTCATCTTCCTGCTGTGGCGGATGGGGACGTCGGACATGAGCTCCACGCCCCCAGCCACCACCACGTCGCACTGGCCGGCCGCGATCATCCCCACACCTGCAACGAGAGGTGCTGCCAGAGCGGGGACACCCACCCCCACAGAGCCCTGCCTACTCCTGCATTCCTCCTCTGAGCCCTTCAGAGGCTGGACAGAGTTAAAGGAATGAAGTATTTATTCCTCTGGTATTCCTATGGGTGTTATTAAAAGGCCTCCCAAGGATACACCTTGGGCAGTGCAAGAGCCCGGCCGTGGCTCCACCAAGATGGACTCTGAGCCACGAGTTTTCACACTTTTCTAAGTTTTGGTCCGTTTCCATCTTGGGGTTAATTGTCCAATTCCAGCTGCAGGTGATGCAGTCCCATCCTCCCAGACTGCTCTCCTCAATTCACTGCTGTTTACGCTTTTTGGGCCCGAGGCTGTAACGGTGTCCTTGGTTCTGGGGCTGGAAAAGGATTGTTTTGTCTGCCTGAGCTGTGAGGAGAGCGTGCTAATGCTTTGTATGAAGTTCAGAGTCACACTAAGGCAGTCCAGAATCTAAAAAATATGAAAGCTAAAACTTGAGGCATCACCTGCAGCCCTTGGCCGTGGCCAGGTTACACAATGTGAGCTCCTGTCACTTGGCTCCCGCTTGTCCTTGTCACACACAGCAGAGAGGGAAGGGCAGCCCCAGCAGTCTGAGCTGCATCTCCATTTTTTAGCCCTGTTTAGGCTAAACCAAAGATAAGGAGCCCAAAAGGAGCAACTCTCTCACCATGGTCAGTCTTTACCTCCCAAATAAACACAGACACTGGGCAGACATGCTGCTGCAGGCCTACAGCAGACACTCAGTTCATGTCACATTTTGCTGGCTAAAAAACTTCCACAGAATCCCTGAGGCTGGGAAAAACCTCCCAGACCATGGAGTCCAACCTGTGACTGATCTCCACCTTGTCACCAGCCCAGAGCACTCAGTATCTGAGTGTCCAGGAATTCCCTGGGCACCTCCAGGGATGGGGACTCCATTCTCTGGGTGCTCCTGCCAAGGCCTGAGCTCCCTTTCCATGGGGAAATTCCTGCTGCTGTCCAACCTGAGCCTGCCCTGACCCAGCCAGAGGCCATTTCCCCTTGTCCTGTCCCTGTTCCCTGGGAGCAGAGCCCGAGCCCTCCTGGCTGTCCCCTCCTGGCAGGGACTTGTGCAGAGCCACAAGGTGCCCCCGGAGCCTCCTTTTCTCCTGGCTAAATAATTCCATTTTTTCTTCCCATTCCAGCATTTCTTCAGTTGTTTCTTTACATTCACAAGCAGTGCAAGTTGAATAAGGGCTGTACAAGAACTCCCAAGCTCCCTCTCAACCCCACAGCTTATTCTTGCAGCCCACATACCTGTGGTCATGGCCTGGTTTGAGGAAATGCAGGCCATGGTGACGGTGTGGGCCGGAGTTTTGTCGGAGAACCCCGCTCCCAAGGCAGCCTACAACAACAAGAGTGGCTGTTAAACCTATGGCTTCTGCTCCCAGGCCAGAGCTGCCCCTGCCCAGCACACCTTGCCAGGTGGAGCTGAAGACAAAGACATGGAGTTTTCATCCAGTTAATTATGGCAGCAGCTCTTCCCCTCCCCAGACTCTGGAGCAGGAGCTGAGGTCACTGCCGAGGCTCTTGGCCACACTGAGAACAGTCACTGCTCCTCCACGCTTTTTAATAAAGAGACAAACTAATCACACCCCTCACATTTAAAAACATCACACCAAAAGAGCCTCCAACTACTCGATATCACCTTATTGGCAAAGGCAACACACGAGAGGGGTGATTTAGAGCACTCGGCACAAGGCGCTGTGGCTTCCCAGAGAGCAGCAAACTGCAGAGCAGTGACTCATCTGAGCATGTCCAGAGCAGCTCCCAAAGACCTTCCCTACTTGGGATGTGGCCAACTGGTTGAAAGTTCAGCAGTTGCTCCCAAGTTAAAATTACCCTGCAGCCCCATCTGACTGGCAGGTGACCAAAGGCAGGCCTTGCATTCCCGAGGCTGAGGCTGCACAGGGAGCCCAGGTTACATCATGGATTTATCCAGGTGCAGAGCACAACAGAGGCTCCAGGTTAGCAAAGATCAGGCTGCCTGTCCCGTGACTCCAGAGGATCAGCTGCTCTGGGGATAATCCAGGAATTGTGTTTTCTGGCTGCTGGAACGAAGGGCAGCAAAGCTGCTCTGCTTCAAATGCTGTGAATGCTGTGTCTGAGCAGCCAACTCAAATGAATAAATAAATCCCACAACAAAGCAAACCCTCACAGCACACTCTGCTCCTCCCAAGATACTGGGCAAGGCAGCTTTCAATCCAACTGGTATTTAGGAGCTGAGGGATCAGCAATGCTCAACAAAACTTTCCCTTGCAGGGAAGAGTCAAGCAGAGGCTTCACAGCATTGAGATACGAAAATCTGATAAAAAAAACGATGCTAAATGAGATCTGTGGCAGATTTCAACAGGAGGCAGAGAATCACAAAATCATCTTCCTTACAGTCCCAATAACTAATTTAACACACAATGCTGCACAACTACTTCATGCTCTCAAATCATATATAAACAAACAACAATACTGGGAAGTCATTTTCAGCAAGGATTTGTCATCTTCAGAGCAGTTGCAGAAATCAGACTCCCAGGGAAATGCTGCATAGAACCCACCTCTCTGGCAACATTACTCGTTTTCACCTCCTGGATAACTGTGCCATAAACAATGTAATCAACAACATCCCTTGGGACACTGGTCCGGGTCAGCAGGCCCCTAAGGAGAGGATCAAAACAAAGGGAATTTGTATCATTTGCACATAAATAATAACCTCTCCTCATCCCCTTCCTGCCACCTTGGCTGGAGAACAAGGCAACAACAGAACCACAGCTTCTGTCCCCCCATCAGAAAAAAATCTCATGTGCATGTGGGCCTGTGGGAAGTATAGCTGATTATGGGCTGCAAACAATCATGGTGATAATTTCACCAAAAGTCATTACAGGACTTCATTAAAACAATTATCTTATAGCCCTTACACCCCTCCTTCCACAAAATGGCTCCCAGAATCATCAAATCCCAGAATGGTTTGGGTGGGGAGGAACCTCAGAGCTCATCCAGTCCCACCCCTGCCATGGGCAGGGACACCTGCCACCATCCCAGGTGGCTCCAAGCCCTGTCCAGGCTGGCCTTGGGCACTGCCAGGGATGGAGCAGCCATCTCCAGGCTCCTCTCTTCTCCACAGCACTTTGCCTCTCAACAAAACAAACCCACTGCTAATGGCCCTCAGAGCAGAAGGGACAGGAGGGTTACAGAATTAGCTCAATGTTTTTGTCACTCAATCTCCTCTGTGTTGCCCAGGTTGTTTTTTCCACCAGATGTGAGTACGGCTCAACAGCAGCTCTGATCTCTGGAAAGCCAAAGCTGGGAATCAAATTCACTAACATTTGTCACCATCTCTTTGCATCAACACAAACTACTGAAAACCCCAACAACAACACAAACCCCACTGCTTAAACCACCCGCTACTGCAGAGTGAGGTCAGGAAAAATAAAGCACCTGAGCTGTTCAGAGCCAAACCCAGAGCCTTGGCTCTGCAACACTGAAACCTCAGCAGTTTAACAAGAATCCTCAGCCCTTCCAGTGTTCCATTTACTTACTGCAGTGCTGCTCTGGCTAAGTCATGTGGCATCAGATCAGCATACCTGGAAGGTGAAGAAGAGAGGAAGAAACTCAGAGGTGTGAGAAATCAGTGCAGAATTCTCCTGTGAGCACTGAGCAGGAGAACTGGGGATGGATCAGAAATGCTCCACTGTGCTTCTGAGCAAACAATTCAAGGAATTACAGATTGGTTTGGGTGGGAAGAGTCATTAAATCTCATCCAGTGGCACCCCTGCCATGGCAGGGACACCTCCCACTGTCCCAGGGTCCAGCCTGGCCTTGGGCACTGCCAGGGATCCAGGGGCAGCCCCAGCTGCTCTGGGCACCCTGTGCCAGGGCCTGCCCACCCTGCCAGGGAACAATTCCTGCCCCAAATCCCATCCAGCCCTGCCCTCTGCCACTGGCAGCCATTCCCTGGCTCCTGGCCCTCCAGCCCTTGTCCCCAGTCCCTCTCCAGCTCTCCTGGAGCTCCTTTGGGCCCTGCAAGGGGCTCTGAGCTCTCCTTGGAGCCTCCTCCTCTCCAGGTGAGCACCCCCAGCTCTCCCAGCCTGCAATCACTGCACTAAACCCAAAGAAAAGCAGCAGTGATGGGATAAAGAAGCCCCTTCTCCATCCTAACAGTCAGCTGTGGTCCCAGTTCAGTTGTGGGTTTGGTGGCACAACAATCCAGGAAGAAGAGCCTACAGCAGGTTCTTGGCCCCTGTCCTGCCAGTTTTGTGAAACTTGTTCCCTCATCTGCTATATTCTCTAACTGCTTCCTCTAGACCTGCTCCATGGGGATTCACACACACAGACAAGCTTCTTCAAAACACACTTTTGCACTAAATAAGCTGGAATAACTGCAGCAGCACAACTCAGGGCACCTCCTGAGCCTTTAGGCTCAAGAATAACTACATGAAAATGAACAAGTGAGATTTTTCACAGAAAGAGTCGAGTATTAACCAAGTCAGAGGGTGTTCTCTGTATTTTACTCCTCCTTGATACTCACGTGGTGCCAGACTGCAGAAAGGGAATGCGGACACCCTCCACCACCACCACATTCTTCACCCCAGTTTTGCCCAAGGTCTTCTTAGTCTTGGGCTGGACTGTGAAAAGAAAAGTGATGGTGACAAGAATATCATTAATTTTAATATAGATCCTGCAAAGACTTCTAGAAAACACAGAAAATTGTCCTCTTGGTGCATAAGTGAAAGACAGGGAAGGTAGGACACCTGAGTTGGAACCATGGAGTGGTTTGGGTAGAAAGGACTTTTAAAACTCATCCAGTGCCACCCACTGCCATGGGCAGCAACACCTTCTGCTATCCCAGGTTGCTCCAAGCTCCATCCAGCTGAGCCTAGAACACTTCCAGGGATGGGGCCTATGCCTCACCAACCTCACAGCCAAGAATTTCTTCCTAATGGGAAGAAATTCTCTCCCCAGTGGGAGAGGTTCAAGACAAGGGATGTCATGACCCAGCACCATTCCACAGGCCAGCACCAGGATGAAACTCCAGCACTATCTGGAGATTCCTTCAGGCTCTTCCCAAAGCCCAGGAGCTGCTGTCCAGGCCTGTTCCCAAAATCCCAAAGCATGAATCACCTCAGCAACCCCCACAGAGAGCCCAGGGCATGGATCACCCCAACCACTCACTGTGGGCTAGGACTGAAAACTGGGAATGGCTGCTGGGAGCCAGAGGCAGACTGGGAATGGCTGCTGGGAGCCAGGACACTCAGAGGATGAGAGGACTCTGCTGCAAACACTGGTTTGCCTGAAGTTTTCCTTGCTTGCAGCTTTTCAGGAACCCCTGAACCACTCTGCACTCTACATTTCTAAGATTTAAGTGGAACAAGATGTTGTTGGATTTTGGTTTTTTTTAGGGCTGAGTTTTTTGGGATACTTTTTAACAGGGAGTTTCGTTTATTTTAGTTCTGTGTTAGGAAGGATATTTTTAAGCCTCATTAGGTTCTTGTTTTTTCATGTTTATTAATATATTATCAAAAGACATGGCAGGTTTTTTCTAGACTTTTTGTTCAAGTTTAACTCATCATCACTTGGCTTAAATTGGTTCAAATGGTGTAAAATGGCTTTGAAATAGGCAGTTTTTTAATCTTTAAATTAATTTTCACTCAATTAACAATAGACACGTAAACTATTTTTCTTAGTGACTCAATGACTCAACACTTGTGTGCTGCACTGTAACATTTTCTATCTAATCACTTATTACTACTCAAAAACTTCTAGAAGAAGATGAAGAAGAAAGGACAAGAGACAACACTTTAAATCTTCTATTTTATCTTCTGTTCTCTAAACTAGTTTAAACTCTAAACTTTAACTTTTTCACCTAGTGACTTAAGAAAACTTTCTAATTTACACATTTACATTCCTAGCTTTTCTATTTAACTTTAACTGTTGTTTTTATGGTGTTGTATGAAATTCAGTGTTTTCTTGGATGTCAGAGCCAGGTATCAGAGATAAGGGCACACACTCTGTACTTCAGACTCCAACACAAGACTCTGGGAAAGGGAGGCAGCTTCCAAAACAGCCTTGTCTAGTACAGACCCTCTGAGATTCCTGGTGCTTTCCCCTTACCTGCAGCTTGGAACTGCGAGGAGCAGCTGAGTGATCGAGCAACTGGAAAACAAGAAAGGGAAAAAAGCCAGAAAAAATGTCAGAAACAGTTCTGGTCTCTGCAAGAAGGGTTAAAAAAGAAAAAAATGGTCAGTGTAAGACACCTGACCACCTGTGGGGTGTGGGGTGGTTTACTCTGTTCAGAAACTTGACACATTTTCTGTTGACTGTTAATCAAGACTCATCCCCATATGATGTGGGAACGGACAAGGCAAGCATGTCATTAGGGATGAAAAAATTAACACTGTCAGCCTTTTAAAGGTGTGAACAGGGCAGATTCACATCCCAGCCTTCATTCCAAACCAAACACTTCAACCAGAAGTTTATGGCCCACCAATGAAAGCTAAAGGTACTCACGGGCCCCGGCAGCCCACGCTGAGGACACGGGGAGGTTCCGCAGGGCAGAGCTCAGCATGGAACTCATTCTGGAATCTAGGGAAAGGCTGGGGTCAGTCCAAGCTGCTCTGTCCGGGACAATCCCAAGGGAAGAGACCTGCCTGCCTCACACAGAGCCACAAGGTGAGGGGCAGACACACCAAGGACAGCAGCAGCAGCACAGAGAATCGCCTCCCACCACGCTCCGTGAGCAGGACGGGACCAGGAGGAGCCTGGCTTGTGGCTGGGGCTGCAAATGTGCCTGTGAATAAATACTGCCCAGTGAGCTTCTCGATTCCCTCCCAGGAACTGCTCCAGCTCTTCCCACTGGAAAATTGTCCCAGTGCCCAGGCAGCCTTGCTGCCAGCAGCACCTCCTGACGCAGTGTCCTTGGCACCCCCACCCCCTGTTAACCCCTGGTGCCAGCCTGAGGAGCTCCTGCTGTGCATCCCCATGGCAAACAGAGCAAGTTCATGTCCTCCACCCCCAAAAACCCCTCTGCAGCTTTCCCAAGCTCATTCCAAAATCGGGTTTCCCTACAAACAAACCCTCATCTGCAGGTTTTATTGCCCAGGCCCTCACAGCTCCAGGTCTTTGGTTGATCCATGCCAACATTCATCTCCCTCTGTCACACTTTGGGAGTTCAAATCCTAGCACTTTCCCTCCCAAAGTTTTTTCCATGGAGGGCCACAGGAGCACCCACAGTCCCAAACCCAGCCCTCTGCAGCTCCCCAAAACTCAGCACAAGCTGCCAGTCACCCCCTTGGACACCTCCCAGCTGCAGTTCCACACCTGGAACGTGTCCCACAGCATTCCTCCCTTCCCAGCCCACAAACCAGACCCAGGCTCCTTCTGCCAACAAAGATCTCAAAACCTGACCTTTGTGAGGCATCCTACTCCTCCTCCACCTGTGCCGACCTCGCTCCCCGCACCTGATCAAGGCTTTTCTCTAAACTTCCCCTGCCCAGCTGACAGAAGCTTTTCGCAGGTATAACCTCCTCCTCCCTCCCACACTGCCCAGACATCTCCTCCCGATGCCCCCCCGTTCCTTCCCCACAAAAACGCCCCCAATCCCCTCATTTTCGGCAGCCAGTGCTCCCCTGGCACCCCAAGAGCTCAGCCCTGACCGCACAAATCACCAGGGCAAAGCTCCTTCCAGAGCCTGCAGGATTTGCCCGGAGGCCACGATCCTCATGGATCCCTTCCAACTCGGGATAATCCACAATCCCACAAACAGCCACTAATCGCTTCCCGTCTCCACACACCCCTGACACTTTCACACCGCAGCACCTCACTTTCACCCTCATCCCCACCGCGGGACTCCCATCGGCTACACCCTGCTTCCCTCAGCCGCCCCCGAACCCCCTCATCCATCCGGCACCGACTCCCGACCCCTCCATCCACCCAGGACCAACCCCTCAATCCCTTCCGACCCCCCTCACCCTTTCCCAGCCCCACCCCGTCCATCCGGAACGAGCCCCAATTCCCCTCAGTGTTCCCCCGTCCATCTGGGACCGACCCCCGCACTCCCTTCATGCTTCCCCCGCACACTGAGGGCCGACCCCCGATCCTCTGCTCCGTCCGGACCGAACCGCCCACTCCTTTCCCCAGGACCGACTCCCGACTCCTGTCACCCTTCCCACACCCCGTCCATGCAGGACAGAGCTCTCAGCCTCCCTGTCCGCCCTGTCCCCTCCCGCGCGCCCCGTCCCGCTCCCTCCGCTCACCTCGGCCCTCACCCCGCTCTGCCGCCGCGGCGCAGCCACTCAGCAAGGGCCCCGCGCCCCCTCACCGTGCGGGCTGCCCGCAGCACGCCTGACCCGCACCGCCCCTGTGCAACCGCTCCGCAGCCCCTCCTCGGCCTCTCCCGCAATCCGCTCCCGCTCGGCGCAGACTGAAAACCCCCGAAACACAGCGGAGAGCGGAGGAAAGGGAGGCAGCAGTGTGCTGGCGGCGGTAAAGTGCGCTGGCAGCGCTGAGGTCGGGCGCGGGTGGGGCGGCGTGGGCGGGGCGGGCGCGGTCAGGCCCCCGGCGGCCTCTCCCTCATTCGACCTCGACGAAGATGGCGGCGGCGGTGCGGGCTATCGGCAGCCTCGGCCGCCTCCCGGCCGCCGCCAGGGCCGGCCCGACGAGACGCAGCCCGCCCCGCGGTGAGCGGGGGGACGGCGGGAAGCGGGGGAGGCTGGCGGGCGGTGTGCCCCGCGTGAGGGGAGCGCTGAGGGATGGGGCACTGGGGGCAGTGAGGGGTAAGGGACGGAGATACCGGAGGGGCGCTGAGGGCACATCGAGGGAAGGGGAACACTGACGGGCAGTGGGACAGCGAGAAGACAGTGAAGGGTCGGGGAGGGGTCACTGAGAGGTGGAGAAATACCGACAGGGCAGTAAGTGGGTGCGGACTGGGGTGGTGAGGATGAGGAGCAGGGTGTTACAGAGAGGATTTCTTGGTGCCGTGGCGGCGGTTTGGGTGTGTCCCCAAGGGCTCTTCAGGTGTGACCGTGGGGGGCTGTGAGAAATGTGGTGTACCCAGGGAAGGGTCTATGAGGACCGGACCCCCGGGGGAGCTGTGGGGTGGGAAGTGTCCCCATGTGTGTCTGTGCCCCATGTGAGGGGTTTGTCCCCATTTGTCCCTGTGAGTCACCAGGCAGGTCCCAAACATCCCCCCATGTTCCTCCATGTCCTGGGGTCTCTGGGGCTTGTGTGGCCCCACTGGGGACACTCTGCCGTGCCAGTCCTTGCTCAGGGACACGCTGTGGGAATCTCTCTGCAGTTCTGGGGGGTCCCTGTGACCTGGCATCGAGGGGGACACACCTTCCAGTCAGGACAGTCCCTGCATGTGATCTGAGCCACAGGAGTGTCCTTGTGCCCTGACACGAGTGCCTGTCCCCAGTGCCCCAAGGGCCTGCTTGGAAAGAAGAGGGTGTCCCCGTGTCCTTGGGTGTCTGGGCCCTGTGGCTGCCCTCCAGGCATGCAGGTGTATCCATGGGAAGGGGTATCCCTGTAATCCCAATTGGCTGGGAGGGAGGGTGTCTCCAGGTGCTCCATGGTCTCTCAGCTGAAAGAATTTGGATTGTTCATCCTGGAGAAGAGCAAGCTCTGGGGAGAGCTCAGGGCCCCCTGCAGTGCCTGAAGGGGCTCCAGGAGAGCTGGAGGGGGACTTGGGACAAGGTATGAAGGACAGGGACACAGGGAATGGCATCCCATTGCCAGGCAGCAGGGTTAGATGGGATATTGAGAAGGAGTTTCTGGCTGTGAGGGTGGGGAGGGGCTGGAATGGAGTTCTCAGAGCAGCTGTGGCTGCCCCTGGATCCCTGGCAGTGCCCAAGGCCAGGTTGGACATTGAGGCTTGGAGCCACGTGGGATAGTGGAAGGTGTCCCTGCCTGTGGCAGGAGTGGCACTGGATGGGCTTTAACATTTCCTCCCCACTTAAACCATCCTGGGATTCAGTGATTCCATGATTTTGTGTGAGGCATCTCCCTTTCCAGCCTCAGCAGAGCTGTGGCTCTCTCCTGCCTATTCACAGAGCTGCCTTGGTACTTCCTGGCTCCCAAGGAGGGAGTCCCCAGGAGCCCTGGGAAGGCCAAAGAGCCTGGCTGAGAAGCTCTGGAAATCTCATATTTGAGCACTTTGAAGGTACTCAGAGCCTGGTGTTGATGTTGGTCCAAAATCCAGCTGCATTTCGTTTAAACCCAAACCTGGGCTCAGCGGTGCTGGGTTCAGAGCTGGACTCAGAGCTCTGGGAGCTCTTTTCCAACGTGAGCGATTCCATGATCCTGGGATCACACCCATGTTACGTGCAGCCCTGGAGCAGGCTTGTACGTGACAGGGTGCTGCAATCACTGATGAGGAGACTTGTGGCAACTCCAGGGAGTTCTCAGGCTGTTGCTGGTTGGAATTCTTGTTCTAACTGGTAAAGCTCTTCACAACAGCCCTGGAGCTTCTCTGAGGATGCTGTCACTGTTCTTAATTAATTAATAGCCTTGTTCTGCCTTGCAAAGCATTTGGGAAGTGGATGCAAAGCTCTCCCCAAAGGCAGGGAGCAGTCAGGAGCCAGGTGAGCTCCAGGGCTGGCTGTACCTGCTGGGCCACATCCGTGTGCCGCCGGGTTCCCGGAGCGGGTTGGGGAGCTCAGTCTGCCAGGAGTTTCCCAGATCACGGGTCACAGCTCCGTGCTCAGCTCACAGGGACAGCTCAGGCGGCCTGAGCTTCATCCTGTCCATCCTGCTGGGGCTTGGGGTGCTCCAGGAGTGGGAAAAGGCTTTTCCCTGAGCCATCACCCATGGAGGCTGTTCCCAGTTCAAGTGGTGTGCCGCGTCCGGGTGAGTGGAAGGGCGGGAAGGGGAAGTGCTGGGCAGGGAAGCAGCTGGGGTAGTAACTGGGAAAAGAGAAAGTGGGAAGGAGCAGGCTGGGCTGTGAGGTGGGTGTTGTCCATTCTCTGGTGCATCCAAGTCCTTGGCAACGTCCTGAGGGCACCTGAAGTGTTGGTGTCCTGGTGTTGGACAGTCTTTGAGCTGGAGTGGGTGGAGGAGTGAGACTGAAACCAATTTCCAGGGCTTTAACTCTGGAATGAATGATGGGACATGATGGAAGTCTGAAGCTGGGCTTCTGCTTCCTGCAGCACTTTGGAGGATTTTTCTGGCTCTGGTCTTGGCACTTTCCCATTACAGAACTGAAAGGGTTAATGCCTAAAGCAGATGTGCAGGGACCAGGACCAAGGAGCTGCTTTTGCTGCCTGGCAAAAGATGTTTTCCACAAATATGCTGGACTTAAAACAAGCCACTGTCAGGCTACCAAAACCTCATTCTAGTGTTAACCAGCTGGTACCCTGCTGACAGCACCTCTCCCAAAAGAGTTTGCATTCAAATGCAGTGAGATTTCTTCAGTCATGCCCTTAATTTATTGTTTTCCTACTTTCCTACCTTTTGTTTTTGTGAGAATGGAAAGGCAGAGTGGAATTGAAGGCTGAAGGTTTTATGGAAGGAATCTGTTTGGGAACTAATATAGAAAAGGAAAGCCATGTAAAGAGCGAAAAAACATGGAATCCCAGACTAGTTTGGCTGGGGGGGAACTTCAAGCTCATCTTGTTCCATCCCCTGCCATGGGCAGGAACACCTTCCACTATCCCAGCTCACTGCAAGGATTGAATGAATTAATTCAGGGAGACAGTTCAGCCCTTGCCTTCTCTTTGAAGAGGTTATATGGCTTTTATAGAGTTAAAATACTGCTGCTAAAGGTGCCTGGTTTTCTGCTGGGCAGCATCTCTCACCAGAGGAATTGTTGTCAACCCACGCTTGGTTTGTGGGAATCGAATGTTGGTGCTTATTTTCAGGAGTGCCTGACTTGAGCACACAGAGAGTTTGAGGGAAATCATTGGAGCAATCACATGTGGGTATTAAATATTGCTGAGGAGCTTTGGAGTGGGAACCAGCTCACTCTTGTTTATAAAATGCTGCTGTGGGCACATGACACACACAAACGCACCCCAGACCTGTTTGCTGGGACTGTGTGACGCTGAATTTCCATCCCCACGCCATCACACCGCGTATCCCGTGCTCAGGAATGGGAGCAAAGGTCACTCCCTACTGCCAGCACCCCGGACAAGGTGGAAAGGAGGCCAAAGTGCAGCAGAGCCCCGGCCCTGAGCCCGTGTCACGGGGCTGTGGCAGGGGGAGACACCTGTTGGGGAGGCACAGTTTTTTCTCCTGGTATTGCATTATTCTCCCTCCTTGCTGCTGGGAATGGGAATGTTTCATTCCTGAAGGTTTTAGCAGTGTTTAGCAGAGCCCTCCCGTGGCTGTCTGTGTGTGAGCTGGTAGATACATGTGGAAGCAACACTTTTCCTGGAATTCAGACTTAAAGCAGCTTTGGCAGGGATTCAGCCTGGACCTGAGTTAGGGGATCCTCGGGGTCAAGATCAAGGTTGCTTGAATGGAGCTGGGGTTCATTGATGTGCTGAGAGATTGTGGGCTCAAACATGATTTCTGAGCAGAAAAAGGAGGTTTGCGAGTCAGAAACTTGTGGGCAGAACTTGTTCATCTTGTGGTCTGCATTTTCTGAGGGCTCTGCAAGAAGACATGTCTATGTGCTTTGTATGTCATTAGTAGAGGTGGATCCCAGAGCCCTTCCAGGAGAGGGACTGGGGACAAGGGCTGGAGGGCCAGGAGCCAGGGAATGGCTGCCAGTGGCAGAGGGCAGGGCTGGATGGGATTTGGGGCAGGAATTGTTCCCTGGCAGGGTGGGCAGGCCCTGGCACAGGGTGCCCAGAGCAGCTGGGGCTGCCCCTGGATCCCTGGCAGTGCCCAAGGCCAGGCTGGACAGTGGGAGGTGTCCCTGCCATGGCAGGGGTGCCACTGGAGGGGCTCTGGGGTCCCTTCCCACCCAAGCCAGCCTGTGGTTCTGAGTATTTTGTTGATAGATGGAGGCAAGAATAAATATTTTGTAAGCTTTTTGTGGCCCTCTTTTGTGCCCCCTGAGATCTGTGGTCACACTTGGACTGGCCCCATTTGCTGGCACCAGAGTGTGTTTTTACAGAAATACCCTGGACAGTTGTGTTTGCTTTGTAGGGAATTCACCTTGAAGCTCCCAAAGTACAGGAAGGTCCCTGGTTTAGCACATGAAGAGATTGGAATGAGGATGATAACAGCAAAACTCCGTGTGCCACCTGCTCCATCCCTTGTCAGCTGGTTGGGAAGGAGGAGTTCATTTTTTCTGCTCTGGGTTGGGCACTGCTGGCACTGCAGTGAGGGGTCTGTGCTGGAAGGTCACTGCAGTGCTGTGGAACCTGCTGGACTCTGCTGGGGCACAGCTCAGGCCGTGAGGGGAGGGACTGGCTCGTGCCCAGGGTTTCCAAAAGCTCTTCCTGGCAGGTGAGGGGAGCTGGGAGAGGGTGAGGCTGAATCTGAATCTGCTGAGAATTCCTTTAACACCTCTAACATCTTTTCCTTAGGTTATGCCTGCCGTAACATCTCCACCTCCAGTGCCCTCCAGAGTAAGTATGAAGCTTTTCTATAAATCCATTTTTTTCCCTTAAAATCCCTGGAGCAGGATCTGACCCCATCCTTGTGTTTGTTTGCAGGCAGAACCCACGTCAGCTGTGATATCAAAGGAGATGTTGCTGTCGTGCGATTCAATACACCAAATTCCAAGGTACTGAAAATTCCCATTTAAGGCTAAGAACTTTCCTAACCTGCAGCCTTACAGAGCTGGGAGCAAAGGAGAAGTAGGAAAAGAAGGTTTGGGGATTTTAATGAGACATCTGGAGATGCCTCTTGGAGTACTTTGTGTGTGCTCAGCTAATTTGTCCCTTTCCCAAGCACAGGGTACTGTAAAATTTCAAATCTTAAGGAAAACTTTAAAAAAAAAATTAAATCTTGTTTAGTTCATGTATTCAAGTCAGTTAAAGAATGTGTCCATCCTTCAGTAATTTGGAATCCATAAATGTTTTTGATTCTGTTATTATGAATATAATACAAACAGAACCTAATTCTCATTTTTTAGGTCGATACAGCTGCCAGTTGTTCAGGTACCAGGAGGCAGGAACTCTGTAAATGGCATCTCAGGAAAACATCTAAAAATGCATTTTGAATTTCAGATATCATCTCACAGATGGAAATGCTCTTTATGAGCAATGGTAGAGCTTGCAATAAAAACCTGGTTTTTAAGGCAAAGCAGCTGAGCTGCTCTGATATTATGCAAGATAAAAGATTGCACTACTACTGCTATGAAAAATCTTGTATTAATTGTAACAGACCAGAAGGGTTTGTTTTTTTTATATATTCCTTTCCTTTGAGGAGCAACAAGGAAACAGGTTTGAAATATCTGTTTTATGTGAGGATTTGGTGGTACCTAAAGAACCCAAGCTGGATTTGTCCTGCTTGGTGCAGCCTTTCAGTAAAGCTGGAGTGATGTTGTCAGCCTGGTCTGGGGAACATGTCCCTGTTCATTGCAGGGGGTTGGATGAGATGACCTTGAAAGGTCCCTTCCATCCCAAACCATTCTATGATTCTACAATTATATGGAAAAGAAACAGTTTACGAGGTCATAAAATCAATCTTCGGGGTCACAATCCCACTGTTGGGAAGGTTAAAGAGGAACTTGCTAATTAAAGATGACCTGCTGCAGGGTTTTATCCTGGAGTGGGCTTTGTGCTAGGACAAGGCTGAGGTAACTTGCAGCAGATGTGGGCTCAGGCTGATCTCCTGCTGACAGTGCTGCTTTGCTCCCAGGTGAACACCCTGTCCAAGCAGCTGAGCGCAGAGTTCACCGACGTCATGAACGAGATCTGGGCCAACGAGGCTGTGAGGAGCGCCGTGCTCATCTCCTCCAAGCCAGGCTCTTTCATTGCTGGAGCAGATCTCAAGTAAGCACAGGGCTTCAGGAGCTGATGGAGCGGTCCCTGAAATCCAGCAGTTTGTCCCTGACATCTCCCTGGGGCGAGGCACAGGCTGGGTGTGAAATCCCTGTGCTCAGGATTTCAGAGTTGCTGGAATGAAGTGAGGACTGAGCAGAGAGTCCTTAAACCCCTCCTGGCTGTGACACTTGGTCAGTCCTTCCTGCAGCCAAGGAAACACATCCTGGCTCTGGGGTGGGCATTGCCTTTCAGGCTGGGGTAAAATAAGAGTGGATAATTCACATGCAGGACTCGTTGAAGCTGGGTTGGAGTGCCTGGCAGCCTTCCAGCCTGGCCCCTGGTTTGGGCAAGGTTTGGCACTCTGCCCTGTGCTGAGCAGCCTCCCTGGGTAAGTTTTCCAGGGTGTGGGATGATCCTGTGTGTGCCCAGTGGGACCTGGAATGCCATTGGCTCCTGGTGCTGACACTGACAGGTCAGAATAGCTGCTTAAAGGCCAGAAAACTCTGAGGAAAGAAGGTAAATTAAAAATAGACCCTCCAAAACCGTGTTACGTTTTTGGCTGGCTTTGTCCAGGGACAGAGGCTTGCTCCCTGTTCAGGAGGGAAGGAGGTGAGCAGAGCAAAGGCCAGGCTGTGGTTAAGAGGTGTCTCCTGGCCTCAGCACCTCCAGCATCCCAAACTACTCCTGCCTGGCAAAGGCTGCGAGCCTCCAGGAGAAGAATTGGGACAGGGAGTCTCTAACCAGCAGTGTGGCATCTGCTTCTCTAAAGAGTGATTCTGGGTTCTTTCCTCCACCCTTCCTGGCAAGTGCTTTGAGGCTTCCTATGAGCCTTCCTCCTCTCCCAAAGGCTTCCAGAGCCCTGGCACAAGAGATCCCATTCAGTGCCTCAGGCACAGCCCGTGTCAGCAGGCAGGGCCTGATCCTGCTGTGTTTTGTCTCCCTGTGTTGTCTGATCCAAAACTGGGGCCTAAATGGCTCTTGCCTGCTTGTCAGGCACTGGAGATTGTGGGAAAACAGGGACAAACTCATCAAAAAGTCTCATTTTCCTGCTGTTTTGTTGGTGCTTTTCCCATCCTGATCTTCCTCTCTCCTCCCCTCAGCATGCTTGAAGCCTGCAAGACCGCTCAGGAAGTGACTCAGCTTTCTCAGGATGGACAGAAGATGCTGGAAAAGATTGAGAACTCTCCAAAGCCCGTGGTTGCTGCCATCAGTGGCAGCTGCCTGGGAGGAGGGCTGGAGGTACTGGGCAATGCTGGGGCTCACAGCAGGAGTGGGAGCTGACAATGCTGGTCCTCTGGTTACCCAAATGATGCTGGCAGGACTGGTATTGTGAGACAAATTTGGTTGAGCTGATGAGGGCTCATTACATCATGTAAATGAGTTTGTGGCAAGTTAATGGCTTGGTTGTGCTTCAGAACTCTGTCATGTGAGTTCTGCTGCTGCTGTGGAAAGAGAGCAAATCAAATCTGAACCTGTGTGGGCCAAGCTAATATTTAGATGAGTGTCCAAGGGAAAACCGGCTGTTTCCAGCAGGCATTGGATCTGCATCCATGATGCTGGCAGAGTTCAGCCTAGAAATTGCTGCTTTTCAGATGAAGTGAGCCTTGTATCCCAGCAACTTCCATTCTTTGTAGGGCTGCTGTGAGAAGGGGTGGGTTTGGGGACCCAGTGTGCTGGCCAGGCTCCACCCTGCCAGCAGCTCCACGTTGGCACCTTGGCTGGATCTTCTGCCTTGTAATCTCCATCTAGGATTTTGTAAACTGCTAATTCCTGGAGCAGAGTTGTTACTAAAGCAGTATAATCTAGGAATGGAGTCTCTTCAGTTTTTGCTGGTTTCTCAAGCTTTTTACACCCACTGCGTTGATTCATCTGGACTTGGCAGTCCAGGGATAAACCAGGAGTTGTGGCTGATCCATAGATGGGACTGTTCTTGGTGTAGTGAATTAATTAAGCCCTTGATGGTGTAGGTGATTTAAAATCAGCTTGGGAGTTCGATGTTCAGCTCACACCCCAGAAGAAGCCATCAGTGAGCACAGAGGGAATTTGGGCAGATGGATAAAGGAATTGGTGCAAGGTTATGTGGGAGAGAATTGTGTGATGGGTGCCCAGTTCTGTTGCCTTTCACAGGGAAACCTTTCCTTGTCTCTTCCATTTTAAGGTTGCCATTGCCTGTCACTACAGAGTAGCAACAAAGGACAGGAAAACAGTCTTGGGAACACCTGAAGTGTTGCTGGGTCTCCTGCCTGGAGCAGGGGGTACTCAAAGGCTGCCAAAGATGGTGAGTAAGAGGAAAGCTTGACCCCACAGCCCCTTCTGCCTGGCAAGCTCCCACTCTGGAATCCTCTTTCTGCCCTTCTAGGTGGGACTTCCTGCTGCCTTTGATATGATGCTGACTGGGAGGAACATCCGTGCAGACAGAGCCAAGAAGATGGGGCTGGTTGATCAGCTGGTGGAACCACTAGGTCAGACACAGCGTCCCTCAGTTCCTTGGTGTGCTGCTGCCTGTCAGGAAACCTCTCCCCTCACCAAATTGTGTGGAGGGGTCTTGTCCTGCTCTGCAGGGGGATCCCTGTTCCCACCTTACAAGCACAGGGACCTTGAAATGTGAGGCTGCTGCAGAAGCTGAGTGAACAGGAGGGGTCAGCATGGAGGGCAGGCCTGCTGGCTCTCCTCCTTAAGCTAATTATCCAGATAAGAGCCCACATTGCTCATTTATCATGTCAGAGGACAGATTGCAGCCCCTAATAGAAGGACAATAGATGACTGATGTCTGTGTTTCTGCAGCCTGCAGATGGTAATCCCTGACAGGAGCTGGAGCAGGCAGCCCCCATGGCTTTGGCTTTTAGGAATTGCCAGCTGGCTGTCAGCTGGGTGGCGAGACTCCCTGCAAGCTGCAGGATTCCCAGTGCTGAGCAGGCTGCTGAATCATGTCTTGCTCCCAAAGTTCTTTAACTAGGGCAGCTTTCTTGGAAGGTGACTAAGTTTGAGAGCCTCCTAAGAGGTGTTTTCAGCCCCACTCAGGAATTGGAATGGAAGCCACTGCTCCAGCTGGCACTGTCATGGAGTTGGAGGGTGCTGAGCAAGTTTTCTCCATGCAGAGCACAGTCAGAACACACTGGTGGTGCTGAAGAAAATAAAATTAATAAAAAGCTCCTCTGCCCACCCTGAGCAGTGTCAGGGAAGCCCTGGTATCTGTGCTGTCCCACTGGCCAGTGCTCAGCTGGATCACAGGGTCATGGAATGGCCTGGGTTGGAAGAGACCTTAAAGCCCATCCAGTGGCACCCCTGCCATGGCAGGGACACCTCCCACTGTCCCAGGGTCCAGCCTGGCCTTGGGCACTGCCAGGGATCCAGGGGCAGCCCCAGCTGCTCTGGGCACCCTGTGCCAGGGCCTGCCCACCCTGCCAGGGAACAATTCCTGCCCCAAATCCTATCCAGCCCTGCCCCCTGTGTCCTGTCCCTCCAGCCCTTGTCCCCAGTCCCTCTCCAGCCCTCCAGGTACTGCAGGGCTGCAGTTTGGTCACCCCAGAGCCTTCTCCCCTCCAGGCTGAACAATCCCAGTTCTCTCAGCCTTTCCTTACAGCAGAGCTGCTCCATCCCTCTGATCACCTTGGAGCCTCTGGGCTCTCTCCAGCAGCTCCAGCTCCTTGTGCTGTTGGGATCCCCAAGGCTGGGGCAGCTCTGCAGGTGGGGGTCTCACCTGAGCACAGGGGCAGAATCCCCCCTTTCCTGCTGCCCACACTGGGGGATCAGGCCAGGATGCACAGATACCCTTAGCTTATCTTTAGCTGTTTTCATTCCTATAAAACAGATCCATGGTTCTCAGGCTGGAGTTAAAATTGCCTGGATAAACTTTCCCACTTGATACTTGCTTAGAAGTGAATTGTTTTTTAAGAGCTAGCAAATGTGGCTGTTTATACCCACAATTACCCCAAGCTGCTGAAAGGAAGTGTGAGGCTTCTGAGGAGCTGCTGGGAATCCTGGCTCAGCCCAGAGAAGCACGTAGCAGGAACACAGAAATACAAATTATATGCAAACATTGGATGTGTTCCTTGTTATCCAAACAGCAGCCAGCGCCAGGAGGGCTCCTGTTCACTCTGTGTCTGGGGAAAGCAGCTCCACCAGGGGTGGTGCTTTAACTGATGACACCAAGCTTGGAAGGAGACAGACACCATCAATCAGGAGGCAATTTCAGGGCATGCAATCAGTTCTCCTTCAGCAGGGAGCTCTGCAGCATTCCCTGGATCCAATTCTGGCATGAGCCATTTATGAAAGAAAGCAGATGGGAGTGGACAGCTCAGAGCTCCTGGGTTAGGACACAACAAAGCACTGGGAATTAACTGTAGGTAAAGTCAACACACATGTGTGAGGTCAGCTACTTGGTGTGAATGATTCCCACAGCTCAGACTTCGAAACAAACAGCAATTTTCTTCAGCTGGAGTATCAGAATCCAGTACTTGTTAATGTATCCAAGCTACTGGAAATGTGAAATCGGGGTTTGACATCTTGCAGCACACCAAGTTATAAAGCTGAAGGTCTCAGCCTTGAATGGTGAGAAGAGAATATTTGGAAGCTGTTGAAGTCTGAATTCTCAATTCCCAAATGCTCTCGGGTTTCCAGTGAATTCTCTAAAACCCACTGGGCATTGTTGAAATGTAGGTTATGCAGCAGCTCTGAGCTATATCTTGTCTGCTGCCTGCAAAATCAACTGTGTGGTTTATTTGGCCTGTTTTTCCTTGGACTGGCTCTGACATTCTGCCAGGGCAGGAGGGGGACTTCCACAGGGAGCTTCCCTGAGCTGTCAGAGTGTTTGTGCTGCTTTATCTCCTTCTTGCTGAGAGACTCCATCAGCTGCGAGCAGCTTCTGGGGTCTGCTGGGTGCAGATCCTCAAGTTGTTACACAGAGAG
Source organism: Cyanistes caeruleus (assembly GCF_971803275.1). NCBI lineage: Eukaryota > Metazoa > Chordata > Aves > Passeriformes > Paridae > Cyanistes > Cyanistes caeruleus. The sequence goes on along the minus strand of NC_141702.1, from coordinate 878,111 downwards.
GTGAAACAATGGGGACACAGAGCTGCTCCAGGGCTGGAGCCCCTCTGCCATGGAGCCAGGCTGGGAGAGCTGGGGGTGCTCACCTGGAGAAGGATCCAGGGAGAGCTCAGAGCCCCTTGCAGGGCCCAAAGGGGCTCCAGGAGAGCTGGGGAGGGACTGAGTGTCCCTGCCACGGCAGGGGGAGGATTATATGAACCTTAACATTCCCTTCCCAACCAAACAATTTTGAATTTATGTGATTAAAACCTTAGAACTGAGGACCTCAGCCTTTTCTGGAGGGGGAGAATAGTGGGAGATGACACAGGAGGGAGTTTGGTTCTGGATTTTACCTTTCTCTGTTGGGTTGTCTGGGGGTGTTTCCTTAGCTCTGAGGGCTCTGCAGTGTGGGTGTATTTGGAGAGGTTGTGTAAAGGTGAATGGCTTGCCCAGCTGCAGGGTTGTAATCTCACCAGGTTTGTTCAGCCCAAAGTTGCACATTTAGCTCCAGGGTCTACTCAGTGGCCCTGTGCAGCTTCACCAGGCACTGCTTTGTCATTAATGACTCAGAGTTTGCCTCTGGCAGCATCTCACAGCTGCCTGATCAGCTCTGTGCTGTGTCCTGTCCTGATGATGATACAATTGCCTGGAAATGAGAATTCCTGTGCTTGGAAATGGTGCAACCCACCCTCAGAGGCTGCTCAAACTGGTTTTGTGGTGGCTTGCTTCATTGTGGGACAGCTTTAAATTGAGCCAGGTGTTACAGGGTGTTGCAGTAGCTAAAGCAAGGGAAAGATTTCCTGTGCTGAGTTCAAAGGTTGGACATTGGCTCCAGTACAGGGATTTCCAGGGATTCAGCACTCCTGAAATGCTGTCTGTGTGCTTAACAGCTCAGTGTTGTCACAGTGTGGTGGGGGAGAGGAGAGGAGAGTGGGCAGAACACCTCAGTTCCCTCAGGATTTCGGGTGCCTGCAGTCATGTCAAGTGGAAGGTTTGAGAAATAAAGGGCACAAGTGGCAGAAAGATGGCCAGGAGATGAAGACACCTCCAGAGATGTCATGGAACCTCTGTCCTTGGAGGTGTCCAGAGGCTGGTAGAAAGTCCCTGAGCAGCCTGATCTGATTGCAGAGTTGGATGTCACTTGGCCCTGTCCCCAAAGGGAGCTGGCATTCCAGCATTTCTGCACAATGCCCTCGATACAAATCCCTTGGGGCTTTCATTGGTCTCTGCTGAGCCTTTCCACTCTTGGCCATAACCAAGAAAAGCTGAACAGGAGTGGGGAATAGAGTGGGGCAGTTCAAAGGCCCATCACGTTGTGTCTGGTTTCCCTGCATCCTCACCCCTCAGGGATAACTTGTGCTGTGTTCTCTGCTCCCCCCAGGGCCAGGATTGAAGACTCCTGAAGCAAGAACAATCGAGTACCTGGAGGAGGTGGCCATTGGCTTTGCCAGGGGACTGGCCAACAAGACTGTGTCTGCCAAGAGATCCAGAGGGCTCATGCAGAGTAAGTCAGCATGGACAAACCCCAAGGGACAGCAATGAGTGTAATCCAGCTTGGCTTCTCCAGGAGGAGTTTGTGCTCCTACTTAATTCCATTTCAAAACCAAGTTATCTCATGTTGGAATCATCTCTTGAGTGATGTGGGGTGGTAGAGAAAACAGGAAGCATTGTCCTGCAGAGCTGGATGTGGTGGCTCCTGAGGTGGCTGGAAGGGAGCCATATGCCCTAAGGATGAGAGGGAGCAGGTACCTGCAGGGACTGTCCATCTGCAGTGTTTTAGTGGCAAGTTCTATACCAAGCTTGTGAACTCAAGTGGGAAGAGGTACATGGGGCTGCTCCATGCTGTCCCCAGAAATGGGGACATCTCCGTGGGAATTCTGCTTCCCAGGGCTCAGTCTGTCACCAGTTGTGTCAGGAGGACTCTTCAGCCCTCAATGAGACTTGTCCATGGAATAATTCACAGAAACCCTCTGAGCAGCCCCTGCTCTCTGTGCCTGGGTTTTAGGTGCACGTTTCTAGTGCAGATGTTGACATTTGTATTCCCTTACCTCTGCAGCCCATCCTGGCAGGCTGGCTGTGCACCAGCACTGTGCTGACCCCTGTTCTGTCCCACCTTGCAGGGCTGACAGACTATGCCATGGCTCTGCCCTTCGTCAGACAGCAAGTTTACAAGACAGTGGAGAGCAAAGTTCAAAAGCAAACCAAAGGGCTCTACCCTGCTCCTCTGAAGATCATCGAGGTAACCCCCCTGCAAGGAGCTGCAGGGCAGCTGCATCCGTGGGGTAATGTGGGACAGGCAGAGGGAAGGTGATCCTTCCTCTGAGTCAAGCAAACATCCTGATCCTCACAGAGATCAGTCCTGAGGAGTGCTGGCTGTGGGGTAGAATTCAGAATCACTGCCTGAAATATGATCACCAGTTTATGGGTACTGGTACCTGTAAGGGGTAGAGTAGCAATCCCAAGGGAGGGGAGGCTTAGCTGGAATATTTTATCCATGAGACTTTCAGCTGCAGTTTTCCCAGGTTTTCTCTACAGTCTCTGAAGAGTTCAGGACCTGTCCAACACCATAAAAACAGAAATTGCTTTAATTTCCACAGCACTAACTACATAATACTTTATTAATCCCCTCTGTTACACAGACATCCTGTTACACAGACTGTGAATGAATCCTTATTGTAAAATGACTTTTCACTACTGAAGTTGTTGCCAAGACTTCTCTAAAAACCTGTGAAGGATTCGGAGAGCAGTGACATGACAGGAGCACCGTTCCTAAAACCACAGGGAATGGCTAAAAATGAACCTGGTGGTCAACTCCTCACCTGTCCTGTGCTAGAAGGATGGGGTGACACAGCTCTGCCGGGAGCAGCAGGGACAGGACTCAGGAAGTCTGAAATGTGGCTCAAATGTTGGGGAGGGGTCGTGGAGACAACAGGGAATGCTGTTAAGTGTGTGTTTACAGCACAACTGAGCTGTGGTGTGTCTTCACTGCTTTTGGCTTAGGTCGTAAAAACTGGTCTGGATCAGGGGAATGATGCTGGATACCTCACTGAAGCCCAGGTAAGGAGGGGAGATCCTGGCAGGGGTCAGCTACTGGTGTGGTCAGGGGATCTGTGTTTACCCACAAAGGGTTCATCACAGCCTGCTGCTCATCCCATCCCACCCCCTGCCATGGCCATGACACCTTCCCCTACCCCAGGTTGCTCCAAAGCCCATCCAGCCTGGCCTTGGGCACTTCCAGGGATCCAGGGGAGCCTCAACACAAACCACAGACAGGCAGGGCCACTGGGGGTGATCGATGCTGCTCCTCCTGGATGAGGGAACAGAGCTGAGGTTCCTCACCCTACTCTAGGAGCTGGCTGTAGGTGTTTCATCTCTCACTCATCTGACCATGCTGGCACATGAGCTTCATGTCCTAAACACCATCCAATCCTGCTTGATCTTTGCTGGGACACAGAGAAAACTGGAACAGAATTTGAGGGTGTAGGACAGACTGTGGTGGGCAGATCCAGGGCTGGAGCAGGCAGGTGTCCTCCCCAGCAGCTTGTGTGTGACCCGTTTATTCCACACACACACAGTGTCTTTGTTTTCCTCAGCCATCCTCATCCCTCCATATCTCTATCTATCCCAAATTATTTTTTCCTCACCAGTCCTGTTTTTGCCACAGCTATGCTCAAATTTGTTATTTCTGGTGCCACAGAGGCAGTTCTGACTGTGCAGAGTCACAGGTGGGGTTACCTGAGCACTGCAAGACCGAGTCCCCTACAGTCCCACATTTCCATCTGATTATCTCTGTATTTGGGTCATTCCCAAGGTCATTGTCCCTTAAATGCTGTTGAAATCCATCTATCCCCAGCTTCCCTGAGGTGCTTTGTAACTCCTTTTGTTCCCTTCTGGTGCCAAGGTCTGGTCTGAGCTGTAGCTGTCACCTCACCAATGCCCTTCTGGCTGTGCCCCATGCCTGCTGGTTGTGCATTCCACCCACGTTTGGTCTGGTGCTGAATAAAAGCCTTGGGATACTCTGTTCCTTACAGCAAAGAATGAATGGGGTTTTTTTCCCCAGAACAGCAGCAGGATGGAGATCTTCCCAGAACTCCTGAAGAATAATAAGTGTCAGTGTTGTGGCTTTTTTACTGCCTCCCTCTGTCCCCCAGGACAGGAGTTTGCAGATTCTCTTCTAGGCTTTGTTTCAGGTATTTTAACTTGCAGGGCAGCGGTGAAGGAAAGTACAGCCTGCTCCAAACCACATTCCCTGCTTTTCCTTGGCAGGCTTGGTTCACTCTTTGTTTTGTGTGTGCTTATGCTTTGTGTTCCTCAGAACATTCGTTCTGAGTGCTGGGAGGTTATGCAGGCCTTAGATTTTGTTGCCTGTGATCCTCTGAAAATAGGGTCGGGCTGCTGCTGTCAAAGAGAACTGACCTGTTTGTAATTTTTGTCAAAGCCCGAGGACAGAGTGCTTCCACCTGGATCTGTGGAAGCAGTGGCCCCAAATAGTGTGGGATGCATATGGTTAGGAAGGGTCTCATGTCAGGGAAATCCAGCCCTGTCACTGAGGAACTGGAATCATCAAATCCCAGAATGGTTTGAGAAGGGACCTCAAAGATCATCCAGTGCCACCCCCTGCCACAGCAGGGACACCTTCCCCTGTCCCAGGCTGCTCCCAGCCCCAGTGTCCAGCCTGGCCTTGGGCACTGCCAGGGATCCAGGGGCAGCCCCAGCTGCTCTGGGCACCCTGTGCCAGGGCCTGCCCACCCTGCCAGGGAACAATTCCTGCCCCAAATCCCATCCAGCCCTGCCCTCTGCCACTGGCAGCCATTCCCTGGCTCCTGGCCCTCCAGCCCTTGTCCCCAGTCCCTCTCCAGCTCTCCTGGAGCTCCTTTGGGCCCTGCAAGGGGCTCTGAGCTCTCCCTGGATCCTTCTCCAGGTGAGCACCCCCAGCTCTCCCAGCCTGGCTCCATGGCAGAGGGGCTCCAACCCTGGAGCAGCTCCGGGGCCTCCTCTGGGCATTCTCCAGCAGCTCCAGCTCCTTGTGCTGTTGGGAAGAAGGAGGAGGAGGTGCAGGGTGGGCTGTGCTGAGCCCAGAAGGTGCCTCTCCTCAGAGGTGATGTGGTCCCTTGTCCCTTTTCTATCCAGGGTGCTCACCTGTGCAGTCACACCGTGCCTGTCTCCCCCCCTGCCATGTTTTTGATGTGCTGACTCTGAGACAGCTGTTGAATGTCAAACTCTGCATCCCTCTTCCCTTTCTTCCAGAGCTTTGGCCAACTTGCAGTGACCAAGGAATCCAAGGCGCTGATGGGGCTCTACCGCGGGCAGGTGCACTGCAAGAAGAACAAGTTTGGGACACCTCAGAAAGAGGTCAAGTAAGTGCCAGTGTGGGATGCCTGAAGGAGCAGTTGGAGGATGTCTGAGAGGCTCCTGGAACTGAGTGAGCTGGAGAACTGTGCAGCAGAGCAGAGGTTTCCAGCCTCCAGAGGCTGACCCACTGCGGTTTGGAGGCCTCACTCCTGTGTGGCCTCACTCAAGTGGTGCCTGGGTGGGTGACAGGAGCTGTGTGAATCTGCCAGCAGCGATGGGAATTCAGCCATGTCCAGCTTTGAATGTGTCCCCTTGGTCCTCTCCTGCAGGACTCTGGCTGTGCTGGGAGCAGGGCTCATGGGAGCCGGGATCGCCCAGGTTTCCGTGGATAAGGGCATCAAGACCCTTCTGAAGGACACGGCACAGAAGGGTCTGGACAGAGGCCAGCAGCAGGTCTACAAGGGGTATGTGAGTTCAGGGGAATTTGCTCTGGTGGCACTGTGCTGCCTTTAGTCACAGTTCTCGTCTGCTGTCAGCATCAGGAACTCCTGACACTGCTGTTCTGCTGGAGTGTCACAGCAAAGCTTTATTTTAATGTTGTCCCCTGCAGTGTGCTGGGATATTGCTGTGGGATAGGCCCAGTGGCTCAGCCTTAGCTCCTTGGGTAGGCAGAGACCTAAGATTCAGCAGTAACTCCTAGAGCTAAGGAAAGAGTGATTCTGGCTGCCTAAAGGCCCATGTCAGGGAAGGCATTCCAGGGTTTTCCTCCTGTGTTTCTTTCTGTCTTCTCCTGGCTCTGCAGTAATAGTACTCAGCTGGGTGCCATCACGAATGTCAGTGACTGACCTTCAGCTGAGCTGTGGGAGCAGAACTCCCCTGTTTCCACATGGAAGGAGGGGTCAGAACACAGAGTGACAGTCCTGTAGGGTTGGAGATGGAGTTTTGGGTGCCAGGTCTGGGAGGGAGGCAGGAGGGATTCCCATGGTGCACCTCCAGCAGCCTGGCTGGTCCACTGAGGGGCTGTGACAAAGCTGTCCCTCCCCAGGCTGAACAGCAAGGTGAAGAAGAAGAGCATGACATCATTTGAGAGGGACTCCATCCTCAGCAACCTGATGGGCCAGCTGGACTACAAGGGCTTTGAGAAGGCAGACATGGTCATCGAGGCCGTGTTTGAGGACATCAACGTCAAGCACAAAGTGCTGAAGGAGGTGGAGGCTGTGAGTATCAGTCCTGAGCAGCCCCTGGGTGGTGGAAGCTCCTGGGCTGTGCTGCTGGCTTTGTCCTCTCCCCTGTGTGCTGCAGTTGGGTTCTTGGTACCAATCAGTTACACCAAGACATGGATGAGCATCAAGGGCAGCCTTTCTGTTCACTGGGGACATTCCCTGCTCAATAAGGATCTGGTAGCTGAATGGGACAGTTCTGACATTCCCTGAATCCTGGGAGTGCTTAAAAAAAAGCTTCCATTTGTCTGAGGACACTGATGTGACAGTGATGTCCTCTGGTATCTCCACACCTGGCAGTCCTCCACCTGCTGTCCCTCTGTTCAGTTCAAGGGCACACTGGGGGAAAGGGGTGTTCCCTGCAGGGTCTCCTGTGGCTGCAGAGGCCTGGCAGAGACATGGAACCGCTGGGACTGATACTGCAGACATGGGGAGAGGTCAGGGCAAGTCAGAGCTGCTTGACTTGAACTGCTGCTTTCCAGTTAGTTCCTAATGAGCAAAAACCCAGTTTGCCTCGTTTCCCTGATGTTGATCTCCCAGGGCTTTGCATGTCACACTCCAGATCCAGCTTTGGATTCTGTGTGCTGACACAGCCCCTTCCACCTCTCCCAGCTGATCCCTGCTCACTGTCCCCTGTCTCTCTCCCAGCTGATCCCTGCTCACTGTCCCCTGTCTCTCTCCCAGCTGATCCCTGCTCACTGTCCCCTGTCTCTCTCCCAGCTGATCCCTGCTCACTGTCCTGTCTCTCTCCCAGGTGATCCCTGCTCACTGTATCTTTGCCAGTAACACCTCTGCCCTCCCCATCAGCCAGATCGCTGCTGCTAGCAAGAGGCCTGAGAAGGTGAGTCCCCACAGACATGTGTGCACAGAGCTGTCCATGGCGAGGTGGCTTTGTTTTAGAGACCTTCTGCTCCCTCCTCAGGATTTGGCACAGCTCATCCTCTGCTCCCAGTGCAGGCTTTGAGCAGAGCTCTGGGGGTAGGTGGGAAGGAGGGGAAGGTGGATTCACCCCAAGGGTGATGTTGTTGGGGCAGGTCAGCACACATCAGAAAGTGTCAGTGCACATGGGGGCAGAGAAGCTGTGGAAGGTTGGAGCCAGGTGAGGCTTGGGCAGGATGAGAAGAAATGGCCTCAAGCTGTTCCAGGGCAGGTTCAGCTTGGATATCAGGAGGAATTTCTTCCTGGAAAGAGTAGTCAGGCATCAAAAGGGACTGCCCAGGGGACTTTGGAGTCCCCATCCCTGGAGGTTTCCAAGGAATTCCTGGATGTGGCACTCAGTGCTCTGGGCTGGTGACAAGCCTGGACTCCATGATGTGCAGGGCTTTTCCAGCCTCAGTCCGTCTGAGCAGGAGCACTGATCCCTACAGCCCTGAGGCAGCAGTGGACTGCCTTGTCAGGAGTACCTGTGGTGCCTGTGAGTGTGAGGTGACCTGCTGGAGGTTCCTGTCACCCTGCTGAGCCTCTTCCTCATTTGCTGTGGGACCTCTCTTGCATCCAGATTGCCAACTGAGCCTCATTTGTTCATCCTTGCAAATAACATCCTCTTGCTGTTTAAATTGCCTGTGCAATGGCTCTTATGGGGAAACTCATAGGAAGTCAGTTAACTAATTAGAGCATTTTCTTTAATTAGTTTTGCAGCCTGCAACTCAGCAAGGTGCCTCTGACTTACACAGGGCTTGGTGCCATGTGTGACTGCCAGGAGGCGTGAAGGTGACACGCTGATGGCACGGTCACAGTCAGAAAGTGAGGCACACAGCCAGATAATCTCCACTTAAACGTTGTTCCCGGGGGAAAGCTACACTTCCCTCTGTAATGAGTTTGTGGATAGAAGCCTTCTCATCCTTTAATTCACTTCCTCACCAAAGACATTCACAGGCAGCATGCAGGGACTCCCTGAGTGCTGCTCCAGTCTGAGCCCAGCAGACACAGCAGCTTGCTGGGGCTGCCCTGCCAGCTCAGGTGCCCCTCCAGCTCACACCATGCCCATCATTTCCCTGGGGATGAGCTCAGGGACTCCCAGGCAGATTTGGCTGCCAGACTATGAAGCGGTCCTGTAAAAATTGTACTTTAATCCTCAAAGGCAGGAGGTGTCCTGGGCATGTTCTGTGTCCTTGGGAAAACCAAGGAGAGAAGGGAATTGGAGAGCACTCCTGTCATGGAGGAATACAGAGTGTGCTCAGGGCCCTGCAGCCCATGCTGGCCTTCCCTCGGCACTCAGCTTGCCCAGCTGATTCCTCTGGGAGCCAGAATGCGTCTGAAGCCAGCTCTTCTCTCTGCCAGGTGATTGGGATGCACTACTTCTCCCCCGTTGACAAGATGCAGCTGCTGGAAATCATCACCACAGACAAAACCTCCCAGGACACGGCAGCTTCTGCTGTTGCTGTCGGCCTCAAACAGGGCAAAGTGGTCATCGTGGTGAAGGTGAGGGGACACTGCACACAGCAGGGGCTGGGTAATAAATAAAAGGAGGCTTCATGCACTAAGGGGAGGGTGAAATGTGTCTGTGAACACACTGGCATTGGCTACTCCTCTGAGAAGTGAAAGGTCAGAAAGGGGTGAGTGCCCAGGTGATCCTCACATGTCCCTTGGAGCAGCCATGGAAAGCCAGCAGGCACACATGCAGGGCCAGCACGAGGAGCTGGCACTCCTGCCCGTCACAGCTTCCAGGGCATCCCAGACAGGACAGTCTGGACAGGACTGTCACCACCTCAGCTCCCTGGGAGGCTGCAAGGGCAGAGGGTCAGTGAGCAGAAACCCTCCTCTGCCTGGGTGAAATCTTGAGGGAGAGGGGCAGAATACATGGAAAAGTGGATTTAGATTGGATATTAGGGAGAAGTTCTTCCCTGTGAGGGTGGGGAGGCCCTGGCACAGGTTGCCCAGAGGAGCCGTGGCTGCCCCATTTCTGGAACTGTCCAAGGCCAGGTTGGACAGGACTTGGAGCACCCTGGGACAAAGGAAGGTGTCCCTGCCTTTTTCCTGATTCCTGAGGTTGCCAGCGAAGCTGAGCACATCTCTCCTGTGGTGCTGGGAAAACTGGCTTGTCAGAAAATGCTCTGGGCATCTCCAAACACCTGTGGGGACACAGTGCTGCTTCCCTGAGCCTCATCCCCACCTCAGCTGCCTCCCTGGAGGCTTTGCAGCTCATCTGTTGCTTCCTGACTTCGTGGGGAGCAGCAGAGGTGGAACAGCTGCCTTATCCTTCCCCTCACCAGCCTGTTGGGCTTGGTGAAGCAGTAGCCTGCTCTGGACCACGGAACTTCCAGGGAGTAAGTTCATGGAAGCCTGCAAACAGTGCTGAGCTCTACAGGGGAAAAAAACCCCAAATCTATTCTAGCAGTCAGTACCATAGTGTAGGAGATGGGGTTTGGAGTGTCTGAGCTGCAGCCTGGGCTGTGAACCACGGTTCTGGTGCTGCCAAGAGCTCACCTGCCTCTCTGCTTCACTGCTTTTCCCCAGGACGGGCCTGGATTCTACACCACCAGGTGCCTGGGGCCGATGCTGTCCGAGGTGGTCCGAGTTCTCCAGGTGAGTGTCCTGTCAGCTACTGAGCATCCCCCAAACAGTCATGGAAATTGCTTCTGCTTTGGCCAGGGCTGGGGTCAGCCTGGGTGTGGACAGCAGAGGATGTGGGTCACCAGCCCTGGATCTTGTGGTTGTCCCCAGCCCATTCTTGGCTCCTGTTTGCAGTTAATGGGGCTGGGCTCTCTGCCCCAGACTGGCTTTTCAGGACCTCATCCCATGATGGCATCCCTTCCTCTCCTACCCTGCAGGAGGGCATTGACCCAAAGAAAGTGGATGCCATCTCCACAGCCTTCGGCTTCCCGGTGGGAGCGGCCACGCTGATTGATGAGGTGGGCGTGGACGTGGCCACTCACGTGGCCGAGGACCTGGGCAAGGCCTTTGGCGAGCGCTTCGGAGGCGGCAGCATCGACCTCTTCAAGCTCATGGTGCAGAAAGGCTTCTTAGGTGAGCTGCTAAGGTGTTTTCAGCTGAAGGGTGTTCCCTCTGCTCCAGGGAAAGCACCAGCATCCATCAGCCTCTCCTGCCCTGGGCAAGAACAGTGGGAGAACATTCCCCTGGGAATGGGGCAGGGATCCCTTCCACAGAAGCAGGGGTGCTGTTGGTCCTCTGGACCTAGAGAAGGAATTAGGACCTGGCACATCTTGCCAAGGGGTCAGGTGGAGCAGGGTGCCTTCCCTCTGCCCCTGCTGAGACAGCAGATGTGTGCTCTGAGCTGTAGAGTGCTGGGAGGATCAGCTCCAGGAGCAGGAACAGCAGGCACAAAACAAAACAAGGCACAAAACAAGATCCAAGGTGTCAGGAGGAAACAGGACATGTGGCAGGAGCTGACTTGTCTGCTTTGATCCCCGCAGGTCGCAAGGCAGGGAAAGGCTTCTATGTGTACCAGGAGGGAGTGAAGAACAGGAGCGTGAATTCTGGGATGGATGAGATCTTGGAGAAGTTCAGGGTGCCAGCGAATCCTGATGTGTGAGTACCTGTGTGTGAAGCAAGGCTGGGGCTGGCTCATGCCCAGCTCCTTGTGCTCTGAGCAGCAGCACGAGGTGCAGAGGTGTTGTTAAGGGACATGGTGCTCCCAGGGCTGGAGCCCCTCTGCCATGGAGCCAGGCTGGGAGAGCTGGGGGTGCTCACCTGGAGAAGGATCCAGGGAGAGCTCAGAGCCCCTTGCAGGGCCCAAAGGGGCTCCAGGAGAGCTGGAGAGGGACTGGGGACAAGAGCTGTAGGGACAGGAGCCAGGGAATGGCTGCCAGTGCCAGAGGGCCGGGCTGGATGGGATTTGGGGCAGGAATTGTTCCCTGGCAGGGTGGGCAGGCCCTGGCACAGGGTGCCCAGAGCAGCTGGGGCTGCCCCTGGATCCCTGGCAGTGCCCAAGGCCAGGCTGCATGGGGCTTGGACACACCAGGGACAGGGGAAAGTGTCCCTGCCATGGCAGGGGTGGAACTGGATGGGATTTAAGGTCCCTTCCAGTTCAGACCATTTTGGGATTCCATAACATTGCTGAACACTGGCTGATCAAGCCCTCACTTATATTCCAAATCCATCTGGACACAATCCTGAGTGCCATGCTCCAGGAATCCCTGCTTGGGCACAGAGGTTGGACTAGAGGAGCCCCAGCCATTCTGTGGTTTTGAGTGCCTGCTTCAGGACACGTCACGGAGCCCTGATCCTCCTGTGGATTGGGACACTCCCTGGGCTGGCTCTGTGTCCCACCTGTGCTGGCCTGAGGTGCTGTCCCTTGCCCAGCCCTCACAGCCTGTGTCCCGCAGCTGCTCCGACGAGGACATCCAGATGCGCCTGGTGACGCGCTTTGTGAACGAGGCAGCCATGTGCCTGCAGGAGGGCATCCTCAGCAGCCCCGTGGAGGGGGACATCGGGGCTGTCTTCGGCCTGGGCTTCCCACCCTGCCTGGGAGGTGAGTGCTCTGGGCTGGGCTTCGGGCTCCAAAGCTCCCCGTGGGCTGCAGCCATCTGGCAAGGCAGGAGTGAAGGCCAGCTTTGAGCTGCAGCCTTGAGGAAATGGCTCAGGCTACATCAGGGAAGCTGTAGGTTGGGTATTGGGAATAATTCCTTTATGGAAAGGGCTGTCCAGCCCTGGCACTGCTGTGCAGAGTAGGGGTGGACTCCCCATGCCAGGAGGGATTTAAAAGCCCTGTGCATGTGGCACTTGGGGACATGGGGCAGTGGTAGTCTTGGCACTGCTGGGGAATGTTTAGACTCAATAGTGTCAAAGGGCTTTTCCACCCTAAATAATTTCTTGATTCTGATGCTGTCTCTTTCCACTGTTGCTGGAGTTCACCAAGGGCTCTTGGACCCCAAGTGGTGCTTCTGCCATGTGCCTGGTGCTTTCCCTCCTTGAGCCAAATTCAGACTGAGGGAGCAGCCTCAAGGGACTTCTTACAAAGGGACAGGATGATTTCCCATGGTTAGACAGGAGATTGTGAAGGAATTGTTCCCTGGGAGGGTGGGCAGGCCCTGGATCCCTGGCAGTGCTCAAGGCCAGGTTGGACACTGGGGCTGCAGCAGCCTGGGACAGTGAAAGGTGTCCCTGCCATGGCAGGTGCAAGACTGGATGGGGTTCCAGGTCCCTTCCCACCAAAACCATTCTTGATTCCATGATTATCCATGTCCCAGCTTGTCCCCAGCACTCAAGTGCCTCTGCCCAGCTCAGGTGAGCCAGGAGCAGAGTCCTGCATTCCCCTGATGAGGGACTGAGGGGGTCTTGTGAAGGATGAATGGGACAGAGCCTTTGCTTCTGGATGCTGGGACCCTTCCAGACACCTTGGTGCTTCTCCTTCCCTGTCCCTGCTGTGTCCCTGTCCCCACTGTGGCCCTGTCCCCACAGGTCCCTTCAGGTTTGCAGACTCCTACGGCGCCCGGCAGCTCGTGGACAAACTGCGCAAGTACGAGGCCGTGTACGGCAGCCAGTTCACACCGTGCCAGCTCCTGCTGGACCACGCCAGCAGCCCCAGCAAGAAATTCCACCAGTGAGGTGGCCTGGTGACACCCCGACAGCTCCTCCAGCCAGGCCCCGGCTCCCCACAGCACCCCATTCTGCATAGGTTAATCTCCAAATCTCCTGGGGGAGGAAGGGAAGGAAGGAAAGAAGAAAGGAAAGGAGAGGGGCAGCAGGTTGCCTCATGGCTTGTAGTCATTTCAAGTGCCTTATCAGCCACTGTGTGTTGGGCACGTCCGTCCCACACCAGCCTGGGCCTGGGGGCTCTGTGCTGGGGAATTCCTGCTGCCTTCACCTCTGTGCCGTGGCCTCCAGAGCTCCCAGTCTGGCCAGTAGCATCCAGTTTGTGGCTGGAACCGAGGCCTTGCCTTTCCATAAACATCCACCAAAATAAAGCCCCATCTCCTGGGTTTGGACTCCTGGTTCTCCTCCTGTCTCCCTGAGGGAACGGCTTGAGTTGGGATCGACTGGTTCAGGCAGTGCCCTGGGGTTCTGTCCATGGCATGCTGGGTCCCGTGGAGGGGCAGGATTGCAGCAGCACAGGGCAAAGCAGTGTCACCTCTGCTGTCACTCAGGGGCTGTGAGGAGCCTCTAGCTCCCTCTGCCACGGGGTGATCCTGGCAGATGGACCCGCCTGTAATTGCAGATGGAGCAGCCAAAGGCCAGAAGGGCCCCCCATGGGGAGAGATCAAGTTAAACTAAAAGGCTTTAAATCTCCGGGCACCTGTCACTGGCCTGCCCCCCCTCCCTGCCTTCCTTTCCAGCTTCAAGCCATTTTCCTGCTCCCTGGCAGGTCTTGGGCCAGGAGCTGAATGCTGCTGCTCTTCATGTCACTTCTCCCTGTCTTTCAAAGCTCCCAGACCAAAACTGGGACAAGACATCATCTCATTGCCTCTTCTGAGTTCTGGGGGAGGCACAGGGCTGGTAGCCAGCCTTCAGCCCCCCTGGGGAGTTCAGCATTCCCAGGACCTGCCCCTGCTCTGGGAGCTGCTGCTGCTGCTTGCCCAGATGTGCCTGGGGCTCTCTCAGACCAAGGGCGCTTCCTTGCAGCCTGTGGGATCCCCCCAGGATCATCTGCCCTTGGAGGAGGACATGAATCCCTTCCCAAGAGATGGGAAGGGTCTTGCAGGGAGGGGAGAAACCCCTCGGAGCATCCATCCTCCCCCCTTCCCCTCCTCCCCGAGCAAGGGCCTTCTCTGGGAGCTCATTAGTCTCCCGTACATTTATTATGCTAATCCACAAGGATTAAGTTAAACCAGTCGACGCAAAATCCAGTGTTTTCCAGCCCGTTGGGGCCAAAATTCCTGTCCAGTGTTAAAACGGGAAGAGGGAAGGGCTGGGCGGTGGGGAGGGAGAACCTGCAGCATCAAAGAGGGGCAGGAGCGGGGCCACCCGGAGCCGGGTGAACTTGGGGACCCCCCCCGTGCCGGGGGTCCCTAGTGTGGCACTAGATCTTGGGGCGCCAGCCCTTGATGAACTGCATGATCTTCTTCACCTGGAGCTTGGTGAGGCGGAAGTCGTCGGCCAGGATCTCCTCGCTGAGCTGCACGAAGATGCTGCCGTCGATGCGCTCCCGGGCGAAGAAGCTCACGACGTCCTCGGAGAGGCCGATGAAGCGCAGGCACTTGGACACCTCCTCCAGCGACAGCGCCGACAGGTCGGCGGGCGGCAGCCAGGCCGGGCTGTCCCCGCTGGGCCGGGGGGCGGCCGGGGGCGCTGCCCCATCGCCCCGCGCTGCCGGCGGCACCTCGATGACCCCCTGGGCCAGGTACAGGCGGGTGACGCCCTCGGCCCCTCGCAGGACCGCGGGGGACAGCGGGGCCGCCCCCCGGATGACGATGCCGTCCCCGTCCAAGCCCTTGGGGGGCCGAGGGGGGACCGCCGGCTCCTCGGCGGGGGCGAAGGGCTCCGGCGAGGAGGAGGAGGAGGGCGCGGCCGGGGCCGAAGGCGCTTTGGGCCACTCGGGGCTCTCCGGCCACTCGGCCGGGCCGGCGAAGGGGTTGAGCGCCCCGAAAGGTGCAAAGCGCTTTTGGGGGTGCGGGGGCTTGAGGCGGGGGCAGCTGCGGAAGGGCTGCAGCGGCGGCTCGGCCCCCGGCTCGGGGAACGCGCAGGGCTCGGAGCAGGAGCTGGGCGCGGGCTGGGCGGGGGGCAGCGCCCGCCCGGGGGGCTCGGCGGCCTTGCAGTCGGCCCAGGTGCAGGGGTAGCAGTACAGCGAGTAGGCGTCGGGAGAGGGCGAGGCGCTGCCGCTCCGCGGGACCGACCTGCGGGGAGCGGGGCAGAGTCACCATCACCCCGGAGCGCTGTCCCCATCCCCGGGCTGCAGGAGCCACCCCCGCCCAGCCCGGGGTCCCCAGAGCCACTCACCCGTCGTGGAGCCCCGAGGAGTAGTAGGAGAGGCTGGGGCTGGGCGAGGGCGCGGGTGCCAGCTTCGGGCAGCGCAGGGGGGCCGGGGGGCTGCAGGGGGCCGGGGGGCGGCTGCCCCGGGGCGGCACCGGGGGCGCGTTCAGCAGCCGGCACTCCTCCTTCACCTGCAACCGAGGCAGCGCCGTCAGGGCCCCGGGGCGAGCTGGGGATCCCCGCGGCTGGAGGGGCGAGGGGGAGCTCGGGGACAGCCGGTCCTGCCGAACCACGAAGCTCCGGGTGCAAATGGGGAGACTCGGGGCCCTCCTTCCCCGTGGAGACCAAAATATTGGGGTGCCCCGTGGTGAAGGGGAGCCTGAAATTTTGGGTGCCCCCTTGTGTAGGGAAGCGCAGAGGGTCTGGGTACCCCACGGTTCCGGGCAGCCCGAGAGCTTCAGGCGCTCGATGGTGCAGAGAGCCCCGGGGAGCCGCGGGTACCGCGGTACGAGGGTGTCCCTGAGGATCTGGTGATGGGGAACTGAGCTCTGAGGATCTGGGTGACCACGCAGAGCCGGGGAGGGACCCCGGGGCCAGGGGACAGGGACGGGGTCGGGGCTGGCCTTGCCATGCCACCGCCGGTCCCTGGGGACAGCAGCGGGCTCTTACCGCCTCCGATTTGGGTGGCACGGGGGGCGGGGTGTCCCCGCCGGGCTCGTCCCCGGGGCGCTGCGGGGAGCCCAGCGGGGTGACAGCCCCGAAGGAGACCAGGTCCGGCCGGCCGCCGGTGCTGCCCAGCTCGCAGCAGCCCTCAGGGCTGGGATTGCTCCACAGCTCCTCGTAGGGAATCTCCAGCGGCTCCTGAGTCCTGAATTCGGGCTCGGCCCAGTCGGGCGTCATGTACTCCCGCTCGGGCTCGGGGAAGTCGGGCAGCGGCGGGCGCGGGGTGCCCCCGCCGAGGCCCCGCGGTCCCTGGCAGCGGGCGGGGGGCTCCCGGGGACCCCCGGAGCCGCAGGCACAGAGCGAGAGGCGCTGCAGGGGCCGGCTGAGCTCCTCGCGGCCGCGGCCGGGCAGACACAGCCGCAGGCGCCGCGGGCTCGCACATTCCTCCAGGAGGTCCGGCTTGGCCTCCCGCACGGCCCGCGAGTACTCGTCGGGGTTGAAGCGGTCGTGGCAATACGCGGCGCTGTCCCGCAGCAGCTTCTCCAGCTGCGGGTCGCCGGCCAGCAGCCCCTCGGGCAGCTGGAAGCGGGGCATGTCGGTGAGCAGCAGAAAGTGGAAGGGCACCAGCTCCTCCCGGCGCAGGATGCAGCACAGCACCACCGTCTTGGAGATGATGCTGACCAGCTTGTAGCAGTGGCCCTCGCGGATGGCGTGCAGGTCGTAGGGGTTGCGGGCGGGCCGGCTGGGCACGGCCACGTTGACGGGCAGCCTGACCTTCTCGATGATGCTGCGGATGGTGTGCTCGCCCTCCTGCAGCCGCAGCTCCAGCGGGCTGCGCGTGCTGAAGCGGCCCTTGCACTGGAAGGGCAGGCTGAGGCTCTCGTTGGTGCGGTGGTTCATGCAGATCAGACACGGCATCTTGCCCTTCACCTGCCGCGCCCCCGCCGCCGGCGCCGCCTTGCCCAGCTTGCGCAGGAGGCTGTTGAAGCGCGACTTCTCCTTCACCGTCTTGGCGCACAGGATCTCCGCTTGCCCCATCAGCGTCAGCTCGTCCCCCGCGTTCAGCGTGAAGTTGTAAACCTCGCTGTCCTCGCTGAACTCCCCCGACACCACCTGCCCGCGACAGCCCCAACGTGGCACCCGCTGCCCTGCCCCGGGCCGCCGACACCCCGCCACCCTCCCTGAGGTGTCCCCACCATCCCTGACACCCCGCCACCCTCCCTGATGTGTCCCCACCATCCCTGAGGTGTCCCCACCATCCCTGACACCCCGCCATCCTCCCTGATGTGTCCCCACCATCCCTGAGGTGTCCCAAACATCCCTGACACCCCGCCACCCTCCCTGAGGTGTCCCAAACATCCCTGATGTGTCCCCACCATCCCTGCCACCCTGCCACCCTCCCTGATGTGTCCCCACCATCCCTGATGTGTCCCCTCCATCCCTGACATCCCATCACCCTCCCTGACATCCCATCACTGTTCCTGATGCTCCACCACCACTCCCTGCTGCCCCACCATCCTCTCCTGATGTCCCACCAACCCCCAAGGTCCCTGTTGCCTCGCCCCTACTCCCCAGTGCTCCCCTCCTGCCCCACCACTGTCCTCGGTGTCCCCTGACATCCCACCGGTGTCCCCCGCTGTCCCAGCCCCGTCCCCTGCCGTCCCCCGGGACCTTCACGCTGAAGGTGATGGCCTCCATGACGAAGATGCGGTCTGGGAAGATGCTGGCCACCTCCTCCACGCTGTTGAAGTACTGCACGGGCTCACGGAGGTCCCGGTCCTGGTCCAGCAGCTTGAACTTCCCTGCGGGGACCCCCGAGCCCACCGAGGTGAGAGGAGCCCGACTGCTCACAGGGACCTGCTGTCCCCCCCCCGGGGCCACACAGCCCTTCATGGGGGGCAGCCAGCCCGGAGGCAGCCGGGGGTCCCCAGCACAACTTTGGGGCCACTCCCGTGGGCTTTGCCGATGTCCAAGTGCTGCAAGGGGGACCCCAGAGCGTCCCCCGGCCCTGCAGCCCCACCCCAGCAGCAGCTGGGGGTTTCGGGGTGTCTCAGCAGTGCCACTCGGCACCCCCAGAGCTGCAGGGACTCCCCAAAAGCCTTCCTGTGAATGGAAGAACACTCCCGGGGCAGCCCGGATTGCGAGGGGTGCCCGCTGCCCCCCGGGATCCCGTGCCGGGACAGGGAGCGGGGAGGGAGCGCGCAGGACAGGGGGAAAGGCAGGAACGGGAGCGGGGGAGCCGCAGCCGCAGCCAAACCACCGGCATCGGCTGCCGGCCACGGACCTGACGGGAATATTAATCCCGGCCGGCGGAGCTGGGACAGCGGAGCTCCTCGCTTGGCTCCGGGGGCACCCGAGGCTGGAGCCGGCTCAGCCCCACATGCCGGAGCACCGCTGGCCACGGCCGAGCCCCCGAACGCTGTTAACACACTGCCCAGCCCCCTCCATCCCCCGGGGGACGGGTGATTAACCCCTCCCCCTCTCCATTTCCCATTATTTATTTATTAGCAGGACTCATTACCGCCATGGAGCACTTAGAGGGGTCATTAAGGCTCCGGCGGCTGCCGGCAGAGGCAGCTCAGCACCTTCGTCTGCACTGCCAGCCCCAACCCAGCCCCATCCTCATCCTCATCCTCATCCTCATCCTCATCCTCATCCTCATCCTCATCCTCATCCTCATCCTCATCCTCATCTCATCCTCATCCCATCCTCATCCTCATCCTCATCCTCATCCTCATCCTCATCCTCATCCTCATCTTCATCCTCATCCCATCCTCATCCTCATCCTCATCCCATCCTCATCCTCATCCTCATCCTCATCCTCATCCCATCCTCATCCTCATCCCCATCCCATCCCATCCCATCCTCATCCTCATCCTCATCCCATCCCATCCCATCCTCATCCTCATCCTCATCCTCATCTCATCCCATCCCATCCCATCCCAATTCCCATCCCCATCCCTGCCAGCCCCCTCTGCAGCCCCTGCAGCTCTGCCAGGGGTGGGGGCAGCCCCCAAACCAGAGCATCTCCTACCCCAGGCTGGACCTTACTGGAGCAGCCCCTCGGGCGGGTCCCGGCCCTGCTGGCCCAGGGACCCCATTCCCGTTGTCCCCAGCCCCCCCACCTGGGTACTGGAGCGGGATGTCGATTTTGGGCCCGATGACGTAGTGGCCCTCCTCCAGGCTGTGAGCTGTCACCGTGGTCCACTGCCGGCACGAGTGGACCAGAAGCACGTCCTGGGCTGTCACCCCCTCCACGCGCTCACCTGCGGGGGGACAGGGCTGTCACCAGCGCCAGCCGCCCCCGCCCCCCGGCGCCGCTGCCCGGCCGGAGCGAGGGATGAGCAGGTGCCGCTGCCAAGAGCCGCCAGTTGCCCAGGAAACAATTTCTTTGTCCCCCCTGAAAAGCTGCAGCCGCCGCAAACAAGAAGTTTATTGAGTCGGGGCCGGCGCAGGCCCCCCCGGGAGCCCTCCAGAACAGCGGCACCCCGACCCCCCCGGCACCCCCGGCCCCCGGGACGGGCCCTGCTCCGCGGGGTCCCCCTGCACCCCCCGGCCCCACCCAGCCCGGCCGGGGGGTCACAGGCAGCCCCCCCAGCCAGGCCGTGTCCCAGGGAGCGCGGGGAGGGGACACGGTGGCTCCCGGCCCCTGCCAGCCTGGTGCCAGCACCTCCAGAGTGTCACCCGGGAAGGGTCACGGGGGGGAAAGCGCTGGGCCGTGGCTGGGGACAGTGGGAGCAGCCTGAGATCCACAACTTCCCCCCTCACATCCCCACGGGGCAGGAGCCCAGGGACCCCCCTGAGGGGCAGCCCCCGGCCCCCCAGTCCCCCTCCCCCCTCCGGAAGGATCCGACCAGAGCAGCCCTGGAGCCGGGACAGCAGCTTGGGCTCACCTGGCCCCAGCCTTCCTCCCTTCCTCCCTCCCTCCCTCCTCCTCAGCACTCCAGACTCCTTCCTTCTCCTGCTCCCTCCAGTCCTTCTCCTCTTCATCCCTTCAGCCTCTTCCAGCCTGCTCTACACCCCTCCAGCCTTCCTCTCTCCCCCCACATCCTCCTCACTTCTCCAGTCACCATTCCTTCTCCTCGCCTCTCTCTTTCCTATCTTATTCTTCATCCCTCCACTCTCCACCTCTCCCTCCAAGCCTTCCTCCTCCTCACTCTCAAGCCTTTTTCACTTCCTCATCCCTCCACCGCTCCCCGCTCCTCATCACTCCAGTCTCCCTCCCTCCTCTTCGTCTCCCCAGACTTTCTCCCTCCCGCTCCCTGGTCCCTTCGTCCTTCGTCTCTTCCTTTCCCTCATCACTCCAACCTCCCTCCCTCCTCGTCCTCACTCTCCAGCCTTCCTCCCTCCCTCCCCATCCCTCCGCCTTCCACCCCTCCCTCCTCCTCATCACTCCATCCTTTCTCCCTCCTCCTCATCACTCCAGCCTCACTCTCTGTCCCTCCATCCTCCCTCCCTCCCTCCCCTGGTCCCTCCAGCCTTCCTCCCACCCTCCTCCTCCTCCCCATCACTCCAACCTCCCTCCCTCCTCCTCCTCCTCCTCCTCCTTCTCGTCCCTCCAGTCTTCATCCCCCTCTCGTGTCCTCCCCCTGCGGGCTCACCCTGCCCGAGGCAGACGAGGGTGGGCAGGCGGCACTGGCTGACGATGGCGTCGAGGGGCAGCGCCGCGGGGCTCCAGCGGAGCCGGGCCAGCCCCGCCGCCAGCTTCTCCATCGCATCGCGGCTCAGGCCGGCCCCGGGCCGGGCTCCATCGCCGCCGCCGCCGGGCCGGGGCCGGGGCCGGGGGCGGGGGGCGGCGGGAGCGGGGCAGGAGGAGCCGCCCCCCGCCCGCCCCCGGCCCCTCCTGCCCGCCCGCCCCGGCAGGCGGAACCCCCCGGCAGGGGCGGGGGAGGCGGCGGCGGGCGGGGACCCCCGTGCGGGACATCCCCCGGGAGCGGGCATCCCCCGGGAGTGGACATCCCCCGGGAGCGGGTATCCCCCCAGGGCCGGGTATCCCCCCAGGGCCGGGTATCCCCCAGGTCCGGGTATCCCCCGGGAGCGGGTATCCCCCCCCCGCCCGGGTATCCCCCAGGGCCGGGTATCCCCCCCGCCCGGGTATCCCCCCCGCCCGGGTATCCCCCAGGGCCGTGTATCCCCCCCGCCCGGGTATCCCCCAGGGCCGTGTATCCCCCCCGCCCGGGTATCCCCCCAGGGCCGGGTATCCCCCAGGGCCGGGTATCCCCCAGGGCCGGGTATCCCCCCCGCCCGGGTATCCCCCCAGAGCCGTGTATCCCCCCAGGGCCGGGTATCCCCCAGGGCCGGGTATCCCCCCAGAGCCGTGTATCCCCCCCGCCCGGGTATCCCCCGCTCCGGGCTGTCCGTGGCTCCGGCCGCACCCTCGGGATCGGGGGGCGCTCAGCCCCGGCTCGCTCCGGCTCCGGGGGTTCGGCTCTCTCTGCCCCCCGAGGGAAGGGGACGGGGGGCGCCCCGGGGACCCTCTGCCCATCCCGCCCCGCTGCTGGAGGCGCGGAGTGGCCGGGAGCTGCCGGGGGTCCCGAGCGGGGGCTGCGGGGAGCGCAGGGGGGACGCGGGGACCCCGATGCCGCCGCACAGCCCCAGGTCCCGGCCGGGACCCCCCTCCCGGCGCTGCCGCCCGGACGCGGAGCCCAAATGGCACCGGGAGGGGGGGGCAGGGACATCACAGCCGGGGGGAGCCTCGGCACGGACATCGCCGTCACCCCGGGCGGGGACTCCGCACCCTGGGGACTCCCGGCCACCCTGAGCTGGGGACACGGGACCCGGAGGGTCGCTCACATCCCGGGGGGGCGGAGAGGCCCCGGTCCCGCTCTGCAGCGTCTCGTCCGGGCCCCCCCTCCCCGGTCCTTCGCTGGCTGCATCCCGGCTCCCTGCGCCGCTGGAGACCGGGCTGAGGAGGATGAAGGAGTGGAGGAAGCAGCGAGTGCCTGCAGGGCCAGTGTCCGGCCCTGGGGACGTGTCACCGTGTGCTGTCCCCTGCCCCCGCCACTGTCCCCCGAGCCGAGCACAAGGGGGAGGCTGCCGGACAGGACAGAGCAGGGATTGGATGGAGCAGAGGTGGAATCGTGAAAGGGATGAAGCAGAAGCGGGGAAGGAGTAGGGATGGGATGAGCCAGGGATGGGGAAGGAACAGGGAAAACGATGGAACAGCTGTAGGGAAGGAGCAGGGACGGGAAAGGAGCAGGGGAAGGGAGGGAACAGCTGTAGAGAAGAAGGAACAGGGAAGGGCACGTATGGAACAGAACAGGGATAGGATGGAGCTGGGATGGGGATGGAGCTGGGATGGGGATGGAGCCGGGATGGGGATGAGGATGGAGCCGGGATGGAGCTGGGATGGAGCCGGGATGGAGCCGGGATGGGGTTGGAGCCGGGATGGAGCCGGGATGGAGCCGGGATGGGGATGGAGCCGGGATGGGGACAGCAAGCAGGATGCAGCAGTGGGAGGAGGATGGGGAAAGACCCAAGCAGCACTTGACAGCGGGTGACAGGGACAAGCAGAACGCCGGGAGCTGCTGGATGGCGTCCATGGGGGAAGGTCCCTGCCAGGGCCCCCCTCTCCCAGCTGGGAATTTCCCCCCCAAATCCCCCACCCAGGGATGGCTGTGCGGGGCTCCCGCCCCATGAGGGAGGGTTTGGGGTCGCTGAGCTGCTCCCCACGGCCTCGCCCCCTCCCAGGGACTGCCGAGGACCGCGGCCATGGAGCATTCCCAGCTTTATTCCCACCAGCGGCACAAAAACAGCCTCTCTCCAATCCCGGCGCCATGGGAACGGGGACACCATGGCAGCAGGGACACCGCGACACTGGGGACACCGCGGGAACAGGGACACCGCGACACTGGGGACACTGGGGGTACAGGGACACTGGATACAGGGACAGTGGGAACAGGGACACTGGGAACAGGGACACTGGGGGTACAGGGACACTGGGAACAGGGACACTGTGGGCACAGGGACACTGGGAACAGGGACACTGGGGGCACAGGGACACTGGGAACAGGGACACTGGGGGCACAGGGACACTGGGAACAGGGACACTGGGGGTACAGGGACACTGGGGGTACAGGGACACTGGGAACAGGGACAGTGGGAACAGGGACACCGTGGGTATGGGGACTCTGGGGGTACGGGGACTCTGGGGGTACAGGGACACTGGGGGCTCCCAGCTGAGGGGGCTGGAAAGGGCAGCTGAGGAAGGACACTGGCACACCCATGGGGGCTCCAGGAGAGCTGGAACAGCCCCCCCTGAGTCCCACCCAGGGCAGGGCCTGGGGCTGCAGAACGTGGCTTGGAACAGCTGCTCCCCAAGAAACGCTGGCAAAGGCCCTCTCCAAGCAAGGGCCCCAAAGGAGACCCCCAAGCCGGGTGTTCCCCCCCACGGGGGCTCCACGTCGGGATGGGGCAGCCTGGGACCCTCTGCTGCACTTCCCACCATCCTGCCCTTGGAAAATGCCTCCAGCAGCTTTGGAAAAGGCAGCAGGATCAGCTCTACCCCCAGCCAAACCAGTCCTGGTGGCCTGAAGGTTTGGGGAGGACTCATCCCACCTCCTCCAGGGACAGCCAGGGCTGGGCTCACTCCCACCAGAGCCAGAGGGAATTTAAGGGGCCTAGGAAGTCACCACTGCAAGTTTATAAAAGCTTTTATTTGCTCTTGGTACGACCAAGAATGGGACAGTGATCTTTTATACAATTTGATACAGTAAGTGGTACAAAAGAATGTGTTTTAAATAAAAAGCCAGAGTGGAGTAGCAAAAATATTAAAAGATTAAGTAAAAAATTGTCAGCATGGGAATTAATCCAAGACCTTGATGCTGTTTTATTCCACCGTCCGAGTCCGAGGGCACGAAGCGTGTGACACGGCCGTGGGACAGAGCCAAGCTCAGGTTTGGTTTAGCAGGACCAATTTCATCGTTTAACACTTTTTTGGTGACAAAAGGGCAGCGCTGAGCTCCCTCCGCGGGCAGGGCCGGGGCACGGAGGGGCTGTGACACCTCCCGCTGCCCTTCTCTACTCCACAGGGCTGGGGCTCCAAGCAGAGGTTGCACAAGCGCTTAGGTTGGAACTAGCAGGGAGTTGAGATACCAGCAGACATCAGGTTACTGCAAACTCCTCCGACATGATCGTTATTATTAATATTATTATTATTATTATTATTTTAGGGGATTTTTTTTCTCTGTTTTAGCATCGACACCGACTCGTGCTGCTCCCTCCTCCCGGCCCCGCCTGAGCCCCGCGGGTGCAGCTTGGACAGGAACAGAAACAGCCCCGATAGAAACAGAAACAGCCCCGATAGAAACAGAAACAGCCCCGATAGAAACAGAAACAGCCCCGATAGGAACAGCTCGGGTTTTATTGACGGCGAGGGGACAGCGAGTGGCACCAGCGAGAGGCCCGGGCTCTGCCTGTGCCTGCAATGGGCACAGCGTCTCCAAAGGTCACACACAGGGAGCAGAGCCCCTGCAAACAAATTAAAAGCTCAAGTTTAAAACAAGGATTATACAAAAAACCCCTCGATGTAGATTTCGCCGGTTTTTTTCCCTTTTTGATCACGTTAGAAAGTGCAGGTTTAGCCAAAAGTAGCCGGACTGTGTCCAGCGCTGAGCCCGACCTCAGCAGCCACTCGCCTGGGAAGGGTTAACACACACGGGGACAAAATGCCAACTACAGAGGGACAGGGACACACCTCGCTGGGTCCCCACACGGGAAGCGGCCGCTCCGGACCACGAGTTCCATGGTAAAACACCGTCATTTCATTAAAATTCACTCAGCGTTAGCGGCTGCGGCGAGGGCGGAGCGGGGCCGGTCCGGCTGCCACCCCCGCGGGCAGAGCGGGCACAGCTGGACCGGAGCGGGCACAGCTGGACCGGAGCGGGCACAGCTGGACCGGAGCGGGCACAACAGGACCCGGAGCGGGCACAGCTGGACCGGAGCGGGCACAGCTGGACCCGGAGCGGGCACAGCTGGACCGGAGCGGGCACAGCTGGGCACAACTGGGCACAACTGGGCAAAACTGGGCAAAACTGGGCCCGGAGCGGGCACAGCTGGACCGGAGCGGGCACAGCTGGACCGGAGCGGGCACAACTGGGCACAACTGGGCACAACCGGGCACAACTGGGCAAAACTGGGCCCGGAGCGGGCACAGCTGGACCAGAGCGGGCACAGCCGGGACCGGAGCGGGCACAGCTGGGCACAGCCGGGCACAACCGGGCACAGCCGGGCACAGCTGGGCACAACCGGACCCAGAGCGGGCACAGCTGGACTGGAGCGGGCACAGCTGGACCGGAGCGGGCACAGCTGGGCACAGCCGGGCACAACTGGGCACAGCTGGACCGGAGCGGGCACAACCGGGCACAACTGGGCACAACTGGGCCTAACCGGGACAGGAGCGGGCACAGCCGGGACAGGAGCGGGCACAGCCGGGACAGGAGCGGGCACAGCTGGACCGGAGCGGGCACAACCGGGCACAACTGGGCACAACTGGGCACAACTGGGCCTAACCGGGACAGGAGCGGGCACAGCTGGGCCCGGTCCCGCCGCCACCCCCGCGGCCGCAGCGGGGTTCGGGCGGCTGCGGCGGGTCCAGAGCGCGGGGCCGGGCTCGGAACCGGGCCGGGATTCACCACCGGGGACCCGCGGCCAGGGAGCCACGGCAGGACAGGACAAGGCCAGCAGGGCCGGTGACAGCGGCAGGACAGGGCCAGCAGGGCCAGCAGGGCCAGCAGGGCCGGTGACAGCGGCAGGACAGGGCCAGCAGGGCCAGCAGGGCCGGTGACAGTGACAGGACAGGGCCAGCAGGGCCGGTGACAGCGGCAGGACAGGGCCAGCAGGGCCAGCAGAGCCGGTGACAGCGGCAGGACAGGGCCAGCAGGGCCGGTGACAGCGGCAGGACAGGGCCAGCAGGGCCAGCAGGGCCAGCAGGGCCGGTGACAGCAGCAGGACAGGGCCAGCAGGGCCGGTGACAGTGACAGGACGGGACAGGGAGCGCTGGAACAGCCGCTCCATCCCGGCCAGGATCGCCCGCCGGGATCCGGGGCAGGGCTGGCCCAGCTCGGCTGCGGACGCTGGAAAGTGGAAAGTTTCCAGGGAGGTAATAAATGCAAGTGCCCAGTTTGTTTCCTTTCCTTTCCTTCTCTTTCCATCCAGTTCCGCTCAGGCTCGGCTCGGCCCCGCAGCCCTCGGAGCGGGGACAGGAGCTGGGAGCTCGCGTTAATGAACTGCTGTCAGTTTGGGAATCCACGTTATATTCATACACAGAAAGCAGACAACCACATCACCCTCCATAGAAACTAGTGCATGCAAATAACTCTTCCTTACGGGAAAGGCCGGGGCTAGGCGGGAGGAGGGAATCTCTAGTGACGGACAGGCCTAGGGGGGTTAGTAGGAATCTCAACGTTTTTTACCTCGGAAGCTAAATCAGTGCTTTGTATTAAATTTTTGGCAAACACACCGCGTTGCCATCCTTTCCATTAACACATCACACCATGGAGAAATGCAAATCGAAGCGGCATGCAGGCAAAAAGAACCCAAGGAAACAAAAAAAACCAAAAAACGAAACAAAACCAAAAATAAAAGAGCGGCAAAGTGAGAAAAAACAATGGCAGCGGGGAGAGCTGGGAAGGGCGGGATCGCCAAGAGGAGACACAGCAGGTTACATGGAGTTTGCTTTTGTTTTGCACCACCCTTTGTCCTCGATGCATGACACCAACGTTACAGAAAGCAACCACTACAGAGGTCAGGACTCAATGGCACGGGGGGATGGGATGTCTCCTGCACATGCTTCCACCAGAAAAGAGAAAAGAAAAGTGAAAATAAAAGTTCCTTTTTCCACATAAGGCACAGGACAAAGAAACCCCACTCACGGACTCAAGGCGAAAATGAAGTTTTTCCTGGCTCTTGCCTGATGCATCTAGAGAACATGGTGACTCAAGCACATGATCCATGACAGAAAATTCCACTGTTGTACAAAATCAATTGTTAATTCTAACCTTTATTCTTATACAATTTGCAGAAGAGAGTCGAGTATGATTGCTCTGGGGTTTAATGGCAGGAGGGACGGGGCTATAATACAACCCAAACGTAGTGGTGAGTTGAGCAGGGACATGGAAATGAAGTCACGGAGATGAATTTCCTATACATGTGTTGAGAAAATTGGAGTAGGCAAAGCTGTCCTAGCCTGGAAAACCAAGGGGAGGCAGGAGCTCGTTAAGATGAGGAACAAAAACATTGGTTTCAGGTTAAAAAACGGGCAGAGTGGTTTGTTTTGCAGCGAGAAAAAAGGGGCGGTGGATGGCGATTGGTGAGAGAGGAGAAGGTTCAGCAGCACTTGCTCTTCCAGCCCGTCACCCCACCGCCACTGCTGATATCTACATTTTCACTGTTGGGCTCTTTTACAGGGGTCTGCAAGGAAACAAGTGAACACAGTTAGATGGTTCTGGAGATCCCCAGGAAAACACTGGGAGCTGGGGAGCCAGCGGCTCACAGGGACTGACGTCACCAGATGAAACTGGGAGTCAGCTGTGCACAAAGAGCTCCACAGAAACGCAGGGAATCCTCCCCCCACTCCAGCACAAATGTGCAAAATCAATTTCAGTTGATTTTTTTTTTTCCCTCTCTTTGGTTTGTTTTAAATAAACAACTGGAAAGCTGAAAAAAAACCCCAATGCTTGAACTGGGATCACCCCAAAGTCAACTGGAACTATTTTAGGTCCTGCACACAGAGCCAACGCTGGGTCTGGTGGAGTGAGGAAATCCCAGCCTTACAAATAACACAAGCTGAACTCAAATTATGTGAACTAATGACCTCCAAAAACCACAACTTTTATGGATAAACTGGGCTTGTTCCCAGCCTCTGCTCCCTGCTCCTGGGACAGCAGCTCCCGAGGAACAGGGGACACACAGGCTCCTCCTTGTCACAGGATGAACTTGGTGACCAAAGCCAAAACCCCACTCCAGTGGTTTGATCCAAAACCATCTACTGGCTGGTTGGAAAGGAACCTAAACCCTCAGCACACTTCAGTCTCCACATTTCTGTTTTAACTTTCTCACAGCCTTGCAAAAGAACCCCTGGGATAATGACAGAGGCCAAAAATGAAGATTTAAGGCCCAAAGGTTGGTATGGTTTATAGCCTCACCTCCTGTCCACCAAAGGCCAGGGATTTTCACCCATTTATCACAAGAAGCTTGTCAAAAACCCATTAGGAAGTGACTGAGAACTGCAGTGCCAGCTGATGGCACTATCCACAGCATCCACACGGGAGAGGGAGGAAGGCAGGGATGAGACAGGCTCAGGATGGGGCTCATTTGTGTAGGAACAGGAACACGAGTGCCAGGTTGGCCAACCCACATGTCTGGGGCTCCAGAGAGTTTCCATGACCTGCTCCTGGGCAGGAATGCTCCAGCACAGGGGTTTCTGTGTACACTGAGATTCTGTGATTCCTCGGCCATGGAACCACATCCCACGGAAACGGCCCCGGAGCCGCACACAGATCCAACCCAGCTCAGTCCTGCAACACCTCAGTGGCACCTGCAGGAAGCTGCTGCATTCTGCACTCATGACAGAGCTCATGGCCACAGGTACAGCAGCTCTGGGCACACAGGGATCTGCTACAGGCCATGGAGACAACCTGGGGTGGCAGCAGGTGGCAGTGCCCGTCCCCTGTGCTGGCACTGCTGGGGCACCTCCAGTGCTGGGGGCAGCTCTGGGCTCCTCCTGACACGAGAGCCCTGGAGGGGCTGGAGCGTGTCCAGGGCAGGGAACGGAGCTGGGAAGGGGCTGGAGCGTGTCCAGGGCAGGGAACGGAGCTGGGAAGGGGCTGGAGCCCCAGGAGAGGCTGAGGGAGCTGGGAAAGGGGCTCAGCCTGGAGAAAAGGAGGCTCCGGGGGCACCTTGTGGCTCTGCACAAGTCCCTGCCAGGAGGGGACAGCCAGGAGGGCTCGGGCTCTGCTCCCAGGGAACAGGGACAGGACAAGGGGAAATGGCCTCAGGCTGGGCCAGGGCAGGGTTTGGATTGGATATTGGGAACAATTCCTTCCTGGGAAGGGTGTCCAGCTCTGGCACAGAGGGATTGAAAAACCCTGTGGATGTGGCACTTGGGGACAGGGAGCAGTGCTGGCTCTGGCAGTGCTGGGGGATGATTTGACTTGGTGCTCTCAGAGAGCTTTTCCAACCTCACAGATTCCAAGGTTCCATGGCACACTGCACCTTTCAGCACGGGGAGCCAACCACGGGATGATCTGGTGCAACAGAACCCCCAAGGAAATGCCATGGCTGGGAGCTGATTCCTGGGAGCACAGCTGGGAGTGGCAGAGCTCCTTCCTGTCCCACCCTCCACACCTGAACTCTTCCCAAAAACCCCTCAGGAGCTGGCAGTGCATCCACAGACGGGGCAGGAAAGGACAATTCTTCCCACGCCAATGGAAATGGTTTAACTCCAGCACAGGCACAACAACCATGAGAGTAAAGTCCAAACAAACAGAAATTTCAGTTCCTTGGCTCTGATGGGTGTTACTCCCTGTGAACAGGCCCTCTACAACAACACAACATCAAACAAGCTTCAGAAGTTCAGCCCTGCTCCTTCAGGGACTCCTGTGCCTCAGCACAGCAAAGCCAAACGCTGCAACAATGCAGGTGAACATCACAGCAGTGAGAGGTGGAATTTCAGGGTAATTGTTCCAAAGGAAAGTGTGAGCACCTACCTTTCGAAGAATGTCTTCTGCTAATGTGAGGAATGCCTTCTCAATGTTTATATTTGCTTTTGCACTAGTTTCAAAAAACCTAATACCATGCTCCCTGGCAATCTGCAGCGAAACAGAGAGAGGGAGATTAGGGATCCTGGGGGTATTCCAGGTGCCATCATCACTTTGGGATCAGCAGCATTTATAAACCAGGGAATACTGGGCTGGATGGGAGCCCAGGTGTGCCCAGGTGGGCAAGAGGCCACTGGCCCTGGGCTGTGCCAGCTCTGGGGTGGCAGCAGGGCCAGGGCAGTGCCCGTCCCCTGTGCTGGCACTGCTGGGGCACCTCCAGTGCTGGGGGCAGCTCTGGGCCCCTCCTGACACGAGAGCCCTGGAGGGGCTGGAGCGTGTCCAGGGCAGGGAACGGAGCTGGGAAGGGGCTGGAGCCCCAGGAGAGGCTGAGGGAGCTGGGAAAGGGGCTCAGCCTGGAGAAAAGGAGGCTCCGGGGGCACCTTGTGGCTCTGCACAAGCCCCTGCCAGGAGGGGACAGCCAGGAGGGCTCGGGCTCTGCTCCCAGGGCACAGGGACAGGACAAGGGGAAATGGCCTCAGGCTGGGCCAGGGCAGGCTCAGCTTGGCCAGCAGCAGGAATTTCTGCCTGGAAAGGGAGCTCAGGCCTTGGCAGGGGCTGCCCAGGGAGCTGCTGCAGTCTCATCCCTGGAGGTGTGCAGGGAATTCCTGGATGTGGCACTCAGAGCTCTGGGCTGGGGACAAGGTGGGGATCAGGCACAGCTTGGATTCGATGCTCTGGGAGTTCTTTTCCAGCCTCAGTGTCTCTGGGATTCTGTAACCCCCTCAGCCCCAGTGGGTGTAACCAGCAGCACCAGCCAGGTGAGGTGGCTCAGAAGATTCAGAACTTTACAATTCAGAACCATTAAAATCTACTAAATAATCCCAAGTCTGTGTCTGGGCCTAAGAGGTCAGACACCACACACTGTCACACATGAGGAATTTCAGGGATGACTGGGAATTTTGAGTTATCAAAGGAAGCAGAAACTGCAGCTGAACTCATCCCATTCAGGACAGTTTCTGAGAAGACATTCCCAGGACTCACATCCATCAGCTCCTGCATTCATTCCCTGGCACATCCCACTGGGGCATCCCAACCCCCTGGAGCAGGCAGAAGCCTTGGCAGTGATTTGCTGATTTGAATAAAGAAGTTGTTGTTTGATACTCACCTGTTCACCTTTTGCTTTAGGGACAACTCTTTTATCTTCCATGTCACACTTGTTTCCTAACAGCATCCTCTCCACATCCTCGTTGGCATGCTGGAAGGACAGGGGGACAGGGTTACACATCTCCTGCTGCACTTTGCTGTGGCCAGGCCACCACCTACAGCTGCCCACAAAGGAGCTTCATGCACTGCATGGCACAGGAACGAGCTGTTAATTAACCCCAGCCTCCTAATGACTTCCTAGCACTGGTTAATGGTTTCCTCCCATCTTTGCCACTGCACAAGGGATGAGCCAGGAGAGAAAGAGGGGCTGGGGAGGAAAACAGGGACAGAACCCAGAGAGAGAAATGAGGGAGAGAACAGAAAGCAGAGAGTGGGGCAGGGTCTCCCAGGGGAGCGGGGTGGGGAGGGGTCGCAGTTTCCTGCAGGAGAATGCAGTGTCAGCCTGGGCAGGGATGAGGAATCCCAGATCCAGCCCATTCCCTGCAGCACGGGTCTCTGGAGGGGGAACGTGGATCATTTCTCATCAGTCCTGGTGAGCTGGGAAGGTCCTGTCTCACTGCAGGTTGGCCAGTGTGATACCAGCCCCCAAGAAATACTGAAGGAGGATCCAGGAACTCCAGGCCTGTCCTTGGAGCTGGGGAAGGTCCTGGATCAGATCACCCAGGGTGCAGGACAAGCAGAAGATCAGACCCAGCCAGTGACAGGTCCTGCTTGACCAACCCGATCTCCTATGACAGTGTGACCTTAATGGATGAGGGAAAGGCTGTGGATGCATCTGCCTGGGCTTTGATGAAGCCTTTGGCACCTTTTCCCATGGAATTCTCCTGGCTGGTCCTGGCTCAGAGAGGTGCACTCTGCTGGGGATGGGGGCACATCCAGCTGGGAACGGGCACCAGTGGGCTCAGGGCTGCCTCAGGCCTGCTCAGCACCTCCATGGATGCTCTGGACACGGGGATGGAGGGCACCACCCTGGCCCAGCTCATGGACAGCCCCAGGGGGGTGGGATGTGGATCTGCAGAGGGCTCAGCACAGGCTGGAGCTGTGGAGGGTCAACAAGGCCAAGAGCTGGGTCCTGCACTGGGGTCACACCAACCCCATGGAATGCTCCAGAGGGGCTGGAAAGCTGCCAGCCAGGAAAGGACCTGGGAAAAATTAATTCCCCACAGGCTGCCCAGGCAGGGGGGGAGTCCCCATCCCTGAAGGGATTTAAAAGTGGATGTGGCACTTGGGGACATGGGGCAGGGGTGGCCTTGGCAGTGCTGGGGGATGGTTGGACTCCATGAGCTCCAAAGGATTTTCCATCCTCAATGACTCTGTGATTTCTGCAGACACTGAACTCCCTTAATAAAGACACGAGGGCACCAAAAGCCCTGATGGGGCCAATGACATCCATCACTCACCTGGGACACCTCTGAGGTTTTTAGCAAAGCAGCTGCAGAATCCAAAGGCCTCAGTTTTACTCCAACTCACTGCTGAGTCTCTTCCTGTGCTGCCTCATCCCCTCTCCTGTTCCCACCACACAGGGCACTTCTCCAGATACATGACTGTGTCCCACTTCTCATGCTGGGAAATTCAAATCCCAGCATCCCAATTTTGCTGTGCTGCTCTGTCCAGCCTCAGGACTCCAGCGAGCAGTGCCTGACAGCCCTCACCTGTGCTCAGTTCTACAGGACCATCTCTGTGCTTTCTAGGAAAATCCAAACATTTATTTCACCTGGGAACAGCACAAAAAAACCCAAGAACTACCAGTTGTGCTGCTCTCTTGCCATCTCAGAACTCCTGGAAGATGAACTCGTGGGGATCCAGGCACTTAATGCTTCCACATCACTTTCTTCTGCTTCACTTGACCTTGCCCAAAATTTTCCAGCCTCCCTGTCCTGGTTCTCCTCTGCCAAAGGAGCGATCAGCTACACAAACCCTCCCAAAAGCAAAGCCACGTGCACCAGCCACGAGAAACCTCCAAATATTTCATCACAAGATAACAAGGGAGAGGAGATGGAGACACTTAATGACCTTGAGGATTTCCACTCTCACGCTGTGGAAATGGCTCCTGTGAGTACCAACACACAGCGCAGCTACTCCGCCCTCACCGTGTGCTGTGAGCCGCTCCCAGCCCTGCCCTTCTCCCTTCCCACCCCCCTGAGCACAGGCACAAAGGGCTGGCACTGCTGGGGACGCCGTGGGACCTCACCTCATCGATGTTCCTGAGCCATTTGCTGATGTTCTCGAAGCTCTTGGCGTTGGTGATGTCGTACACCAGCATGATGCCCATGGCCCCTCGGTAGTAGGAGGTGGTGATGGTGTGGAAGCGCTCCTGTCCCGCCGTGTCCCTGCGGAGACACCACGGCATCGTCACACACATGGACAGGATGCTTGGGCTTCTATGTACAACAGCTGAACTGTTATTGACATCCTTTAGATTTATATTATTTAGCCTATATATTTCTATAAGGTATGTTTGTATTTAATTGGTCAGCAGGTTATTTTTTTTTAATTATTATTTTAATAAGAATAGATTGTCCCTGCGGAGACACCACGGCATTGTCACACACATGGAGAGGATGCTTGGGCTTCTATGTACAACAGCTGAACTGTTATTGACATCCTTTAGATTTATATTATATATTATTTAGCCTATATATTTCTATAAGGTAATGTGTTTGTATTTAATTGGTCAGCAGGTAATTTTTTTTTATTATTTTAATAAGAATAGATTGTCCCTGTGGAGACACCACGGCATCGTCACACACATGGAGAGGATGCTTGGGCTTCTATGTACAACAGCTGAACTGTTACTGACATCCTTTAGATTTATATTATTTATCCTATATATTTCTATAAGGTAATGTGTTTGTATTTAATTGGTCAGCAAGTTATTTTTTTTTAATAAGAATAGATTGTCCCTGTGGAGACACCACGGCATTGTCACACACATGGAGAGGATGCTTGGGCTTCTATGTACAACAGCTGAACTGTTATTGACATCATTTAGATTTATATTATATATTATTTAGCCTATATATTTCTATAAGGTAATGTGTTTGTATTTAATTGGTCAGCAAGTTATTTTTTTTTAATAAGAATAGATTGTCCCTGTGGAGACACCACGGCATCATCACACCATGGACAGGATGCTTGGGCTCCTATATACAACAGCTGAATTGTTATTGACATCATTTAGATTTATATTATGTATTATTTATCCTATATATTTCTATAAGGTATCGTGTTTGAATTTAATTGGTCAGTAAGTTATTGAAATGTAGGTCATGGTTAGTGTATATATTCATTAAACTTTTTTTTTTTAAGATAGTTCACATTTTTTGTTTTTTGGAAAGTGAGTGTTTTATATGGGTAGAATTTTCTTTTTTGTGATTGTGAGTTGTTTTTGTAAGACTAGATTGCTATGTAAATTGATTTTTATTTTTATGATTTTTATTTATAGGAACTTTTTAGGTTAGTTGTTAGCTTAGTTGAAATAGTAAAGCTAGATTTTATAAGGTTGTTTTTCTTAATATATATTATGGGTTTTTAGCATGTTGTTATATATATAATCTATAATCTATAATAGAATATAATATATGTTATTATATTATATATACCCACAGCATTATCACACACATGGAGAGGATGCTTGGGTTTTTATGTAGAATAGCTGAATTTTTATTTACATTGTTTATATTTACAGGAATATTAGAAGGTATCACGTTTGAATTTAATTGGTCAGTAAGTTATTGAAACTTAGGTCATGATTAGTGTATATATTCATTAAACATTTTTTTTAAAGATAGTTTACATTTACTGGGTTTTGGAAAATGAGTGTTTTATATGGGTAGAATTTTCTTTTTTGTGATTGTAAGTTGTTTTTATAAGAATAGATTTGTTATGTAAATTGATTTTTATGATTTTTATTTACAGAAACTTTCTAAGTTAGTTAGTTGAAATATCAAGGCTTGATTTTATAAGATTGGTTTTTTAATATATATATTATGGGTTTTCAGTATGTTTTTATATATATAATATATATAATCTATAATAATCTATAATAGAATATAATATATTATATTATATTATATTATATTATATTATATTATATTATATTATTATATATATTATATATATAATATATTATATATTATATTATATTATATTATATATATTATATTATATATTATATTATTATAATAT
The DNA here is from genome assembly GCF_971803275.1 of Cyanistes caeruleus. NCBI lineage: Eukaryota > Metazoa > Chordata > Aves > Passeriformes > Paridae > Cyanistes > Cyanistes caeruleus. Next base: position 843,043 of record NC_141702.1, on the reverse strand, counting down.
AATATTATTATATTATATATACCCACAGCATTGTCACACACATGGAGAGGATGTTTGGGTTTTTATGTAGAATAGCTGAATTTTTATTTACATCCTTTAGATTTCTATAAGGTATCGTGTTTGAATTCAATTGGTCAGTAAGTTATTGAAACTTAGGTCATGATTAGTGTATATATTCATTAAACATTTTTTTTTAGATAGTTTACATTTATTGGGTTTTGGGAAGTGAGTATTTTATATGGGTAGAATTTTCTTTGTTGTAGGTGTGAGTTGTTTTTGTAAGAATAGATTGCTATGTAAATTGATTTTTATGATTTTTATTTACAGGAACTTTCTAAGTTAGTTTAGTTGAAATAGCAAGGCTTGATTTTATAAGGTTTTTAATATATAAATCTATCATTCATATATGATGGTTTTTAATATGTTTTAATATGTTTAATGTGTTATCATGGTTTTTAATATGTTTTATATATCTTTAAATTATATATATTATTGTATTATACATACCCACAGCATCATCACAGAGATGGGTAAGATGCTTGGGTTTTTATGGAGAATAGCTGAATTTTTATTTACATCCTTTAGATTTCTCTAAGATATCATGTTTGAATTTAATTGGTCAGTAAGTTATTGAAACTTAGGTCATGGTTAGTGTATATGTTCATTAAACTTTTTTTTAGATAGTTTACATTTTTTGTTTTTTGGAAAGTGAGTTTTATATGGGTCGAATTTTCTTTCTTGTAGGTGTGAGTTGTTTTTTTAATAAGAATAGATTGTTATGTAAATTGATTTTTATTACAGGAACTGTTTAGGTTAGTTGTTAATTTAGTTGAAATAGTAAGGCTTGATTTTATAATTTTTTATATATTTTTTAATTCAGTCTTATAAAGCTCCAACTTGATCTTGCAAATGTATATTCCTGACATTTCTGATCAAAGCCTGTGGAACATCAGTCAAGCTGTGCTGTTAAATGTTGGTGTCTGTCAGCAATGATGAAAACTGATCACAAAACATCAATGACAGCCTGGATTTTCCCTTCTCCTTCTGGGATCTTTGGTGGGATGGATGAGGTGTGGCTACATGGCAGCAAGGTGGGAATTAGCTGCATACTGAGAATTAACTGAGAATTCATTTGAAAATCATGAATGAAGAATTAACTGCACATTCTGCAGCGTCTCTCAGAGGCCACAAACCCCAGAGACTGCAGGTTTGGACATTTCCAGTGGCACTGTTCATGGAAGAAGGACACAGAGCTGCTGGAGGCCACGGAGATGTTCCAGGGTGACCTCAGAGCCCTTCCAGGAGAGGGACTGGGGACAAGGGCTGGAGGGCCAGGAGCCAGGGAATGGCTGCCAGTGGCAGAGGGCAGGGCTGGATGGGATTTGGGGCAGGAATTGTTCCCTGGCAGGGTGGGCAGGCCCTGGCACAGGGTGCCCAGAGCAGCTGGGGCTGCCCCTGGATCCCTGGGACAGTGGGAGGTGTCCCTGCCATGGCAGGGGTGCCACGGGATGAACTTTAAGGTCCTTTCCAACCCAAACCATTCTGGGATTCAGTGATTCTATGACAAGGCAGAATCAAAGGTTTCTTCACATTTAAACTGGTCTAAATCAAGGTTACACTCTCCATAAGCTGCTGCAGAAAGGCCCAGGGTGTCCTTGGCCCACAGCTCCTGGCTCACAATGCACACTGATCCCCTTCTGCTCCTGGAGCTGGTGACACCAGGGCGAGGACAAGGAGCAGAGGAGGAACCAGGCAGGTCCCAAACCCGAGCAGCTCTGCCAGGGATGCCCTGACAGGCCCAGGTCACTGGCTGTGACCTCAGGGGGTAACTGATTCCATCCCCAGGGATCCCCTCACTGTTCCTGAAAATGTCTGATGTGCTGCTGGGAACCTTCCCCAGCCTGCACTGACTGGCCAAAGATCTCAGGTACAGCCTCAGCTCCCACTGCTCTGGACTGTGCCCGATTGCCCATGTCTCAGAAAAACCCAGGACACTCCAGCTGGAGCCTCAGCAGCCCCACACTGGGATATTTCCAGGCATTCCTGTTTACTTGTCCCACTCCCTGGCCTCACGGTGAGCACACTGCTCTGACATCCCACACTCAACTCCAGGACTTGGCATTTGGCTGCACTGACTTTCACAGGACTTTTTCCAGTGACATTTCTCCAGCTGGCTGAGAACAGCTGGAATTATAACCCACTCCTCGACTGGATTTAAACTTTACAGCTTCACCTTTTCTGGCTTCTCTTCAACACAAGACCCACAGTCTATCCCCTTATCCCAGCTGTTAACTCTTCCCTGGCTGGGTGGGCTGGACATTGGGGCTGGGAGCACCTGGGACAGTGGGAAGGGTGGGATGGGATGGGCTTTAAGGTTCCTTCCCACCCAAACCATTATGGGATTCCATGAAGTAATCTGGGGCAGTTTAATCCTTTAATTGATGTTTTTCCTAGCATATCCCAGAGAGAGAGGGATCCTCTCATTCACTCAGGACAAACTCCTGCAAAATATCTCCACTCACAGCCTCATTATTTCTTCTCTCCCCACTTGCCAGCACCTTCCCCCAGGTTACTCCCTCCCACTGGCTCCTGCCGAGCAGGACAGTGCTGGAAAAGCTTTACCAAGCCTATCAGACATTTGGGATCTGATTCCTCCCTCCTGCCACAGCCAGCAGCTGTCACAGGAACAATTCTGAGTGGTTTTACACAACTTGGCGTTGGCAGCACGGAGCTGCTACTCACTGCTTGTCACATCCTACAACTGACTCGCCTGGTTAACTCCTCCACTGTTTTTTCTGGCAACTGGAGCTCAGCTAATGGAAGAGAAGAAAGCTGGGGAGGGAAGAAGTGAAGAACCTGGAGTGTTTCCCTTTTTTTTTTAATAAATACTATAGCTGCCCTTTCCCCTGGTTAATGGATTCTCCATTCATTATTCAAAGATAACTCCTAATGGATGGGAGATTAGAGCTGGCTGAGGCAAACAGGGGAAATGAGTTATGGTTCTCCAGGTGCCCACGAGGGCTGGATCCACCCTGGGCAAACGGCAGGGGACAGTCAGAGCAGGCAGGTCCTGTTTGCTGCCCTGGCTCCCCAGCCCTTTGTTCAAACCTCTGGGATGTGGGAGCAGGCTCCAAAGCTCTGGGTGTAGGCACAAACATGTGTGAGCTGGCTCAGTCTCCCAGCTCACACTAATGTGGGCAAGGATTATTGAAACAGCCAAGGAAAATGAAACACGGGAGGAAAGGGAGAGAGCAGGGATCTTCAGCTTTGTGAAGACAAAGGAGGTTGTCCTGTGGGACTGGGGAAAGGAGATGCTCAAGGAAAGTGAAAAATCTATTTGAATTATTCTCATGCCAACATTAAAATATGCATAAGCTGTATCATATTAGAGGTTTAACCTGGAGAGAAAGGAATTTCTGGGACAGCTTTCCAGCTGACCTGGCAGAGACAAAAGGAACCTTAAAATGTATTATGATTTATTGATGAATGATTTATACAGCTGCAGCAAGAAGAGATTAGATCTGCTGATTTGTGAGCATCCTCCCAGTCCACGTGGCTCAAAATGAAGGTCTTCAACATATTAAACCAAGTAATTCCTAGCAAAATAATCCCAAGTATTTTATTACTGCCCCACTGTTGTTACATTTGCAGAACTGTGCAGCCCAGTGCTGCTTTGGAGAGACTGGGGAATGCTGGAGCTGCAGTTTCCAAAGGGAAAAGTGGCCCTGTCCAGCCTGTCCAGCCTGTCCAGCCCAAGGCTCGGCACTCCTGGCTGGGATAAACCAGGGATGTTTATCCCTGTGGGGATGGAGGCACATCCAGCTGGGCACCAGTGGGCTCAGGGCTGGATGTGCCTGCTCAGCACCTTCATGGACATTCAGGGTGCCCTCAGTCAGCCCATGCACTGAGAGGAGGTGCTGGAGGAGAGGATGGCTCTGCAGAGGGATCTGGACAGGCTGGATCCATGGAAAGGGAGCTCAGGCCTTGGCAGGGGCTGCCCAGGGAGCTGCTGCAGTCTCATCCCTGGAGGTGTGCAGGGAATTCCTGGATGTGGCACTCAGAGCTCTGGGCTGGGGACAAGGTGGGGATCAGGCACAGCTGGGGCTCTGTGGCCACGCAGGGATTTTCCCACCTCAGTGATCCTGGGATTCTGTGCTCTGTCAGGTACTTCATGACTGGCAAATTTCAGCTTTTCTGGATAATACTCAGCCAGGAAAAAAGAAATCCAGAACGAGAGAATGATCCAATTGTTTTACAGGACTGCCATGCCAGAGGAAAATCTTCCACCTGGAGTCTCAAAAGCCCTCAGCAAACAGAATTAACTGCTAGACACTCTGAGGGCAATTGCAGGAATTAATGAGGCTGATGGCACCCGGGGAGTGGAGCTGTGTGCAGCTCTGGCTGGTCACCAGCACGCTCCCTGAACGCCAGAGCCTGCACATCACAGGGAATTTCCACACCTGGAATGACTCAGGATGGCAACACCACTCTGCTGCCACCTGCACACTCATGCCAGGACAGGGGATTGTTTTTGACATGAGCTGATTGCTGAATTAACCAAGCTCCTGAGGACACTTCTCTGGCCATGTAAATGAGAGAAAAATGTTATTTTATAGTCCTCTGCACAGCTAGGAGCTGCACACCAAAAACATAAAACCGTTCCTAAAATTTGGAATCAGTCAGGAAAACAGGCTGACACACAAATGTCATTAAAGATAGGAGAGTTGGAAGAGAAGCTAAGTAGGAAAAAAAAGAAAAAAAATAGATTTTTAGCTGTTACATTCCTTTGAGCCTGTGCTTTGACACAAACCCAACTCTGATTTTTGTGCCTCCTGACAAGCACCTCAGAGCTCCACCTGGGCAGCCCAGAGGTTTTCCAGCTTCCATTTCCCAGTGGTTAAGGAATTCTGGAACCAGGGATCCCCTCAGTGGATTTAAAGAGTCCAAATCTGACCATGCTCTTGTAAAATCCTTTGTGAACCCATCCATGCACACCTGCAGCTACCACTACATCTCATGAGGAGTGTCCTAGCAAAACTTCATTTCCTGGTGTTTTCCACGTGCCACTTTCCAGCCTCAGGCCAGAACTGGTGTTCTGGTGTTGGAAAAAGGCAGCAAATTCTATCAGACCCTTCCTACCTGCTCAGGACACACAGGATTTTAAAGATGTGCTCTGACATCCTGAAGAAGACTCCTCTTTCCAGCTGTTCTTCCTGAGACAGTTGTTTTCTCTGCAGGCAGTGCTGATCCAGCCTGTGCTCTGTGGGACTGCCACACTCACCTCCTGCCCATCAGGAAAACCCCTGTGCATTTCTCAAGGGCTACATTATGTTCATGACTTCTGGGAACTCGAGGATGCCAAAGCCTTTTGGTTTCCATTTCAAAGCAACTCTACCTGAGTTCCTGAATGTGGGATATCACACTCAAGTTTTACCCTTGTCCCTTTGAAATATTTCAGTCTTTTCCTGGATCTCTCACTCTGGTCCTTCATTCTTTCTCTGCACCGTGACAGTGTTAATATCTTGCAGACATTCAGCACTGTAAACCCCTCCAGGTCCCCCTCTTTTTAAGTGTTTCCACTCCCAAATATGCATGAATTCCTTTCCCCCAGATCCTGGACCAGGCCAATCATTAGTGACTGTCCCAGAGATGAGCTGGACAATAACCCAGCCAAGGAGATCCTCAGTTCCTGGACGTGCTTCCACCCAGAATCTGACACACAGAGGTTCTCCTGATGGATCTGGATAAGCTCATTCCTTGGGAAGGCCAGTCCAGGGCTGTGTCCCACCCTGCTCCTCACAGGCACATTTACATTTGGAGCAGCAGGAGAAGCTCTAATCCCAGCCTGATCCTTCCAGAGCAGCACCCCCAGCTTTAAGAGCTACTGAGTATCAAGTTGCTCCTCACCCCAGGCAGGTTTTAATTCAGCCTGACCTTTGTGTTCTTGCTTTAGTCCTAAATATAAATTTCAGAGGTCAGGGCACGGCTGTGAGACTGTCACGAGGGTGCTTTTTCCATGCCCAGGAAGAGGGAAGAGCTGTCCTGCTGTGGGCTGTGGTTGTCACACCTGAAGGACGGGGCCATCCAGAGGCACTTGGACGAGCTCCAGATGTGGCCCATGGGAATCTCATGAGGTTTCCTAAGACCAGCTGCAGGTCCATACTCTGGAGAAGGAAAAGCTCCAGAGCAGCCTCAAGTTTACACAGGAAAGGTTCCCCTAAATCCATCCTCATCTCACTCAGCTGCTGCCTTGGATTGTTCTGGGAATGTTGCACAGCTCCTGCCAGTGTGGAGTGAGTTCAAAGGCAGGAAGCAGCGGGGAAATAGAGATGCACTGCACAAAACACCTCCACAAGACACTGAGCCTCTGCTGGGCAAAACTCCTGCACCAGGAAAAGTTAGAAACACAACACTGATATTTTATTTATTTGAATTTTTTTTTTCCTTTTTTTTTTTTTTTTTTTTTTTTTTTTTGTCTGTAGGAGCTTCACTTTCTGCTTTCCAAATTTCATTTCAAATGTGCAATCTGAACCTGGCAGAAACAAACAGTAGATTCAGGCCACAACTTCCCAATTTTGTGACATGTAAAAGTTGCCACTGTATAAATCTCAGCTCACCCAACTCCACTTCCCTAAGGCATTAAACCCCACAATCTGTACAGCTTCATTACATTGTGCTCTTCATGCATTAAATATCCTTTAATTAAATATTAAATTCCATATTTTCTGTTTTTACATTTCATGATGATTTTCTTTTTAAGTTTAATCCTAGAGTCATGGAATGGTTTGGGTTGGAAAGGACCTTAAAGTTCATCCAGTGTCACCCCTGCCATGGCAGGGACACCTCCCACTGTCCCAGTGCCCAGCCTGGCCTTGGGCACTGCCAGGGATCCAGGGGCAGCCCCAGCTGCTCTGGGCACCCTGTGCCAGGGCCTGCCCACCCTGCCAGGGAACAATTCCTGCCCCAAAATCCCATCCCCATCCCTCTGGCAGTTCTAACACTTCCTCAGGCTGCTGGTGACAAGAGGACTTCAGATGCCCTGGTCAGGAAGGATAATCACTCAGGATTATCCTGGAATGACTGGGAAGACCAGTGTCCCTCCAAACTGGAACCCAGCCACCTTCACCTACAGACACCAACGTTACAAAGCCATGGGATTGCTCTGAGTGGGACACAAGGGACAAATCCCAGCTCAGAGCTCTTCAGTGAAGCTGGAGAACGCAGATGTGAGCAGGGAGCCCAGCCAGACCCACGGGCCAGGAAAAGCCACCGGCTCTCCTGACCTGACCTGCTGGAAAGCCTCTGGTTAAAAGCACAGAAGCTCAAAGGAAGGAGTTGAGGCTTTGCCTCTTGTCAGACATTCCCACAGAGCAGCCGTGTTCCAGCCAGCTGAGAACCTCTCCACAGCTGAGCATGGAAAATTCCAGCCCAAGTGCAGCCCTGGATTGCATTTTCTGCTGACACAAAGCAAGGCTACGACTCAATTTATAGTCACAGACTGGAGGCAACTCCTAATTTAAAAATTCCAGTTTTAAACCACTTCCCACTAAATCACAGCCTGTGAGGATGCTCTCCCCACCAGCAGGAGGTTTGCCAGCAGCCAGGTCCAGTGGTTACAAACACTGCTGCTGGTCCAGTCGCACATGTGGAGTGTTACTACTGTGGAAACACAGAACACAGCTGCAAACCTGCATCCCTGAACAGAATTCAGGAAGAGCAAACTCTCCCCAGGAACACCTGATGCTGAAGGAAGCTGTATGTTACTCACCAGATCTGTAGCTTGATCTTCTTTCCTTGCAATTCAACAGTTTTAATCTTGAAGTCTATCCCTAAAATAAACAAACACATAAATAAGTCATTAGTGTTTATTTATCAAAAAATTAAAAAAAACATAATTAAAAAAAAAAGAAATCAATTCCACATCAACTCTGAACAGCTGAGACAGAACAGCAGGTTTTTTCTTCTTTCACTGAACTGCCAGGTAAACCAGGGATGTCCAGGGACACTGAAATGGGAAAGGAGCTGGGAGAGCAGGAGGGCCTCAGGGAACACACTGGAATACCCTGAGCAGGAAGGACCCACAGGGATCATCCAGTCCAACTCCTGGTGCTGCCCAGGACACCCCAAGCATCCCCTCTGTGCCTGAGAGCGCTGTCCAAAGGCTCCTGGAGCTCATTCCCTGGGGAGCTGTTCCAGGGACAGGGGCTGCCCAGCACACACAGGGTTTGCAGAGCTTCCACAGGGATGCAGAATGGCTCAAGCCACTCAAAGCTTTAACCAGAGAGGAAAGGTGAATTATCAGAGCTCAGAGTCCTTGTCCAGACACATCCCTGCTTCAGCTTTGGGTATGGGACAGCCAAAGCCAGCCTTGGCAAAATGTCACCAAGAACTCAGCCAAGCACAGACCATGCCCACGGACCATGAATAGGATTTTACTTTCAATACCAACTAATAGAGGAAGTCCCCAAGTGCCACATCCACAGGGTTTTTAAACCCCTGCAGGGATGGAGACTCAACCCCTGCCCTGGGCAGCTGTGCCAGGGCTGGAGAGCCCTTTCCATGCAGGAATTGTTCCCAATATCCAGCCTGAGCCTGCCCTGGCCCAGCCTGAGGCCATTTCCCCTTGTCCTGTCCCTGTTCCCTGGGAGCAGAGCCCGAGCCCTCCTGGCTGTCCCCTCCTGGCAGGGACTTGTGCAGAGCCACAAGGTGCCCCCGGAGCCTCCTTTTCTCCAGGCTGAGCCCCTTTCCCAGCTCCCTCAGCCTCTCCTGGGGCTCCAGCCCCTTCCCAGCTCCGTTCCCTGCCCTGGACACGCTCCAGCCCCTCCAGGGCTCTCCTGGCAGGAGGGGCCCAGAGCTGCCCCAGGATTCAACCTTCTCTTCCCAAAGCTGCCACAAGAATTACAGCAGAGGCTACACCAGAGCAGGAACACTCCAAACCATCCCCTCAAACCACTCTGACTCCAATTAGATGCCACTGTTCCAACTTTCAATTCCAATCACAGAACACCACTGATCATTCCTCATGCTTTCCAAAAACCTGTTTATATTTAGACTTTTTAAAAGGCAGCAGCTGCAATCCCAAACTTCCCTCCCAAACCTACCAAGGTCACTTTTTACCAAGGAAGATTAAACAGAATTTATGAAATGCACCATTACATAAGAAGTTTGCATGGGAGCTTTGCTTTGAACTCCTTTTAACCAACACCCAGAACTTCTTGGGCTGAGAGCTGGACACAGAAACTCCCAGCTCTGGGCTGGGCACTGGAAGGACATCCCTGGAGGAGTCCAAGGAAGGCCTGGACGTGGCACTCAGTGCCCTGGGCTGGGGACAAGGTGGGTTCAATGATCCTGGAGGGCTTTTCCAACCTGAAGAATTCTGGGATTTAAAGCCCTGCAGTGACTCGAGGCCAAGGCTGTAATTAATCCCAGGATGGCAGCCTGGGACCTCCTGCCCATCTCAGGTCAGTGCTCCTTTGTTTGCAGCCCCAGCACTGCAAACCCTCACACTAGGTTACATTTATGAATCAGTGGATTAACTATCACACAAACGTGACTGGAAATATAAACCTGCTGAATGATCGACTGCCAAGATACAAAACTGCCCCAAATCCACCCAGCCCTGTATTTTTTCAGCATTTCAGGGAGTTGTTTGCTGCCATATCGTGTCCCCAGCAACAAAACCAAACAAACGAGCACCAAACATGAGAAATTAAATATTTTATATGGTGACAGTTACTTCTGGGCTGTGCCCAGGTGAAGCAGAATGTTTAAGAGCCATTTTTTATGTGTTAAGATAAAGTAAATTATTAACCCAGCCAAGGAAATTAACTCTTCTCTGCGCTCTGAGGGATTTAGCCAACTCCAGTATTTGGGGATAAAATAAATCTCTAATCTCATGTTATACTCAGCTCTCATTCCAATATAATACCAGTTCAGCCTTCAGAACAGAAAGGTTGTTATAAATAGCAATGTATCTCTCTGGAAATGCTTCCAAAGGAGCTCCAGGACTGGGAAAAGGAGACTCCAGTGTGGCTGTAGTGCCTGTCCAGTCCGAGGCTGTTGACAATAAACAGCAGAAACACAAAGGCTTCCCAGAAAACAGATATGGGGAGGTTTCCAGGAAAATTCAGTTCAGGAAAGAGCTGAAGAGGGTAACGGGTATAAAACCTGACTGGCTGAAGAACTGAAGAACAGACATCTCGTCATCACAGGGGGATAATGACAGAGCTCATGAATTAAAGATGAGCATGAAATTACTCCCTCATTAAGTGTTGGTAAGATATTTATCACCTTCAGCAGGACAAGCTGGGAAAACCTGGAAGAATACAGCCAGGCTTAAAAAAATCTTACACATTGCACATGTTCCAATGAAGCTATGGAAATGTTCTCTACCCTTCAGGACAGCTCACAACAGGCAGAGCCTCACTTCTGTGGTTCCCAGCTCACTTCTGCATTTCTTTCCCATTCCCAGTCCTCCACCTGTTGCTCTGAGCAGCCTGGGGGAGCTGAGAGGCTGGACATGAGAGCCCCAAACCTCCCATGCCCTGGGCTGATCCCCCAGGGTGGGCAGCAGGGATGAGGGATTCTGCCCCTGTGCTCAGGTGAGACCCCAACCCCATCCTGTTGAGGATCCCAACAGCACAAGGAGCTGGAGCTGCTGGAGAGAGCCCAGAGGAGGCCCCGGAGCTGCTCCAGGGCTGGAGCCCCTCTGCCATGGAGCCAGGCTGGGAGAGCTGGGGGTGCTCACCTGGAGAAGGATCCAGGGAGAGCTCAGAGCCCCTTGCAGGGCCCAAAGGGGCTCCAGGAGAGCTGGAGAGGGACTGGGGACAAGGGCTGGAGGGCCAGGAGCCAGGGAATGGCTGCCAGTGGCAGAGGGCAGGGCTGGATGGGATTTGGGGCAGGAATTGTTCCCTGGCAGGGTGGGCAGGCCCTGGCACAGGGTGCCCAGAGCAGCTGGGGCTGCCCCTGGATCCCTGGCAGTGCCCAAGGCCAGGCTGGACACTGGGACAGTGGGAGGTGTCCCTGCCATGGCAGGGGTGCCACTGGAGGGGCTCTGGGGTCCCTTCCCACCCAGCCCAGTCTGGGATTCTGGGATTCCATGGGTCCAGGTGTGACAAAGCTGAACTCAGCTTTAGAAAGGACAGAAGCATTTCTGGAGTTTCTGGGCTCCTGCGTGGGGGTACCAAGGCTTTAAGGAGCACCAGCAGTCGATCCCATGGTCAGTGCCAACACTGCCCTCGCACAAACCCTGAGTCTGCTCTGCCCAGCCACGGCAAACCCGGCCCAGGAGCAGCTCCAGGGGCTCCCAGCTCACACTGGACACAACTCAGGCCCCTCCATCCTGCAGGGAACACTGCCCTGAACCCCACTTGTAACCTGTGCAGGTCTAAACCTTCAGTGTCCTGGTGGAATCACAACTATTGGCTCAAGGGATTTGTGCTTCCATCTATCTCTGATATACAATGCTAACAAAGAGCCAGGATCTGCAGCAGCAGAACAGCTTTAAGTCCATAATCATTTCCATATCACTTTACACCTTCCCAAGCCCCTGCCACTAAATCACAAAGTGACTGTTCTTGACAAGTGACAGACCCAAGGGAGAAAAAATTATTTTCCAGTCCATTGCAGAGCTACAAATGATGAGCTGGTCCTTTTCACAGAGCCTGAATTTTGTTTGCATTCCTTCCAAACAAAGCCCCCATTGAGCACGGGGAGGATGCTGGGCGGGAAGAAGCAGAATGTAGGGCAGGAGGAGGGCACGGCTGGGAGCTGGAGCTTGACAGGCATCCTGCAGGGACATCCCACCCTGCAGGGACATCCCACCCTGCAGGGACATCCCATTCCACCCTGCAGGGACATCCCATTCCATCCTACAGGCACATCCCACCCTGCAGGGACATCCCACCCTGCAGGGATATCCCATTACATCCTGTAGGGACATCCCACCCTGCAGGGACATCCCATCCCACCCTGCAGGGACATCCCAATCCATCCTGCAGGGACATCCCATTCCATCCTACAGGCACATCTCACCCTGCAGGGACATCCCACCCTGCAGGGACATCCCATTCCATCCTGCAGGGACATCCCACCCTGCAGGGACATCCCACCCTGCAGGGACATCCCATTCCATCCTGCAGGGACATCCCATCCCACCCTGCAGGGACATCCCACCCTGCAGGGACATCCCATTCCATCCTACAGACACATCCCACCCTGCAGGGACATCCCACCCTGCAGGGACATCCCATTCCATCCTACAGGCACATCTCACCCTGCAGGGACATCCCACCCTGCAGGGACATCCCACCCTGCAGGGACATCCCAATCCATCCTGCAGGGACATCCCACCCTGCAGGGACACCCCATTCCATCCTGCAGGGACATCCCATCCCACCCTGCAGGGACATCCCAATCCATCCTGCAGGGACATCCCACCCTGCAGGGACATCCCACCCTGCAGGGACATCCCATTCCATCCTACAGGCACATCCCATCCCACCCTGCAGGGACATCCCATTCCATCCTACAGGCACATCCCATCCTGCAGGGACATCCCATCCTGCAGGGACATCCCATTCCACCCTGCAGGGACATCCCACCCTGCAGGGACACCCCAATCCATCCTGCAGGCACATCCCATCCTGCAGGGACATCCCAATCCATCCTGCAGGGACATCCCACCCCATCCTACAGGCACATCTCACCCTGCAGGCACATCCCATCCCATTCTACAGGGACATCCCATTCCATCCTACAGACACAACCCATCCTGCATACACATCCCATCCTACAGGCACATCCCACCCTGCAGGGACATCCCACCCCATCCAGCTGACACATCCTACACCACCCAGCTCGGCACATCTCACCCAACACAGGCCAAGAGCAGCACAGAAACAACTGCATTTTGTCTGTAATTCATTAATAATTGCTGTGCACACACTGCAGCAGCACCACGTGGGCTCAGCTCGGGGAAGAAAAGCAAACGTGCACAAATTCATCCTCAGGTTCATCAGGGCAATGGAGCTGGGAAGGGGCTGGAGCCCCAGGAGAGGCTGAGGGAGCTGGGAAGGGGCTGGAGCCCCAGGAGAGGCTGAGGGAGCTGGGAAAGGGGCTCAGCCTGGAGAAAAGGAGGCTCTGGGGGCACCTTGTGGCTCTGCACAAGTCCCTGCCAGGAGGGGACAGCCAGGAGGGCTCGGGCTCTGCTCCCAGGGCACAGGGACAGGACAAGGGGAAATGGCCTCAGGCTGGGCCAGGGCAGGCTCAGCTTGGCCAGCAGCAGGAATTTCTGCCTGGAAAAGGAGCTCAGGCCTTGGCAGGGGCTGCCCAGGGCAGGGGTTGAGTCTCCTCCCTGGAGGGATTTAAAGCCCTGTGAATGTGGCACTTGGGGACATGGGGCAGTGCTGGGGATGGTCTGAGATCCCTTTTCCAGCCTCACCCACTCTGTAACTCGAATCTTGTGTTGAAGCTGCCCAGCTTTGTGCCACAGGCTCTGCCAACAGCCAGGATTTTTAAGTGTGACTCAAAGAACAGCTCTCAATACCCGAGTTCCCACAGCAGAACTTGAGACACACTCCCATCTCCTGAGGAGCAGCAGGAGGTGTCTGGGTGGCCATGCCCAGCTGTGCCCCTCCCAGTGCTGGGTCATCCTGAGGAAGGTGAAGTTCTCAGCCACAGCAACTTCTCCAAGAACCTCTCATGACTATAAAAATATGGAATGGTTTGGCTTGGAACTTGAAAGCCCATCCAGTGCCACCCCTCCCATGGGCAGGGACACCTTCCACTATCCCAGGCTGCTCCAAGCCCCATCCAACCTGGCCTTGGACACTTTCAGGGATAGGGATAGAGATTATTGTTGGATTATCTAGTGTGTAAATTTGTCAGTTATAAATGAAGTCACCAAAAGAGTTCAGTTTTTGTTTGGGTTTTATTTTTTAATAAAGTGAGGAGTCAAGGTTTTTCCTACCAGGTGTGTATGTTTGTGTAATCCATGTGTTCTTCCACAGGTATCCACAGAGCTGGACTCCAGCAGTGCCAGTGTCCCAGGCACAAAGAGCCCTTGGCCTGGGGTTTGCTACAATAAACTCTCCTGTCTGAGCTTGTGCTTCCAAAACCTCTCACACCAACTGAAATCATTGTCCCAGCAAAGTCCCAACTGCTGGGGACAACACCAGGAAAAACCAACACTGAGACCTTGTTCTGTGCTGAAGGATGAAGGAGGGAGAAAACAGCTCCTAAAAAGCCTTTTGAAAGTAGTGCTGGCACTGAAGATGTTGAGCGTGGTTTGGGATGGTCTTCACCCACACTGCAGCTCGGAATCTCTTGCAGAAGAAATGTTTTGAAAGACTTAAGTTGTAACTGAGATCATTAAGAGCTTAATTAAAAGCAGAAGTCTCAGCTCTTGCCTGATGAGCTTGTGCTGGGATTTCCTTGGAAAGACAAAGTGGATTTACTGCTGAAGCTTTCTTAGGAAATAATTAATAATTATCTTAACTTATGATAACCAAGGTTAACGGCTGCCTGCTCTAAGTAAATGACACCCTGAAGCATTAGAGCTTTGCAAGAGCTGCACTGTCTTGAAAGAGTTTATAGAGTTTTGGACTTGATATATTTGGAAAGTTTGTTACTGGGAGGACATCAGGAGGAATTTCTTCCCAGAAAGGGTGGTCAGGCCTTGGAAGAGGCTGCCCATGCTGGAGTCCCCATCCCTGGAGGTGTCCCAGGAAGGTCTGGATGTGGCACTCAGTGCTCTGGGGACAAGGTGGGCAGCTTTGACTCCATGGTCTTGGGGGTCTTTTCCAAACCCAGGGATCCTGGGACTCTGCACTAAGGTTAATACATCTCTCTTGAGACTCTGGGGACCTCAGGATGAAATTGCTGTGTTTACAAAGACCAGACAAAGCTTTTCACCCCCAAGTTAATTTGGCAGTTTTAAAAGCACTCAGGCTTAATTATTGCTGCTGTTGTCAGTTCTCTTTTATTGAATTTTTGCTATTTAAATGAAGGTGTTTGGGGGCTGTTTCCTGAGCTCTGTGTAAGCTCTAAGCACACCTGGAGGATCCCAGCTCCACATGGACTCCAGGTATGGCACAGCCTGTGCTCCCAGGATTGCTGTGAGTCCCGAGGCCTCGTTCCTTCACACTTTGTGAATGGGAGAGTTGTTAGTTAATCCAGTGAAGACAGCAGCAGTTTCCTTCTGCCTGCCCGGGTACTTTCTTCACTCAAGGCAGGAATTTCCAAAAAGTGAGGCAGTAAAGACTTCCTGTGGCTATTAAAGCCCTTACTTGAGTTGGACACGTGTGGGAAGGTGTTCCAGGCCAGGCTGGACAGGGCTTGAAGCAACCTGGGATAGTGGGAGGTGTCCCTGCCTGTGACATGGAGCTGAGCTTTAAGGTCCCTCCCAAGCCAAACCAATCCATGATCCACTCTATGATCACACTGTTAACTTCAAATCCTGCAGCCCCTCTCAGCTCCTTGGGGTGTCTCCTTTCCCTCGTCCATGGGAGATAAGAAAGGAACAGGCCTCCACCACCAAGTGCCGCCTGTAAGAATCACAGCTCTCAGAGCAGGGTATTCAGGAAAGAGAAACTGAAGCTTTTCCCAGCTTCATCCTTTGGCAAAGGCTTGAGTGAAAGCCTGAGTTTTATCAGAGAGCCAAACTCAGCTGATGTGGGAGGGAGTGGGAAGCTTTAGGCTGGCTGGGACAAGCCTTGGCACTCATGGCAATTCCTCCTGCAGTCAGGCTTTGCACCTCTGGCAGCCAGCAGAGCACCCAACTGCAGAGGGGAGGAACTGCTGGAACGGGGCCCCAGCGGGAGAAGGAACCCACATTGTCCTCCCCCAATCCCAAAAACATCTGAAGAAGAATTGACACTTCAGGCGAAGGCTACTCTTCCTAACAAAACATTTATTCAGCAGGAGTGAGGGACTGCACTGCATTTGAACTCTTCCTTGTGCTCAGCCCTGATCACGTGTAGCATGGTCAGGTACATGGGAAGGACAGAGGGAAGAGGAAAAGACAGCCTGATCAGCAGCAAAAAAACAGGGATGGAACCAAAACAAGAAGCCTGTGGATGCTCTGGGTCTGACAAACACATGGTGCTTCTGGTTTAAACCTAGCAGGCAGCAGGAATTCTGCTCATGCCTTTGCAGGAGGATGCCCCAACTCCACAGCCCTGCACACACCCTGCTCTTGGAGCTCAAACACGCTTAATCCCCTGAGTAAACAGCAGAGTAACTCAGTTAATCCAGCAGCTGCTCCTCCTCCGTCAGGGGAGAGCCCCTGCAGCTCACCTGGTGTGTGTGTGTGTGTACACAGAATTCCAGCTCACACATCCCTGGGAGAGCACCCATTCCTGCATGGATCCTTCCTACACTCACACGAGGCCAGGAATTCTTCAAGGGGACAGAAAAAATAGCATTCATCGAACCCCAGAATGGTTTGGGTGGGACATTAAAACTCATCTTGTCCCACTGTGTGCCACAGGCAGACAGATGTCTGTCTTCACTGTCCCAGGTGGAAAAATTTGTCTTCTATTTCCAGGCATCAAAAGCTCCATCCAAGCTGGCCTTGACACTGCCAGGGATGCAGGGGCAGCCACAGCTTCTCTGGGAAACCTGTGCTAGGGCCTTCCCAAGGGGAATATTGAGATTCCTTACCCATATTCCTGTCCTTTGCCCACAGGAAGCCATTCCCAGTGTCCTGGCACTATCTGCCTGTATAACCCAGCCAGGCACGGAGAGCAGAGCAGCCAACAGGGATCTCCAAGCCCTGAACACCTGGATCAGACAAGCCAAGTGCTGCTGCTGGCCCAGGACAAGCCCACCCAAAGAGCTGCAGGCCAGGTTATAAACCCTGCAAGGCCCCAGAGACACGGGCAGCACAGGCTCGCTCGGCGGATGCGCTGGGTCACGCTGCACGCGCCCAGCCCTCCCCACCACAGGCTACTCCCACACTACTCAGAGCCAGGTCTTTGGGGTGTCCAAAGGACTCCAGTTCATGGTACAAACTGCCAGGGGAGCTCCCTCCCAGCCTCCCAAGCTGCAGTGACTCAGGACTCCAAGGGCAGGATGGGGAGTACCTGCCTGACTTGTTGAGACACAGAGCCTGGAGCAGGAGCAGAGCTCGGCGCAGGGAGCGAAGGGGCCCCAGGAAATAACAGAGGTAGGACATGACCCCCAGAGACCCTGGGCTCCCACAGCTATGGGGAGAGGCAGGAGCAGCCCTGGGACCAGCCCAGAGAGTATCAGTCATCACAGTGACACTGGAATGGCCTCCTGGCTGTCTTTGCTCTCCTCTTCTACACCCTCAGTTCCATCATTTCTGACATCCCACCCCCAGAGGCGTAACAAAGAACTCAAGGTATGAGTAAAGCACAGATTAATGTGTTAGCAAAGCAGAAGTACAGTGAATTCTGATGTTTCACCTTCTCTGCAGGAAGTTTTTCCCAGTGCAGTGTGCAAACCAAAGCTGCAGCAGGAACTCACTCATCCTGCTCTGCAAGGTTTCAAGTCATGACAGCTCAGCACTGACAAAGCACCTGAAGCTGCATCTGAGTCAAGTTAGCACACACCTCACATGAAGTAAAGTAACACACACCTTAGCTGAAAACCTTGGGAAATGTGCACTGAGCTCATTTACAGAACAGAATCATGGAATTGTCCACACTGGAAAAGACCTCGAAGATCACCAAGGCCAGCGATTCCAGTGGCCTAAGAAAGCTCCACAACTGGGCAGGAGAAACCTCCCCCTGAAGGTGAAGGTCCTGCCTGGGAGCCTGGTTTGGATCAAGCTGGGCTTGGCAGGACCATGGGAACAGAGTCAAGTGATTTAATTACTTTCATTCCACCAGCCACAACTGATGACATGATCAGTGTCAACAGTTTTTTCCCATACAGCCAGTCCCTGGTGCCAAACCTCCCATCCTCAGTCCATCACCCAAAGGCCTCTCCTTCCCCAAAAGCTCTCTCATCACCCACTCACCAAACCACCCTTTGCACCTCAACTATCACCTGGGTAAACTGTCCCTGCTTTATGCCAAGGTCAGCAGCCTCCAGCCATCCACACCATGACAGCAACAGCTACACAAAACTGCTTTTCTGGCTAACTCCCATGGGAATAGCTGTGTCCAGCTGCTGGGGAGCCACAGGAGCTGCAGTATCCTGAAAACTGGTACTTTGTAGAACAGGTATCAAGACCAGGAACTATGACTAGATCTCATTCTGTAAAGATAAGTTAAAAACTCTTATCCAGTGACATTTACTAGCATGAACTTGTGTGTCTTAAAAAAAACCTTGTTTAATTCCAGTATCTTTTTTAGGAATGCAGTAGATTCCCAAAATCCAAATGAAGACACTTCAGCTTTTAACACAAAATTTGCTAAATTAGAGGTTCTTAAACCCAAGTGTAATTCCTTTCCAAGAGGCTGCTCAAGCTCTACCAGCCCCTCTTAGTGACCCCCTGGCTGTATCCTGAGTCCCCCATGTCCCAGCAGTTTATAAAAATGCCCTTCCAGGCCCAGTTTCCCCAATCCCACACCAATTCAGAGAAATTCCAAAGCTGCTGATGTAAGGCAGGACACGGGACAGGAGCAGCAGCACCAGCGCCAGATCATCTCCTCCCAATTAATCTATTCTTAACGAAGCAAATGACAGTCCTGCGAGACAGCAGCTCCTGGGGGTGACCTACATTCCCCTCCTGGATGCATCTGTGTGCCTCAGTCGCTGTCACACGTCCCTACAGGGTACAGGGAGATCTGCTTTATGCAAACCAGCCCTGACCAGTCCATCAGGGACTCGCTGAATATTCATTCTGGTGACAAATCCAGCACTCTGGCTTCTATCCCCCCAAATCCCAGCCCTAATCCCCCCCAGACAATAGGAGGCCGTTGTTATCCAGCCTGACCTGGTGTCTGGGAATGGCCACTTGCTGGGAATTCATCCACATCTCCACTGTTGGAAGAATTTGGGGATCCTCCCGCCACTGCAGCTTCCTAAACCCATCTCATATTGCCCTTATTCAGAGACGGACAGAATTCAGAGATGAACAGCATTCCCAACTGCAGGATTCACAACTCCAGGAGGGAAGGGGACCCTCCTAACTGGGAATTCCTTTCTGAAGTGCTCCTGTTGCCATCAAAGCAGCAAAGGAGCTGTGAGCAGGTGAGATCTCTGCCATTGGCCCTTTCAGGGACACACAGCTAATGTAGGGCACCAAAACTGTCTCACTCCAAGTCTCAAATGAAACCTTCTCTGTGACTGTTTATGAGATTTGTAATAAAAATCACAAATTAACACCTAAGTCACTGCAAAAGGTAATATTGCTGCCAAGAATTCTTTAAGAGCATTTGGTGGCAAAATTAAAAATTATTAAAAAATATTAAAATTATGAAGCGACCAAGGAGCCAGCGGTGGTGGGATCTGCATGTTCCCTACACAGCACCTCCATGGCACTGGGGACCTTCCACATCTCCACTGCTCATCACCTAAATGAAAATATTAATCATTTCCAGGAACAATCCTTGAGATCTCCTTTGTTCCACCCTACTCCCTCCAACAGGGAGAAGTCCATTACCTTGCTATTACACGTTGGATACTTGCAAATGTAAATGCTTTTACCAGCTGAACATGACTTTTTTTTCTTCTAAAAATTACAGATTCTATCCACATATTTAGGTCTGGGAAGCCACAGGGCTGTAAGGAAGCAGAGTACCAATACATCAGGGATTCCCCAGAGCTCTTCAAGCAGCACTGTTTATGTCTGATAGATGGATTACAATGAGAAGTGCTGTTCAAACCCACACCTGGAGTTAACATCCAAATAATCAGGAGATGGAAAAGGCCCTGGCACCATGCAGCAGACAGGGAGCTGGGGGCCCATCCCACGGATCTGCCTGTGAGGGATTTCCAAATATCTCTTCCTCATTCAATGGTGACACACAATGCTTTTCCAGGAGCTCCACATCAATCTCGAGTTCCAGGTCCCTCACTCCACCTGCTGTGAGTATTTAAATACTGATCTGGACACAAACTGCCAGTCATGACTTTTGTACTAATCTTTGCAAATAAATATCAACTTTTCTGTAAAGTGAAGGTGACAGCTCCTCCAAGGGAGGAACTAAGGTGTGTGAGCTTAAAACCATTAGTTAGAGGTGGTTGCCTGGGGGCTGGAGGGAAAGGGGACTCAAGGGACTGAAGCTGAACTCCCAACAGCTCAAACCAACCTGTTTCTACCTTGAGAGGCACCACATCCTCCTCCAGGTTCACAGGAAGGGACAATGACACACGGAGCCACACCTGAGAAACTCAGTTACCACAGAATCATTAGGGCTGGAAAAGCACTCCAGGATCATCGAGTGCCCAGTGCCCACCTTGTCCCCAGTCCAGGGTACTGAGTGCCACATCCAGCCCTTCCCTGGGCACCTCCAGGGACTCCAAACCTCCCTGGGCAGCCCCTGCCAATGCTAATTTGGGGGTTAACAAACACACCCTTGGTGATTTCAGCTGGGGTGGAGGCTGAGGCAGCACCAAGGGACAACGTGGTTCTCCCACTCTGGCAAGGACAGGGCAGGGGAGCTGGGTGAGCTCCAGCTGCTGCAGCTGTGCCAGGAACATGGCAGGGAATGCTGAGCAGTCCCACAGCACTCACCTCATGGCCAGGCCAGTCCCCAGGAGCAGAGCCTCTGCCAGAGGGCCAAGGCTTCGTGGCACAGTTTTGATCTGGTGTTTGACTCCTGTGCAAAGTTTGGGAGGTAACTGGGCTGAGGAGCATTTCCCATAAAAGGGAGCATTTCCCATAAAAGGGAGCATTTCCCATAAAATGGAGCATTTCCCCAGCACTGTGACCTGGACATGGAGGGACAGCCACTTCCAACAGCTCAGAATCCAACATGTTTAACCTCAGCATGCACTCAGCAGATGTGTTCAAGGCACAGCTGCCACAAGTTCTGGGAGCAGTGAGCGTACCTGGCACCCCAGCCATGCAGACAAACATTGGGATCCCAGACAACAACAGAGGTTCAGAGAATTCCAGAACTGCTGGGGCTGGAAGGGACCTCTGGAGATCCTCCAGTCCAAGCAGGGTCACCTGAAGCAGGTGAGAGAGGGAGACTCCACATCCTCCCTGGGCAGCTGTCCCAGGGCTCTGTCACCCTGCATGGACAGATGTTGTGCTCCATGTGGAGGAGGAACTCTGTGTTCCAGTTCATGGCCACTGCTCCTCGTCCTGCCGCTGGCACCACTGAGCAGAGTCTGGCACCACCCTCTGGCATCCCCCTTGGAAACATCTGTGTGCACAATCTCTGTGGGGCACTAACCGGTCACAGACAGGGACTGAGGCCATTTCTGAGGCCAGAACCACTGATGGAACCTCCTCATCCTCTCCTACCCAGCTGCCCTCAGCTCACAAGCATCAGTGAAACTTCTGTCCAGGGAGGTCTGACTTACCCACACTCCTCCAAGGGAAGGAGTTTCAGAAGTCACATGAAAGCACAGCTCAAATCTGTGTGTAAAACACCATCTCTGTGCAGAAGGAAGGCTCCAGGTTCCTGCTGACACCACCCACACTGTCACTAAGATCCCCGAGACCACAGCTTCAACACAAGCAGTTATTTCTTCCAGAAAAAAGAAACTTGATCATTTTGTTATTCCAGCAGCTAAACCTTACACAAGGCTCCCACAAACAAAACAAAAGAAAATGAACAAAGGAACTATTTTAGTGATGTTTTATGCATACCAAGAGACAAGAGAGACAATAAGGTTTTTATTCATAAGGTACTAAGGGGGGAAAAAAGGAAATGAAGCCCTAGCAAGAAACAGAACTTTCTTCAGAGCTGTTCCCATGCAGCAGTAACCTCTGCTCAGTGTCAGTTAATTCCAGGTTTGAGGGCTGATTTAATTCCCTGCCATTACATCTTTCATTTTCCAATATACTCAATTAACTCTGGTGCAGGAACCTTTACCAGCCCCTATTTTTAGGGAGGGCATCACATGAAGCAGCTGCATCTCACTGTCAAGAGCCCATCAGGCCCCACACCCAAAATCACAGCAGGGAAAAGCCTGGACAGCCCAGTCTGCAATTGGAATTCTACTCCAAACCACCAAGGACATGAATTAAATATGTTCAAGTTCAATTACAGCCAATTAAATCGGTTTTCATGCATGTCTCACCCTACTTAAGCTATATTTGTTAGCTAGAAAATAAATACAGTACATGAATCTGCTTTCACATAGACTGCTATTTATGAAACAGAATTTGTCACTACTTGCTGTAATGGTAATTCTGCCCTCAAATTACACAAAAATAAAATTCAAGTTAACACTTATCCTGGCTAATTTATACTCAGCAGATGGACAAGACAGATAATACATAAATGAGGGGAAGTGAATTCATTCAGAAAAGCATCAGCTTTACCAAACAGGAGGTGCTGTGCTGGGGAGGTGATTAAAGGATTCAGCCACTCAATTCACTGTCATGGAATCACTGAATCCCAAAATGCTTCAGGTTGGGAAGGATCTTACAGCCCAACCTTGTTCCAGGGCAGGGACACTCTCCCCTGGACCATATTGCTCCAAAAGGACACATGTGATGATGTGCTGCTGGAAAACCTGTTTGTATTCTTACAAACACAAAACAATCCCGTTATTTCTGAGAGTTGTGGCACTGCTGGCACCAGCACTGCCACCCCACATGTGACCTCACATCATTCCCAGGGAAAGGGCTGGGGACAGGCTGTGAGCCAGCCCGTGCTGGGTGACATTTCCAGCAGGGAATGGCTGATTAAGGTCACACCTGTTCCCTCCACAGGCTCCCCCAGGATGTTCCCAGGCTCCAATACTCAACAGATGTTGTTAATGAACATCTGCCACATCACTGGGGATGTTCCTAGGTACTGAACAGCAACTCACACATCACAGAAACCTTTCATTTATTAACCTCTCAGCATCAATAAAAAGCATGGCAGCAGGTTCTGACCTTTGGTTTACAACAAGTAACAGAAGTCTGAAGGCTGCACATCAGGGTAATGGCACAGTGTGACCCTGAGAGATCCTCCAGCTCCCAGCTCTTGCAGGAGGTCAAGTATTGGAACACCAGATGTTTTCCACCCAAGCTCTAAGTTCTCCAGAAAGTGAGGAGATGAGTGGCAGAGCTCTCAAGTTCATCAGCAGGGAAAAACCTTGAAATAAAGGCCCGTTGTTATGTTATTGCCTGAAGCATCACATTTATCAGGAAGTTTTGTCACCTTTTTGAGCTGTCATTGATACTGCAACAGTCTAATTGAACTCACAGAAAAAGCCTGAGAAACAGGAATAATGTGCCTTTAAAATGTGGAAACAACTGGAAGAATGTCACATGACACACCTAGAATCCAATTTTTGTGCTACCAAAAACACTGGCATCTCCTGAGGCAGTGCTGGAGACTGTGAGACTTGTTTGCAAGTTTTAGTTTGCTGCATTCTGCAAGAAAGTTCACAGAATCCCAGAATGGTTTGGGTGGCAAGGGACATTAAATCTCATCCAGTGGCACCCCTGCCATGGCAGGGACACCTCCCACTGTCCCAGGGTCCAGCCTGGCCTTGGGCACTGCCAGGGATCCAGGGGCAGCCCCAGCTGCTCTGGGCACCCTGTGCCAGGGCCTGCCCACCCTGCCAGGGAACAATTCCTGCCCCAAATCCCATCCAGCCCTGCCCTCTGCCACTGGCAGCCATTCCCTGGCTCCTGGCCCTCCAGCCCTTGTCCCCAGTCCCTCTCCAGCTCTCCTGGAGCCCCTCTGGTCCCTGGGTGTCCCCACGGGGGCAGCCTGAGCCTGCTGCTCAGGACAAAAGGAAGTCAACACGGATTGTAACAGGGAAAACCTGATCTGGGTTGTTGTGCTGCAGGTGGTGTGTGACTGGAACAGAAATGCAGAGAGGTGCTGGCACTGCTGTCCTTGGGGCAATGAGGGACCCCAGACAACCCAAACTAACACAGTCCTGCTGTGAGGTGACAAGTGTGTGCTCCACAGGCTGCCTCAGTCTTGCTGTTGGTCCTGGGTGCCAGGGCAGGACCTGAGCAGGGGATCCATTTCCCAGTGTCAGAGCTGCTCTGGATCCTATCAAAAGCCCTGCAGTTAAAGGTGATTCCTGCTGCATGAGGTCTCCTTATGATCCTCAGAGCATCTGGGGGTGGCCACCAGCTTTGAAAGAACTTCTAACCCTGCAGGTGGGTGAGAGGCAGAATGAGCAGGGGTGGTGTGAGGTGTCCTGCTCTGAGCAAGTGCAGGTGCTGTCACCAGCTGCTGCCAGAGGTGACACAAGCACTGTAAGCGCTGTGGTTTGGCACTCTGGGGCCTGTGGGGCTGCTGCTCCAGCTGCTGGCAGAGCTCAGCTGCAACCTCAGCTCTTTTCCTATAAATTCTGATGTTATTCTCTGACACAGTCCGTGGCTGGACTGGAGCTTGGAACAACCTGGGATAGTGGAAGGTGTCCCTGCCCATGGCAGGAGGTAAAATAAGCTGAACAGAAATGTTCCTTCCAACCCAAATCTATTCTGTCATTCCCTGACCCAAACCTAGGCAGCTCCATCTCCTGTTCTCTGGCTGGGTCAAGGTCTCAAGCACACTGGGACACATCCCTGGGGCTGGGGACACATCCCTGCGGTACATGGCCACCTCAGCTGAGCAGACACTGCCAGTCTAATGCTGTTGCTGATGGAGTTTCTGAGCCCCTTTGATGGAAGGACAGCATTTCTGCTCACTGGAACAGGAATGAGACACAGCAGACTTCTCAGAGAACTCACATTCCTGGTCCATGCTGTCCCAGACAGGTAGCACAAATCCCAAAGAACTAGACAGGAGTTACCTTTGCTTTTGCCAGAGATTTGTGTAGCTAAAATAACTAATGTAGCTTTGTTGTTTACTGGGAAGATCAGAAAGTTTGATGGAGATGAAAGCACTTCCCAGCACACTCAAGGAATCAGGAGTGTTGGAGGGGCTTCTTTAACCAGCAATTAGAGAGCTGTGCTGAGGCTCCACATCTGAGCTGCCTCTCAAGTGACAGAGGCACACGCACGTCCTGTCACGTGCCAGAGATGGAGGTGACAGCTTGGCTTCTGCCACAGCAATCCCACTTGGAGAAGGAAGAGGAGAGGATGGATGAGACCTAGCCTGCAGCAAGCCTTGGAGGGTGTGAAATCAATGTTGCTACCTGAGCAACTGGAAACTTGTAGGTACTGCTACCAGCATTCCAATGACCTCAGTTCAGACATTTATTATATCTGCAGTAAAGCAAGTGCAGTCGAGGTGGTGCCCTCAGGGAAGTCACCTGCCAGGGGGATTTGGTGGTGAGGAAGAACAGGTACCATGGCCATGGTTAGAAGGGCAGGAGATGACACCTGACACATAAAAATGTCAGACACCCACAGGGGAGTTCCTATGTCCAGGTAACCAAAGTCAGAAACTGAGAAGGGAAATGTAAAATCACCTTTACTGTAGATTACAACGCTGGTGAGACCCACTTAAGACACAACCATCTCAGGAGCAGAATAATTTATTTGGGACCAGGTACAACCTGTTCAGAGAACATTGTCAGGAAACAGAGGCAAGAGTTTGCTCTCTTAAGCTCCAGATGAGCCATAACAAAGCCCAGCTTTCCGGAACCTTCCATAAATCCAGTAAGTGGTACCGTACCCTGACCCAGCCCAGGTCAGCAACCCACCTGGACACGCTGAGATGACACCTGAACTTACCAGAGCAACACCCACCTTTGGAACCATGGCTTTCAAGGGTTGTGAAGCTCAGATCTTGGGCCAGGACAGCCTCCCCAAGCATCATGCTGATCCCAGCCCCTCCAGCACCAAAGGAACTCCAGTACACACAGCAGCAGCCATGGTTTTGGGAAGAGCATTTCCAGCACTCCTTCTAGTCCAACAACAGCCTCAGTGGATCCAAGCATGAAAGCACACCAGTTTGAGAAGCATCCTCGAGGAAAAAGCTGTACAGGTATGGATATCAGTGTAGAAATTCCATACCCATTGGCTCTCAAGCAAGCAGGTGTCTCTCAGGGAGCATTAAGTCAGATTTTGGAAATGCAAGACACAAACGAGTGTTTCTCCAGGTTACAGAGAACAGTCACAATCCCAGTGGGAGAGAAAGCCTGGAGTTGTTTTAGCTACAGAACAGAACCAAAACATGCAGAGACTTTAGTTAAACCCACACAAGACTTGTAGTCAAACCCACGCAGAAAGGAAAACCCACACAGCTGAGCTGCACCGAAACACCAGACGTTCAAGGCAACTTGCAAGAGCAGCTCTGGTCTCCTCCCTGTTCTCCAGGGCCAGACAGGGAATTCCCTCAGCACCAGGAATTTGCCAAGCTGGTTTTTCACAAAGCATTTCTGAAGTACCTTACCCCCTTGCAAGAGTTACACAAAGCAAGGCTGAAATCCTTCTCTACTTTGTGCCATCCAAAAGTCACGGAGCTAACCAGGCACTGGCTGCCACTGCTGAAGAATCCATGCAAGCTGCTCTGCTCCCATGTCCTGTCTGGGCATTTCTCAAGGCCAGGTGGGATGAATTTTCCTGGCAGAGCAGCCCTCTCCCAGCCACCATCCTTGGTGAAGTTCTCCAGCTCACTTACAAGCAGGGACACGCTGGCTTTCCATGCTCCAGGGAGGAGAAGCAGGGAGAAGCTGTGGGGAGGCAGAGCCCACGCCCTGCTCCAGGGCTGCCAAGGCAAAACCCCCACCAGGCAGCAATACCTGCCTAAAACCCTTCAAGTTGGGGTTGATTCTTCCTATCCCCTGATGAGGTTTTCATCAATAGGCTCTCAATCGATCCCCTAATTAAATATCAGTATTGACTTGAAGAGTGGAAAAGATCAAGTGTTTTCTCAGGATAAAGAGAATTGTTGAATCAC
The DNA here is from genome assembly GCF_971803275.1 of Cyanistes caeruleus. Lineage (NCBI taxonomy): Eukaryota > Metazoa > Chordata > Aves > Passeriformes > Paridae > Cyanistes > Cyanistes caeruleus. The sequence goes on along the minus strand of NC_141702.1, from coordinate 816,149 downwards.
AGGATGGTTTGGTTGGGAAGGGACCTTAAAGCTAATCCCATTTCACATCCTGCTATGTGCAGGAACACCTTCCACTTGCCCAGGGTGTTCCAAGTCCAACCTGGCCTTGGACAGTTCCAGGGATGCAGGGGCAGCCACAGCTTCTCTGGGCACCCTGTGCCAGGGCCTGCCCATCCTCACAGGGAAGAAAATCTTCTGCAAGAGCATAACATATTTTCTTTTGAAAGACATAAACCAAGGAGTCAAGAGGAAATCATTTCTCTGCACCTCCCAGTCGTGTTTATCACTCAACAAGCTGCTAAAATCTAATCATTGGCTACTCAAAACAAAGGCTGTCTTCCTGCTTAGGAGTTCATGAACAAGTTTCTACCAACACCAACAGACATTTTGTTTGGCCTCTGAAAATTCACACACAGCCCACAGATCATACAGCCTGTCACAAGAAGCTACAGGCCTGTGCTCCAAATCTGAACACACATTACCCTAGAAAATATCAGTGACTTCCTAACTCTTTATCTCTGTCACTGCTGAAGTGACAGCTCAGTCCCCTCCTGGAAACAGCACTGGCTAAACTGGAGCAGCCAACGCAGGCACTTTCCTTCCCACACGGCTCCTGATCGTGCTCAGCACATTTGGGGAGCAGCTGCCTGGGAGTTTCAGCTGCACATCAGCAGTGTGTCAGTGCAAGGACAGAGGAGCAGCAGGACTGTGCCCAAGGAAGCAGCTCCGCAGTGTTGGCATCCTTCACTGACCGGCTTTGCCCGAGGCACCGACAGCAACAGCACCACGAGAGGAGCAAACCCAGTTTAGGGTTGGTTTCATACTGGGGGCAGGGAGGAGAGGCTGCCAAGAGGTTTGTTAATGTGGAACTGCAACCAGAAAGGGAATTGTCATGGGGAACCTCTCAGGCCAAGGGCTGTGCCCGTCCCCTGTGCTGGCACTGCTGGGGCACCTCCAGTGCTGGGGGCAGCTCTGGGCCCCTCCTGACACGAGAGCCCTGGAGGGGCTGGAGCGTGTCCAGGGCAGGGAACGGAGCTGGGAAGGGGCTGGAGCCCCAGGAGAGGCTGAGGGAGCTGGGAAAGGGGCTCAGCCTGGAGAAAAGGAGGCTCCGGGGGCACCTTGTGGCTCTGCACAAGTCCCTGCCAGGAGGGGACAGCCAGGAGGGCTCGGGCTCTGCTCCCAGGGCACAGGGACAGGACAAGGGGAAATGGCCTCAGGCTGGGCCAGGGCAGGCTCAGCTTGGCCAGCAGCAGGAATTTCTGCCTGGAAAGGGAGCTCAGGCCTTGGCAGGGGCTGCCCAGGGAGCTGCTGCAGTCTCATCCCTGGAGGTGTGCAGGGAATTCCTGGATGTGGCACTCAGAGCTCTGGGCTGGGGACAGGGTGGGGATCAGGCACAGCTGGGGCTCCATGGGCTGGGAGGGCTTTTCCAGCCTCAATGATCCTGGAACTCTGAGTACAATCACCACCTGCTCTGCTGTTTCCATGTCCCCTGCTGCCCTATCACTCCACCAGCACAGATCTGGAGGGTAACTAAGGAGCCCCATCAGGGAGCTGATCCAGCTCAGCTGAAAAAACAGCCACGTTACACAAAGAAGTTTCCAGCCAGCTCTGTTCCTCAGCTCTTCACCACAGCCATCCCCAGTTTCTCATCAGCTCTGTGAGGCGTGTGCAAAACTGCTGCTCATTATTCCCTGCCCTAGATGAGAAAAAAATCCCCAAACACACACAAAACCCAAAGAAAACCCCACTAAACAAAACCAAAACCCAACCACCCTCCTTGTACAGTATCACACAAGTCCAGCTCCCTCTGGAACCCTTCTCTCCTGGGTGTCCCAGCAGGCACAGGAAAGGACAACCCCTCTCCAGGCCAGACAATACTTGTCCAACCTCCAGCAGCCAAGAGCTGAGGGGATTCCCAAGCTCCAGCCTGCATCCAGAGCACAGCATCCAATGCCCACCGACAGATTCACTTCCATTTTCTACTTTCATTCTGAACCCATCCATCTTTGCCCTTCCAAAATTCCCCTGGCAGCCGGTTCTGCAGCGCAGCCACCTCCGAGGGGAAATGACTTTGGCCTCTCCTGCTGCTTGGTGGGTTCAGGTCACAGAAATGGCTGAGCAGGAGTTGGGATCAGGGGGCTTTGCTGAGACAGGCTTTATTGGGATTTTTCTGTTTAATTCACCTGCTCCATGCCAGGAGTCACAAGCAGACTGAGCCTGGGTACAACACAAACACAACTCACAGCTGCTGCTGCTCCTCTAGGCTGTAGGTAGGATACAAAAAAGGGATATAATCATCCCATTTCACCCCCTGCCATAGGCAGAGTGATTTTCCACTTGACCACATTGCTCTAAGTCCTGTCCAACCTGGCCTGGAACACTTTCAGGGATGGGACATCCACAGCTTCTGGGAACAGGCAAGCCAGTACTTCAAACTCTTTTTTATTTGAATCCTGAAACTACTCAACCTTCACTGCAACCCCTGCACAGCAAAAGCATCCTCACCATTCAAACCATCATTCGTTCACCAAAATCTGCCAAGTTTTCCCCATTCTCTGTCTGGGGATCCCTCCTTCCTTTTGACACTTATATATCACAATCCTGAGTGAACAAATCCTCCCATGATGCACAAACAAATTTGGATTTATTACTAGAGGACCCTTGAGGACTAATTTTGAAAAACTTTACTGCTTCAATGTGCCAACATGAAGCCATTTCAAAGTAAGTGAAAACCCACTCAAACCCACTTCTAATAAAGGCAAAAGAAATAATTAAAAAAATAATAATTTCATCCAAGTAATTTTCCCATACTTTCACATTTAAAATAACAATTTTGCAAGCTCCTAGCACAGCTTTGGTTGTGTTCAAAATAAAACAAACCTCAAAAATCACTGTTTTTTATCTCTGGATTTGTAGACTTGCAGGCAGGTGAGTAAAGCTCAGGAATACAAAATACAGCTGCACCTCCAGGAGGGACTGATACCCAGGGAAGTTTTACCTCCATCAGGAGCACTGGTGGGGGGAATCTCCAAATACTCACACCCCCTTTGTTCTCCTGAGCTGTTACTAGAGATTTCATGGGAAAACATTTTTTGTGACTCATCTTCATTTGCATTGGACTTAGTCAGACAACAATGATTACATGCTTAGGCTCAGTTCTGGCATTCAAATTTTTCAGCAGCCATCCTGGCCAGAAGAGCCTCCCTCCCTACCTGTTCCCAGGTGCCAAAGGCTGGACCCCGAGGAGCTCCACAAAGTGTGCACAGCTCTTATGGCTCCTTTATCCACAGCTCACTTCACACCATCAACAACCTGACACACCGAATGCCAATAAAAAAGCTATTAAAAATTAAGATCTCAACAAGGATATGCTGCCTGGAAGTTACTTATCCTAACATTTTTAACATTCAAAATAAAGACAATCTACTGGTAGCAGGAGTGGCAGCAGGGAGAGCACTAAAATGAGGAGGAGCACCAAGGAGCACCAGCACTGCCAGAGGGGCAGCTGCACCCACTCACTGTTCCAGCCAGGAGCATCCCTAGAGCACAACTGAGAAGTCAGCACAGCTCTCAAAACCAAACAGCATAAAAATTATTTTTTCACCAGAAAATTGCTGAAGAACAGTTAAAATTTAAAACTGTTTGTGATGGACTAAGCCTTCCAAGATTTATTCTTTTTGTACCTGCAAACAGCAGGGCAGTGCTGGACGCTGAATCCCTGCCCTCTCCAGGGAGGTTCCAATGACTCTGGGATTTCTTGCAGAAATGCCATCTGGAATATTTATAGTGCCTGAGATGGGGCAATGAAATCACTCACGCTGGCACCTCAGCACATCCAGAAGCTTAACTGCTGCTTTAGCAGGAAATATTAGATTGAAGTGACTCAAAGTCAAAGTGAGAGTATGTCAAATTACAGGGACAGCACATTATATCCCAGCAGCCATCATGGATCAGGATTAGTCAATGTGCAAAGATGAAATGTGCAGTGAACAGAAGTTACTAACTTGAAGCAGAAATGCTCTATTAGTGTGTCTTCCCTTACATATGCAAACAGGCCTTTGGTTTTACAGAAATAAAACCTTTTCCCCTTAGACACTCTCCTTACACAGGGGTCAGTGTCAATGTTCCTTGAGATCCTTCTTTTCCTTACAAACTAAAGACTGAGCTTTCCAGTGCTTGAAGGGAACCTACAGAAGAGCTGGAGAGAGATTTTGGACAAGGGCCTGGAGGGACAGGAGCCAGGGAATGGCTCCCACTGCAAGGGTTAAATGGGATATTGAGCAGGAATTGTTCCCTGGCAGGGTGGGCAGGCCCTGGCACAGGGTGCCCAGAGCAGCTGGGGCTGCCCCTGGACCCCTGGCAGTGCCCAAGGCCAGGCTGGGCACTGGGACAGTGGGAGGTGTCCCTGCCATGGCAGGGGTGCCACTGGATGGGCTTTGAGGTTCCTTCCCACCCAGCCCAGTCTGGGATTCTACGAAGCAGTCCCAGCCTACAGCCCCCAGCAAACACTCCAGTACATTTTATGTGTATCCCAGGCTGTTGCGGAGCTCTGAGCAAACCCAGAGCCAGGGATCAGAGCTGCTGGGGTTATTCAAACACAGGAGAGCCTCAGCCAAGGATCTAGTCACCTCCCGTCACCCACTGTGTACACAAGGGCTTTGGAAACCACATTTCCTTGTTGCTACATGTCAAAGACTCCATCAGAGGTTTTCCCCGAAACTCTGCTCTTTCAGCTGCAAAACCAAGCAGAGCTGCAGGGCTGCTGTGCTGGGATTTCCCACAGCAGGGACCCCCATGGAAAGCCCCTTTCCAGGCTCCTGGATTGCCACTGCTGCTCCAGGGCCAATCTGGGGCAGTGTGAGAGCTTCTCACCAGTGGGAATTTGAAATCCCATTTTCAGCTGGACCGCTGCATCGTTTGGGAATAATGCAGAGAGAACTGAGTGGACCTGGATAATTCAGGTGTTTGGATTCCTCCCTCATGGATGGGCTGTTTTTCCCAAGGTGCTAACAGAGAGTCTCCCTTTCAACTGACATTGTCTGCACAGGACACTTCCCTCCAGGTTTCCACATCAATTTATGGAAGGACTATGGAAACAACACATTTAAGACATCTTTGGGCAGTTGAACAGCACACAGAAAATCGATTTGTACCCCATCACCTGCCAAATTCCACCGTAAAGACACAAACCTGACACACCAAATAGTAACCAAAAGGGTGTACACAGCTCCCATCACCAGATGTTCAGCTCAGAATTCAGGGAATAAAACACCTCTGCCCTCCAGTTTAGGCACTCCAGAAACCAACAGCCACTGGTTTGACTGGTGGGAAAACTTCCAAAATCCGCACGTGCACACTTCCTACTCAGCTTGGTGATACTCCTCTTGAAGGCCCCAAAACTGCAGAGTTAGACCAACAACTAATACTGATTAGTAAATCACTAATTATTAAAAGCACAGAGCAGGAGCCACTGTGTGCCTGCTGACTTCTTAACTATGACACTGACTATTTTTAACTTTGGGAATTGAAATAAACCTTCCCAACAAACTCCAAAGGCAAGGAATGTCATGTGATCCCAGCAAGGATCTGCCAAGCAGTGCCAAAATACACCCTGGCCACAGCAGCAAACCCATCAGGCCTCCCAGAGACAGGGTATAGCCATGGGAAGGGACAATGTTAGCAACTGTCACACAGTCCCCCAAAAATTCAGCAAAACACCAAGTTGAAGTGGGTTTTTTTTCACTCTAGATTTCCAAAGCCTTGCTTAAGAGAGTATTTTTACATGTTATAGTCCGAGGTGCAATTTTTGGGTGATGTTTCAACAGAGATGAGGAAGTGCACAGGGGTGAACTTCCACCCAGCACTAAGATCTACACTGACACTCCACAGTCCCTCAGTGAACAGCTGCTTGACCAGTGATTTAAGGGTTTTATAGCAAACATAAAAGTCAGATCCAATTCAAACCCCTGAAAATCATGTCCTTTTTTTATCCAGATGTGGGTATCTGCATGTGTTACACCAGTGGGTGCTGCAAGAAAGCTGAGATTTAATTTCCAGAGCCAGTCACCAAGAAGGTGAGAAGCTGCTGACCTGAACTCTTCATCTCCAAAACAAGGTGTTAAGGAGAAGGCCAGTGAAACCCTGTAATACACCTGGGATGGAAAGACATTGAGTACCAGGCCTGTCCCATGGCACAGATTGCACGGAAAAGGTAAAGACACCTCCCTCTTCCATGATGCCAGAGCAGCTCTACCTTGGTCAGGAGCTGCTCTGTGAGGAAGGGCTGGAGTCAGCTTTGCCAGGAGCCCGGCCAAGGGGGGGAAGGACAGCTTTGTTGGGCGAGAAAACAGACCCCACCCACGAGCGCGATGGTTTCTGAGCCACATCGATAGCGGTGCAAACACGGGGACGGGGATCCCACCGCCCTGCTGCCCGCAGGGACAGGGATTAACGCTGATGGAAGGGGCCAGGTGGGCTCTGGCGGCTGGCACAGGGCGTGGGGGACGAGCTGGCAGCGCAGCCCCCGCGGGGGGACAGCGAGGGTCGCTCAGGGTCACCCGGCGCGGCCGGAGCTGCGGGGAGGGAGGAACCGAACCCACCCTGCCCTGCAGCGGGGGCGAGGCGGCGTCGGGCGGGACCGGGGCGGCTCCGCTGGGGCTCCGCGCCCAGGGCGAGGGGACAGGACGCGGACGGGGACACAGGAACGGGGCTGGGGGGGGACACAGGAAGGTCCTGGAGGGACATCGGGTGTCCCTGGGGGGGGGGATAGAGGAGTGGGGCTCGGGGGTGACACAGGCCGTCCCTAAGGGTGACACAGAAACGGGGCTGGGGGTCCCTGGGGGGTTGGGGGGCCAGAGGGAATTCCTGGTGGGTGACACAGGGGGTCCCTGGGGGGCTGGAGATAATACCGGGGATCCCTGGGGGGTGACACGGTGACGGGGCTGGGGTGAACACCGGGGGTCCCTGGGCCTGACACTGGGACGGAGCTGGGGGGTACGGCGGTGGGAACCGGGGGGTCCGCAGCCCCCCGGGCGGAAAAGCACTGACCAATGGTGGAGATGAAGGTGGTGTTGAAGGCATCGTCGGAGAAGCGGAAGAGGACGCAGGTCTTGCCGACCCCCGAGTCCCCGATGAGCAGCAGCTTGAAGAGCAGGTCGTAGGTTTTCTTCGCCATGGGGGAGGGCGCGGCGGCCGCCGCCGCCCCTCCTCGCCGCCTCCTTCACCGGGCCCGGCCGCTCCCGAGGGCGGCGGCGACGGCGGAGGACGAGGAGGAGGAGGAAGAGGACGAGAGCGAGGAGGAGGAGGGGGCCCACAAAATGGCTTCCTGTGGCGGGGCGGCCTCGCGCGCTCCCCGCGGCTCCTCACGGGGAGGCGGCGGCGCCCGCCCTCATAACCCCGCGGTCCGCCCGGCTCTGCTCGGCTCGATGGGCCCCGGTTCTTCCCGGCCCTTCCCGGTTCTCCCCCGGGGCTCGCGGCGGCTCCTCAGAGGCGCTGCCGAGGCTGCGCGCGCCGCCTCCCCCGCCTCACGCACCGCGCAGGCCCGGCGGGGGCGCGCGCGCACGCCGCTGTGACGTCACTGGGGCGGTGCTGGTGACGTCACCGCGCGGCCCCGGACTTCGTTTATTTTGTGTGGTTTTATTCGCTTTGGTTCGCGGCGCGGGGCTCTCCGGAGATGGAAAAGCTCCAGCAGCGAGAATCTCCGCATCAAGTGCTGCTGCTGCACTTGGGTTGGAACAAACTCTCGGCTCGATCCAGGCTGGGGATGAGCAGAGGGAGAGCAGCTCCAGGGAGGCCTTGGGGTGTTTGGGGTTGAAAGGCCGGACGTGCCCTGGCCCTGAAACCCCTCCTATGGTGGGCAGATCCCCGAGCGTGGGCAGCAGAGAGGGGAGGACTCTGCCCCTGTGCTCAGGTGAGACCCCAGCCCTGGGGATCCCAACAGCACAAGGAGCTGGAGCTGCTGGAGAGAGCCCAGAGGAGGCCCCGGAGCTGCTCCAGGGCTGGAGCCCCTCTGCCATGGAGCCAGGCTGGGAGAGCTGGGGGTGCTCACCTGGAGAAGGATCCAGGGAGAGCTCAGAGCCCCTTGCAGGGCCCAAAGGGGCTCCAGGAGAGCTGGAGAGGGACTGGGGACAAGGGCTGCAGGGCCAGGAGCCAGGGAATGGCTGCCAGTGGCAGAGGGCAGGGCTGGATGGGGTTTTTGGAACCGATCCTCGGACATTTCCCCGCTCTGCCCCGCTCAGGTGCGGTCTCGTCCCGCGGGTCCGCACAACTCCCGCGTGATGACGTCACCGGTGCCCGAGCGACCCCCGGGGCTACAGGTCCCGCCCTTGCGCTGGAGAAAGCCCCGCCCCTTCGCCGCGCTCCCATTGGCTGCTCCCTATGGGCGGGAGTGACGTCATCGCGAGGAGGGCAGAGCGCGGCCGCGGGCGGGGCAGGAGGCGCCCCCTGGCGGCGCTCGCGTGAGGGGGCAGAGAGCCCTGAGGGGATTCCGGCCGGAGCGGCGCTGGAAACCAGAGACTGCCAGAATCGTGGAAAGGTTTGGGTGGGAAGGGACATCAAAACCCATCTCCTTCCACCCCTGCCCATAGGCAGGAACACTACCCCAGGGTGCTTCAAGTCCCAGTGTCCAGCCTGGCCTTGGGCACTGCCAGGGGTCCAGGGGCAGCCCCAGCTGCTCTGGGCACCCTGTGCCAGGGCCTGCCCACCCTGCCAGGGAACAATTCCTGCCCCAAATCCCATCCAGCCCTGCCCTCTGCCACTGGCAGCCATTCCCTGGCTCCTGGCCCTCCAGCCCTTATCCCCAGTCCCTCTCCAGCTCTCCTGGAGCCCCTTTGGGCCCTGCAAGGGGCTCTGAGCTCTCCCTGGATCCTTCTCCAGGTGAGCACCCCCAGCTCTCCCAGCCTGGCTCCATGGCAGAGGGGCTCCAGCCCTGGAGCAGCTCCGGGGCCTCCTCTGGGCTCTCTCCAGCAGCTCCAGCTCCTTGTGCTGTTGGGATCCCCAGGGCTGGGGTCTCACCTGAGCACAGGGGCAGAATCCCCCCTTTCCTGTTGCCCACACTGGGGAATCAGCCAAGGACTGACTGGGGGAATTCCAAGTGCCAGCACTCTTGGCCAGGGCATGTCCAGCCTCTCATCCATCAGCATTCCCAGGATGAGCTGGAGGGGATGGCTCAGGCACTGACCCAGCACGAGGACCCCAAGGACCTCCTGTACCTCGTATGTTTGCAATGGAGCTTGTGGCAACCTGGACATGGGGAATTCCCTCATAGCTCCTGGTCTTCCCACACCGAGGTGCAAACTTTCTTGCATGAGCCAGGCTGTGGAACCACCACTGAAGGCACTGGTAATGCTGGAGATGCCCCATCACAGGTTTTGCATAGACCCAATGCTCCCCTCATGTTGAATCATGAGCTGTCCCATGGTATGATCCTGCACACTGCCAACTGCAATTTGCTGTCAAAATGAAGCATCCCGCTGTCAGTAATTTCCCACTGTCTGCAGGATGAGTTATCTAAACTCATGTGGGGAAAGAGGAGCTGGAAGGCTGGAAAAAGCCCTGGGGATGCTGTGGCAGTGGCTGGACACAAGCCTGAGGCCATGGAGACAACCTGGTGTGGCAGCAGGGCCAGGGCAATGCCTGTCCCCTGTGCTGGCACTGCTGGGGCACCTCCAGTGCTGGGGGCAGCTCTGGGCCCCTCCTGACACGAGAGCCCTGGAGGGGCTGGAGCGTGTCCAGGGCAGGGAACGGAGCTGGGAAGGGGCTGGAGCCCCAGGAGAGGCTGAGGGAGCTGGGAAAGGGGCTCAGCCTGGAGAAAAGGAGGCTCTGGGGGCACCTTGTGGCTCTGCACAAGTCCCTGCCAGGAGGGGACAGCCAGGAGGGCTCGGGCTCTGCTCCCAGGGCACAGGGACAGGACAAGGGGAAATGGCCTCAGGCTGGGCCAGGGCAGGCTCAGCTTGGCCAGCAGCAGGAATTTCTGCCTGGAAAGGGAGCTCAGGCCTTGGCAGGGGCTGCCCAGGGAGCTGCTGCAGTCTCATCCCTGGAGGTGTGCAGGGAATTCCTGGATGTGGCACTCAGAGCTCTGGGCTGGGGACAGGGTGGGGATCAGGCACAGCTGGGGCTCCATGGGCTGGGAGGCATTTTCCAACCTCAGGGATTCCAAGAGCAGGTTTCCCACAGGTTGTGCCCCTCCTGAGGCCCAGCTCTGAGCACAGCACTGGGTGTATGTGGTGCTGTGGTTTCCCAGCCCTGGCGGTGTGATGCAGCTGTCCCTGCTGGCAGTGGGGACCCGGCTGTGTCCCTGGGCCCCGGCAGCGGCTCCGCTCCGGCGCTGACACAGCACACACAGCAGTCTGCAGCCTCACAGAACGGGGATATTTTTAGCACTTTGCTGGAGCAGCGTAAGGGCGCTGCACAAACACTTCCTCTGTGACTGAGCAGATAGAAGGGGAAAGCTCCAGTGCCCATCGAATGCTCTGTGGCACAGGCACTGCCACTGACCCCAGCTGGAAACCACAGGCTGGTGGCTCCATGCACTCCTGAGAGGTTGGTCAGCTCTGGGTATTTGCACCCCTGCTTACAAGAACCTTTTGTCCTAGACAGCTTGCTCATGGACTTCAGCACTTTAAGGAAGGTTATGTTTAGGATCCTGGAGAGGAAGTGGTACCGCACAACATCCCAGAATACCTGAGGTTGGAAAAGTCCCCCCAGACCTTCAAATCCAACCTGTGCCAAATCCCCACCTTGTGACCAGCCCAGAGCTATGAGTGTCATGTCCAGGCCTTAACTGGACACCTCCATGGATGGGGACTCCAGACCTCCCTGGGCAGCCCCTTCCATGCCTGACCACCGTTTCCAGGAAGAAATTCCTCCTGAGAATCTCGCATTTCCCTCTGCAAGCAAGACAGAGTGTTTTCTGGCCCTTGTGTAAGGCTGGCCCTTGTGTTAAATTGTTAAATGTTATCCCATGAGGGAAGCAATCACTCAGGAGATGCCTGACCAAGGACAAAGACTCCTTTGGTCTTGGTGGCTCAGTTAGGAGATTATCACTGCAGAACTGGGAGATCTGGAGATGTTCAGGCAGAGGTAGAACAGCTCCCAAAGCTCTCTCCCCAGCATCCTTCGCAGGATCTTCTGTCCTGATCCCCAAAGGACACTGAGCTGTGGTGAGGAGAAATTACCAAATTAGGAGGAATGAGGTATAAAGGGAGAGCCAGCAGGACCTGGCAGCCTGTTCCTGGGCTTTGCAGGGACAGCTGAGCAGCAGGAATTGCAACACCACTTGCAGAGGTGCCCTGGGGCTCTCCAGTGGGGCAGAGCCGTGAATCACCAGCCAATTGTGCAACAGGAGCAGAGCAGTGACACACTGGGCTTGCTGGTTACTCACTGCCAGCCTCACAGAGCAGGGCCCAGCCCGCGGCATGGAAGAGCCTTTGTCACCCTGGAGCCGCTGGGAACAAGCTGCTGTGTGTTCTCCAGCTCCTCCCCCAGCCAAGGCAGGGCACAGGCCAGGGCATCTGGGGAGGTTCTGGGGTCACCGTTCCTGGTTGCTCACCTTGAAGGATGAGCTCACACCCTCCCAGCCCCTGGGCACCTCCAGCTCCCCCTGCTTCAGGAGTGTCTGGGACCCAAACTTGTGGACAAGAGCCCCAAGGGAGCTGTTAAACAGCCCCAGATGCTCAGGGTGTAGACTGAGGAGGAACAGAAAAGGTTGAATTGAAAGAAAAAAGTTGAATGAAAGGACCTGCTTGGCCTCTTAGCAGAGGTGTCCGCAGCGTGTTCCGTGCTCCAAGCACCCTGGACACCCCAACACCAGAGCAGGAGCTCTGAACTCCAGACACCCCTCCAGCTTTTTTTTTTTTTTTTTTTTTTTTTTTTTTTTTTAATGTCTTCATCAGGGCAGGAGAACTCAGATAAATACCCAGAATCACTGAGGGCAACCTGTGCCTGATCCCCACCTTGTCCCCAGCCCAGGGCACTGAGTGCCACATCCAGGCCTTCCTTGGACACTTCCACTTCCCTGGAAGTCCTTCTTCCAAGGGCTGAGCTCCCTTTCCAGGCAGGAATTCCTGCTGCTGGCCAAGCTGAGCCTGCCCTGGCCCAGCCTGAGGCCATTTCCCCTTGTCCTGTCCCTGTTCCCTGGGAGCAGAGCCCGAGCCCTCCTGGCTGTCCCCTCCTGGCAGGGACTTGTGCAGAGCCACAAGGTGCCCCCGGAGCCTCCTTTTCTCCAGGCTGAGCCCCCTCAGCTCTGGTGAATTTTTTGAGACACCTCAGGAGAGCCCAATGTTAGAAATAAGCTTTGTCATAACGTTGAATTCCTCAGCAGAGGAAATGACAGTGCAGCAAGAGGGGTCCCCCACACAGATTTTCTCTTTTGCAAATATGGTGCAGGCCTCCAGCCACCCTTCCTGCCTCCAGCTGACCCACACAGCCACACCAAGTGGCTCCTGCTAAGGCTGTTCTGGCAGTGGCAGGAGAGGCTGGTGTTTGGAGCAGTTCCTAGCAGGGTCAGGCTATCACCACCCTGGATTTCACCTCCTTCCTGTTGTAATTCCCTCACCCATCTCCCAGGCAGGTGGACAGGGAGCACCTGAGTGGAACAAGAAAGGCAGCTCCATGTTTCTGAAATGGGGACTTCCCCCTGGTTTCTGTTCCAGCCAGCCTGTTGGGAGGAGAAGGAGTCAGTCAGCACTGGCAGGTGACAGGGAGGACACAAAGGGCACACGGAGCCTTTGGCAGCAGCTCTGTGGGCCAGGCACATCTCTGATTTCTGCACAGTCACCTCAGCTTGGCCTCGGGCACGGCGGTGCCAGCACAGGGCACTCAGCTGGGCTCTGGATGCATCCAGGAGCTCCTGCCCAGGGCACCTTGGCCATGCACAGGGGCTCCTTCTCAGCTGGAATGCCTGAGGACCTCGGTCTTCCCATGCCTCTGCCCCTCCAGGACAGCATTCCCCCTCCAGAGCTTCACCCCTGTGCCTGCAGCCAAAAATCCCTGCCCTGTGGCCGTGGCTTTACTCGTGCTGGGTCCTGGTCCCGTGCTGCCCAGAGGGGGAAGAAGCCCAGCATTGTTGTCAGTGCTTTGCAGAGCCAGTCACAGCCTTGTTTCCTGCAGTTGGGAATCAGGGAATGAAGCAGGGATGGAACAAGGGGCTGAGGAGTGGTGATAGGTGGATCCTCACTGTTGCTAAATGAGGCTTTGACCTCCAGCAAGGATAACTCTGCTCCCCTCAGTACCCAGAGCCACACCACGCACCTGGAGTCACGGGAACACAGAATCATTGATGTTGAGACCATCAGATCCAACAGCTCCCACCACTGAGCCCTGTTAGTGCCACATCCACACATACCCAGCACGGAGGCAGTGCCACTTTCAATTCCTTACTCTTTCTGGAGCAGCTGAGGAGTGAAAAGCTCCCTGGCAGCTCGTTACTGATAAATCAATAGTTACCCCTGGATCCGTGGAGAATAGGGCCTGCCCCCCACACACTGGGATTTACTGTGCTTGCTGGAAGGTTTGGATGGATCTCAGGAGCGTGGGAATGCCCTGGTGCATCAGCTGAGTGCTGCACAGCCAGGGCTCTGCCTTTTTCAATTACATCTTGCCAGCAGATTATTAAATCCTTTAATCTCGGCGCAGCGATGCTGAGCTGCTGCCTTCCAGACGTTGCTCACTCCACATCTGTTGGGAACCACGGTCCAAGATAAAAGCCTGGAGCCTCCCACACAACTGCCAGCCATCCCTTTTCCCCCTCTCTCATCTCCCATGTGAGATGATGGCAGAGGTGGGAAGAGGGATGGTGGGGCACAGCCTGGCGCTGCAGGACCGTGGCAAGCAGACACGGAGCTCCCCAGGTCACCCAGGAGCTGGGACACAGACCAGGGGCTGTGTGGGCTCCCAGCCTGCAGGGCCTGAAGCCAGGCAGGGCTGCAGCTCCTTCCAGCCCCTGGAGTGTGGCTGGTGAGTGGTGACATGGGACAAGATGCTGCTGAGCCACCCAGCCTGCATCCCAGCGATTCATCCTCTGGGGCCGCATCTTCCCCTCGGGGGCAGCCTGAGGGCCTGCAGGAGAGGCAGCACTTTGCAGCAGCTTTCATTCCTCATGTCTCCGTTGGTAAGGAGACACAGCTGATCCCTCCTGCGGCTGTTTACACATCCGGGGTCATGTGGAATGCCGTGCCTGTGGATGGGGAGATGGAGCTCTGCGGCCCGAGCTGGCTCCCGCTGCACTGCTGCCAGCTAATTATAGAGGAGTCAGCTGCCGGCAAACTGATCCATCCTAAATCCAGGCTTAGTGTGAGCAGTGCTGGCCCCTCCAGCTCCCCCACTTTGGATATGGGGTGAATCTTGCACTGGAGTGATTCCCTTCTGTCTTGTGTGGCTGTGGGAGCTCCCCTTTCCCAGCCCTCCTGTGCTGTGCCTGGGCAGTCCCTGCTCAGTTCACAGTTCTGAAAAGCCACAAAACCTCTGATCTCAGCCCAAAAGAGTGGCTGGAGCCTGAGGCCCTGCTGCTTCCCAAGCTCCCCCACCAGCAATCTGGCACATGGAGATGGGGACAGCAGGAGGGAAGCCAGGAGCATGGGGAGGATGAGGAGTGCCACAAACAGCTGAGCTGAACCGCAGAACTGCCACAGAGGAGGGAAATGGGAAACAAACCCACTGGATCTCTGGGAATGCTGGCAAGCTGGTTTTGAGGGAAAGCAGCCAAATGCCTGCTGGACCCTCAGCATCCCTTCCTCCCTGTAGAAGCCAAGAGAGTGAGAGGACAAAGAGCCATCCGTGGGAGAAGATGAGAGGATCCACCCTCTGATCTGCAGCCTGAGCTGGGAACATTGCACTGGGATGTGTCCTTTTCCCACCAGGGAGGACAGGCTTTTCTCCAGGGCTGCTCCAGCCAACACCACCACTAGCTGGCCAAACACCAAGAAAAAGCCTAAGGAATGTCCCAACACTGCCAACATGGAGACTGATTTCCCTGTTCCCAACCCGAGTGCTGACATCTGTCCCCACAGCAGCATCCACAGAGGGAAGAGGTCCTCCCTGGGGACAGAGGGGCCTCCTGTGACCCTGTGACCCTGGCAACAGAGGCAGGACTCTGACCAGAGGATGTTCGTGAGCTCCAGCACAATTTCCTGGTGACACTGAAGGTGAGAATGTTTTGGCAGTTACGGAGTGCTCCTGTTACGACCTTGGTTTGGACCAAGTGAAAGTGCTCCAGGGCTGGGAATGGCACCAGGAGCTGGGAATGAGGGACTGCACCTGGCCCTGGCTGGAGGCTGCAGTGAGAGCAGCTCTGAGACAATCTCAGAGCAGGGTTTGGGAGGGGGGAGCTGGTCCCCAGTCCCCTGTCCCACACCAGGTGCAGCCAGGGGCTGAGCACCCTCTGCCCCAAGGGGAACGGGGCTGTCATTGGCTTGGGGGGAGCTGCTGCACCAGGGCATGTGGGGCAGGTTCTGGAGTGTCCCTGGTAGCCTTTCCCCTTTATTAGTGTCCCTTTATTAGTGTCCCTTTATTAGTGTTCCTTTGTTAGCCTTTTCCCTGGAATGCTGTAGGGATAGTGGTGCTGAAGGAGATGGGAAAGGGTCCCTGGGTGGGAGAGCATCACCCCAGCACTGGGCATCCCTTCCCTCCCACATCTGCCTGGCTCTGGCTGATGCTGCTGCCCAGCCCAGGCAGGGAACGCCAAGAGGTTGGGACAGACTGTGGAAGGAGGTCCCAAGGTCTCATGGACCCTCACTGCCAGCCAAGGGTGTCAAGTGTCCAAGTGACAGGGTACATGGGGCCACAGCCCCCCCAGATCCCCCCAGTCACCCACACGAGCTGGGAATTGGGGTGGCCACGGTACCCAGGGATGGCTGCAGTGTCCCAGAGGTGATTGTGCTGTCCGGGGATGCCCTTGGTGGCCCAGGTCTGGCAGTAGTGTCCCAAAAGTGGCCATGGTGTCCCAGTGTTGGCTGTGGTGCCCCAGGGATGACTGCAGTACCCAAAGCCAGCCAGGTTTCCAGGGGCTGCATACTCTCAGGGGTGTCTGTGTTGTCCTGGCAGCAGCCACAATGCCCAAGGGACGGCTGGGATGTCCCAGGGTGGCTGTAGGATGTGGGAACCCATGATGGGGAGGAACAGGAAAACCAAGATCACGGGAAGCAGGATCCCTCAGCCCTGCTGAAGCACTTTGGGATCAATGCAGGCCCCCGAATGTCATCCCACCATGTGTGGCACATGGACCATGTCCCCTGCCCCAGCCAGCTCAGTGTCACCCTGGCTCAGGATCGAGCAATCCATCCCTGCAGCTCCTCACTTCCCATGTGCCATCCCATGCCAACAGCTGCACTGGGACCTCACCAGCTGTGCCACCAGGACCCTCCATGTACACCGTGTCCCCATAGACATAATGTCCCTGTACACCGCGTCCTATAGACACCATATCCTATACACACCATATCCTATACACACCATATCCCATACACACCATATCCTATAGACACCATATCCCATACACACCATATCCTATAGACACCATATCCCATACACACCATATCCCATACACGCCATATCCCATACACACCATGTCCCATACACACCATATCCCATACACACCATAACCCATACACACCATGTCCCATACACACCATATCCTATAGACACCATATCCCATACACACCATATCCCATACACACCATAACCCATACACACCATGTCCCATACACACCATATCCCATACACACCATATCCTATACACACCATATCCCATACACACCATATCCCATACACTCCATATCCCATACATACCATATCCCATACACACCATGTCCCATACACACCATGTCCCATACACACCCTGTCCCCATACACACCATGTCCCATACACACCATGTCCCATACACACCATATCCCATACACACCATATCCCATACACACCATATCCCATACACACCATATCCCATACACACCATGTCCCATACACACCATGTCCCATACACACCATGTCCCATACACACCCTGTCCCCATACACACCATATCCCATACACACCATAACCCATACACACCATGTCCCATACACACCATGTCCCCATACACACCATGTCCCCATACACACCATATCCTATAGACACCATATCCCATACACACCCTGTCCAATAGACACCCTGTCCCCATACACACCCTGTCCCCATACATACCATACACACACCAAATCCCTCCCCTGCACAGAGTGGGCTCAGGGCTCTTCCCTGACTGCTCTGGAGGCTTCTGTGGGGTGTTTTCCCTGCAGTCCCCCTACCCAGGCATGCCAGGACTGGCCCAGGATGGCCACAATGGGGGTTCACTGTCCCGTCAGCCCCACTGCCCCAGGAACTGTCCCAAGGGTCAGCCCAGAGGCCACTGGCCACCTCTAGCACTGGTTGTGTGCTGACACCTGTGGGCAAGGGTTGTGCTCATGTGGCACCCTGCCCCACTTGGCACTGTGTCCCTACTTGCCATCCTGCCCATACATGTGACCTCATCCTCCCTATGTCACCATGTCCCTACAGGTTACCCCACCTGACATGTCACCCTGTCCTTACCCATCACTCTGTCCCTACATGTCCCTGCTCCTGACATGTCCCCTATGTCTCTTTGCCTTGTCTCGTGCCCTGTCTAAATATCCTCCTGTTCCTGTGTGTCACCCACCTGCCTGTCCCCACAGCCTGGTCCTGTGGGGGATTTGGGGCCAGGCCACCACAGCCAGGGGCTGCCAGGGGAGCGGGGCTGTGGTGCCCCTGAACTCATCCCTGGGGACACAGGGACAGCACGCAGCACCCGGGTCCCTGCCATGGCACAGGGCCTTGGAGGGGAGCCAGGATGTGGGGCCCGCAGTGGGGACAGCACCATCAACTCTGTGCTGTGCCATGGGGACTGTCCCCACCCATGGCTCTGTTCCTGACAGGGCCCAACTGCCGCGCCTAGGAAAGGGCAACTTTCCCTAGGAAAGGGCAGGCAAGGAAAGGTGGCCCCAGCAGTGACCCCCTGCTCAGCCCCTCTTGTCCCCCCATCCCATTCTCTACCTCCTCCATCTTCCCATTACTCCCTTCAGCCCTCTCCATAACACCCTCCATCCCCTACGTTTTCCTTCCGTCCCTCCACCCTTTGACTCCACCCCCAATTGCCTCCTCCCTCTATTGCCCCCTCCGTTTGTCACCCTCCCCATCACCTCCATCCATCCGTCCATCCCCCTTCACCATCCCTGTCATCCTCCCTCCACCCCTCCTTCCAGCACTGCTGCATCCTCCCTCCCACCCCACCTCCCCTGAAGCTTCCATCCCCCTTCACCCTCCCCATCATCTTCTCCATCCTCCACTTGCCCCCTCCATTGTTCCTCCATCTCTCCTCCATCCCTGCTGCATCTCCCTCCCACTTTCCTCCCTCACACCCTCCTTTGTCCCCTGGTCCCCCTCCATGGCTGGGGCTGTGCCTTTGGGGAGGGGACGGTCCCTGCCTGGGAACTCCTCCTGGAGCTGGAGGACTGGGATAGCGCCAGGCAGGCCTGTGTATGGCAGCAAATAGCCTAATTAATTGATTATGGGATAATCTCTGGTTCCGGGGAAGGAACGGGTGGCTGCTCAGACTCGATTAACCACAAGAATGTTTAATCTCACCCGCAGCCCCATAAGGCGCCGGGATTATTCCCACTGCGAGCCATGCCCAGCTGCAAGGGGACACAGAGCCTGGGACAGCCCCAAACACCACAGGGTGACCCTGCCCTGGCCCCACGGGGACGGGACAGGATGGGATAGGATAGGATGGGGGTTTATCCCTGTGCTGGCTGCCAAGTCCAAGGAAAGAGCTTTGTCCCAGTCAGTGCTGGGACTGGGCATCCCCTGCTTCTTCTGCCTCTGTCCTGCATTCCAGTCCCACATCCCTGATCCCCCATCACAGACCCTGCACCCTGCTTCCCACATCCCAGTCTTGCATCCCGCATCCTGCATTCCACAAAAGTACTCTCCATCACGCACACAAATCCTGCATCCTGCATCCTGCATTCTGCAACCCACATCCTGTATCCCACATCCCAGACCTGCATCTTTCATCCTTAATCCTTCATCTGGAATCCTTCATCCTGCATTCCACTCCTGCATTCCAATGCAGCATCGCATCCCAGAATCTCAGTCCTGCATTCCAGTGCAGCACCCCAGCACTGGACCCCAGTCCTGCATCCTTCATCCCACATCCCAGTCCTGCATTCCAGTGCAGCATCCCAGTCCTACATTCCAATCCTTTGTTCTACATCCCAGTCCTGCATCCTTCATCCCATATCCCAGTCCTGCATCCTGCATCCCATTCCTGCATTTTTGATCCCATATCACAATCCTGCATTCTGTATCCTGCATCCTAATCCTGGGTCCCAGCCCTTCCCGGCAGACCCGTATCCTTCACCCTACATCCTAATCCCGCATTCCAACGCCGCATCCTTCACCCCGCGTCCCAATCCCACACGCCGGTTCTGCATTCCAATGCAGCATCCCAGTCCTGCATCCTTCATTCCGCACCCCGTTCCTGCCCCCGAGCGCCGCATCCCGAGCCCGGGCGCGGCACAAAGGCCGCACTACAGCTCCCGGCGTGCCCGGGGGAGCCGGCGGCGCTCCCGCCTGCGGCTGCGGGAGCGCGGCCGCGGGAGCGCGCTCGGGGGCGCGGGCGCGGCCGGGAGCGCGCACCAATCGCGGCGCGGCCGCGCCCCGGCCCGGCCCGCCCCGCCCGCCCCATCCCCGCACCGGGCGGGGCGCAGCGGCCGCGCTGCCATGAGCGAGCGCCCGGCGGGGCCGCCCCGCCGCGCCCCGGCCGCCCGCGCCCCCCGCCCCGGCCCCGCCCGCTCCGCCCCGGCCCCGACCCCGGCCCCGGGGATGCCGCGGGGGCGGCGCGGCTGAGCCCCCCAGCCCCGCTGCGCCGCCGGCCCCGCCCGCCGCCGCCATGGCCGGTAAGCCCCGCAGCGGCTGCGAGGCGCTCCGGGTGGTGGCCCGGTGCCGGCCCATGAGCCGGCGGGAGGAGGCGGCGGGATACGAGCGCGTCCTGGAGCTGGACGTGAAGCTGGGCCAGGTGAGCATCCGCAACCCCCGCGCCGCCCCCGGGGAGCTGCCCAAGACCTTCACCTTCGACGCCGTGTACGACGCCAGCTCCAAGCAGGCCGACCTCTACGACGAGACGGTGCGGCCGCTCATCGACTCGGTGCTGCAGGGCTTCAACGGCACCGTCTTCGCCTATGGCCAGACCGGCACCGGCAAGACCTACACCATGCAGGGCGCCTGGGCGGAGCCGGAGAAGCGCGGCATCATCCCCAGCGCCTTCGAACACATCTTCACCCACATCTCCCGCTCGCAGAACCAGCAGTACCTGGTGAGGGCCTCGTACCTGGAGATCTACCAGGAGGAGATCAGGGACCTCCTCGCCAAGGACCAGAGCAAGAAGCTGGAGCTGAAGGAGAACCCCGAGACCGGGGTGTACATCAAAGACCTTTCCTCTTTCGTGACCAAGAACGTCAAGGAGATCGAGCACGTGATGAACCTGGGCAGCCAGACGCGCTCCGTGGGCAGCACCAACATGAACGAGCACAGCTCGCGCTCCCACGCCATCTTCCTGATCACCATCGAGTGCAGCGAGACGGGGCCGGACGGCGAGGAGCACATCCGCGTGGGCAAGCTCAACCTCGTGGACCTGGCCGGCAGCGAGCGCCAGAACAAAATGGGGGCCCACGGAGAGCGCCCCAAGGAAGCCTCCAAGATCAACCTCTCCCTCTCGGCCCTGGGCAACGTCATCTCGGCGCTGGTGGACGGCCGGAGCACGCACATCCCCTACCGGGACTCCAAGCTCACCCGCCTGCTGCAGGACTCCCTTGGGGGCAATGCCAAGACAATCATGGTGGCCACCTTGGGCCCGGCCTCCCACAGCTACGACGAGAGCCTCTCCACCCTCAGGTTTGCCAACAGGGCCAAGAACATCAAGAACAAGCCCCGGGTGAACGAGGACCCCAAGGACACCTTGCTGCGCGAGTTTCAGGAGGAGATCGTCCGGCTGAAAGCCCAGCTGGAGAAACGTGGGATGCTGGGGAAGAAGAGGAGAAGGAGCAGCCGGAGGAAGAAGGCAATGGATGGAGAGGGCACCGTGGACAATGAAGGGGAGGATGAGAATGAGGATGGCCTGGAGAAGAACATGGAGAATTACTTGAAGGAGCAGAAGGAGAGGCTGGAAGAGGAGAAAGCCGCTATCCAGGATGACCACAGCCTGGTGAGTGAGGAGAAGCAGAAGCTGCTCCAGGAGAAGGAGAAGATGATAGAGCACCTGCGGAGGGAGCAGGAGGCCACGGAGCTGTTGGCCATCAAGTACAAGGTTCGTGTTGCCACACGTGGTCACAAATGGGGCCGGGGTACCTACCGTGCCCCCAGCCCCCCATGTGGAGTGGGAATGGATCCCAAGCAGGGGCCTGGGGGAGGTGCCCACCATGGTGCACAGCAAGGGGACCTCCCAAGCAAGGTGTCTGGGCAGGGTCCTCAAGGGCAGCCCCAGGCTCTGGCATGGGGCTGGGCTGGGGTGGCCCTCAGACCCGTGTGGGGACACCGTGTGGGGTGGGAGGGAAGGGCTATGGGGGACTGGGTCACTGGTGGCACCAGTGTGCTGTGCTCAGCTCTTGTCCCCTTCGGCACAACAAAGCAGCCTGTGTGGGAAGGGGGAGTGACGAGAGTGATGCTGCAGATTCGTCCCTGGTGGCCTCGGGAGAGAGCCCAGGGCTGGGGCTGGGGGCACGGTGCACCTACCCCCACCTGCCCCTGGTTCTGTGCAGCCCCTGGCTGCAGTGGGCTCTCTGGGGGCGGGCAGGGCTGTGAGCCGTGGCAGGGCCAGGGACCCCCATCCCCCTTCCCAGCCCAAATCCTTCCTGGCACCCCAAGGCAGAGCAGGGTGGATGGGGGCACCACTGCTGGCTCCTCAGGGGTGCTCAGGGATTTAGTGCTGAGGGTGAGAGGGGCCACGGCAGCCTCAGCTATGCCGGGGGTCTAGGGCTGCACCTCCCCCTGCTCCAGCCCTGCTCCTGTCCCCACTGAGCTGGGGGCTCCTGACCCCTGCCTGTGACAGCCATGGGGCCAGGAGCACGGTCCCAGCAGTGGGGAGGGAGCCCCAGCACCCTGACCCTCAGCATCACACTCAGCATGGCCCCACTGGCACAGCCCCCGTGGCACAGCCCTTCCTGCACCACGCTGGCCCAGATGTGGGGACGGGGCTGGAGCCCAGGCAGGGACCCCTTCAAGGGGGACATGCCTGGGGAGCCAGGGCTGGACAGGGGTCCAGACCCTCTTCCACAGCCAGGGCTGTGTTTGTTGCAGCCTCAGGGACACGTGGCCGTGCCCAGGGATGTGTGATCATGCCCGGGGATGCGTGGCCGCGCTGGGATGCCTGCACGGAGACCGTGGGATCCCATTGGGACGTGCCCCTGGGGCAGAGCCGTGGCTGGCACAGCCGGTGTCCCGTGACGGGTGTCCCGTGACGGGTGTGCTGGCACAGCAGCATGCTGTGTGCTGGCACGGGGGTCTCTGCAGCCATCCCCCCGTCACAGTGGGGTGCAGGTTGTGGGGTTCAGGTTGTGGGGTGCAGGCTGGGCTGGCAGCTGTCCAGCACAGCCTCCCTGTCTGGCACAGTAGGGCTGGCTCATGGCCACTGCGTGTCCTGGAACTGCTGAGTAACAAGGCAGGGCCGGAGGCGAGATGACACCATGTCCCCTTTGGTGGCCTTCGGAGGTGCTCCGCACACAGGGGCCCTCTGGCTGTGGGGGTACAGCAGAGAGGTGTCACCTCAGCAAGCAAAAATCCCCCCTGTGCCAGAGGGGCACAGCCTGCTGTGACACTCACCCCGGTGGGCACTGCCCGCGGGACACTGCGGGGACACTGGGTGGCCTCACGGTGCTCATGGGGAGTGGGGCCGGACAAGGAGCCAGTGGCTCCGTGGTGACTGTGACAAAGGCAGCCAAGGGGGTGACAAGGGGACACGGGGTGCCCCCCACACCCACGGGTGACACTCTGCACCCCGTCCTGCTGTCACACTCCTGGGTGTGGGCTCTGCCACCCAGCTGGGAGCTCAGAGAGCTGGGCTCAGCCTGCCCCAGCTGATGTTCCTTTGGGCAGCCAGATGTGCCTTTGGGCAGCCAGATGTGTTCCTGGATGCCCAGATGTGTTCCTGGATGCCCAGATGTGTTCCTGGATGCCCAGATGTGTGCCCAGGCAGAGGGGCTGTGCCACAGAGGAGCTGGGCACAGCGTGTGGGTGCTTTCCAACGGCTGTGCCAGGAGCTGAGACCAAGGTCAGCGGGAGGGAAAGTGCTGGGAAGTTCTTTGGGTGCCGGAAATGAGTTCCTGGGAGAGGCTTAGTGCTAAAGGAGATTGGGAGTCTCTTCCTTAGAGAGAATAAATGCCCTGGCAGGGAGAAAACAGCGGCACTGAGAAACCTCTTAATCTGGCGGGGATGGTGTCTGCAGGGGGGAGTTCTGTGGGAGGGGATGGCAGCGGGACCATCGTCCCAGTACCCACCTGGTCCCCTCCCTGCGCCCCAGTGGGGTCCCAGGGGACACTCGGCCTCAACAGGAGCAACTGGGACCAAGACTGGGTTTGGAGGAGAGGGGGTGAGCGGCCTGTGGCACCCCAGTGCCCCCATCCCTGGCACAGGATGGCGCAGGATCGGGTGGGGGGCTGCCCTTGGGGGTCTGAGCCCCCAGAAGAACGGCCAGCCTGGAACACCCATCTGAAGGGAGGAAGGAGGAATCCCCAGGGTGAGGGGGGCTGGATGGGGCACCCGTGGGGGAGCTGTGTCCCCACAGCACTGAACGGATTCACCGCGTGGGAGAGGTAGGAAGGCACAGCTCTGGGGGTCCCCTGGCTGCTGGGGGCTGCTGCCACAGCTCTGGGGGTGTCCCCTGGCTGCTGGGGGCTGCTGCCACAGCTCTGGGGGTGTCCCCTGGCTGCTGGGGGCTGCTGGCACAGCTCTGGGGGTGTCCCCTGGCTGCTGGGGGCTGCTGGCACAGCTCTGGGGGTCCCCTGGCTGCTGGGGGCTGCTGCCACAGCTCTGGGGGTGTCCCCTGGCTGCTGGGGGCTGCTGCCACAGCTCTGGGGGTGTCCCCTGGGTTCCCCCAGAACCCACAATGTGCCCCCTGCGCCCGGAAGGGGAAAACTGGGAGAAAATCATGGAAACAGAGCCTTGTCCCAGGCAGCCGTCGGTGGGGATGGGGGCACCGTTTGTCAGAGCCCCCCACTCTGTGCATGGCCCCCCATGGAGACCCCTGCCCAGGGACACATGACAGCAGCACCGTGACCACCATGTGTGTCCCCCAGGGCTGGCAGCACCCTTGGGGTGGCCTGCTGGCCCCTCGGGGCCGTGGCCTTGGCAGGGGGGGAGGGCCAGGCCTGGTGAGGAGCGGGACCCTGGATTTGGGGCCAGAGGGACCCCAAGGGGGGATGGCTGTGGGTGCCACGGGCCGGTGACACAGGGGACACTGCAGGGATGTGGCTGAGCTGGCTCTGGGAGGGGACAGGGATTGGTCACACTGTGTGTGCTGTGTGGGGACATGGGGGGCTGGCCCTGCTGGCACAGCCGGGGGGACACAGGGACACAAGGACAGCTGGCACCGGAGCAGGGCTGTGGGCCACAGATACACATACAGTGTGTACACACACACACACACACACACACACACACACAGAGCACACACACACACACACACACACACACACACACACAGTGCACACACACACACACACAGTGCACACACACACAGTGTGCACACACACACACACAGTGCACACACACGCACACACACACACACAGTGCACACACACACACACAGAGCACACACACACACACACAGTGCACACACACACAATGCACACACACACAGTGCACACACACACACACACACAGTGCACACACACACACAGTGCACACACACACACAGTGCACACACACACAGAGCACACACACACACACACACAGTACACACACACACACTGTGTGTGTGCACTGTGTGTGTGTGTGTGTGTGTGTGTGCATTCCCACGGTGCAGGCAGCTGTGCACCGCTGGATTCCCGGCTGTTCACACCACTGGATTCCCGGCTGTTCACACCGCTGGATTCCCGGCTGTTCACACCGCTGGATTCCCGGCTGTTCACACCGCTGGATTCCCGGCTGTGTGCACACCGCTGGATTCCCGGCTGTTCACACCGCTGGATTCCCGGCTGTTCGCACCGCTGGATTCCCGGCTGTTCACACCGCTGGATTCCCGGCTGTGCACACCGCTGGATTCCCGGCTGTGTGCACACCGCTGGATTCCCGGCTGTGTGCACACCGCTGGATTCCCGGCTGTGCGCACCGCTGGATTCCCGGCTGTGTGCACACCGCTGGATTCCCGGCTGTTCGCACCGCTGGATTCCCGGCTGTTCACACCGCTGGATTCCCGGCTGTGTGCACCGCTGGATTCCCGGCTGTGTGCACACCGCTGGATTCCCGGCTGTTCACACCGCTGGATTCCCGGCTGTGTGCACACCGCTGGATTCCCGGCTGTTCGCACCGCTGGATTCCCGGCTGTGTGCACCGCTGGATTCCCGGCTGTGCACAAGGCAGGGTCCGGAGCACCCCGGGCTCAGGGCTCCGGGAGGGGACGCGGCAGCTGCACCCCCCCAGCTGCTGCTGCTGTGCCAGTGGTGCTGGGGCGGGCCCAAGCTGCCGGCTGTCCATGGAATCGTGGGGTTGTGTGAGGAGCCCAACCACCCCCAGCCCTGCCCGGGCCACCACTGCCCTGTCCACAAGTGCCACATCCACAGGGCTTTGAACCCCTGCTGGGATGGGGACCCCTGCCCTGGGCAGCTGTGCCGGGGCTGGAGAGCCCTTTCCATGCAGGAATTGTTCCCAGTATCCAATCTAATCGTGAACACTCCCACCTCCCATGGAGCAGGGATGGGGACAGGGAGCAGGGATGGGGACAGGGAGCAGGGATCAGGGATCAGGGTGACCATCCAGTCTGGCCTGGGGCAAAGCCCCGCGGGTGGGGAGCCCTCCCCTGACCTGCTGCCCCCCTGGGACCCCCCTGTCCCCTCCAGGCCATGGAGAGCAAGCTGCTCATCGGGGGCAGGACCATTGTGGACCACACCAACGAGCAGCAGAAAATGCTGGAGCTGAGGCGGCAGGAGATCGCCGAGCAGGTACCGGGGGGGTGACAGGGGGGTCCCGGGGCCGCTCCCCATCCCGGCTCCGACCGTGTCCCTGCGCCGCAGAAACGCCGGGAGCGCGAGATGCAGCAGGAGATGCTGCTGAGGGACGAGGAGACCATGGAGCTGCGGGAGACCTTCACGTCCCTGCAGCAGGAGGTGGAGATCAAAACCAAGAAGCTGAAGAAGGTGAGAGCATGTCGGGTGGGGACGTGGCCAGGGCTGAGGATGTCCCTCCCCAGGGCTCCCCGGCCCCGGGTGCGGGGCTGAGGTGCCGCTCCCCCTCGCAGCTCTACGCCAAGCTCCAGGCTGTGAAGGCCGAGATCCAGGACCAGCACGACGAGTACATCCGTGTGCGCCAGGACCTGGAGGAGGCCCAGAACGAGCAGACGAGGGAGCTGAAGCTCAAGTAGGTGTTTGTGAGGTGCTTGGGGGTCACCAGGGTCCGGGTGGCCCTGAAGAACTGGGTGTGCACAGTAGAGGTCGGGGGCTCAGAGCAGGGCTGGGGAGCTCAGAACGGGGCTGGGGGGCTCAGGGGCTCAGAGCAGGTCTGGGGGGCTCAGAGCAGGGCTCAGGGGCTCAGAGCAGAGCTGGGGGGCTCAGAGCAGGGCTGGGGGGCTCAGGGGCTCAGAGCAGGGCTCAGGGCTCACAGCAGGGCTGGGGGGCTCAGAGCAGGGCTCAGGGCTCAGAGCAGGCCTGGGGGGCTCAGAGTGGGGGTAGGACTGCAGGGACTGACCCCACCCAGAGACAGGGACAGCCAGGGCCTGCCCAGCTCTCAGTGGTGGCACCAGGTGTGGTCCCTGGGAGCTGTGTGCTGGGTCAGTCCATGTCGTTCCGATTGGGAACGGCTGGGAAGAACGACACAAACTCTCAAGGGAGTTTCAACACGAGAATTCTCTAGTTTATTGCTTCAGGCCTGTCTTATAGACAGATACATGGAAAGGTACAGAAAGGAAACTCTTATTGGTTAACAAAGTGCTACATCACCATCATTGGTCAGGGGGGCCCATCACCCCCCTGGCCTTCTCCTGCAAGAGAAAACAAAACTGCAAAACAACACCTGCAAGGCTGTTTAGTGTCCCTGAGAATTGTTTTAATTCCTTCTTATATTTTTCCCAGGCTATTTTCTCAGGCAGCCCGAGGAGCCATGCGGCCTGTAATTTGTACAGGCACTGTGGTTTAGATTTAGCATCCATAAGTCCAGGGGGTGTCCAAGCACGGCTGAGAAAGGGGAAAAGCCATGAAATGTTCCAGGAGAAACCCTGGCTGTGGCTGAACCTGGGAGGTGGCAGTGGTGGCCAGGGGCAAGCGACTCCCGAGGGCACCTGGTGACCTGCCGGGCCCCCACACCGTCCTGGGAGGGACAGCAGCTCTGCAGGACTCGGGTGACCCCAGCTCTGCTGGCACCGGCAGAGTTTTCCCTCCGGGAGCCTCCCACGGCTGCAGCTGCTGCTCCACCGCCCCCGGGGGTTTGTTCTCGCTTCAAACACTCCTCTCTTTCAGAGCCTGTAGCCCCCCCAGATATTTATAAGCACTTCAGCATTTTCAGGGTGGAACAGTTTCACTCCAAACAATTCTTTCTCCAGCTTTGCCCCTTCTCTCCTCTGACATGGTTCTGGCTGGAAGCCACAGCTCACTGATGCAACTTGTTGTCTCAAAACAGTTTTTGACAGCTGCTCAACTTGACCCAAAAAACATGGGAAGAGAGATTCCCTCTGGGGTCCAGTTGGCATTGTTGAGCTTTCCTTGATTTTCAGAGGGAGCAGACACAGGAGGAGAGGAGGGAAGGGGTCCTGGTCCTGCCTGGAGCCCCAGAGCTGCCAGGGCTCCTCTCCGATGCCTGTCCTCTCCTGCCTCTCCCCTCACTGTGGCTGTATCTATTGCTTCAACTTCTCCACTTCCATCCCATTTTCATCTCTGGATGTTTCTTCTCCCTGTGATGTCTCCTCCTCTTCCTGCCTTTCCTCTGGCTGTTTTCTGTCTCCTGTCACATTAACTCCTTCCTCTCCTGCTCCTTCCCCATTGCTCCTGCTCCATCCCTCAGGTACTTGATCATTGAGAACTTCATCCCTCCCGAGGAGAAGAACAAGATCATGAACCGCCTGTACTTCGACAGCGATGAGGACCAGTGGAAATTCCAGCCGCTGGTTCCCACCGGAGGGTACGTCCCTGTGTCCCTGTCCCTGTGTCCCTGCCCTTGTCCCCATCCCTGTGTCCCTGTCCACGTCCCCATCCCTGTGTCCCCATCCCTGTCCCTGTGTCCCTGTCCGTGTCCCCATCCCTGTGTCCTCATCCCTGTCCCTGTGTCCCCATCCCTGTGTCCCTGTCCCCATCCCCGTGTCCCTGTCCCCATCCCTGTCCCTGTCCCCATCCCTGTGTCCCTGTCCCCGTCCGTGCCAATGCTCACGAGTGGCCCCAGGGCCGGGGTGTCTGGGACTCCTGCAGGTTCCCATGGGTGGGAATCCCCTCCAAGCCCAGCCCCATGGGAAGGGCCGCCCTTCCCTCGCCGACGCAGCTCCCTCGGTCCCCTGGGACGTGGCGCAGTTGGGTCACGTTCCCCGCTCCGTGTGCTCCAGGAACAGCTCCCAGATGAAGAGGCGACCGACCTCCGCCGTGGGCTACAAGAGACCCATCAGCCAGTACGCACGGGTGGCCATGGCCAGGAGATCCCACCCACGCTTCCGGGTACGTGAGGGGACGCTGGGGTGTGCCAGGGGCTGGGAAGGTGTTGGATAAATGGGGTGGATGGATGGATGGATGGATGGATGATGGATGGATGGATGATGGATGGATGGATGGATGGATGGATGGATGATGTATGATGGATGGATGGATGGATGGATGGATGGATGGATGGATGATGGATGGATGATGGATGGATGGATGGATGATGGATGGATGGATGATGGATGGATGGATGATGGATGGATGGATGATGGATGGATGGATGATGGATGGATGGATGGATGGATGGATGATGGATGGATGATGGATGGATGGATGATGGATGGATGATGGATGGATGATGGATGGATGGATGGATGATGGATGGATGGATGATGGATGGATGATGGATGGATGGATGATGGATGGATGGATGATGGATGGATGATGGATGGATGGATGATGGATGGATGGATGATGGATGGATGGATGATGGATGGATGATGGATGGATGATGGATGGATGGATGATGGATGGATGGATGATGGATGGATGGATGATGGATGATGGATGGATGGATGATGGATGGATGATGGATGGATGGATGATGGACGGATGGATGGATGATGGACGGATGGATGGATGATGGACGGATGATGGATGGATGATGGATGGATGGATGGATGATGGATGGATGATGGATGGATGATGGATGGATGGATGATGGATGGATGGATGGATGATGGATGGATGGATGATGGATGGATGATGGATGGATGGATGATGGATGGATGGATGATGGATGGATGATGGATGGATGATGGATGGATGATGGATGATGGATGATGGATGGATGGATGGATGGATGATGGATGGATGGATGATGGATGGATGATGGATGGATGGATGGATGGATGGATGGATGATGGATGATGGATGGATGGAGGCAGTGAGTGGATGGGTGGAGGGATGGATAACACTGGGAGAGAAGCTGGAGTAAACAAGCTCCTGAGATCTGGGATACGCCAGTTCAAGCTCCCAGCTTTATCCTCCCAGCTCCAGTCTTGGAGCTCCTGGCTCTGTGGCTCTGGCAGCTGCTGCCATTGGAAAGGATGGGGCTGCTGAGTGCTGGGAGAGCCGGAGCAGAGCCCTGAGCCCAGAGCCTCTCCGCTCCCCGGGGTGGCAGCAGCCGTCCCGGCAGCGTGGCTCACCAGAGCTGGTGACTCCCGTGTCACCGTGCCCTGGGCAGGCTGAGAACATCATGTTCCTGGAGCTGGACCTGTCCCCCCCGGCCATCTTTGAGTTTGAGCGCAGCAGGGACCCGGCGGAGCAGGACCCGCGGGCGCTGCACCTGGAGAGGCTGATGCACCTGGACAGTCTCCTGGAGCGGCCGGCGGCCTCCCGCGTGCGCAAATCCCGCTCCTGGTGAGTGCCCGGGACCTGCTGTGGGAGCCACTGGGGCTTGGGGCAGGCACAGGAGCCACAGCAGAGTTGGAAAGGCCCCGTCCCAGCGGGGCTGAGCCTGCCCCTGAGCTGCTGGCTGTGGACAGAGTTGGGAATGCTGCTGAGGCTGTGCTATGGAACAGCATCGTGTGGAGCTCTGTGCTGGAGGGACGTGGAGCTGCTGGAGAGAGCCCAGAGGAGCTGGGAGCTGCTCCATGGAGCCCTTCTGGAGCCAGGCTGGGAGAGCTGGGGGTGCTCACCTGGAGAAGGATCCAGGGAGAGCTGAGAGCCCCTTGCAGGGCCCAAAGGGGCTCCAGGAGAGCTGGAGAGGGACTGGGGACAAGGGCTGGAGGGCCAGGAGCCAGGGAATGGCTGCCAGTGGCAGAGGGCAGGGCTGGATGGGATTTGGGGCAGGAATTGTTCCCTGGCAGGGTGGGCAGGCCCTGGCACAGGGTGCCCAGAGCAGCTGGGGCTGCCCCTGGATCCCTGGCAGTGCCCAAGGCCAGGCTGGACCCTGGGACAGTGGGAGGTGTCCCTGCCATGGCAGGGGTGCCACTGGAAGGGTTGTAAGATCTCCCCAAGCCAAACCATTCCATGATATTCCTGTATCCCAGACCCGAGGTCTCCTCCCACCCAGCAAGGGGTGCCCTTTAGTGCTGCCTGCGCAGCAAATGGCCAGGAAAGGGGCTGGATTTTGGGGAGGGGGGCAAGGAACAGCAGGGCAGCAGACCCAGAGTGTCTCTGTGTCCCCAGGTGCCAGACGCCGCGGTCGCTGCCATCCTCCACCACCCACGTGTCCCTCGCCTCCAGCTCCCCGTGCTCCGCCCCAGTGCCGGCCCAGGAGTGACGGCCCGGACATCCCGGACTGAGTCCCCGAGGGGGGCCCGGCCCAGCAGGCTCAGCTCGTCCTGGTCCTCAGCTACTTTGTGTGTGTTTGTGAGACACGGACGGCCCCGGGCCAGGGTGGCTGCCCCTCCCTCCCTCCTCCTCCTCCCCTTCCTCCGCCCCCCTGATCCGGATCTGTCACTTTATTTATTTAACCTATTTATTTATGGAGCGGGTGACGCGCGGAGCCGGGATTTGCGCTCGGACTGATGGACATCCAGGCTGGCAGCAGGCAGCCCAAAGCCCGGGTTTGCCCAGCTGCCAGCCCTCCCCACACCGCCTGGCACAGGGCTGGGCAGGGGACAGCGCCCTGGCACAGGGCTGGGCAGGGGACACCACCAGGACACCGCTCCATCCGGGCAGGAGGGTGTGGGTCCCTCTCCAGGGGATTTGGCAGAAGCTGAAGCTGCCCTGGCCCCTGGAGCTGGTTTTGCTTTGCTGGATCCAGGGAATTTGGAGATTTCTGCATGGACTGGGAGACTTTGTGGTGGCAGCGCCTTGTCAGAGTCCCCCAGAGGGACTCCCTAACGCTGGTGGCAGCAGGGACATCTCACCGGGCATGGCTGTCACTCCAGGAGCAGCAGCTCCGTCCACAGGGCTTGCAGAGTCACCAGACCAAGTCACCTCAAGGGCAGGGCTTTGTCCACCTGTGCCACGCTCTGGAGACAGCCCCACCGAGGTTCCTGGGGGTGTGCAGCTCCTGACAGCACAAGAGGTGGAAATCTCCTTCCAGCGCCCCTCCAAAGTCACGGGCAGTGCCTGCAGAACTCCGGCCTGAGAGGCTCCATCCTGCAGCGGAGGAATGTGGGACAAGGAGGTGACACCCAGGGCAGTGATGGCATCGCTGTCCCCTGGGCAATGGCACATGGAGGTCACCTCTGTCACCCCCTGCTTGGGACAAACTCTCTGTTGGGTTGTGAGGAGTGGGTGTGAAATGGTGATGGGTAAGAGGGGGAAGCCACGAGGACTCTGGGGACTGAGTGCGGTCTGCAGGCGCTGCCCCAGCAGCTGCAGGCACGGGGACAGCGCTCGGTGCTCCTGCGGGCCACGGCTCTCCATGGAGGGAAGCTGGTGCAGAACCATCCTGGCAGTGCCAGCCAGCAGCTGTGGTGTCCCTGGGATGGTGGAGGTGGGGACATCCCCGTGTTCAATGAGATCCTTATGGATGAGGGAGCGACCCCTGGCTCTCCTGGGAGGAGATGGGGCAGCCAAGGGCCGGGCAGGGAGGGCAGGTCAGAGAGGATTGCAGGTGGGGAATGTCCTCTGGCAACAAAGAGAATTCCTGCACAGAGTGGATGAGGTTCAAGGGACCCTGGAGCTCAGCCAGCCCCTGGAGCACGTTACTCAGGGCTGTGTCTGGGTGGGTTTGGAAGCTCCTGAGGAGGAGGAAGGAGGCTCCAGGACTGCTCTGGGCTCGCTGTTCTTTGCTGCTGGACTGGTCCCTGCTCCCCTCACTGGCTCCTGCACTCAGGACAGGCGTGAGGGAGGGTGAGGGAACAAGGCACAGGCACAGAATGGGAACATCCAGAGGGAACCAGGAGCTGTGCCGAGCTCAGAGCCGGGCAGGTCCCACAGCAGCCGTGTCCCATCCACAGGTGGCTGTGCTGGGCCATCCACTGCCCTTCCCAGCTGTCCCCGACACATCCCTGCACTGCCACAGGGGATCTTCTCCCCTTCCCATCCAATGCTGTCCTGCCTCGAGCTCTCCATCATCCCCTCTGCCCCCCTTCCCATTCCCATCTGTGCCCCAGAACACCCCCTGGCCCTCCAGACTCCGGCCCCTTCTCCCCCGGCCGGCTCCTGGCTCGGGGATGCCTCGGGAAGCTGAAGCTTTCTCCAAGGGCAGAGCCCCCTCCCTCTGGCACAGCTCTGCCCACAGGTACCCCCCGCATTCAGGGGTGTCCGAGGGTATCCCCCACAGGTACCCCCTGCAGCCAGGGGTGTCCGAGGGTATCCCCCACAGGTACCCCCTGCATTCAGGGGTGTCCGAGGGTATCCCCCACAGGTACCCCCTGCATTCAGGGGTGTCCGAGGGTATCCCCCACAGGTACCCCCCGCATTCAGGGGTGTCCGAGGGTATCCCCCACAGGTACCCCCCGCAGCCAGGGGTGTCCGAGGGTATCCCCCACAGGTACCCCCTGCAGCCAGGGGTGTCCGAGGGTATCCCCCACAGGTACCCCCCGCAGCCAGGGGTGTCCGAGGGTATCCCCCACAGGTACCCCCCGCAGCCAGGGCATCCCCCAGAGCCCGCTGGCCCTGTGTCACCATCCTGTCCCTGCCATGGCAGGGGTGGAACTGGATAAGCTTTAAAGTCCCTTCCAGCCCAAACCAGTCTGGGATTCCCTGGTTCTTTGAAACAGTGGCTGGCAGAGCTGCCTCATTACTGAATTTCCAGGAAAGCGTCTGGGAGTCAGGGTCAGGAAGCACAGACTCAGAATTTCTGAGGGGAAGCTCAGGGGGCCGGCAGGAATAGAATTTCCTCCCTTGTTTTCCAGCAGTCCCAGTTCCCATTCGGTGGATCAGCAGCTTGTGGAGCCCCAGAGTGATGAACCAGTGACTTTCTCTTGCCTCCATTCTCACCCAGGGTGTGGGAAACAGCTCAGGAGCTGAGGGTGCCCTCATCCCCCGGCTTGCCAAGGGCCAGGGAGCATCCCGGGATTGGTGGCTGTGTCCCAGGGAAGGGTGGCTGTGTCCCTGGAAGGGTGGCTGTGCACTAGGGAAGGGTGGCTGTGTCCCAGGGAAGGGTGGCTGTGTCCCTGGAAGGGTGGTTCTGTCCCAGGGAAGGGTGGTTCTGTCCCAGGGTAGGGTGGCTGTGCCCAGGGAAGGGTGGCTGTGTCCCTGGAAGGGTGGCTGTGTCCCAGGGAAGGGTGGCTGTGCTCTAGGGAAGGGTGGCTGTGTCCCAGGGAAGGGTGGCTGTGTCCCAGGGAAGGGTGGCTGTGTCCCTGGGAAGGGTGGTTCTGTCCCAGGGAAGGGTGGTTCTGTCCCAGGGAAGGGTGGCTGTGCCCAGGGTAGGGTGGTTCTGTCCCAGGGAAGGGTGGCTGTGTCCCAGGGAAGGGTGGCTGTGCCCAGGGAAGGGTGGCTGTGTCCCAGGGAAGGGTGGTTGTGCCCAGGGAAGGGTGGCTGTGCCCAGGGAAGGGTGGCTGTGTCCCTGGAAGGGTGGTTCTGTCCCAGGGAAGGGTGGCTGTGTCCAGGGAAGGGTGGCTGTGTCCCTGGAAGGGTGGTTCTGTCCCAGGGAAGGGTGGTTCTGTCCCAGGGAAGGGTGGCTTTCCCACAGTTTGCGTTGGTTGTCCCTGTGCCATGGCGAGGGAGGCCCGGGCCCTGCTCCCGCGGTTGCTGCTCTGGTGGGATCCTCTGGAGCCCTTCCAGCGGAGCCCGGCACCGGGAGCCGCCCGCAGGGGAGGGGATGCGGCACCTCCAGCGCCCGGGGCCGCTCGCGGGGCCCGGGAACCCCCCGAGCTCCCTCCGAGGAGCTTCCCCAGCGCGGAGCGGGGGCCGGGAGCGCTCGGGTGTGTGTCGGTGGCGTTCGGTGTCCGTGTGTCCCGCGGGGACAGGGGCTGGGCTGGGGCTTCCTTTCGTTGTTGTTGAACTGTTCTTTTGGGGTTCAGGTTTGGCCGTTTTTCCGCGGGGAGGGGGGTGCGGGTCTGTTCCGGGTTCATGGACAAGGTGAGGGCCTCGATTAGGACCAAATTTTCGTGCCTGTTGCTCTGGTGATTTATTTAGAAAACAAAAGTTTACTGTCTGGTGGCCCATCCTTGTCACTCTATACATAGGAATATACAGGACATATTATAAATATATATATATTATACATAGTGTGCGGAGAGAGCCCGTTCCTGGCGGGACGGACGCTCCTCACTGTGCTGTAATGTAGCTTCGAGCCCGCGCTGGGAGCGCCCTCCAGGATGGCAAGGACACAATAAAGGAATGAGCATCATCAGTGCCGGGCTCCGCAGCCTCCTTAGCCCGGGCCGCTGCTGCGGGCGCGGCTTCTGCCCGCCGGGATCCCTCCGCAGGGCCGAGCTCGGGGGACACGGAGACGGGAAACCCGGCCGGGTCCAGCTCGGGGGCACGGACACAGTCAGGACATGACACGGACAGAGGGCATCACACGGACACGGTCAGGACATCACACGGACACAGTCAGGGCATCACACGGACACAGGACATGACACGGACACAGTCAGGACATCACACGGACACGGTCAGGACATGACACGGACACAGTCAGGACATGACACGGACACAGTCAGGACATCACACGGACACAGGGCATCACACGGACACAGGACATCACACGGACACAGGACATCACACGGACACGGTCAGGGCATCACACGGACATGGTCAGGACATCACACGGACACAGTCAGGACATGACACGGACACAGTCAGGACATCACACGGACACAGTCAGGACATCACACGGACACAGGACATCACACGGACACAGTCAGGACATCACACGGACACAGTCAGGACATCACACGGACACAGGACATCACACGGACACGGTCAGGACATGACACGGACACAGTCAGGACATGACACGGACACAGTCAGGATATGACACGGACACGGTCAGGGCATCACACGGACATGGTCAGGACATCACACGGACACAGGACATGACACAGACACGGTCAGGACATCACACGGACACAGTCAGGACATCACATGGACACCGCTGGGCCGGGGCTGGAAAAGGGGGACTGGAAAGGAGGTGGAAAATGGGGAGCTGGAAAAGGGGGAGCAGGAAAAGGAGGAGGTGGAAAAGGGCAGCAGGAAAAGGGGGAGCTGGAAAAGAAGGAGCTGGAAAAGGGGGAGCTGGAAAAGGGCAGCGGGAAAAGGGCAGCAGGAAAAGGCAGCAGGAAAAGGGGGAGCTGGAAAAGGTCAGCAGGAAAAGGCAGCAGGAAAAGGGGGAGCTGGAAAAGGCAGCAGGAAAAGGCAGCAGGAAAAGGGGGAGCTGGAAAGGGCAGCGGGAAAAGGGCAGCAGGAAAAGGCAGCAGGAAAAGGGGGAGCTGGAAAAGGGCAGCAGGAAAAGGCAGCAGGAAAAGGGGGAGCTGGAAAGGGCAGCTGGAAAAGGGGGAGCTGGAAAAGGCAGCAGGAAAAGGGCAGCGGGAAAAGGGCAGCGGGAAAAGGGCAGCAGGAAAAGGGCAGCAGGAAAAGGCAGCAGAAAAAGGGCAGCAGGAAAAGGGGGAGCTGGAAAAGGCAGCAGGAAAAGGGCAGCAGGAAAAGGGCAGCTGGAAAGCACAGCTGGCCAGGAGTCCCCCAGGCCCCGGCAGGGAGGGCAATTCCTGATCAGGGAGGAGAGAAGAGCCTGGGGGTAAAAGCAGAAATTAAATCAAACGGGGCCATCTCCAGCCCACAGGGAGAGCAGGGAAGGAGCAGGGACATCCAGGTGGCTCCAAGCTGCTCTGGAACAGGAGCTGCAGTCTGGAGCCGGGAAGGGCCAGGTCATTCCCAAGGGCTGCTGCATTTTTCCCCTTGCCAATGGGGAAATTCCCACGGCTTAGGTATTAAAGCGGCTCCAAAAAAACGTTACAAAGGCATAGAATGGGCTGGGCTGGGCTGGGCTGGGCTGGGCTGGGCTGGGCTGGGCTGGGCAGGGCAGGGCTGGGCTGGGCAGGGCTGGGCTGGGCTGGGTTAGGCTGGGCTGGGCTGGGCTGGGTTAGGCTGGGTTGAGTTGGGGTGGTTTGGGTTGGGAGGGACCCCAGAGCCCCTCCAGTGTCACCCCTGCCATGGCAGGGACACCTCCCACTGTCCCAGTGTCCAGCCTGGCCTTGGGCACTGCCAGGGATCCAGGGGCAGCCCCAGCTGCTCTGGGCACCCTGTGCCAGGGCCTGCCCACCCTGCCAGGGAACAATTCCTGCCCCAAATCCCATCCAGCCCTGCCCTCTGGCAGTTTAATGCCCAGCTCTGAGGTTGTCCACAGCAGAGGGAGTTAAAAGCTGTGTGGATGTGGCACTTGGGGACACGGGGCACTGGTGGCTGTGGCAGTGCTGGGGGATGGTTGTACTCGGTGGTCTCCTCCCAGGGCTTTTCCAACCCAAAGACTCCGTGATTCCAGGCACAAAGAGATTTGTTCTGTTTCAGTCGTCATGGAAAAGGTCACTTGTGATCAGGTGAGTCACAATAAATGCCACCTGAAAGGGACTGAAGTAAGGAAAGGGAAGATGAAAGGTCTCTCACAGGCACTGGATGTCCCCAGATGAGCCAGGGCAGGTTCAGCCCGTGCAGAGGGAGTTTGGTAAAGTGGCCTCAGAGCTGCCAGTGCGGGGCTGGAGATCTCACCCAGAACAGGCCGAGTGTCCAAACAGGAACAGGATAA
Source organism: Cyanistes caeruleus (assembly GCF_971803275.1). Lineage (NCBI taxonomy): Eukaryota > Metazoa > Chordata > Aves > Passeriformes > Paridae > Cyanistes > Cyanistes caeruleus. Next base: position 778,628 of record NC_141702.1, on the reverse strand, counting down.
ACATGAGGAATGTCTTTGAAATGGGGAAAGGGGAGCTTGTGGGCTTCTCTGCTCAGTTTAACTTCACCTCCTGAAAAGACTGGATGGATCAACAAAATCCATCTGCAAATCCTGGCAGGAGAACACAGAAGGTAACACCAACGTGGGCTGGTCCCAAGCAAATCCCACCAAATCCCAGCAGAGCAGCTTCGTGCTCTGCTGGAGCACGAGACCCTGCGGCTGTGAGGGGCACAATCCGGGACAGAAGCGCGGATTTTGGTGAAACTCTGCCACCCTCCCTGAGGAGAGGCCAAGTGGAGCCAACCATGGGAGTTTTCCAAGAGAAACAGCTCAGAGGGAGGCACAGACAGGTGGGATTTGTTCTCCTTCATCCCTGTGGGTTTTCCTGCTGGGGAAAGCCCTCCTTTCCAACCAGAAACGGGACCATTTGTGATGGTTTTGTAAAAATCAACAGGAATGATGTGAAACCGTGGAGGAAACAGGGTGATTTCCACCTGGGAACGCTGTGGAGAGCAGCAGTCATGCTCTGCCAATACCAAAAGGCAGCTGCAAGAGGAAGGGATTATCCCATTGCTGCTGCCAAGAGGAGAGGACAAGAACTCCTGGTCTTGAAACACAGCAGGGAATATTTAGATGAGAATTTGGGATGAAATTCCCCAAGGCTGGCGCTGGAGGGATCCCCCTGAAGGACACAGAGCTGTTCCAGGGCAGGTTTTTAAGGATGGATGGGACTGATGGCACCAAAGCCCATCAGTGGCAGCAGAGGGCAGGGGATGGTGGGATAACACCTGGACATGGCTCCCAAGCCTCCTTTCCATGGGTTTGTGATTGGAAATGGGTCCCTGAGGGACACTGACAGGTCACAAGCATGGCCCCAGGCAGGAGCTCTGTGCAAAGGACCCCACAGATCATGGAAAGCCAAGGAAGGATTTTCCCACACCAGCTGTAGGTGCCAAAGGCATTCTGGGCGAAGTTCATGGTGCATCCCGTGGGGATAGAGGGTGAGCTCAGGCAGGTAAAAATGCTCCAGACACCAACAATCCTCTTCCCTTGCAGATTCTGCAGTACTGCAGAGCTCAGCTGCTGGGCTGGGATAATGGCAGGAGTGACTCCTGTGTCCCTGCTGTCCCCCACAGCTCCTGGCAGGAGCGCCTGGAGCGTGCCTGGATGGCCTTGGCTGCTGCAGCCATGAATATTGATGGCCCCAGTTCATAAAATCTGCAAGGCAGGGACTTCCCAGGGGGGTCTGTGGTGTTTGCTCCTTCCTCGGGGCCACATTGGCTTCTCCCAAACATCTGCTGGGGTGCCAGTGCAGGGGACAGTCCCTGGATGCAGCAGGGAGGGGACTCTCACCTCAGATCCAAGAGCTCTTTGTTTCCCTGGAAGAACCCCCCTTGCAGTCCTACAGAACAGCAAAGGGGTTATGAGAATATTGAACCAGGTTATAGGAAAATGATTTGAAGGGTTATGTCCCATCTGCTGACAGTTCAGGAAAAAAAAAAAAAAAAAGTAGTTTTTTATTGAAATTAGAAAACTTAAGATAAATTCACTACAACAATTCTTGTTTCTTAGTACAATTCATAGTAGCTTTTCTGAGTCTCAGATTTATACCTTAGGCTGCCCAGAGAAGCTGTGTGTGCCTGGAAGTGTCCATGGGCAGCCTGGATGAAGCTTGGCTTAGGCTGGATTTTGGGCAAGGCTCCCCAGGGAATGGTCCCGGCCCCGAGGCTGCCAGGAGCCTTTGGACACTCTGGGATGCCCAGGCTGGGATTGCTGGGGGTCTGGGCAGGGCCAGGAGCTGAACTGGGTGATCCCTTTGGGTCCCTTCCAGCTCAGGATATTCCATGATATTTCCTGTTGCTAAAGCAGTGCTAAAGCTTGTTATCATCATTGCAAAGAGCTCTGGGATTTATTGGTTATACAGAATTCCTAAAGGGCCAAATGTTTTCACTCCCGAGTAGATTTCAAAGCAGGAAGGGAGCCACAGCCCCCAGGAATGTTCCATGTGCACTTCCCAAGAGAGAAGCTGTGTGGGAAGCCTTTGGTGCAGAGAGGGTTTGGGCATTATTTTGGGGTGTTCTGTTGTTCCCTGAAGCTCTCATGACACCCTGTGGGCGTCCCCCTGTACTACTGCAGCTGCACAATTCCAACAATTCCCGTCTTTTCCTCCCCAATGGCTCCTCACTTCTGTCCCTGCATTTTCCTCAGAGACTTTTCCTCCAGGCCGTAGCCCAGTCTTTAATGCTTTCAGCAAGGGACTCTTGTGGCTGCCCCTGGATCCCTGGCAGTGCCCAAGGCCAGGCTGGGCACTGGGACAGTGGGAGGTGTCCCTGCCATGGCAGGGGTGACACTGGAGGGGCTCTGGGGTCCCTTCCCACCCAAACCATTCCAGGACTCTGAGCTCCTACGAAAAGAACAGTCAGTGCTCTGCCAAGCTGAGATTCAGACTGAACCTCGGATGAAAACTGAGGCTGAATTTCATGGGGGATATTTTCCCAGATGAGAACAGCAGCAGCAGCGGAGTCAATCCTAGGGATCTGCTCATTCCTGCAGCTCAGCAGTGGTGCCAGACCCGGTTCTGTGGTTCTGTGCAAGGTGAGACAGTGCAGAGGCACATCCTGAGAGCTCCACTGGGAAATGAGGCTCACGTGCCCAGGGAATTCTGTGTGGAGTGAGGGGAAGCCTTTGAAGGAATAGCAAACTTACAAGGGTGGGAGAAGGAGAGCAATGTCCCTGCCAGGGGCTGGTGAAGGCCCTGAGTGCTCCAGACCCAGCAGGGCCTTCAAGTGTTGGGGGGAATAAATCCAATGGAGGCCTCCAGGGTGGATATTTCTCAGGGAATCACAGAGACATGGAATGGCATACAACTGTGGAATGGGTTGGATTGGAAGGGACCCCAGAGCCCCTCCAGTGTCACCCCTGCCATGGCAGGGACACCTCCCACTGTCCCAGTGTCCAGCCTGGCCTTGGGCACTGCCAGGGATCCAGGGGCTCTGGGCACCCTCTGCCCACCCTGCCAGGGAACAACTGCTCCTAAGATCAGAATTATTTACTATTAAATTTATTACTTACCTAAATTAACCCTCTGGTTAGGTGTCCACTAGAATGTTTTCTGCAAGGAAGAGCAGGTGGTACCCTCCTGTGAGCCATCAGGAGAGTGTCCTGAGCTGAGCTGAGCTGGGCTGGGAGTGCTGAGCTGGGCTGGGCTGGGCTGGGCTGAGCTGGGCTGGGCTGGGCTGAGCTGGGCTGGGTTGGACTGAGCTGGACTGGGAGTGCTGAACTAAGCTGGGCTGGACTGGGCTGAGCTGAGCTGGGTTGGACTGAGCTGGGCTGGGAGTGCTGAGCTGAGCTCAGCTGAGCAGAGCTGAGCTGAGCTGGGCTGGGTTGGGCTGAGTGGAGCTGAGCTGAGCTGCAAGAGCTGAGCTGAGCTGGGTTGGGCTGAGTGTAGCTGAGCAGAGCAGAGCTGGGTTGGGCTGAGCTGAGCTGGGTTGAGCTGAGCTGAGCCTGGCTGAGCTTCCTGGCAGCTCTGGTGATCCCAGCCCATCTCAAGGAACTGGGCACACTTTGCCATGTGGGAAAAGACATCCATGGACTTCCTGCTCCCCTGGGAAACCCGTGGATCCTGGCCTCGAAGGCTGCCCTTCCTCTCGCTGTGCACGGTGAGGGTGGACAGGAAACCTCCAGCTCCAGCAGCCAGGACTGGAACCCAGCTGCAAGGAATGTCCCACCCGCCGGCATGTCCCGGCTTCCAGCTGCAGAAATCCCCAGCTGGTGCTCAGTGCATCACTTCCCAGGGAAAGGGAAGTGGAGTCTGCATCCTTTCGAGGACAAAGCAGAGTGATGTCACTGTTTGCAATCGTGTCTGACACCTCCGGGCAGGGCAGCGGCCAGAGCCGCTCCCGGAGCTCCCAGGGCTGCTGCACTTCCCAGGCCAGCTGAGATCAGCAGCCCTGGCAATGCCTCACACCTGAGTGCTGGAACCGCCCCCGCTGTCAGTACGGGTCACGGGAGCCCACTGGAGCCATCCCATCCCACCCCCTGTTCCAGCTCCCTGCTGGGATCACCTTGGGGTGCAGCTGCTCCTTCCTTCCCTGGGGTTCCAAGCCCCGGTGCTCCTTCCCTGACCCTTCTCCCATCATTTGAGTGCTGGATTGCTCCCATCCCTAGGTGCACTGAGTCGTGATTTCAAACAGACGTGGAACCACGACTGCAACAGCAGAATGCCAGGGTGGATCCAGAACAGCAGCTGGGAAGATGTGTCTGAGGGAAGGAATTGGGATTTCACACTGCAGGGGAGTCCCCACACATCTGCTGAGGGGAGGGCACTGTGCTCATCTGTTGCCCTTCCCGATGGGAATCATCAATTCCCAATTCTTGATTAGGTCACAGTCAATTCCATGACTTCTGTGAAGATCCTTGACACTGGGAATAGACAAAACCACCCCCAGTGAAGGGAAGATAAATCCCCTTGGAGGGAGCAGATGTCCTTGGGTTGTCATTGGTGAAACAGCCTTGACTCAGGGAATTTCCCTTTTTCCATTCACTGTCGTTTGCTGTTGCTCCACACTGTTGAATTTGCTGTCAATCATTTCTGCATGGCTTATCCCCACAGCACTGACCTGTCAGAGGTACCTCCTTTGGCTCCAAGTTGCAGTGTCCTCCCGCTGTGTCCTGGAACTGTGGCCTTCCGTGTGCTTTCCTTGCTTCCTCCCTCACATTTCTTCCTGGGCCCCAGGCCAGAATCAACCTGGAACCACAGAACCAACCAGACATTAAATATCTGACTTACTCTATGTTCAATGTCAGCTTTAATAACACAACTGTCGGGGAGCATGAGGAGATTCAGAGCTGAGCCTGGAACAGGCCATGCTTGGAGCACTCTGGGGTAGTGAAAAGTGTTCCTGCCCAGGGCAGGGGGTGCAACTGCATGGGCTTTGAGTTCCTTTCCTCAATATTATTATTATTATTTCCTTAATATTATTAATTAATAATAATAGTAAATATTCTATTAGACATTATAATAGATATTATTTAATATACTAAGTATTATATATAATATTAAAAATAATATAATATATTATATAATATATTATATAATATATTATAATATATAATATTAAAATAATATATACTATATAATATAGTGTATATTAATAGAATAATATACATTATATAAATATGTACAATAAATATATACATTATATATTAATATACATAATATATATTATAATATTATTAGTAATATATTAATATTACACAAAATATTTAATTAATTACATTAATTTAATTAATTAAAAATTTAAATTAATTTAATATTTCACAAAATACTAAAATAGAGACTAAAATACTTCCATGTATCTAACTCAGAGAATGGTGTAAAGCAATTATTATTAAATTATTAAACTATTATTAAAAGCAATTATTATTAAAAGCAATTCCATCTACAGACTATCCTCTCCAAGTGCTAACAGTGACAAAAAACAGAGAATAAGCATCCAAGGAAGATTTATTCCCTCTATCTTTGCCTCTATTTTTTATCTTTTTGCTGTGTCTGCCTGGGTTCTTTTGTGGGGCTCTGGGCAGGTGCCCCCTTTCTATTTTAAACAAATAGAAAGCTTTCTTGCTTTCTTTCTTGGGCTTTCTTGCCAAGCAGGACGTGTCTGCTGCCCTGGGCCACAACTTGGGAACACATCCATGCTTCTATTTACACCTGTTATAAAAGCATATCATATTATTGGCTTTTTGCAAATATTATATGTATAAGATTAGAAAATTTTGTTGTATTAATATAGTTTCCTTTATTTCTGTTACTGATGAAACTTAGAAATAGTGCTATAATACATGTAAGTTAGGCTGTAACATGATATTTAAGCACAAACTACTTTTTTGTTTATATAACCCAGAGACTAAAAAAGAAAATAGTCAGAGACCCCCTTTCATCCTAAGATTATCTTGTCCAGATGAAGACAAGCAGTCCTCCAAGCCCTCCAAAGGAAAAATTTATGGCACCCGTTATCGAAGGACATAAAACCTAGTGGCACCAAGAAGACTGACCAAGGAAAGGCAAAACTAAACAGAGGAACACCAAAAATCCTAAGAAGAATGTCTGAACATGTATGAGAATTTATGGATATGTAGTAGGATTCTGTTTTTAAGCGACAATCCTTTGTTAGTAAGGTGTGCTCTCTTGGTTGAACACAGAGGCACCCAGCCGTATCTGTATACTTTATTGTATCTCCTAATTGTATTTTTATTAAACTTTTACATAATATTAAAAAATATGTGAACCCCGTTTTTCACACATGACTCTTTCATTTACACCCAGGAGACGTGGCAGGTGACAGGAGACACGGCAGGTGGCACACCAGGAGTCAACACTCCTCAAGACCCCCAACTATGCGATAAAGGCCCTTGGAGGGAGCTCAGGCTCCTCCTTTGAGGCTGTTTCAACCATAGCCAAGAGCCTGTTTCACAATTCCTGCCTGTTCTCCATATTTCCCTGGGCGAATTGTTCACTGTTTCTCACTCCAGAGACGTCGCCATCGCTGTCACTGCGGAGGTGATGGGCACCGGGCCGTGAGGGAGCTGCCGCCATCTTTCCCCCTCAGCCACCGCGCCAGCGCCGGGACCCGCCAGCGAGGGCGGAGGAGGGAGCAGAGACTGCCGGTGGCACTTGGTGGCGGCGGGACAGGGGAGCAGTCGGCGATGGCAGCCAGGCCGCCATCACACGGGGAACGCCGCGGCGGAACACCAGCACCGCCTGAGCCGGCCCCGCCGCCATCTTTGCCGCCCCTCAGGCGCCGCCGCCATCTTTGCTTGTCGCTGCGAGAGGCGGGAACGCGGGCGGGGTGGGCGTGGCTCCCGGGCCCCGCCCCTCGCTGTGGGCGGGCCCGGCGGGCGGGGTCACATGACCGCGGCCCGTGCGCAGCCGGAGCCAACATGGCGGCGGCGGCGGGCGCAGGGGCCGCCGCGCTCGGCGCTGCCCGCCTTTAGGGGCCGCCGCCCCGGCCCCGCCGCCCCCGCGCCCGCCGGACACCCCCCGAGCGCCCCGAGCCCCGCCGCGTCCGACATGAGGGAGAAGGGCCGCAGGAAGAAGGGCAGGACCTGGGCAGAGGCCGCCCGGACGGTGCGCGGGGGGGCGGCGGGGCGGGCCGGAGGCCGCGGGGCGGGTCGGGGCGCTCCCGGCGGGGCTCGGGGCGGGGGGGGACGGGACCTGCGGCGGGGCCCGCCCGGCTCTGCCGCCGCTCCGCTCCTCCAACCGCGCCTGCACGGCCAGCCGCTTGATTTTGACCTGTTCTCCAGTTGCTCCGTGCTTCCCGGCAGGAATTTCCCTGGGAAGCGGCGTGGGGGAGGGATTGCCGCTTGGGTTCGCCCTGGCGAGCGAGGGTGGAAGTCACATCCGCGAACAAGTGACAGGCACGGGGGGTTTGCGGTGCGAGCACAGGCGTGTGCCCTCCGAGCAGGTGGGAGCCGCTGGGCTGCCCCAGGTCAGGGAGAGCTGCAAATCCTAAAAGCTGAATTTTTATCAGCCGCTTCCCCTCGTGGCAGGGTTTATTGCTGTCCTGTCGCCTCGCTGCGCTCCCTGTGAGGGCCGGGCACAGAGGGTGGAGAAAAGGGAAGTTCAGCAGTGGGACGGGAATGAGAGAGGAAACTCCACAAGTGCGACCTGCTGGGCTGAAACGCTGAGTTGTGAAAGCTCAGCTCACACTTCCCAGATCGGGATAAATCCCTCTCATGGAGAGGGGGAGGAGCTGGGCTTCTGAGAACCCTACTGGAAAAGGGATCTGTTCAAACAAGACTTGAAAAGTCTGGCTGGGAAGCAAATGTAAATAGAAACCTGCGGCTGAGACTTGCAAGGGATGTTTTAATAAATAAATTCATTTGGACCTCGTGTTTACAGCTTGAGAGGCATCAGAATAGCTGCTGTGTCCAGGAGATGCAGCGCAGGTAGAGATTTTTAAGAAATAATTTACTGGCTGGCAGGCAAACACTTTGGTGTTGCTTTGCATATGTTTTTGTATAAAATGTTTAACAGTGTCTTGAGCAGTGGCAGGATCTTCAGTGGAGGGGAGAAGTGGGATCAGCTCCTTTCCAGCCTCTGTGCTCTCCATCCATTGATCCTTTCCAGAATCCACTTAAGGGCTAAACCATGTATTTAGCGAAGCTGCACCGAGAGCTGTCAGCACTGCAGGTTACACATTGCCCAGAGCCAGGGCACAGGCAGGCAAAAGGAGGGAAAGATGAGTAAATCCCTGCCAAACCCCAGCTCTGGCAAATCTGTGTGCTCAGCAGGAATGCTGAAGGACTCTGGTCAAACTCCAGCTCAGTCTCCCTGAGGTTTTCGTGTGCTTTGGGGTTGAAATGGTGGCTGTGGTTCTTGTCCTGGGCTGTGTGCTGGGCTTGGCTCTCAGCTGCTGCTTGGGGTTTGGAGGGAAAATTGTAAAACCATGCTAAGGAATGGAAAAGCTCTCAGGTGTCTTGTTCTGCTTTTGGAAGGTGACATAAGACTGTCCCCAAGCTCAGGAATGTCCCCTTTTGTCTCCAGGTGTCCCCTGTGTGTGGAGGCTCCCTCAGTGAGCTCTGAGCTGGCTCTGGGGTGACCCCAGGAGTCACTGGGCTGCAGGGGATGGGCCTGGGGCTCTGCTTGTCATGGGATCAGAGTCATCCAGCTTAGAAAATCCCTCCCAGCCCATGGAGCCCCAGCTGTGCCTGATCCCCACCTTGTCCCCAGCCCAGAGCTCTGAGTGCCACATCCAGGAATTCCCTGCACACCTCCAGGGATGAGACTGCAGCAGCTCCCTGGGCAGCCCCTGCCAAGGCCTGAGCTCCCTTTCCAGGCAGAAATTCCTGCTGCTGGCCAAGCTGAGCCTGCCCTGGCCCAGCCTGAGGCCATTTCCCCTTGTCCTGTCCCTGTTCCCTGGGAGCAGAGCCCGAGCCCTCCTGGCTGTCCCCTCCTGGCAGGGACTTGTGCAGAGCCACAAGGTGCCCCCGGAGCCTCCTTTTCTCCAGGCTGAGCCCCTTTCCCAGCTCCCTCAGCCTCTCCTGGGGCTCCAGCCCCTTCCCAGCTCCCTCAGCTGCTCCTCACAGACCTGACTCTCCAGGCAAGTTTCTCCTGAGAAACTCCCCAGCTCCCTGCAGAGCAGCCTCAGGTCATCCCAGCTGGATTTTCTGGGACAAGTCTGCCCCTGCTCTGCCTCCCCTCTTGCTCTGTCACCTCTGCACTGGTGCTCACAGGTGGTTGAGGCAGCTAAACCAGCAAAAACACTGTTTTTTGTAATTGATTTGTGGTGCTGATACGTTTGTGTTCCACTTTAGTCCTCCTGGCCAGGAGTTTGGGATTAGGTGTCCCCCAGTTCTGGGGAGGTCATGGGAATGCAGAGGTAGTTTATTCTTGAGTTAAGTGAATCCCTTGGAGCAGCTCAGAGGTGAGACGTGGCAGTGAGGCCGTGCTGGCAGGACCTGGGGGAGCTGTAGGGATGAGGGAATTCCATGGGACTCCAGCTGTGCTGCTCTGGGGAGGTGTGTGGGGCTGGAAACTGGGGCAGCAGAGCAGCGTGAGGTGAGAGCAGGGTCCCTGTGAGGGCAGGAAGTCACTGTTGATAAACAGCCTTTTCTCATTTCCTGCCTCGCTCGCTGCCTGTGCAGCTGCCTGGGCTGGGGACGGGCCTGGGGTCCCTGCAGCTCCAAAGCCACCTGCAGGAGGGGAGGGAGGAGGAGCTGGGAGCACAGGGGTGAGCAGCACCCAGGCTGCAGGTGCCGTGTTTAGGCTGCCCCTGGCCTGTGGCACTGCTCCAGCTGCACCTGGAGCTGCTGCCTTGTGGTCACGCATCCAGAGCTGTGCAGGCTGTGTGTGCACAGCCAGGGGGGTGCCTGAGCTCAGGGCTGTGCCTCTGGCAGCCCAGGGTTATCAGACATCTGGAACTGCTGCCTGTTCAGCCAGTGCTGGCAGGGAGAGCAAGGCTGGGCTAGGACTGGCCTAGTCTTGGCTGGGATGTGTTCTCCTGCTGCATCCCACACACCCAGGGTGGGCAGCAGGGAGGGGAATTCTGCCCCTGTGCTCAGGTGAGACCCCAGCCCTGGGGATCCCAACAGCACAAGGAGCTGGAGCTGCTGGAGAGAGCCCAGAGGAGGCCCCGGAGCTGCTCCAGGGCTGGAGCCCCTCTGCCATGGAGCCAGGCTGGGAGAGCTGGGGGTGCTCACCTGGAGAAGGATCCAGGGAGAGCTCAGAGCCCCTTGCAGGGCCCAAAGGGGCTCCAGGAGAGCTGGGGAGGGACTGGGGACAAGGGCTGGAGGGCCAGGAGCCAGGGAATGGCTGCCAGTGGCAGAGGGCCGGGCTGGATGGGATTTGGGGCAGGAATTGTTCCCTGGCAGGGTGGGCAGGCCCTGGCACAGGGTGCCCAGAGCAGCTGGGGCTGCCCCTGGATCCCTGGCAGTGCCCAAGGCCAGGCTGGACACTGGGACAGTGGGAGGTGTCCCTGCCATGGAACTGGGTGAGCTGTAACGTTGCTTTCCACCCAAAGCATTCCATGGTTCCATGGTCACCACTGTAGTGTCCAGTGGGTGCTCCCAGGGCTGAGGTTGGAGGTGCCCTGGTGTTCCCCTGCTGACAGCACTCAGGCTGTGCAGCAGAGAGCTGCTGTGGGATGTCCTGGCTGCTGTGGGATGTCCTGGCTGCTGTGGGATGTCCTGGCTGCTCTGGGATGTCCTGGCTGCTCTGGGATGTCCTGGCTGCTCTGGGATGTCCTGGCTGCTCTGGGATGTCCTGGCTGCTCTGGGATGTCCTGACTGCTCTGGGATGTCCTGGCTGCTGTGGGATGTCCTGACTGCTCAGGTCCTGCAGTTGCTGCTTTTCCTCTCCCTGTGTTCACCACAGCCCTCAGGATGCAGCTTCCTCAAAGGAGCGAGGGGCAGAGCCGAGTGCTCCGTGCCCTGGTGGCTCTGTGGTGGTGGTGGCACAGGTTCCTGTCCCTGTCCCCAGCAGCTGTCCTGTTCCTGGCTGCAAGCCCCAGGCAGGCTGTTGTGGTGCTTGTGGGTGGAAGTGTGAGCTGGGACGGGCTGAGGCTGAAGGGATTTGCTGTTGGTTGCTCAGGGCAGTCCCCGTGGGTGAGCTGAGGAAAGGATTTGCTGCTGCAGTGCCGAGGAGCCGGGGCTGTGGGGGGCTCTGGAGAGGTTCCTTGGCTGGGACACGCAGGGACACGGGGCTGAGGTGACCCTTGGGGAGGGGCAGCCGCTGCAGCCGTGTCCTTGAAATGCCACGATGGTCTGGGGGAAAGGGGCCCTAAACCTCATCCAGTGGCACCCCTGCCATGGCAGGGACACCTCCCACTGTCCCAGTGTCCAGCCTGGCCTTGGGCACTGCCAGGGATCCAGGGGCAGCCCCAGCTGCTCTGGGCACCCTGTGCCAGGGCCTGCCCACCCTGCCAGGGAACAATTCCTGCCCCAAATCCCATCCAGCCCTGCCCTCTGGCCCTGGGAGCCATTCCCCCTTCTCCTCCTGCTCCATCCCTTGTCCATTGTCTCTCTCCAGCTTTCTTGTTCGCCCCTTTGGGCACTGCAAGGCCACAGCTGGGTCACCCTGGAGCTTCCCTTCTCCAGGCTGGACAATGCCAGCTCCCTCAGCCTTTCCTCACAACAGAGCTGCTCCATCCCTCTGGTCACCTTGGTGTCTCCTCTGGACCTGCTCCAACAGGTCACTGCTCCCTGATAATTCCATGGGAAAAGTCTGGAGGCTGCTGTGGAGCACAGGGGGCTCTTCCTGGGGAACCTGGAATGGGTTTTTCACTTCCCAGGGAGGTGTTGACAAAGGTGGTGCTGCAGAAGATTCAGGGGTTAATCCCAGCTTGTGGAATGAGCTGATAGCTGGAGCTGGGAAAGGTTTCCTGGATTTTTTTTTTTTCTGGATGGGATTGTTTGTTGTTCTGTTGGGCTTTTTGGTGGTGTTTTGTGTTGTTTTGAAGGCCCTGGGGATTGTCAAGGCTCCTTCCCTGTTCCCAGGCTGTGGCCAGGGACAACTTTCCAAGGCAGGCACAGAGCTGTGGTGAGGGCTGGCCTGTCACAGCTGTAAAATGCCTTTGCAGAGCTTTCTGAAGGACAGGAACAGGGCAGGTGGTGGCCACAGCTCAGGGGACTGAGCCACTGTCTGGTGTCCTCCCGTCCCGTGACGTGGCTCCCTGGCCCGGGAATTACCCTGGCACCGCTTCCAGGGAAACTGAGATTGAGCAGGACTTGGCACAGACTGTGTCACATGTTCATGGAGAAGGGCACTTTGCTTCACTCCTCACTCACACATCCCTGAGCAGCTGCAGCTCTTGGCTGTATTTTTGCTGAATTTTTTCAAGTTTTTCCTGAAGGATTTCTGTTCAGGGGCACCTCCAGTGCTGGGGGCAGCTCTGGGCCCCTCCTGCCAGGAGAGCCCTGGAGGGGCTGGAGCGTGTCCAGGGCAGGGAACGGAGCTGGGAAGGGGCTGGAGCCCCAGGAGAGGCTGAGGGAGCTGGGAAAGGGGCTCAGCCTGGAGAAAAGGAGGCTCCGGGGGCACCTTGTGGCTCTGCACAAGTCCCTGCCAGGAGGGGACAGCCAGGAGGGCTCGGGCTCTGCTCCCAGGGAACAGGGACAGGACAAGGGGAAATGGCCTCAGGCTGGGCCAGGGCAGGCTCAGCTTGGCCAGCAGCAGGAATTTCTGCCTGGAAAGGGAGCTCAGGCCTTGGCAGGGGCTGCCCAGGGAGCTGCTGCAGTCTCATCCCTGGAGGTGTGCAGGGAATTCCTGGATGTGGCACTCAGAGCTCTGGGCTGGGGACAGGGTGGGGATCAGGCACAGCTGGGGCTCCATGGGCTGGGAGGGATTTTCCAGCCTCAGGGATCCTGGAATTTTGTGACTTCCCAGTAAAGCCAGTGATTACAGGTGTGAGCTCAGCTTGATCCTCTCACACCTGCACTTCTGCTCCCTGCTGTAGCGAGCTGAAATCTGCTTTAAGCTCATCCTGAGCATCTCTAACAGACAAATGGAGGCTTAAAATGGTTCCTGTGTGGAAACAGAACTTGTGAAGGATGAGGTGGAAGTGTAATCCCCTCTAATGGCTGGAGCAAACCAGCAGACTACAAAATCCTCCTTCCAGTCACAATAATCCAATTATTGGGCTGCCGTTTTAAACACTAATTTCCAAGTTCCTTTTCTCCTGCTGGGCATTTGAACCTCTTGAAGGGCTCTGAGTTGCTGCAGATGCCATCCCTGCAGCTGTGGGTGTGGAGGTGATTGCTCTGGCTGGAGCTCAGTGAAGTCCATTTCCCATTTTGGGGCTGGCACTGCAGTGCTGGTTAAGGTGGGGCTCATTTGGTTGTTATTACAATTACAATCAGCAGTACAGCTGCTTTAAAAGCTGTCCCAGGGCCTGGCTCTTGGCTTGGCAGTGGAGCCACCTGTCCCAGAGTGTCAGTGCAGCTGGAAGAGCTCTGGGATGTTTCCCTGTGTGTGAGAACCCGGGGGAAGAGGGAGCAGTGGCTGTGCCAGGGGGAATGCCCTGAGTGCCTCTCCCAGCAGCATCCCAGGTGGAAGTGTGGGCAGCTCTTCATCACTGCCGTGTTCCAGGAGGAAAATTCAGTGCTGATGAAGGATTCCAGAGACATTCTCTGTATTTCATAGAGTCACAAACAGTTTGGGTTGGAAAGGATCTTAAATCTGATCTCATTCCCCCCCTGCCATGGCAGGGACACCTCCCACTGTCCCAGGGTCCAGCCTGGCCTTGGGCACTGCCAGGGATCCAGGGGCAGCCCCAGCTGCTCTGGGAATTCCATCCCAGCCTCTCCCCACCTGCACAGGGAGCAATTTCTGCCCTTCTTTAAAGCCATAAAAGTGCTGTAGGTGTGGATTTTACCACGGAGCTCAGCCACACTTGTGCTTGGTCTGTCTTTTCATTTAATTTTATCAAGAGGGGTCTGGAGGCCTGGGGGGGCTCCCCAGGCAGCTCAAACCTGCACCTGTACAAGGCTGGCTGAGCATTGCAGGGCAAGGCTTTTGCAGGTGAAATGCTGGAGACCCAAAGGCAGTGGTTTTTCCTGGTGTAAAATCCCAGGATTGGTTTTTGTTGGGAGGGACCTTGGAGATCTCCGTGTCCCACCCCCAGCACAGCACCTGCAGGAGGTGCACATGGACGTGGTCACTGCAGGAACAACACTTGGGTGTTTGAGAGAGATGGATCAGCTTCTGTTAAAGCTGCCTGGATGTGCTCTGGGTGGTTTTTTGTTTTGAAAAGGGGAAATTGAAATTGTGCAGAACTCCCCGTGCGGCACAGGCTGAGATGTTGTGCACCAAGTGTGGTTTGTGTGAGTGCAGACACAATAACCGAGGTGTGAGTTATTGCCCAGGCTGAGCAGGGCTGGCTGAACACCAAACTGGGGCTTTGGGGTTCAATCCTGAGCTGCAGCTGCTCCCAGCACGTGTCAAACACTCCAGGACCCAATGCTCGAGATTCAGATTCGCTTTTTCTGTCATTGCCAGGGTCTGTGGGTCTGTTTGGAGGAGTAAGAACAGGGTGCCAAGAGCAGCTGGGACATTGTCCTGTTGCTGGTGTGTCTCTGAAACACCTCTGCTGCCTCTGGAGGTGGGATGCTCCCAAACACACAGCCCAGGGAGCAGCCTCAGTGGGACACAGAGGGACAGCCCTGCTGGGCAGCCCAGATGGAATGGGAGCCTTGGGTTATTGTGCCCTTTGCTTGCATTCTGTGGGTGCTCCAAAACTCTGCTTTGCAGGGGAGCAGAGCAGTGCAGCTGCTGTGGAGCTGAGGAGAGATGAAAATTGGGAGGAGTAAGGGGATCCCAGAATGATTTGTGCTGGGAGGGACCCTAAGGCTCATCCTGCCATGGGCAGGGACACCTTCCCCAGACCAGGCTGGTCCAAGCCTCTGCTCCCAGGGGACAGGACAAGGGGAAATGGCCTCAGGCTGGGCCAGGGCAGGCTCAGCTTGGCCAGCAGCAGGAATTTCTGCCTGGAAAGGGAGCTCAGGCCTTGGCAGGGGCTGCCCAGGGAGCTGCTGCAGTCTCATCCCTGGAGGTGTGCAGGGAATTCCTGGATGTGGCACTCAGAGCTCTGGGCTGGGGACAAGGTGGGGATCAGGCACAGCTGGGGCTCCATGGGCTGGGAGGGATTTTCCAGCCTCAGGGATCCTGGGATTATCCAGGCACGTGGGTTACACTTACACGAGTTTAGTTTTAATTACAGTAATTTGATTTTTAACTGAAGTCAATCAAACAATTGGGTGGCACCAGGGCTGGGGCTCCTGACCAGCTCTGGGGTGTCCCTGTGCTCTTGGGACAGGAGGATTTAAATGTCCAGGTGGATTTAACTGGAAACACCATGGAGCAACCCCAGGGCAGCAGCTGGAGCTGCTCCTGACCCTTTGGGGTGTCACATGGACACCCTGATGGTTCCTGGCTCTGCAGCAGTTCTGTGTAAGAGCATCCAAAGCAATCCTGCTTTAAAGGCACTTTTGTTCCTCCTGGGCCAGGCTGGGGTGGCTGCTGCTCACAGGAGTCCCTGGATGCAGCTTTGGGGCAGGATCTGAACTTGTGAACTTTGGGGCACATGAAAACTTTATTTTCAGAAGCACACCTGGGAACTGTGTGTTCTCCTGGAGCTGTTCTCAGGGCCCTCATGGATATTGGGCAGAACATCCATGTTTTTGATACTCTGATGACTTGGTATCCATGTCAGGGATATTCTGATCACGAGTGCACAAGTTCCTTGTGTTTCACTGCATCCTGAATTCAAAATTGATTTCCTAAGATCGCTTGGTAAAAATCATCCTATTCCTTCTTCTGACCAGTCCTGCAGTTTGTCTTCTTTCTTTCCTCCTTTTTCTTGTGAGGAAGTTGGAATTAGCTCTCCAACCTCTTGCAAGAAGCAACAATAAATATTATCCCTCCCAGCTTTTCCTGAGCTCAGTCCATGATGTCCCAGTGGAGCATCCCCTGGGACAACAGAGCCCAGTTCCACTTTCCCCCTGTGCTTGCTGGCATGGGATGCACAAACCTGGTTTGTGTTCAGGCTTGTGGTCAGTTCTGGGGGCTACTGGAGAGGGTCCAATGGAAGCCCCTGTGCTCAGGTGAGACCCCAGCCCTGGGGATCCCAACAGCACAAGGAGCTGGAGCTGCTGGAGAGAGCCCAGAGGAGGCCCCGGAGCTGCTCCAGGGCTGGAGCCCCTCTGCCATGGAGCCAGGCTGGGAGAGCTGGGGGTGCTCACCTGGAGAAGGATCCAGGGAGAGCTCAGAGCCCCTTGCAGGGCCCAAAGGGGCTCCAGGAGAGCTGGAGAGGGACTGGGGACAAGGGCTGGAGGGCCAGGAGCCAGGGAATGGCTGCCAGTGGCAGAGGGCAGGGCTGGATGGGATTTGGGGCAGGAATTGTTCCCTGGCAGGGTGGGCAGGCCCTGGCACAGGGTGCCCAGAGCAGCTGGGGCTGCCCCTGGATCCCTGGCAGTGCCCAAGGCCAGGCTGGACACTGGGGCTTGGAGCCTTTGACCATAAAGCTGATCCCATTCCAAGCCCTGCCATGGGGCACCTTCCACTATTCCAGGCTGCTCCAAGGAACTGCTGTTAGGACATTGTGGAGTGAAGGATTCACTGAGGATTAAAGTCTCCCTGAGCTCAGTAATCTCAGTTTTAAAGCATTAACTCACCCCATCACTGGCAAAGCCTGCTTCCCTCTCGTGTAGGATCTTCCAAAGGCAGGGACAGGAGTTCACAGTCTCTCTGCTCCCCTCCTGCAGCTCTTTCTGTCTGAACCTGCACATCCCAGTTCCTGAACTGCCTTGTTCAGAAGGCAGCTGAGAGAGTTGTCCCAGCTCAGCAGTGTTGTGACAGTGCTGAGTTTATCCTTCAAGCAGGGATATTTTCATTCCTGCCTGAGCTGGGATGGTTTTTCCTCTCCTCAATAAACTCCTTTTGGAGAGGCAGCTGAGGTACCCCTGTGAGTGTGTGACCTTGGGGACACTCAGGGATCCACAGCTCACTGGGGAGGCACAGCAGTGCCCTGGCTCTAACAGGCCTGAAGTGCTGCAAGTGTTTGCTTTTCCCTATTTCCTTGTGCTGGGAGGGTTGGAGGGGCTTCCCTTCCCTTCCTTCACTTGCTGTCAGATAGAAACTCTGCAAGGAAGGTTTCTTCAGTTCAAGGTTTGGGCTGTAGATGAGCACTTCATCGCCAAGCTGGTTCTATTGCCAGTCTCCACACACGGAGCACTTCCCTTAGCTGGGCAGCCAGGGTGCTTCAAGTGCCATTTATTGTGACAGTTCAGGCTGCTGAGCATCCTGTCCGTCCCAGAGCTGTTTCCTCCAGGCCTGGGGACAGCTGAGGCCTCAAGAGGAAGGGCTGAGTGCCGAGGTTTCCCCTCTGCTCCAGAGGGGAGGGAATGTGGCAGAGCAGTGCCCTCCAGAAGAGCTGCCAGGTTGGCTCCTGTGTCCTCCACGGGCACCTGAGCCTGGGAGTGCAGAGGCTCCAGGTTTGGGGTCACCTTTATCTTCAGGGAAGGACTGGAGGAGGCACTCAGTGCTCTGGGACAAGGTGGGGATTGCTCACAGGTTGGGCTGGATGGTTCCAGAGGGCTTTTCCAGCCTCAGGGATCCCGGGATTGTGCCAGCCCTGCCCTTGCTCTCCGTCTCCAGCGCCCACGAGGGTGTGAAGCTCTTGGCAAACTCCACCATGAAGCTTTTCTATCCTTAATTAAAATAGGAGGTGATGCTATTTTTAGCAGGGATTAGGTCCCTGATCCCACTTCCCACTCTGCTGGCACACGTGGTGCTGCAGCCTGGGGAAGGAGCCGTGCCAGGGCTGTGGGATCCCCCTCCAGCCCATCCCGGACACTCCGTGCCTGGGGGGACATTCAGGCATTTGGGACAAACTCCTGGCAGGAATTGAGGGAAGCAATGTGTCTCCATGTAGCAGCAGCACTGCTGCCTTTGCCATTCCCAGGCTTTCCTGCAGAAATCCTGGAAGCTGCTCCGGGGCCCTGCTGTGCTGCCTGCCTGGGCTGGCTCCCTGCCCGGCCAGGAGGGCTGGGCACGGTTTTGGGGACTTCCCTGTGGGACTCTGACCTCTTCCCTGTCTGCTTTCCAGCTGCTTTCCCAGGAATTTGAGTTGGGAAACGGTGATGGGTTCCAGCCCTGTGCCAGCTCCTCTGGCTAAAGGCAGGTGCTGCTGCAGGGCTTGAACTCAAACATGAATTTAATTCCAAAAATACCTGTTGGGAGCTGAAGGTTTGACAGCTCAGTGTGCAGAAAAATGCTTCAGCTTGGTCTGCTTTGTGTGTGGATCCTGAATTCTTGTGCTGTGTGGGGGAGCCTGAAAGGACAGCCAGGAGTGGTGCAGCAAGTCTGTCTTAGGAATCAATAATTATAATTCATCATTATCTCTTGCTGATAACTGGGACCTTCCAGTGTCACTTTGGGATCCCGTGTACAGCCCCTCAAACCTTCAGGGATAATACAGAGGGGTTTTTTGGAAAAGGCCACCCTGTTAGTCCCCACCAACAGCCACGTGCCCCTCTCCCCCCTCACCCCCAGGCTATTCCTGAAGGGTGTTGTACCCACCTCAGAGCTGCTATTGCAGTTCATCTGCTGGTCCAGATTTAGGGATGTGAGCTCCCAGGCCACAAGCTTTGAGTTATTTTGCAGGGGGTCACTCCTGGTTTTCCCCACAAAACTCCATCCTAGAGAGCAAACCTCTCCTGGCCCTCGGGGTTGGTATAATCCTGCTGGGCTTCATTCAGACCGAGGAGCTGGACATTGCTGTGGGTCTCTTCCAGCTCAGGATATCCTGTGATTCTCTGGAACTGTTTATTCTCCACTTGGAGCTGGGCTTGTTGAGGAACTGGGTGGGAGGTTTGGAAATTGGTGGGAGCTCAGGGCAGGTTCAGAGTGGTCATGGTGTCTTTTGGTTGGACAAGCTTTCCACTGATCCAGAAATTTTCTGGATTTGAAGAAGCACTTCAGTGCTCTTCTGGAGAGATACTTGAAATGAAACATCACAAACAGAGGCAGTTGTGAGTGCAGGGCTGGGTGGGATTTTGGGCAGGAATTGTTCCCTGGCAGGGTGGGCAGGGGCTGGGATGGAATTGCCAGAGCAGCTGGGGCAGTGGCCAAGGCCAGGCTGGGCACTGGGACAGTGGGAGGTGTCCCTGCCATGGCAGGGGTGGCACTGGAGGGGCTCTGGGGTCCCTCCCAGCCCAGTCTGGGATCGCAGTGTTGGTTCCTGCCCTTGCTGAGTGCTGGATCCAGCCCCAGCCCCGTGTCCCTGTCCTGCCCCACCTTCCCAGGCTGGGTCTCAGCAGGAACAGGAGTGCCTGGAGTCCTGTGTGTCCTGCCCAGGCCCTTGCTGCTGTCCCAGTTGGGCAGGGTCCAGGTCCCCAAGGAGGGAGGTGGCTCTGGGATCTCCCCTGCCCTGCTCCACCCTCTTAGGAGCAGTGTGACAGCTCAGGGTGAATTGTGGCCTTTAGTGTCACCTGCCTGCTGATGACATGGGATTGTCCATTCCTCCCTGACCCCGTTCCTGCCTCAAACCTCGGGCAGCATTTGGCTAATTGGATGAGTGGAGCAGATCCTGCAATCTGGGTCAAGTCCTTCATCCCCCCGGGGCTCCTGCAGTGTTTTCTCTGCTGCTCCAGGGTGACTGAGCAGGAATTTCACATCCACTCGGGGCTTTTTATAGCTGACCCACTTCTCCTCCAGGTTTGCATTGCAGGGGATGATTCCCTGCTGGCAGGAGATGTGCAGCTTTTGCTGGTGTCTGTAGCTGCAGCTGGAATTGTCCCCCTGGGAGGGAATGGCTGGGAGCTGAGGTGTAACCAGATGTGCAGGTTTTGCTGCCTGTCTCTCCAGAGCTTGTGCTACTCCAGCTGGAAGCTCCTCAGCTGCTGTGGATTTGTGGATTTAGGAAATTTTAAGTTCTGTTTCCAGGGAGGAACCCGAGTGTGAGTGCTGACTGTGTTTATAACATTAGGGTCCAGTTTTAAATCCGACTTTGCATAAGGGAATAACCAACAGGAGGAATTCCAAAGTGCATTTTTGCCAAAGCTTGCTGAAAGCATTCCTGGTCTGAGGTGCTCCTTCATATCCAGTCTTGGAGGCTCTCTGGATTAAACCTTGGTGAAAACAACCCCAGATATTTCAATCACACCTTTGAATTCTGAGCCCTGCCATGATCCACTGTCCCATTTACCTGGGCAGAGCTTGGGTCACTCAGAGCTTCCCTGAATGCAGCAGCCTGGGCAGCTCGTCCTGCAAGCAGGGGGGGCTGGGGGCTGCCCAGGCAGGGGGGCTGGGGGCTGCCCAGGCAGGGGGGCTGGGGGCTGCCCAGGCAGGGGGGCTGTGCTGGGGGCTGCCCAGGCAGGGGGGCTGGGGGCTGCCCAGGCAGGGGGGGCTGTGCTGGGGGCTGCCCAGGCAGGGGGGCTGTGCTGGGGGCTGCCCAGGCAGGGGGGCTGTGCTGGGGGCTGCCCAGGCAGGGGGGGCTGGGGGCTGTCCAGGCAGGGGGGGCTGTGCTGGGGGCTGCCCAGGCAGGGGGGGCTGGGGGCTGCCCGGGCAGGGGGGCTGGGGGCTGCCCAGGCAGGGGGGCTGTGCTGGGGGCTGCCCAGGCAGGGGGGCTGTGCTGGGGGCTGCCCAGGCAGGGGGGGCTGGGGGCTGCCCAGGCAGGGGGGGCTGTGCTGGGGGCTGCCCAGGCAGGGGGGCTGTGCTGGGGGCTGCCCAGGCAGGTGGGGCTGTGCTGGGCGAGGGCAGGGCAGGGTGGGAATGCCACACTGAGGCTTGCAGGCACCGCTCCATGACTGAGTCCTTGCCCTGGTGTCATCAGTGGGGTGTCCTGTGTGTCCCCAGTGGTGTCCTGTGTGTCCCCAGTGGTGTCCTGTGTGTCCCCATGGTGTCCTGTGTGTCCCCATGGTGTCCTGGCTGTCCCCAGTGGTGTCCTGGCTGTCCCCAGTGGTGTCCTGTGTGTCCCCATGGTGTCCTGTGTGTCCCCATGGTGTCCTGTGTGTCCCATGGTGTCCTGTGTGTCCCCATGGTGTCCTGGCTGTCCCAGTGGTGTCCTGTGTGTCCCCATGGTGTCCTGTGTGTCCCATGGTGTCCTGGCTGTCCCCATGGTGTCCTGGCTGTCCCCATGGTGTCCTGTGTGTCCCCATGGTGTCCTGGCTGTCCCAGTGGCGTCCTGTGCCTGCTCTGCAGCTCTTGCCCAGCCCTGAAGCTCAGTGTGTGGGCTGGGGGCTGGATTCATTCCCCACGGGAAGTGCAAAGGAATCCCTGTCACATTTCATCCCTCTTAGCCCAGGAGTCAGCACTGGATGTTGGGTTTTGTTCAGCTGTTACTGAAGTTCCTGAAGCCCCAGCATTGAAAGTGAGGGGAAGGAGCTTGTTCCCATCCCTGGACATGTTCCATTCCCTTCCCAGCCCCCTTCCCTTCCCCGTTCCCTTCCCTTCCCCGTTCCCTTCCCTTCCCCGTTCCCTTCCCTTCCCCGTTCCCTTCCCAGCCCCGTTCCCTTCCCCATTCCCTTCCCCGTTCCTGCTTGTCCCCCTCACTGTCTCCAGCAGCCAGCTCAGACTGGTGGTGCAGGTATTTTCCTTCAGGGTTGAGAGGACACTCAGGTTGGGTCAATCCTTGTTCCACAGGGAGCTGCTGGAAGTGCAGATTTTTCCCTAGGGGGGCTCTTGGGTCCTTATGTTCTGTTCCAGAATTTGGAAATGCCGGTGGGCAGCACGGCCCGAGCAGGAGGGTTCCTCTGGGCTGTGATACAAGCCTGGCACAGACCTGGGAGCAAACTTTGAGTTCAGCAAAACCATAATTAAAAGAGATGGAAGAGTCATTGAGTTTGGGAAAGCTCCCCCAGCCCATGGAGCCCAGCTGAACATGAAGTGAGGAAATGGATTTTCTCCCGACAATGTTTGGAACCACAAGACAGGGGCAGCAGGGCCTGGATTGAGATGGATTTTTTGGGGTCCTTTCCAGCCCAAACCGTGCTGTGATTCCTGCACCAGGACAGTCTCCAGGAGCACAGGGATGAGTGCTGTCAACCAGGAGATTTGTAGGGAGAGCTCCACTGGCACAGGGTGCCCAGAGCAGCTGGGGCTGCCCCTGGATCCCTGGAAATATCCCAGGCCAGGCTGGACATCGGGGCTGGGAGCAGCCTGGGACAGTGGGAGGTGTCCCTGACATGGCAGGGGTGGAATGGGATGAGTTTTAGAGTCCCATCCCACCCAAACCATTCTGGGATTGATGTTTTGTGAGCTTGGCTCAGTTGGTCAGAGCTCTGTTGCCTCTCAGACTGTCCTGTGACACAGTAGGATTTTATTTATTTACACACAGTGACTAAAAATGACTCAAGTGAAAGATCTGATATGGGATTAAAAGGGCAGAGGAGAGGGGAGAAGATACTTAAGGTGTATCTATTCTTTAAAGGCTTATCTGTTTTGTTAAGAGTCTCTTTAATCCTCATTCCTGGTTCTTCTGGATCAGCTTGTCTGGCAGCAGGAGCTGCAGCTGGAGGTGTGAACTGATGTGCTTATCTCAGGAGAGGCAATATGAAACATTTCCTGAAGAGCAGGAGGTGAGGCTGGTACAGGGGAGTGCAGCTGATCTCGGGGCTGGGACCTGCCTGTGCCCAGGGCTGGCGTTTGATCCTGGCTTAGCAAAGCCCCGCTGAGGCAGGACACACGTGGGGCAGCAGCTGGGTTAGCACAGATCATTTTAGGGTGGGAAAGAGCTGCAGGATCAGGGAGTGCAGCCTGATGCTGGGCTCTGTGCCTCGTTCTCCGTGTGCTTGGGGGATTCTGGCACTTCTGGAAAAGTCCTGTGTCCAGCATGGGGGAGACAGGAGAGCCCTGGAGGGGCTGGAGCGTGTCCAGGGCAGGGAACGGAGCTGGGAAGGGGCTGGAGCCCCAGGAGAGGCTGAGGGAGCTGGGAAAGGGGCTCAGCCTGGAGAAAAGGAGGCTCCGGGGGCACCTTGTGGCTCTGCTCAAGTCCCTGCCAGGAGGGGACAGCCAGGAGGGCTCGGGCTCTGCTCCCAGGGAACAGGGACAGGACAAGGGGAAATGGCCTCAGGCTGGGCCAGGGCAGGCTCAGGCTGGATATTGGGAATCATTCCTGCATGGAAAGGGCTCTGCAGCCCTGGCACAGCTGCCCAGGGCAGGGCAAGGGTCCCCATTCCTGGAAGGATTTAGAAGCCCTGTGGATGTGACACTTGGGGACAATCAGCGGTGGCTTTGGCAGTGCTGGGGGATGGGTTGGGCTTGGCGATCTCCAAGGGCTTTTCCAATCTAAATAATTCTGTGGTTCTAGGAATCTCCTGGAGAGCAGAGACACCTGGCAGAGCTGGTTGATCTTCCCAGAGCAGCCCAGCAGGACTGGCAGGAGCCAGGCAGGGGTGGCAGGAGGCCAGAGCTGTCCAGCCCATCCTGCTGGGCTCAGGCACAGGACAGAGCCCCGTGCCAGGAGCACTGGGAAGGGTTACCTGGGAGAGGTGCTGGGTGTCCTGGGACAGGCAGGGACAGAACTGGAGCAGCTTTTCTCCCCTCTGCCTTGGCTGCTGAGGTGTCCTGTGGAGTGTGGCCTTCCCTGGCACTCTGGGGGTGACAAATTCATGGATTCAGCCTGAGCCACTTGGGGCTCATCAGGAGCACCTCCAGGGAGGGAAAGGCAGGGACAGCACAGTGCCCACGAGGAAGATGCACAGTTGGAGTTTGGTGTGGTAGAAGTGGCCTGAGCTCCCTGTGGATCTCACTTCTCCTGATTTTGCCTCCTGCAGTGAAAAGGTTGAAAGCACAGATGGAATGGAGATATCCTTAATTTCTGCCCTTCCCTGGGCTCCCAGCTTTGGGATCCAGCTCCAGGCTGGTGGTACAGGGTGAGCTGTCCCCTGGGCAGGGCTGTGTGAATGAACACAAGTTAGGGGGTGATGGAAACCCAAACCTGGCTGAGATCACTCTGCAAACACCTCAGTCCTGGATCCTTCTGTGGGGTCTGAAGTGGCAGTAGAGCTGGAAGTGAGGTGGGATTTGCCCCTGCAGCTGCAGCAGTGCAAACAAATCCCACTCACATCTGGATCCCTGGCAGTGCCCCAGGCCAGCCTGGACACTGGGACAGTGGGAGGTGTCCCTGCCATGGCAGGGGTGCCACTGGAGGGGCTTTAAGGCCCCTTCCCACCCAAACCATTCCATGACTCTGTGAAAGTCAGGCTTTAACATGACTTAACAAGAGATTTTCCGGGATGGGGCCATCAGTTGGAGCTTCCAGGGCTGCAGATGGGGCTGAAGGTAGGGATTTGTTCTGGGAGCAGGGAGATGCTCAGCAGAGCCCTTTCCAGGGGTTGGGATGAGTGGTGTTCCCTGGGGAATGAGGGGCAGGGCCCAGCAGGTTGTGCACAGCTGCTCAAGAGAGGAATGGAGAGTGCTCCTGTCCTTGTGCACAGTCACTGTGGGCTTTGTGCTGAGCCTAAGCCAGGCCTGGCCTTTGATGTGCTGGGCTGGGGTCAAAAGCTGATGATTAAGACGGAAAGGAGGCATTTCCTGCCCATCCCCCTGGCCAGCACACACTGGCCTGAAATATCCCAGTGACGTGGGGTGAGTGGCATCTGCATCTCCCTGGGCCCTGCTGCAGCTGCACTCCTGCCTGCCTGTGCCTGGAAGGGAGCACGGCCAGCCCAGGCAGCCAGGGAAGGGCTGGCAATGTGGCACTTCCACAAAAGATCCCTTTTCATGGGCCACAGTCAGGAACTTTGTGTGTGCAGAGAGTTTCAGACAGCCCCAGCAGTGTCAAACCCCATTTCCTTCAGCTTTAACACTTCCACCACACTCCCCTGTAGCTGTGTCAGCCTGAAGATTTGGGGTTTTGGACAGTTCCTGCAGCATTCCCAGAGGGGTTCCTGGCTGGGAGCATTTCATTCTCCAGGGAGTGCTGTCTGAGGCAACACACTGGAAGTAAAATTGGGAATTGCACTGAGAGAAGTCCTTTAGCCAATCTCTGGAACCTCTCTGCTCCTTCAGGGGGTGGTGGGGAGGGTCTGCAGTTCTCCCTGGGTTGTGTCCTTGGAGAAGTCCCAGCCATTCAATGGAGCTTTTGGTGCAGCTGAATGTAAATTCACAGTGCAAAGGAGTAACTCCCTCTCCATCTGCTCTTGCTCACCAGGTCCTGGAGAAATATCCCAACACGCCCATGAGCCATAAAGAGATCCTTCAAGTTATCCAGAAAGAAGGACTTAAGGAAATCAGGTGAGTTGAGTGGACCAGGAAAACCCACTGATGCTCTGGTTCAGTTCAGTTTGCTGTTTTCCCCAGCTGCTGAGGAGTTCTGGGACTGAAATGTTGCAGGTTTGGGGTGTGGATCCCAAGCACCAGCTCCCCAGTGAGCTGGGTAAGCTCATCCCTGATTCCCACATGTGCAGGATTTGGCTGCAGCTCTCTTGTAGGATAACCCAGCCCTGGTCAGGGGCTCCAGGGACTGAGGAAAAGGGAGAAATTTTATTTTCTTCTTTAAAAAATATAAGTGAAAGGTGAGTTTGACCTAAGCAAAACTCAGAGTTACCCAGGGAGTAGCAGAGCAGCCTCAGTTAAAGGTTCTTATGTAGAGAGCTTGATCCCTGGTGCTGTTCTCCTTTGTGCTGCCTGCAGGGGTTGTGATTATTCCCTAGGGACATTCCTGGGGCCAGCCCCATGGTATCCATCAGTCTGGGCATGGAGCAACTCCAGGGCAGCTCCTGAGCTGCTCAGCTGAATTCCAGAGTCCTGGCTCTCCAGGATGAGAGATCTCTGCCAGGGATGAGAGATGGGAGCCAGCTCTCCCAGGGATGAGTGAGGAACAAGGATCCATGCAAAGTACAAAGTATTTCTTCTGCTTTCTAAGAGCAAAGAAAAAGGGAGAGGGCCATAGGGAGGATGGGCTGGGCCTGCTTATCTATTCTGGAATTAAGCAGCCATCCTAAATTTGTCCTAATTGTGTTTTCCACTCCCCTCTGCCAGCTGGATCCAGCAATCCATTTGCTTTGCAGGAAATAGCCAAGGGCCAAGTGCAGGAATTGTGCTGGCCCAGCAGCATCTCCCACTTGAGCTGAGGATGGCACATTGCTCTGGGAAATGAGGGATTTATCCCTTCACAGGGACTCCAAATGACCTCACCCAGCTCCAGTGACCAAAGGGAGGTTCCCCTGAGGGTGGGACAGCTTTGCCAGCCTGGGACAGCTGCAGCTCTGTGCTAAACATTGTTAAACTAAATATTGTTTGTCCAAATTCATGAACTGCAGCTCAGAGTCAGCCTGGAGGGACACTGGTCAGGGCTGGAGGGGCACTGGTCAGGCCTGGAGCTCACTGGTCAGGGCTGGAGCTCACTGGTCAGGGCTGGAGCTCACTGGTCAGCCTGGAGCTCACTGGTCAGGGCTGGAGGGGCACTGGTCAGGCCTGGAGCTCACTGGTCAGCCTGGAGCTCACTGGTCAGGGCTGGAGCTCACTGGTCAGGCCTGGAGCTCACTGGTCAGGGCTGGAGCTCACTGGTCAGGGCTGGAGCTCACTGGTCAGGGCTGGAGCTCACTGGTCAGGGCTGGAGCTCACTGGTCAGCCTGGAGGGGCACTGGTCAGGGCTGGAGCTCACTGGTCAGGGCTGGAGCTCACTGGTCAGGGCTGGAGCTCACTGGGCAGGGCTGGAGCTCACTGGTCAGGGCTGTAGGGGCACTGGTCAGGGCTGTAGGGGCACTGGTCAGGGCTGGAGCTCACTGGTCAGGGCTGGAGCTCACTGGTCAGGGCTGGAGCTCACTGGTCAGGGCTGGAGCTCACTGGTCAGGGCTGGAGCTCACTGGTCAGGGCTGGTGGCAGAACACAGGGACAGCACACACCCAGTATTGACACTGATGAACCTTTTTAGCAAAATTCAGTGGTTTTTGGGCAGAGCCTCAGGCAGGAGCCCAGGGGGGACCCAGAAGGTCCAGTGGGTGCCTGGTCAGGGCAGATTTTGAACCAAACAGCCAAAAAAAGCAGAGCAGAAATGCAGCTGTGCCTTTCATCCTTCTCAACCTCCTCCTTTTAGAGCTGATCTGGGGCTGAGCCTGAGCTCTGGGAGTTGTTTTCCTCTCTAAAGGAGCTGCCTTGAGCACCAGGATCTCCAGTCCCAGAGGTGTTTGTGGGAGCAGCCAGGTGGGAAACTCAAATTTGGGCTCTTCCCCTTGGCCACACTGGATGCTGGGCAGGGATCTTTGCTTTTAAACATTACTTTGATGTAGCAAAGCTTTATTTTGGTGTAATAAAGCTTTCTTTGGGTTCAAAGCTGAGGGACTGTCACGTTTGAAGCAATTAAATTGCAGTCAGTGCCAGGATTTGTGCTGGGTTGGGTTTCTGGTCAGTCACAGCCTGTGACAAGATAGATGGGTTTAACACAAACCAGCTTTTCTGAAAGGAAAATTCCTGCCAGGGAGGGAATAAAAGCTGCCAGGTGAGGTTTATTTGGGAGCAAAGGATTCCCACAGAGCAGCTCATCCTTAAACCCAGCCAGCTTTGACTTTGGGGTGTGTTTGTTGTGGGTTTAACTCCCCATTCTGCAGCCTCCGGTGCTTGGAGGTGATGAGTTAACATCACCTTTCACATCAGGCTTTTGGAAATCCCAGATGCAGGGAGCTGAGAGCAGCTTTGGAAGTGACAAGTGGCTTTCCCAGAGCCTGGGAGTGGGGAGCCCAGCTGGGGTGGTTTTCCTGTTGGCCAGGAAACAAATCTCCCTGGGATGAGCCAGGGCAGGAGCTCCAGGGCGTGGGGGGAGAGCTCAGAGGAATTGGAGGCACCAGGTCCGGTGGGGAGGGTTTGGAATTGCAGTGGAATGTGGAATAAAATCAGGGAATGGGGCATTTCTGCCTGGTGCAGGACAATTTGGGGATGTTTTGGACAAGAGCCGGGCTCTCACAAGATTGTTCTGTAGCAGTGCAGAAGCCAGGGGGATCCTGGCTGACCTCAGCTGGATTCAGGATTTTACCCCGTTCCTCAGGGGATTTTAGCAGTGATCTTTGTAAAGGTGAGCCCAGGACTTGGAGGAGTTGAGGCTGGATTCCTCAGACATCCCAAAGATAAAACTCCCCTTTTTTGTGGGATCTGTCCCCCCACCTTTTCCCAGTTTTCCTGCTGGGACAGGCTGCTCCCTGGGGAGCCTGCAGGCTGCTGCTTGCAGCCTGAAATCCGTGGAAAAACGCCCATGGGTGGCTCCAGGACCTGCCCCACATCCCAGATTTTGGCTTTATCTGCGCTGGCATCGAGGCTTGGGGAAGCCTGGGCGTGTTGTGGCACTGCCAGGGGAGGACAGCACATTCCCAGCTGGGAATGCTCCCTGCTCTGGAGCTGATGGGCACCGAGCCAGCAGCAGGAAATCACTTCTGCCTGATGAGGAGTCACTTTTTAAATCAAAAATTGGAGTTTTTGTTGGATTTCCTTGGTCTCCCTGGGGGCTGTTGGATCAGTGTAAGAGTATCTAATGGAAATGAGTTTTTTGGAAGGTATCTCTGCTGGCTTTTCCTCTCAGTAGCCAATACCACTCCATTTTTTCCTTGGATTTTTTGTCAAGCACCATCCTGGGAGCTTTGGCCAAACACAGGAGCAGGTTCTGCCCAAATAATGGTTAAACAAGGAGATAACCTGCACTGACCCCATGTCTGAAATGAGAGCAGACAGTGTGCTCTGCCTGCTTCACTTCAAATACCCCTGGAATTTCTGCCATAAACCCAAACTGACTCTTGAGCCACTTTTTGAGGGGAAAAAAGGCACAGAAGCCAAATTTCCCTTTTGACTGGTGGTGTTTGGAACAGAGGGAATCAGAGAATCCCAGACTGGCTTGGGTGGGAAGGGGCCTTAAATCCCATCCCCTGCCATGGCAGGGACACCTCCCACTGTCCCAGTGTCCAGCCTGGGCTTGGGCACTGCCAGGGATCCAGGGGCAGCCCCAGCTGCTCTGGGCACCCTGTGCCAGGGCCTGCCCACCCTGCCAGGGAACAATTCCTGCCCCAAATCCCATCCAGCCCTGCCCTCTGCCACTGGCAGCCATTCCCTGGCTCCTGGGACTGCCTGGGATCTTGTCCCAGGGGTTGGATGTTGCTCATGCTGAGTGTCTGGGGTAGGACAGGGACTCCCAGACACTCCTCCCTGAGGGATCAGCAGCCTGGGTTACCTCAGGTCCCCCTGAGTGAGGACTTTGGAATGTGGGTCTGGTAAAATGTCCATGAAAACACTGCCAGCCTCTTGGGCTTGTCCTGTGCAGGATTTCCTACTCCCAGCTGGGGTTCTGTGGCTCTTCCACAGCATTTTGCCAGTGGCAAAGGGGAATTTGTTGGAAGCATTTTCCTTGTGGGGTGGTTCAGTGTTTGCCTCCGAGTTCCTGGGAGGGCCCCAGTGGGGTTTGGCTTCCTCTGGAGCACCTGGAGCTGCTGGAGAGAGCCCAGAGGAGGCCCCGGAGCTGCTCCAGGGCTGGAGCCCCTCTGCCATGGAGCCAGGCCGGGAGAGCTGGGGGTGCTCACCTGGAGAAGGATCCAGGGAGAGCTCAGAGCCCCTTGCAGGGCCCAAAGGGGCTCCAGGAGAGCTGGAGAGGGACTGGGGACAAGGACTGGTTTTCTGAAGCACTCAGGGCTGTGCAGAGCATGAGAACATGTGCAGAGATGAGTTGGTGGAATCCATAAATAATAAATGTAGGGCAAAACACTGGTTTGAAGTTTAATAGTTCAACAGGAGCATTGCTACAGAAAGGTTGGGCTGCTGCCACTGGCAGGGAGGATTAAATACAATTATTGTGTGTAGGAGGAGCTCATGGGGTGACTCTGTGCACATCCCTCTTACAGAGGTATGAAACCCATAAGTGACAGAATATTCCCCTTCCCTCATCCCAGCCCAGCCTGTTTGTAGCAGTTCTGGCTGTTTCCCTGAGATGAAATTGCAGAGAAGTTTCCCTGCTGTGCAGAGGGATGTTCACTGTTGAGGGGAGAGGTGTGGGCTGGATCCCTCTGGTGGTGAGGAACCTCAGAGCTCAGCTGGGAACACCAAAATGAGGCCTCAAAAGTGTCCTGAGCTTGGGGTTCCTCTGCAGTTCCTTGGGGCTCTGTGTGGGAGCACAGAGAGGATCCCAAAAGCACTGGCATTTGAACTCCAGGCCCCACAGGAACCTTTGATCAGGAGCTGCTGGTTCACTCCCTGAGGATGAGAAGGGCCCCAGTGCTGAGATCCTGGGGCTGCTGCCTGAAAGCCACACAAGGAAAGGCTGGAAAGGGATTTTGTTCCCAGCCAGGACTCACCATATCCCAGTCTGATGTTCCTGCAGCTCAGTGGTGGTAGACCTTTACTCCAAGCTGTTCATTAGTGCAGCTTCATTAGCTTCAGGGGGTTCTGAGAGCTTTGTGGTGTCCTCCAGACTGATCCCCATGCCCAGGTTTCTCGGGGGCCCTCAGACTCAGTGCTCCACCTGAACTCCATCTCTGGCTGTGCCCCCACTCCTGCTCTGGGACACCCAGCAGGAGCTCCAGGAGCCCAAGTGTGGCTCCTGGACTCCATCTCTGGCTGTGCCCCCATTCTGGGACACCCAGCAGGAGCCCCAGGAGCCCAAGTGTGGCTCCTGGACTCCATCTCTGGCTGTGCCCCCATTCTGGGACACCCAGCAGGAGCCCCAGGAGCCCAAGTGTGGCTCCTGAACTCCATCTCTGGCTGTGCCCCCATTCTGGGACACCCAGCAGGAGCCCCAGGAGCCCAGGTGTGGCTCCTGAACTCCATCTCTGGCTGTGCCCCCATTCTGGGACACCCAGCAGGAGCCCAAGTGTGGCTCCTGAACTCCATCTCTGGCTGTGCCCCCATTCTGGGACGCCCAGCAGGAGCCCCAGGAGCCCCCAGCCCCCGGTGTGCAGGCAGAGCTCCCCTCGGGGTGCTGCTGGGGCAGGCTCGGTGCAGAGTGGGGGATGCTGTGGGTGCCCTGGGGCTGTGGGGAGGGCTCCACACCGAGCTGCACTCTTGGGACAGCCCAGGCACGGCCCTGGGGCCAGGCAGCTCCCTGAAACCAGCGGGAGTTTGGGGTGCAGGGCTGCTGTGTGCCCTGGGAGCGGTGCTGAGGGGGAGAAGGAGCCAGCAGATCCCCATTCCTCAGTGTCCCCTCCTGGGGAGCATCCCCAGCGCCCACCTGGCTCCCACTGCCCGGGGAAGGTGGCTGGGAAGGTTGTGGAAGCAGGAATTCTGCAGGAGTGCCCGATCCTGGGGTGTGGTGGTGGAAGGGGGGGTTGGTGTGGATTGCTGACTCCTCTGTTGTTTTGCTGAAGTTGTTAAAGGGGTCTTTCTCTCCTTTTTTTGGGCTGCACTCCACCTGCAGAAGGTAAGACCAGACCCAGCGCTGCTGCTCGTTGCCAGCTCCTCTCCTAACGCCCCCTGCCATTCCCTAATCCCTGCTCCTGCCCCTCTGCCGGGAGTAACCCCGGAGTAACCCCGGAGTAACCCAACGCCGCGCTCCCTGTGCCTCCAGCTGGGAACCCCGGGGCTTGGGAGCTGCTTCCCGCCCGTGTCCCCGTCCCTGCTGCCTGTTTGGGGCTGGGTTTGCATGTGGGGTTTGTGCTGCATGGTGGGAACACCAACCCGGAGCTGCTTCCCCGTCCCCGCCGCGGCAGCCAGGAGCTCCTGGGACAGGCCCTGGCTCACGGGAGAGGGGGATGCTCCGAAGGAAACGGTGGGAAATGGGTGCCTGTGGCAGCTTGAGCCAGGCAGTGGGGTGGGAAATGGGGAATGCTGCATCTGGAGCTTCCCTTGGCACTGCTGGGCCTTCCCTGGGGCCCAGTGACCGAGCTGGGGACAGAGCTGGGGCTTTTCCCTGCCCAGCAGCTCCCTGTGCCTGCAGGATCCCAGGAGCTGCTGAGCAGGGAAAGCTGGAGCTGGACAACAAAGCCACCCTGGGAGAGAGAAATCCCCCTGGGATGAGCTGGGAGAGGGCTGGGGAGTCCAAATGCATCCCAGGGGCAGCCAGGAGGGAAGGGCTTGGTCCCACTTCCATTTGGGAATTGCAAAAGTCACCTTGGTCCCTGAGGCCTTGGGGCAGGGGAGGAGGGATTGCAGGGGGGAAGGGATGCTCCAGAGGGGAAGGGATGCTCCAGGGGGGAAGGGATGATCCAGAGGGGAAGGGATGATCCAGGGGGGAAGGGATGCTCCAGAGGGGAAGGGATGATCCAGAGGGGAAGGGATGATCCAGGGGGGAAGGGATGCTCCAGGGGGGGAAGGGATGCTCCAGAGGGGAAGGGATGCTCCAGAGGGGAAGGGATGCTCCAGAGGGGAAGGGATGATCCAGGGGGGAAGGGATGCTCCAGAGGGGAAGGGATGCTCCAGAGGGGAAGGGATGATCCAGGGGGATTGCAGGGGGGGAAGGGATGATCCAGGGGGGAAGGGATGATCCAGGGGGATTGCAGGGGGGGAAGGGATGCTCCAGGGGGGAAGGGATGATCCAGGGGGAAGGGATGATCCAGAGGGGAATGGATTATCCAGAGGGGAAGGGATGATCCAGGGGGGAAGGGATGATCCAGGGGGATTGCAGTGGGGAAGGGATGATCCAGGGGGGAAGGGATGATCCAGGGGGGAAGGGATGATCTGGGGGGGGAAGGGATGATCTGGGGGGGGAAGGGATGCTCCAGAGGGGAAGGGATGCTCCAGAGGGGAAGGGATGATCCAGGGGGGGAAGGGATGATCCAGGGGGGAAGGGATGATCCAGGGGGATTGCAGTGGGGAAGGGATCCTGCACCTCCTTCCTCCCCTTCCCCAGCAGCAGCAGACACTTCACCAAAACCTTCATTTTCCACCCAAACCCATTTTCCCTGCTCAGTCTGAGGAAGCTTTGAATTTAACGTGGAGTTTAAAATATCCTGTGGAAATGGCTGAAATTTGGTCTGTGTGGGTCAGACTGAGCTGTTGGGTATTTCAGGGACATCCTCAGCTGGGGACAGCAATTCCTTGTGCCTTGGCTTGGCCTCAGAGCTGCCTCTTCCCTGCAAAGACCTCCAAACCCAGGTTTAGCCCTTCCAGCAGCTGCAATAAATAAGGAATGTGCCTGTCCTGCCAGCACAGGGGCTGTCCCCTGCTGGAGATACCCTTGGGAGCAGTTTGCAACTCACTAGGGAAAGTGTGGATGTGGAAAATGGTCATTTTCAGAATAGAATAAATATCTACAAGTTATCAAAACCCCTTGTAAAAAAAAAAAAAAATACAATTTATGTGGAATTCATGGGGTTGTAAATTCCAGAAATCTCTTTTTTAGCTGGATTGGAGGGAAATCTTTGCTAATCCACCACTTTCTGTGGCAGGCAGCAGCAGCTTGATCCAAGCCCTGTCCAGCCTGGCCTTGGGCACTGCCAGGGATCCAGGGGCAGCCCCAGCTGCTCTGGGCACCCTGTGCCAGGGCCTGCCCACCCTGCCAGGAACAATTCCTGCCCCAAATCCCATCCAGCCCTGCCCTCTGCCACTGGCAGCCATTCCCTGGCTCCTGGCCCTCCAGCCCTTGTCCCCAGTCACTCTCCAGCTCTCCTGGAGCCCCTTTGGGCCCTGGAGGGGCTCTGAGCTCTCCCTGGATCCTTCTCCCCTCCAGGCTGACCCATTTTTTGGTTCCAGCTCACACCACTGGGTTGAGTCCAGCCTAACCCCTCTGGTCTCTGCCAGCTCCAAGCTCTGGCTTTGTCCCTCCTGGTTTTCCTCCAGTGCCCTGGGAGTGAGGATCAAGTCCTGGGGAACTGAAGTGGCCTGGAGCTCCCAAAGCCAGTGGATTATTGGGAGTTTCCCTGGGAGCAGGAGCTTGCCTGGGGCTGGGCTCCTGCAGAAGGAAAAGCCAGGGAGGCTCAGTGTGTGCTGGGAATGCCGTGGAATGCTGAGCCTGGAGAAGGCTGGCCAGTCACTGCTGGCTCTGCTGAGCTCTGCCAGCTGGGAATTCAGGCTTCCAGCCTGTCCCAGTCCCGACCTTCCCAGGATGGGAGCAGGGGAGAACAGCAGGATTGTCTGGATTTTCCAGAGATCCCTTTCACTGTCAGTGTCCCTGGCTCTGGGGAGTGATCATCCCCCTCCTTAGCCCAGAATCCAGCAGGGAATTCCCACCTGGAATAAAGCTGGGATAGCACAGGCTGGGAGTGCATAATGAAAATCCAGCTTCTGCTCACAGCAGAGCCCCAGCTCATGCCTGCACACCCCCAAAAAGCCAAATCCTGAGCAATATTTGCATGGAAAAGCAGCCGTGGGTGCCGGATATCCCGGATCCAGAGCAGTGTCCTCGCTGTCACGGACTGCAGCAGGAATCCTTGGCCAAAAGTGGCTTTTGGAAGCATTGGATGAGACACCAGTGATCCTGTGGAGGTGGGGGATGTTCCTGCCAGCTGTGTTCTGTCAGGAATTCATCCCGGTTTTACCAGGGAAGTGCTCCTGTGGGCAGGGCAGTGCCTGGAGAGGCAGCTCCATCCTGCTGGGATGGCTGAGCCCTTTGGGAAGGGCTCCTGTTCCTGGGCAGGACAAATCCCTGTCCTGGATGGTGCCTGGAGTCCCTTTCCAGTGGGATTTGGGATGGAACCAGGCCAGGCAGATCCAGGGAAATCTTCCTGCAGTCGTTTCCTGGCGTTCTGAGGCACAGAATGGTGAAATGCTGGAGGGGTTTGGCTGGGAAGGGACCTCAAAGCCCATCTCATCCCAGCCCTGACACCTCCCGTTATCCCAGGCTGCTCCCAGCCCCACCCTGATCCCATTCCTGGGGCTGTTCCTGCCTCTGGCTGAGCTCCTGCACCTCCTGCCAGGGCCCAGGGCTGATCCGTGCCCAGATCCCAGGCTGGAGAACATCCCAGGGCAGAAGCTCTGGCAGTAACTGAGGGTCCTGGGGGAGCAGAGCAGCTCCTGACCCTGCCCTGTTCCTGCTGAGCTCCAGGGGCTCTCCTGACCCTGCCCTGCTCCTGCTGGGCTCCAGGAGCTCCTGCTGAGCTCCAGGGGCTCTCCTGACCCTGCCCTGCTCCTGCTGAGCTCCAGGGGCTCTCCTGACCCTGCCCTGCTCCTGCTGAGCTCCAGGGGCTCTCCTGACCCTGCCCTGCTCCTGCTGAGCTCCAGGGGCTCTCCTGACCCTGCCTTGGTCCTGCTGAGCTCCAGGAGCTCTCCAGCAGCTCCTGCTGAGCTCCAGGGGCTCCAGCAGCTCCTGTCCTGCTCCTGCTGAGCTCCAGGAGCTCCTGCCCTGCTCCTGCTGAGCTCCAGGAGCTCTCTAGCAGCTCCTGACCCTGCCCTGCTCCTGCTGAGCTCCAGGAGCTCCTGCCCTGTTCCTGCTGAGCTCCAGGGGCTCTCCTGACCCTGCCCTGCTCCTGCTGAGCTCCAGGAGCTCCTGCCCTGCTCCTGCTGAGCTCCACGGGCTCTCCAGCAGCTCCTGACCCTGCCTTGGTCGTGCTGAGCTCCAGGAGCTCCTGCTGAGCTCCAGGGGCTCTCCTGACCCTGCCCTGCTCCTGCTGAGCTCCAGGGGCTCCTCCCCTGCTCCTGCTGAGCTCCAGCAGCTCCTGCCCTGTTCCTGCTGGGCTCCAGGGGCTCTCCCCAGGGATGGGTCCCGGTTTGGGAGCTGCCCCCAGGACTGGCACATTGGCAGTGCTGGAGTGAGGGTGGATTTGGGAGGGGTGGGAGGCAGTGAGGGGGAGCAGGGGGTGCAGGTGGAGCTGGGGCAGGCAGAAGCTCATCCCTTGCACCCTCTGCTTCTCCAGGGGCTGCTCCTGAGGGGGAATGGTGGGAATTGCAGTGTGTGTTCCCAGCAGATGGAGGAGATGACCTTCACAGGTCAAATCAGGAAAAAGGGCAATAAAATAACCAGGATCTGGTTCCTGGGGCTGGGCTTGGGCAGCTGCTGCATTCCAGGCAGAACACAGGGAGTGGGAGAAGGGAATCAGGGAATTGGGGCTGGGGGATTCTGAGCTCAAGGGCTGCAGTCCTCCCATCCCAGGAGAACCCGTATCCAGGGATAAACCTCATCCCAGCCCCCCGTGGGACTGAGGGTGAGCACAGAGCCAGGGCCGAGGGAAACACCCCGAGTTCCTTCCCAGGGTCAGGCAGGGCCAGCACGGCCCCAACACCATCATCAGCCCTGGGGCAGCAGCTGCCCTTGGTCCCCTCTCCTTCTGGGGCTGCTTTGGGAGGGGGGGATAAACTTGGGGCTCCTGTGTCCAGGCTGGGGCTCCTGTGTCCAGTTTGAGGCTCCTGTGTCCAGTTTGGGGTTCCTGTGTCCAGTCTGGGACTCCTGTGTCCAGTTTGGGGTTCCTGTGTCCAGTCTGGGGTTCCTGTGTCCAGTCTGGGACTCCTGTGTCCAGTCTGGGGCTCCTGTGTCCAGTTTGAGGCTCCTGTGTCCAGTTTGGGGTTCCTGTTTCCAGTTTGGGGCTCCTGTGTCCAGTTTGGGGTTCCTGTGTCCAGTCTGGGGTTCCTGTTTCCAGTCTGGGGTTCCTGTGTCCAGTCTGGGGTTCCTGTGTCCAGTTTGGAGGTTCCTGTGTCCAGTTTGGGGTTCCTGTTTCCAGTTTGGAGGTTCCTGTGTCCAGTTTGGAGGTTCCTGTGTCCAGTTTGGGGCTCCTGTGTCCAGTTTGGGGCTCCTGTGTCCAGTTTGGGGTTCCTGTGTCCAGTTTGAGGCTCCTGTGTCCAGTTTGGGGTTCCTGTTTCCAGTCTGGGGTTCCTGTGTCCAGTTTGGAGGTTCCTGTGTCCAGTTTGGAGGTTCCTGTGTCCAGTTTGGAGGTTCCTGTGTCCAGTTTGGGGTTCCTGTGTCCAGTTTGGAGGTTCCTGTGTCCAGTCTGGGGTTCCTGTGTCCAGTTTGGGGTTCCTGTGTCCAGTTTGGGACTCCTGTGTCCAGTTTGGGGTTCCTGTGTCCAGTCTGGGGTTCCTGTGTCCAGTCTGGGGTTCCTGTGTCCAGTCTGGGGTTCCTGTGTCCGTGGAGATCAGGTCAGCTCAGCTGGAGCTGCTGGTGGCACAGCTCTGGTGGCCCTGCAGCAGCTGCCCCTCTGCTGTGCCCCTGCAGCTGCTGGGGGCACTGGTCAGACTGGTCAGGGAGGTCAGGCTGGTCAGAGAGGTCAGACTGGTCAGGGAGGTCAGGCTGGTCAGAGATCAGGCTGGTCAGAGAGGTCAGAGAGGTCAGGCTGGTCAGAGAGGTCAGGCTGGTCAGACTGTCCAGAGATCAGACTGGTCAGAGAGGTCAGGCTGGTCAGAGATCAGGCTGGTCAGAGAGGTCAGGCTGGTCAGAGAGGTCAGGCTGGTCAGAGAGGTCAGGCTGGTCAGGCTGGTCAGTGGAGCTGCCCCCTGCAGCAGGGCAGGGCTGGCTGGAACAGGCTGTGGCTCCTCAGGGAGCTCTCAGGGGACAGGGCGAGCTCTCCCCACACCAGACCCATTCCCTGTGGGCTTGGGTGGGATTTGGTGGCTGATTTTAAGCACAGACATTTTCTGCTGAGCTGTGCCAGGCTGGGGCAGTGCCAGGAAAACAAACAAAACCCAGGAGAAGCTGTTAAATCAGTTGTGTAGGAGCAGTGGAGGTGGCAGAGGTGGAAAGCTTTAGTAGAGATGGTCCTGCCTGGGCTCCATTCCTGGGGGAGCTTCCAGAGTGTGGCTCTGGGTCCTGTCAGGGCACTGCTGGGGATGTGGGCACAGCTCTGGGTCCTGTCAGGGCACTGCTGGGGATGTGTGCACAGCTCTGGGTCCTGTCAGGGCACTGCTGGGGATGTGGGCACAGCTCAGGGCCTGGGCAGGGCTCTCCTCCCCACCCTGGGGCTTCCCGGGAATGGGAGGGATTCCGTGTGATCCCTGCTGTTCCCAGGCTGGGAGGGACTGTGGGGCATCAAATCATCAAATCCCACAGGGGTTTGGGTTGGGAGGGACCCCAGAGCCCCTCCAGTGTCACCCCTGCCATGGCAGGGACACCTCCCACTGTCCCAGTGTCCAGCCTGGCCTTGGGCACTGCCAGGGATCCAGGGGCAGCCCCAGCTGCTCTGGGCACCCTGTGCCAGGGCCTGCCCACCCTGCCAGGGAACAATTCCTGCCCCAAATCCCATCCAGCCCTGCCCTCTGCCACTGGCAGCCATTCCCTGGCTCCTGGCCCTCCAGCCCTTGTCCCCAGTCCCTCTCCAGCTCTCCTGGAGCCCCTTTGGGCCCTGCAAGGGGCTCTGAGCTCCCCCAGAGCCTCCTTTTCTCCAGGCTGAGCCCCTTTCCCAGCTCCCTCAGCCTCTCCTGGGGCTCCAGCCCCTTCCCAGCTCCGTTCCCTGCCCTGGACACGCTCCAGCCCCTCCAGGGCTCTCCTGGCAGGAGGGGCCCAGAGCTGCCCCCAGCACTGGAGGTGCCCCAGCAGTGCCAGCACAGGGGACAGACACTGCCCTGGCCCTGCTGCCACCCCAGAGCTGGCACAGCCCAGGGCCAGTGGCCTCTTGCCCACCTGGGCTTTGGGAGGGGAGGAATTCCTGCCCAGGGCTGTGCTGGTGCCGGTGTCACTCCCAGCAGGGTGGCAGAGGCTCCTCCTGTCCCTGCCTGGGGACACAGCACCTGCCCGGCCTCGCTCCTGTCTGCAGCAGAGGGGCTTAAAAACCAAACAAGAACCCCTCCAACACTGGTGAAAAGATGGATCTGTCCCCACTCCTGGCTGGGATGGGAGAGCTGCCCCCTTCCCAGGGGGAATTGCACAATTGATTTCCATTTGTTGCCCCACAGGCCTCAGCCCAGCACAACACGGGTTTTTTGGGAAAAAAACCTCCACACAACTTTGAATCCTTCTGGAGCCCAAACTGACCCCAAACCTGCTCTGGGGCTCACCCACAGCCTGCAAGCTCTGGGGCTGCTTTGATATTTATCAGAGCATTCTTGGCCAGCCAGGGCGTCCTCGTTTGCTTTTTCCTGGGATTCCAGGGGCTGCTTTCCCTGGTGCTCTCCATGGCAGCTGCAGGTGGAGCTCCCCTCGGGCTCAGGAGCTCTGGAGCCCTGGCTGTGGGCTGGGGAGGCTGGGCTGGCTGTCACAGCGTGTCTCTGCAGTGGGATGTCCCCTGGGGCTCTGGAGGTGACTCTGGAGGTGACTCTGGAGCCCTGGCTGTGCTGTGGGGTGGCTGGGCTGGCTCTCACAGCGTGTCTCTGCAGTGGGACATCCCCCCTGGGGCTCAGGAGGTGACTCTGGAGGTGACTCTGGAGCCCTGGCTGTGGGCTGGGGTGGCTGGGCAGGCTCTCACAGCGTGTCTCTGCAGTGGGATGTCCCTGGGGCTCAGGAGGTGGCTCAGGAGGTGACTCTGGAGCCCTGGCTGTGCTGTGGGGAGGGTGGGCTGGCTGTCACAGCGTGTCTCTGCAGTGGGATGTCCCCTGGGGCTCAGGAGGTGACTCTGGAGGTGGCT
Source organism: Cyanistes caeruleus (assembly GCF_971803275.1). Taxonomy (NCBI): domain Eukaryota; kingdom Metazoa; phylum Chordata; class Aves; order Passeriformes; family Paridae; genus Cyanistes; species Cyanistes caeruleus. Next base: position 739,304 of record NC_141702.1, on the reverse strand, counting down.
CTGGAGCCCTGGCTGTGCTGTGGGGTGGCTGGGCTGGCTCTCACAGCGTGTCTCTGCAGCGGGACATCCCCCCTGGCCTGCCTGAATGCCATGCTGCACACCAACTCCCGTGGTGAGGAGGGCATCTTCTACAAGGTCCCGGGCCGCATGGGCGTCTACACCCTCAAGGTGAGTGCCAAAAAAAGCCTTGGGTCGGGATCCCAGAGTCCCTGAGGGCAGAAAAGCCCAGTGGGATTGTCCAGTCCGAGCTGTGCCTGATCCCCTCCTTGTCCCCAGCCCTTCCTTGGGCATCTCCAGGGGTGGGGACTCCAAACCTCCCCTTCCAGACCCACCCTTTCCATGGAGAAATTGCTCCTGGTGTCCAGATGATCCAGGATAATCCCAAAAGGGGGCAGTTCCTCGCTGGCACCATAAAGGATCCCTCCCTCCTCGCCTGTGAAGGTGCAGCTGCAGATGCTCCCCGTTACCCACAGGGCAGTTTGTTGATGGCAATTACTGTCCCAGAAGTGAAAGTCATTAAAATGTTAATGAAACTCCAGCTCTTAAAGGGTAATTTCACTGCTCTCAGCTTGTGTCTAGAGATGGAAAGTCACCTTGTCCTCAGTGTCAGCCACAGAGGGAATAATGGGGAATTGTCTGATTGGCATCATTACAATTAAGCTGTGTTTTAATTACTGGAGGGGAGCTGGCTCACACCATTCCTGATTTGGTGTGGATTTGTCTCTGGAGCCCATCCAGTGGCACCCCTGCCATGGCAGGGACACCTCCCACTGTCCCAGGGATCCAGGGGCAGCCCCAGCTGCTCTGGGCACCCTGTGCCAGGGCCTGCCCACCCTGCCAGGGAACAATTCCTGCCCCAAATCCCATCCAGCCCTGCCCTCTTGCCACTGGCAGCCATTCCCTGGCTCCTGGCCCTCCATTCCTTGTGCTGGAGTTGGTCAGGGATGGGGAACTCGGGGAAGGGCAGCTGAGGAGTCACAGGGAGGTGACAATGGGGACAGAGTTCAGGACGTGTCACCCACGCTCGGCGTTTCCAGGGACTCCCCGAGGGCTGTGGGGCACTGACAGGGCCACAGTCGGTGCTGGGTGACCAAACCCCGGCCGAGTTTGGGGGTTTTGTCTCTGTGGTGACGCTGCTGTGGCTCTGTGGTGTCCCCTGGCAGAAGGACGTCCCGGACGGGCTGAAGGAGCTGTCGGGCTCTGAGGAGAGCAGCGATGGCCACTCGGACTCGCAGAGCTCGGAGCACAGCAGCTCCAGCAGCGACGGCTGCGCCAAGGACCGCAGGAAGAGCAGGTGGAAAAGGAAAGGTGAGTTCCCCTCTGGGGAGAGGAGCTTGCAGCTGCTCCCTGCGCGGGAAGGGCTCGCTGGGGATCGTTCTGCACATCCCAGAGCGACCCCAGCTGAGCTGGGGAGTGCAGGGAAGGGGACAGGGACCTCTGGCACTGCCCAGGAGCTGCCAGGCTGCTCCTGCCAGCCTTTCCCTGCCATGTCCTGCATCCTGCAGGGGAGCTGCTGCCTCTGGAGGGTTTGAGCCCGAGCTGGCTCCTCTCCCTCATGAGCCAGGCAATATTTGGATATTGAATCCTGGCAGTGTTCACCCTTCAGTCCACTCCTTCCTGCCTCCTTCTCCCCTCACTCAGGCACAGAATTCCTTGGCTAAATTCCATTATTTTAAGAGTATTTCCAGTGCCCTGGGACTGCTGGGTGGGGCAGAGGGGTCCCAGAGCTGTCCCAGAGCTGTCCCAGAGCTGCCAAACCCTGCCCAGGGGGGTCACCCGGGCCAGCCCCACCCAGAGCTGCCCTGCAGCCACACCAAACTGTGTTATGTGGAGTTGTAAGCACTGAAAGCACCAGGAAGGTACAAAATGGGGGAAAAAAAAACCCTTAGAAATTAAACTTGACACCAAATCCATCCTTTGACAGGAAAGCTTCAGACTGGATGAAATATTCTTATTTTTAACAAATTCTCTCGAAATATTTGGTCAATAAGGGGGATTCTGGCTGCTTCTCCTACATCTCCAATGTTCCAATATTAGGTAAAAGCTTGTGAGGGAATTTATGTATATTTTAGAGAGATCTTTATGTAGAAATACATGTAGAGATTTGAGATATACATTTTATATTGCACATTACCAAAGGGCTGGAAAGGAAGGAGGAACCCAGGTGAGAAAGAATGGAGATGGTCTCTCCATCCTCCCCTGAAGCAGCTGCCAGAAGTACCCAGAACAAGACAATGTGAAAGTAGAAATATAAAAAAGGGGGGTTGCTCCTCTCTGAGCTCTGCTTCTGATGGTTTTTCCTGGACTGGCATTTAGGCTTTTGGCACAAAGTCCTGTTTTTTGGGGGTTAATGCTCTGAAGGGGGTGAGCACCCAGTGATGGATGAGTTAGACATGGTGGGGAAGCAGAGGAGGAGCTGTGGTCACTGGGGTTCCTCTCCCTTCTGAGCGTGGTTCCTGTGTGAGCAGCTCTGCAGGCTGGATGAACATCCCACATCCACTCACTCCAAGGAATTCCCAGCTGGCCCTGGCCTTCTCCTCCAGATCCCTCTCAGAATTCCATGGAGAACAATGTGTGGAACAAAGCAGGGCTGGCTGCTCTGGGCCAGGGATTCCTGGAGCTGCAGCTCCCTCCCTCCCCTGGGAGTTTGTCTCCTGTGTTTCTTCTCCTGAGCAGCCCTTCCAGAGCCAGGGGACAGCATTCCATGTGGATTTACCCTCCCAGGCACTGACCTCCCCCATCCCCTCGGGGGGGTTTGAGAGCAGCCCTGCAGAGGCTGGGAATGGTCATCAGTGTCCAGCTCCTGCCAGGAGAGCCCTGGAGGGGCTGGAGCGTGTCCAGGGCAGGGAACGGAGCTGGGAAGGGGCTGGAGCCCCAGGAGAGGCTGAGGGAGCTGGGAAAGGGGCTCAGCCTGGAGAAAAGGAGGCTCCGGGGGCACCTTGTGGCTCTGCACAAGTCCCTGCCAGGAGGGGACAGCCAGGAGGGCTCGGGCTCTGCTCCCAGGGAACAGGGACAGGACAAGGGGAAATGGCCTCAGGCTGGGCCAGGGCAGGCTCAGCTTGGCCAGCAGCAGGAATTTCTGCCTGGAAAGGGAGCTCAGGCCTTGGCAGGGGCTGCCCAGGGAGCTGCTGCAGTCTCATCCCTGGAGGTGTGCAGGGAATTCCTGGATGTGGCACTCAGAGTTCTGGGCTGGGGACAAGGTGGGGATCAGGCACAGCTGGGGCTCCATGGGCTGGGAGGGATTTTCCAACATCAGGAGTTCTGGGATTTTGTGAAGTTCAATGTGTGCCTGAAGCATTTTTAAATTCAGATGGCTATGAATGACCTTCTTCAGGCACCCAGTGACACTTTGGGGTCATTTTCAGCAAGTGCAGCCCCCAGGGCTCTGTACTGGAGCAGCTGTGCTTGGAGCAGGGTCCTGGCGTGGGCACAGAGCTGTGCTGGCAGTGCCCAAGGCCAGCCTGGACAGGGCTTGGAGCCACCTGGGACCATGGAAGGTGTCCCTGGCCATGGCTGAGGGTGGCACTGGGTGGGTTTTAAGGCCCCTCCATCTCAAACCAGCACAAGTTTGTAAAGGTCTGTAAAATCTGCAGGGAAGATTTTGTTTTGGTTTCACTATTTCATTTCCTTTATCCATCTGGAAGAGTTCTTTCCATTTCCTCCAGCAAACACTGCAGCTTCACGATCTTGCTCCATACAAAAATCAACATTCAGTGTCCAGGAAGTTGCCAGGAAGAGCAGAATTGAAGCAGAAAATGGGCTCAGCTCCATCCCAGCCATGGTTCATCACCCTGTGCTGCAGTCAGGGGTGAGGGAAGTGGAAATGAGAGGAAAGTCTCTCTATTTGGCATCTGTAAAAAGTCAGGTACCTGGGAGCCCCTGGCAGTGCCCATCCCAACTTCCATCCTGGCTTTGGGGCACCAGGAGAGGCAGGGCTGGTGCTGACAGAGATGCTCAGGGTTCCCCTCAGCCTTTTCTTGCTGCTTTTATTTTCTCTCGCTCCGTTTGTTCACTGGTTTTAACCAGCAGGGCGCTCCATTCCAGTGAGGAGGATCCCTGGAGCATCAGCCCTGCCTGGAGTGCAGCTCTCCTCCAGGGCCACCTCCAGGCACATGGAACACACCAAAACCTCCTTCCTCATGAGCAAAATCCTGAATCTGGGGGTTGAAGCGGAGAACATCCCAAAGGCAGCCTGGGCTGTGAGCGTGGGGCAGCAGCATCCCCCAGCCTTTGGGACCTGGCCCATCCCGAGGGTTGGTGGGAAGCAGTGCTCAGACAGGGCACAGCTGTTTGTTCCTGCTCTGGGGAGCAGGGTCAGGCTGTGAGAGGAGGGGATGGGGGCTGGAGGCAGAGTGGGGCAGGCAGGAGCTGCCCCGAGCCCTCCGTGGCAGGAGGGCTGCGCTCATCCCCAATAAAACAGGAAGCGTGTCCGGATAACATCGGCAGCCACTTCCTTATATGAGCAAAAACAAAGTGCTCTGGCAGCACAAAGCAACTCCTGGATTTTGGGAGGGAGAACGGAGCCCTGGGAGCCTCTGCAGAGCCACATGGGCCCCGAGAGGGGCCGGGAGCAGCGGGAACGCTCAGGGAGCGGCTCCGGGCCGTGCCCCGTGCAGGTAAGGGCAGAGCTGGGGCACAGCTCCCCTGGCACGGCCTTTTGGGGCCTCCCTGTGCCCATTGGGGTGAGACTGACCCCGTGCCTTGGCTCTGGAGGTGGAGCAGCTCCAGCTCCTCACCAAACTGTGCTGGTGGAGCCAGCCCAGAGCACCACAGGGTGGAGATGGGGAACAATCCCTGCATGGAAAAGCTGCCCAAAGCCTGGCACAGCTGCCCAGGGCAGGGATGGAGTGCCCATCCCTGCAGGAATGTGGAACCCTGTGGATGTGGCACTGGGGACAGGGCTCAGTGCTGGCCTGGGCACTGCTGGGGATGGTTGGGCTCTTCCAACCCAAACAATTCCATGATTCTCAAAGGGTGCTGGGGGGACTCGTGGCGTTCTGGGGTGTTTTAAGCCATCCTGGAGGTTGAAGTGTGCAGAAGCCTCCTTCACCTGGCTCCAGGGCTGTGTGGGAGCAGCTGCAGGAGGTTTGTGCTGGTGATGAAGCACAGCTGCAGTCATGGGGCTCATCCAGCAGAACGAGTTTCCATGTTAAATAAAAAGGAAAGGGAAAAAAGAGGTTGTAAAGCCAACCTTCAGGGAAAAGGGAAAAATGAGCTAGGGCAGATTATGGATAATCCTTCTCCATTAGCCAGTGATCAGCTTGGCTTGAGTCTTTGTACAACTGAGGAGTCCCTCCTGGCTCCCAGAGTTCTGTTTGGCCAGCTGGGTGGTCAAAGTCTCTGTATTTGGCATCTGTAAAAAGTCAGGTACCGAAAACAGACTGGAAGGTTTGGGCAAGGTTAAAATGGATCCGAGCAAGAGCTCCTGGGGCAGAGAAGTGAAGCACCTGCAGTGGTTAAAGGCTGCTCTGTGCTGCCAGTGCCCTGTGCTTGGCAAAGCAGGAATAAGGGATAAAACACCCTCCTGAACTGGAGATTTTTGCATTATCCTTTGGCACAGAGGAAGCCCTGGGAGCCAGGGAAGTGCCAGGTCACGGCTGGAGGGTGGCAGCTGCTTTACTGGAGCAGCTTCGTGTCCTCTGAGGGCCAGGCCCTGCCCAGAGCAGCTGCCAGCAACAGGAGGTGAAAATGATTCTGGTTTGGTTCTGGCACTTTGTTTCTTCCTGCTGAAGACTGGGTAGAAATATCAGCATTTCTAAATGCAGGAATTCCTGCACAATTCCTTCAGGGGAAGCTTCCTGAGGATCCCCTGGTGCAATCCACCCAGGATCTGCACTCACAGGAACGGCTTCATCCTCTGCTTTTGGATCAGTGGAGCTTCTCTTCAGCCCATGGAGTCCAACCTGTTCCTGATCCCCACCCTGTCCCCAGCCCAGAGCTCTGAGTGCCACATCCAGGAATTCCCTGCACACCTCCAGGGATGAGACTGCAGCAGCTCCCTGGGCAGCCCCTGCCAAGGCCTGAGCTCCCTTTCCAGGCAGAAATTCCTGCTGCTGGCCAAGCTGAGCCTGCCCTGGCCCAGCCTGAGGCCATTTCCCCTTGTCCTGTCCCCTGTTCCCTGGCAGCATAGCCCAAGCCCTCCCAGGTATTTTGGGTCACTCAGGGAAAATCCTGCAACCCCCACCCATGGCTCTGAGGACTCCTCATGTCCCACACTCTGCATTTCTCTGTGTATTTATATAATGTAGTTTATACATCAAACTTCTACTTTAAATAACTGCTTAGCAGGAAATTCAGTCAAATTCAGAGCACTTATGACACTCAAGTCCCATCAGAGACACGATTTGCATGGAGCTGGTGTCACCACTGGTGTGTGACGTGTTGGTGGCAGCTCAGTGTGACACAAGCTCTGCCAGCTGCCCAAACACTCCTGCTCCAAAGGAACAGCTAGCAAAGGTGGCAGGTTCTGTCCCAAACCCCAGCCAGTGGTACAGCTCAGCACAAGGCACAGGGAATTGGCCAAGAGGCCACTGGCCCTGGGCTGTGCCAGCTCTGGGGTGGCAGCAGGGCCAGGGCAGTACCTGTCCCCTGTGCTGGCACTGCTGGGGCACCTCCAGTGCTGGGGGCAGCTCTGGGCCCCTCCTGACACGAGAGCCCTGGAGGGGCTGGAGCGTGTCCAGGGCAGGGAACGGAGCTGGGAAGGGGCTGGAGCCCCAGGAGAGGCTGAGGGAGCTGGGAAAGGGGCTCAGCCTGGAGAAAAGGAGGCTCCGGGGGCACCTTGTGGCTCTGCACAAGTCCCTGCCAGGAGGGGACAGCCAGGAGGGCTCGGGCTCTGCTCCCAGGGCACAGGGACAGGACAAGGGGAAATGGCCTCAGGCTGGGCCAGGGCAGGCTCAGCTTGGCCAGCAGCAGGAATTTCTGCCTGGAAAGGGAGCTCAGGCCTTGGCAGGGGCTGCCCAGGGAGCTGCTGCAGTCTCATCCCTGGAGGTGTGCAGGGAATTCCTGGATGTGGCACTCAGAGCTCTGGGCTGGGGACAAGGTGGGGATCAGGCACAGCTGGGGCTCCATGGGCTGGGAGGGCTTTTCCAGCCTCAGGGATCCTGGGATTTCTGGCATTTCTGGCTGCTCCAAGCAGCCTCAGGAGCAGCAGAGTCCTGACCTGCAGTGACACTCCCAGCCCAGACACCTTCCCCTCTGAGGGACTCTGAGCAACACCTAACCCAGTTTTTATTCTAACTTCTTCCTCTGGTTCTCCTCCCACTCTGTGCCTCCAGGTGATGTCATTCCCTGAGATCCCTGATGCTCTGAGCAGCTCTCCTAGGGAGCTGCACTTTTCACTTGGGCTTCTTGGCAAGGCTTTCCTTCCAGACAGATTTGTCTGTGTTCCCATCACTTGTGGGAAATGAAATCTTCTGAAGTGGAGAGCAGGAATTAATGTTCCAAACACCTCTGCCCTTACTGACAGCCTTGGGACAGTCCCTGTGCCCTCAGGATTTGGCATCTCCAGGACAGGAGTTCAGAGAGTTTTGGGGTGGTTTGGGTTGGGAGGGGCCTGAAGCCCCTCCAGTGTCACCCCTGCCATGGCAGGGACACCTCCCACTGTCCCAGTGTCCAGCCTGGCCTTGGGCACTGCCAGGGATCAGCTGAGACTAAATTCAGGTTTTTCTTTGCCACTGAGGGACCAGTTTGGAGCTGCCACTGTCAAAGCCCGTCCAAGGGAGCTGTTCCAGCTCTTCCTCCCCCAGTTGGGAATTAACTCTTCCTGATCCTCTCAGGAACAGCAAGGTCTGCACGTGGAATTGGCTGCCAGCAGCGATTCCTGCTCACAGCCCAGACTGATTTCCATGGATCTGAGGCATCTGGGAAGCCCCAGAGCTGTCCCCTGGAGCTGGACATGACACAGCCAAAGAGCCCCAAACAGTCAGAGTCCAGTCCTGGCCATGCCCATGGCAGTGTCCAGCTCTGGGAAAGCACAGCTGGGAACAGCCCAAACCCACCCCTTCCCCTCTGCTCTCTGCAGTGGCTGCTGAGAGGAGCCAGGAGCTGGAAGTGGAGCTGGCCAGGAGAGGAAGGGCTCTCAGAGCTGGGCTCCAGGCACTCCCACCCCCATGGGTGTTCCAGGCACTCCCACCCCCATGGATGTGTCCAGGCACTCCCACCCCCATGGGTGTTCCAGGCACTCCCACCCCCATGGATGTGCTGCTGGGGAACCAAGGGGAAGTCTCTGTGTGCCCTGGGGCTGCCACCAGCACTGCTGGGACAGGGACAGAGCAGAGGGACAGGCAGGGACACACAGCCCTGCCCTCCCTCCGCTCTGAGCCAGCAGCACCAATGTCACCTGGCTGTGGGAATATCAGGGATTGGGAAAGTCCCAGAGCCATCAGCCCCCAACACCTTCCCTGAGCACCTGCAGGAGCTGGGATTCCTCTGCAGGTCAGGAGAGGGGAGGATTAACTATTAACTCATTCTTTAACTATTAGCTAATTTTTCAGCTAATGAATAATTCATTGGACATTGACTCATTCTTCCCTGAGAGAGAAGGGAGGCCCTGCCCAGAGCAGCTGGGGCTGCCCCTGGATCCCTGGCAGTGCCCAAGGACACTGGGGCAGTGGGAGGTGTCCCTGCCATGGCAGGGGTGCCACTGGAGGGGTTTTAAGGTCTCTTCCATCCCAAACCATTCCAGGATTCTGTGATTAACCAGAGACTATTTTATTTTATTTCCGTGCTCCTCAAAGTGTGTTTTAATGACTTCCCTCCAAGTTTTTCATGTCACACATCTGGATCCCATTAGCTGTTTAAAATTAGGATATTTTAAGCTCATGACTGCGCAGTTGAGGGGGGATTTTATATTTTTAGCTCAGCTTGATTTTATTTTGAGCCCAAATGAGTAAAGTGCAGCTTTTCCATCTGGAGCTGCAGAGGTCAAGCAGATGAACCCATGGCCATGAACACAGCCCTGGAGCAGCTCAGGACAGGCTGTCCCTGGATCCCTGGCAGTGCCCAAGGCCAGGCTGGACACTGGGACAGTGGGAGGTGTCCCTGCCGTGGCAGGGGTGACACTGCCAGCCCATTCCAGGGCTCTGTGGTTCCAATGATCTGATGATTTGCAGGAGGGGCTGACCCCAGGTCCATCTCTCAGCACAGGAGACACCCAGGAGATGCAGGATCTGCAGGAGCACAGTGTGAGCACTGCAGCTCAGTCACAGCCTGCCAGGATCCACAGACCCAGCGTGGGCACAGCTCTGCTCTTCCTCTGCCTCTGGACTCACCCCAGGGATTTTTATTTTCCCCCAAATCCCAGCTGGCCCAGCCTGAGGCCATTCCCTGTCACCCTGTCCCTGTTCCTGGGAGCAGATCTGACCTCCCCAGGTCCGAGGCATCCCTGGATCCATCCTGGGTTTGCTCCTTGCAGCAGCTCCCTGCAGGAATTATCCACTCATCATCCTCCTGAGTGAACTCTCAGGAAATGGATCCTGCTGCTGCCCCTCCTGCCCGGATTCTTCATCTCTGCACTGGGGAGAATTGTGTGAGCAGTGCTTTTGGGTTTGCACATCTGTCCTGGAAAGGGCTCTGAGGTCTCTCTTTGCCAGCATCTTTGTTTTTAAACAATAGCCAAACAGTTTTTAGCAGCCTTTTGTTGAAATTCTAGGGAACTGTGAGGGAACTCTTTTAACAGCAGATTTTCTTTTCTCTTTATTCAATGTCCAGAGAATCCCAGGGAGTTTGGGACCTGCTTTACCTCTCCAGGTGCTGCTCAGACCCTGAACTTTTCCAGCATTTTATTGACCTTCACTTCCCCCCAGAGCAGGAGCCAGATCTGGTTTAGAAACCTTCCCTTCCAAGCAGGGACACAGCCTTTGGGGCCCTCAAAGTGGTGATCCTGTGCTCTGGCACCTTTTCCATGGGCAGGGAATGAGCCATTTCTGCCCCAGACTGTGTCATTTGGCATTTCAGGGGCTGGAATCGCCTCCTCTGTGCTGTGTGTGCCCCCAGATCCTGCTGTTCCCAGGATGTGTTCTCCAGGCACACCGGAGAGCTTTGGGGCTTGGAATTCCTTCTTATCCCGTGTGTTTCACTGGGATGCTGCATTATTCTGGGGAGGTTCCCCTCTCCTTGGGCACTGAGAGGATCCTGCTGGCTGCAGTTAATGAGGAGCTGCCTCCTTATCTCCTGGCTCCTTCCCTGCCTTGTGCTGCTGTGCTGGGAGCTGATTGCTCAGGAAGTGGTTTTTTATTTTTAATAATTGCCATATGTGGGACTCTTGGTTGTGCAGGGCCACCCCACCACCAGACCTTCCTCATTTGGTTCCCCTGATCCCATGGGGGTTTTGTCACCTCCTGAACTCCTGGCCTGAGACATTCAGGAATTTGCTGACTTCTCTGAATTTTCTCTTTGAGAGAGAGCACCAGGGAGAGCCCAGAGCCCCTCTGGGGTCCAAAGGGGCTCCAGGAGAGCTGGAGAGGGACTGGGGACAAGGGCTGGAGGGCCAGGAGCCAGGGAATGGCTGCCAGTGGCAGAGGGCAGGGCTGGATGGGATTTGGGGCAGGAATTGTTCCCTGGCAGGGTGGGCAGGCCCTGGCACAGGGTGCCCAGAGCAGCTGGGGCTGCCCCTGGATCCCTGGCAGTGCCCAAGGCCAGGCTAGACACTGGGACAGTGGGAGGTGACCCCAGATCCCGAGATTTAGGGTGTCCTGTCCCAAGCAGGTTCATTCAAGCGACTCAAGCTGCTGCTGGTGAATTCCCATCCCCAATTAGCTGTTGGTAGTGAGGCTGTCAAAGATGAAATCACCTGGAGCTGGAGGCTGTGCTCCAGGGACTCTGTCTGGCTTGGACTGGACTCGTTCCACGTCTCACCCGCTGGGAATACACTTTAATTTCCTGGGATATCCTGTGTGCGCCCGTGTTTCCTTTGGCAGAGGAGCCAGTGGCGGTGCTCTCCTCTTGCTGTGCCCCTTGTGCACATTCCCGGTGTGGATTTGGAGCTGCTCCAGGCTCTGGGATTGCAGAGGGACAGAGCCAGGCACAGCCCCGGCTGCAGGGCGGCCCTGGAGCCTTTCCTGCCTCTGCAGGGGGAGAGGAGAGGAGAGGAGAGGAGAGGAGAGGAGAGGAGAGGAGAGGAGAGGAGAGGAGAGGAGAGGAGAGGAGAGGAGAGGAGAGGAGAGGAGAGGAGGGGAGGGGAGGGGAGGGGAGGGGAGGGGAGGGGAGGGGAGGGGAGGGGAGGGGAGGGGAGGGGAGGGGAGGGGACAGGGGCCAGGGGCCAGGGGCCAGGGGCCAGGGGCCAGGCTGGGAACAGCTCCTGGCACAGGAGGGAATCTCCACACCTGCTGGAGCTGCTGCTCCCAGGAGGCTCCTGAGCTGCTCTGACATGGCATGGGCAAGCTGGCATCCTGTGCCTATATTTATATCTATATATGTTTTTATATGTCTGTATTATATATCTATATATATTATATATATATAGATATCTATAGTTAGATTTTAGATTTATATAAATTGATAGATGTATAGAAATATATATTAAATATATATAAAGATATAAAAATATATATATTCCTAACTATATCTATATATATTTATTATATATTATATACAATATATTAATTATTATATATACTATGTAATGTAATATAATATATATTAGGTAATATATATTATATAATAAATATTTCATATTATACATTATACATTATGTATATTAATATATAATGTATTATATATAATATATAATATAATATGCATGGTATTATATATTATAATTTATATTATATCATATTATATTATATCTTTAATACATATTTCACATATATTATACATTATACATTATGTATAATAATATATAAAGTAAAATATATAATATGTAATATTCATGGTATTATATATAATAATTTATTATTGTATTATATATTATATTATATTATATTATATTATATTATATTATATTATATTATATTATATTATATTATATTATATTTATAATATGTATTATGAAAATAATACTGTATATTATTTTCATTAATTTATAGCATTATCTATTATTTATATATTGTTATTTATATATTTATTATATTTCTATTCATATTTATTTTATATTTATTTCATTTTCTATTTTATTTTAATTGAATTTCTATTCCATTTCCATCTGTGCTGTGTTCCTGTCGAGGTTTGCCCTGTGTTAATTTGATTTTCCCGTGTGCTCTCTGCAGTTTCGTCCCGCCTGGCGCCGGCAGCCCCCGCCCAGCCCGGCTGCCCCTCGCCATCCATCCCTGCCAAGGGCCTCTCCTCCTCTCAGAAACACAGCAAGAAGGCTCTCAAACAGGTCAGTGAATTCTCCTGCCTTTCTCAGTCTCCTTTGGATTCCTTTGGGATCCTCCCTCATGGGGAGCCCTGCCTCTCTCAGTTCTTTAGGTTTGAAGAAAACTCCTGAGCTCGTTAGAATCTTGTTTCTCATGTTTGTTAGAAGGTGATCACAAACCTGGCAGGTCTCTCCAGACTGACTGCACAATTTAAATCACTGCAATCTGGTACATTTCTTTCTTCTGATGGTACAAACAAGGCCTTGTGCCTCACTTCATGTTTGATAGCACAAAATAGCTCTGAACAACTCTTTCTGTCTCTCTTCTTAGAAAGCTTTTGACCTTTGAACAAGAGGTCAGTTCAATTTTGCCGTGTTTCCATCTCACTGGACACTCCTCCAAGCTCTGGGGGGAGGGGATGCATAGGAACTATTTAATAAAAGGAAAACCCTAACTCCGCTCTTTTATCTTTATACCTATTTTTACCCAATTAACAATAGACACGTATATTATTTTTCTTAATGACCCAATGACCCATCACCTCTGTGCTGCACTGCGGCATTTTCTGACCAATCACTCACTATCACCCAAAAACCTCCAGGAGAAGAAGATGAAGAAAGAAGAAGGGACAAGAGACAACGCCCTAAATCCTCAATCTTGTCTCCTGTTCTTTAAACTAACTTTTTCACCCAATGACTTAAGAAAACTTTCTAATCTACACACTCACACTTTTAGCTTTTTCTATCTAACTTTAACAGTTGTTTTCATGTATCACCATGAAAACATGCTCGTGAATTTCATGTTATATGAAATTCAGTGTTCTTCTGGATCTTAGAACTAAGTATCAGAAACAAGGGCACACACTCTGTGTTTGACTCCAACACCAGCGTTTGAATGGAATGGAATCCCAGGATGCAATCCCAGGGTGGAATCCCAGGGTGGAATCCCAGGAGAGAATCCCAGGGTGGAATCCCAGGATGCAATCCCAGGGTGGAATCCCAGGGTGGAATCCCAGGAGAGAATCCCAGGATGCAATCCCAGGGTGGAATCCCAGGATGGAATCCCAGGGTGGAATCCCAGGATGGAATCCCAGGATGGAATCCCTGGATGGAATCCCAGGATGGAATCCCAGGATGCAATCCCAGGGTGGAATCCCAGGGTGGAATCCCAGGATGCAATCCCAGGATGGAATCCCTGGATGCAATCCCAGGATGGAATCCCAGGATGGAATCCCAGGATGCAATCCCAGGATGCAATCCCTGGATGCAATCCCAGGATGCAATCCCAGGATGCAATCCCTGGATGCAATCCCAGGATGGAATCCCAGGATGGAATCCCAGGATGGAATCCCAGGATGGGATCCCAGGGTGGAATCCCAGGATGGAATCCCAGGATGGAATCCCAGGATGGAATCCCAGGATGCAATCCCAGGATGCAATCCCTGGATGCAATCCCAGGATGCAATCCCTGGATGGAATCCCAGGATGCAATCCCAGGATGGAATCCCAGGATGGGATCCCTGGATGGAATCCCAGGGTGGAATCCCAGGATGGAATCCCAGGATGCAATCCCAGGATGCAATCCCTGGATGGAATCCCAGGATGGAATCCCAGGATGCAATCCCTGGATGGAATCCCAGGATGGGATCCCTGGATGGAATCCCAGGGTGGAATCCCAGGATGCAATCCCAGGATGTGATCCCAGGATGCAATCCCAGGATGCAATCCCTGGATGGAATCCCAGGATGGAATCCCAGAGCTCCTGGGGCTGATGGCAGCAGTGTGCTCTTCAGTTCTTTCCTTCTGCCCCAAAAACCATCTGCACTTCCAGAGTGTTTCTTTTACAGGAAGGCTGTGAAAGAAAATCTGTGAAAATCACTGTGAAAGTCATTTCTCATCCCCAGTTCTCTGATGAGATCCCGTAGCTTCCTGCATTCCCGGGAAATGGGATTGGGAAATTCACTCTTTGGGGGAAAACGCACTGAAACTGCTCCTCTGGTGGGCAGCAGTTCCCTCCCAGGGAATTCCATGGCTGCTGCATGTCCACATGCAGGGAAGGGGAAGGGAAGAGCAGGAATTCCATGGGCAGGGTCTGGAGGAGGAGAGCAGGAATTCCATGGGCAGGGTCTGGAGGAGGAGAGCAGGAATTCCATGGGCAAGGTCTGGAGGAGGAGAACAGGAATTCCATGGGCAGGGTCTGGAGAAGGAAGAAGGAGAGCAGGAATTCCATGGAGAAGGAAGAACAGGAATTCCATGGAGAAGGAAGAAGAACAGGAATTCCATGGAGAGGGAAGAAGAACAGGAATTCCATGGAGAAGGAAGAAGAACAGGAATTCCATGGAGAAGGAAGGACAGGAATTCCATGGAGAAGGAAGAAGAACAGGAATTCCAGGGAGAAGGAGGAAGAACAGGAATTCCATGGAGAAGGAAGAAGAACAGGAATTCCATGGAGAAGGAGGAAGAAGAACAAGAATTCCATGGAGAAGGAAGAACAGGAATTCCATGGAGAAGGAAGAGCAGGAATTCCATGGAGAAGGAAGGAGAACAGGAATTCCATGGAGAAGGAGGAAGGAGAACAGGAGGAAGGAGAACAGGAATTCCATGGTGAAGGAGGAAGGAGAACAGGAATTCCATGGAGAAGGAGGAAGGAGAACAGGAATTCCATGGAGAAGGAAGGAGAGCAGGAATTCCATGGAGAAGGAAGGAGAGCAGGAATTCCATGGAGAAGGAGGAAGGAGAACAGGAATTCCATGGAGAAGGGAGAGCAGGAATTCCATGGAGAAGGAAGGAGAGCAGGAATTCCATGGAGAAGGAGGAAGAACAGGAATTCCATGGAGAAGGAGGAAGGAGAACAGGAATTCCATGGAGAAGGAAGAAGAACAGGAATTCCATGGAGAAGGAAGGACAGGAATTCCATGGAGAAGGAAGGAGAACACTGTCTCTCCCCTGTCCCGGGTTCTGTGAGCAGGAGTGACTTTTCCATGCCTGCAGTGGATCCTGTTCCCTGTGTGCCCAGCAGGGAGTGGAGCTGTCTGTGCCTCAGCTTTGCTCCTCCTGCCGAGGAATTCCAGCTGAATTATTCCCGAGTGTGGAGTTCCCCTGGCTGCTCTGCTCAGGCTCCCGGGATCCTTGGGAAGGAATTGCTGGATCAGGGCTGGATTTCCTCCCTGGGAGAGGGAAGGTGTGGGAGGAATCATGGATCAGGTACAGTGGGATCACGGGGTGCTCTCCCAGCCCAGCCTGATTCCCTGACACTCGGGATGGGGAAGGGATCTGCAGGGAGGGAGCAGTCGCTGGTTCTGGGCTGTTCCTGAGGGGAGCAGAAGGGAAGGGAAGGATGAACGGGAGCTGAGCTGGTGCCAAGGGAGGTGCCAGCTCCTGGGAATTTTCTGTTCCCTGGGGCTGATTCCCCACCAGGAGCTCGGTGTGTGCTGGGGCTGGCACTGCAGCCAGGCTTTCCTCTGAACTTCCCAGCTCCCACTTCCATCTGGATCCCCAGAAAATTGCTTCCCACTAATTGAGCAGGATATTAATTATCTCTGCATTCCCCAGCCCTCGTTAATCCTGGCTGGCAAACATTCCCCAGCATCCCCACAGGCTCTTCCCTTGCCAGGGGGATCAGGCTGCTCCAGGTGCCCAGGGAAGCCCCAGCCAGGCTGGATGGGGCTTGGAGCAGCCTGGGACAGTGGGAGGTGTCCCTGCCATGGCAGGAACTTATAAAAAGTAGCTAAAAAGAGGAAATTGGGATGGTGGGAAGGAGAGACAGGGCTGGAAAACTCCACACTGTGAGTGAAAGGGGAATTAAAGGAACTCCCATGGCCTTAATCCTGTCTGTGCCCTGGATTATTGCTGGGGGCTGCTTGGGCTCAGCCCTCCCCTCTCCAGGAATGACAACATTCCCTGAGGGAAGAGGGAGTGGATTCCTGAGGGAGAATCCACCTGCTGCTGGGCTGGGAGTGTGGATGGGGCTCTTCCAGAAACCAGGACTTGGTTCAGCCTGGGCAGTGCAGCTGGGCAGGGCCTGTGCCATGCCCACCTCCCCTGCATTCCTTAAATCCTCTGGAGAAATCCTGACCTGGAGGTTTGCAGGGTCAGAACTGAATTGGCTCATCCTGCTGGAGGTTCCACAATTCCCAGATGGTTTGTTTTGGAAAAGCCCTCAGAGCCCATGGAGTCCAACCCTTGCCAGCACTGCCAAGTCCCACTGGCCACATCCCCAAGTGCCACATCCACAGGGATTCTGAATCCTGAGGATTTCACGTCCCTTTGGTGCTGAGGGGGTCAGAACACAAGTTAAAGCTCAGGTTCCTCCCCCTGGGAACAGCCCAGCAGTGGATCAGGACACGAGAGTTGTGTCCCCTCCATCCTTGGAGCTTTCCAGACCTGAGGGAGGCCCTGGCTGAGCAGGACTTGGAGACTCCCGAGGTTCTCTCCCACCAGAATTATTCTGTGTCTGTCACAGATCCATGGAATGGTTTTGGTGGGATGGGAGCTGAAAGCTCATCCCATTCCAGGGACTCCTCCCGCTGTCCCAGCTGCTCCAGCCCCATCAGCCTGGCCTTGGGCACTGCCAGGGATCCAGGGGCAGCCCCAGCTGCTCTGGGCACCCTGTGCCAGGGCCTGCCCACCCTGCCAGGGAACAATTCCTGCCCCAAATCCCATCCAGCCCTGCCCTCTGCCACTGGCAGCCATTCCCTGGCTCCTGGCCCTCCAGCCCTTGTCCCCAGTCCCTCCCCAGCTCTCCTGGAGCTCCTCCAGGTCCTGGGAGGTCACAGTTAGGTCACCCCAGAGCCTTCACTTCTTCAGGCTGGACAATCCCAGTTTTCTCAGCCTTTTCCCAGAGGAGAGTGCTCCATCCCCCTGTTGTGACAGGACTCGGTATAATTTCGATTCAAAGAACCCCCAGATGTTTTTAACAGAGATCAGGATGACACTGAATTTAAAGATCCATCCAAGGAGCTTCCTCCTCACCTCCAGGAGCTGAGGGGACACAGGGAGCACAGCTGGAATTGTGTTCCCTCAGGCAGGAAAAGCCTGAGGTGGCAGAGTGGCATTCAGCTGGGCACAGCAGGCAGTGCCAGCACCTCCCTGGTGCTCTCTGCTCCCTGGGCTTCACCAGCAGCCTCTGAAAGCCTTTCCTGACCTTGCTGCTGCATTTTGCTGATTCTGTGGCTGCCAGAGCTCTTTCTATCTCTCTCCTTAGAAAGCTTTTGACCTCAATAACAAGAGGTCAGTTCAATTTTGCCGTGTTTCCATCTCGCTGAACACTTCTCCAAGCTCTGGGGGAAGGGGATGCATAGGAACTGTTCATTTAAAGGAAAACAGGATCCAAAGGGGGTCCCTTGGATATCCCAGTCTGTCAGTCTGCCTTGCACTCTGACTTTCAGCTGGGCTATGCCTTCCCCAGGAGCAGCTCCTGCACCTTCCTCCACGGATTCATTCCCTCTCCCAGTTCTGGCTGCATTATTATTGCTGTCCTTGCTGTTATTGTTATCATTAATATTATTAATATTATTATTTAGGGCAGGGATGATCCCTAGTTAACAGTGCCCCTCCTTTGTGTCCATGCAGCACAAGACACCCTGTTACTCCTGTTCTGAAATCCCATGGGATCCTTCATCTGTTGCCATTTTTCTGCCGTTGAGGTCAGCTGGGTTTGGATTTTGGTTTTTGCAAACACAACCTTTGGTTTGCAGCTCCACTGAACCCTCCAGTGGGAGCCCCTGGTGCTGCTTTGAGTCTTTCCTGAACCAAAGGTTTTAGTTTTGTTCTGTTCAGCGTTCAGATCTTTGTTACTCTGCTGGTCCCAGCCCTTCCCTGGCGGGCCCTGGGGCGCTGCTCCCTCCAGGAGAAGGGATGAGCTCCAGGGCGCCGCTTTCACCTCACAGCTCCGTGTGCAGTCACTTCTGGAGCCAGCTCCAGCCCCAGGATCCTTTCCCTGCTCCTCTCAGAGACCCTGTCCCTGAGGCAGCACAGGAGGGGATGCCCAGGATGCTGCAGGGAGCTGGAGCTGCTCCAGCAGGGGATTGGTTCGGTCGCGGTGGCGTTCCCGAGCCGGGGCCGTGTCCGCAGGCTCTGGGGGGCTGATCCCGGTGCTCCTGTCCCCACAGGCCCTGAAGCAGCAGCAGCAGAAGCAGCAGCAGCAGCAGCAGCAGCAGTGCCGGGCAGGAATGGCTCCGGGAATGGGGCCGGGAATGGCGCTGCCCTCCAGCCAGCACGTCCTGCTCAAGGCCAAGGGCGCCGCGCCCGGGAAGTCGGGTACGTGAGGACAGGAGTGGGATCTGATCCTGGGACAGGGCTGGGAAACCTCCTGCCTGCAGCTTCCCTGGGGCTCTGCCTCAGGGCTTGGCTCTGGTAGGGATGCACCAGCTCAGGACAGAGCTGGGACACACCTCAGGGGCATCTGGGATAGATCTGACCGTGCCTTTGGCTGGAAAAGCTGCTCCCAGTGCTCAGTGACTTTCCCAGTCACCTGCACCCCATGCAGGAACCTTCTCCTGGTGTTTCTGTGTGGGGGTTTCTCCTGGTGTTTATGTGTGGGGGTTTCTCCGGGTTATTCCTGTTTGGGGTTCTCCTGGTGTTTATGTTTAGTGATTTCTCCTGGTGTTTATGTTTAGTGATTTCTCCTGATGTTTATGTTTAGTGATTTCTCCTGCTATCTATGTTTTCCAATGTGGCTCCTCATCCTGCAGGGTGGGTTCCATGCCCTGTTCTGATCTGGAAGATCCCTGAGGGGTTTCCAGAATTTGTCAGAAATCAGTGAGGTCACTGCTGTGCTCTGGCTGCTGCAGCAGGGCAGGAGCTCCCCTGCCAGCACCAGATTTTCCATGGTATCCCAAATTCTTGGTGGTTATTTCCAGCCAGTTTTCCCTGATCTCATTCCAGAGTAACTGAGTGCCTTGCCAAGGTGCAGGTTCTGAGCCACAGAACCATCAAATTCCAAAGTGCTTGGGTGGGAAGGGACCCCAGAGCCCCTCCAGTGCCACCCCTGCCATGGCAGGGACACCTCCCCCTGTCTAGGCTGCTCCCAGCCCTGATCCAGATCCCAACAAAACTGCATCTCCAGTCCCAAATCCCAAGGGTTTTTCAGCCATCGAGCTCTCCAGTAAAGCCTGGTGCTGTGGGTAATTCATTAATATTAATTATTGACCCCATCCCAGTCCCAAAACGCCTTCCCTTGCAAGCTGTCAGTCCTTCAGCTGAGGAGCTGTGCTGGGAGCAGGGACAGCTGCCTGTGGAGTCAGGAATTCTGCATCTGCCTCTGGTTATTCCCTGCCAAAGCAGCGGGCACGGGAGCTGGGACTCGGGCAGTCCCTGCTGCCCAGTTCCCTGGCACCTGCTGAATTCTGGCTTGGCTCAGTGTCCCAGACAATCCCTGGCAGGGCTCAGCATCCCCCCCTCAGTCCCTGCAGGCAGTTGGGATGTGGAGCAGGGCCAGCTTGTGCCAGGGAAATTCCCGGTGTTCCCATTCCCGGGGTCAGCATTTCAAACATCTGCATTGGCACATCTGGGGAGAACTGTGGGAATGCCCCACGGAAATTCACAGCAGGATTTTCCAGGAGCCTTGAGAAGCTGGGAGTGCCTGGGAGCTGTCCTGGCCCCCAGCCTGTCCTGGGGCAGGATCTGGGATTCATTCCCGGTGAATTCCCTCCTCCCTGCAGTGAGCAGAGACCAGCAGGTCTTGCCATGGAACCCCAGCCTCAGGATGCTTTCCTTAGGCTCAGGCCAGGATCTTTTCCTGCTTCCAGGTGGGATCAGCGAGTTCAGGAGCCCCTCAGGCTGTAAATCCCTCCCTGCCAAGCCTGGAAGGCTCCTCGTGGCTGTGTTTCTCCAGGAAATCCCTTTCCCCATCCCTGAGCTGCTGCACAGGGACAGCTCCCAGCAGGGGCAGCTGCAGGTGTGGGCAGAGAGCAGGAAATGAAATGGGCATGGGGAGGGAACAACGTTTAGTGGAAAGCAAAGGCACAGATTCCACAATTTCAGGGATTGATTCAGAGCTGGAACAGCTTGTGTGAGGAAGGGAAGGGAGGGAGGGGAGCCAGGACGGGAGACTGAGCGCTGGGAAGAGGAGGAGGAATTCCCCAGGGTGGGCAAGGACAAAAGCTGCAGTAGAGGGAGAAGTTCAGCAAGGACATGAGAGGTGTGGAGAGATTTCCCTGTCAGGAGCTCTGCCAGGAGCTCTGTCAGCCCTGGAAGTGTTCATGGGACCATGCCTGGGCCGGATTAGGTGGGAAATAAATGGGGATTAACTGGGAAATGGATGTGCCTGTCCATGCCTTTGTTTTGGGATGCCCTGCTGGCTCCAAGGGATGTCCCACATTCAGCTGCTGGGCAGGAGGCACTCCAGGAGCACAGGAATGTCTGTCCTGGAATTGCTGGAGCTGCAGGGGTGGCTCTGGGTGTGGGAGACCCTCCATTCCCTGCAGGGATATCCTGGTGCAGGATCCCTCTGTGCATGCCCGTGTTGCAGTGTCTCCCTCTCCTGCAGGCTGGGAAGGGAAGCAGGATGGACATTCCAGCAGCCCCCCAAACTCCACGTCCAGCTCCTCGCCCTCGGTGAAGCTGGAGAACTCCCTGCCAGGGCTGGGCAAGAAACCCTTCCCGAGATCCGACAGGCTCCACGCACGTAAGAGATGGATTTCCCTGCTTTCCCAGGGTTTGGCTGCTCCAGTGCCAGGACAGAAGCCTAAAACAGCAAAAATGGAGTGAAGTGTGCTAATTCCATTGCTGAGGGACCCTGGAAGGTGCTGCCAGCCTGCTGGGAATTGGGATAAATAATTCATAGTGCCATGTTCAGATCAGCCCTTCCCAGGCCTCGTCAGCTGGGCCTCTCCTGGGGATTCCCAGCTCTTGGAGAGCACAAAAGGACCTGCATTATTTATGGGTTTTTAATGTACTTACACGCTCCAATAACATGAAAAAGGAAAAGAAGTTCCTCCCTGGATCTCTGTCCCTCAGACCCCGCTGGATTTGGCTCCCAGGCTTTGCTGGAGCTGGGGCTTGCTCAGCCCTCCCGACCTTCCTGGTTCCTTTTACGTTCTCCAAGGGTGGGATTGACCATGGTGAATTTAAGGATATTCTTACAAAGTCCTGGAATGTCCTGGGGGGGAAGAAACCCACGAGGATCATGGAATCCAGCTCCTGGTGCTGGCCAGGATACCCCAGCAATCCCAGCCTGGCATCCCAGAGTGTCCAAAGGCTCCTGGGGCTCTGGCAGCCTCGGGGCTGGGGCCATTCCCTGGGGAGCCTGGGAACCTCTGGGGAAGAACCTTTCCTGAGATCCAGGTGCTCCCTCCTTCTGAGGTGTCTATCCCAGACTGTCAGTGTGGAAAACAGGCACTTCCAGAGGGCAGGAATCTCCAAAAGAAACCCCCAGCAACAAACTCACCTTAGCTGGAGACCTAAAGCAGCAAATTGCCGTGGCCAGCGGGGGTTGTAGGAAGGCTCCTGCGAGCCCTCCTTGGCAGGGTGGCGAGGGAGGGGGCTGGGTGGGGAGGGGGTGCCCTGTGCCCGGGCCTGGTGGGCTCCCTGGTGCAGCAGCAGGAGCTCAGGGCTCGCTCTGAGCCCAGGGAGTGAGCGGGGTGTGCTCCCCGCAGGGCAGCTGAAGAGAGCGCGCTGCGCCGACATCGACGTGGAGACCCCGGACTCCATCCTGGTGAACACCAACCTGCGGGCTCTGATCAACAAACACACCTTCTCCCTGCTGCCTGCCGAGTGCCAGCAGCGCCTGCTGCTGCTGCTGCCCGACGTCGACCGACAGGTGAGCGCTGCAGGGCCCCCGCGAGCCCGGCGAGAGAGAACCCAGCCCTGGGGGAGCTCCTCGTGGCCTTCCAGGACCTGAAGGGAGACAAGGGCCTGAGGGACAGGAGCCAGGGAATGGTTCCCTCTGCCAGATGGGATTTGGGGCAGGAATTGTTCCTTGGCAGGGTGGGCAGGCCCTGGCACAGGGTGCCCAGAGCAGCTGGGGCTGCCCCTGGATCCCTGGCAGTGCCCAAGGCCAGGCTGGGCTGGGCTGGGAGCAGCCTGGGATGGTGGGAGTGTTCCCAAATCCTCCAGAACTGGAGAAATAACCCCCCAGCACTGTGTTTTAGTGTCACCCACCGAGGCATTGCTTTGTTCTGGTCAGTTGTGTGATCAAATGTCAGCCCCACTGAGCAGGGTACAAACAGGGCCCAGCAGAGCCAGGCTGGGGCTGCTGTGTTGGTCCTGGGTGAGCCCAGGCTGTGCTCCAGCTGGGCCTGGGGACACCGGCCCCGCAGCAGTGGCCTGGGGCTGGGGCTGGGGCTGGGGCCAGCAGTGGCCAGGGGCTGTGACCAGGGGCTGTGACCAGGGGCTGTGGCCAGCAGGTGACCAGAGGCTGTGGCCAGCAGGTGAGCAGGGGCTGTGGCCAGCAGGTGACCAGGGGCTGTGACCAGGGGCTGTGACCAGGGGCTGTGGCCAGCAGGTGAGCAGGGGCTGTGGCCAGCAGGTGAGCAGGGGCTGTGGCCAGCAGGTGACCAGGGGCTGTGTCTCTCACAGGTCGGGGCCGACGGGCTGATGAGGCTCAGCAGCTCCGCGCTCAACAACGAGTTCTTCACCTCGGCTGCCCAGGGCTGGAAGGAGAGGCTGTCGGAAGGTAAAGGCTCCCCACGTGTCCCCACGGCCGGGGAGCGCCTGGGGAAGCCTGGGGGATGTTCCTGGAGGAGCTGGAGCTCTGCAGGGCCTCACTGCAGGCACGGGAGCCCAGAACCGGGGGGCTCCAGGCTGGAGGGGGCTGCAGGAGGAGTTCTGTGTTGAAATGACAAAGCAAATCTCTGGAAGAGATGAGGAAAGAAGGAAAAATGTGTTTCAAATCTCCTGAACTGGCAGCAGAGCTGGGGCATTCTGGAGTTTTGGCACCTAAACACAGACACTGCTGAGGGGACAGAGAAGGGAAATTCTGTTCCAGGGCAGAGCACGGTGTCACCAGCACAGGGTGCTCAGTCCTTTGAGCCATCCCTTGGGATGTTTAGGTGGGATATTGGGGGAAAATTCTTCCCTGTCAGGGTGGTGAGGCCCTTACAAGTCTGGCCAGGCTGTTCCCTCTCCTCCTGTCCCTGTTCCCTGGGAGCAGAGCCCGAGCCCTCCTGGCTGTCCCCTCCTGGCAGGGACTTGTGCAGAGCCACAAGGTGCCCCCGGAGCCTCCTTTTCTCCAGGCTGAGCCCCTTTCCCAGCTCCCTCAGCCTCTCCTGGGGCTCCAGCCCCTTCCCAGCTCCGTTCCCAGCCCTGGACACGCTCCAGCCCTTCCCAGCTCCGTTCCCTTGGCTGCCCCATCCCACTGGAGCAGCCCCTGGGGCTCAGCTCGGGGCTGAGGGCAGGTGCAGCATCCAGAGCTCCTGGGACACCCAGCTGGGCCTGTGCCCCGTTACCCAGCCCTTTCCTGGCTCAAATCCCTTTTGCATCCCACAGGAGAGTTCACCCCGGAAATGCAGCTCCGGATCCGGCAAGAAATCGAGAAGGAAAAGAAGGTGGAGCTGTGGAAGGAGCACTTCTTTGAGAGCTACTACGGGCAGAGGTGAGAGCTCAGCTGCCTTCTGGGCTTCTCCATCCATGAACACTGGGTTTCATCAGCCCTGGAAGCTGAAGGTTCCTGGCTTCAGCTGGTTCCAGGAAACGGGGAAATGCCAGCGGGATCCAGGTCGGGTGTGAGGTGTTTGCCTCACCCTCCATCCAGTGCAGTGTGTCCAGGGCTTCCACACCTCTTCCCCCTCCTTGCTTGGAGCCACCCCCTGGATTCTCCTGGAGCTGGGGCTCTGGAGCTGCGTGTCCCACCTCAGGGTCAGGACCTGCCTTCCCACATCTCCAATCCCACAGCACCTGGGTAAACCCCCAGATCTGCAAAGCTTTTATTCTGTGCCTCCTCCTGCTTCAGGATTTCCCCATCCTTTGGGGTTTCTGTGTGAGTTACTGAGACACCTGGACAGGAGCACACACGTGTAAATAACTGAACAGGAATTTCTAATCCTGTGCTGTGCCAGCTTTGGAGTAACTTTTCCCAGACATCGCTCTGGGAATTAGATTCCATGTTCCTCTTGAAGAGGTGGTGGGAGCCCTGGCAGTGTCCCTCCCTGCCAGTGTCACCGTGTGAGCCGGGGCTGTCCCGTGCTGCAGAGGGGCTCTGGGGCTCACACAGGAGATCCTCACTGCTGGCCAAACCCTTTGGAAACCCTTGGAAAACCGGTGTCTGGAAAAGGCCTGCAGCTACCCAGTGTTCCACGTATTGCATTTAGCTGGTTTTAATCTCTGACGCTGCTTTCTGTTTCCTGGGGGAGGATTATCGGCAGGGAAGGTTCTCAGAATCGGGTGTGTGAGACGTTTATTTGGGGAGTTTATCTAGAGACTCCTGCCTCCGTTTCCCTCGCCGGGACGGTTTAGCAGGGATGTTTTCCAAAGCAAAGCCTCTGTTTTCCTTGGCAGTTCCGGGCTGAGCCCCGAGGAGTCGGAGCGGCTGACGGAGGCAGAGCCCGCCCGGCCCCGCAGCCCCCCGGGCCCGCAGCGGGAGCAGGGCTGGTCCCCGGCGGAGCCCGCAGCGCGGCCGGGCCCCGGGGCAGGAGCTGGAACAGGAGCAGCGCAGGAGGGAGGAGAGGTCCCGCAGCCCAAGGCAGCCGGAGCATCCCCGGAGCGACGGGCGGCCAGAGCCGGGGAGCGCTGCGCGCCCGGCCGGGACGGAGCCCGAGGGGACACCCTGCCCGAGCCTCCCCGCGGAGCCACCGGCCACGGGACACACGAGCAGGGGAAACCCGGGGAGGGGAAGGAGGCTCCGGGGACCCCCGGCAAACCAAAGAGCCCCGAGGCGGCCGAAGCAGCCAAGCCACAAAGCCCCGCGGCAGCCCCGGACGCGAAGGGCCCCGGGAGCGAGGCCATGGAGGTCGGTGCGGAGCCCCACAAGAGGAAATCGGAGAGCGGGGACGGAGCTCCGGGCTCCCCGGAGAAGAAGCCCCGCGTGGCCGAGCCCTGCCAGCAGCAGCAGGAGGCCTTTCGGAAGCAGCCCTTTCCCGGCACGGTGCCGCGGGTGCCCCCGCTCAAGGTGAGCAGGGCGGGGACACAGCCACGGCCACCGAACCCCAGGGGTTGGGTCAGAAGGGTCCCCAGAGCCCGTCCCGTGGGACAGGGAGAGCTGCAGGGCTCTGCAGGGCTGGGGGGACACAGGTGCAGCGGCACAGCAGGGCAGAGGAGCAGATGGCAGCACTGCAGCCCTGACACTGCTGAGAGCCCCTGGCAGCGCTGCAGGCCTCGGGAGCAGACACTGCTGAGCCCGGGGAAGGGAAGGGAAGGGAAAGGGAAAGGGAAAGGGAAAGGGAAAGGGAAAGGGAAAGGGAAAGGGAAGGGAAGGGAAGGGAAGGGAAGGGAAGGGAAGGGAAGGGAAGGGAAGGGAAGGGAAGGGAAGGGAAGGGAAGGGAAGGGAAGGGAAGGGAAGGGAAGGGAAGGGAAGGGAAGGGAAGGGAAGGGAAGGGAAGGGAAGGGAAGGGAAGGGAAGGGGAAGGGGAAGGGGAAGGGGAAGGGGAAGGGGAGGGGAAGGGGAAGGGGAAGGGGAGGGAAAGGGAAAGGGGAACTGGGCCCTGCTGGGATGGGCAGGGGGAGGCAGCAGGACAGAAACAATCCAGGCTTTGCAGGAATGTTTGAGAGCCAGGTCAGGACCAGGCAGCTGCTGCTGCACCTGCTGCTCTGGGGCCTTAGACAGAAGCTTAATTCCTGTATGTCCCAGGAATTCTGCTCCCCTGCTCATATCCTTTTGTACTAAAAGGCTGCGAACTCCAGACTTTAAAAGCAGCTCATCATTGTCACCGTGTTAATAAGAACAGCACGAAGGCAGGAGAGCATCAGTGAAATTGTCAGTGACACAGAACTGGGGAAATTGTCCATAAAAGGGGTGTGGAATACCAGGAGGGAGGGCTGGCCTGCCAGGGCAGTAAAGGTGGGATTTAATTTAACAGCAGAGTGAGTTGCAGGTGATGGTGAAGAGTTTCCCCACCAAACCAGGAAAAAATGGGGACAGACATGTCCCCAAGATGTGTCATTCCCCAAAAATGAAGCGCTGAAGTGGTTGAGCAGAGTTCAGTGGGATCCAGTGAGGATTTTATGGATACAGAAAATAAATGTAACCTCCAATCAACTCCTTGAGATGTCTGCAGGGAAACAGGGCAGCAGCAGGCTCAGTGCAGGGCTCAGAACTTATGTTGGGAAGAGCAAACATGGGGAAAGTCAGCTGGAACATTGGGGGAAATGTTTTAGAAGGAAAGAGTAAATTATCAGCATTTTGTCTCCAGCTCAGTGGATCACTATGGCTTTGTACAAAGGCACTGAGGAGACAAATGATGGGTGAGCAGGGGGGAGGAGCAAGGCTGAGTCCAGCAGGGTGGTGA
This sequence comes from Cyanistes caeruleus, assembly GCF_971803275.1. Taxonomy (NCBI): domain Eukaryota; kingdom Metazoa; phylum Chordata; class Aves; order Passeriformes; family Paridae; genus Cyanistes; species Cyanistes caeruleus. Next base: position 712,631 of record NC_141702.1, on the reverse strand, counting down.
CACCTTTCAAAGGACAGAAATCACAGCTGAATCATGTGAAACAGAGGAACAGGGGCTGACAGGGCTGGGGGCTGGATCAGCCCTTCAGGGAGGGAGCCTGGGGGCTCTGGGGTGATGGTGTCAGTGGGTCTCACTGTGAGGGATGAGCTCCACAGGGTTTGTACCACCCTAAAACCGCCCGGGAGGCGGCCGAGGGTCTCAAGGCAGGGACAGGAGGGGTTTCTGCAGGGGAATTTCTAATCCCCAGCCACAAGCAGCTCTCCAAGTGGAAGCTGCAAACACTCCCAGCTGTGGGTGGAGCGTTCTCCGTGTCTCAGCTGCGCTTTTCTCCTGCTCTGTTGCAGATTCCCGTGTCCAGAATCTCCCCGATGCCATTTCCTGCGGGCCAGGTCTCTCCCAGGGCACGCTTCCCCCTGTCCCTCAGCAGTCCGGGCAGGACAGGGGCCAGGACCTTGGCCGACATCAAGGCAAGAGCGCAGCAGGCCAAGGCTCAGAGGGCAGCGGCCGCCGCCGCCGCCGCCTCGGCCGGGGGAGCCGTGCCGGGGCCCGGCCCGGGCGGGGGGAGACCCCCGGGCAGGGGGGGAGACCCCGGCGGAGCCCCCCAAAGCACAACTGGAGCAAACGCACTGGAACTGGCAGGAACTGGAAGCGGGGGAGGTTCGAGAAGGTTTCTTCCCCATTGCCCGGGGCCCCGTGCCCAGGTGGAGAGGCAGGCGGAGCCGGGAGCTGCTCGCCATCCTCCTGGAGCACAGCTACAGCCAGGGCCCCGGGCGGCAGCCCCGGCGCTAGGGACGGCCACGGGGGGCACGGGGGGCACGGGGGGCACGGCCTCCGGCAGCGGAACCCCGGGAGGCACCGGCTGTGACCCCTCCAAAAGCCAATCTCCTTCCCCGCTGCTGTCCCCGCTGCCAGCCACGGGCCCCGGAGCCGTGCCCGTCCCACCGAGCAGCAGCTCCTCAGCAGCACCCAGCCTTAAACCTGCTCCCACCGGGGCCCTGCCCAGAGCCAGCTCCAGCATTCCTGCCAACAACCCTTTGGTCACCCAGCTGCTCCAGGGCAAGAGCGTCCCTCTGGAGCAGATCCTGCCCAAGCCGCTCACCAAAGCAGAAATGAGAAGTGTCCCGGTGGCTCCTCAGGAAGAGAAGGGGGCAGCAGCCCCCGGTGCAGCGGGGAACGGCGCCGAGGCGGGGGACAGAGCGTCGAGTTTGCCCCCGCAGCAGCTCGGGAAGATCTTCTGCCAGAACAGGCCCCTGCCTCACACTGCAAGGACCTTCCCGCTCCCCTCGGGAAAGGAGCCCGCTCCTGAGCAGCAGCAGTGCCACGAGGCGCTGAGCAAGTCCACCCAGGAGCAGATCCTGCAGACTCTCATCAAGAGGGTGCAGAGGCAGAACCTGCTGCCCGTCCTTCAGCCCTCGCAGCTGAACCTCCCACACTCAGGTTTCCCGGTGGAAAACAGCTCCACCAGCCAGAGATTCATGCTGGGCTTCACGGGCAGGAGGACGTCCAAGCCTGCCATGTCCGGGCACTACCTGCTCAACATTTCCACCTACGGCCGCGGCTCCGAGAGCTTGAGGAGAGGCTTCTCGCTGAGCGCCGAGCCCCGCCTGGGGCTGCCCGAGGGCGCCAGGGCAGAGCCCGAGGAGATGATGGACCGGGACAGCAGCAGCAGCAGCAGCGAGGAGGACGCGGACGACGAGAGCTCCGGGGACGAGCGGGAGCGCATCGGCGCCGAGGGGGAGCCGCGGGCGGGGCAGGGGGAGAAGGAGCGGGGCTCGCACGGCCCCACGGACCCCGGCTCCCCGGGGGCGACGGCCGAGGGGCTCCCGGTGCCGCCGGCGGCCGGCCCCAAGGAGAAGGCGCCGGCGCTGGACGGCAGCGCGCTGGCCCGGGACCTGCTGCAGGCGGCGCAGGAGCAGATGGCCCACGCCATCAGGGGCAAGGGCCACGGCAGCACGGAGCTCTTCGGGGCCCCGTCCCCGGACTCGGCGCAGCCGCCGCTGCTCCCCGCCCCGCACCCCCCGAAGCTGCCGGGGAGCTCCGGGCCGCAGCTCCTGGGGCCCAGCTACAGCGGCACCATCAACGTCTCCACCTCGCCCGACGTGGGCCAGGGCTCGCTCGTCACCGGGCTGTCCGACTGCAACCAGCTGGCCAGCTCCATGGGCAACGTCATGTCCTTCTCCGTCACCGTCACCACCATCCCCGCCGGGCAGGCCGTGAGCTCCGGCGGCCACGGGCAGAGCCTCCCGGTGCAGGCGTTCGCCGAGGACGGCGGCATGGAGGATCCCCCTTCCAAATGTTACTGCAGGTTGAAAGCCATGATCATGTGCAAGGGCTGCGGCGCCTTCTGCCACGACGACTGCATCGGCCCCTCCAAGCTGTGCGTCTCCTGCCTCGTGGTGCGGTAACGGGGGCGCAGCACGGCTCCCGCCGGGGGCCGCTCTCAGAAGTATCTTGGGAAGAAACAGGAATTTTACTGCCTTGCACAAGAGACACGTTACTGAATCAGGAATACAGAGTTAGAGTCCTTCTTTCATTAACGAAAGAGCACCTTCTTGTACAGGGAGTCGAAATCGCGCTCGACTACGTGAATTGTGACAAGAGTTTGCACTTAAGGAATTATGTAAATATGCCACAATATTTTGTTTAAAGATATTTTTTCAGTCTTTTAGGAGATAGTGTTTGACTTGTACCGCAGTTCCAGTGACCCCAGCCTGCTCTGAGCACGTTTGCTGAGCTCTGCTGTGCCGGGGGGATCCAGCCCATAGCCCGTTCTCCTGGCAGAGGGAGCGGGATAATCCGAGTCCAGCCGTGTGTGGTGATGGAGCACCGAGCCAGGAGCCCTGAGCTCCTCCCTCGGCTGCTCCCAGTTCAGATCCCTGGGAACTGGGAGGCTCTGGCGATGCTCCGCTGCCTTTCCCGGTGAGCTGCCCGCTGCAGAAGGCTCCAGGGCTGTGCCCTGCAGATCCCCCTGTCCCGGAGCCGGGGGAGGTGTCCGGCCGTGGAACTGAGGAGCTGTGCTGAGCATGGCAGTGCCAGCGGGAGCAGGGCTCACACAGCTCCGCAGGGATCTGCTCCTGGCCATCCCCAGGAGCTGGGAGCTGCCATCCCACGGCCCAGAGCCGGCTGCTCTCGGCACACGGGGACGGGTGAAGGGCACGGAGCGTCACCCCAGGTCCTGCCGCGCTCTGGGAAGCGTTTTGTGCTCATCCAAACGCCCCCATGGTCAGACATCTCCACTTTCTATCCAAGATTTTCTATTTCCTGGGTGTAGGGAAAGGCAAATGAGTGTCTGCCTGGGCCTTGCTGGGTGGCTCTTTGTGTTTGAAGTACCAAATTGGGCTGAGCTCAGCTCAGCTGAGGGAGGGGTGCTGGGACAGCCCCTCAGAGCTGGCTGGGGACAGCTGGTGGCACCTGTGTTCTCTGACAGTTCCTGGGTTCCTTCCCTTGGGCTGCAGGAAATCAAAGCACAGTGGCCCCATGTTCCTGGGCTGATGGAGCAGAGTCACTCGAGGGCTGTTCCCCTCCTGGGGCGGGGGCCGTGCTGCATCCTGCTCAGGGAACAGAGCTATGTATGTTTTTTGATGGAAAAGCACTGAATTCACTTTTAATCCAAAGGCCTTTTTAAGCTGAAGCAATATTCCCAGAGCTGAGTGGTGCACGGGGTCCTCAGCCTTCCCTTCCCCTCTCCTTTGTACTACTGCTCCCCTCCCCTTCTCCCCGGGAGCCCGGCACTGGTGGCGAGGAGCAGAAATAATTCCCTGGGTGATTTTCCGAGGCTGCCGGAGCTCCAGGAGCGTTTGGACAGCGCTCTCAGGCACAGGTGGGATTGCTGGGGTTTCTGTGCAGGGTCGGGAGCTGGACTGGATGAGCCCTGTGGATCCTTTCCAGCACAGGATATTCCATGATTTAGTTGGTGATGACAAGGAAAAGGGAGTTGCAGACTTGATCCTGTGGGAGCAGGGAGCGTTTCCTTCCCTGCCCAGGGAGCAGCAGGAGCTGCGGCATCTGGGTGGTGTCATCTCAGATCTGCTGCAGAGCAGTGACCCCCACTGCCGGGATTCCACATCGCTGCTCCAGCATCCCGTGGTGATTTAGGGATTAGAAATTAGGGATTAGAAATTCACTCCAGTTTTTAAATCTAAGAAGTTGCACAAAATTGTCCCTACGAGCGTCTCACACCCGTACTGGTGGTGGTAGCCCAAGAACCCCCGGGCTGTGCCTGTTCCTGCCATTCCCTCTTGTTCAGGAAGAGGAGATCCCGCATTTCTGTAAAGCTGGGGAGGCAGCGTGGGCTGGTTTGGAGCTGAGAGCAGGATCTGTCCCTTTCTCCCTCAGGCCTCACCTAAACAGGAGAGAAATTCCTTCCCCCGGTCCTGGCAGAACTTCCATTCCTGGCTGGGGCAGCCCGGGAGAGGCCGAGGGCAGCTCTGGGTGCACAACACGGCCAGAGGCTTGAGAGGAGCCAGAGCTTTCACTGCACCCTTGGGACAGTTCTGCCTCTCCTGGGCTCCTCTCAGGGTGTTGTTCCAGGCTGCTGGAGAGGGGGAGGCAGAGGATGAGGAGGGAGCTGTGACCCCGAGCACTGGGAGGGTTTGGCTGCTGCAGCTGCTGCTGGAAAGGCTCTCACAGAGCTCCCTGGCCCTTCCCAAAGGCTCTCACAGAGCTCCCTGGCCCTTCCCAAAGGCTCTCTCAGAGCTCCCTGGCCCTTCCCAAAGGCTCTCTCAGAGCTCCCCTGCCCTTCCCAAAGGCTCTCTCAGAGCTCCCCTGCCCTTCCCAAAGGCTCTCACAGAGCTCCCCAGCCCTTCCCAAAGGCTCTCACAGAGCTCCCCAGCCCTTCCCAAAGGCTCTCACAGAGCTCCCTGGCCCTCCCAAAGGCTCTCACAGAGCTCCCCAGCCCTTCCCAAAGGCTCTCTCAGAGCTCCCCAGCCCTTCCCAAAGGCTCTCTCAGAGCTCCCCAGCCCTTCCCAAAGGCTCTCTCAGAGCTCCCCGGCCCTTCCCGAAGTGTCGGCGGCCGGCTGTGGCCGCAGCCGGTGCCTCCTGCGGGATTTGCCGGCTGTTCCTGTGGAGCACGGCCTGGGTTTGCTGTTCTGGAGCCATCCCACGGCCCCGAGTGGCCCAGGAGGGGCTGGCACAGCCGGGGACGCTGGACACGGAGCGACCCCGGGCTGGCCAGGGTGGGATTGTGCTGCTGGCTCGGGACTTTACACCTGTCAGTGCCTTAGTTCCATTTCATGGATCAACACTTGGCTTGGGCTACTTCTCTTATCGTTTCTTTTTAAGGAAATGAGTTCTTGGCGTGCTCTGAGGTGCAGCCTGGGGAGCATCTCCGAGCGTGAGGAAATGGTTCAGGATAACGGGCTGGGTGTGACAATCCCTGCAAGCACTCCCTGGAGCAGGGATAAAGCCCTGGAAGGTTGGTGTGTGCTGCAGCTGGGTGTGGGATGATGGTTCCAGAAGGGGAATCCTGTGGCGTTCTCGGGGTGGGATCAGCCCGTCCCACTGCAGAGGATCCTTCCCACAGACAGTGAATCCACCTCCAGACAGGATCCAGCCGAGGGGGTGCCGTGATCCCTTCGACTTGGCTCCCCCAGGAATGAGCTGAGCAGCACAGCAGGGAACGGCGGCGTCAGAAATGCAGGATTTCCAAAGCCTGATGTCAGTGTTTGTGGCAGGGAAAGGAACCCGGGGAGGGAGGAGGCTTCAGTTTCCCTTTCCAGGACACAGAACTGGAATTCACCTCCCAGCCCCAAACCCCACGGACAGGCTGTGGCTCTGGGGGCGCGGGATTTGAGCCAGGTGGGCAGCAAGGGAAGGAATTTGGTGTGGAATTTTACTTTCCCTCCTGGAATTTACAGGAAAGAGGAGGTTCCAAGCAGTTGCACTGGTTTGGGGAGTTGGATTTTTATTTTTTTTTCTGGTTGCACAAAACAGCTGCTGGAGCAGCAGTTCCTGGTCAGGTCCTTATGGGGGGGATCCTGGGGGGATCCTCAGGGGATCCTGGGGGGATCTTCAGGAGATCCTGGGGGAATCCTCAGGGGATCCTGGGGGAATCCTCAGGGGGATCCTCAGGGGGATCCTCAGGGGATCCTGGGGGGATCTTCAGGGGATCCTCGGGGGGATCCTGGGGGGGATCCTCAGGGGGAGGCAGCAGAGACCATCCGGGGCAGGAGGGTGGATCAGAGCAGCTTTGGGGCTTCTCTCGTCCAGGGGGCTCCGTCCGATGGTTCAGGTGCCGGGGTTCCCACAGCGGGAATGTGGGAGGGTCCCTGTGATGAGCACACCTGGTGTCACCTGTGTGTCACTCGTGTGTCACTCATGTGTCACTCATGTGTCACCTGTGTGTCACCCGTGTGTCCCCCGTGTGTCCCCAGGCCAGGAGCAGGAGTGGCCCTGTGGGCTCTTGGCCCTGGGCTGTTTTTAATGTTTCTGTTTGCTGTTGGTGCCGAGCGAGTGGAATATCTTTACAGGAATATCTTTACAGGAATATCTTTACAGTAATATATTTACAGTAATATATATTTTAGTAGCTGAGAAGAGGGGACAGAGGAGGGGTTCCCAGCTTGGTGACAGGGTACCGGGGACAGTTCCTCGGCCAGGCCAGCGGGATTACTGCAGCACAACTGAAAAGGTTTCCTGCCATTAATGCAATAAAAATGGGAATTCTCATAAAGAAGCAATCCAATACTGTTTCCCAGAGGCTTTTCCTGTGTGGACAACAGGCCTGTAAACACAGTTCCAAAAATCCTAAACCTTTGTCTTTTGCCTTTTTAAAAGGGACTTCGATTGGGCTTGAGGGTCTGTACAGCAAAATCGAGGTGACACCATTTGAAAATGTATTTTTACACAAATAATATAGAAAAAAAATCATATTTTACATAAGAATTTTAAGTATTTGAAATATGTGTATATATATATACTGTATGTACTTCGTATATGCTTTATTTTACATTTTCAATGTATTAAAAAGTATTTGAGCTGGTTGGATCTGAGATGCAACAATGTTTGAAAACACAAAAACGAGGGAAAGGAGCCTGGGGGAGAGGGGGTGGGAGCTGCTCAGGGAAGCACAAGCCCAGAGCAGAGGGTTTGGGAAGGCTTCAGCACTTTGAGAGCCATAAATTGTTCTGTTTTCCTCGTGACTGCCCAGGATGGAGCTGGGATGGATCCACCCCACAGCCACAACCCACACAGCCAAAGCAAAGCAAAGCAAAGCAAACCAAACCAAACCAAACCAAAGCAAACCAAACCAAACCAAAGCAAACCAAACCAGACCAGACCAGACCAAACCAAACCAAACCAGACCAGACCAATCCAAACCAAACCCAACCCAACCAAACCAAACTAAACCAAACCAAACCCAACCAAACCAAACCAAACCAAACCTGCCCAACCAAACCAGACCAGACCAGACCAGACCAAACCAAACCAAACCCGACCAAACCAAACCAAACCCAACCCAACCAAACCAAAGCCCGAGGTTTGCTCCAGCCCTGGGGTGGGAATAAATGGGCTGGTTCTCCACAGAATCATTTAGGCTGGAAAAGACCTCCCAGCTCATGGAATCCAAACTTTGACAGGGCCCTGCGGGAGCCTCTCACGGTGCCACGGGGGATTCAGACACCAAACCTCGGTCAGTGCTTCCAAGGGAACCCCAAACAGGGGAATTTTTTACCCTGCAGGGCTTTTTGTGCAAATCTCCCTGCAGATGTGGATCCATCTGTGCAGCTCTTGGCACTGGAGGGAATTCCTGTCAGGAGGGGGGTCCCAGGGGGACACTGAGAGCAGCTCAGGGGGCTGAGCAGACACAGCTCCGTGGGCTGTAAATCCCAGCTCCTGGAGCTCTCCCTTGGGCCCTGCAGCACTGGGGTGCCCCTTTGGGAAGCAGGAGGAGAGCTGCAGCCCCGGAGTGCCTGGCCCCAGGCTGCAGCCACAGCTCCTGCTGGGAGCAGGCTGGAGCCCTGAGGTGGCTGCAGCAGCCTCGTGCCCTGCTCTGCGCTGCCCTTCTTGGCTCAGGTGAATCCCAAATCACTTTTATTCCATTGAATCCAGTGAGTTTTCCATTGAAAACTGCTCCTGTGATCCCTCTGTAACCCAGAGCTGCGGTCAGCAGTTCTGTCCCTGGGACGTGCAGGGGAGGAAGTGAGGTGGGAAAAGGAGCAGCGTGAACATGTCGGGGTTAAAGGTACAAAAACAAACCCTGGGAAGACACAGAACTGGAGCTTCTGTCCTTGGTGGTTACTGGGATGTCCTGCACAGCCAAACTGGCACCCTGAATGTGCACCCTGCACAGCCAAACTGGCACTGTGAATGTGCACCCTGCACAGCCAAACTGGCACCCTGAATGTGCACCCTGTACAGCCGAACTGGCACTGTGAATGTGCACCCTGAATTTGCACCCTGCACAGCCAAACTGGCACTGTGAATATGCACCCTGCACAGCCAAACTGGCACTGTGAATATGCACCCTGTACAGCCAAACTGGCACCCTGAATGTGCACCCTGAATGTGCACCCTGCACAGCCAAACTGGCACTGTGAATGTGCACCCTGTACAGCCAAACTGGCACCCTGAATGTGCACCCTGTACAGCCAAACTGGCACCCTGAATGTGCACCCTGCACAGCCAAACTGGCACCCTGAATGTGCACCCTGCACAGCCAAACTGGCACTGTGAATGTGCACCCTGTACAGCCAAACTGGCAGCCTGAATGTGCACCCTGTACAGCCAAACTGGCACTGTGAATGTGCACCCTGCACAGCCAAACTGGCACTGTGAATGTGCACCCTGCACAGCCAAACTGGCAGCAGCTGAGAGCTGCTGGGACAGGATGGGCTTTAACCACCCCTGCACTGAGAGGGCCCCGCTGGGGCTGAGCACAGGCTGTGGAGGGCAGTTCCTGCTGGGCCTCGGCTCCCTGTCCTTCATCCCAGGCCTCACCATCCCTGCTCTCTCCCCTCCTGCAAAGCCACCTCGCACCTGAGAGGGAACAACAGCCTTGGGAGTTGATTTAAGGTACGTGGGTGAGATGAAATATGAAATGGTAAAGTGTTGGAGCTGCTGCACTTCCAAACAAACATTCCTCATTCCAGTGCTGCTGCTGCATCTCCCAGCCCTTCCCTCCCAGCTCAAAACTGAACCAAACTGCTCTCCTGTCCCTTTCAGTTCAGGCTCCTCTGATGCCGATTTTGGATTTTACAGTGGCAGAGCTGGGCTGAGAGTTTCACCTCTGGAGGATCCTGCTCCAGCCCAGACCCAGAGATGTGATCCAGGGATAATGCATGTGCTGCAGCTCCTGCAGGGCTGCTTCCCTGCAGGATGGATCCACCTGTCCCTTTGGCATGGCTGCTTCCTGCAGCCTCACAGACACATTTAATCGAGGATGAGCCCACAGAACGACTCCGTGGGACCCCTGGGTCACTGCCAGCCCCCGGCCTGCCCCACTGAAAGCAGGAAAGGGCTGGGCTGTGGATCACCTTCAGCTCAGTGAGCTGATTCCTGGGCATTTAAAGCAGCCCAGCAGCAATGCCTGGGGGACACACATGGAGATATATATATATATATATTGATTATTTTTTTATATATATGTGTATAAAATTCCACCTCAATGTCTCAGAGGGGGAACCGAGGGCTGCTCCCAACAGCCCATTCTCGACCTGGCACTGGAATATCTGTGCCCTCAGGACACAAAACCCTTCCCTGTGGCTCATGTCCTACCCCAGACTCTGTTCCTCCTCCTGCCCCAGGCCCCGTTTGGAAGGGAATTCAGGATGCTGTGGTTCCTCAGCCCTGCACACACGTGTGCTCCATGGCCATGGTCCATCTCCTGCTCACTGGAACCGTCTGGGGTGGTCTCAGGGAGGCTTTCAGGGATTTCCTTCTGCCCTCCCCTGACAGGGAACTGCACTTCCCTGGCTTTACAAGCTGTGGACATCTGTTAAATTTTCTTTTGGCACATTTGAAGGGGAAAAAGTTGGTTTGTTACTTAGCCTTAATAAATTCTGCAGTTCCCTCACTTCTTGGGGTCCCAAGACACTTGAGGAGTATGGAACTGTAAATGTGGGGAAAGAAAGAAACAGGAAGAAATCTGTATCAAGTGTCAGGAACTTGATTTTCCTTAAAGTGCAGAGATTCACAGAAACAGGTGTGTAACCAATTCACCTGATTTCTGACAGGAAAACTCTGAATGCACTTAACAGCTCGATAAAATCAGCTCATCCTGGAAGAGCCTGGGATTTCTTTTCCCTGAATGCATTAAAAGTATCACCAATTCTGTATTTTGAGTATGGAAGGGGCTGGAGACCTGCCAGTGGGAATAATCCACCCCAGCCCTCAGGCGGCATCTTGGTGGCATCACTAGACTTTAATTCATTCTCCTTTTTAATCCGTGTGACTAATTAATGGCTCTGTCTCATTCAATAAGTAAAACTCTTTTTTCCCCTAGCAAGGCCGAATTCCCTTGGGAAGAAGGAGGATGGGCACAGCCCACAGAGGAGAGGGAAGCCTGAGCTCCCAGAGCCATAAAGAAATAAGTAAAGCCATGGCACCATCTGGTGTTTCTCCAGGTTCCAGCACTTGTCCCTGCAGCCCACGGCAGACGGATTTTCCAAATGCCCCTTTGGCTGCGTTAGGGTGGAAATGCAGCCAGAGGAATCATCTCCAGAGCAATCACCTCCAGAGGAATCATCTCCAGAGCAATCACCTCCAGAGCAATCACCTCCAGAGGAATCACCTCCAGAGGAGTCACCTCCAGAGGAGTCACCTCCAGAGGAGTCACCTCCAGAGGAATCACCTCCAGGGCAATCACCTCCAGAGCAATCACCTCCAGAGGAGTCACCTCCAGAGCAATCGGCTCCAGAGCAATCGGCTCCAGAGCAATCGGCTCCAGAGGAGTCACCTCCAGAGGAATCACCTCCAGAGGAATCAGAGGAGTCACCTCCAGAGGAGTCACCTCCAGAGGAGTCACCTCCAGAGCAATCACCTCCAGAGCAATCACCTCCAGAGCAATCACCTCCAGAGGAATCACCTCCAGAGCAATCACCTCCAGAGGAATCACCTCCAGAGGAGTCACCTCCAGAGCAATCACCTCCAGAGGAATCACCTCCAGAGGAATCACCTCCACAGGAATCAGAGGCATCACCTCCAGAGGCATCACCTCCAGAGGAATCATCTCCAGAGGAATCATCTCCAGAGGAATCACCTCCAGAGGAATCACCTCCAGAGGAATCAGAGGAATCACCTCCCTGACTCGGTCCCACTGCCGGCCGGGGGCTTGGCTGCGGAATTCCGGGACACCCCGAGATTCCGGGACACACGGAGGCGGCTCCGGGACACCCCGAGGAGGCCCCGGGACACCCCGAGGCGGCCCCGGGACACCCCGAGGAGGCTCCGGGACACCCCGAGGAGGCTCCGGGACACCCCGAGGCGGCTCCGGGACACCCCGAGGAGGCGCCGGGACACCCCGAGGAGGCCCCGGGACACACGGAGGCGGCTCCGGGACACCCCGAGGAGGCTCCGGGACACCCCGAGGAGGCTCCGGGACACCCCGAGGAGGTTCCGGGACACCCCGAGGAGGTTCCGGGACACACGGAGCAGCGTCCCTGGCACACACAGCTCGCAGACAGCACCGCCACAGCGCGGTCCCAGCAGCACCGTCCCCTCTCATCTCCCGTTTCCTGACCGGCCATTCCCTGCCCCGTGCAAACCGGGAGCGCTCCCTGCGCCCCGCACTCGCTGGGGAATTCTGCCCCGCTGCTGTGCAGGAGCGCTGGGACATTTCCAGAGGGGCAGAGGAGCCCGGAGCCCAGCCCGTGCTGCCGGCTCCTCCTCAGGAAGCACTGCCCATGCTCTTGGTGCTGCCGGTGGCCGGCGGCGAGCGAGCGGGGACAGCCCCGGTGCCCACGGAGGGCTCTGTCCACGCGGACGGTCACGCAGTGGGGCAGGGGACACTGTCACTGTCACTGTCACAGCAGCTGTGGCTGCCGCAGGGCAGCTGCGGGACACGGCAGGAGCTGTGAGAGCCTCCCCTGCAGCAGGGCACGGTCCTTGCGAGCCTAAGCTGAACTCCCAGCCCCTCAAAACAGCGATCCATGGAATAGCTTGGGTGGGAAGGGACCCCAGAGCCCCTCCAGTGTCACCCCTGCCATGGCAGGGACACCTCCCACTGTCCCAGTGCCCAGCCTGGCCTTGGGCACTGCCAGGGATCCAGGGGCAGCCCCAGCTGCTCTGGGCACCCTGTGCCAGGGCCTGCCCACCCTGCCAGGGAACAATTCCTGCCCCAAATCCCATCCAGCCCTGCCCTCTGCCACTGGCAGCCATTCCCTGGCTCCTGGCCCTCCAGCCCTTGTCCAAAATCCTTCTCTCCACTTTCCTGGAGCCCTCTCAGGCCCTGGAGGGGCTCTGAGCTCTCCCCTGACCCTTCTCTTCTCCAGCCTGAGCATTCCCAGCTCTCCAGGCCTGGCTCCAGAGCAGAGGAACCGCAGCCCTGGCAGCTGAGGGGATGGAGCTGAGCAATGGCTGTAGCTGGTGCCGAGGGGACAGCAGTGGCCCACAGCTGTCAGGGGACTGTTCTGAAGAATGGCTGTTGTTCACAACTGGGAGGGGAATGGTTGTGGCTGACACGGTGCTGAGGGATGGCTGTGAGGGGACAGCTGTGGCTGCTGACCTGGGATGGCTGTGAGGGGACAGCCATGGCTGCCACAGGATGGCTGTGAAGGGACAGCCATGGCTGTCACGGGATGGCTGTGAGGGGACAGCAATAGCTGACCCGGTACTTAGAGATGGCTCTGAGGGGACAGCCATGGCTGACACGGGATAGCTCTGAGGGGACAGCCATGGTAGATACGGGATGGCTGTGAGGGGACAGCAATGGCTGCTGACCCGGGATGGCTGTGAGGGGACAGCCATAGCTGTCACGGGATGCTTGTGAGGGGACAGCCATGGCTGTCACGGGATGGCTGTGAGGGGACAGCAATAGCTGACCCGGTGCTTACAGATGACTCTGAGGGGACAGCCATAGCTTGTCAAGGGATGGCTGTGAGGGGACAGCAACAGCTGACCCGGTACTTAGAGATGGCTCTGAGGGGACAGCCATGGCTAACACGGGATAGCTCTGAGGGGACAGCCATAGCTGTCACGGGATGGCTGTGAAGGGACAGCAATAGCTGACCCGGTGCTTACAGATGACTCTGAGGGGACAGCCATAGCAGACAGAGCCCCCAGCACTGCCGCTCCGCTCTCTCCGCCCGCCCCGCTCCCCCAGGCAGCCCCAGCCCCTCAGGGCGGGCCGGGGCCGGGGCCGGTGCCGCCCCCTGGCGGCTCGCGCTGCGCCTGCGCAGTCCCGCCGCGCCCCGGGGTGAGCGCCGCGCGGCGCGCGCGCGCTGGGGCGGAGGCGGGAGCGCGCCAGGCGGTGCCGGCCGCCGATTGGCTGAGGGTGGCGAGCGGGCGGGGCCGGGCGGGCGCGGATTGGCGGGGGGGCGCGCGCCCCCGGCGGAGGCGGGCCCTGATTGGCCGGGGCCCCGCGCGGCGGCGGCCGGGACCGTTGGAGCGCGGCGGCGGCGGCGGCGGCTGAGGCGGCCCGGCCGCCCCTGGAGCCCCGGGAGCCCCGGCACCGGCGCAGGTACAGGGGGAGCGCCCAGCGGGGCCGGGACCACCGGGCTGCGGCTGAGACCGCTGCTTCGGCCGTGGCCCGGTGTTCCTCCCGGCCGCAGAACAGCTGCTGGCAGGGAGCCGGATTGTGCGGGCTCCATTGCTTTGGAGTTAACGGGAGAGCCGGAATGTGCGGGTCTTGCTTTGGAATTACCGGGAGCAGAAGCAGCAGCGTGTTGTGGAATAAGGCAGTGTAATTTTTCAGTGGAAAACCAGCTGTTTTCCTGGAGAAAAAGCTCACTCGGTGTTTTTCGCTTCTCTTTAGGTTGTCGTTTAAATGTCTGAAGAAGGAAGGGAGCTCAGGAAAGTGGAAGTTGCCCTGAGAGACTTCTCAGTGTGATTCAGGTAACGGGATCTGTTGCCATTTACTGTGGTGTTGACCTTAAAATCTTGGGTTTTGTATGTCCTGTTGCCTGTTTTTTACACTCACAAACCAATACTGACATTTTTCATTTATGACAAACTTGTGTCGTGTAGCAGTGATTTTTGCGTTTTATGTGTTGGACATGAAAAAATATGGAATCATGTAAAAAGCTGGAATCCACTGTTTAAAATTCCTTCAGAATTATGTTTGTTGTGCAACACATCCCTCGTCTGGGGAAGGTGAATCATAGAATTACGGAATGCTTTGGGTGGGAAAGAACTTCAAACATTTAATTCCACCCCCTTCTATGGTTAGGGACACCTTCCACTATCCCAGGGTGTTCCAAGCCCTGTCCAGCCTGGCCTTGGGCACTGCCAGGGATCCAGGGGTGGCATTGGATGAGCTTTAAGGTCCCTTCCCACTCAAAGCTTTGTTCATTCTCTGCTCTGTCTGCTGCAGCTGCCCAGTGACAGACCATTCCAGGTGCCTGATCCAGTGGTTCAAAAGGTCACAAGTTTCAGTTCCAGTTTCCTTTGACCTTTAAATGCTTCTCTGTGTGTGGGATGCTGCTCCAGAGGTGTCAGCCTTAACCCTTTTCCTTGACCATGTTATCCTGTTAAATCCTCTTTGTGTTTCTCTTGTTGCCATCATCACACACAGGATTCTTGTTCTGGGGGGGCTTTGGGACATCCCAGATCTGCTGCTGGGGTCCCAGTCAGTCCCAAGGGAGCAGCTCCCTGCTCCCAGGCTGGGCTGCCAGAGTTGGTTCCTACCAGTTCCAGAATCCTGTATTTCAGGGGACACATCCAGGACCTCCTGTGAGCTCCATGGGACACCCTCATTGTTCACTGCAGTTCCTGTGGTGGTGAATGCAGCAGCCCTGCCAGCATTGTCCCAAACTCCCTGGGTTTGGAGCAGGCTGGGGGTGTTTGGAGCAGTAAATGGCTTTACTTGTTGGCTGTGTTGCAGCTGATGCAGTCAGGCCTGTGGTTCATTCCAGGACCCAACAGCAGTACATGTTTTAGGGAGTGCTGGCTGGTGGAGGGGGCTTGCATTATTGCCATAATGCAAGAAAAAGGGCTTTTGCAGCAGCACAAAAACATCACTTTTCCAGCAGTTCAATTGCATCACACACAGCACAGGTGAGGTGGGAATGAGAACTTCCAGTCCTGTGCAGCCCTGGGTGGGTGTTGCAGCTGTGCAGTTCAGGGTGCAGCTGTGCAGCCCTGGTTGGGTGTTGCAGCTGTGCAGTTCAGGGTGGGTGTTGCAGCTGTGCAGCCCTGGGTGAGTGTTGCAGCTGTGCAGTTCAGGGTGCAGCTGTGCAGTTCAGGGTGCAGCTGTGCAGTTCAGGGTGCAGCTGTGCAGTTTAGGGTGGGTGTTGCAGCTGTGCAGTTTAGGGTGGGTGTTGCAGCTGTGCAGCCCAGGGTGGGTGTTGCAGCTGTGCAGCCCTGGGTGAGTGTTGCAGCTGTGCAGTTCAGGGTGCAGCTGTGCAGCCCAGGGTGGGTGTTGCAGCTGTGGGTTGTGGAAGCTGTGACATTTCTGAAGAAGGAAGGAGGACGCTGCTGGAAGTTGAGGCCTTGGGCTGGGTTGGTGCCTGAGCTGCCGTGAGCTCCACGCTCAGCCTGGCTGCGTGGGCTGCTCTGGGGGAGCTTTAGAGAGCCTAAAGAAGGAATCACATAAGGTGATTCAGGTGATAAGGATTTGAATTCATAATATTTTTATTAGGTTAATTGTTTTCCCCTTGGTACCAGGGAGAAGAAACTGTGATTTTGTTGTCTCTGGTTTAGTGTTTAAACAGATTTCTGTTGATAAACTGTACCTATACTTAAATTGTTTCACGGGCCTTTCCCAGTCCTCTGGGCTTTAAGGACTGAAGTGCTTTAACTTCTCAGCTGTGCTTAAGTAATACAGATTTATTTAAAAACTGATGTAATGAAGAGTTTTAGGCAGCCTGGATCCAGAAGAAACAGTAGGAGACCTAAAAATTCCACAGCAGGGAACACATTATATTTGGCCAGGTGTTCCCGTGGAACAAATGGAATTATTACAGCAGGTGCCAATTCATCACTAAGTTTGAAGAGCTGGATGTCTAAAGGATGTGTTGTGGCTACAAAACACTTGAAATCTTAGTAACTGGTTACTGACTGACTGCAAGGTGAGGTATTTTTCAGTCTTCTTCAGTGCAGCTTTTACCTTTATTTATCTTGGGTGACCAAAAGCCTCAGTGGTTCTGTGCTTTAAGAGCTGGGGAGCAAAGGGGTGTTCTGGCATAAAGCAAACAGGGAAGGAGCTGAGGCCCTCACTTTTTTTAAAATTTATTTTTTAAAAGAGAAAGTGAAAAAACTAAGGGGTAAAAGCTCTTAGTTTTACAGAATGGCAAGTGCCATCAGTTGGGCTTTGAGTTCAGGCTCATGATGTTATTGTAGAAAGAAACCCCTTTGTTTGTGGCCACAGTTGGAGTAGTGAGGAGTAGCTTGGGTGCAGCCAGGCTTTTGAAGAAGGTGCTGTGTGTGTCTGGCAGCTCAAAGTTAAAATTACTAGCCCTGTGTAGGTGTTCAGTTCCCATTGCCTGGGGCAGTGGCAGAGAGACTTTTAAATGCAGATTAATGGCAATTCCTGCCTCGGTACTCCTGTTCCCTTTCAGTAATATCCAACACTTCACAAACTTAGAATTATTTTAGTTTAGACCTGTGAAGCTGGTGAGGAAGATTTCATATTGTAAGTTAATGTAGGAGGGGAAGTTAATGAATTAAAAAATGTTTTATCCTGAAGTCAGTTGTGCTGGGGAAAGCAGCTCCTGTTTCCAGGTGTTTCTCACTGCCCCTGCTGGAGTTTCCCTCCTCCCCAGGTGTGCCAGGAGGGCTGTGAGAGCTCTGAGCTCTCTGGGGCTGCTCCTGCCAGTGCTGCCAGGTGTGTGGTACCTGCTCCTGCTCCATCTCCCAGGCTGCTTAATGGGGAAAAGGGCAAGAATGCAGCTCGGAGCTCTTGCTAATAATGGATATTGTATTCAGCTGCAGAGGCAGTTCCAGAGCTCTCTCCTGTGCTCTGTAGGCAGTGCTGGGGCCTGCAGGGTGAGATGGAGAGGGAAGGCTTTGCCAGCTTCTCTTGGAAGCACTGAGAGCTCAGAAATCCCCTCCACAAAAAAGAATCTTCCCTACCTGAGATGGGGGTAAGCTCTTAATTAGACCATTTCCAGCTTCTTGCTGCTCAAAAATCCTCCTGTAAAATATTTAATTCCTCTCATCCAACAGGAGCACTGCTTTATTTCAAGGAAATGATTTCAGCTGCTGGATTTGCTCTTGTTTGCAGGCCCATGGCAAATCCCACAGACAGACATTAACTTCAGCCTGCAGAGCAGCAGGCAGGTTGTAAAATCCCATTTCTACTCCTCAGGCTTTGGGGCAGTAAAGGAAGATGAGAGTTTGGATACTCCAGAAGAGCATTTGAGTGCTGTGGGCACTGAGTGTCCTGCCTGCTCTGCACCCTGGTGTGTTTGCTGGAGAACAGACCTGACCAGTGCCAGAATCTGTGCTGAGACACTCAGTGCTGTCCCCAAGAGCCTGCAGAGCTCCTGGCCCAGCCTGAGTGATTCCCTGGGGACTGAAAATGGATCTATGGAGCTGTGAGCTTAAAACAACACCTTGGCATCGGGGCTGGGACTTGCAGTGCCACTGTCACCCTCAGCATTCTTACCCTGACCTGCAGGTTCCTCAGGGCTGGGACATCTCTCTGTTCTGGGCACTCAGCTGACTGAGAGAGATGTGAAGTCACAGAAACTCAGGTGCTTTGGAACTCTCCTGGCTTTGAATTTGTTCTGTTTTGTCTGGAGGGAACCTGTGTTCAAAGTTTTGGAAGGCTTTCAAAGAAACCTCTGATTAAATATTGTTACTTGTTCCATCTTTGTTTAACTTGAATCCAGTTCAATCTTTATCAGTTTCTGACCAGGTGGGCAGGTGAGATTGTTTGGCTCACCCTGGGCCTTAGACCAGGGGCTTTTTCTGGAATCACAGAATGATTTATTTCCATTGTAAAAATCCTCTTAAGTGCAACCTGTGCCCAGGGAACTCTGAGCCCCAAGCTCAGCCAGCTAAAGACTAACAGCAAAGGAGAGCTCTGTCCTGCTGTCTGTCCGTGCTGCAGTCCAGGAGCAGGAGCAGGATGTGGGGGAGTGAGGGCTCCTTCTGAACACAAACTGCAGCTGCTTCTTCCCCCACCTCACTCTCAGAGCCAGGCTTAAAGGTGCAGAACTTAATATGTAACATAAACCAGGTGATTTGGGATACCAGGATCACAGTGTCACCCCAGGACACACATCCAGGAATTCCCTGCACACCTCCAGGGATGAGACTGCAGCAGCTCCCTGGGCAGCCCCTGCCAAGGCCTGAGCTCCCTTTCCAGGCAGAAATTCCTGCTGCTGGCCAAGCTGAGCCTGCCCTGGCCCAGCCTGAGGCCATTTCCCCTTGTCCTGTCCCTGTGCCCTGGGAGCAGAGCCCGAGCCCTCCTGGCTGTCCCCTCCTGGCAGGGACTTGTGCAGAGCCACAAGGTGCCCCCGGAGCCTCCTTTTCTCCAGGCTGAGCCCCTTTCCCAGCTCCCTCAGCCTCTCCTGGGGCTCCAGCCCCTTCCCAGCTCCGTTCCCTGCCCTGGACACGCTCCAGCCCCTTCCCAGCTCCGTTCCCTTCCCATCCTGCAGCATTCCATGGGGTTGGTGTGACCCCAGTGCAGGACCCAGCTCTTGGCCTTGTTGACCCTCCATGGCTCCAGCCTGTGCTGAGCCCTCTGCAGATCCACATCCCACCCCCCTGGGGCTGTCCATGAGCTGGGCCAGGGTGGTGCCCTCCATCCCCGTGTCCAGAGCATCCATGGAGGTGCTGAGCAGGCCTGAGGCAGCCCTGAGCCCACTGGTGCCCGTTCCCAGCTGGATGTGCCCCCATCCCCGGGTTTATCCCAGCCAGGAGTGTCCCTGTCCATCAGGGATTTTCCAGCCCAGTAACTCAGGGCTCTGTGGGGCTGTGCTGCCAAATGCTGTGTCCTGCATGAACAAACCAGATGGCTTCTTGTGCCTTGGAAGAACCTCGCAGTTCCAGCAGAAATGGCAAGGCCTGCAGGAGGGAAAGCTTTATGCTTCAATACTATTTGTTTTCCTAAACTATTGGATTAATTTTTAATGAAACTGCATTATTTGGGCAGGTTTTTGCAGAATCTTCCAGAGCAGCTTTGGATCCACTGGATTTCTGGAGATAAAAAAAGGAACCATTGACTTGTTTAGAATTTCCCTGCAGAGCTGTAATCACTGGGAAGTTACAGTCCATGTCCTGGCTCTTAGCCAAGTGGGTTTTTCCTTCCACCCTCCGAGGCTGGAGTCAGTTTTGGTTTGTAAAGATCTTGCACAATCATCTGAGTGCAGGACATGTACAAACATCAGTGAGAGATCCAAACCTCTGGGTTTTGGGGAAGCTGCTGCTGGAAGGTGCATGGTGCTTCCCAAAGATCTTCCTGGACTTGCTGGAGATACAGAAATAACATTTTAGGGTATTTTTTGTGCACAGTTGCTTTTGCTTCGGTTACTTATCCTATAAATGATGAGAACAGGGTTTAAAATGGTAAAGATAAATTAGAAGAATTGTCAGAAGTGGTTAAAATGTGCTTTAAAAGATGTTGCCAGTCTGAGTAAGCATGAAAAGTTTGTCTTTTCTCTTCCAGGGGTCAGGTGTGTCCCCCTGAAATCACTTCTAGGTCACTCCTCTTCCTAGGAAAAGGCACAGGGGAACAAAGGAGTATTTCTGATTAATTATGTTTGACTGCTGAGGAGAGGGATCCAGAATATGAAGCAGGAGAACACAGAAATGAGTAAGAGCATCAGATATTTTGGATAGACAGAGGGAGAGGAGGGGATTCAATCAGTCATTGTGGGGCCCTTGTTCAAGTTAGGAAAAAAAAGGAAAAATACTTCATGTTTTTATTGAAATCTGAGTTGAGCAAATATAAGCACTTCTATGTTATGAGTAAGTTTAAATTTATACTTTAACAAAACATTTATGACAGTTCAGAAATTATTTTAGATGATTTCAATCAAATGTCAGTTGAAGCCAGATGAGTTGAGAAGCCCAAAGCAAGGAAGTGCCAAGGCCAATGGACACCAGTAACTTTTTCTGCCAGCACAGGTATGCCCTCAATTTTTATTCAGCATCTTCATCCCAGTTATGTTATTTATTAAAGTTACATTTTCAGGAGTGAATGAAGTGACAAAGGAGGAAAGCATTTCCTTGAAACACCAGGAATAGTTGTTTCTTCTGATCAGGAAAATGACAGAAAGTCACTGAACCTCGTTCCATGTGTCAAACACGGCTCAGATCAGCCCATGCCCCAAACCGGTTTTCTGGTTTATTTTAATGACAAGTTATTTCTGACCATAAATAGGTGTGGGCACAGTTTTATCCTCGTGCAGCAACTGCAGTTTAATCAGTGACATCAAATACTTTTTCTCTAATGACATGCAACACCAAGAAGCTGAAGCAAGTCAGATTTAATAAGTGGTAAATGAACTTTTCTCTCTCTGTTCCTGCTGACGAGGCTGCGGCTCGGTGCAAAGCAAGGTCTGGAAGTGGCTCTCAAGCCCTAAAGGTCAGCAGCTCCTTTGGAGTGTTCCTTGTAGGTGGAATTCCAGAATGAAGCAGAAGAAGGGGAGGCAGCAGCAGTGTGGCTGAGGAGGCCATGTGGCACAGCTGTGCCTGTGGAGCCGTCCCTGGGCCGTTACCTACAGCTGATGAGCTCCAAGAAGAGCGAAACCTGCTAAGCAAGGTCCTGTAGTATTGGCCTGAAGCTGGGGGCACCTGCAGGGAGCCAGGGGGCACAGCCAGCACAGCACAGCCAGGGGGGTACCAATCTCACCTGGGCACAGCTCTGACAGGGACAGCCCTGGCACAGAGCAGTGGGGCAGAAACAGGGAGAGAAAAAAGGTGTCAACCAAGGGAAACAAGAAAAATGTCAGGATATTAAAGGGATTTTAGGTGGTGGCTGAGTGCAGGATTTCCCACAGTAGTTGGTGTGGAGTTTATAAATTGACTTTGCTGTTCACTCTGTCACAGGGTGCTCCTGAGGCCAAACAAGTGTTGGACCTGTTGAAGGGGGGAGAGGTGGGAGTATGAAGGGAAACTAGAAAATCTTGGAAGTTCACATCAGGCACAGTCAGCTGCAGTTTTCTAAGGTGCTGCATTGCTTTCTGCTTTTAGCTGAACTTTGCTTTTCAATAGGGATTTCCAAAGAACTGGACCTCCTATCCCTGGCAGTGCCCAAGGCCAGGCTGGACACTCAGCTGGGAGCAGCCTGGGACAGTGGGAGGTGTCCTGGTGGCCCTGGATGGGCTCTGAGGTCCCTCCAACCCATCCTGGGATTCTGTATTGGAGTGGTTTCCCCTCCATGTGCCCATGGAATGTGAGCAGCCACCTCAGGAATTCTTGGCTGCCACATCATCCCAGCCCTGTTGTGTTTCCTGGCACTTTGCTCATGGATTTTGCTTCAATTTTTTAAAAAGCAAGGAACCTGCAAACAAGGAGGCAAAACCCACCCCAAAAATCCTCACCAAACCCCAAACCCTGCCTCCCCAGCCCCTTCAAAGAACCCAACCTAACAAACCAAACCAGCTCAGGCCAAGCTGCTGTTTCCCTTCCCTGTTTTGGGAGCTGAGCACTGTAATTTGCATCCCAAACATAGTTGCAGTTCTTGTGGGTTTGGTTCATTCCTGTTTTGAACTCGAGAAAGACTCCCCATCTTCCTTCTTCCCAGCCTCATCACCGAGGGATCCTTCTGGATCTGATGGTTCAGGGATTAAAAACAGGTTTGTCAATTATTCTGATAGAACCTAATTTCCACCACTTTTCCAAGTATTTGGCGGTAATGTGGGAGTTGGGCTCTGCTCCCAGGGCACAGGGACAGGACAAGGGGAAATGGCCTCAGGCTGGGCCAGGGCAGGCTCAGCTTGGCCAGCAGCAGGAACTTCTGCCTGGAAAGGGAGCTCAGGCCTTGGCAGGGGCTGCCCAGGGAGCTGCTGCAGTCTCATCCCTGGAGGTGTGCAGGGAATTCCTGGATGTGGCACTCAGAGCTCTGGGCTGGGGACAGGGTGGGGATCAGGCACAGCTGGGGCTCCATGGGCTGGGAGGGATTTTCCTGCTGAAGGATTCTGGGATCATGGAGAGAGCAGATCCCTCATTCAGGTCTCATTTCAGGCAGGAGCTGAGTCCCTCCTTTTCCTTGCAGAGGGCACAGAGGGTGAGCCTCAGCTCCTCTGGAATGGAATTGGGTCTGTCTCGGTCACGCTGAGCTCATTATCCAGGAATTGTGTGTGGCAGCGTTGGCTCTGGGAATGATCCCTGGAACTCCTGTCCTGGCACGTGCAGGTGCCTCTGTGCCAGCCTGAGCACAGCAGCTGGGGCTGATCCATCCCTGGCAGTGCCCAAGGCCAGGCTGGACAGTGGGACAGTGGGAGGTGTCCCTGCCATGGTAGGGGTGACACTGGAGGGGCTCTGGGGTCCCTCCAACCCAAACCATCCTGGGATTCCATGAGTGAGGAATCTCTGGGGACAGAAGTCATGGTGCTGTCAGGTGCTTTGTGCAGAATGAGATGGGACTGGAAGCTTGTGTGCCCAAAACTCCCAACTTTACAAGTCATAAAAAGCACCACTGATCCTTTTTTGTGTTAAATAAACCCAATAAGAACACAGCAGCACATTGGTTCTGGGGCTATGGCTTTCTGAAGCAGGAAAAGCCAAGGAAATGCAGTGTATTTTCAGGTCAGAGCCCATGTGCTTGCTTTCCTTTCTGAAAAGCAAAAAGCCTTTGGTGGTTTGCAGGCTGTGGGGTTCCAGCAGGAAATGTGGAAGTGCCAGAGCTGTGCCAAGGCTGCTCCTCAGGGACGTGTGCCAGGGCCAAGGCACGACTTTGCTGCTGCTCCTGCTGCAGGCTGGGCTGGGGAGGCTGAGCCAGCTGCCTCCTGTAGGTCTGGATGGAACTGGAGAAGGATTGTTTGGGATTTTTGTCTGTTTTGGGGGTTAGACACATTAAACCTATACTTACTGGATTTTGAGTTGGTGAATCTGGTAAACAGAGAATAATGTAATCATTAACTGAAATATAAATTAGATTTTACACTGATGCTGAATTAACTGGGCTTTTTTTTGCTGCAGGGGACTGAAATTTGGCATCTTTTAGGACTGTGTAGTGAAATAAGCCCTGAGAGCTACTGAATTGTCCCTGTGCCCCCTTACCTTGGAGTACAAGCTCTTCCCTGCTCCTGTTCCTCTTTTAATCTGGTTTCCTGGCAAAGGGAGGCCTCTGTCACCAAACTGTTTTTATTTCCAGCTTAATTAGCTGGAAGTTCTTTACTTCCCTGACAAATCCCATTTGACCTCAGGTGTTTGGGCTCAAAGTTAAATGAATTTTAAGAAGTTCTGTTTAAAGCCCAAACCCAGCATCCCCACAAATCCTGGGATTTTTCCCAGCTAAAGGATTCTGTGATCCTGCAGAAAAGAGGGGTCACTGGCCCCTGTCAGCCAGGCAGGGAATGGGATCAGCTTGTTCCTCCTGGCCAAGGTCTCCAACATCTCCCCTGCTCCTGACTCCCTCTGTGTTTTGCAAACAAAGTCCCTTGGAACACAAAGGAATTCCTTCTGGAATATTTCTGCTGTATTAACGCAGCTCTGAGCTTTTCAGACTAAATTCAGGTGTTGAGAATTGATGTTTCCTGTGCCTTGGAAGGTGTTAACAAGCCTGAGGTGTGTGTGTGTGGAATGGGATAATGCTGAGAGGTGTCTGTGTGTGTCCTGGAATTCCCAAACAGAAGCAGACTGTTCCTGCTGAGGGACAGAATCCTGCTGTTCACAGCAAGTCGCTCTTGTGACAGCAATTCTAACACAAACAGCGTTTTTTGCCATTTTTGTCTCCAGAATGATTGAGGAGAGTGGGAAGAGGAGGAGGACCATGGCAGAGAAGAGGCAGCTGTTCATGGAAATGAGTAAGTAGGAAATCTGAAGACATAATGTCATTTATTCTTCACTGAGAGCTTCCCTGTGACAGCTGCACCAGATCATCCCTGCCCTGTCCCACAAGCCCCATGCAGGGAAAATCAGGAGATGCCCAAGGGCAGTCCCAGCTGCCTGGGAAGGTCATTATTATCCCTAGGTTTTGGGAAGCTCCTTCCTGAGGGAATGGTCACATCTCTCGTCGGTGCCAATGCCTGAGGTCTGTGGGCAACTATTTAAATGAATAGTGACAACAGACAGAGCACCCTGGGCCTTAAAAAAAGATAAAAGATGGCCCTGCAATGCTGGTGTGACTTGAGAAATGGTGTGGGGGCTGATTTGTGCAGGATCCAACTCTGGAAGAGTTAAGAATTAGTGTTTGTGTGACATCACATTATCCTGCTGTCCTGCAAGGGGCTGAAGGGAGTTTCTGGATTAGGCCAACATGTCCTAAATTCCAGTCCCAGACTGAGGGAGCTCCAGTTTAAAACTGCATATTTGTACTGGTTTGTTTCCAGAGTGGCGTTGTTGTGGAATCGTGGGGTGGTCTGAGTGGAAAAAGGCCTTAAATCCCACCCCATTCCCCCCCTGCCATGGCAGGGACACCTCCCACTGTCCCAGTGTCCAGCCTGGCCTTGGGCACTGCCAGGGATCCAGGGGCAGCCCCAGCTGCTCTGGGCACCCTGTGCCAGGGCCTGCCCACCCTGCCAGGGAACAATTCCTGCCCCAAATCCTATCCAGCCCTGCCCCCGTGTCCTGTCCCTCCAGCCCTTGTCCCCAGTCCCTCTCCAGCCCTCCAGGTACTGCAGGGCTGCAGTTTGGTCACCCCAGAGCCTTCTCCCCTCCAGGCTGAACAATCCCAGTTCTCTCAGCCTTTCCTTACAGCAGAGCTGCTCCATCCCTCTGATCACCTTGGAGCCTCTGGGCTCTCTCCAGCAGCTCCAGCTCCTTGTGCTGTTGGGATCCCCAGGGCTGGGGTCTCACCTGAGCACAGGGTCCCTGGTGTGTGCTGTGGCTGGGGAGGTGTCACAGGAGACCCTCGAGCCTTTTTCCAAGTCCTCCTCTCAGCAGCATCAGGTTTGCTGGGTGTTGCAGAGGGAAGCAAAGCTCCAAACCTGTGGTTTGTTGCAGGAGCCCAGAACTTCGACGTGATCCGGCTCTCCACGTACAGAACCGCCTGCAAGCTGCGCTTCGTGCAGAAGAGGTGCAACCGTGAGTGGTGTCCAGGCTCCTGCTCACACCCTGCTCCTGCCTGCAGGGCTGCTGCAGTGCTGCCCCAGCCCCTCTGCACTGGGGTCAGGCCCTGCCAGCTCTGCCTTCAGCAGAGGTCTAACACACAATTAAATGTGGAATTAAAAAGGGGCAGCGATCCTGGCCCGAGCCTCTGTGGTATCTTCACGTTTGCTCTTCAGGAGATGTGAAGTCCAAGGGCAGCTGTGGTGTTTGGCTGCCCTCAGAGCTGGGTGTAGCTGTCTCGAGCTGTGAGAGGGCTGTCTCCTGGCAGGGAACCCAGAGCACCCCAGGGAGCACAGGGGACACGTGTGCCATGCAGAGCTCTGGGCACTGCAGGCTGTCCCCTCTCTGCCCTGGGCCGGGACAGCTCCAGGGCACTGCTGGATCCCAGGGGAGCAGGATGCACTTGGTGCCCTGTCCTGCTGGGCTGGACACAGCAAGGAGCCCAGCAGGACAGGTGTGGGAGGAGATCCCTAATCCAGGGCACAGCAACTGTGCCTGCGCTGGGGAGGAGGGGGAGGAGGCCAGCAGAAGGGCTGGGGAGGAAGAGGAGGCCAGGAGAGTTGAGGAAGAGGAGGCCAGGAGAAGGGCTGGGGAGGAGGAAGAGGAAGAGGAGGCCAGGAGAAGGGCTGGGGAGGAGGAAGAGGAAGCCAGGAGAAGGGCTGGGGAGGAGGAAGAGGAAGAGGAGGCCAGGAGAAGGGCTGGGGAGGAGGAAGAGGAGGCCAGGAGAAGGGCTGGGGAGGAGGAAGAGGAAGAGGAGGCCAGGAGAAGGGCTGGGGAGGAGGAAGAGGAGGCCAGCTAAAGGGCTGGGGAGGAGGAAGAGGAGGCCAGCTAAAGGGCTGGGGAGGAGGAAGAGGAGGCCAGCAGAAGGGCTGGGGAGGGGGAAGAGGAGGCCAGGAGAAGGGCTGGGGAGGAAGAGGAGGCCAGGAGAAGGGCTGGGGAGGAGGAAGAGGAAGAGGAGGCCAGGAGAAGGGCTGGGGAGGAGGAAGAGGAGGCCAGGAGAAGGGCTGGGGAGGAAGAGGAGGCCAGCAGAAGAGTTGAGGAGGAGGAGGTCAGCAGAAGGGCTGGGGAGGTGGCCAGGGGGACACGTGTCCCTGGGCTGTGGTGGCCATGGCCAGCTGCCTTTGCTCAGCCTGGGCACAGTGTCAGCTGCTGGCTGCACTTGCAGGTTTTGGATGAAATCTCTGTTTTCCAGCAGGGAGCACAAAGCAGTGCCAGCCCCCAAGCTCTGTACACCAGCCCTGGGCCCTTTGCCACCCTGGCCTGGGGTACAGCTCAGGGCTCTCTCTGCTCACAGGCTGCTCCAGGGGGTGGGGACAGCCTGGCTTTGCTCCTTGGGGAGGTTTTCTGGGAGAAATACAAAACGAGATCAGTGTAAGAAAGGCACGAGTTTCACTGCAGACCCTCCTGGGGGGAGGTGAGCAGTGAATTCACCGTGAATTCACCATGAATTCACCCTTCTCTGGGTGCTGGATCAGGGTCGGTTTGGGTGGCTGCTGATCCTCAGGTGTCTTCTCCACCCTCCTGCAAACCTTAAAGCTTGGAAACATTTCGAAATACTGTTTAATGTGGTTCTGCAGATCACTTACTGTGGTTTGGAAAAGGTTTTCTCCACGTTGTTAACACTCCTTAGATCCAGCAGGGAAATTTGGGGGAACGCTTTGGAGCCCCAGACCTGTGTTTAACAAACATTATACTCTGGGTTTGGGAACTGGATCAGCTGGAAACACCCAGAGTTTAACTGGAACATCAAGTTCCTCCTTCAGTACTCTGCGAGTCAGCACGAGGGTGTTCAAAATTTATCCAACAAAACTGTCAACAGTTTGTAGTGGATTTAGAGTGTCATCAGATCCCAGACTGGTTTGGGTTTGGGGAGGGACCTCAGAGCCCCTCCAGTGGCACCCCTGCCATGGCAGGGACACCTCCCACTGTCCCAGTGTCCAGCCTGGCCTTGGGCACTGCCAGGGATCCAGGGGCAGCCCCAGCTGCTCTGGGCACCCTGTGCCAGGGCCTGCCACCCTGCCAGGGAACAATTCTGGTGCCTAAACCACTGCATGCTCAGGGGAGAGGGCTCTGCTCCTTCAGGAACTGTTTCTGACAGAGACCCAGGTGTGGAAGGGTGGAATAAAAGCCACGTCTGAGCCCTGCAGTGTCCCTTGAGGAGCTGTGGGGACGAGCTGAGTGTCTCACTGTGCCCAGCAGCCGCTCCTGCCCGAGGGGAGCTGACCCTGTTCACAGGCAGTGCCAGCACAGCGGGCTCGCAGCCTTGCAGAGCAGCAGTAAATTGTTTTCCCTTCCTTTTCAGTTCACCTGGTTGATATCTGGAATATGATCGAAGCCTTCCGAGACAACGGCCTTAACACCTTGGATCACGGGGCTGAGATCAACGTGTCCCGCCTGGAAACCATCATCTCCTCCATCTACTACCAGCTCAACAAGCGCCTGCCCTCCACACACCAGATCAGCGTGGAGCAGTCCATCAGCCTCCTCCTCAACTTCATGGTAGCAGCCTACGACAGGCCAGTACTGCCTCCTGCTCCTGCTGCACCCCTGGGCTGCTCTGGGGGAGCTGCAGCCTCTGGCTCTGCTGGGAGCCCTGTTCTCTGCTGGGCCTGGCACACCCTGGGGGCTCAGGGCTTGGGAAGCCAGCGTGTTTTGTTGGCTCTTGCTCAGAGAGACCCTTTTTAAACTCAGCCCTGTTTGCAGCCCCCTCCAGTGTGCTGTGACCCCATAGAGCTGATTCTCATTTCCTGGCTGGAAAATGAGCTCGTTTCTTGCTCAGGGTTCTGTCTGGGCATTTCCTCGTGTCCAGCTTTCTGCATTTCTCTCACAGGCCCTCCCTGCAGCTGATCCTGAGTAGCTGTGCCCTTAGTGTTCTCTGAGCAGCAGCTGCAGGTCCTTTGCTGTGGTTGCCATTTCTTACTTTTACTCTTGCCTTTCTCCAAATCAGCTTTTTTTCCACCTTGGTTTCTGCTTCTACCCCGGATTTACCCAGCCCTGAGTGTGCCCAAG
Organism: Cyanistes caeruleus; assembly: GCF_971803275.1. NCBI lineage: Eukaryota > Metazoa > Chordata > Aves > Passeriformes > Paridae > Cyanistes > Cyanistes caeruleus. The sequence continues at coordinate 684,365 of NC_141702.1, read as the reverse complement.
AGATGTTCTGTTTGTCATGTCCAGACTTTGATGCTCTCCTGATGGGACAATTTGTTTTTGTCACCTCACAGACACTGAGTGTGTCCCTCAGAGAGCCCAGAGCTGAGGGCAGTCCCTGTCTCACTGAGGACAAATAAAACCAGCACGGGGCTCAGAGCAGGTTCTGTGCCAGCAGAACCCAGGGGAGTTCCATTCAGTGCTGCTTTAATGTTAGTTGAGACAAGTTTGTTCCCTCTGAGACAGCTCACACCGAAGAACACAGGATTTAGCCCCAGGAATGGGCGTGTTTGGAGGAGCTGCCCCAGAGGATGGAGGCTTTAGACAGAGGCAGGGTTTTGTTCCCCACTGTCCCCCAGCCCTGGAGTTGTGCCTCATGTGGGAGCAGCTCCTGGATCCCAGCAGGGGCAGCAGCTGCTCTGCCTCCCTGTGCCCTGGGCTCAGGCTCCCTCTCCAGGAGCTCAGCAGCACGGCAGGCAGGCAGCCTTCTGTAAACTCTGCCCATCCACGCTGGAACTGCATCCCTGTGCTGCTGCAGTGTCACACAGGTCTCACTCTGAGTGTGGCGAGAGCTCAGAGCCCCTTGCAGGGCCCCAAGGGGCTCCAGGAGAGCTGGAGAGGGACTGGGGACAAGGGCTGGAGGGCCAGGAGCCAGGGAATGGCTGCCAGTGGCAAGAGGGCAGGGCTGGATGGGATTTGGGGCAGGAATTGTTCCCTGGCAGGGTGGGCAGGCCCTGGCACAGGGTGCCCAGAGCAGCTGGGGCTGTCCCTGGATCCCTGGCAGTGCCCAAGGCCAGGCTGGACCCTGGGACAGTGGGAGGTGTCCCTGCCATGGCAGGGGTGCCACTGGAGGGGCTCTGGGGTCCCTTCCCACCCAAACCATTTCCTGTCCCTCCAGGCCCTTGTCCAAAGCCCCTCTCCAGCTCTCTCAGAGCCTCCCTTCAGGAGAATTCTGCTTTTCCAGCTCTGCCCACACCCACCCTGTGCTTTCCCCATCGCTGTGTTTTCCATGCCACTACAAATTCCCTGTCCAGCACGTTTGGTTTCAGTTCCTTGAAGCACTGGCAGTTAGTGGGGGTGATTGTTGCTATTCCCATTGTTCCTGGGTCGCTCTGGGGTGTTGGAATTGCTCCCTTCCCTGGGGAGTTGCTCACGGCTGCTCTTCCCTGCAGCGAGGGCCGCGGGAAGCTGACGGTGTTCTCGGTGAAAGCCATGCTGGCCACCATGTGTGGGGGGAAGATCCTGGACAAGCTCAGATGTGAGTACTCCCAAGCAATCCCAGTGTTTGTGGACTGTTTCCTCTCCTGTGCTCGTTGTATTGAGTTCTGGAGGCGTTTTGCTTTGTTTTTTATTGATTCTGGGATCTTTAAACTGACCTGGAGCTGTGCTGCAAACCCCAGAATCCCAGGGTCATTAAGGTGGGACAATCCCTCCCAGTCCATCGAGTCCAGGCTGTGCCCAATCCCCAGCTTGTCCCCAGAGCCCTGAGTGCCACGTCCAGGCCTTCCTGGACACCTCCAGGGTCGTTTTGTTCCATGTTCCAGCTCCTGGTTATCCCCAGCCCAGACTCAGGAGGCTCCCCAAGCCCATTTCTTTAGGTTAAGCTCTTGGGCACTTCTTGAAATGGAGAACTTGAGGGGTGATTTTCCAATAGGAATGTCCCAGCTGTCACCATGTCACTGCTTTGAGGATCCTGTGAATCTTGTGCTTCCCCTGAGACTCTCTGCACCTTCTCACTCTGTAATTCCAGCTTCTGAGGTGGAATCCAGGATAGTTTGGGTTGGAAGGGACCTTCAAGCCCATCCAATGTCCCCCCTGCCATGGGCAGGGACACCTCCCACTGTCCCAGGCTGCTCCAAACCCTGTCCCTTCCCCTGAGCCCTCCTGGGCTCAGTCCCTGTCCCCTCTGAGCAGGTTCCCACCTGTCTCCAGCAGCTCTGGGCTGATGGAACTGACCCAGGATCCAAACCCCAAATCCTGCTGGGCCAGGACACAGAGCAGGGTTCCTCAAGCTGGAGAGAAAACTGGTGGTGGAAGAAGGTTCTGTAAAATCCTGAGCAAGATGGGGAATTGCAAACAGCTGCTCCTTCCCTTCCAGCTGCTCCCTTCCCCTTCCAGGACAGGAACCCCGGGGCAGCCACTGGAATGAGCAGTGACAGATGGAGAAGCAGAGAGCAATTCTGCTTTAACTTTCCCAGAGGATGTGGTGGGTATCAAACACCCTCAGCCCCCGGCTGCTCCTGCAGCCACTTCCACTGAAGGCAGATCCATGAAAGGCTGCTGAGTGCCCAGGGATCCCAGGGAGGAAGGGATGTGCCTGCCCCAGCCATCTGCTCCAGGGAGGAACAGGCTCCTCATCTCCCTGCCTCAGCTCTTCCCTGATTCCTTCTGAGCCTTCTCATTGTGCTGCTCTGGGTTCTCCCTTCCTTCCCTGCGTGTCTCCCTGATTACTGACACACTTCACCCCCAGAATCTCCTTGTCCAGGAGGATCCCAGCCCAGCCTCCCTTCCCTGAGCAGGCTGGAGCTCTCTGGAAATGCTGGAGTTGTATTTTTGCTGTTCTCTCATCCCACGGTCCCTGTGAGTGATGGGAGCTGGGTCTGTGCCCTTGCTGGGGCAGGATGATGTTGTGGCAGTGTCCCTGATGGACTGGGGGGCTCAGTGGGGCCCTTCCCAGCCTCTGGAATTTCCTGGGGTGTGCTCTCCGTGCAGAGCAGCTCCTTGTGCAGGATCTCTGAGGTGGGACAGTCCCTGCCAGCCCATGGAGTGCAGGCTGTGCCCAGTGCCCACCTGTCCAGGCCTTCCTGGGGCACCTCCAGGGATGAGACTCCAAACCTCCTGAGTGCCCTTGCCATGCAGAAATTCCTCCTGATCTCCAGCCTGGCCCTGCCCTGGCCCAGCCTGAGTTCCCCCTCCTCCTGTCACCAGTTTCCCTTGAAAGGATGGAATTATATCCTGCTTTTTATCCTGTCCAATTTCCCAGCTAATTCCCCATGTGGAAGTTTCCCACTTTGACAAGAAACCCAATATTTTACCTGCAGCACAAACGTTGGTTTGGAGGGAATCTTCATTTACCCTTGGCACAGCCTGGGCTGTTCTCTCTCATTTGCATATGCAGATTTCCATACCTTTCATTTCTCTCTCGTTAGGATCACTTGACTCCTGCTGCCTGCTCAGCTCAGATGAAGGTTCTGAGCACACCCAGGAGTTTCCAGCCCGTTTTAAATGCAATTATTGTGTCCTACCCATCCCTCCTTGCCAGGTCCATTGCAGGGGTCACTTCTGCAGGGATTCTGCATTAGGGTTCTGGATTTTTACCTTTCTAATCAAGTTCTTCACATTGGTTTCATTTTGTGGGCATTTTCATCCTGACTTTTTTTTTCCCATATTCTGTTTCCAGGTTAAGTCTAATTTTTCTGGCTTCTGTATTTTTCTGAAATATAGAAATGCACCATTTAAAATATATTTTTCTTCCCCCCCATTTCTCCTAATATGTTTTATTTTATAACATTGCTCAAGAGACCTTCAGTTGAAGCTGCTCTGTTTAATCAGTGATACAAATTCCAGGTAGCTTTGTCCCTCTTTTCTGAGGCATTGCAGGCTTCTTCCTGAGCTCATTCTTTCAGGAAATTGGGATAATTTCTGCAGTTTACTGGAAACATGCCTTTCCAAAAGTGTCTTTTTTTTTCTGAAGCTGGTTTTGATCACTGAAATGAAGGTTGTTTTCTGCCAGCATGAGCTTTTTGATGTTTAATTACTGATGGTGCCTGAAATAACAGCAGAGAGGGTTCAGTGCTACCGAGGAGTTCTGGGATCTGTCACATCCTGGGGAATTCTAGGTCTTGTTACCATTGGTGGAACCTCCCTTCAGAGCTCTGGGGGTGCAGCAGGGCCCCCCTGGCTGTCTGAGAGATCTTTCCTGGGATGCCAGGGCAGTTCTGTTTCCTGGGACATCGTTCTCCTGTCAGGCTGGGCCACCAGAGCTGGGGCTGGGGCAGGGCAGCTCTGGGGATCAGGGGTTTGGGAGGCTTTGTCCTTCAGAGAGAGGAGCAGGGACAGGGACTGGGACACCTGCAGCACCTCCCTCCTCTCCCTCTGTCCTTACAAACATCAGGGAACATCTGCTCAGCCCCTTTTTGCTTCCAGGAGCACATTTGTCCCTTCAGAGCTGCTTAAAAAGTGTAAACTCCTCTCATCACAAACGTTCTCAGAATCCCAGAGTGGGTTGGGCTGGAAAGGACCTTAAATCCCACCCCTGCCATGGCAGGGACACCTCCCACTGTCCCAGAGTCCAGCCTGGCCTTGGGCACTGCCAGGGATCCAGGGGCAGCCCCAGCTGCTCTGGGCACCCTGTGCCAGGGCCTGCCCACCCTGCCAGGGAACAATTCCTGATCAAACCTCAGATCCAAAATGGGATCCAATTCCCCTTCCCACTGCCCAGCTGTGCAGTGCCTGGGCCTGAGGTCAGTGCCTTTGGCTTCCAAAGGTTCCTGGTAAAGCTGGGAAGGGGCTGGAGCGTGTCCAGGGCAGGGAACGGAGCTGGGAAGGGGCTGGAGCCCCAGGAGAGGCTGAGGGAGCTGGGAAAGGGGCTCAGCCTGGAGAAAAGGAGGCTCCGGGGGCACCTTGTGGCTCTGCTCAAGTCCCTGCCAGGAGGGGACAGCCAGGAGGGCTCGGGCTCTGCTCCCAGGGCACAGGGACAGGACAAGGGGAAATGGCCTCAGGCTGGGCCAGGGCAGGCTCAGCTTGGCCAGCAGCAGGAATTTCTGCCTGGAAAGGGAGCTCAGGCCTTGGCAGGGGCTGCCCAGGGAGCTGCTGCAGTCTCATCCCTGGAGGTGTGCAGGGAATTCCTGGATGTGGCACTCAGAGCTCTGGGCTGGGGACAGGGTGGGGATCAGGCACAGCTGGGGCTCCATGGGCTGGGAGGGATTTTCCAGCCTCAGGGATCCTGGAATGTTGGCTCCTGCCATCCCCCATGCCCTTGGTGCACACATTTCCCAGGAGCTGTGCCAGCTTTGGCTCTGTCTCTGGTTTTCATTCTGGGAGCCCCCTCTGAGGGGTTTCTGTAGTTTTGGGGTCCAGGTGTGCTCCTGTGGAATTCTCCTGCTCCCTCACTGTCCCAGTTCATGGCAGGAGCTTTCCTCTGGCCCTGATGGGATGGAGGAATTGGGGAATTTTGGGAATACTGACCTGGGTAAATCCTTGCTGGCAGTGATCAGAGACTGGTGAGAGTCAAGCACAAAGGAACAGCTCGGGGTGCAGAGGGAGGGGCGTTTTCCCACAGCGAACCCAAATTTACTGGGGGGTTTTATTGTATTTTCTTACAGATATTTTCTCTCAGATCTCAGATTCCAACGGGCTGATGATTTTCACCAAGTTTGACCAGTTCCTGAGGGAAGTGCTGAAGCTGCCCACGGCCGTGTTCGAGGGCCCCTCCTTCGGCTACACGGAGCACTCGGTGCGCACCTGCTTCCCCCAGCAGGTCAGGACTGGGGGCTTGGGGTCTGGGGTTTGGGGTTTGGGGTTTGGGACTGAGGGTTTGGGGTTTGGGACTGAGGGTTTGGGGTTTGGGACTGAGGGTTTGGGGTTTGGGACTGGGGGTTTGGGGCTTGGGGACTGGGGTTTGGAGTTTGGGACTGGGGGTTTGGGGCTTTGGGTTTGGAATCTGGGATTTGGGATTTGAGGTTTGGGATTCCCAGGGCATTGGGGCTGGGGGTCACTGAGGTCCCCTGTACCACCCCAGCACTTTGAAACAGTCCAGAATAAGCAGTTCAAGGGTTTTCTGGCATTTCAGTTGATTCCCCTCCTTGAAGGGCCACCCCTGTTCCCCACCAGAAGAGCAGGAATGACTCATTTCTTTTCCAAAACATAAAATATGCCATTTTTACTATTTCCCCTTGATTTTTCAAAGCTTTTTCACTGTGTTAAGACAATTAGTTTCAACAAGTCACTTCCAGGATCTGTTCAAAATAAACACCTTCTGTGCAGCAGTTAGTTTTTAAATCCATTGCAGTTGTATTTTAATTGTTCAATGATTTGTTTCTCGTTTGAGGTAATGTAAATAACATAACTAATCCTTCAATCAACTGTAAACATGAACTTGATTGATCTTAGGCCTAAAATTAAATGTTTAGACTCTGGGCATGATGATGCTCCAGAAGAATCATTTCTGTAGCATTTGATGTAAAATTTATAGTGACTAAATATAAGTTAATTAGCAATTAGCATGTTTGGAATATGACACAGTAGGAAGCAGCCTTTGATTTCAGAATCAATGAGGCTCCAGGTTTACATTTGATATTGGGAAGGAATTCCTGGCTGGGAGGGTGGGCAGGCCCTGGATCCCTGGCAGTGCCCAAGGCCAGGCTGGACACTGGGACAGTGGGAGGTGTCCCTGCCATGGCAGGGGTGACACTGGAGGGGCTCTGGGTTCCCTCACACCCAACCCATTCCCTGATTCCGTGACTATGACAATACAGGAAATATTCCTGGCGGGCAGAGTTTGTGTCCCAGAGAAGTTTTAAGGCTGGAGAAGCCCTTGCAGTAGGAAATGGATGTTGCTGTCTGCACTGCAGTGCTGCCTGTGTTCCCCCTGCAGAAGAAGGTGATGCTGAACATGTTCCTGGACACGCTGATGGCTGACCCTCCTCCCCAGTGCCTTGTGTGGCTGCCCCTCATGCACAGACTCGCCCACGTTGAGAATGGTACGTGGAATATTTGTGTTGTTATTAGCTCTGTGTGTGTGTGTGTGTGTGCTCTGCTCACACATGGGAATGCTCTGTCCCTGCTCATGTCCCCAGCACCTCCTGCCTCCCCCTGTGCTGTCCCACAGCATCCCAGAGCTGGCTGGGCTCAGAGCTCAGGGATGGGCTCTGCCTGGGGGTGAAACCTGATGGGTTTCAGTGTTACAGCAGCCAGTGGAAGAAAATCCACATTCTCTGAATGCTCCTGAGCCCAGGAGAGGCTGAGGGAGCTGGGAAGGGGCTGGAGCCCCAGGAGAGGCTGAGGGAGCTGGGAAGGGGCTGGAGCCCCAGGAGAGGCTGAGGGAGCTGGGAAAGGGGCTCAGCCTGGAGAAAAGGAGGCTCCGGGGGCACCTTGTGGCTCTGCTCAAGTCCCTGCCAGGAGGGGACAGCCAGGAGGGCTCGGGCTCTGCTCCCAGGGAACAGGGACAGGACAAGGGGAAATGGCCTCAGGCTGGGCCAGGGCAGGCTCAGCTTGGCCAGCAGCAGGAATTTCTGCCTGGAAAGGGAGCTCAGGCCTTGGCAGGGGCTGCCCAGGGAGCTGCTGCAGTCTCATCCCTGGAGGTGTGCAGGGAATTCCTGGATGTGGCACTCAGAGCTCTGGGCTGGGGACAAGGTGGGGATCAGGCACAGCTGGGGCTCCATGGGCTGGGAGGGATTTTCCAACCTCAGGGATCCTGGAATTTTTAAATGAATTTTGATGGTGGCAATTTTCTCGTGTCAGGCCCTATGGGAAATGGTGCCCAGAAGGTGAGGAGGTTGGTCTGGTGGAAATGTTAAAATGAACTCCAGGGAAAAGGGGATCCTGATTTGAGGCTGGCATTCCCTGGCAGCAGCCAGGAGCAGGGTGGGACCAGCTTGGCTGCTCCTCTTCACTTGGGTCTTTCCCATCCAGTGTTGAACTTTGGCCTTTGCAGAAAAATGAAAACAAACAAAAAAAATACCACAAAAAAACCCCAGAAACAAAAATGTAAACAAATAAACCCCACAAAAAAAAACCTAAACAAACAACCCCCACAAAAACCTGAACAAAGAAAACCCAAGAAAAAAAACAACAGAAAATAAAAACCACAAGGAAAAAAACCAACAAAACAACCAGAAACTGAAACAGACAAAAAACCCAAAACAAGAAAAAACAACCCTGCAGGTAACCAGAACAATTCCCACCTCTTTTGTTGCCATCTTCCTGGTGCCTGATTTAATAATCCCTGATCCTGGCTGCTCCAGTCTTATCCATCCTTCTGAGGCCGTGCAGGACACTGAGTGCTGTCCCTGCCGTGCCTCGTGCTTTGTTATCTGTTCTTGCTTCCCCCATCAGGATATCAGGGTTTGCACTCTCTGCTGCTTCTGTTCCCTTCTATCAGCTGCAATCTCTGCTCCTGCACCAGCCAGGGAGGAGAAGGGACAGCTCTGACAAGCTGGGGGAGGACTTCTCATGGAGCCAGGCTGGGAGAAGGATCCAGGGAGAGCTCAGAGCCTCTCCAGGGCCCAAAGGGGCTCCAGGACAGCTGGGGAGGGACTGGGGACAAGGGCTGGAGGGCCAGGAGCCAGGGAATGGCTTTAAGCTGGAAAAGGGTAGATTTAGATATTGATAGATATTAATAGATATAGATATTTAGGGATATTGGGAAGGAATTCCTGCTGATGAGGATGGGGAGGCCCCGGTTGTGTTTTGTCCCTCGTGTTTCAGGGTGCATTTCCCATGGGGAGGTCTCATCTCCTTCCCCTCATGCTCACTTTCCTCCTTGGTTTCTTCCAGACTGGAGTGGAGCAGGATTGTCCATCCCTGGGGAGGACAGGGCAGGAGCATTTGTTGCTGTTTGTTTTAGCCCACCCCTGAGGGTGTGAACTGGGTTCAGCTCTGCAGTTCTCTGGATGTTCACATTCAGAGGGACACTGGGAGCTGTGGAGGTGCAGGAGGGAGGGGTGAGAGGGGGTTTGGACCAGGAATTGGCCTTTCTGAAGAGGTGACAGGGCCCCAGGGATCTCCTGAGGCAGAATCCAGCCAAATCCTCCCGGTGAGATGCAGCTTTGCTGCTTCCCTGCCGCTCCCCCTGTGCTCTGTTGGATTTCCCTGGGGAACTGAGTGTGCCCAGGGAGGGAGACATCTGAAGGAATATTGTGGGAACCTGTCAGGTAGAACTGCTGTTATCATCAACTTCATCTGAGGGTTAATGATACCAAAATTCCCTGTTCTGCCCTCAAAATCCTGCCCAAAGACGGAGCACTGAGGGACCTGGGGGTGGTCTGCACACTCCAGAGAAACGGGATGTTCCAGCTTTACCTAAAATTCACTGAAACCTTTCATTTATTTGGGTTTTTTTTCCCTATCTGCCAGTCTTCCACCCCGTGGAGTGCTCGTACTGCCACTGTGAGAGCATGATGGGCTTCCGGTACCGGTGCCAGCAGTGCCACAACTACCAGCTGTGCCAGAGCTGCTTCTGGAGGGGCCACGCCAGCGGCACCCACAGCAACCAGCACCAGATGAAGGAGCACTCCTCGTGGGTAAGGGCATTCATCCTCCTGGGAAAGGGCATTCATCCTCCTGGGAAAGGGCATTCATCCTCCTGGGAAAGGGCATTCATCCTCCTGGGAAAGGGGATTGATCTTGGGAAAGGGGATTCATCCTCCTGGGAAAGGACAATGATCTGGGACAGGGACACTGATCCTGGGTAAGGACATTCATCCTGGGAAAGGGCATTGATCTGGGAAAGGGACACTGATCCTGGGCAGGGACACTGATATGGGTAAGGGCATTCATCCTGGGAAAGGGCATTCATCCTCCTGGGAAAGGGCATTCATCCTCCTGGGAAAGGGCATTCATCCTCCTGGGAAAGGGCACTGATCTTGGGTAAGGGGTGTTCCAGCTGGGTGAGGGGTGTTCCAGCTGGGTGAGGGGTGTTATTCCTGGGTGAGGGGTGTTATTCCTGGGTGAGGGGTGTTCCAGCTGGGTGAGGGGTGTTCCAGCTGGGTGAGGGGTGTTCCAGCTGGGTGAGGGGTGTTCCAGCTGGATGAGGGGTGTTATTTCTGGGTGAGGGGTGTTATTTCTGGGTGAGGGGTGTTCCAGCTGGGTGAGGGGTGTTCCAGCTGGGTGAGGGGTGTTATTTCTGGGTGAGGGGTGTTATTCCTGGGTGAGGGGTGTTCCAGCTGGGTGAGGGGTGTTCCAGCTGGGTGAGGGGTGTTCCTGCTGGGTGAGGGGTGTTCCTGCTGGGTGAGGGGTGTTATTCCTGGGTGAGGGGTGTTATTCCTGGGTGAGGGGTGTTATTCCTGGGTGAGGGGTGTTATTCCTGGGTGAGGGGTGTTCCTGCTGGGTGACTGGATCTGGAGCAGCCTCTCTGGGCTCCCTCAGCAGCGTTCAGGGTCTGGAGCAGAACTGCTCCCTGGGGCTTTCCCAGTTCTGCAAACACCAGAGGGTATAAAAGGGGAATTGGACTGGGTTTATTGTTCATTCCTGACGGGGACAAAGCTGGGATAAACCCGGGGATGGAGGCACATCCAGCTGGGAACGGGCACCAGTGGGCTCAGGGCTGCCTCAGGCCTGCTCAGCACCTCCATGGATGCTCTGGACACGGGGATGGAGGGCACCACCCTGGCCCAGCTCATGGACAGCCCCAGGGGGGTGGGATGTGGATCTGCAGAGGGCTCAGCACAGGCTGGATGGATCCATGGGCTGACGACCAGCAAGGCCAAGGGCCAGGTCCAGCCCCTGGCTCTCCACAAGCCCCTGGAATGTTCCAGGCTGGGCCAGAGGGCCCTGGCACAGCCCCCAGGGAGGTTTGGAGTCCCTGGAGGTGGCACTCAGTGCCCTGGGCTGGGAACAAGCTGGGGATCAGGCACAGGTTGGACTCTGTGATCCTGGAGAGCTTTTCCAGCCTCAGTGAGTCTGGAATTACACCTGATGCTGGTTTTTGTAATTCCTAATCTCCCCAGAGAGCCAAAGCAGTGAGCAGGACCCTTGTGCAGTGACACCTGTAAAGCATTACTGTGACAAACACTGCATTCCTCTCCTCCTGCCAGCTGTAAATGCCTGGAAAACTCGGAGTTCAGGAGCTTACAGAAATATCTGAGCAGGGGGATCATCACAGCTCCAGCAGTAATAGACAATTTTATGGGGAAAACCTATTTTATGGCAAAAGATTAAGCCCAACCTTTCACTTACTCAGAGAGAAGTTCAGCTGATGATAGGATTATAATTAATAGTTATCTTCATAAGGAAGAGCCATTAAAGCATTAAGGTTTAATTTAGAGAATTGGGCTGAATACCAGGCAGGAGTTGGGAGGCAAAGGAAAATGCAATTGTCCTTTTTATAACTCTGTGGGTAATAAACTTCTGGAATGTTTAATCCCAGCTAAGAGTAGCTGATTATTCCCTTAAATGCATATAAATCCAGGCTGGGATTTTTAGTACAAAGAGAGGTCTAAGTGATGGAAACATGGAATGCTTTGGGTGGGAAGAGACATTAAAGCTCATCCAGTGCCATCCTTTTCATCTTTTATTTTATTTTTTTTTTCAACTTCCCCACATCTTTCATGTTAATTTTATGAATATTGAGTCTTAGTTAAAAGAAAAAATTCTTTTTTTTGTGTTTGGCCTGCGTTGGTGGTTCAGGGAGTTCACCCTGCAATAACTGCTGGGGTGAAACCCCAGGGGCAGTTTCAGTCTAATTCACTCTTGCCTGGTGTATTTTCAAAGAGCCCTACGACCCAGAATGAGCTTAATAATAGATATCTCCATAGTTATGATAAATATGATCAATATACTTGTTGATAACAGTATTGTGTCTATAAATACATTATTTATATTTATAATATAATATATTATTATTTATATATTATTAATAATAATAATATATTATTTATATATTTATATTTATAATATAATATATTATTATTTACATACTTACAGCTTCTTTTCCCTGAAATTCTGAGGTACCTTTGATAAATTTTTGATCCATGTAGTATTGAGATATTTGATTTATATCTGTATCTTTAGCATAGTGATGAAATACATTAAAATCTGTAACCACAGTGATTTTATGTGGATAAATAATAGGTGAAAACCTATTTTTGAAGGAGTGTTTTTGCTGCCTGAACCCACTGCTCGTTTGGAGGGGTGAAAACCTTGAAAGCTTTCCCGGTTTTTCATTTCTGGGCTGATTCAGTTTTGGTTCCAGGGCTGGTCACAGGAGCCAGAGCTGGGTGGTTCCTGCTGGAGCCTGAGGATTATCCAGGCTCTGGCTGCTCTGTGACACTCAACAGTCTGTCACCCAAAATTCCAGGCTTGGGTACCCATCCCTGGGCTGGGATCTGAGGGTTTAGGGTGGGAAGGGTTCCCCTGGAAGAGAACAGGGTCTGGTATCCCCAGCTGGGGGGTTTCACTCACAGGGCCCTGCCTGGTTCCATCTCCCCTCGGTGGCCCCAGGGCTGAGCCCTGCCCAGCCCCAGCAGCCACGGGATCCTCACCAGGAGCCCTGGAAATGCCATCCCAGGGAGGGGATCCACAGCCCCAGCAGCCTGGGAAGGGCCTGGGGGTGCTGTGCCAGCAGCTGGACAGGAGCCCAGGTGTGCCCAGGTGTGCCCAGGTGGGCAAGAGGCCACTGGCCTTGGGCTGTGCCAGCTCTGGGGTGGCAGCAGGGCCAGGGCAGTGCCCGTCCCCTGTGCTGGCACTGCTGGGGCACCTCCAGTGCTGGGGGCAGCTCTGGGCCCCTCCTGACACGAGAGCCCTGGAGGGGCTGGAGCGTGTCCAGGGCAGGGAACGGAGCTGGGATGGGGCTGGAGCCCCAGGAGAGGCTGAGGGAGCTGGGAAAGGGGCTCAGCCTGGAGAAAAGGAGGCTCCGGGGGCACCTTGTGGCTCTGCACAAGTCCCTGCCAGGAGGGGACAGCCAGGAGGGCTCGGGCTCTGCTGCCAGGGAACAGGGACAGGACAAGGGGAAATGGCCTCAGGCTGGGCCAGGGCAGGCTCAGCTTGGCCAGCAGCAGGAATTTCTGCCTGGAAAGGGAGCTCAGGCCTTGGCAGGGGCTGCCCAGGGAGCTGCTGCAGTCTGGAAAGGTTTAGAAGAATTCTTGATTCCCTGAACCCTTACAATAACAAGTGGCAAACCTTTGCCATGAGTTTTATTATGGAAAAGACCGTGAGTTTGCTGAAGAAGGGATCTCAGAAAGCTGATTGTATGATTTTTGTAAAATTTATAAAAGTCACAGAACCCCAGATTCACTTGGGTTGGAAAAGCCCTGTGAGACAATTGAGTCCAACCCTTCCCCGGCACTGCCCAGGCCACCACTGACCCATGGCCCCAAGTGTCACATCCTCAGGGCTTTGAAATCCCTCTGGGGATGGGGACCCCACCCTTGCCCTGGACAGCCTGTTCTGGGGCTGGAGAGCCCTTTCCAGGTGGGAATTGTTCCCAAAATCCTGCCCTTCTGTGCCCTGGAGAGCCCTTTCCATGCAGGAATTGTTCCCAAAATCCAGCCCTTCCCTGCCCTGGAGAGCCCTTTCCAGGTGGGAATTGTTCCCAAAATCCAGCCCTTCCCTGCCCTGGTGCAGCTGCAGGGAGCTGGGGCTGTGCCCCTGTCCCCAGCACTGCCGGGTCCTACTGGGCCAGGGTGACCCAGGGGTGCCCCAGAGCCCTGGGGACGTGGTGAGGAGCAGCCTGGCACTGCTGCCCTGGCACTGCTGCCCCGGCACTGCTGCCCCGGCACCGCTGCACTGCTGCCCTGCTGCACTGCTGCACTCTGCTGCCCCGGCACTGCTGCCCCGGCACTGCTGCCCTGGCACTGCTGCCCTGGCACTGCTGCCCTGGCACTGCTGCCCTGGCACTCTGCTGCACTCTGCTGCACTCTGCTGCACTGCTGCACTGCTGCCCTGGCACTGCTGCACTCTGCTGCACTCTGCTGCACTGCTGCCCTGCTGCCCTGCTGCACTCTGCTGCACTCTGCTGCACTCTGCTGCACTCTGCTGCACTGCTGCCCTGCTGCACTGCTGCCCTGCTGCACTGCTGTCCTGCTGCACTGCTGCCCTGCTGCACTGCTGCCCTGGCACTGCTGCCCTGGCACTGCTGCCCTGCTGCACTGCTGCACTCTGCTGCACTCTGCTGCACTGCTGCACTGCTGCCCTGCTGCACTGCTGCCCTGGCACGGGCAGGGGAGGGGAGGGGGCTGCTCTGTGAACATCCTGGAGGCAGAACAGTTCCAGGAGGGGCAGGGAGGCCTCGTGTCCATTTTTCATTTCTGTGCCTGACTTCCTTGGGCTCAGCAGCCACGGGTTCATCCCAGAGCTGTTCCTGATTGCTAATTAGTGTTTAATTGTGGCATGCCACACTGGGCTGGGAGGGACCCCAGAGCCCCTCCAGTGTCACCCCTGCCATGGCAGGGACACCTCCCACTGTCCCAGTGCCCAGCCTGGCCTTGGGCACTGCCAGGGATCCAGGGGCAGCCCCAGCTGCTCTGGGCACCCTGTGCCAGGGCCTACCCACCCTGCCAGGGAACAATTCCTGCCCCAAATCCCATCCAGCCCTGCCCTCTGCCACTGGCAGCCATTCCCTGGCTCCTGGCCCTGCAGGTCCTGCTGGGTCCCTCAGATCTGTGGGAATGAACAAATTCAGAGAGAAATAAACGTGGACATTTTCAGCACGTGAAGAATTTAGGGAAACTTTGAGTTTGGAATAGTCACTTCTGTGTGCATGATTTAAATTCTCTGTGGGGTCAGTAAGTGGTACAGAGTAAAATTGTGATTTTCATAGGATTTCAAAGCAATTTAAGGGGGGTTGGAATGAGCTTTAAGGCTCCTTCCAACACAAACCATTTCAGGATTTGGTGACACCGGGAGGACCAGGTGCCCATTCTCTGGGATCCAGAGGCTGCTGGATGAGGTGTCCTCCAGGGCCTTCCCACAATCCTGCTGCTTTCCAGGATGGAGCTGTTGCTGATAAATAAAAATTGCAGCACCTGATGGGAGTGAGGCTGCACCTCCAGGGCAGGGGCAGGTTGGACATCAGCAGGAATTGATTGCACTGGTAGTCAGTGGTGCTAATTGGCAGTAATTGCCTGGTAATTGGCTGTAACTCCTGTCCAGGGCTCCTGTTTGAACCAGCGTTAACCTGAATTTTAGTTTGAGCGTCCCTTGAGACCTGGTGCAGCTCCAGTTTGGAATGGTGTGCAGGAGCAGCAGGGAATTCCCCAGGAGTCATTAGCCAGGGTTACACTTTGCTGGGATGTCAGTGAGGCAGAGCAGCACAAGGAGCTGCCAGGTCAAAGGAGCTGAGCTCCCCTGGCCATGGAATCATGGAATGGAAAAGACCACGGGCTCCCATGGGAACTCGGTGGGTGCAGCATCATTTCCAGACTTAATTTTGGAAGTCAATATGGGTTTAAACCCCATTTTCTGGTCATGACTTGGGGCAGGTCCCCATTCCTGTGGGTGTGGCAGCGCTTGCCAGCAGCATTCCCAAGGCTCCAGCATCACTGATCACTGATTTAGCACAAGTGAGGGCACAAGTGGAAGGGGATAAAGTCACTCCTGCCTGTCCCAGCACCTTGGCTTTGCCTGGAAAGGACAGAAAATGGGGATGTGACTGTTCCTGCCCTCAAGATGTGTTCAGAGAGTGAGTGTAAAAATCCCTTAATGGGAGGGGATTGCCCCGGGCTTAATTCCTGACAGAACCCCCAGGTAATTGGTTTATTTCCTAATCTTACATAATTTTGTTAAAACTTTCAATTGTCAGTATCAGATCACTTAAAAGCCTCCCAGAACTTGTTCCCAGTGCAGTGTCTGCGCTGATTTCCCAGGAATGCTGTAACAGGACCAGGGATTTCTGCATGTTCTGCCCTTTTCCACCTCACTGTTGTATTTCCCAGCTCTCTCTGGCTGCACCCTGCCCTTCCCCAGCCTCACCTGCCTCCTGTCCTTGTTCCCCTCTCCAGAAATCCCCGGCCAAGAAGCTGAGCCACGCCATCAGCAAATCCCTGGGCTGCGTGCCCAGCAGGGACCCGCCCCGGCCGCTGTTCCCAGAGCAGCCTGAGAAGCCCCTGGACCTCGCCCACATCGTGTGAGTACCCCTGAGCCTGTTCCTCATCCCCCCTGGGCACTGCCCCATGGTGTGAGTACCCCTGAGCCCCTCCTCATCCCCCCTGGGCACTGCCCCATGGTGTGAGTACCCCTGAGGCTGTTCCTCATCCCCCCTGGGCACTGCCCCATGGTGTGAGTACCCCTGAACCTGTTCCTCATCCCCCCTGGGCACTGCCCCATGGTGTGAGTACCCCTGAGGCTGTTCCTCATCCCCCCTGGGCACTGCCCCATGGTGTGAGTACCCCTGAGCCTGATCTCATCCCCCCTGGGCACTGCCCCATGGTGTGAGTACCCCCTGAGCCCCTGCTGTGCCCTGGGCTCAGGGCAGGGAGCAGCCCTGGGCTGGGTGTGATGGTTTTCAGTGCTGTGATATAAATGTTTCTCTGGGAATCATCAGCTGCTGTGGTTGTGAGAGGAGTCTCAGCTGCAGGAGGTGTTTGGTGCAGCTGCAGCCATGCCTGGCTGTGTCCTGCCTGCAGCTCTGGCACCTCCCTGTCCCCACCAGTGGCACCTCCCATGTGTCCCTGCCTCGGGTCAGGCTCTGTTCTCTCATTCCTGGTTAATTAAATGATAGAAATGTGTCAGGCCCATCGCAGGGGTCAGCTCCTGCTGCTGCCTGGGGCCTTGGCTTCACATCCCTGTCCTCTCTCCATGGCACTGCTGTCACCCTGCTCTTGGGACCTCCCTGTGCACCTGCTGGGATGGTTTGGACAGAAAACCGCTGCACTGGGGTTGGTTTGAGCAGCCTGAGGTCACTCTGCTTCCCCACTTTGTCAGTTTTCACCTCCAGAGTGAAAACTGAGGGGAAAAGACCCAAACAATCTGAGGTTAGTCTCCAGTAAATCCTAGTGTCCTGCAGAGGCTGGAGGAAAGCTCTTCACACCTGTGGGAGAGAGTGAGGAGCAGCAGCACTGGGATCTAATTCCAGGAACATGGAGCACTCCCATTTCCATCAGCGTGGAGCATTTGCAGTCTGAGGGTGAGGGAGTCACTGCTCTGGTTTTATTTGGCATCCTGAGTAGCAGATTCTCCTGGGAGTGGTTTCTGTGTCCCAGTCAGGACGTGGCTGTCCCTCGCCCTCTGCCCACCCCGGCCAGGCTGTGCTGCTCTGGGGTCAGATCCCGATGGTTCCATTGACTGCCTCTTCTGCTCGCTCCTTTAACAGTGTGCCATTCCTTAAGGAACAGCTGGAGGCTAAATTGCCAAAGTGCTGGACAGGTGAGACCTGCAGAGCTTTCTGTAGTGTGGCTTCCTGGTGTGAGCAGCGTAGAGCTCCAGACCTGCAGCGGTACCTGCTGCTCCAGGCTCGTCCCAGCCCAGCTTGGAGCTGATTCCTGCTTTGCTCTGTGCTTGTTCCCTCCAGTTCCTGCCTCCCTGAGGAGTCCCCACCTCTCCCAGGCTGGCTTTGGTGCTGTGCAGGGATTGCTCTGGTTCCATGGAATATAAATCCTGCCCTGCTTTCCTTGGGGCAGTTGCACCCAGGCTGGGAAGAGCTCAGGGGTCAGGCCTGCTGCTGCTGCTCAGTTCAGAGCTGGAGCTCTCAGGAATTCATCCCCTTCTCCAAACCAATGGCTCATCACACCCCGAGGGCAGGGCTGGCCACAGCATTGCCTGTTCCTTCCCAGCACTTCCTGGCCTTTCCCTTCCCAGCCTGCCAGTGTTCCTTTCCCAACACTTCATCACCTTTCCCAATCCACCATCCCTTTCCCTCCCCATTCCACCATCCCTTTCCCAGTCCTCCATCCCTTTCCCTTCCCAATCCTCCATCCCTTTCCCAGTCCTCCATCCCTTTCCCTTCCCAATCCTCCATCCCTTTCCCAGTCCTCCATCCCTTTCCCAATCCTCCATCCCTTTCCCAATCCTCCATCCCTTTCCCAATCCTCCATCCCTTTCCCAATCCTCCATCCCTTTCCCAATCCTCCATCCCTTTCCCAATCCTCCATCCTTTCCCAATCCTCCATCCTTTCCCATCCCTTTCCCTTCCCAGCCTGGCACTGTTCCTTTCCCAGGGGCTGTTGGATGGAGGGAGCAGCTGGGCAGGAGCTGGGGAATGCTCAGGGCAGGATCCCGGGAGCACGGCAGGACTGGATGGCCCTGGGAATGTGCAGGTGGGGACAGGGCTGGACACCCCCTGCAGGGACATGGGGACAGGGCTGGACACCCCCTGCAGGGACATGAGGACATGGGGACAGGGCTGGACACCCCCTGCAGGGACATGGGGACAGGGCTGGACACCCCCTGCAGGGACATGGGGACATGTCACACCTCCTGCAGGGACATGGGGACATGTCACACCTCCTGCAGGGACATGGGGACAGGGCTGGACACCCCCTGCAGGGACATGGGGACAGGGCTGGACACCCCCTGCAGGGACATGGGGACAGGGCTGGACACCCCCTGCAGGGACATGGGGACAGGGCTGGACAGCTCCTGCAGGGACATGGGGACAGGGCTGGACACCCCCTGCAGGGACATGGGGACAGGGCTGGACACCCCCTGCAGGGACATGGGGACAGGGCTGGACACCCCCTGCAGGGACATGGGGACATGTCACACCTCCTGCAGGGACATGGGGACAGGGCTGGACAGCTTCTGCAGGGACATGGGGACATGTCACACCCTCTGCAGGGACATGGGGACAGGGCTGGACACCCCCTGCAGGGACATGGGGACAGGGCTGGACAGCTCCTGCAGGGACATGGGGACCTGTCACACCCTCTGCAGGGACATGGGGACATGTCACACCCTCTGCAGGGACATGGGGACCTGTCACACCCCCTGCAGGGACATGGGGACCTGTCACACCCCCTGCAGGGACATGGGGACATGTCACACCTCCTGCAGGGACTGGGACAGTTGCCCAGACACTCCTGGCAGCAGTTTGGCAGCTCAGGGACATCTGCTCTGTGCTGACAACTTTAATTAAATGTAAAAAACAACGCCCTAAAAAGCGCCAGGGTTGGGAAGGAGGCCCTGGTGGTCCAAGGACAGCTCTGGGAACAGCAGCCACTCAGCTGGTGCAGAAATTCTGGAAGCAGGGGATTTATATCCAGCACCAGATCCCATGGAAATCACAGGGACACCGACAAAGAGGAGCCACTGGGGTTTATGGAAGGGACATTGGGGTTCTGTGGTACCCCTGAAGCAGCAAAAATGACAATGAACCCCCTCCCGTGGTTTTGGGGTGTGAGAGGGGCTGTAGCCAGTGGGGATTTTCTGATGGAACAAACAGAAATCGCTCCAGGCCCCTCCTGACACTCCTGGGGTGTCAGGGACCAGGGCTTGATTGTATTTGATTCGTGTAAAGGAATCAGCACCTACAGATAAATCCTGGGGGAGAGACTCTGGAAGAGACCTGCTCCAGCTGAGTAAATAAAGAATGAAAATCTTAATAACTAGGGGCAGTTTAACAATACTTGGCCAAAAGTTCCAGGGAAAACAAGGCTTGGAAGGGAAAAAATCCCAGCTGTGCTCTTTGCCGGGGACAGGAAACACAAAAATGGGGAGCAAGGAATGCGAACCAGGAGTTGGAAGTTGGTGCTGTCGTTTCCAGGCTGTGACTTGGCACAGGAGCAGCGATGGTGCCAGGAGCAGGACTCACCTTCCCAGGGGCTGGAGCGTGTCCAGGGCAGGGAACGGAGCTGGGAAGGGGCTGGAGCCCCAGGAGAGGCTGAGGGAGCTGGGAAAGGGGCTCAGCCTGGAGAAAAGGAGGCTCCGGGGGCACCTTGTGGCTCTGCACAAGTCCCTGCCAGGAGGGGACAGCCTGGAGGGCTCGGGCTCTGCTCCCAGGGCACAGGGACAGGACAAGGGGAAATGGCCTCAGGCTGGGCCAGGGCAGGCTCAGCTTGGCCAGCAGCAGGAATTTCTGCCTGGAAAGGGAGCTCAGGCCTTGGCAGGGGCTGCCCAGGGAGCTGCTGCAGTCTCATCCCTGGAGGTGTGCAGGGAAGGTTGGGCTCCATGGGCTGGGGGGGATTTTCCATCCCCGGTGATTTTGGGGTTCTGTGACCCAGCAGGATGCTGCATTGCTCTGTGTGGTTTCAGTCCCAGCTGCACTGTGAGGTCATTTCCCAGTCTGGGCTCTGCTGGGAGCACTGGAGAGGTCCCTGGCAGCAGATCCAGGTGATGTCACCCCCTGGGGACAGGCCAGGAGCTCACTGGGACCCACTGGGACAGGGCTGGTGGGCAGGGAGAGCTGCCTGGCTGGGCTGGCAGGAACGGGGCACCTGCAGCCCCCCTCAGCCCCCAGGGCCCTTCCTGATTAATGAAATGCAAATGAATTCTGGTGGGTTGTTGTGTTAATTATGAGCACTGGAAGATTGAGAAGACAATAAACAAACCCCACCCAGACAGGAGATGGGGAGGAATGGGAGTTTGGAACAAGGTCAGCTCTAAGGTCCCTTCCAGGCCAGTCCATTCTGGGATTCCATGATTCCATGGAAATTGTTTATCCCCTTGGCCCCAGTGGAGCTGCAGGAGGAAGGAGCTTTCAGGCAGAGTTCTGTGCCATTAACACTCCTTTCCACCAGCAGGAGAAGGAATAAAACAGAGGGAGTGAGGAAATACTGGGAATGAAGCCAACTGAAGGGGAAATGTGCTGAGCAGATACTGGAGGTCATGGTCTGCAGGTGGCTGAAGGTGCATTTCAGGGGGGTTTTGTAACCAAGGATGGTGATTTGGAAGAACCAAAGGGCCTGAGGTCACTGGAGATGGTTCAGGGGCTGGAAACACGTTTGGGGGTGTGGGCAGCTGTCCAGCCAGGCACTCAGGGAATGCAGGGGACACCCCCAGGGGCTAAGGAATGGTTGGATAACTCTGAAAATCCCAATCCTAGAGAAATTAAACATGATCCTGGAACTTGGGCAGATGGGCTTAACAGGGGGCTATTTATTGGGGTATTTATTTATTGGGGTATTTATTGGGATATTTATTGGGATATTTATTTATTGGGCTATTTATTGGGATATTTATTTATTGGGGTATTTATTGGGGTATTTATTGGGATGTTTATTAGGATATTTATTGGGATATTTATCAGGGTATTTATTGGGATATTTATTTATTGGGCTATTTATTTATTGGGCTATTTATTGGGATATCCCCAGGAGGAGGAACAGAGACCCCCAGTGCTGGGGTTTCATTCCCAGGGGGTTTATTTCAGATTTATTTTGACTCTCGCCACGATCCTTCCCTGGTGCCACTTCCCTGGCAGTGCTGTGTGAAGTGGCCAATATCAGTTCAATTTCCATGCTCACCCTCAGCCATGGGATGCAGTATCCCTGTTTCCCAGGGCCACAGCACGGAGCACTGCACAGAAACCTTTTCTCCTTCAAAAGAAACCCAGCCCTGCCTTCATCCTTAGGCTGAAGCCAGACAAATTCCAGTCTGGAATCTCCTGATCAAGACAGAGATGGAATAAACAACCGAGGGAAGTTGTAACTTCTCCTCTTTAGTGCCATAAATCCACTGGAAATTCCCTGCCCATGGAAGGGGGTTTGAGCTAGAGGGGTCTCCAGGGTCCCCTCCAGCCCAGCCCTTTGTGGGACCTGGTGCTTCTGGTACCCCAAATCTCAAATGATTGTTATTAAATTGTTATTGTTATTAAATGTTATTCTCAAATCTGGGCTTTGGACAAACCTGAAGAGCTTCTCCCAGCTGGAGGCAGTGGGTGGGGTTCAGGTTTTCATTTGCTTGGTTTGTGGTGCCAGAGGCCACGTTTGATGGTGCAGTAATAATCTCTGTTATCCTGGCAGTTTATGGATCATTAATTTGCTGGAAGGAATCCTTCCCTGTGGGCCTGGCACAGAATTCCCAGAGCTGCCCCTGGATCCCTGGCAGTGCCCAAGGCCAGGCTGGACACTGGGAGGGTTGGCAGGGCTGGGATGGATGGGCTCAAGAGAACCACGACGTTCCTCCCCTAAAGCCCAGCTGCTTTCCCAGCTCTCTTTGGTGTGCTCATGTTTCTCACGTTTCTCTTGATGAACGTTGGCTTTAGAAGAGTAAGTTTTGTACTTTTATATTAATTTATTCTCTGTGAACTCGTTCAAGGGGAAGGATGGAGTGGGCACTCACAGGTTGGACTCTATGAGCTCTTTTCCAAGCTAAGTCATTCTGTGATCCTTTTTTTCTTTGTTTATTTGTTAAAGAACTCCTCCCTCCAACAGAGCAACGTGGGGTACATTTATAAAATATCTTTAAGAAATCAAAACTTAAAAAGCATAAAAATTAAAACTAAGAAAAAACCCCAAAAAACCAAACCAAACCAAAACCAACCAACCAAAAAAAGGTTGAAAAACCAATTTAAACGATAATAACATTAAAAAGGTATTTAAGAGCCCCTCAGGCTGTCGCTGCCGGCCGGAGCCGCCTGAACGCGGGGATTTTTTGGGATGCGCTCCCGGTGCCCGGGAGATGCGCGGTCACGCGGCGGCCGCGTTGCCATGGAGACAGCGAGGGGCGCATCCCCCGGGATGGAGCCGCATCCCCCGGGATGGAGCCGCATCCCCCGGGATGGAGCCGCATCCCCCGGGATGGAGCCGCATCCTTCGGGATGGAGCCGCATCCCCCGGGATGGAGCCGCATCCCCCGGGATGGAGCCGCATCCTCCGGGATGGAGCCGCATCCCCCGGGATGGAGCCGCATCCCCCGGGATGGAGCCGCATCCCCCGGGATGGAGCCGCATCCTTCGGGATGGAGCCGCATCCTGCGGGATGGAGCCGCATCCCCCGGGATGGAGCCGCATCCTCCGGGATGGAGCCGGATCCTCCGGGATGGAGCCGCATCCCCCGGGATGGAGCCGCATCCTGCGGGATGGAGCCGCGGGCCGGCATGAGCGGGAGCGGGAGCGGGCACCGGGCGGGCTCCGCCGCGCAGGTTGGTGCTGCCGGTCCCGGGGCCCCTCCCTGTCCCCTCCCTGTCCCCTCCTGTCCCCTCCCGGGGGGCCCGGGGTCCCTCCGCTCCGTCCCGCTCGGGGTCGGGCTGTGGGAGCGGCGGGACCGGCGAGGGGATGCGGGAGTGGGAACAGCCCTGGAACAGCTCCCGGAGCCCTGGGCAGCCCCCGAGCTCTGTAGGATCAGTTCCCCGAGCTCTGTAGGATCAGTTCCCCGAGCTCTGTAGGGTCAGTTCCCCCAGCTCTGTAGGGTCAGTTCCCCGAGCTCTGTAGGATCAGTTCCCCGAGCTCTGTAGGATCAGTTCCCCGAGCTCTGTAGGGTCAGTTCCCCCAGCTCTGTAGGATCAGTTCCCCGAGCTCTGTAGGATCAGTTCCCCGAGCTCTGTAGGATCAGTTCCCCGAGCTCTGTAGGGTCAGTTCCCCCAGCTCTGTAGGATCAGTTCCCCGAGCTCTGTAGGGTCAGTTCCCCGAGCTCTGTAGGATCAGTTCCCCCAGCTCTGTAGGATCAGTTCCCCCAGCTCTGTAGGGTCAGTTCCCCCAGCTCTGTAGGATCAGTTCCCCGAGCTCTGTAGGATCAGTTCCCCGAGCTCTGTAGGGTCAGTTCCCCCAGCTCTGTAGGATCAGTTCCCCGAGCTCTGTAGGGTCAGTTCCCCCAGCTCTGTAGGATCAGTTCCCCGAGCTCTGTAGGATCAGTTCCCCCAGCTCTGTAGGATCAGTTCCCCGAGCTCTGTAGGGTCAGTTCCCCCAGCTCTGTAGGATCAGTTCCCCCAGCTCTGTAGGATCAGTTCCCTGAGCTCTGTAGGATCAGTTCCCTGAGCTCTGTAGGATCAGTTCCCCCAGCTCTGTAGGATCAGTTCCCTGAGCTCTGTAGGATCAGTTCCCCGAGCTCTGTAGGGTCAGTTCCCCCAGCTCTGTAGGGTCAGTTCCCCCAGCTCTGTAGGATCAGTTCCCCCAGCTCTGTAGGATCAGTTCCCCGAGCTCTGTAGGGTCATTTCCCCCAGCTCTGTAGGGTCAGTTCCCCCAGCTCTGTAGGATCAGTTCCCCCAGCTCTGTAGGGTCAGTTCCCCCAGCTCTGTAGGGTCAGTTCCCCCAGCTCTGTAGGGTCAGTTCCCCCAGCTCTGTAGGATCAGTTCCCTGAGCTCTGTAGGATCAGTTCCCTGAGCTCTGTAGGATCAGTTCCCCGAGCTCTGTAGGGTCAGTTCCCCCAGCTCTGTAGGGTCAGTTCCCCCAGCTCTGTAGGATCAGTTCCCCGAGCTCTGTAGGATCAGCTCCCCCAGCTCTGTAGGGTCGGTTCCGGGAGATGCAGGAGGATCACCTGGGACGGGAATGCAGGACCAGCTTGGAGGGATGGAGGGGCCACCCGGAAAGGGATGCAGGAGAGCTGGAGAGGGGTGGAGGGGCTGCTCGGGGGGTGAAGGGTCCGCTCGGACAGGGACGGGCTCGGGATGGGATTGGGATCAGCTTGGGATGAACTCGGGATCAGCTCAGGATGGGATCAGGATGGGATCAGGATCAGCTCGGGATCAGCTCAGGATGGGATCAGGATGAACTCGGGATCAGGTCGGGATGGGATCGGGATGAACTCGGGATGTGATCGGGATGGATTCGGGATCACCTCGGGATGAACTCAGGATCAGCTCGGGATGGGATCGGGATCAGCTCGGGATGGGATTGGGATCAGCTCGGGATGAACTCGGGATCAGCTCGGGATGGAATCGGGATGAGCTCGGGATGAGCTCGGGATCAGGTCAGCATGGGATCGGGATCAGCTCGGGATGGGATCAGGATGAACTCGGGATCAGCTCAGGATGGGATCAGGATGGATTCGGGATCAGCTCGGGATGGGATCGGGACGGGCTCGGGATCAGCTCGAGATGGGATCGGGATGGGATCGGGATGGGATTGGGATCAGCTCAGGATGAACTCGGGATCAGCTCGGGATGGGATCGGGATCAGCTCGGGATGGGATCGGGATCAGCTCGGGATGAACTCGGGATCAGCTCGGGATGGGATCAGGATGAACTCGGGATCAGCTCAGGATGGGATCAGGATGGGATCAGGATGAACTCGGGATGGGATCAGGATGGATTCGGGGTCTCTGGGCAGCCCCGCACCGGGAACACCCCGAGCGTTCCCGTTCCCCCGAGGCAGCCGAGGGCAGAGCGGGGCAGGGATGGGCAGGGCTGGGATGGGCAGGGCAGGGATGGGATGGGCAGAGCGGGGCAGGGCTGGGATGGGCAGAGCGGGGCAGGGCTGGGATGGGCAGGGATGGGCAGAGCGGGGCAGGGCTGGGATGGGCAGGGATGGGCAGAGCGGGGCAGGGCAAGGCAGGGATGGGCAGAGCGGGGCAGGGATGGGCAGAGCAGGGATGGGCAGGACAGGACAGGGATGGACAGAGCGGGGCAGGGATGGGCAGGGCAGGACAGGGATGGGATGGGCAGGGCAGGGATGGGCAGAGCGGGGCAGGGATGGGCAGGGCAGGACAGAGCGGGGTCCCGGGCAGGGCAGGGATGGGCAGAGCGGGGCAGGGATGGGCAGGGCAGGGATGGGCTGGGCAGGACAGGACAGGGATGGGCAGAGCGGGGCAGGGATGGGCAGGGCAGGACAGAGCGGGGTCCCGGGCAGGGCAGGGATGGGCAGAGCGGGGCAGGGATGGGCAGGGCAGGGATGGGCTGGGCAGGACAGGACAGGGATGGGCAGAGCGGGGCAGGGATGGGCAGAGCGGGACAGGGATGGGCTGGGCAGGACAGGACAGGGATGGGCAGAGCGGGGCAGGGATGGGCAGAGCGGGACAGGGATGGGCAGGGCAGGACAGGACAGGGATGGGCAGAGCGGGGCAGGGATGGGCAGGGCAGGACAGAGCGGGGTCCCGGGCAGGGATCGCCCCAGGAGCCCGAGGCTGCTGCGGGTTCTGCCGGCTCCATCCCCAATCCCCCCTGGCTTTGCCCTGGGCTTTCCCAGCCACATGGGCACAGGGCAGAGGGGATGGGGACACGGGAACAGGGGATGGGGACACGGGAACAGGGGATGGGGACACAGGAAGAGGGGATGGGGACACGGGAACAGGGGATGGGGACACGGGAACAGGGGATGGATGGGGACACGGGAACAGGGGATGGATGGGGACACGGGAACAGGGGATGGGGACACGGGAACAGGGGATGGGGACACAGGAACAGGGGATGGGGACACGGGAACAGGGGATGGGGACACGGGAACAGGGGATGGATGGGGACACGGGAACAGGGGATGGATGGGGACACGGGAACAGGGGATGGGGACACGGGAACAGGGGATGGGGACACAGGAACAGGGGATGGGGACACAGGAAGGGGATGGGGACACGGGAACCCCTGGGCTGGCACAGCTGCTCCCTGCCCTGCTGGGGATGCGGCACTCACAGGAATTGGCTGTTTGATAAAAACCAGCACAGCTTTGGTGCTAAAAGTGCTCAGAAACTCGCCAGTCTGTGCAGAGCATTGTATTGATCATCAGCAGGTGTAGCTGTACTCCTCAGGGGTTGATTTTCCTCAGTCCTCATCTGTAAAACCCCAATTACCTGTTTATATTCTCAGCTTTGTGATTGTTCTTTAGCTTCTCTTTAATTTATTTCTGACTGCCTGAACAGAATCACTTTCAACTCCTTTTTAAAATTACTGCAAACCCTGTAAAATTAACATTGAAATTTGTCATTCCTGCTGCTAAAATCCCCTCAATTTGCAGTTTTCCAGAGGACAGAGATCAATCCCTGAGTCTCCTGCCCAGGCACGTGGAACAGGCAGGTAGAGAGGCACTGTCAGATCCCAACATGTTTGAAATCTTTCCCTTTGGCAAAAATTTGGGCTGCTATTTTTGGATTAGACGTTTTTAATCTACATTGTTGGTGGATTAGAAGTTGTTTGTGATTTTCTGTGTCTCCTTTGTCGGGATGGCTTTGGGCTCTGCCGAGAGGCAGCGGGAGCACCGGGAAAACGCAGCTGGAGCAGCTCTGTGGGGGCACTTGGGGAGCTCAGAATGACCCAGGAGTGCCCAGGTGGCCAAGAGGCCACTGGCCCTGGGCTGTGCCAGCTCTGGGGTGGCAGCAGGGCCAGGGCAGTGCCCGTCCCCTGTGCTGGCACTGCTGGGGCACCTCCAGTGCTGGGGGCAGCTCTGGGCCCCTCCTGCCAGGAGAGCCCTGGAGGGGCTGGAGCGTGTCCAGGGCAGGGAACGGAGCTGGGAAGGGGCTGGAGCCCCAGGAGAGGCTGAGGGAGCTGGGAAAGGGGCTCAGCCTGGAGAAAAGGAGGCTCCGGTGGGACCTTGTGGCTCTGCACAAGTCCCTGCCAGGAGGGGACAGCCAGGAGGGCTCGGGCTCTGCTCCCAGGGCACAGGGACAGGACAAGGGGAAATGGCCTCAGGCTGGGCCAGGGCAGGCTCAGCTTGGCCAGCAGCAGGAATTTCTGCCTGGAAAGGGAGCTCAGGCCTTGGCAGGGGCTGCCCAGGGAGCTGCTGCAGTCTCATCCCTGGAGGTGTGCAGGGAATTCCTGGATGTGGCACTCAGAGCTCTGGGCTGGGGACAGGGTGGGGATCAGGCACAGCTGGGACTCCATGGGCTGGGAGGGATTTTCCAGCCTCAGGGATCCTGGGGTTCTGGGGTTGTCCAGGGAAGCAGAGATGTTTCTCAGTCCCAGAACTGTCTGATTTCCACAGCTGAACAGAGCAGGGCAGAATCTGCAGCATTTCCATCTTTCCAGGGGGGCTTTCCTGGAGGTTTCCCCCACGATTTGCACTGGGATGAGGTGATGAGATCCAGACCAGTACCAGAGCTGTATTCCCATTTACAGGGAATGTGCTGCTGGCTCAGCATGCCCAGGGATGTGTTTGCCCTTGGTGCTCTCATTGCAGGAGTGCTGGGTGCTATTTTTAAACAATCCCTGATTTTTCCTCCCAAATGCTCTGTCAGGAAGCAGTGAGTTCCAGGAGGAGCTGCAGGCAGGTGTTTGTGCTGGGAATGGCACAGAGGGGAGCGCTCAGTGCCCTCCTGGAGCCGCTCCCACCCCTCACTCCAGCTGCAATCCAGCATCCCTAGGGAATATTCCAACTCCAGCACAGTGGGGACAGGGCTGGACGCAGAACTTCTGCAGGATGGGCTGAAGGAACAGGTGGGGGCTGCAGGGCTTTGGCCACCCTCTGCCCTCCAGGGGCACCACGAACACCCTTCCCTCCGCAAGTTAATTCCATGTGCAGAATTAATTGGTTTGCACAGCCTGGAAATTCAGGTTACCCCCATTTTCGGGGAGGATTTTGTTCCTGGCTCAGAAAAGAAACTGAGGCAGTCCCAGCAGCCCAGAGCTGCTCTGTGCTGGACCTTAAACAGCCTCTCTTCATTGAGCAGGAGCAATAACAGACAGGCAATCCCCCTTTGTGCTGGAGCTTTTTGGGGGATTTTGCTGTGGGGTCTCAGAGGTGGCTCCCTGGATCCCAGCCCTTGTGCACAGCAGAGAGGAGGGGAGAGGTCAGGAATTCCTGGTTGCCCTGTCAGTGTCAGGAGGTTTTCCCTGGAATGCAGCTCCTGGCACTGCTCCCCAGGCCAGGGTCCCTTCCAGGCACAGCTCCTGCAGTTCCAGGGACGTTTCCCCTGTGGCACAGCCAGAAAGCCACATCCCTTGTCCCAGGGGAAGTCCAGCTGCTCCAGCAGCAGCAAATTCCCTTGGGGTGGATTTGTGGCACTTTGAAACGCCTGAATTCCAGAGCAGGGGCTGTTGCTGCTGTTCCCAGGTCTGGCTGCAGGCTCTGGGCACTCCCAGCCGTGCTCTGGGTCCCTGTCCCAGGCTGGCACAGCTGGCACAGCTGGATCTGTGTGCTCTGTCCCTGCTGCTGGATCCTCTCCTCCCTCAGCTGGGAGAGCTCCTGAACCCCAGACTGGGCTGGGAGGGACCCCAGAGCCCCTCCAGTGTCACCCCTGCCATGGCAGGGACACCTCCCACTGTCCCAGTGCCCAGCCTGGCCTTGGGCACTGCCAGGGATCCAGGGGCAGCCCCAGCTGCTCTGGGCACCCTTCCCTGGGCCCTGCCCCACAGCAGCTCCAGCCCCACTCGCTTTTCCCAAGTCCAGGTTCTGGAAATTGTTCACTTTTTGGGAAGGATTTGTTCCAGCCCTGCTTCTCCCCTTTCTGGTGTGAATTTTATTGCTCATTTTCAGCTCTTGCACCTCTCAGAAGGTTTTTCCTGTCCTGTCCTGGTCTCCTCCTGTTGGTGTTGATCCTTATCCTGGAGCGCAGGACAGGCAGAGGCAGCGGGAGATGTTCCTTAGATTGGGATAACAAACAAAAAAAAGGCTTTGTTCTGTAATATTCCCCACACAAAAGGAGCTGTGCCTTCATTTCCACCTGCTGCATGAGGTGTGTGAGTGCTGGGAGGACAAGGGCTGATCCAGCAAAAGCCAGGGAATGTTCCTGGAGGAGAGCAGGGATTTGTTCAGGAGGGGAGCAGGGCAGGGAGGGATCGGTGCAGGTCCCAAAGCTGCTGGGACCGAGCACATCCAGTGCCCAGGGAACTGCTGAGCTCTGCAGGGATTGCATTTGGATGGGATTTGGGGCAGGAATTGTTCCCTGGCAGGGTGGGCAGGCCCTGGCACAGGGTGCCCAGAGCAGCTGGGGCTGCCCCTGGATCCCTGGCAGTGCCCAAGGCCAGGCTGGGCACTGGGACAGTGGGAGGTGTCCCTGCCATGGCAGGGGTGGCACTGGAGGGGCTCTGGGGACCCTCACACCCAAATCTTTCCATGATTCCATGATTTTGTGGTTCTGGGGCACTTCAGCCCTCCTGGAGGAGTTTCCAGAGACAGGAGGATCCTGGCTGGGCTCCTGCTCTGGCTGAGCTGCCCCAGGATTCCATCACCCGCAATTCCCAACTGTGAAATATCACCCTGTGAAATATCACCCTGTGAAATCACCCTGTGAAATATCACCCTGTGAAATATCCCCCTGTGAAATATCACCTGTGAAACATCACCTGTGAAATATCACCTGTGAAATATCACCCTGTGAAATATCACCCTGTGAAATATCACCCTGTGAAATATCACCTGTGAAATATCACCCTGTGAAATATCACCTGTGAAATATCACCCTGTGAAATATCACCTGTGAAATATCACCCTGTGAAATATCACCTGTGAAATATCACCCTGTGAAATATCCCCCTGTGAAATATCACCCTGTGAAATCACCATGTGAAATATCACCTGTGAAACATCACCTGTGAAATATCACCTGTGAAATATCACCCTGTGAAATATCACCCTGTGAAATATCAACCTGTGAAATATCACCTGTGAAATATCACCCTGTGAAATATCACCCTGTGAAATATCACCTGTGAAATCACCCTGTGAAATCACCCTGTGAAATCACCCTGTGAAATCACCCTGTGAAATATCACCCTGTGAAATATCACCCTGTGAAATCACCCTGTGAAATATCACCCTGTGAAATATCACCCTGTGAAATATCACCCTGTGAAATATCAGCCTGGGAAATCACCCTGTGAAATCACCCTGTGAAATATCAGCCTGTGAAATATCACCTGTGAAATATCACCTGTGAAATATCAGCCTGTGAAATCACCCTGTGAAATATCACCTGTGAAATATCACCCTGTGAAATATCACCTGTGAAATCACCCTGTGAAATATCACCTGTGAAATATCACCTGTGAAATCACCCTGTGAAATATCACCCTGTGAAATATCACCGTGTGAAATATCACCCTGTGAAATCACCCTGTGAAATATCACCCTGTGAAATCTCACCCTGTGAAATCACCCTGTGAAATATCACCCTGTGAAATATCACCTGTGAAATCACCCTGTGAAATATCACCCTGTGAAATCACCCTGTGAAATCACCTGTGAAATATCACCTGTGAAATATCATCTGTGAAATATCACCCTGTGAAATCACCCTGTGAAATATCACCCTGTGAAATATCACCTTGTGAAATATCACCTGTGAAATCACCCTGTGAAATATCACCTGTGAAATATCACCCTGTGAAATCACCCTGTGAAATATCACCCTGTGAAATATCACCCTGTGAAATATCACCCTGTGAAATCACCCTGTGAAATATCACCCTGTGAAATCACCCTGTGAAATCACCCTGTGAAATATCACCTGTGAAATATCACCCTGTGAAATCACCCTGTGAAATATCACCTGTGAAATATCACCTGTGAAATATCACCTGTGAAATATCACCCTGTGAAATATCACCTGTGAAATCACCCTGTGAAATATCACCTGTGAAATATCACCCTGTGAAATCACCCTGTGAAATATCACCTGTGGAATCACCCTGTGAAATCACCCTGTGAAATATCACCTGTGAAATCACCCTGTGAAATATCACCCTGTGAAATATCCCCCTGTGAAATATCACCTGTGAAATATCACCCTGTGAAATCTCACCTGTGAAATATCACCCTGTGAAATATCACCTGTGAAATATCACCTGTGAAATATCACCCTGTGAAATATCACCCTGTGAAATATCACCCTGTGAAATATCACCCTGTGAAATCACCCTGTGAAATATCACCTGTGAAATATCACCTGTGAAATATCACCCTGTGAAATATCACCCTGTGAAATATCACCCTGTGAAATATCACCTTGTGAAATATCACCTGTGAAATCACCCTGTGAAATATCACCTGTGAAATATCACCCTGTGAAATCACCCTGTGAAATATCACCCTGTGAAATATCACCCTGTGAAATATCACCCTGTGAAATCACCCTGTGAAATATCACCTGTGAAATATCACCTGTGAAATATCACCCTGTGAAATATCACCCTGTGAAATATCACCCTGTGAAATCACCCTGTGAAATATCACCCTGTGAAATATCACCCTGTGAAATCACCCTGTGAAATATCACCTGTGAAATATCACCTGTGAAATATCACCCTGTGAAATATCACCCTGTGAAATATCACCCTGTGAAACATCACCTGTGAAATATCACCTGTGAAATATCACCCTGTGAAATATCACCCTGTGAAATATCACCTGTGAAATATCACCTGTGAAATATCACCCTGTGAAATATCACCTGTGAAATATCACCTGTGAAATATCACCTGTGAAATATCACCCTGTGAAATATCACCTGTGAAATCACCCTGTGAAATATCACCTGTGAAATATCACCTGTGAAATCACCCTGTGAAATCACCCTGTGAAATCACCCTGTGAAATCACCCTGTGAAATATCACCTGTGAAATATCACCCTGTGAAATATCACCCTGTGAAATATCACCCTGTGAAATATCACCCTGTGAAATCACCCTGTGAAATATCACCCTGTGAAATATCACCCTGTGAAATCACCCTGTGAAATATCACCCTGTGAAATATCACCCTGTGAAATATCACCCTGTGAAATATCACCCTGTGAAATCACCCTGTGAAATCAACCTGTGAAATCAACCTGTGAAATATCACCTGTGAAATATCACCCTGTGAAATATCACCCTGTGAAATCACCCTGTGAAATCACCCTGTGAAATATCACCTGTGAAATATCACCCTGTGAAATCACCCTGTGAAATATCACCCTGTGAAATATCACCTGTGAAATATCACCCTGTGAAATATCACCCTGTGAAATATCACCCTGTGAAATATCACCTGTGAAATCACCCTGTGAAATATCACCCTGTGAAATATCACCCTGTGAAATCACCCTGTATAATCACCCTGTGAAATATCACCTGTGAAATCACCCTTCACATGGCAGCTCTCTGCTCCCTGTTCTCCTGCTGGTCACTCTCCTGCTGACCATTCCCTGCTGGTCACTCTCCTGCTGGTCACCCTCCTGCTGACCATTCCCTGCTGGTCACTCCCCTGCTGACCATTCCCTGCTGACCATTCCCTGCTGCCCATTCCCTGCTGACCATTCCCTGCTGGTCATTCCCTGCTGACCATTCCCTGCTGGTCATTCCCTGCTGACCATTCCCTGCTGACCATTCCCTGCTGACCATTCCCTGCTGGTCACTCTCCTGCTGGTCATTCCCTGCTGACCATTCCCTGCTGCCCATTCCCTGCTGTCCTGCTCATCCCAGCAAACCCAGGTGTTTCCAGAAGATATTCCCCAAAAATGGATCAATGGCCTCAGGAGATGCCCAGGCCTGGGGGGGCTGGGACAGTCAGAACGTGCAGCTGCAGAATTGCCTCAGCTGTGTGAAAAACGAGGTTCACATCATTTCTATACAATTTAAAAGTTTAATAAAAAAACAATTAGGAGAAAAAAATAAAGTAAAGTATACAAATTTGGCCAAGTGTCTCTGCACTAAGAAAGGATTGTCCCTTAAAAACAGAACCCTACTAAATATCCATAAATTCTCACACATATTCAGACATCCTTCTCAGGATCTTTGGGGTTCTTCTGTTCAGTTTTCTCTTGCCCCCTTCCCAATAGATCAATCTTCTTGGTGCCATTGAGATTTACATTCCCTGATAGCAGAAATGCAATAAATTCCTCCCCCCCGAGTTCTGGGCACTGCTGGCTTCATCTGGATCAGAGAGTTTACAGATGCAGGAGTTCTCCAGCTGTTTTTTGTTTCTCAGTCTTTGGGTTACACAAACAAAAGCAGTTTTTATTTTAATACTATGCCATAACCTAACATACATGTATTATACCACTATTTCTAAGTTTCATCAGTAACAGAAATAAAGAAAACTATATTAATACAACAAAATTTCCCATTCTTATACAGATAACATTCATTTTAATATTTGCAAAAAGCCAACAATATAAAATTAATATTATTTAATATTAAATAATATTAAATAATTATTAAATATTAATAATAGTGCATAATTATTACTTAAAATAATATTAAATAATTATTAATTATCAGTGATATTTTATAATATTATAATATTATATTAATAATATTATATTATTATTAATATAAAAGCTGGAAAAGGCCTCCAAGGTCCAGTCAAACCTTTGATCTTCATCTTGGACTCCTTTAACCAGATGTTCCAGGGGTTTTCCCTGTGCCTTTATCCCTGCTGGGAAGGACTGAGCTGGAGAAGCGGGGACACTGGGGGCTCAGGGCCAGGAGCAGCTGTGGAAATGTCCAATAAAAGCAAACAGGGAATTGCATCCATTGTCTCACAAATACTGAGGAGCTGTTTCTGCGTCCAGGGAAATCGTGGATCTCTTCTGGAGGAACATCCCAGCCTAATGGGACAGGAAGATCCATTTGGTGGAGGCAGGCTGTGTTTGGAGGAGCATGGAACGTGCAGTGTAACTGTTCCAGGGCAAACCTGCCCTGAGTCAGGATGGGAAGTGGTTTTTCCCTGAAATCCTGGCTGGAGAAGGCGCAGGAGTTGCTGCAGGGCAGAGATGCTCTGAGATCCGGGGTGTGTGACATCCAGGGGCTGTTCCCTGCTGTGCTGGTGTGTCTGTGCATGCCTGGGCTCTGAAGGTGTGGGGAGAGCTGAGCTGGGCTCTGCAGGAAGGAGGAGCAGGATCCCTGTGGCTGCACCAGGAATATCAGGGGATAAAGGCTGGGAGTGCTCAGGCCCTCCCCAGGAGTCCTGGAAGCAGCTCCTGCTGCTGCTCCTTCCTGGCACTGCCAGGGGACACAGGGATGGGCTTTTCCCGAGTGCTGGGCAGATTCCTTTGGATTTTCTGTTCCCTGACAGGATCCCTCTCAATAATGGATTGTTCCCATTGTTTTCCTGTTCCCTGACAGGATCCCTGTGTGTGCAGGGCAGTTTCCTTTCCCTTTTCTGTTCCCTGACAGGATCCCTCTCAATAATGGATTGTTCCCATTGGTTTTTGTGTTCCCTGACAGGATCCCTGTCACTTTTGGACTGTTCCCATTGTTTTTCTGTTCCCTGACAGGATCCCTGTCAGTTTTTGGTTGTTCCCATTGTTTTTCTGCCCCGTGACAGGATCCCTGTCACTTTTGGACTGTTCCCATTGTTTTTCTGCCCCCTGACAGGATCCCTGTCACTTTTGGGTTGTTCCCATTGTTTTTCTGTTCCCTGACAGGATCCCTGTGTGTGCTGGACTGTTTCCATTGGTTTTTCTGCTCCCTGACATGGTCTCTGTCACTTTTGGGTTGTTCCCATTGTTTTCCTACCCCCTGACAGGGTGTCTGTCACTTTTGGGTTGTTCCCATTGTTTTTCTGCCCCCTGACAGGGTGTCTGTCAGTTTTTGGTTGTTCCCATTGTTTTTCTGCCCCCTGACAGGATCCCTGTCAGTTTTTGGTTGTTCCCATTGTTTTTCTGCTCCCTGACATGGTCTCTGTCACTTTTGGACTGTTCCCATTTGTTTTTGTGTTCCCTGACAGGATCCCTGTCACTTTTGGGTTGTTCCCATTGTTTTCCTGCCCCCTGACATGGTCTCTGTCACTTTTGGGTTGTTCCCATTGTTTTTCTGCCCCCTGACAGGGTGTCTGTCAGTTTTTGGTTGTTCCCATTGTTTTTCTGCCCCCTGACAGGATCCCTGTCAGTTTTTGGTTGTTCCCATTGTTTTTCTGCCCCCTGACAGGGTGTCTGTCAGTTTTTGGTTGTTCCCATTGTTTTTCTGCCCCCTGACAGGATCCCTGTCACTTTTGGGTTGTTCCCATTGTTTTTCTGCCCCCTGACAGGGTGTCTGTCAGTTTTTGGTTGTTCCCATTGTTTTTCTGCCCCCTGACAGGGTGTCTGTCAGTTTTTGGTTGTTCCCATTGTTTTTCTGCCCCCTGACAGGGTGTCTGTCACTTTTGGACTGTTCCCATTGTTTTTCTGCCCCCTGACAGGATCCCTGTCAGTTTTTGGTTGTTCCCATTGTTTTTCTGCCCCCTGACAGGATCCCTGTCACTTTTGGGTTGTTCCCATTGTTTTTCTGCCCCCTGACAGGGTGTCTGTCAGTTTTTGGTTGTTCCCATTGTTTTTCTGCCCCCTGACAGGATCCCTGTCAGTTTTTGGTTGTTCCCATTGTTTTTCTGCCCCCTGACAGGGTGTCTGTCACTTTTGGGTTGTTCCCATTGTTTTTCTGCCCCCTGACAGGGTGTCTGTCAGTTTTTGGTTGTTCCCATTGTTTTTCTGCCCCCTGACAGGATCCCTGTCACTTTTGGGTTGTTCCCATTGTTTTTCTGCCCCCTGACAGGGTGTCTGTCACTTTTGGGTTGTTCCCATTGTTTTTCTGCCCCCTGACAGGATCCCTGTCAGTTTTTGGTTGTTCCCATTGTTTTTCTGCCCCCTGACAGGGTGTCTGTCACTTTTGGACTGTTCCCATTGTTTTTCTGCCCCCTGACAGGGTGTCTGTCACTTTTGGACTGTTCCCATTGTTTTTCTGCCCCCTGACAGGGTGTCTGTCACTTTTGGACTGTTCCCATTGTTTTTCTGCCCCCTGACAGGGTGTCTGTCACTTTTGGGTTGTTCCCATTGTTTTTCTGCCCCCTGACAGGATCCCTGTCACTTTTGGACTGTTCCCATTGTTTTTCTGCCCCCTGACAGGGTGTCTGTCTCTTGCAGCCCCCCCAGGCCCGTGAGTAACATGAACGAGGCCATGGTGACCCACGTCTCCTCCGGAGCGCCCACGCCAACCAAAAGGTAGGGGAGCCTCAGGCTGGGGTTATTCCTGGGAAGGGATGGAATTCCTGCTGCTCCAGCTCTCCTGAGGGAGGATCCTGTGCAGGAGTTGCTGTGTTCTCTCCAAGGAGTGCTTTCTGCTGACTGAGCTGATGGCACATGGCTGTGGGGGAGGAAATGCCCGGATGGATTTTGGCTTTCCTCGAACTGGGATTGACTCCCCGAGCTGGGAGAGGTTGGCTCTGTGTCCCAGGCTGTCCTGCTGTGTCACCTCTCACGGTGGCCCTGCCCTGCCTGGGCTGGGGCTGAGCTGGGATTGCATTTTGTGTGGATCAGGTGTGTGAGTGAGCAGGAAAAGCCCTGAATGCTGAATTCCACTTTCCTCTCCTAAGGAACAGATCCAAGGGGAGCAGCTTGGCAGAGCTGGGGAGGAGTAAATAAACATTCCTGCAGGGAATGGGGAGCTGAGCCGGCCCTTCCAGTGCCCAGGGGTGCTCAGAGCCCACATTTCCAGCAGCTCCAGGCAGAACTGAGATTCCTGGGTTTTCCTTCTGCTCTCCTTGATAAAACGAGTCCCATCTGGGGCTCCAAAGATCCTGCACTGAAATTCTCCCCAGGCTGCCTGTAAATCCTTCCATGGGGTTTGTGCCCTGGCTCTGGGGGTCCCTGGGGACTCTTGGGGTGCTCCTGGACACGGAGCCTGAGCTTCCCCGTGGGAAGTGGGAACAGCCAGCCCTGGGAGCTCCCTGCCAGCCCGGCTGTGCTGGGATCCAGCAGGAATTCCTGCCTGGAAAGGGAGCTCAGGCCTTGGCAGGGGCTGCCCAGGGAGCTGCTGCAGTCTCATCCCTGGAGGTGTGCAGGGAATTCCTGGATGTGGCACTCAGAGCTCTGGGCTGGGGACAAGGTGGGGATCAGGCACAGCTGGGGCTCCATGGGCTGGGAGGGATTTTCCAGCTTTTCCAGCCTCAGGGATTCAGGGATCCTGGGATTCAGGGATCCTGGGATTCAGGGATCCTGGGATTCAGGGCTTCAGGGATTCAGGGATTCTGGGATTCTGGGATTCTGGGATTCTGGGATTTAGGGATTCAGGGAATCAGGGATTCATGGATTCAGGGATTCATGTATTCAGGGATTCAGGGACTCAGGGATCCTGGGATTCAGGGATCCTGGGATTCAGGGACTCAGGGATTCAGGGAATCAGGGATTCATGTATTCAGGGATTCAGGGATTCATGTATTCAGGGATTCAGGGACTCAGGGATCCTGGGATTCAGGGATTCTGGGATTCATGTATTCAGGGATTCAGGGACTCAGGGATCCTGGGATTCAGGGATTCTGGTATTCAGGGATTCTGGGATTCAGGGATTCATGTATTCAGGGATTCAGGGAATCAGGGATTCATGTATTCTGGGATTCAGGGATTCATGTATTCAGGGATTCAGGGACTCAGGGATCCTGGGATTCAGGGATTCAGGGAATCAGGGATTCAGGGACTATGGGATTCAGGGATTCAGGGATTCTGGGATTCAGGGATTCTGGCTGCTGAGGGTGCCCTGGATCCCTGGCTGTGCCATTCCCAGGCTCAGGGACTCCCTCTGGCCCTCCATGTCCCCCAGGCGGGTGGGAGCAGCCCTGGGGAGCCGGCAGTGCCAGGGAATTGCAGTCCCTGACTCCTGCCCAGCCTGCAGGAGGCTCCAGGGGTGTCTCAGCACATCCCCACCCGCTTTTTGGGGTGGAATTTCCCGGGTTTGGGATCATCCATCACTGCACTGGCTCTGTCCCCGGCATCCCCCTCCCTTGCAGCCCGGGGCAGGACAGAGCTGAGGGAGGGGACACACTCCTTGCCGTGTGTCCCCGTGTCCCACAGCCCGGCCTGAGCACGGAGCTGGCCCCAGGATTTACTGCAGCTCCTCCTGCCCCTGCTGCAGGGGCTCAGCACTGACTGAAATGAAAGGGTTTGGCACATCCTGGCACCTGCAATTGCAGCTGGAGGGGGCTGGGAGCTGCATTTCTGTGTCTGGAGCTGCTCCCAGCAGCCACTTGCCCTGGATTCTGCTGGAAAGGGAGCTTGGGTGCACGGCTGGGATGCAGCTGCTGCTCCGTGAGCGATGGAGCCACACGCACAGAGAGGGATGCTCACCTGGAGGAGCGAGCTGCAGCCATCCCTGAGCCCCCTCAGCCCTGAGAAACACTGACAGGGCATCAGAAAAGCTCAGCAGAGACTCCCAGAAACCTCCTGGATCTCTCTGGTTCACACTGGGAGCCGGAGCTCACGTCCTGCCGAAAGCCTTCCCATCCCGAGGGCATCCTGAACTGTCTGTGGCTCCATCAGAGCTCCTCCAGCTCCCAGCAGGACACCAGGAAATCCAGGAGGATTTCCCCAAAATGTGGAGCAAATGTGCATCAGTTTGTTTGAAGGGAGTTTTGGAATTAGGAGTAAAAGGGCACCTTGGGAATTCCTTGGGACGGAGAACTGCTCCTGCAATCTGCTGGGAAGTGGAGGAGGGTCCCTGGAGAGGGATCCAGGAGAGCTCAGAGCCCCTTGCAGGGCCCAAAGGGGCTCCAGGAGAGCTGGGGAGGGACTGGGGACAAGGGCTGGAGGGCCAGGAGCCAGGGAATGGCTGCCAGTGGCAGAGGGCAGGGCTGGATGGGATTTGGGGCAGGAATTGTTCCCTGGCAGGGTGGGCAGGCCCTGGCACAGGGTGCCCAGAGCAGCTGGGGCTGCCCCTGGATCCCTGGCAGTGCCCAAGGCCAGGCTGGGCACTGGGACAGTGGGAGGTGTCCCTGCCATGGCAGGGGTGGCACTGGAGGGGCTCTGGGGTCCCTCCCAGCCCAGTCTGTGACCCCATGGACCATCCCACGGTGCTCCCAGGGAGCTCTGTGCTCTCTGTGGGCCCCATGAATGTGTGGGATCGATCCCATCCCAGCCATGTCCCTGCTCCAGGACAGGGCCCTGCCAGGGTGACAGAGCACAGGGACCCCCGTGTCCCCTCTGGGCCAGCCCTGCAGGGCCCCCTCCCCTCCCTGGCCGGGGCAGGGTCTGCACCCACAGCTCCTGCTCAGCCCCAAGCCACAAAAGCTGTCCCCAGGGGCTGCCTGTGGCACAACAAAGGCTGCATTCCTTTCCCTGCTTTCCCAGGAGCCTGGAGAGCTCAGGCCGTGCCTGGGGGCTGCAGCCCCAGATGGGGGGATGTGATGGCACCTGCCTGGACACCTCTCCACAGCCCCCTGCCTGCAGAGATTCCCCTGCCACTCACCCTGCCTGGGGTTATTTGCACTCCCTGATGCTCTGCTGCTCTTTATCTGCTTTGTCCTGCAGCCCTGGGGGTCTGCAGGCCTTTGGAGCAGCACCCCCAGAACCTGGCTCCCCCCTCTCAGTGCCACTGAGGCTGTCCCTTGGGTTGATTTGTGTCCCCCAGAGTGGTTTTGGTTTGCTTGGCAGCTCAGTTGTGCTTGTGGCAGGTTCCAGTGTGCCTTCCCTGCCTTCCCTCGTCCA
The DNA here is from genome assembly GCF_971803275.1 of Cyanistes caeruleus. NCBI lineage: Eukaryota > Metazoa > Chordata > Aves > Passeriformes > Paridae > Cyanistes > Cyanistes caeruleus. The sequence goes on along the minus strand of NC_141702.1, from coordinate 644,609 downwards.
CACTGACCTCCCCTGAGGGGGCTGCACTCCTGGCACTGCCTTTTTCCATGGACACAGGTGGGGAAAATCCCTTTTACTCAGCTTCCTCAGCCTCTGGGACCCCTGGAGATCCCAGGTCCTGTTTAGCCATCCTTTCAGCTCCGGGGTTTTGGGGCAGAGGGTTTGGGTGCAGGGGTGTAGGCAGCTTTGTGCCATCAGCCATCCTGCACCCCACAGGGGCCAGGACAGCCCTTCCTAACAGCAAAACGGGCTTTATTGTCAGAAAAGGGACACAAATCCCTCTTTGTGGAGACAGGAGAGGTCCCAGGTGACAGAGGGACAGGCCAGGACAGGGGAGGGTGGCAGGGGAGCGTCCCAGTACCTCCAACAGGGGATCAGGGGAAATGTGGGGAGAAAGAGCAGAAACGCTGGGGTGGGGATGAGGCTGAGCTCAGACTGTGCTGGGGACAGCCCTGGGGCTGGGGACAGAGCCAGAGCCACGGGCAGGTCACTGGGGACAGGGTCACTGTGCTGGGGACAGCCCTGGGGCTGGGGACAGAGCCAGAGCCACGGGCAGGTCACTGGGGACAGGGTCACTGTGTGGGGACAGGGTCACTGTGCTGGGGACAGGGTCACTGTGAGGGGACAGGGTCACTGTGAGGGGACAGGGTCACTGTGCTGGGGACAGGGTCACTGTGAGGGGACAGGGTCACTGTGTGGGGACAGGGTCACTGTGCTGAGGACAGGGTCACTGTGATGGGGACAGTCACTGTGTGGGGACAGGGTCACTGTGTGGGGACAGTCACTGTGTGGGGACAGGGTCACTGTGTGGGGACAGTCACTGTGTGGGGACAGGGTCACTGTGTGGGGACAGGGTCACTCTGTGGGGACAGTCACTGTGAGGGGACAGGGTCACTGTGTGGGGACAGGGTCACTCTGTGGGGACAGTCACTGTGAGGGGACAGGGTCACTGTGTGGGGACAGGGTCACTGTGATGGGGACAGTCACTGTGTGGGGACAGTCACTGTGTGGGGACAGGGTCACTGTGATGGGGACAGGGTCACTGTGCTGGGGACAGGGTCACTGTGTGGGGACAGTCACTGTGTTGGGGACAGGGTCACTGTGTGGGGACAGGGTCACTGTGTGGGGACAGTCACTGTGATGGGGACAGTCACTGTGTGGGGACAGTCACTGTGCTGGGGACAGGGTCACTGTGAGGGGACAGTCACTGTGTGGGGACAGGGTCACTGTGTGGGGACAGGGTCACTCTGTGGGGACAGTCACTGTGATGGGGACAGTCACTGTGTGGGGACAGTCACTGTGATGGGGACAGGGTCACTGTGTGGGGACAGGGTCACTGTGAGGGGACAGTCACTGTGTTGGGGACAGGGTCACTGTGTGGGGACAGGGTCACTGTGTGGGGACAGGGTCACTGTGATGGGGACAGGGTCACTGTGTGGGGACAGTCACTGTGCTGGGGACAGGGTCACTGTGAGGGGACAGTCACTGTGTTGGGGACAGGGTCACTGTGTGGGGACAGTCACTGTGTGGGGACAGGGTCACTGTGTGGGGACAGGGTCACTCTGTGGGGACAGTCACTGTGATGGGGACAGTCACTGTGTGGGGACAGTCACTGTGATGGGGACAGTCACTGTGTGGGGACAGTCACTGTGTGGGGACAGGGTCACTGTGAGGGGACAGTCACTGTGTGGGGACAGGGTCACTGTGATGGGGACAGGGTCACTGTGTGGGGACAGGGTCACTGTGTTGGGGACAGTCACTGTGAGGGGACAGGGTCACTGTGTGGGGACAGGGTCACTGTGTGGGGACAGGGTCACTGTGAGGGGACAGTCACTGTGATGGGGACAGGGTCACTGTGTGGGGACAGGGTCACTGTGTGGGGACAGGGTCACTGTGAGGGGACAGTCACTGTGTGGGGACAGTCACTGTGTGGGGACAGTCACTGTGTGGGGACAGGGTCACTGTGAGGGGACAGGGTCACTGTGTGGGGACAGTCACTGTGATGGGGACAGGGTCACTGTGTGGGGACAGTCACTGCTCATCCCGAGGGTGCTCTGGGGACACCCTTGACCCTCCCTGCTCTCTCTGCCCCTGCCCAGCTCCTGCCCCTCTCCTGTGGCTCCCCCTTTCCCTTTCCCTTTCCCTTTCCCTTTCCCTTTCCCTTTCCCTTTCCCTTTCCCTTTCCCTTTTCCCTTTTCCCTTTCCCTTTTCCCTTTTCCCTTTTCCCTTTTCCCTTTCCCTTTCCCTTTCCCTTTCCCTTTCCCTTTCCCTTTCCCTTTCCCTTTCCCTTTTCCCTTTCCCTTTCCCTTTCCCTTTTCCCTTTTCCCTTTTCCCTTTTCCCTTTTCCCTTTTCCCTTTTCCCTTTCCCTTTTCCCTTTTCCCTTTTCCCTTTCCCTTTTTCCTCTCCCTCTCCCTCTCCCTCTCCCGTTTTCCCAGCTGCTGTCCCCGGGCTGATCTCCCTCGTTCCCAGGATCCCGGGATCCCTGAGGCTGGAAAATCCCTCCAGGACTGTGGGGTCCCAGCTGTGCCTGATCCCCCCCTTGTCCCTGCCCAGGGCCCCGAGGGGATCAAAGGTGGCACTCGGTGACCTCGGGGGGCTCTCCCAGCCTCGGTGGCTCTGGGACCCTGTGAGATCCCAAGGGATGTGCTGCTGTGATCCCAAGGGATGTGCTGCTGTGATCCCAAGGGATGTGCTGCTGTGATCCCAAAGGATGTGCTGCTGCCCTGGGATCCACTGTGATCCCAAGGGATGTGCTGCTTCCCTGGGACCCAGCCCTCAGGCCAGCTGCTGCCACAGCCCTGGTTCTGAAATGACTCCCAAAGACTCCCAAAGACTCCCAAAGACTCCCAATGACTCCCAGTGACTCCCAGTGACTCCCAGTGACTCCCAGTGACTCCCAATGACTCCCAGTGACTCCCAGTGACTCCCAATGACTCCCAGTGACTCCCAATGACTCCCAATGACTCCCAATGACTCCCAATGACTCCCAGTGACTCCCAGTGACTCCCAGTGACTCCAAATGACTCCCAATGACTCCCAATGACTCCCAGTGACCCGGTAATTCCTGTCCTGGTCTCATGCCAGGGGTGTCTGTCCTCTGTGGCCTCTGCTTCTCCTGAAATCCCACAGGAAAGCAGCAGGGCAGCACCAGGGACCCCTCTGGGCTCCATCCTGGCAGCTCTTCCCAAAGCTCTTCCCTTCCCAGAGCTTCTCCCTTCCCAAAGCTTCTCCCTTCCCAAAGCTTCTCCCTTCCCAGAGCTTCTCCCTTCCCAAAGCTTCTCCCTTCCCAAAGCTTCTCCCTTCCCAAAGCTCTTCCCTTCCCAAAGCTCCTCCCAAAGCTGCTCCCTTCCCAAAGCTCTTCCCTTCCCAAAGCTCTTCCCAAAGCTCTTCCCTTCCCAAAGCTTCTCCCTTCCCAAAGCTCTTCCCTTCCCAAAGCTTCTCCCTTCCCAAAGCTCTTCCCTTCCCAAAGCTCTTCCCTTCCCGGGAGCCAGAGCAGCACCGTGAGTCCTGTGAGGATCTCCCAAGGTGTGAGCCAGCAGAAGAGACATTTCCAGGGATTTCTTGGTGGAAATGACAGGATTTAAATTAAATTGTCTCTCTGGCTTGGCTTTCCTGGTAGATTTGCAGAACAGGAATGGATTTAAGGCACCAAAAGCACCATTTAAATATCTGTAATTTATTGAGCTGCTGTGGAGCAGCAGAGCCCAGTCTGGGGCTGAGCTTTGGGGCAGAGCCAGGGAAGGTCCCAGTGCCTGTTCCAGGTGTGTGTGTTCCTGTTCCAGCCCCAGGGAAGGTCCCAGTGCCTGTTCCAGGTGTGTGTGCTCCTGTTCCAGCCCCAGGGAAGGTCCCAGTGCCTGTTCCAGGTGTGTGTGCTCCTGTTCCAGCCCCAGGGAAGGTCCCAGTGCCTGTTCCAGGTGTGTGTGTTCCTGTTCCAGCCCCAGGGAAGGTCCCAGTGCCTGTTCCAGGTGTGTGTGTTCCTGTTCCAGCCCCAGGGAAGGTCCCAGTGCCTGTTCCAGGTGTGTGTGTTCCTGTTCCAGCCCAGGCTGAGCAGCAGAGCCAGGAGAGTCCCAGGGCCCTGGGCAGGCTCTGTGACCCCGATTCTCTCCTCCCTCTCCCCCCAGGGCACCGTGGGTTCCCTGCTCTCCCTTGGATCCCTCTGCTGGATCCCTGGCTTTGTGTTCAGTGGCTGCTGAGATATGGAAATTATCCCTCAAAACCAGGCTTTAATGCAGAATTCAGCTCCAGCAGTGGGGAGGAGGTGGGGACTTCTCCTGGGAACCATCTCAGGCTCCGGAGCCAGGCTGGCAGAGCTGGGGGTGCTCACCTGGAGAAGGATCCAGGGAGAGCTCAGAGCCCCTTGCAGGGCCCAAAGGGGCTCCAGGAGAGCTGGAGAGGGACTGGGGACAAGAGCTGTAGGGACAGGAGCCAGGGAATGGCTGCCAGTGCCAGAGGGCAGGGCTGGATGGGATTTGGGGCAGGAATTGTTCCCTGGCAGGGTGGGCAGGCCCTGGCACAGGGTGCCCAGAGCAGCTGGGGCTGCCCCTGGATCCCTGGCAGTGCCCAAGGCCAGGCTGGACCCTGGGACAGTGGGAGGTGTCCCTGGGTGGGACAGGGGAAGGGGCTGGTTCTGAAGATCCTCCTGGCCCATTCCATCATTCCCGGTATTTTGGGGGCAGCTCTGGAGGGGTCTGGTACCCCCGGGCACGGAGAAGCAGAAATGGGGAAGGGGCTCCGGGCTGGGACAGCCTCACTCCCGTTGATTGAGCGGGCTCTGCCTTCCCTCCCGAGCCCAGGAATGCTGCTAATTGCTCATTTCTGATGGGCTTTTAATGAGCCCTCGCAGGGAGCTGGGAAAAGCCTGGAATCTGCCGTGCCACAGCTACAAACACACCTCAAATGAGCTTTTCAGGCGTGGTGGGGAATGTTCAAACCCCTCATTCCACAGGCTGCTCCTTGCCCGGGGGGCTCCACGTGGATAATTCCCTTTTTTAATCTGGTTTTTTTCCAAGCTGTGTCCCCGACGTGTCCCTGCACATCAGCAGAGTGTGTGTGTGAGAAGGGGGATTCTGTTTGCCTCCAATTAAATGTCCTGTTGTGCAGGATTGAGTGCAGGGGATGGAGGGAGGGAGGGAGGGATGGAATTCCAGGCAGGAATGGCACATGGAATGGTGCCCCAGTGCCCCCTGCCCAGCTGTGATCCCACCTGCTCAGGGTTTCCCTCTGCCCTGGCTGTGTCCCTTTGGGGAAGGGAAGGGTTGTGCAGTGTCTGGGCTAAGAAAAGAACATTTTGCTGCATTTTCCTGGGGTTTTGTTCCGTTCCCTGGGATCCTGCTGCAGAGAGCTGTCACCAGGATAACACAGAAACACAGTCATTTATTACTGATCTGCTTCTGGTTCCGGATTAGTTCTCACAAATATTTCCTGCAGTCAATCTCTGTTCGTAGGAATACTCCAAAGTGCAGCAGTTTTATTTTTATGAGTCCTCAAACCAAACCAAAGCATCCATCCAACGGAGTCCCCTTCCCTGGAGGTGGCACTCGGTGTCCTGGGCTGGGACAAGGTGGGGATGGGGACAGGTGGGATCCGTGGGCTGGGGGCTTTTCCAGCCTTCCTGCTTGTGGATTCTGGGATTGTGAGAGCAGGGAATGCTGTGGGAGTCTCCAGTGCCCAGCTGTGCCCAGGAGTCTCTTCCCTAAAGATGCTGCTGGGAGTTCTGGGAGGCTGCACTCACCGAATATTTATATTTATTATTATTATGAATATTTATATTTATTTATATATGGAATCCCAGAATCCCTGAGGCTGGAAAAGCTCTCCAGGATCATTGAGCCCACCTTGTCCCCAGCCCAGGGCACTGAGTGCCTCCTGCAGCCCTTCCCCAGACCCCAAACCCCCCTGGGAGCTGCGCCGGGGCTGTCCCCACTGTCCCCTCCCTGGGTTTGTCCCTGGGACCCCCTGGCCCTGGGGCTCTGTTCTGTGTCCCTGGTGCTGCTTTTGCTTGTGTTGTGTAGTTTGTGTTGTTTGTGTTGTTTTTGTCACTCAGTTTGTGTAGTTTGTGTTGTATAGGTTGTGGTTTGTATTGTTTGTGTTGTGTAGTTTGTGTTGTTTGTGTTGTTTGTGTAGTTTGTATTGTGTTGTTTGTATAGTTTGTGTAGTTTTTGTTGCTCAGTTGTTTGTGTAGTTTATGTTCTGTAGTTTGTGTTGTTTATGTGGCTCAGTTTGTATGGTTTGTGTAGTTTGTGTAATTTATGTTGTGTAGTTTATGTGGCTCAGTTTGTGTACTTTGTATAGTTTGTGTAGTTTTTGTTGCTCAGTTGTTTGTGTAGTTTGTATTGCATAGTTTGTATGGTGTAGTTGATGTGGCTCAGTTTGTACAGTTTGTGTAGATTGTGCAGTCTATGTGGCTCAGTTTGTGTAGTTTATGTTGCTCAGTTTGTATGGTTTGTGTAGTTTGTGTAATTTATGTAATTTATCTGGCTCAGTTTGTACAGTTTGTGCAGTTTCTGTGGCTCAGTTTGTACAGTTTGTGCAGTTTGTGCAGTTTCTGTGGCTCAGTTTGTACAGTTTGTACAGTTTGTGCAGTTTCTGTGGCTCAGTTTGTACAGTTTGTACAGTTTCTGTGGCTCAGTTTGTACAGTTTGTACAGTTTGTGCAGTTTTTGTGGCTCAGTTTGTACAGTTTCTGTGACTCAGTTTGTACAGTTTGTACAGTTTGTACAGTTTCTGTGGCTCAGTTTGTACAGTTTGTACAGTTTGTGCAGTTTCTGTGGCTCAGTTTGTACAGTTTGTACAGTTTGTGCAGTTTCTGTGGCTCAGTTTGTGCAGTCTGTACAGTTTCTGTGGCTCAGTTTGTACAGTTTCTGTGGCTCAGTTTGTACAGTTTGTACAGTCACTGTGGCTCAGGTGTCTGTGTTTGCTCTCCCTGCCCCAGGTGCCAGCACAGCAGCCCCGAGCCCTCCCGAGAGGAGCACGCCCTGATTGCCACCCTCGTCAGCCGCCTGCGCAGCGGGGCACGGTCAGTGCCCATCTCCCCAGGGCTGTCCTCACACAGCCCTGCTCAATCCCTCACCTTCCTTCCTTCCTTCTCTCTCCGTGCTGGAATCTCATCTTCCACCTCTAGGGAACGATTTCCCCCGGAATTTCTTTCCCAGCCCTGTCCTGTAACCGGTCCCTGCTCTTCTCTTTCCTTCCCCAGCCCAAGGGCAGCCCCAGGCTGGCCCTGCCCTGATCTGTGCAGCCCCTGTGGCTCTGCCCTTCCCCAGAGCACCATCCACACTGTGAACAATCCCTTCCTTCTGCCTGGGCTCCTTCTGCACACTGTGAACAATCCCTTCCTCCTGCCTGGGCTCTCTCCTTCTGCACACTGTGAACAATCCCTTCCTTCTGCCTGGGCTCTCTCCTTCTGCACACTGTGAGCAATCCCTTCCTTCTGCCTGGGCTCCTTCTGCACACTGTGAACAATCCCTTCCTTCTGCCTGGGCTCCTTCTGCACACTGTGAACAATCCCTTCCTTCTGCCTGGGCTCATTTCTGCACACTGTGAACAATCCCTTCCTTCTGCCTGGGCTCATTTCTGCACACTGTGAACAATCCCTTCCTTCTGCCTGGGCTCATTCCTGCACACTGTGAACAATCCCTTCCTTCTGCCTGGGCTCATTTCTGCACACTGTGAACAATCCCTTCCTTCTGCCTGGGCTCATTCCTGCACACTGTGAACAATCCCTTCCTCCTGCCTGGGCTCATTTCTGCACACTGTGAACAATCCCTTCCTTCTGCCTGGGCTCATTTCTGCACACTGTGAACAATCCCTTCCTCCTGCCTGTCCTTGTTCCTTCTGCACACTGTGAACAATCCCTTCCTTCTGCCTGGGCTCATTTCTGCACACTGTGAACAATCCCTTCCTCCTGCCTGGCCTTGTTCCTTCTGCACATTTATGGTTTGGGGCTGTGTCTGTGCAGGGGAGGTTCCCCTGGAGCAGCTCTCCTGTCCCATGGACACAGCCGTGCTCCGGCTGTTGCCCCCTGGCCGTGCCTCCACCCTCCAGACAGGATTTGGGGAGCCCTGTCCCAGCAGAGATCCGGGCTGGCTGCTCCGAGGAGGAAGGGCAGGTCCTGGGGCGCTGAATCGCTCTCCCCTGCAGCCCCTCTGAGCCCAAAACATCTTCAGCAAGACCCTGAACCCCCAGGAATGGCACACTCGCCTTCATTACTGCAATCTCTGCACATACACAGCGGATACACAGCAGATACACAGCGGATACACAGAGGATACACAGCGGATACACAGAGGATACACAGTGGATACACAGAGGATACACAGTGGATACACAGAGGATACACAGCGGATACACAGAGGATACACAGTGGATACACAGAGGATACACAGAGGATACTCTGCAGATACACAGTGGATACACAGAGGATACACAGTGGATACACAGCGGATACACCGTGGATACACAGCGGATACACCACAGATACACAGCGGATACACAGTGGATACACAGCGGATACTCTGCAGATACACAGCGGATACACAGAGGATACTCTGCAGATACACAGCAGATACACAGAGGATACTCTGCAGATACACAGCAGATACACCGCAGATACTCTGCAGATACACAGCAGATACACCACAGATACACAGCGGATACACAGCACATACACAGTGGATACACAGCGGATACACAGCGGATACACAGCGGATACACAGTGGATACACAGAGGATACACAGCACATACACAGCGGATACAGAGGATACACAGCAGATACACAGCGGATACTCTGCAGATACACAGCGGATACACAGAGGATACACAGCGGATACAGAGGATACACAGCAGATACACAGCGGATACACAGCACATACACAGCACATACACAGCACATACTCAGCAGACACTCAGCAGATACTCAGCAGATACTCAGCAGTTACTCAGCAGATACTCAGCAGTTACTCAGCAGATACTCAGCAGATACTCAGCAGATACTCAGCAGTTACACAGCAGATACTCAGCAGATACTCAGCAGATACTCAGCAGTTACACAGCAGATACTCAGCAGATACTCAGCAGATACTCAGCAGATACTCAGCAGATACTCAGCAGTTACTCAGCAGATACTCAGCAGTTACTCAGCAGATACTCAGCAGATACTCAGCAGATACTCAGCAGTTACACAGCAGACACTCAGCAGATACTCAGCAGATACTCAGCAGATACTCAGCAGTTTCTCCTGGGAGCGTGGGGCAGGGTGAGCTGCTCTGGCTGTCCCAGGATCCCGCAGTGCCTGCCTTGGGAAAGGCCCCGGGGCCGTGGTGTCCATCCTGTGACTGATCCTCCGGGTGACTGTCACCTGGAGCTCCGGGTGACCCCTCCGGGTGTTCCTGGGACACGGCAGAGCTCAGAGCTGACACCAGAGAAGCTTCCAGAAGCTTCAGGCCTTTCCTTTAACGAAGTCTCTTGGTGCTGTTGCTGGAGCAAGAGCGGTTCCTGGCACTTCCAGAGGGAGGGAATCCTTCAGTCCTCCTGTCACCAGGCACGGCAGTGTCCCCCAAGGGGAGAGGCTGGGGACATCTGTGGGGACATCTGTGGGGACATCCTCTGTCACTTCTCGGGGTCTTCACAATCTCCAAAATCTCACACAGAGCGTCTGTGTGGGCTGGGGGATCCCTGATGGTGCTGATGGCCTCTGTCCCTGGAACAGTCTGTCCTGTCCTGTCCTGTCCTGTCCTGTCCCTTCCTGTCCCTGGAACAGTCTGTCCTGTCCTGTCCTGTCCTGTCCTGTCCTGTCCTGTCCCTGGAACAGTCTGTCCTGTCCTGTCCCGTCCTGTCCTGTCCTGTCCCGTCCTGTCCTGTCCTGTCCCTGGAACAGTCTGTCTTGTCCTGTCCTGTCCTGTCCTGTCCTGTCCCTGGAACAGTCTGTCCTGTCCTGTCCCTGGAACAGTCTGTCCTGTCCTGTCCCTGGAACAGTCTGTCCTGTCCTGTCCTGTCCTGTCCTGTCCTGTCCTGTCCTGTCCTGTCTTCTCAGAGAATCCCACAGGGGTTTGGGTTGGGAGGGACCCCAGAGCCCCTCCAGTGTCACCCCTGCCATGGCAGGGACACCTCCCACTGTCCCAGTGCCCAGCCTGGCCTGGGGCACTGCCAGGGATCCAGGGGCAGCCCCAGCTGCTCTGGGCACCCTGTGCCAGGGCCTGCCCACCCTGCCAGGGAACAATTCCTGCCCCAAATCCCATCCAGCCCTGCCCTCTGGCCCTGGGAGCTGTTCCAGGATCCGGCGGTGTCTCCTCTCTGCTGCCCCAGCCGGGGTCTCTGCCGGGCTTTCAGGGCAGGATGTGCTTCCAGCAGAGCCCCCAGCCAGGGCCAGATGGGGCTGGGTGTCCCCTGTCCCCTCAGTGTCACTGTCACCGAGCCAGCAGGCCCAGCTGTGGCTCCAGTGTCCCCTTCAGTGTCACTGTCACCCAGCCAGCAGGCCCAGCTGTGGCTCCAGTGTCCCCTCAGTGTCACTGTCACCCAGCCAGCAGGCCCAGCTGTGGCTCCAGTGTCCCCTCAGTGTCACTGTCACCCAGCCAGCAGGCCCAGCTGTGGCTCCAGTGTCCCCTCAGTGTCACTGTCACCCAGCCAGCAGGCCCAGCTGTGGCTCCAGTGTCCCCTCAGTGTCACTGTCACCCAGCCAGCAGGCCCAGCTGTGGCTCCAGTGTCCCCTCAGTGTCACTGTCACTGAGCCAGCAGGCCCAGCTGTGGCTCCAGTGTCCCCTCAGTGTCACTGTCACCCAGCCAGCAGGCCCAGCTGTGGCTCCAGTGTCCCCTCAGTGTCACTGTCACCGAGCCAGCAGGCCCAGCTGTGGCTCCAGTGTCCCCCTCAGTGTCACTGTCACCCAGCCAGCAGGCCCAGCTGTGGCTCCAGTGTCCCCTCAGTGTCACTGTCACCCAGCCAGCAGGCCCAGCTGTGGCTCCAGTGTCCCCTCAGTGTCACTGTCACTGAGCCAGCAGGCCCAGCTGTGGCTCCAGTGTCCCCTCAGTGTCACTGTCACCCAGCCAGCAGGCCCAGCTGTGGCTCCAGTGTCCCCTCAGTGTCACTGTCACCCAGCCAGCAGGCCCGGCTGTGGCTCCAGTGTCCCCTCAGTGTCACTGTCACTGAGCCAGCAGGCCCAGCTGTGGCTCCAGTGTCCCCTCAATGTCACTGTCACCCAGCCAGCAGGCCCAGCTGTGGCTCCAGTGTCCCCTCAGTGTCACTGTCACCCAGCCAGCAGGCCCAGCTGTGGAGCCCTGCCCTGCTCAGAGCTCCCCCCAGGGCTGTCCTGGAGCCCCTGGGGCGCTGGGAGGTGTCCAAGGGCTCTGATGTCCCTTCCCACCCGAAGCATTCCACAATTCCCGGTTCCCTGAGCTCCCAGGGTGGCTGGGAGGGCCCAGGCACCGAGTGTGGAAGGAGCAGAACATTGTCACATCACCTGGAACTGTGTTTTGAATTCTGTGTCAGCCCTCTCCAAACCTCTGCTGCTGTGGAACCCTCTGGATTCCCTCCAGAGAATCTCCTGACCCTCCTCCCATCCGAGCTCTGGCTTTGTTCTTCCCCTTTCCTCCCTCTCCTTTCCTCACACCTGGGGGTGCTCACCTGGAGAAGGGTCCAGGGAGAGCTCAGAGCCCCTTGCAGGGCCCAAAGGGGCTCCAGGAGAGTGGAGAGAAGGATTTTGGACAAGGGCTGGAGGGCCAGGAGCCAGGGAATGGCTCCCAGTGGCAGAGGGCAGGGCTGGATGGGATTTGGGGCAGGAATTGTTCCCTGGCAGGGTGGGCAGGCCCTGGCACAGGGTGCCCAGAGCAGCTGGGGCTGCCCCTGGATCCCTGGCAGTGCCCAAGGCCAGGCTGGGCACTGGGGATGGAGCAGCCTGGCCAGGAGATGAACTTGAGCTCGTTCCTTGTCAGCTGCCAGCTCCTCCTAAAAGCAAACCCCAAAGGATTGTTGTTCCCTAAGCTGCAGGTTGTTTCCAGGAAAGGCAGCGATTGCCAACAGGTATTCTGTAATCCCCTGTGCTGAGGAGAGCTGGCAGGAGTGGGAGATGTTGTGGAGAGCATGGGAAGGGTGGGAGGCTTGGGGAGAGCAGAGGCAGCTGCTGCAGACCCCACAGCAGAGCAGCAGAGCAGCACCAGTGGGGCTGGGGGAGGTTTAACCACAAAACTGCAGCATAAATCAGTGTGAGGGGTCTGCAGCTCCCCAAACCCGCTCTGGTTCCTGCTCTCCCCTGAGTCCTCTCTCCTTTCTGTAACTTCCCTCTCTCAGCCTCCTTTGGGCTCAATTCCCTGTGGATATCACTTTTGTCTCTCTCTCAACCTCTTTTGGGCTGAACTCTCTGTGGATATCACTTTTGTCTCTCTCTCAGCCTCCTTTGGGCTGAATTCCCTGTGGATATCACTTTTGTCTCTCTCTTTCTGCCTCCTTTGGGCTCAATTCCCTGTGGATATCACTTTTCCCCCTCTCTCAGCCTCCTTTGGGCTCAATTCCCTGTGGATATCACTTTTTCCCCTCTCTCAGCCTCCTTTGGGCTCAATTCCCTGTGGATATCACTTTTCCCCCTCTCTCAGCCTCCTTTGGGCTGAATTCCCTGTGGATATCACTTTTGTCTCTCTCTCAGCCTCCTTTGGGCTGAATTCCCTGTGGATATCACTTTTCCCCCTCTCTCAGCCTCCTTTGGGCTGAATTCCCCTGGGATCCTCCCTCGTGGGGAGTCCCACTTATCTCACTCATTATTGGATGAAAACTCCCAGGTTCATTAAAATCTGTTTTCTGGTGTTTATTGAAGGATCCTTACAAAACTTGGCACAAGCCTAAATCACCACAGCCTGGCTCATCCCGTCCTGATGATACAAATCAACCCCAAACCACGTGGTTTAATATAATAATTCTAATATAATATATCATTTTTATATAACAAAATATTTTATATAATAAAATAATAGAAATTATTATTATAATATAATAATTATAATTTATTATATTGTTATAATATTATAATTATTATAATATAATAATTATATTTTATTATATTATTATAATATTACAATTAGTATAATATAATAATTTTATTTTATTATATTGTTATAATATTACAATTATTATAATATAATAATTATATTTTATTATATTGTTATAATATTACAATTATTATAATATAATAATTATATTTTATTATATTATTATAATATTACAACTATTATAATATAATAATTATATTCTATTATATTGTTATAATATTACAAATATTATAATATAATAACGATATTTTATTATATTATTATAATATTACAATTATTATAATATAATAATTATATTTTATTATATTGTTATAATATTACAATTATTATAATATAATAATTATACTTTATTATATTATTATAATATAATAAAATAATTTATATCATAAAATAATATAAATATATAAAATATTTATATAATAACATATTATTATATTTTATATAATAATATAGTTTTATTATATTTTTACATAATAAAAATTATACCAATTTTTACCCCATTAACTACAGGCACGTGTATTGTTATTAGATCTCTACAAATAAGTTTTCTATATTTACTCACATAATTAAAAATGCAACTCTAAACCAATCATTCTTTGTGCTTCTAAAAACTGCAGAAGCATGGAGAAGAAGGGAGAAGAAGGATTAAAAACTACACCTTCTTTCCTCCATCTTTACTCCACGTGTGAAACCCTCTTAAAATCTGTATTTTCACCTCAGTGCCAAAAGAAACAATTTTCTATTTCCTGTTTCATTTCTTACAAACTCTGCCTTGCTCAGGGATGTTTGGAAGCTTTTCTGTCAATATGACATATGATTGATGTATTTTTTAAAGAAGTGAATAGACAGAGAAATGTCCCTGTCCCTGTCCCTGTCCCTGTCCCTGCCCTGGGGCCTGTCCCTGTCCCTGTCCTTGTCCCTGTCCCTGTCCTTGTCCCTGTCCCTGTCCTTGTTCCTGTCCCCTGTCCCTGTCCCTGTCCTTGTCCTTGTCCCTGTCCCTGTCCCTGTCCCTGTCCTTGTCCCTGTCCCTGTCCCTGTCCCTGTCCCTGTCCCAGTCCCAGTCCTGGGGCCTGTCCCTGTCCCTGTCCTTGTTCCTGTCCCCTGTCCCTGTCCCTGTCCTTGTCCTTGTCCCTGTCCCTGTCCCTGTCCCTGTCCTTGTCCCTGTCCCTGTCCCTGTCCCTGTCCCTGTCCCAGTCCCAGTCCTGGGGCCTGTCCCTGTCCCTGTCCCTGTCCTTGTCCCCTGTCCCTGAGGAGGAGGAGGGAGATCTCCAGGGGCAGCAGGAGCTGCCAGTGCCTGCAGGAGGATCCCCTCCCGCCAGGGACATCTGCTGGGGACACAGGGACATCTCCTGGGGACACAGGGACATCTCCTGGGCACTCAGGGACATCTCCTGGGGACACAGGGACATCTCCTTGGGGCTGAGGGACATCTCCTGGGGCTCAGGGACATCTCCTGGGGACACAGGGACATCTCCTTGGGACACAGGGACATCTCCTGGGGACACAGAGACATCTCCTGGGCACTCAGGGACATCTCCTGGGGACACAGGGACATCTCCTGGGGACACAGGGACATCTCCTGGGGCTCAGGGACATCTCCTGGGGCTCAGGGACATCTCCTGGGGACACAGGGACATCTCCTGGGCACTCAGGGACATCTCCTGGGGACACAGGGACGTCTCCTGGGGACACAGGGACATCTCCTGGGGACACAGGGACATCTCCTGGGCACTCAGGGACATCTCCTGGGCACTCAGGGACATCTCCTGGGGACACAGGGACATCTCCTGGGGCTCAGGGACATCTCCTGGGGACACAGGGACATCTCCTGGGGCTGAGGGACATCTCCTGGGGACACAGGGACATCTCCTGGGGACACAGGGACATCTCCCAGGGGTTCAGGGACATCTCCTGGGGCTCAGGGACATCTCCTGGGGCTGAGGGACATCTCCTGGGCACTCAGGGACATCTCCTGGGGACACAGGGACATCTCCTGGGGCTCAGGGACATCTCCTGGGGACACAGGGCTGACTCTGGTTTGTTTTGCAGTGTCCTGGACAGCCCAGGGTGACTCTGGTTTGGTTCTGGACAGCCCAGGGTGACTCTGGTTTGTTTTGCAGTGTCCTGGACAGCCCAGGGTGACTCTGGTTTGTTTTGCAGTGTCCTGGACAGCCCAGGGTGACTCTGGTTTGTTTTGCAGTGTCCTGGACAGCCCAGGGTGACTCTGGTTTGTTTTGCAGTGTCCTGGACAGCCCAGGCCGGCTGGATGAGGAGCACCGGCTCATCGCTCGCTACGCCGCACGCCTGGCTGCCGAGGCTGGCAACGCTGTGAGTGACCCATCCCTGCCAGCCCCGGGGCCTGGGGGGCACCAGGGGGGGTGGGGACCCAGAACCTGCCTGGGGTCACCAATCTGTGTGTGTGCAGCAGCACAGGCTCCCTAAAACCTGCCTGGGGTCACCAATCTGTGTGTGCAGCCCCATGGGCTCCCTAAAACCTGCCTGGGGTCACCAATCTGTGTGTGTGCAGCCCCATGGGCTCCCAAACCTGCCTGGGGTCACCAATCTGTGTGTGTGCAGCCCCATGGGCTCCCTAAAACCTGCCTGGGGTCACCAATCTGTGTGTGCAGCCCCATGGGCTCCCTAAAACCTGCCTGGGGTCACCAATCTGTGTGTGCAGCAGCACAGGCTCCCTAACCTGCCTGGGGTCACCAATCTGTGTGTGTGCAGCCCCATGGGCTCCCTAAAACCTGCCTGGGGTCACCAATCTGTGTGTGCAGCCCCATGGGCTCCCTAAAACCTGCCTGGGGTCACCAATCTGTGTGTGCAGCAGCACAGGCTCCCTAACCTGCCTGGGGTCACCAATCTGTGTGTGTGCAGCACAGGCTCCCTAAAACCTGTCTGGGGTCACCAATCTGTGTGTGCAGCCCCATGGGCTCCCTAAAACCTGCCTGGGGTCACCAATCTGTGTGTGCAGCCCCATGGGCTCCCTAAAACCTGCCTGGGGTCACCAATCTGTGTGTGTGCAGCACAGGCTCCCAAACCTGCCTGGGGTCACCAATCTGTGTGTGTGCAGCCCCATGGGCTCCCAAACCTGCCTGGGGTCACCAATCTGTGTGTGCAGCCCCATGGGCTCCCTAAAACCTGCCTGGGGTCACCAATCTGTGTGTGCAGCCCCATGGGCTCCCTAAAACCTGCCTGGGGTCACCAATCTGTGTGTGCAGCCCCATGGGTTCCCTAAAACCTGCCTGGGGTCACCAATCTGTGTGTGCAGCCCCATGGGCTCCCAAACCTGCCTGGGGTCACCAATCTGTGTGTGTGCAGCCTCATGGGCTCCCTAAAACCTGCCTGGGGTCACCAATCTGTGTGTGTGCAGCACAGGCTCCCTAAAACCTGCCTGGGGTCACCAATCTGTGTGTGTGCAGCCCCATGGGCTCCCTAAAACCTGCCTGGGGTCACCAATCTGTGTGTGTGCAGCCCCATGGGCTCCCTAAAACCTGCCTGGGGTCACCAATCTGTGTGTGCAGCAGCACAGGCTCCCTAACCTGCCTGGGGTCACCAATCTGTGTGTGTGCAGCAGCACAGGCTCCCTAAAACCTGCCTGGGGTCACCAATCTGTGTGTGCAGCCTCATGGGCTCCCTAAAACCTGCCTGGGGTCACCAATCTGTGTGTGTGCAGCCCCATGGGCTCCCTAAAACCTGCCTGGGGTCACCAATCTGTGTGTGTGCAGCAGCACAGGCTCCCAAACCTGCCTGGGGTCACCAATCTGTGTGTGCAGCCCCATGGATTCCCTAAAACCTGCCTGGGGTCACCAATCTGTGTGTGTGCAGCCCCATGGGCTCCCAAACCTGCCTGGGGTCACCAATCTGTGTGTGTGCAGCAGCACAGGCTCCCAAACCTGCCTGGGGTCACCAATCTGTGTGTGTGCAGCCCCATGGGCTCCCTAAAACCTGCCTGGGGTCACCAATCTGTGTGTGCAGCCCCATGGGCTCCCAAACCTGCCTGGGGTCACCAATCTGTGTGTGTGCAGCAGCACAGGCTCCCTAAAACCTGCCTGGGGTCACCAATCTGTGTGTGTGCAGCCTCATGGGCTCCCTAAAACCTGTCTGGGGTCACCAATCTGTGTGTGCAGCCCCATGGGCTCCCTAAAACCTGCCTGGGATCACCAATCTGTGTGTGTGCAGCCCCATGGGCTCCCTAAAACCTGCCTGGGGTCACCAATCTGTGTGTGTGCAGCACAGGCTCCCTAAAACCTGCCTGGGGTCACCAATCTGTGTGTGTGCAGCCCCATGGGCTCCCAAACCTGCCTGGGGTCACCAATCTGTGTGTGTGCAGCCCCATGGGCTCCCTAAAACCTGCCTGGGGTCACCAATCTGTGTGTGTGCAGCCCCATGGGCCCCCAAACCTGCCTGGGATCCCCCATTTGTGCCCCTGCAGCCCCCACAGGCTCCCAGACCACCCTCAATCCCCATTTGTGCCCCTGCAGCGTGCTGGCAGTCAGCTCAGGGTGGGAATCAGCTCAGCCCTGCTCAGGCTGCAGGAGATAAATGTGAGCACAACAAACCGTGGCAGAGTGCTGGGGGTGGCTTTGTTCCAGAGGGAAAGGTGGCTTTGAGTCTGCAGCTCCTTACAGCAGGAAATAAAGGAAAGCCC
Source organism: Cyanistes caeruleus (assembly GCF_971803275.1). Classification (NCBI taxonomy): domain Eukaryota; kingdom Metazoa; phylum Chordata; class Aves; order Passeriformes; family Paridae; genus Cyanistes; species Cyanistes caeruleus. Next base: position 626,928 of record NC_141702.1, on the reverse strand, counting down.
ACACGTTTCCAGCTGCTAAAAGCCCTGACAGAACTGCAGGAGCTCAGGGAGAGGCTCTGGGACCCCACAGAACATTTGCAGGCGAGCTGGACGGTGGCTCCCTGTCTTTATCCCTAGGGAAGGAGAGCAGGGATCATTCCCCAGTTTCCCTGGGCAGCTCTGTGTGTCAAACCCTGATGAGATGCTGCTGCTGGAACATTTCCAAGTGCCAGTTCCCCGTGCCCAGGGCTGCAGCTCCAGAGCTGCTCTGTGCTCCAGCAGGGCTGAGCCATCGAGGGGACACAGCACCAACTTGGGTTTAGGTGGAAAAGGAGGAAATTTCCATGCAATCCTGTAAAATCCGAGTGCTGAGTCACTGTCACGCTGGAAGGTGCTGGGAGAGCTCTTAGTCATGGCTTGACTTGTGCAGGTGGAGAACTTGGGGAGCTGCAGGTTCCAGAGGCTGGAATCAGCCCAGCCTGGTGTGGCCAGGGCTGGAGCAGCTCTGGGGCTCCAGGGAGCAGCAGCTGGGCTTTGCTGAGGCTCCCCAAGGCCCTGGGGGCAATTCCTGCTCCTTCCCTGAGCCCCATCCAGGGCAGGGGCTGGAGCAGTGCCGGGGGCTGCTGTGGGGCACACAGGGGAACAAGGGGGGGTTTCTGTTGTGGCCAGAGCTCAGCCATGGGAGTCTGGAGTTCCTGACTGGCTCCAGCACCTACCCAGAAGTGCCAGCAGCTGGAACAGGAGGATTTCTCCCGTTCTGGAGGGATCTCAGCTCTGAGGGCTTTGGTTCCTGGCAGCTCCTCGTTATTCCCTGCCAAGGACAGCTCTCCTGCCTGGGCCAGGCCGGGCTCTGGGCCAGGGTGACACCCATGGGGACAGGGGTGTCTGTGGGCTGTGAAATGACTGTTCTCACCACGATAATGGTCAGATGCTGTTCTCCGAGGTTTGGCCAGAGAACTGGGATCTCCCTCCTTGGAGGTGTTCAGAGCTCCACAAGACCAGTTCCTGAGCGTTTTCTGTGCCTTGGCCCTGCTCTGCATGGACTGGAAACGTCCCAGCTGCGATTTTCTGTCAATCTGGGCATTGATGGAAGTGGGGAATGGGAAAAAACATCATAAAGACTTATGGAATATTTGTCCAAGGAGGAGCAGTGTGTGCTGAGAGGGGTTGGTGTGAGCAGAATGATTTCCTGAACGTGTTCTGGCTGCTGGGAGTGCAGAGAATCCCTGAAACACTGCCCAGCTCCAGCAGCCTGGGGCAAAGCTGTGTCCTCCTGGGTGGGATAAGAGCCTGGAGCTGTTCCTGCAGGGCTCTGCTGGAGGAGATGTCCCCTCCCCGCAGGAGTGACACCCCTGGCACCCGGCTGTGTCCCCTGAAGGAGCTCTGGCTGCTCTGCCCGTGTCCCCTGGAGCCAGAACCTCCCCAGGGAGGAGTGGGAGCTGCTGGGGCAGTGCTGGTTCTGCTGGGGCAGTGCTGGTTCTGCTGGGGCAGTGCTGGTTCTGGGGCAGTGCTGGTGGTTCTGGGGCAGTGCTGGTTCTGCTGGGGCAGTGCTGGTTCTGCTGGGGCAGTGCTGGTTCTGGGGCAGTGCTGGTTCTGCTGGGGCAGTGCTGGTTCTGCTGGGGCAGTGCTGGTTCTGGGGCAGTGCTGGTGGTTCTGGGGCAGTGCTGGTTCTGCTGGGGCAGTGCTGGTTCTGCTGGGGCAGTGCTGGTTCTGGGGCAGTGCTGGTTCTGCTGGGGCAGTGCTGGTTCTGCTGGGGCAGTGCTGGTTCTGCTGGGGCAGTGCTGGTTCTGGGGCAGAGCTGGTTCTGCTGGGGCAGTGCTGGTTCTGGGGCAGTGCTGGTTCTGCTGGGGCAGTGCTGGTTCTGTTGGGGCAGTGCTGGTTCTGCTGGGGCAGTGCTGGTTCTGCAGGGGCAGTGCTGGTTCTGGGGCAGTGCTGGTTCTGCTGTGGCAGTGCTGGTTCTGCTGGGGCAGTGCTGGTTCTGTTGGGGCAGTGCTGGTTCTGCTGGGGCAGTGCTGGTTCTGCTGGGGCAGTGCTGGTTCTGCTGGGGCAGTGCTGGTTCTGGGGCAGTGCTGGTTCTGCTGGGGCAGTGCTGGTTCTGCTGGGGCAGTGCTGGTTCTGGGGCAGTGCTGGTTCTGCAGGGGCAGTGCTGGTTCTGGAGCAGTGCTGGTTCTGCTGGGGCAGTGCTGGTTCTGCTGGGACAGTGCTGGTTCTGCTGGGGCAGTGCTGGTTCTGCTGGGGCAGTGCTGGTTCTGGGGCAGAGCTGGTTCTGCTGGGGCAGTGCTGGTTCTGCTGGGGCAGTGCTGGTTCTGGGGCAGTGCTGGTTCTGCAGGGGCAGTGCTGGTTCTGCTGGGGCAGTGCTGGTTCTGGGGCAGTGCTGGTTCTGGGGCAGTGCTGGTTCTGGAGCAGTGCTGGTTCTGGGGCAGTGCTGGTTCTGCAGGGGCAGTGCTGGTTCTGCTGGGGCAGTGCTGGTTCTGCTGGGGCAGTGCTGGCTCTGGGGCAGTGCTGGTTCTGCTGGGGCAGTGCTGGTTCTGGGGCAGTGCTGGTTCAGCTGGGGCAGTGCTGGTTCTGCTGGGGCAGTGCTGGTTCTGCTGGGGCAGTGCTGGTTCTGTTGGGGCAGTGCTGGTTCTGTTGGGGCAGTGCTGGTTCTGGGGCAGTGCTGGTTCAGCTGGGGCAGTGCTGGTTCTGGGGCAGTGCTGGTGGTTCTGGGGCAGTGCTGGTTCTGGGGCAGTGCTGGTTCTGCTGGGGCAGTGCTGGTTCTGCTGGGGCAGTGCTGGTTCTGTTGGGGCAGTGCTGGTTCTGCTGGGGCAGTGCTGGTTCTGCTGGGGCAGTGCTGGCTCTGGGGCAGTGCTGGTTCTGCTGGGGCAGTGCTGGTTCTGTTGGGGCAGTGCTGGTTCTGGGGCAGTGCTGGTTCTGGGGCAGTGCTGGTTCAGCTGGGGCAGTGCTGGTTCTGTTGGGGCAGTGCTGGTTCTGGGGCAGTGCTGGTTCTGCTGGGGCAGTGCTGGTTCTGGGGCAGAGCTGGTTCTGTTGGGGCAGTGCTGGTTCTGTTGGGGCAGTGCTGGTTCTGGGGCAGTGCTGGTTCTGGGGCAGTGCTGGTTCTGGGGCAGTGCTGGTTCTGCTGGAGCAGTGCTGGTTCTGCTGGGACAGTGCTGGTTCTGCTGGGGCAGTGCTGGTTCTGCAGGGGCAGTGCTGGTTCTGGGGCAGTGCTGGTTCTGGGGCAGTGCTGGTTCTGGGGCAGTGCTGGTTCTGTTGGGGCAGTGCTGGTTCTGCTGGGGCAGTGCTGGTTCTGCTGGGGCAGTGCTGGTTCTGGGGCAGTGCTGGTTCTGCTGGGGCAGTGCTGGCTCTGGGGCAGTGCTGGTTCTGGGGCAGTGCTGGTTCTGTTGGGGCAGTGCTGGTTCTGGGGCAGTGCTGGTTCTGGGGCAGTGCTGGTTCTGCTGGGGCAGTGCTGGTTCTGTTGGGGCAGTGCTGGTTCTGCTGGGGCAGTGCTGGTTCTGTTGGGGCAGTGCTGGTTCTGCTGGGGCAGTGCTGGTTCTGCTGGGGCAGTGCTGGTTCTGCTGGGGCAGTGCTGGTTCTGGGGCAGTGCTGGTTCTGCTGGGGCAGTGCTGGTTCTGTTGGGGCAGTGCTGGCTCTGCTGAGGCAGTGCTGGTTCTGCTGGGGCAGTGCTGGTTCTGGGGCAGTGCTGGTTCTGCTGGGGCAGTGCTGGTTCTGGGGCAGTGCTGGTTCTGGGGCAGTGCTGGTTCTGGGGCAGTGCTGGTTCTGCTGGGGCAGTGCTGGTTCTGCTGGGGCAGTGCTGGTTCTGTTGGGGCAGTGCTGGCTCTGCTGAGGCAGTGCTGGTTCTGTTGGGGCAGTGCTGGTTCTGGGGCAGTGCTGGTTCTGCTGGAGCAGTGCTGGTTCTGGGGCAGTGCTGGTTCTGCTGGGGCAGTGCTGGTTCTGTTGGGGCAGTGCTGGTTCTGCTGGGGCAGTGCTGGTTCTGGGGCAGTGCTGGTTCTGGGGCAGTGCTGGTTCTGGGGCAGTGCTGGTTCTGCTGGGGCAGTGCTGGTTCTGGGGCAGTGCTGGTTCTGGGGCAGTGCTGGTTCTGCTGGGGCAGTGCTGGTTCTGCTGGGGCAGTGCTGGTTCTGCTGGGGCAGTGCTGGTTCTGAGGCAGTGCTGGTTCTGCTGGGGCAGTGCTGGTTCTGTTGGGGCAGTGCTGGTTCTGTTGGGGCAGTGCTGGTTCTGCTGGGGCAGTGCTGGTTCTGGGGCAGTGCTGGTTCTGTTGGGGCAGTGCTGGTTCTGCTGGGGCACGGATACACCCAGCAAACCCCCAGAGAACAATCCAAACTTAGATTAAATCACAGCTTCATCTGTTTGTCTCCCTCTGCTGCTCTGCTCGGCCTGAGCTGAGGAACAATCTCCTGTTGCCATCAGGTGCTGTGTCCTGACACAAGCAGGGCAGAGCTGCAGGATTCCCCCTGGCACACCCACAGAAGGCTTCTGTGTGCTTCAGGACAAGATTTCCAGGAGAAAGGAACCCCTGTCAGCACTCTGGTTTGTTTTGCAGTGTCCAGGACAGCCCAGGGCTGACTCTGGTTTGTTTTGCAAACATTTCTGCCTCCTGCATCCCTCTGCCACCAGCTCCAGCTTTGCTCCCACAGCCTCAGGCTTTCTCCTCGGAAAGCCCAGCCCCATCCTGAGCCAGATGTTCCTGGTGCTCCCCACAGCTCTGGGGGAGCGAGGCAGCCCCAGGGACCCCCAGGGCTGTCCCGAGCTGTGCAGAAGTGCAGGAGCAGCTGCTGGACGGGGGCTCTGATGATGAAGACAGGTGATGGAGGGGAGGTTTGTGGAGGAGCCACAGCAGCCAGGTGTGACCCCACGCTGCTCTGGGCTGCTCCTCCCTCAGCACCGGGCACTGCTCACATCCCTTCGGCATCTCCCCAGTGCTGCCCACACCTAAAGAAGGGCTGGGACATTCCCTCCCTTCGGGTTCTGGGCGTGATTTGATAGAACACTTTAAAACAAAGACTGAGTAATGCAGGTCTCCCGTTAGATCCACCTGCACTCTGCTCCTTGGCTCCCTCCTCTCCTGCAGGAGGTCTCTGAGCCCTTGCTGTCCCTTGTTTCCTCTGCCTGCAGCCCCCAGGAGCTGTGGCACAGGTGACAGGGACACAGCTCCTCCTGGCATCTGGGATGTGCTGCCAGGACCCCCAGGCTTGGCCAGAGCCCCCCAGAGCAGGGCTGGGAGGGGCAGAGTGGCTCAGACTCATCCCTGGATGCTCTGTGGGAGCTCTGCTCCTGCTCTGGGGATCCTGGAATCCCCAGTCTGTGATCCTTGGTGTGCAGAGGAGCAAGGCTCACCCTTGAAGAGCTTCAGTGAGGGGCAGAAGGGGCAGGAGCCAGTGTGGGGGTGTTTGGTGAACCCCAGAGCCTCAACAACCCCCCCTGCACACCTCTCCTTGCTTTGCTCAATGCACATTCATGAAGGTCATACATATTCAAACATTCCTTGGAGCTCTTTTACTCCTTCTGGGAATCCTGGAGCTTGCTTTGACCCCTGACTGCTCATGCAGGAGTGCAGATTTGATTTTGGGGAGCTGTGTGTGCCATTTCCCCACAACCACCAGGGAATTACCAGGGAATGCAGTCCTTTGTGCCCCTTTTCTCTGCACGTCACCTGTGTCCCTCAATATTGTCACCCAGTCATCCAGACAGCTTCAGCTCTTTCCACAAACTGATAGAGTTCTTCTCATAATTGTCAGAATTCTCAGAATTTCTGTTTGTAGTCACAAACACAAAAACATCCTGCAAAAGTTACCATTATTAACTCTATTTCAATATTTTGTGTAAGCCTGAACTCTGATATACTGACCACTCTCTGTCAAGAGCACTTAAACGTGATTACAAATTGTACAAATTCAAAGTTGTGACGAATAATCATTTGCAAAGGTTAATACATCGTAGTGAAGGCCAGTTCATGGAATTATTGATAATAATTGGAGGTTCAGGTGTGGATCACCCAGGCCCGTCCTGGGGAATCCACTGCAGTGCTGGCAGCTCCCACTGCTCCTGTGGGGTGTTCAGGACGCCTTAAATTTAAGATTAAATTTAGATTTAAATCCATTCTATGATTTTCCTGCTGGGAGAGAGCTGGGCCTTGCAGAGGTTGGGTTGTTTGGGGTTTTTAGTGATTGTGGCTGGTGCTCCCAGCTGGAGCTGGAGGAGATGCTGGGGCAGGGATGGAGCAGGGGGTGAATCCCTGGAGCTGCAGGGCAGGCAGGGAGCTGAACCCACAGGGAATCCCAGCCTGGCACGAGGGTCCTGGCACGGGAATCCCAGCCTGGCACGAGGGTCCTGGCATGGGAATCCCAGCCTGGCACGAGGGTCCTGGCATGGGAATCCCAGCCTGGCACGAGGGTCCTGGCACGGGAATGCTGCCAGGGGAGGGAACAGACACACAACTCCAGGACAGGATGGGATGGGATGGGACAGCAGGGACAGGACAGGACAGGAGCTCCCCTCAGGACAGGACAGGACAGGAAGGGACAGGGACAGGACAGACAGGGACAGGACAGGACAGGACAGGATGGGACAGCAGGGACAGGACAGGACAGGAGCTCCCCTCAGGACAGGACAGGACAGGACAGGACAGAATGGGACAGGACAGGACAGGAAGGGACAGGGACAGGACAGACAGGGACAGGAGGTCCCCTCAGGACAGGACAGGATGGGACAGCAGGGACAGGACAGACAGGGACAGGAGGTCCCCTCAGGACAGGACAGGACAGAATGGGACAGGACAGGACAGGAAGGGACAGGGACAGGACAGACAGGGACAGGAGGTCCCCTCAGGACAAGCAGCACCCTGGGAATGTGGGGATGGATTCCATCCCTGTGTTTATGACAAGGATGGGATTCACCATCACAGTCCCAGGAACCCCAAATTCTCCCAGGGTGAGGCCAGTGAGGATGAGGTGGCTGCAGTTTGTCCTGGCCTGGCAGGGCTGGGGCTTGTGTGACACTGGGGGACATGGGCAGGGCTGGAGCCTGTGTGACACCTGGGAACATGGGCAGGGCACTGGGGACATGGGCAGGGCTGGAGCCTGTGTGACACTGGGGACATGGGCAGGGCACTGGGGACATGGGCAGGGCACTGGGGACATGGGCAGGGCTGGAGCCTGTGTGACACTGGGGACATGGGCAGGGCTGAGAGCCTGTGTGACACTGGGGACATGGGCAGGGCACTGGGGACATGGGCAGGGCTGGAGCCTGTGTGACACTGGGGACATGGGCAGGGCACTGGGGACATGGGCAGGGCACTGGGGACATGGACAGGGCTGGAGTCCCTGGGACCCCTGGGTGGGAGCTCTGGGGCTGGCTCCAAACCCTGCATGCAGTGAGGGGTCGGTGTCACTGGTGTGTGTCCCTGCTGTCCCCGTGTCCCTGCTGTCCCCGTGTCCCTCTGTGTCCCTGCTGTCCCCGTGTCCCTGCTGTCCCCGTGTCCCTCTGTGTCCCTGTGTCCCTGTGTGTCCCAGTGTCCCCAGTGTCCCTGATGTCCCCAGTGTCCCCGTGTCCCCAGTGTCCCTGATGTCCCCGTGTCCCTGTGTCCCTCTGTGTCCCTGCTGTCCCCGTGTCCCTGTGTCCCTCTGTGTCCCTGATGTCCCCAGTGTCCCTGATGTCCCCGTGTCCCTGTGTCCCTCTGTGTCCCTGCTGTCCCCGTGTCCCTGCTGTCCCCGTGTCCCTCTGTGTCCCTGCTCTCCCTGTGTCCCCGTGTCCCTCTGTGTCCCAGTGTCCCCTGTGTCCCTGCTGTACCCGTGTCCCTCTGTGTCCCTGCTGTCCCCAGTGTCCCTGCTGTCCCCGTGTCCCTCTGTGTCCCAGTGTCCCTCTGTGTCCCTGCTGTCCCCGTGTCCCTCTGTGTCCCAGTGTCCCTCTGTGTCCCTGCTGTCCCCGTGTCCCTCTGTGTCCCAGTGTCCCCTGTGTCCCTGCTGTACCCGTGTCCCTGCTGTCCCCGTGTCCCAGTGTCCCCAGTGTCCCTGCTGTCCCCGTGTCCCTGCTGTACCCGTGTCCCTGCTGTCCCCGTGTCCCAGTGTCCCCAGTGTCCCTGCTGTCCCCGTGTCCCTGATGTCCCCGTGTCCCTGATGTCCCCGTGTCCCTCTGTGTCCCCGTGTCCCCAGTGTCCCTGATGTCCCCGTGTCCCTGCTGTCCCCGTGTCCCTCTGTGTCCCTGCTGTCCCCGTGTCCCTCTGTGTCCCTCTGTGTCCCTGCTGTCCCCGTGTCCCTGCTGTCCCCGTGTCACCGTGTCCCCAGTGTCCCCGTGTCACCATGTCCCTGTGTCCCCGTGTCCCAGTGTCCCCAGTGTCCCCGTGTCACCATGTCCCTGTGTCCCCAGCCCCGCCCGCCGCCGGACCTGCCGTTCGGTGTCGATGCCAACCGGCAGCAGCGGCAGCTGATCGCGGAGCTGGAGAACAAGAACAGGTACAGAGCGCTACAGCCCGGGCTGTCCCGGGTCACATCCTTCCCACAGCTCCTGCCGGGCTGCAGCTCCCTCATCAGCTCAGCCATCGGTCATTAACGGCACTTAATTATCCTGGCCAGGGGCTGACCTTCTCTAATCTCCAAATCACCTGCACCAGCCCCGGAGCCCGGGGTTATCAGCACAGCCAGCAAAGCTGGGAGCTGGGCTCTGATCCCAGGAATCCCAGAAATCCCTGGAATCCCAGGAATCCCAGGAATCCCTGAAATCCCTGAAAAAATCCCTGAAATCCCTGAAATCCCTGAAAAAATCCCTGAAATCCCTGGAATCCCAGGAATCCCTGAAATCCCAGGAATCCCTGAAAAAATCCCTGAAATCCCAGGAATCCCAGAAATCCCTGAAATCCCAGGAATCCCAGGAATCCCTGAAATCCCAGGAATCCCAGGAATCCCTGAAATCCCTGAAAAAATCCCTGAAATCCCTGAAATCCCAAAAAATCCCAAAAAATCCCTGAAACCCCAGGAATCCCAGGAATCCCTGAAAAAATCCCAGAAATCCCTGAAATTCCCGAAATCCCAGGAATCCCTGAAATCCCAGAGATCCCTGAAATCCCAGAAATCGCAGAAATCCCTGAAATCCCTGAAAAAATCCCTGAAATCCCTAAAATCCCTGAAAAAATCCCTGAAAAAATCCCAGAAACCCCAGGAATCCCTGAAATCCCAGGAATCCCTGAAATCCCTGAAATCCCAGGAATCCCAGAAATCCCAGGAATCCCTGAAATCCCTGAAAAAATCCAAGGAATCCCTGAAATCCCTGAAAAAATCCCAGGAATCCCAGAAATCCCTGAAATCCCTGAAATCCCAGAAATCCCTGAAATCCCAGGAATCCCAGGAATCCCAGAAATCCCAGGAATCCCTGAAATCCCAGAAATCCCAGAAATCCCTGAAATCCCTGAAATCCCTGAAATCCCAGAAATCCCAGAAATCCCTGAAATCCCTGAAATAATCCCAGAAATCCCAGGAATCCCTGAAATCCCAGGAATCCCTGAAATCCCTGAAATCCCTGAAAAAATCCCAGGAATCCCTGAAATCCCAAAAATCCCAAAAAATCCCTGAAATCCCTGAAATCCCAGGAATCCCAGGAATCCCAAAAATCCCTGAAATCCCAGAAATCCCTAAAATCCCTGAAAAAATCCCAGGAATCCCTGAAATCCCAGGAATCCCTGAAAAAATCCCAGAAATCCCTGAAATCCCTGAAATCCCTGAAAAAATCCCAGAAACCCCAGGAATCCCTGAAATCCCAGAAATCCCTAAAAAAATCCCAGAAATCCCTGAAATCCCAGGAATCCCAGAAATCCCTGAAATCCCAAAAATCCCAGAAATCCCAGAAATCCCTGAAATCCCAGAAATCCCAGAAATCCCTGAAATCCCTGAAATAATCCCAGAAATCCCAGGAATCCCTGAAATCCCTGAAAAAATCCCAGAAATCCCTGAAATCCCTGAAATCCCTGAAATCCCTGAAAAAATCCCTAAAATCCCTGGAATCCCAGAAATCCCAGAAATCCCTGAAATCCCAGAAATCCCTGAAAAAATCCCAGAAATCCCTGAAATCCCAGAAATCCCTGAAATCCCAAAAAATCCCTGAAATCCCTGAAAAAATCCCTGAAATCCCTGAAATCCCAGAAATCCCAGGAATCCCAAAAAATTCCTGAAATCCCTGAAATCCCTGAAAAAATCCCAGAAATGCCTGAAATCCCTGAAATCCCAGAAATCCAAGAAATCCCAGAGATCCCTGAAATCCCCAGTCCTCCTGGGGGACCCTGCCCCTGTGCTCAGGTGAGACCCCAGCCCTGGGGATCCCAACAGCACAAGGAGCTGGAGCTGCTGGAGAGAGCCCAGAGGAGGCCCCGGAGCTGCTCCAGGGCTGGAGCCCCTCTGCCATGGAGCCAGGCTGGGAGAGCTGGGGGTGCTCACCTGGAGAAGGATCCAGGGAGAGCCCAGAGCCCCTTGCAGGGCCCAAAGGGGCTCCAGGAGAGCTGGAGAGGGACTGGGGACAAGGGCTGGAGGGCCAGGAGCCAGGGAATGGCTGCCAGTGGCAGAGGGCAGGGCTGGATGGGATTTGGGGCAGGAATTGTTCCCTGGCAGGGTGGGCAGGCCCTGGCACAGGGTGCCCAGAGCAGCTGGGGCTGTCCCTGGACCCCTGGCAGTGCCCAGGCTGGAGGTGACACTGTGCCCTTGGGAGGGTTTCAGCCCCGCTGCACCGCGTCCTTGGCCACCCCAGGGAGCCGAACCCTGCCCTGGGGAGAGCCGGGGCTTTGCTGCTGCTGCAGCCGGGCCTGCTGGGGAGGGGAGGGGAGGGGAGGGGAGGGGAGGGGAGGGGAGGGGAGGGGAGGGGAGGGGAGGGGAGGGGAGGGGAGGGGAGCGTGTCCCAGCCCCCCTGCATCCCCCCCTGCAGCCCCCCCTGCAGCCCCCCCTGCAGCCCTTCCTGCAGGGCAGCAGCGCTGAGCTGGAGCCTCCCGGTGCCCTCCCGGTGCCCTCCCGGTGCTCCCGGTGCCCTCCCGGTGCTCTCCCGGTGCCCTCCCGGTGCCCTCCCGGTGCTCTCCCGGTGCTCTCCCGGTGCTCTCCCGGTGCTCCCGGTGCTCTCCCGGTGCTCTCCCGGTGCTCTCCCGGTGCTCTCCCGGTGCTCCCGGTGCTCTCCCGGTGCCCTCCCGGTGCTCTCCCAGTGCTCTCCCGGTGCTCTCCCGGTGCTCTCCCGGTGCTCTCCCGGTGCTCTCCCGGTGCTCTCCCGGTGCTCCCGGTGCCCTCCCGGTGCTCTCCCGGTGCTCCCGGTGCTCTCCCGGTGCCCTCCCGGTTCTCTCCCGGTGCTCCCGGTGCCCTCCCGGTTCTCTCCCGGTGCTCTCCCGGTGCTCTCCCGGTGCTCTCCCGGTGCTCTCCCGGTTCTCTCCCGGTGCTGCCGGTGCTCCCGGTTCTCTCCCGGTTCTCTCCCGGTGCTCCCGGTTCTCTCCCGGTTCTCTCCCGGTGCTCCCGGTGCTCTCCCGGTGCTCCCGGTTCTCTCCCGGTTCTCTCCCGGTGCTCTCCCGGTTCTCTCCCGGTGCTCCCGGTGCTCCCGGTGCTCTCCCGGTGCTCCCGGTGCTCTCCCGGTGCTCTCCCGGTGCCCTCCCGGTGCTCTCCCGGTGCTCTCCCGGTGCTCTCCCGGTGCTCTCCCGGTGCTCTCCCGGTGCTCCCGGTGCCCTCCCGGTTCTCTCCCGGTGCTCTCCCGGTGCTCTCCCGGTGCTCTCCCGGTGCTCCCGGTGCTCTCCCGGTGCTCCCGGTGCTCCCGGTGCTCTCCCGGTGCCCTCCCGGTTCTCTCCCGGTGCTCCCGGTGCCCTCCCGGTTCTCTCCCGGTGCTCTCCCGGTGCTCTCCCGGTGCTCTCCCGGTGCTCCCGGTTCTCTCCCGGTGCTGCCGGTGCTCCCGGTGCTCTCCCGGTGCTCTCCCGGTGCTCTCCCGGTGCTCTCCCGGTTCTCTCCCGGTGCTCTCCCGGTGCTCTCCCGGTGCCCTCCCGGTGCTCTCCCGGTGCTCTCCCGGTGCTCTCCCGGTTCTCTCCCGGTTCTCTCCCGGTGCTCCCGGTTCTCTCCCGGTGCTCTCCCGGTGCTCTCCCGGTGCTCCCGGTTCTCTCCCGGTGCTCCCGGTTCTCTCCCGGTGCCCTCCCGGTGCCCTCCCGGTTCTCTCCCGGTGCCCTCCCGGTGCTCTCCCGGTGCTCCCGGTGCTCTCCCGGTGCTCTCCCGGTGCGCTCCCGGTGCCCTCCCGGTGCTCCCGGTGCTCTCCCGGTTCTCTCCCGGTTCTCTCCCGGTGCTCCCGGTTCTCTCCCGGTGCTCTCCCAGTTCTCTCCCGGTGCTCTCCCGGTGCTCCCGGTGCCCTCCCGGTTCTCTCCCGGTGCCCTCCCGGTGCCCTCCCGGTTCTCTCCCGGTTCTCTCCCGGTGCTCTCCCGTTGCTCTCCCGGTGCTCTCCCGGTGCTCTCCCGGTTCTCTCCCGGTGCTCCCGGTGCTCTCCCGGTGCTGCCGGTGCTGCCGGTGCCCCCGGGCTGAGCCGGTTCCTCCCCGGCCAGGGAGATCCTGCAGGAGATCCAGCGGCTGCGGCTGGAGCACGAGCAGGCCTCGCAGCCCACGCCGGAGAAAGCGCAGCAGAACCCGACACTGCTGGCCGAGCTGCGGCTGCTGCGGTGAGCGCCACCGGGCCACTGGCGTGGGCTACTGGGGTGGGCTACTGGGCTACTGGGGTGGGCTACTGGGGTGGGCTACTGGGGTGGGATACTGGGCTACTGGGATGGGCTACTGGGCTACTGGGGTGGGCTACTGGGCTACTGGGGTGGGATACTGGGCTAGCCTACTGGGATGGGCTACTGGGCTACTGGGATGGGCTACTGGCCTACTGGGGTGGGCTACTGGGCTAGCCTACTGGAATGGGCTACTGGGATGGGCTACTGGGCTACTGGGGTGGGATACTGGGGTGGGCTACTGGGGCTGCTGCGGTGAGCGCCACCGGGCCACTGGGATGGGCTACTGGGGTGGGCTACTGGGATGGGCTACTGGGCTACTGGGGTGGGATACTGGGCTACTGGGATGGGCTACTGGGCTACTGGGGTGGGATACTGGGCTAGCCTACTGGGATGGGCTACTGGGCTACTGGGATGGGCTACTGGCCTACTGGGGTGGGCTACTGGGCTAGCCTACTGGGATGGGCTACTGGGCTACTGGGATGGGCTACTGGCCTACTGGGGTGGGCTACTGGGCTACTGGGCTACTGGGCTACTGGGGTGGGCTACTGGGCTACTGGGGTGGGCTACTGGGGTGGGCTACTGGGATGGGATACTGGGGTGGGCTACTGGGGTGGGCTACTGGGATGGGCTACTGGGGTGGGCTACTGGGCTACTGGGGTGGGATACTGGGGTGGGCTACTGGGGTGGGCTACTGGGCTACTGGGGTGGGCTACTGGGGTGGGCTACTGGGGCTGCTGCGGTGAGCGCCACTGGGCCACTGGGGTGGGCTACTGGGCTACTGGGCTACTGGGGTGGGCTACTGGGATGGGCTACTGGGCTACTGGGATGGGCTACTGGGGTGGGCTACTGGGCTACTGGGATGGGCTACTGGGCTACTGGGATGGGCTACTGGGGTGGGCTACTGGGCTACTGGGATGGGCTACTGGGCTACTGGGATGGGCTACTGGGATGGGCTACTGGGATGGGCTGTGGGGCTACTGGGATGGGCTACTGGGGCTACTGGGGCTACTGGGATGGGCTACTGGGCTACTGGGGTGGGCTACTGGGATGGGCTACTGGGGTGGGCTACTGGGGTGGGATACTGGGCTACTGGGGTGGGCTACTGGGGTGGGCTACTGGGCTACTGGGGTGGGATACTGGGGTGGGCTACTGGGATGGCCTACTGGGCTACTGGGATGGGCTGCTGGGATGGGCTACTGGGGCTGCTGCGGTGAGTGCCACTGGGCCACTGGGGTGGGCTACTGGGCTACTGGGCTGGGCAGGTGGGCTGATGAGCTGGGCTGGGCTGGGGCAGCTCCTGGCAGGGCCATCTCACACCGGGGCTGGGGCAGCACCTTGAGCTTTGCTGGGGGGCTGAGGAGGAAGGAAGAGGCTCCCCTGAAGGGAATGCTGGTGGCAGAGCTCAGGGGGGTGGGAAGGGGGAGTCAGCGGCACTGGGGGGTCCTGCAGGCACTTTGCAGGGTCCCTGCCTGGGCTGTCCCCCCGTGAGCACAGCAAACAGCCCAGGCCCTCGCTCCTTGAGGAGCTGCAGGTTGTGTGGGATGGCACCAGGACATGGGATGGTCTGTGAGCAGCAGCCAGCACCTGATCTCAGTGCTGCACAGAAGCCAGGCTGGGAAAGCAGGGCAATGACAATCCATGGAAAATCCTGTCCCGGGGCTGGAGCTCTGCAGGGAGCCCGTGGGGATGAGTCAGCTCCAGCTCTGCTGACCTTGGAGAGGCCCTGGATCCGTGTCCTGGCAGATCCCTGCCTGGCAGAGCAGCTCTGCCTGCCTCCTCCTGCCTGCAGGACCACGGGAACCTGGAATCCCACAGGGGTTTGGGTGGGAAGGGACCCCAGAGCCCCTCCAGTGTCACCCCTGCCATGGCAGGGACACCTCCCACTGTCCCAGTGTCCAGCCTGGCCTTGGGCACTGCCAGGGATCCAGGGGCAGCCCCAGCTGCTCTGGGCACCCTGTGCCAGGGCCTGCCCACCCTGCCAGGGAACAATTCCTGCCCCAAATCCCATCCAGCCCTGCCCTCTGCCACTGGCAGCCATTCCCTGGCTCCTGGCCCTGCAGGTCCTGGTGAAGATTCCCACTTCAGTTTCCCTGTAGGCCTCTCCAGATCCTTAATTTAAGAGCCACAGTCTGCAGCTGTCACACAAAAAGACACAGAGAGAAACCCCCAGTGTGGTTAATGTTTGATATCCCAGAGCTTTTCTTATCCCTTTAAAGAGAGCTCTTGCTGGAATTCCCAGGGTGGGTTATCCAGGGTGGCAGCACCAGGGCATTCGAGGGTTCCAACAGGTGATGTTTCAGCGGGGCTGAGACACTCTGGTGTCCCCCAGAACCCCTGCAGAGGAATAAACCATCCCTTCCACCTTCCCTGCTTTTCCCTGGCTCATTCCTCCCAGCCAGGCTGGGCTCTGTGGGGACACATCTGCCTTGCAGCTCCTTTATTGCTCCCTGCTGGCTGTGAGCACAGCCCAGCCTGGCTCCTGCAGCCAGGGGAGGGAAGGGAGGGCAGGGGGAGCTCACTGGGGCTCTGCTGCTGTTCCTGGGCAGCAGGAGCAGCTCTGGCTCCCCCAGGGGCACTGGAGCTCTCCTCGAGCACCTGCAGCTTTCCCTCCTCACTGCCTCTCTTTGCTCCCTGAGCTCACCCTGCTGTGCCTGAGCTCCACGGGATGCTGGGCTCTGCTGCTCAGAGACACCAAAAGAGCTTTTTCCTGCCTGCTCTGCTGCTCAGAGACACCAAAAGAGCTTTTTCCTGCCTGCTCTGCTGCTCAGAAACACCAAAAGAGCTTTGTCCTGCCTGCTCTGCTGCTCAGAGACACCAAAAGAGCTTTTTCCTGCCTGCTCTGCTGCTCAGCAGGGCCTCCCTGTGCCTGCAGCTGGAGCTGGCCTGGCTCAGAGGAATTGTCCCCTCCATGTCCCTGAGCCTCACTCCAGGTGTTCCAGTGGGAATTGTCCCTTCCATGTCCCTGAGCCTCACTCCAGGTGTTCTGGTGGGAATTGTCCCCTCCATGTCCCTGAGCCTCACTCCAGGTGTTCTGGTGGGAATTGTCCCCTCTGTGTCCCTGAGCCTCACTCCAGGTGTTCTGGTGGGAATTGTCCCCTCCATGTCCCTGGTGCTGAGCCTCACTCCAGGTGTTGTGGTGGGAATTGTCCCCTCCATGTCCCTGAGCCTCACTCCAGGTGTTCTGGTGGGAATTGTCCCCTCCATGTCCCTGAGCCTCACTCCAGGTGTTCTGGTGGGAATTGTCCCCTCTGTGTCCCAGAGCCTCACTCCAGGTGTTCTGGTGGGAATTGTCCCCTCCATGTCCCTGAGCCTCACTCCAGGTGTTCCACTGGGAATTGTCCCCTCCATGTCCCTGAGCCTCACTCCAGGTGTTCTGGTGGGAATTGTCCCCTCCATGTCCCTGAGCCTCACTCCAGGTGTTCCAGTGGGAATTGTCCCCTCTGTGTCCCTGAGCCTCACTCCAGGTGTTCTGGTGGGGAGCAGGACCGCGGTGGGACCCAGGGGCACTTGGACACAGAACTCCCTGGGAACATGGAGACCCCTGGGTTTATTTTGTGCCTTTCTCCCTGGCACAGGCAGAGGAAGGATGAGCTGGAGCAGAGGATGTCAGCGCTGCAGGAGAGCAGGAGAGAGCTGATGGTGCAGCTGGAGGGGCTGATGAAGCTGCTCAAAGTAAGGAATCTGCTGTTGGAAAGGCAGCAAATCCCTCCCTTCCCCGGCTGCTCTGGGCTCCCCTAAAACCCTTCCTGAGGAGCAGGACAAGTTTGCCAGGAGCCATCTCCAGCCCAGCTCTGTGTGGGGTGCAGGGGGTTCATGCTTTTCCAGGTTTGTGGGGGTAAAACACTGAGATTTGGAGTGGTTTAACAAAGTTTGATTTGGTAACTGGGGCTGAATAATTCCCACTCCCCCTGGGAAACAAACTGGGAGCAGGGCAGGATGAGAGTGCCAGGGATGAGGAGCTGGCCCTGCACAGCCCCTGCCACATCTGGGGTTTGTTTGGGGTTCTGGTGACCCTGCCACATCTGGGGTTTGTTTGGGGTTCTGGTGACCCTGCACAGCCCCTGCCACATCTGGGGTTTGTTTGGGGTTCTGACCCTGCCACATCTGGGGTTTGTGTGAGGAAATGACTCTGCACAGCCCCTGCCACATCTGGGGTTTGTGTGAGGGAATGACCCTGCACAGCCCCTGCCACATCTGGGGTTTGTTTGGGGTTCTGACCCTGCCACATCTGGGGTTTGTGTGAGGAAATGACCCTGCCACATCTGGGGTTTGTGTGAGGGAATGACCCTGCCACATCTGGGGTTTGTGTGAGGAAATGACCCTGCCACATCTGGGGTTTGTGTGAGGGAATGACCCTGCCACATCTGGGGTTTGTGTGGGGTTCTGGTGACCCTGCACAGCCCCTGCCACATCTGGGGTTTGTGTGGGGTTCTGGCCCTGCCACATCTGGGGTTTGTGTGGGGTTCTGGTGACCCTGCACAGCCCCTGCCACATCTGGGGTTTGTGTGAGGAAATGACCCTGCCACATCTGGGGTTTGTTTGGGGTTCTGACCCTGCCACATCTGGGGTTTGTTTGGGGTTCTGACCCTGCCACATCTGGGGTTTGTGTGGGGTTCTGGTGACCCTGCACAGCCCCTGCCACATCTGGGGTTTGTTTGGGGGTTCTGGTGCTGGCTCTGAGCTCCAACAGAACATCTTTGCTGGGTTTCTCAGGAAGCTCCTTCACTCTTTTCCTGGAGTCCCCCCTGGGCCGAGCTCCCAGCTGGAGACTGGGCTGGGAAATTCTGTCACACCTTTGTTCTGTCTGCTCCAAATCAAACAAGAGTTTGTGCAGCGAGGGGCAAAGCCTTGGAGAGCCTTTGGGGCAAGGCCAGGAGCCCCAGAGGTGCTGTGGGAGGGGCAGGAGGGAGAGACCTGGCAGGGTGACAGTGGCACAGGGGGTGACAGTGGCACAGGGGGGTGACAGTGGCACAGGGGGTGACAGATCAGCTGTAGGCACATCTGGATGGTTCCAGGGAAATTCAGAGCCTCTCTACACTCAGAGGGAACAATGAATTCCCTGGAACTCACAAGTGCCATCACTCCTCAGCTTGGGCTTCATCCTGGGGCAGAATTCCAGCCCCTTCCCTTCATCCTGGGGCAGAATTCCAGCCCCTTCCCTTCATCCTGGGCTGGAATTCCAGCCTCTTCCCTTCATCCTGGGGCAGAATTCCAGCCCCTTCCCTTCATCCTGGGGCAGAATTCCAGCCCCTGCCCTTCATCCTGGGGCAGAATTCCAGCCCCTGCCCTTCATCCTGGGGCAGGGCTGTCCTTACAGGGGGTGATGATCCAACACCCCTCAGCAGGGCCTGGTTTATTCCCTGAGCACCACACACTGGCCCTGTTTGGGAATTCTGCTTTTCCTGAAGCCACTGGTTCTGCTCTGTGTTTTTCCTGCTCAGCTCATCAATGTCTGACTTCTAAAATCCCAGGAATCCCAGAATCCCAGAGGGGTTTGGGCTGGGAGGGACCCCAGAGCCCCTCCAGTGTCACCCCTGCCATGGCAGGGACACCTCCCACTGTCCCAGTGTCCAGCCTGGCCTTGGGCACTGCCAGGGATCCAGGGGCAGCCCCAGCTGCTCTGGGCACCCTGTGCCAGGGCCTGCCCACCCTGCCAGGGAACAATTCCTGCCCCAAATCCCATCCAGCCCTGCCCTCTGCCACTGGCAGCCATTCCCTGGCTCCTGGCCCTCCAGCCCTTGTCCAAAATCCTTCTCTCCACTCTCCTGGAGCCCCTTTGGGCCCTGCAAGGTCCCTTTTAGGTCACCCCAATAAACTTCTCTGGTTTAAGTTGTCTCCCCTCCCTATTTGAATATCCACCCCCAGCCCTGGGCACTCCAAGATCCATCACAACCTCCCTGCCCTGCCCCAGGTAGCTCCTGGCTCAGGTAATTATTTTAAGCTGCAAATTCCCCAGCCTGCTGAGCTAAAAATATCATTTCTTGTAGATACTTCTGACACCTTTTCTCATTATTGGTGTCAGAGCCTCCCTGTCTGCCGGTGCAGACTCCAGGGGAAGGGATGAGGCAGACACAGGATCCCTCCCTCCCTCCTCCCCTGCTCGGGATTTCACCCCCAGCCCCAGGCTCTGGTTTGTTCCTGATGTTGGTGTTTATTTCCAGCTCTCATTTTCAGTGGTTTTAGCCCTGCCAGACACGATTTTTCCCCGCCAGGTTTTAGCTTCTCTCATCACTTGGAGCTCTTCAGAACTGCTCATGTATAATTTACATCAGCTGTTAAGCTTTTATGGGTTTTTTCCATTTTCTTATGCAGTATTTTTTTACATTTTTAATGCTGCCTTCATTTCCCCATTTAGGGCTGGATTCAGCTCACCCAGCTCTTCTTGCCTGGGATTTTTGGGGCCTCAAATCCCTCTCAAAATGAGAGTGAGGAAAGATCCTGTAGGTGTCAGCAGCTTCCCCTGAGGGGCAGCTCCAGCTCTGATCTGTGGGAAGGAGCCAGGGAACAGCCAGGGGATTTGGGATGGGGATCAGGGACAGGCTCTTCCCCAGAGGTGCTGGCACTGCCCAGGCTCCCCAGGGAATGCTCCCAGCCCCGAGGCTGCCAGAGCTGCAGGAGCTGCCCTGGATGGGCCTGGTGGGTCCCTCCCAGCTCAGGACATTCCGTGACTCCAGGAAAGCCCAGCTGGGGAAGGCCATCCTTAGGTGTCCCCTGCAGGTTCATCCCTTCTCCCCACGCTGTGGTGCTTGGGGTCAGAGCTGGGAAAGGGCCTGGGACAGCCAAAGGTCCCTGGAACAGCCAAACCATTCCAGATCTGTGATTCCTGACCATTCCAGCTCTGTGATTCCCAGTTCTGTGATTCCTGATCATTCCATCCTGTGATTCCTGACCATTCCCATCCTGTGATTCCTGACCATCCCCATCCTGTGATTCCTGATCATTCCATCCTGTGATTCCTGACCATTCCATCCTGTGATTCCTGACCATTCCCATCCTGTGATTCCTGACCATTCCCATCCTGTGATTCCTGACCATTCCATCCTGTGATTCCTGACCATTCCAGTTCTGTGATTCCTGACCATTCCCATCCTGTGATTCCTGACCATTCCATCCTGTGATTCCTGACCATTCCCATCCTGTGATTCCTGGCCATTCCATCCTGTGATTCCTGACCATTCCCATCCTGTGATTCCTGACCATTCCAGCTCTGTGATTCCTGACCATTCCCATCCTGTGATTCCTGACCATTCCAGCTCTGTGATTCCTGACCATTCCCATCCTGTGATTCCTGACCATTCCATCCTGTGATTCCTGACCATTCCAGCTCTGTGATTCCTGACCATTCCAGCTCTGTGATTCCTGACCATTCCCATCCTGTGATTCCTGACCATTCCCATCCTGTGATTCCTGACCATTCCCATCCTGTGATTCCTGACCATTCCCTTCTGTGATTCCTGACCATTCCAGCTCTGTGATTCCTGACCATTCCCTTCTGTGATTCCTGACCATTCCATCCTGTGATTCCTGACCATTCCCATCCTGTGATTCCTGACCATTCCCACTCTGTGATTCCTGACTATCCCAGTTCTGATTCCTGACCATTCCCTTCTGTGATTCCTGACCATTCCCACTCTGTGATTCCTGACCATTCCCATCCTGTGATTCCTGACCATTCCAGCTCTGTGATTCCTGACCATTCCCTCCTGTGATTCCTGACCATTCCAGTTCTGTGATTCCTGACCATTCCCATCCTCTGATTCCTGACCATTCCCATCCTGTGATTCCTGACCATTCCAGTTCTGTGATTCCTGACCATTCCCATCCTGTGATTCCTGACCATTCCATCCTGTGATTCCTGACCATTCCAGTTCTGTGATTCCTGACCATTCCCATCCTGTGATTCCTGACCATTCCATCCTGTGATTCCTGACCATTCCAGCTCTGTGATTCCTGACCATTCCCATCCTGTGATTCCTGACCATTCCCATCCTGTGATTCCTGACCATTCCATCCTGTGATTCCTGACCATTCCCTCCTGTGATTCCTGACCATTCCAGTTCTGATTCCTGACCATTCCCATCCTGTGATTCCTGACCATTCCCACTCTGTGATTCCTGACCATTCCAGCTCTGTGATTCCTGACCATTCCATCCTGTGATTCCTGACCATTCCATCCTGTGATTCCTGACCATTCCCATCCTGTGATTCCCATCCTGTGATTCCTGACCATTCCCATCCTGTGATTCCTGACCATTCCCTCCTGTGATTCCTGACCATTCCAGTTCTGATTCCTGACCATTCCATCCTGTGATTCCTGACCATTCCAGTTCTGATTCCTGACCATTCCCATCCTGTGATTCCTGACCATTCCCACTCTGTGATTCCTGACCATTCCAGCTCTGTGATTCCTGACCATTCCATCCTGTGATTCCTGACCATTCCATCCTGTGATTCCTGACCATCCCCATCCTGTGATTCCTGACCATTCCCATCCTGTGATTCCTGACCATCCCCATCCTGTGATTCCTGACCATTCCCTCCTGTGATTCCTGACCATTCCAGTTCTGATTCCTGACCATTCCCTCCTGTGATTCCTGACCATTCCAGCTCTGTGATTCCTGACCATCCCCATCCTGTGATTCCTGACCATTGATGTAATTTGTTAATTGAGTTAATTGCCCCCTGGGGTCCTGCCCTGCTGTTCTCACAGGGCTCTCCCCAGGCTGTTGAGATTCAGCTCTGGGGTTTTCCAGTGTTCCCACAAATCCTCCCCAGGAATTGTGTTCCAGACACGGGAATTTCATGGAGTCACAGGCTGGGCTGGCAGGAAGGGAGGGAAGGGAGGGAGGGAGGGCAGAGGGGCTGTGGCTGCCCCATCCCTGGAAGTTTCCAGGTTTTTCAGCCCCTGGAGCCCCCTGGGATGGAGGAGCTGTGGGTGCAGGCTGGGATTTGGGGTCCCTGCCCGCCCAGGCCGTGCTGTGGCTCTGATGAGCCCTCCCTGGAGCTCTGCCTGCTCCTCCCAGGCTCCAGGGAAAGGCAGCAGACACATCCCATTTCTCTGCTTCCATTTCCTCCACGGGAATTTCCTGGGGCTGCTCTGGTGATTTATCCCCCTCCGTCCCTCCTGACAGGGCTCAGGCACATCTGGGCTTGATGCCAGGGCCTCTTTTTCAAACTAACAACTTCTTTTTGTGGATTGGAGATCATTTAAGATCTTTCCCCTGGCCTGGGTCCCCATCTGGTGCTGTGAGTCCTGGTGGGAAACGTGTGGGATTTGGGATGTGGGGAAATCTGCCAAACAGCACCAAAGGCACACCCGAAGGAACCCTGAGTCCTGGGAGAAAACCCCAAAATATCTGCCCAAAAGTGTGGGATTCTCCCCCAAACCCCAAAAATATCTGCCCAAAAGTGTGTGATTCTCCCCCAAACCCCAAAATATCTGCCCAAAAGTGTGGGATTCTCCCCCAAACCCTAAAAATATCTGCCCAAAAGTGTGGGATTCTCCCCCAAACCCAAAAATATCTGCCCAAAAGTGTGGGATTCTCCCCCAAACCCAAAAATATCTGCCCAAAAGTGTGGGATTCTCCCCCAAACCCAAAAATATCTGCCCAAAAGTGTGGGATTCTCCCCCAAACCCCAAAATATCTGCCCAGAAGTGTGGGATTCTCCCCCAAACCCCAAAATATCTGCCCAAAAGTGTGGGATTCTCCCCCAAACCCCCGGGCTGTGGTGGGAAAGCAGCTCCCAGTGGTCAGAGAGAAGAAGCTGCTTTAAATGAAGGGAAAGGTTCTGGTTAATCCTGCTCAGACGGGAGATCAGCCAGGGGAGGTTGATAAACGGGTTCATGGATTTCCAGGCCAGAAGGAGCTTTCATCCCACGGATTTTTAATTCCATGACCTGAATTTCTGGGGGGCCGTGCTGCTGCTGCCCCCTCCGTGTGCAGGGGGTCACCTGGACGTGCTGGCATTGCTGCTTTGGGACACACGAGGCTCAGCAGCGCCCTGTGTCACACACAGGCTCAAAAATTTCCCCCCAAAAATTGTGAGAGGACAAAATCCATGGAAATGTGTGAATTACCAAGGAGACTCTGGCCTGGTGACAGTCCCAGCAATCCTCCTGCAGTGCAGGCAGGATGTGCCTCCACCAGGCCCACTCACAGGGGACATTTCCCTGCTTCAAACAGGGAGGAATCCACCCATATTTCACCTTTTTTTGTCCTCCAAGTCAGGAGGGGTCTGTGCTGGGACACTGCAGCCCAGGAGCTGCTGTCTGTGCCTCTCTCCTCATCTCTGGTGTCGTGTCCCCTCCCAGCCGTGGCTGCTCTGCCCTGCAGTGTTCCCCGGGCAGGGTCCTGCAGTGCCCAGGGGTCCTGCAGTGCCCAGGGTCCTGCAGTGCCCAGGGGTCCTGCAGTGCCCAGGGTCCTGCAGTGCCCAGGGTCCTGCAGTGCCCAGGGGATGACTGCTGCTGCTGCTGCTGCTGCTGCTGCTGCTGCTGCTGCTGCTGCTGGGGCTCTGTGCTGGCACATTCCTGTGTCTGGCAGTGCCAGGGGATGGCTCTGCTGTGTGCCAGGGTCACAGGCTGGGTTGGGAGGGAGCACAGAGCCCCCCCAGTTCCCCCCAGCGTGGGCAGGGACAGCTCCTGGAGGAGCAGACACCCCTGGACATCCTGCCCTGTCTGCCAGGGATCCCCACTGTGATCCCCATCCCACCTGAGCGCCTGGGGCCACCACCCTATGAGGTGACAATGGGACAAATGTCACCCCCAGCCAGCCCTGTGTCCTGGCACCACGTGCTGTCCCCTCAGTGTGTGCTTTGGGGGAGAATTGTCATTTTCACACCATAAATAACCTTTCCTCTCTCTCTCTCCACCTTTTGCCCACGTCTCCAGGAAGAAGAGCAAAAGCAGGCAGTAAGTTGACTTCACTTTGTAGGTGATCTGACTTCTCTTTTTTATTTCCTTGCTGCATGAAATCCATTTTCTGTTAATTGGCTTGTATGCAAATGAACGCTGGGAATGGTGGGGGGTTTTTGTGCCTGGGAGCTGGAGCACAGCCGGTGTGAGGTGCCACAGAGCAGGGTTTGTGCAGGGAGGTGTTAACCCTGCCATGGGCTGCTGTGGGATCCTGCACGGCCAGGAGCCTGGGGATGCTCAGCTGGCCTCACACCCCTCCTGTGGGAGATCCCCGGGGGTTCCACGGCCTGAGGGGGCTTCCTTGTCCCTTCAGGAATCCTCTCTTTCGCCTCCTTGCTGCGCATGAAAAGCAAGGAATGATTTAACACTGTGGGCATGGCTGCGCATCCTGCGGTGCTGCCGGGGCTCCCGGGCAGTCCCGGGGCACTGAGGGCAGGACAGGAGCAGGACACCAGAACACCTGCTCTCCATTCCCTGAGGGCAGGACACCAGAACACCTGCTCTCCATTCCCTGAGTGCAGGACACACCAGAACACCTGCTCTCCATTCCCTGAGTGCAGGACACACCAGAACACCTGCTCTCCATTCCCTGAGGGCAGGACACCAGAACACCTGCCCTTGGCTGCTCTCCATTCCCTGAGTGCAGGACACCTGCCCTTGGGGCTGCTCTCCATTCCCTGAGTGCAGGACACCAGAACACCTGCCCTTGGGGCTGCTCTCCATTCCCTGAGTGCAGGACACCTGCCCTTGGGGCTGCTCTCCATTCCCTGAGTGCAGGACACCAGGACACCTGCCCTTGGGGCTGCTGTCCATTCCCTGAGTGCAGGACACCTGCCCTTGGCTGCTCTCCATTCCCTGAGTGCAGGACACCTGCCCTTGGGGCTGCTCTCCATTCCCTGAGTGCAGGACACCTGCCCTTGGGGCTGCTCTCCATTCCCTGAGTGCAGGACACCTGCCCTTGGGGCTGCTCTCCATTCCCTGACAGGACACCTGCCCTTGGGGCTGCTCTCCATTCCCTGAGGACAGGACACCTGCCCTTGGCTGCTCTCCATTCCCGTTTTCCCTGCTCACAGCCTGTGTGGGTGTCGGGATCCACTCCAGAGGGAGCCCTTCTCCTTCCCTCGGCAGCAGCCAGATGTTGAGCAGCTGCTCCCCAGCAGAACGTGGCTCCCTGGCACCCCGGTGCCGGTGCCCAGCGAGGGTGGGTGGCACCCTCTGCTCCTCTGGATGCTGGGCACGCTCAGCAGCCCCTGTTTGCTGCAGGGAAACACATCCTGGGGTGGCCTCTGCTGCTGGGAACATTTCAGTTTGGCGTGTGCTGGTGCCTCCTGGCTGGGTTTGGCTGCTTTAACCCAGTCTGGGTGAGGGGGCACCTTCCACTGGAGCCCAGCTCACCCCCAGGTGGCCACAGAATCCTGGATTTGGGGGGGAAGGGACCTTAAACCCCTGCCGGTGCTGCCAGGGACACCAAAGCCGTGGATGCCACGTGCTGTAATTGTGATTGTCGCGTTGGCACTGTTACAGCACAGGACACCTCTCAGTGTCCCAGGCTGGGACACATCCCTGGCCTGGGGCACTGCCAGGGACCAGGGCAGGAGCCAGGAATGGCAGCCCAGCCCCTCCCCAGCCTGCCAGGGAGGGGTTTGGTTCATTGAAGGAAGCAGGAGCTTCAGGGGTGTCCTGGGGGAGGGAGAAGCCCCAGGACACGGCCAGCCCTGCTCTCCATGGCACTCAGGGTGTCCTTCTCCTCCCCACAGCAATCCTCTGCAGGGAAAGGCTGTGCTTTTGTGAGCTCCATTTTGATTGTGCAGACAGAAAAAGGGAGAATATCAGATCAGGGAAGGAGCTGATGAGTTTTGTGTCCCTTTTTTCCCTGGAACACTGTGCCAGGAGGAGGAGAAAGAGCCAAAACTAAAATAACATCAGTGCAGTGCCATTCCATCCGGGCCCATTCCTTTGGAACCAGGGATGGAGGAGCCACAATTGATTTGAAGCTCAAGAAAGGCAGGTTTTGACCTACTGAAGGAGACATTGTAGGAACTGAAGCTTTGCATCCTTCCTTTGCATGGCCTGCAGTGGCTGGAGCTGCTGTGAAGGTGCAGCCAGACATGCCAGGGCAGGCTGAGCCCTTGGCTGAGGCTGGCTGGGGTGGAAAGGCAGCTCTGGAGAGCACTGGGAGCACCTGGCTGGGGTGGAAAGGCAGCTCTGGAGAGCACTGAGAGCACCTGGCTGGGATGGAAAGGCAGCTCTGGAGAGCACTGGGAGCACCCTGCTGGTCAGAACAGGCTGCTGGGCTCGGTCCAGCGCCATGGAAACAGCCAAGCCCACTCTGCTCCGGCTGGGAAGGGGCTTGGAGCCCATGGTGTTCCATCCCCAGCCCTGGCAGGGACACCTCCCGCTGTCCCAGGATGTCCCAGGATATCCCAGGCTGTCCCAGGCTGTCCCAGGATATCCCAGGCTGTCCCAGGCTGTCCCTGGAGCTGTCCCTGGAGCTGTCCCAGGCTGTCCCAGGCTGTCCCTGGAGCTGTCCCAGGCTGTCCCAGGCTGTTCCAGGATATCCCAAGCTGTCCCAGGCTGTCCCAGGCTGTCCAGGCTGTCCCTGGAGCTGTCCCAGGCTGTCCCAGGATATCCCAGGCTATCCCAGGCTGTCCCTGGAGCTGTCCCTGGAGCTGTCCCCAGGCTGTCCCAGGCTGTCCCAGGATATCCCAGGCTGTCCCTGGCTGTCCCCAGGCTGTCCCTGGAGCTGTCCCAGGCTGTCCCTGGCTGTTCCAGGATATCCCAGGCTGTCCCAGGCTGTCCCTGGAGCTGTCCCAGGCTGTCCCAGGCTGTCCCTGGCTGTTCCAGGATATCCCAGGCTGTCCCAGGCTGTCCCAGGCTGTCCCAGGCTGTCCCTGGAGCTGTCCCAGGCTGTCCCAGGCTGTCCCTGGCTGTTCCAGGATATCCCAGGCTGTCCCAGGCTGTCCCAGGCTGTCCCTGGAGCTGTCCCAGGCTGTCCCTGGCTGTTCCAGGATATCCCAGGCTGTCCCTGGCTGTTCCAGGCTGTCCCTGGCTGTTCCAGGATATCCCAGGCTGTCCCTGGAGCTGTCCCAGGCTGTTCCAGGATATCCCAGGCTGTCCCCAGGCTGTCCCTGGCTGTCCCAGGATATCGCAGGATATCCCAGGCTGTCCCTGGAGCTGTCCCAGGCTGTCCCAGGCTGTCCCAGGCTGTCCCAGGCCAGGGGTGGCAGTGTGGGGTGAAGGTGGATGAGCAGAGCAGCCGTGGATCAGCACCAGCAGCACAATGCTGGCTTCACTTTGGGAATCTCTGCTCTTCCTCCCCCTGGGGCTGCAGGTCCCTCCCTGCCTCCTCATTCCTGTCAGGAGAGGGCCACTCTCCCATCCCCTGTGCTGCAGCAGGTCCTGTGCTCAGAGCTGCTCTCCAGCCAGGCTGGGCAGTTCTGCTGAGAGCTGGGCAGGAGCAGAGCCCCGTGAGGAGATGGATGTCATTCTGGAGCCTGGAGCCACGCTGGGACTGCTGTGTCCAGTGAAACCCAAATTTCCAGCAGGGCTGGGATTGCTGTGTCCCAGCCAATAAAACCCAAATTTCCAGCAGGGCTGGGATTGCTGTGTCCAGTGAAACCCAAATTTCCAGCAGGGCTGGGATTGCTGTGTCCAGTGAAACCCAAATTTCCAGCAGGGCTGGGACTGCTGTGTCCAGTGAAACCCAAATTTCCAGCAGGGCTGGGATTGCTGTGTCCAGTGAAACCCAAATTTCCCCCAGGGCTGGGATTGCTGTGTCCAGTGAAACCCAAATTTCCAGCAGGGCTGGGATTGCTGTGTCCCAGCCAATAAAACCCAAATTTCCAGCAGGGCTGGGATTGCTGTGTCCAGTGAAACCCAAATTTCCAGCAGGGCTGGGATTGCTGTGTCCAGTGAAACCCAAATTTCCAGCAGGGCTGGGATTGCTGTGTCCCTGCAAAACCCAAATTTCCAGCAGGGCTGGGACTGCTGTGTCCCAGTGAAACCCAAATTTCCAGCAGGGCTGGGATTGCTGTGTCCAGTGAAACCCAAATTTCCAGCAGGGCTGGGATTGCTGTGTCCCTGCAAAACCCAAATTTCCAGCAGGGCTGGGATTGCTGTGTCCCAGCCAATAAAACCCAAATTTCCAGCAGGGCTGGGATTGCTGTGTCCCAATAAAACCCAAATTTCCAGCAGGGCTGGGATTGCTGTGTCCAGTGAAACCCAAATTTCCAGCAGGGCTGGGATTGCTGTGTCCCAATAAAACCCTGATTTCCAGCAGGGCTGGGATTGCTGTGTCCCAATAAAACCCAAATTTCCAGCAGGGCTGGGATTGCTGTGTCCCAATAAAACCCAAATTTCCCCCAGGGCTGGGATTGCTGTGTCCCAGTGAAACCCAAATTTCCAGCAGGGCTGGGATTGCTGTGTCCCTGCAAACCCCAAATTTCCAGCAGGGCTGGGATTGCTGTGTCCAGTGAAACCCAAATTTCCAGCAGGGCTGGGATTGCTGTGTCCCAGCCAATAAAACCCAAATTTCCAGCAGGGCTGGGACTGCTGTGTCCCAGTGAAACCCAAATTTCCAGCAGGGCTGGGACTGCTGTGTCCCAATAAAACCCAAATTTCCAGCAGGGCTGGGATTGCTGTGTCCCAGTGAAACCCAAATTTCCAGCAGGAAATCTCTCCATGGCCCAGCTGCTGGGGAGCCTGGATAATGTGCATTTAACCCTCTGTGTTCCGTGCTGGGAGCTCGCAGGGATTCCCGAGGATGTGCAGCACAGGGATGGTGTCCTTGGGCTGTCCCACGGCCCCACAACAGCCCCAGAGCAGCATCAGGAGCATCCCTGGGCTGGAGGTGGCCAAGGAGAGCCTGGAGGTGGCCAAGGAGTGACTGGAGGTGCCCCAGGAGGGCTGGAGGTGGCCAAGGAGGCCTGGAGGTGGCCAAGGAGGGCTGGAGGTGGCCAAGGAGGGGCTGGAGGTGGCCAAGGAGAGCCTGGAGGTGGCCAGGGAGTGACTGGAGGTGCCCCAGGAGGGCCTGGAGGTGGCCAGGGAGTGACTGGAGGTGGCCAAGGAGAGCCTGGAGGTGGCCAAGGAGGGCTGGAGGTGCCCCAGGAGGGCTGGAGGTGGCCAAGGAGAGCCTGGAGGTGCCCCAGGAGGCCTGGAGGTGGCCAAGGAGGGCTGGAGGTGGCCAAGGAGAGCCTGGAGGTGGCCAAGGAGAGCCTGGAGGTGGCCAAGGAGGGCTGGAGGTGGCCAAGGAGGGCTGGAGGTGGCCAAGGAGAGCCTGGAGGTGGCCAAGGAGGGCTGGAGGTGGCACTCAGAGCTCCAGGCTGGGGACAGGGTGGGCACAGCAGGGGCTGGGAGGGCTGGGAGGGGGTCCCTGTGGGTGCAGGGGTCTCGTGCCCCATTGCTGCTGTCAGCAGCGGGGTGTGCTGGCCTGTGTGACCCTGCTGGCACACGGGGACAGCAGCAGAGAGCCCCGGGCTGGCTCTGGTCCTGCTCTGGAGGAGCCAGAGGTGTTTTCCAGCCCGGGGAGCGCTGTCAGGGCCCTGTGGTTTCTCCTGGGCTGGGGAGCAGCCAGGCCTCTGCTCCATTCATGCCTTCCCTCAATCACATTCCTCTGCCCTTAATCACCCTTTGGATCCCTGGGCTGCAGACAGGCAGGAGTTTGTTCCCTTCCTCATCCTCCCAGCCCTGCCAGCTCCCGGAGCCGCTGTCCCGAGGGGCAGGGGGTGCCCTGGGGGAGCTCCCAGGGTGGGCTCCATTTCCTGAGCGGCTTCCCTGCCTGGAAATGGCTCCACTTTCACCTCTGGAGACAGCTTTCTGATAATTTTTGTATTGTTTTGTTCGAAGGCGCGTTGTTTGTGGAACGAGGATGGGAAAGGGAGCAGGGTGGGAGCGTTTCCAGCAGGACTGGGGCGCACTGGGGGCTCACTGGGGATGGATAGGAGGTTTGGGGATGTGCTCAGTGCATTCCCCACTGGCTGGGAAGGACAGAATGCCCTGGGGTTTGTGTTGGGATGTGTGGGGGCAGTGGGGGATGGAGGGGGCAGTGCCTGTGCTGGGGGGCTCCAGGATGGTTCCACACACGCAGCTCTCCCTCATTTCAGGCCCTGGCAGCAGCAGAGCCCAGGCAGGGCCATGGGAGGGGGGCACAGGACAGCCGGGTGTCCCACACCGTGCCAGCCTCCCCTGGTCCCCAGGCAGGCCAGGGGCTCCTTTGGCATCTCCAGGGCCCCTTGCAGGGCCCAAAGGGGCTCCAGGAGAGCTGGAGAGGGACTGGGGACAAGGACTGGAGGGCCAGGAGCCAGGGAATGGCTGCCAGTGGCAGAGGGCAGGGCTGGATGGGATATTGGGCAGGAATTGTTCCCTGGCAGGGTGGGCAGGCCCTGGCACAGGGTGCCCAGAGCAGCTGGGGCTGCCCCTGGATCCCTGGCAGTGCCCAAGGCCAGGCTGGACAGGGCTCTGGCAGGTCTGGAATCACAGGAGGATGGAATGGTTTGGGTGTGAGGGTCCCCAGAGCCCCTGCAGTGCCAGCCCTGCCAGGACAGGGACACCTCCCCCTGTCCCAGTGTCCAGCCTGGCCTGGGACATTTCACTGATCCCATTGAAGCTCTCACTGGCGAGATCAGAGTGGGATTTTTATTGGAGATACTCTCCCCCTCGCTGGGTGTTCCCACCCTTTGTCCCCTGCTCCTGGTGCCATCCTGGGATGTGTTGGTGGCGTTTCTCATTTCCCTTCGACGTTTCCAGCAATCCTTTGTTGCCACACTTGGGGACAGATATTCCTGAGCCCGTCCCGGTTGTGTTTCTGTCGTGGGGAGGTGACTGGAGAGATGTTCCACAAGGATTTGCATTTGTTTTGGCAAGATCTGACTTCCCTTGCTGTTTGTTTGGTCCCTGGGAAACGCGACGCTGCCGAGGAGTTTGGCAGGAGCCACGACAGCGTTCTGGAATCATCTCCTCCCTCGTGTTTCCTTCGGGCATGGGCTGCAAGTGGTTAAATGAGCGTCCTTGTGCAGTCCAGGATGTGAAATATTTATTGCTTCCCTGCTGAATTTCATAGCCATGCTGACTCTCCTGAAACAATGCTTTCTTCACCCCGCAGTCAAGCGCTGCAGCACGAAACTGAGCTGGGGGTGCCGAGCGCTGCTGCTGGGGACGGACCCAGCGTCACCGAGCCCCCTGCAGCCCCAGCTCCTGCTGCTGGCCCCAGCCTCCAGCCTGGCACCATCAAAAGTGGCTCCTGCTGGAGTGAGACACTCAGTGTGTGCCCTTTTACAGAGCAGTTCCAGGTCTCAGCAGCTTTGTCAAAGGGCAGAGCTGAAGGTTTTCTCTGCTCGGAGGGGCCGTGTCCTGTTCAGAGACAGGGGGAGCTGGGGCTTGTTTAGCTGCTCAGGAGTGTCCAGGAGGTGCTGATGAAATTCAGGTGAGATGCTGCTGGTGTCTGGGCTGTCACCTGCAGAAGGGATTGCTTTAGTCACAGACTGGGCTGGGAGGGACCCCAGAGCCCCTCCAGTGTCACCCCTGCCATGGCAGGGACACCTCCCACTGTCCCAGTGCCCAGCCTGGCCTTGGCCACTGCCAGGGATCCAGGGGCAGCCTCAAAAACTTCTCTTTTTGTGGACTTTGGAAGAAGTTCACAAAAACCCTTCTGTGAACAGTCATGGGAAGCAGAAGCCAACAGATCTTCACGTTCTCCTTGCAGGAGAACATCCCTGGAGCTGACCCCGTGGGCTGAGGGTGGAGAACGCCCCTAATGCCACTAATTCAATGGCAGAGGAACGAACAGTGCCCGCGTTTCTCTGGGTGCAGAACTTTCCCTGGGATCACTGCCCAGCCTGCAAGGGTAATCACAGCCACGTGAGGGACATCTGGATCCACTGCTGCTTTATGTGGCACCTGGCCCTTATTAATAGTAATGAGGAAATGGCAGTTTGGGATTTCTTGACCTCACATGAAATTCATTTCTCTGGGCAAAGGTTGCGAACAGATGGCAGCGATTTGGGGCTCCGATGATCATCTGTTGCACAGACTTTATCGCTCTGCTTTGGCCCTTTCCTCTGCTGGAACCATCCCTTTCTCCACCTCATCTCTTTGTAAGGGATGTCTTTTTCAAAGGGAGCCCTGAAACATCTTGTTAAAGCATGTTCTGTGCAGCAGCAGGGTTTAGGTAGGGCCCGACACAACCAAACCATCCTGTGGAGCATAAATCACTCTTTTACTCGCTGCCGTGTAAACTTTTGTCTTTTTGAAGTCGGTGCTTTCCTCAGCGCTCTTGGCCCCTCTCCAGTTTGTTCTTTACCTCCCCAGCTCACAAAAACACTTTGGCACTGGGGCTTGGGGCAGGGGGAAGAGCTGCAGGGAGCCACAGTGGGCTGGGAAGGTGGGGGCTGCTCAGCAGGAGGGGAGGGGGCTCTGCGGGGACCATTCACTGGGGGCTGCACTGACAGGGCAGGAGGTGAGGGTTCACACGGAAAGAAGGGAAATTTGGATTCCATATTGCAAAAGGATTCTTCCCTGGCAGGGTGGGCTGTGATCCCTGGCAGTGGCCAAGGCCAGGCTGGGCACTGGGACAGTGGGAGGTGTCCCTGCCATGGCAGGGGTGACACTGGAGGGGCTCTGGGGTGAAGAATTCCGTGAAGGAATTGTTCCCAGTTCCTGCTCAGTTATCCACTGGCACATCCCACATCTCCTGGCAGAGCCAGGAGATCTCTGTGCCCCTTGGGACGGTGGCTGAAGGTTCGGGTGTCTCCTCTCTGGCCCAGGATCTCCGTGACAAATGGGACAATTACTCTGCTGGAAGAGTAAAACCTTTCTCCTGGGGGGTTTTTGGTAGTTAAAGCTGATTTGAAGCAGGCTGGAAGCAAGATAAACCCAGGAACTACAGCAGCATTAGAGAAATACCATGGATAGATGGATTGGGAATGCTGAGGTTGGACAGGGCTCACTTCCCCGTGTGCGTGGTGGCTCCTGCACTGCGGCATCACGGATTTACAGCCTGCTATCACAAAACCCCACTGTCAGACACCGGTGAAATACCACACCGTGCCCCAGGAAGGGGAAAATCCTGTACCTGGAACCCATTTATCCACAGTGCTGCACCAAAACAGTCCTACCCAAGAGCCTGGCTCTGTGGAACATCAGTTCCAGCTGCAGCTCTGGCCTCACGTGATGCTTTCAGCCTGAAACCTCTTGGGGTTTTTTATTTATCAAAGTGAAATGGAAGTTGTTCCAACGACCCAAATCGTCGTGTAATCCAAATTGGGTTTACAGAGAAGTGCTGGTATTGTATTTGTGACTTAGCTGTGATTTACTGCTGTAAATATCCCTCCAGTTTCACCAGCCTGAAGCAGATGTGCTTAAATCCACAAAGAATTAAAGCAGGGAGCAATAGAAAATCTGGGTTTTCCAGCTGGTGGAGTTCAGGGGAAGCATTGAGGCCAGGCTGGGCCCTGGGGCAGTGGGAGCTGTCCCTGCCCTGGCACAGGGTGGGCTTTGTGCTCCCTTCCCACCCAAACCCTTCCAGGAGTGGATGATTCCACGCAGACCCTGCTCGGGTGGATATCAGTTTTCTGTGCCTTTATCAGTTTTTATCTTTTCTCTGCCCCTTGCTCTGTTGAATTTCACCGAGTGTGGCTGAGGGAGGTGCTTTAAAAGAGCTCAGGATTCCTGGGCCTGGAAAAGCAGAGTCAGCATTGCCCCTCCCAGCGTGGGGCTCATTTGGAAGCATCCCAGGTTCTCTTCCATTCCCCGCATCATTGGCAGCCTGATCCCGCCTTGCTGACGGCATTAGCGAGTCCATCCGAGAGCTGAGGGACAGAATTCCAGGAGATCTGCACCCAGGAGATCAGCACAGGGGCTGAGCTGTGTCGGGCTGTGCATCGGGAGCAGGACCATGGCACCACTGCTCTGGCTGGGAATGGACCTTAAATCCCACCCAGGGACACCTCCCCCTGTCCCAGTGCCCAGCCTGGCCTTGGGCACTGCCAGGGATCCAGGGGCAGCCCCAGCTGCTCTGGGCACCCTGTGCCAGGGCCTGCCCACCCTGCCAGGGAACAATTCCTGCCCCAAATGCCACCCAGGGAAGCTCAGGCAGGACGAGGCACGATGGCTTGGTGTGGCTGTACGTGACAGGAGATCAGGCCCCGTGTCCAGGTCCCTCCCAGCTCTGTGCTGCCCTAACAGCTGGAGGTGACTGCAGGGTTTTGGGAGAATCCCTGGATTCCAGACTCCCTGCTGGTGATCCACGAGCCCCCTGAAGGTGGGAGGCTCTGGGGGAGGTTCTGCCGTGCTGGCCTTGAGGCCACCCACGTTCCCAGGGCTGCCCAGGGGAGCCCAGGGTGGCAGAACCTGACCCCAGCCCCATCTCCCTCCAGGATGGCACTGCCATGGGAGGTCACTGCTCCAGGAATTGTCCAGGTCCCTCTGTTCCATTGGAATATGGAGCTTCTTCCTAGGGACAGTGAAAGGGATCTGGCACACACAACAACCCAAGAGCCAGCAGGATTCAGATAAGCAATTTAGACAAGTAAACATCTCACCATGCCTCAAAATAAATGTAGGAAATTCGGGTTTTGTATAAAAACTTCCCCAAGCCTGGGAACTTCACTCTTCAAGGAGAGCATTTGTGTTCAGCAGACTGTTCCACCTGGATGCCAGAGGTTCCAAATCTCAGGAATGTGGCAGCTGTGTTGCTCTCAGCTTGGGGCCCTGTCCTGAGGATGAGGTGGGGGAGAATCTGTGACTGGGAAATGAGGGAGCAGAGTCTGAGGGTGGGCAGGCCCTGGCACCTGAGGGTGCCCAGAGCACATCCCTGGATCCTGGCAGTGCCCAAGGCCAGGCTGGGCACTGGGACAGTGGGAGGTGTCCCTGCCATGGGACAGGGACACCTGGGGTCCCTCACACCCAAACCATTCCCTGATGGTGTAACCTGGCCCAGCCTGCAGTGCCTGTTGCTGGGAGCGGAGCTGAGCCACAGCTTCCATTCCCAGCGGCTTTTTTATCTCAAAGAGGAAAATCTGCTTTTTCCTGACACTCAATCCAAAGTGTTTCAGTGTCACTGTGGGGTGTGTGTGGGTGTGTGTGTGTGTGTGTGCACTGTGTGTGCACTGTGTCTGTGTGTGTGTGTGTGTGTGCACTGTGTGTGTGTGTGCACTGTGTGTGTGTGTGCACTGTCTGCACTGTGTGTGTGTGTGTGTGTGCACTGTGTGTGTGTGTGCACTGTGTGTGTGTGTGCACTGTGTGTGTGTGTGCACTGTGTGTGTGTGTGTGCGCACTGTGTGTGTGTGCACTGTGTGTGTGTCTGTGTGTGCACTGTGTGTGTGTGTGTGTGCACTGTGTGTGTGTGTGTGTGTGTGTGTGTGCACTGTGTGTGTGTGTGTGTGTGTGTGTGTGCTCTGTGTGTGTGTGTGTGTGTGTGTGTGTGCACTGTGTGTGTGTGTGTGTGTGTGCACTGTGTGTGTGTGTGTGTGTGTGTGTGTGTGCACTGTGTGTGTGTGTGTGTGTGTGTGTGTGCACTGTGTGTGTGTGTGTGTGTGTGTGTGTGCGCACTGTGTGTGTGTGTGTGTGTGTGTGTGCACTGTGTGTGTGTGTGCACTGTGTGTGTGTGTGTGTGTGTGCTCTGTGTGTGTGTGTGTGCACTGTGTGTGTGTGTGCACTGTGTGTGTGTGTGTGCACTGTGTGTGTGTGTGCACTGTGTGTGTGTGTGCACTGTGTGTGTGTGTGTGTGTGCACTGTGTGTGTGTGTGCACTGTGTGCACTGTGTCTGTGTGTGTGTGTGTGTGTGCACTGTGTGTGTGTGTGCACTGTGTGTGTGTGTGCACTGTGTGTGTGTGTGTGTGTGCACTGTGTGTGTGTGTGTGTGTGTGTGTGTGCACTGTGTGTGTGTGTGTGCGCACTGTGTGTGTGTGCACTGTGTGTGTGTGTGTGTGTGTGTGTGTGCACTGTGTGTGTGTGTGTGCGCACTGTGTGTGTGTGCACTGTGTGTGTGTGTGTGTGTGCACTGTGTGTGTGTGTGTGTGTGTGCACTGTGTGTGTGTCTGTGTGTGCACTGTGTGTGTGTGTGTGTGCACTGTGTGTGTGTGTGTGTGTGTGTGTGCTCTGTGTGTGTGTGTGTGTGCACTGTGTGTGTGTGTGCACTGTGTGTGTGTGTGTGTGTGTGCACTGTGTGTGTGTGTGTGTGCACTGTGTGTGTGTGTGTGCACTGTGTGTGTGTGTGTGTGTGTGTGTGCACTGTGTGTGTGTGTGTGTGTGTGTGTGTGCACTGTGTGTGTGTGTGCACTGTGTGTGTGTGTGCACTGTGTGTGTGTGTGTGTGTGTGTGCACTGTGTGTGTGTGTGCACTGTGTGTGCACTGTGTGTGTGTGTGTGTGTGTGTGCACTGTGTGTGTGTGTGTGCACTGTGTGTGTGTGTGCACTGTGTGTGCACTGTGTGTGTGTGTGTGTGTGTGTGCACTGTGTGTGTGTGTGCACTGTGTGTGTGTGTGCACTCTGTGTGTGTGTGTGTGCACTGTGTGTGTGTGTGTGTGCACCGTGTGTGTGTGTGTGTGTGCACTGTGTGTGTGTGCGTGCACTGTGTGTGTGTGTGCACTGTGTGTGTGTGTGCACTCTGTGTGTGTGTGTGTGCACTGTGTGTGTGTGTGTGTGCACCGTGTGTGTGTGTGTGTGTGCACTGTGTGTGTGTGTGTGTGTGTGTGCACTGTGTGTGTGTGTGTGCACTGTGTGTGTGTGTGTGCACTGTGTGTGTGTGTGCACTGTGTGTGTGTGTGTGCACTGTGTGTGTGTGTGTGTGTGCACTGTGTGTGTGTGTGTGTGTGTGTGTGTGCACTGTGTGTGTGTGTGTGCACTGTGTGTGTGTGTGCACTGTGTGTGTGTGTGTGTGCACTGTGTGTGTGTGTGTGCACTGTGTGTGTGTGTGCACTGTGTGTGTGTGTGTGTGCACTGTGTGTGTGTGTGTGTGTGTGTGTGTGCACTGTGTGTGTGTGTGTGTGTGTGTGTGCTCTGTGTGTGTGTGTGTGTGCACTGTGTGTGTGTGTGTGTGTGTGTGTGTGCACTGTGTGTGTGTGTGTGTGTGTGTGTGCTCTGTGTGTGTGTGTGTGCGTGTGTGTGTGTGCACTGTGTGTGTGTGCACTGTGTGTGTGTGTGTGTGTCTGTGTGTGTGCACTGTGTGTGTGTGTGTGTGTGTGCTCTGTGTGTGTGTGTGTGCACTGTGTGTGTGTGTGTGTGTGTGCACTGTGTGTGTGTGTGTGTGTGTGCACTGTGTGTGCACTGTGTGTGTGTGTGTGTGTGTGTGCACTGTGTGTGTGTGTGTGCACTGTGTGTGTGTGTGTGTGCACTGTGTGTGTGTGTGTGTGTGTGTGTGTGTGTGCACTGTGTGTGTGTGTGTGCACTGTGTGTGTGTGTGTGTGTGTGTGTGTGTGCACTGTGTGCGTGTGTGTGCACTGTGTGTGTGTGTGCACTGTGTGTGTGTGTGTGCACTGTGTGTGTGTGTGTGTGTGCACTCTGTGTGTGTGTGTGCACTGTGTGTGTGTGTGTGCGCACTGTGTGTGTGTGCACTGTGTGTGTGTGTGTGTGTGTGTGTGCACTGTGTGTGTGTGCACTGTGTGTGTGCACTGTGTGTGTGTGTGTGTGTGTGTGTGTGTGTGTGCACTCTCAGCCAGCGCCGTCTCCTCCAGGCCCAGCTCTAATCCTGGTCCATGGGCTGCAGGTTCTGGTCCATGAGCCATGAGCTCTGGTCCATGAGCCATGGGCTGTGGTCCATGAGCTCTGGTCCATGAGCCATGGGCTGTGGTCCGTGGGCTGCAGGTTCTGGTCCATGAGCCATGGGCTGTGGTCCATGGGCTGCAGGTTCTGGTCCATGAGCCATGGGCTGTGGTCCATGAGCCATGGGCTGTGGTCCATGAGCCATGGGCTGTGGTCCGTGGGCTGCAGGTTCTGGTCCATGAGCCGTGGGCTGTGGTCCGTGGGTTGCAGGTTCTGGGTGGTGCAGCAGCAGCTCAGGGTGATCCCCAGGCCTTTGCAGAGGGTCCCAGCAGCCGTGGCCGTGCCCTGGGCTCTGTGCCAGGGGCTGGACGGAGCTCTCAGCTCGGTGCCCTGCTCAGGGCTGCTGCAGCCCGGGCAGAGCTGGGCTGGCAGGAGGGGCTCTGGGTGCCCGTCACGCTCCGTGGCCGAGTGTTCTGCGTTAGCTGGATCAGATACCAGAGCTGCAGTGCTGGGACACGAGGAGCTGCCTCTACAGAGCGCTGTGGGGCAGCCCCACAGCACGGGCATCTTGCTGTGGGGCACAGCACCCCCCTGTGCCCCCCACCCCGTGTGTCAGCCTGTCCCTCCTGTGGATCCCGCTTCCTCAGGCTGCTGCGAGCTCTGCTGAAGCTCACAGCTCCTCCTGAAGGTGTGAGCTGGCTCTTGGGCTGTGCTCGTGGGATTCAGGCTGCCGGGGGGAGCTGGGCTCGGTCTGCCCTCCCCGGGGCTGCTGAGCCCCAAACCCAAAGCCACAGCCGGGAAAAGGAGTGCTGGGAGTGGGGTGGGAGCCAAGGGGCTCCCCCAGTCCTGGGGACCAGGGGGTTCCTCCCCAGAGGAACAGCTCCCACCCCAAAGGCCAGCCCGTGCCCTGGCTCTGCTGCAGGGTGAGGGGCAGCCTCTCCTGATTCTTCTTCTTCTTCTTCTTCTTCTTCTTGGCCAGCAGCAGGAATTTCTGCCTGGAAAGGGAGCTCAGGCCTTGGCAGGGGCTGCCCAGGGAGCTGCTGCAGTCTCATCCCTGGAGGTGTGCAGGGAATTCCTGGATGTGGCACTCAGAGCTCTGGGCTGGGGACAGGGTGGGGATCAGGCACAGCTGGGGCTCCATGGGCTGGGAGGGATTTTCCAGCCTCAGGGATCCTGGGGTTCCTCTGGGAACACAATGTGTGTGTACAGAGCTCTGAGCATCACTGCAAGCGCTGAGCAGGGAGGAGGAGGAGGACGAGGAGCAGAAGGAGGAGGAGGACGAGGAGGAGCAGGAGGAGGAGGAGGAGGAGGAGGGTGAGGTTTGCACCGTGACGAAGCAGCTCTGCTGCCTGTGCCTGTGCCATCCCCTCACGTTTCCGCGCTCCGTGGGCGCAGGCTGTGGAGGCACAGCCAGAGTGGCTGGGGATGATTCCCGAGGATGTCACTTGGGAAGGGTTGGGGTCCCTGCGTGACGAGCTGGCGGGCAGCTCGGCTCATCTGCAGCTCGTGCTGCCACTGCTGACGAGCCCAGAATGGCAAAACAAGGATGACACATCTTTCGGATTTTTAGGGAATGTTGCTAGGCCCAGGCTGCTCCTCAGCCATGGAAATGTGAGCCCGTGACTCCCCGAGCTGGGAGTGAGAGCCGAGGGCAGCGAGCCCTCGGTGTCGGCCTGGAGCACAGACCCACCCTCAGAGCCACAAATGTCATCCATCAGTGCCCTACAGTCAGACTCGTTACAGCCTGCCCTGGAAAGGCTTTCAAAGCTGTATTTGGGAGACTGATGGTTTTACATCAGCACTGAGAGATGCTTCCCTTCAGCTGTGCTCCTCCTGTGCCGTGCCCTGCTCATCACACTCCTCATTTCTCATTTAATCTCTTTTAACCGCTTTATTCTGAGGAAATTTGTAGCTCCAGAAATCAAACTGTGCACGTGTTTCATCATTCAGTGTTAGGTTTGCGTTTATTGAGAGAAAAATGCCATTTCTGGATCCTGTTAGGACTGCATTTATCATGCCAGGCCGCGGCCAGGGACTGATCCATCTTGCTGGAGATCTGCTTTTGGTGCTGTGGCTGTGGATGAACATCCCAGCTCTGACAGGGTTCCTCGTCTGGGAGGAGACTGGAGCAGTGGAGCTCCTGGGCTCCGTGCTGCTGCCCAGGGCCCACCTCCAGGGCTCTGCCTCCTTCACCTTCTGACATTTTATCTTCATGGGAGCAACGATTGCTGAGAGTGTTTGTGGCCAGAGAGGTTTCCTTCTGTCCTTCAGCCCTGTGCTGGACCCCACATCACCCGCGGTGTCCGGGATGTCCTCGGGATGTCCTCGGGATCTTCTCGGGATGTTCTTGGGATGTCCTCAGGATGTCCTCAGGATATCCTCAGGATGCTCTCGGGATGTTCTCGGGATGTCCTCAGGATGTCTTTGGGATGTCCTCGGGATGTCCTCAGGATGTTCTCGGGATCTTCTCGGGATGTCCTCAGGATGTCCTCAGGATGTCCTCGGGATGTCCTCGGGATCTTCTCAGGATGTCCTCGGGATGTCCTCGGGATGTCCTCGGGATGTCCTCAGGATGCTC
Organism: Cyanistes caeruleus; assembly: GCF_971803275.1. NCBI lineage: Eukaryota > Metazoa > Chordata > Aves > Passeriformes > Paridae > Cyanistes > Cyanistes caeruleus. The sequence continues at coordinate 587,071 of NC_141702.1, read as the reverse complement.
TCGGGATGTCCTCGGGATGTCCTCGGGATGTCCTCGGGATCTTCTCGGGATGTTCTTGGGATGTCCTCAGGATGCTCTCGGGATGCTCTCGGGATGTTCTCAGGATGCTTTCAGGATGTCCTCGGGATGTCCTCAGGATGCTCTCGGGATGTCCTCAGGATGTCCTCAGGATGCTCTCGGGATGTTCTCAGGATGTTTTCAGGATGTTTTCAGGATGTTTTCGGAATGTCCTCAGGATGTTTTCGGGATGTCCTCAGGATGCTCTCGGGATGTCCTCGGGATGTTTTCGGGATGTTTTCAGGATGTTTTTGGGATGTCCTCAGGATGTTCTCGTGATGCCCTTGGGATGTACTCGGGACACTCTCAGGACGCTCTTGGGATGTTCCCAGGATGTCCTTGTGATGCTCTCGGGATGTTCTCGGGATGTTTTCGGGATGGGATGTTCTCGGGTTGTTCTCAGGATGTTTTCAGGATGCTTTCAGGATGCTCTCAGGATGTTCTCGGGATGTTTTCAGGATGTTTTCAGGATGCTCTCAGGATGTTTTCAGGATGTTCTCGGGATGTTCTCAGGCTCAGGGCATTGCAGAGCTCAGGACTGACACGGATCTGGCGATTCCCAGGCCCTTCTCTCCCTTGCAGGATCTGCAGTTTGGTCCCAGGGCAGTCTCTTCCCCACCCACTCTGGAGAAGAGCCGGGTGCTCCTCACAGATTCTCCAGCCAGGGAGAAGAGCTGATCCCTTCCAGGTCTGACCCATTTCAGCTGGGAGAGGGAAGAGCATTTTGCCTTCTGTGCCCATTTTCACAACTGGAAACCCCTGAGTGTGACTCTCTGTGGATTTAGGTCTTTAGTCTGGGGGAGGCTCGGGGTGAGGAGGTGCAGCACAACCCCTGGAACCAAAGCTGGGTGCCCACACTTCTCTCAGTTGTGCTGGCAGAGCTTCTCGAGGAGCAGGAGCTGCATTTCCAGCTGCTCAGGGAGGTGCTGGGGCTGCCGGCCATCCCTCTCCTGGGGCTGAACAACCTGAGCCAGCAGCTCACAGCCACTGGTGTCACCAGCACTGGGCACATCTGGGGCTGCCCCTGGATCCTGGCAGTGCCCAAGGCCGGGCTGGATGGGGCTGGGAGCTCCTGGGACAGTGGGAGATGTCCCTGCCATGGCAGGGCTGGGATGGAAGGAGCTTTCAGGTCCCTTCCCACCCAGCCATGCTGGGATTGTTCCGTGCCTCCTCTCCACCAGAGCTCACTCCCCGCAGTTTTCATTGCTCAAAGCCTCCCATAAAGCCCCAGCAGGGAGGGTTTGAGGCCTGCTGATGGATTTGGCTGAGGAATGGGGTGACCACACTTGGTAATTCCGTGTCCTGACTCCAGGAGCCGGTGCCCTTCTCTCTGCAGCTGCAGGTGCCTGTGCCAGCACTGCCGGGGCCAGCAGGGCTCCCATCCCTCATGGATAATGCAGGATCTTCCCAGGGTTTTGCCCATCCCAGCAGCTCCCTGCAGGTGCCATTTCCTGGAGCCTTGGTGTGCTCTGAGGGCCCCCATCCCAGGCCAGCCCCCGTGAGCAGCCAGAGCCGCGTTCCCGTGGGAATCACGCCCGGCACGGCACAGCCCTGCATCAGCTTGGCCTGCAGCAGCACCTGCCTTGGCACTGTTCATCTCCAGCACACAGCTTCCCAAGCACAGTCCCCAGCGTCCTCGAGGACTGCATAAAATATTGGGAAAGTGTTCCAGGAAATGATGGAAGCCACGAGGAATTTAAATATTTTCCCGAGTTTTCTGTCCTCGCCCACATTCTGTCTTCGCTGGCTCCCTCCTCTCCTCTTTTCCAGCCGGCTCAAACCTCGAGCTGCAGTTCTCAAGGTCCTGCAGCACCCTGGAGCTGCTTTCACACTTCCTCCCTGCAGTGTCAGCCCTGCTTTGAACAACAGATGAGCAACGCTGTGAATCCAGCCAGTGTTTTCTCCCTTCCAGCAGCTGAAGCCACATCGTTAATTAATGATTAATCCTCGTTAGCGGTTGTTTCCATCACCACCCCACAGCGCTCTCCCCCAGGATGACTCCACACCTTTTTTCCTCCGCACACGTCAGAGGAGTCCCGGGGGCTCGATTTGGAACCAGAATTACTCTTCCCTCCCTCCCTCCCCGCCCCAGCTGCCACCGTGGGTCCCTTCAGGAGCGGGGAGCATCCCAAACTGTCCTGGCCCCTCCTGAGCTGGAGAGCCCCTCTGGGCGATTCTCCTGCAGGTGGGACGGGTCTCTGGAGACCTGAACACCCCTGGAGGTGCCACTGAGTGCCCTGGGCTGGGGACATTGGGCACGGTTGGACTGGATGCTCTGGGAGGGATTTCCCAGCCCCGGTGATTCCTTCCCTGCCCAGCCCTTTCCTGGGTGGTTTCCTTCCAGCTTCGGGAGCAACACGGGAGCTGCGAGCTCCGAGTTCAGACTGTGCAGTAATTGGGTGTTACTGTGCACAGCCTCTTCTCTCTTGAAAGGAACAATAATGTGTAGTTTTGTCACCTTCCTTGCCATCAATCAGGTGGTTTTTCCTCAAAGCAGCCTTTTCAAAGTGTCTGAAACATTTCCATTCCTCGGGAAGACAACTGCTCCACTACCGCTGCTTTTTATGCACTTCTCCAGTTTTGTGTAGAAATTGGAAGTTTCTAAATGTGGGAAATGGGGCTTTTGTATAAAAACTTGCCCAAGCCAATTCCCCAGCTGAGGTTTGAATCCAGTAGAGCTCCATTCTGTATTCATTGTTTGAAGCAGGAATATCCCTGCTGCCATCGTGAGAAATGGATCCATCTGTTTGACTCCCGTTTCTGCTGCGTCCCAGGCTGTTGAGGAACACGTTGTCTCCAGCCCAGGCTGTTCATGTCTGGCCCCAGCTGGGTTTGATTTTACCTTTCCTTGCCCATCTCTGTGTTCTGTGAGCACATCCAGCCTCCGGGTGCCTGGGAGGGGCGATGTCCCCAGCTCGGTTCCAGTCTTTAGCTGCTGTCTCTGCTTGGCTGTTCCTCCCTCCTGAGCACCTTCTCCTGCCTGCCTGTGTTCACCCTGGATCTCCAGAAGTGTTTGGCTCTGGTGTTCCCCTCTCCCTCTCGGTATTCCCAGCTCCACTTCCCTTTGCCACAGCCACCAGAAGCTCCTGATACCCATCCTCAGTCACAATCCTGGCATTTTTTGCTGTTCCAATCTCCTCTCTCCAAGCTCTTCTCTTCTTTTTCCTGTTTCTGACTGATGTGAGCTTCCCAGTCATTCCGCTTCTCCTTTTATGATTACCCCAGAAAATGCTGTTATGCCACTGGAATTTCCCTGTTACATCAAGATTTATTACAAATGGGTATCAATGAGCCAAAAAACTCTTCAAGGGACTCCCTGGGGGCTCTCAGGCCCACGCTGGCCAGGCTGCTGCCTTTGGGAATGTCTGCAGGGGACAGCGTGTTGGTGCTGGGGTTCTGAGGGGGCAGAAGTGCTGCTCCCTGGGTGATGATGAGTTACCCCAGCAGCTCTGACTCCATCCTTGTCCCCGTGCAGGGGCTGATCCTGACTGGGGTCTGGTAGGAGAAAGCACTTGCAGAATTCCCTGGGGAGCTCTTGCAAACCCAGCTTGAGCTGAAATCCTCCAGAAATGCTGAGCTTCACTTTGCACCTTGGAGTTTGTGCCTGAACAGGGGCTCCTTCTCTTGCTGTGCTGCTTCATCCCGTTGGCAACCTCTGTACAAACCTTTTATTCCAGGGATCCACTCCTTGTGAGATCCTGGTTTCACTTCTGCTGAGACAGAGAAGAGTTTGTGTGTCCCCAGCACGCCGAATTCTCCTTTTCCATTTGAGGCTGCTGTGTGGATGGACAGAGCAGGCAGGCTCTGCAGGGGTTTGGGCTGAGGATGGATCCGTGGCAGGGCCTGCAGAGCGCCCTGGAGCCGAGCTGGGCTCCCTGCCAGGCCGTGGGCACCGGCCCCGCTCCGGCTCGTGAGCTCCCCACGCCAGCCCAGCCTCCGGAGCGTGTGCGAGGCTGCTCCGTGCCACTGACTCATCCCAACCTTTATGTCATCAGGAAGTGTCACCAGAGCGCCGCTATTTTTGTGCACCTCATTACAATCCGGATCCCTGAGGAATTCCTCCTGGAAGGTTCTCTTCCAGCAGAAGCCGTTTTCTGCTGGCTGGCAGGAGGATGCAGAGCCACACATCACACCCTGGCCTGTGCTGAGAGCCCCTGAGGGAGCAGAGCCCGGCTCGGGGTGCCCGGGACAGGGCTGTCCTCGGGGGCTGTGGCTCTGCGTGGTGCCTGGGGGATTTCACGCCTGTGTGTCCTGCTCACAGTGATCCTTTCAGACAGCCCGTCCTTTCAGGCCTGCTGTCCCCCAGCAGCGTCCCCGTGTGTGTCCCTGGCCGTGGCTGTCCCCAGCCCTTCACGCTGTTTAACCGGGGGCTCCTGGATGTGTGTGTTTTTGTCTCCCCCGGCCCCCAGAAGCCTGGGGCTCTTTTTGCACGCTGTGAAAAGGCAGCACGGCTCATCCCGGATTACCGAGGTTCTGCTTTGTTGTGGCTCTGTCGCTGTTCCCCGGGCTGGGCCTGCCGGGGAGCCGCAGGCCGCGGCCTGCCCCGAGCTCCCGTCACCCGCCACAGCTCCACCGGCGCCTTTCAGAGAGCTGCCTCTGCCCAAAGCCCTTCGTCCTGGCCCTTATCCCCGAGGCTCTTTGATGGGATGTGCCCACGGGACCCGAGTGCTGCCCGGAACAGCCGCAGTTCTGCTCCTCAGCACCGCGGGGAAAAGGTGATGGTGGAAATAATCCCGGGGCTCAGCTGGCCATTGTCACCCGCGTCCTGTGTCACCAGGCCGGTGCTGAGCAGCTCCTCCTCCCTCACCGCTGCCCAGCATCGCCGTCCCCAGCTCTTTCCGCAGTTTTCCTGGAAAGGCTGGAGCAGGAGCAGCTCCTTGGCCTGCATGGGCACACCCAGCGTGGGCATGGAGCCCCTGTGCTGTCACACGGGCTGGGGGACAGGCAGTGGCTTCCACAGCCATTCCCACAGGGACAGGTGGCATTTGGGCAGGAATTGTTCCCTGCAGGGTGGGCAGGCCCTGGCACAGGGTGCCCAGAGCAGCTGGGGCTGCCCCTGGATCCCTGGCAGTGCCCAAGGCCAGGCTGGGCACTGGGACAGTGGGAGGTGTCCCTGCCATGGCAGGGGTGCCACTGGAGGGGCTCTGGGGTCCCTCCCAGCCCAACCCATTCCATGAATACAAGCTTTTGATGATGTTTTCTGGGTGAGGAGATGGCCTCTCTGCCCTGTCTGAAGAGCAGGAATGGGGACACTCTCCCCACCCTGCTGCCCCTCAGCCTGGATGAAGTTCCCAGGCTGCTTTTTTAAGGACAGGGAAATGGGAGCTGCAGCTTTTCACTCACAGAGAGAAATCCTCTGCTCCTGGGTGCTCCCAGAACAGGAGGTTTTGCTCCTGCAGCCCCTCCAGTGACTCTGGAGCTTTTCCCAGGGAAGTGCCAAGAGAGAAGCCTGAAATCAAAAGCGGAATAAGTGGGGAGGATGAGGCTGTGTCTCAGCCCTCGCTCCCCAGGGCGCTGTTGGAGCAGGGTGGGCCTGGGGCCGTGGCAGCCCCGGGAAGGCGATGCCCATGGAACAATCTGGTCCATCTTGAGCGCAGCTCCGGGACCCCCAGGCGAGGCCCCGCTGCTCCAGGGGGGAGCACATGGCCCAGAACTGGGGAGATGGCGGATGAAAGCAAAAATGTCAGGCTTTGAAAGGAGCCAGGGAAAAGGCGGCATTCTGTGTGGTAACCGAGATTTTATTGTTTCCTGATCCCTGCTCTCGGTGCCGCAGCTGGGGGGAGAGAGAGGAATGAAAACAAACAGCGTTCCGTGAATGAGGAGTTCAAACAGCTCCGGGGGCACGGGGGGCTGGAAAAGCCGAGCCATGGCAAAGCACAGCCGGGGAAAGGCAGGAGCTGCCATGGGCAGCACAGCCCTGGGCCGAGGAAAGCTGGGCTGCTCGCTGGGAACCGCCGAGAACACGGATCCTCCCTGCTGGGAGCCAGGGAAAAGCCAAGGGCTGCTCTCCCGGCCCTCTCCCCCTTCTCCCTGTCCTCATCCAGGCTGGATCGCTGTGGAGCCCCGCAGGGAGCAGCTCTGGAAAGGGAACGGGATTTGTGCCAGATGTGAGGGGAAGGGGACGGGAGACAGCGCTGGCAGCACAGCTGGGAGCTGTCCCCACCCCTGGGGACACACTGCTGTCCCTCCCTGGGGACACACTGCTGTCCCCACCCCTGGGGACACACTGCTGTCCCTCCCTGGGGACACACTGCTGTCCCCACCCCTGGGGACACACTGCTGTCCCTCCCTGGGGACACACTGCTGTCCCCACCCCTGGGGACACACTGCTGTCCCCACCCCTGGGGACACACTGCTGTCCTCACCATCCCTGGGGACACACTGCTGTCCCCATCCCTGGGGACACACTGCTGTCCTCACCCTCCCTGGGGACACACTGCTGTCCCCACCCCTGGGGACACACTGCTGTCCCCACCCTCCCTGGGGACACACTGCTGTCCATCCCTGGGGACACACTGCTGTCCTCACCCTCCCTGGGGACACACTGCTGTCCCTCCCTGGGGACACACTGCTGTCCCTCCCTGGGGACACACTGCTGTCCCCACCATCCCTGGGGACACACTGCTGTCCCCACCATCCCTGGGGACACACTGCTGTCCCTCCCTGGGGACACACTGCTGTCCCCACCATCCCTGGGGACACACTGCTGTCCCCACCATCCCTGGGGACACACTGCTGTCCCTCCCTGGGGACACACTGCTGTCCTCACCCTCCCTGGGGACACACTGCTGTCCCTCCCTGGGGACACACTGCTGTCCTCACCCTCCCTGGGGACACACTGCTGTCCCTTCACCCTCCCAGGGGACACACTGCTGTCCTCACCCTCCCTGGGGACACACTGCTGTCCTCACCCTGCCTGGGGACACACTGCTGTCCTCACCCTCCCTGGGGACACACTGCTGTCCCCACCCTCCCTGGGGACACACTGCTGTCCCTTCACCCTCCCAGGGGACACACTGCTGTCCTCACCCTCCCTGGGGACACACTGCTGTCCATCCCTGGGGACACACTGCTGTCCCCACCCTCCCTGGGGACACACTGCTGTCCCCACCCTCCCTGGGGACACACTGCTGTCCTCACCCTGCCTGGGGACACACTGCTGTCCCTCCCTGGGGACACACTGCTGTCCCTTCACCCTCCCAGGGGACACACTGCTGTCCCCACCCTCCCTGGGGACACACTGCTGTCCTCACCCCTGGGGACACACTGCTGTCCCTCCCTGGGGACACACTGCTGTCCTCACCATCCCTGGGGACACACTGCTGTCCCTCCCTGGGGACACACTGCTGTCCCTCCCTGGGGACACACTGCTGTCCCCACCCTCCCTGGGGACACACTGCTGTCCTCACCCTCCCTGGGGACACACTGCTGTCCCCACCATCCCTGGGGACACACTGCTGTCCCCACCCTCCCTGGGGACACACTGCTGTCCTCACCCTCCCTGGGGACACACTGCTGTCCTCTCCCTGGGGACACACTGCTGTCCCCACCCTCCCTGGGGACACACTGCTGTCCTCACCCCTGGGGACACACTGCTGTCCCCACCCTCCCTGGGGACACACTGCTGTCCCTCCCTGGGGACACACTGCTGTCCCTCCCTGGGGACACACTGCTGTCCTCACCATCCCTGGGGACACACTGCTGTCCCTCCCTGGGGACACACTGCTGTCCCTCCCTGGGGACACACTGCTGTCCTCACCATCCCTGGGGACACACTGCTGTCCCTCCCTGGGGACACATTGCTGTCCCTTCACCCTCCCAGGGGACACACTGCTGTCCCCACCATCCCTGGGGACACACTGCTGTCCTCTCCCTGGGGACACACTGCTGTCCCCACCCCTGGGGACACACTGCTGTCCTCACCCTCCCTGGGGACACACTGCTGTCCCCACCATCCCTGGGGACACACTGCTGTCCTCTCCCTGGGGACACACTGCTGTCCCCTCACCCTCCCTGGGGACACACTGCTGTCCCCACCCTCCCTGGGGACACACTGCTGTCCCCACCCTCCCTGGGGACAGGGCTGGCAGCCCAGGCCTGCAGGCACAGCTGTCCTGCAGGGCCGGGTTTATCCCTGTTGGAATTCCAGCTGAAAAAGGGAATTGCAGAAAGAGCTGAGTAATGCCCGCAGCTGCCAGCGCAGCCCGGGGATGTGCCCAGAGCCTGGAGGGGAGAGCTGGATCCTGTCCAGTTCCTGTCCAGTTCCTTCCTGTCCAGTTCCTGTCCAACCCCTGTCCAACCCCTGTCCAACCCCTGTCCAACCCCTGTCCAACCCCTGTCCAACCTGTCCAACCCCTGCCCAACCTGTCCAGCTCCTGTCCAACCCCTGTCCAGTTCCTGTCCAGCTCCTGTCCAACCCCTGTCCAACCCCTGTCCAACCCCTGTCCAACCCCTGTCCAACCCCTGTCCAGTTCCTGTCCAACCCCTGTCCAACCCCTGTCCAACCCCTGTCCAACCCCTGTCCAGCTCCTGTCCAACCCCTGTCCAGCTCCTGTTCAAATGCTCAGAGGATGATCAGAGGATACTCAGAGGTTACTCAGAGGATGCTCAGAGGATACTCAGAGGTTGCTTAGAGGATGCTCAGATGATGCTCAGAGGATGCTCAGAGGTTACTCAGAGGATGCTCAGAGGATGCTCAGAGGATGTTCAGATGATGCTCAGAGGTTACTCAGAGGATGCTCAGAGGATGCTCAGAGGATGTTCAGATGATGCTCAGAAGTTACTCAGAGGATGCTCAGAGGTTACTCGGAGGTTACTCAGAGGATGCTCAGAGGTTGCTCAGAGGATGCTCAGAGGCTGTGCCTGGGGGGGATGGCCAGGCACAGGAACCTGTCCTTTCACTGACCCTGGTGTCGGGGCAGACGGAGCCTCGGGGGGTGGCAGCCCCTGGCCAGCTCCGGCCCCCGGCTCCCTCCTGTCCCCAGGAGAGCCACTCACACCACGGAGGGCCAGGGTGTCCCCCCGGTGCCAGCCCGGCTTCATCATCTGCTCTGGACAGCTCAGGGTGGCATTTCTGGTGGGATGGGCCATGCAATGATCCCGTCACCCGTCTGGGCTCATGAGATCCCTGGCTGGCATCGCTGGGGAGCTGCCAGGATCCAAAGCACAGCACAGAATCCCAGAACCATTCAGGGGGGAAAATCCCTCCCAGCCCATGGAGCCCCAGCCGTGCCTGATCCCCACCCTGTCCCCAGGGCACCGAGTGCCACATCCAGGAATTCCCTGGGGATGGGGACCCCAAACCTCCCTGGGCAGCCCCTGCCAGGGCCTGAGCTCCCTTTCCAGGCAGGAATTCCTGCTGGATCCAAGCAGGCGTGGTGCAGAGCCGCTGTTGGTGTTTGCAGCGCGTCCCCCAGGCCCCCAGCCCGTCTCCAGCTGCAGTTTTTGTGCCCAGGTTGGTGTGTCCGGGGAGCTCCCGGCACACTCAGCCCTGCCCATCCCGTGCCCTGCTCATCCCTGCCCTGCCCATCCCCTGCCCTGCCCATCCCTGCCCATCCCCATCCCTGCCCATCCCGTGCCCTGCCCATCCCGTGCCCATCCCGTGCCCATCCCGTGCCCATCCCGTGCCCTGCCCATCCCGTGCCCTGCCCATCCCTGCCCATCCCTGCCCATCCCCTGCCCTGCCCATCCCCTGCCCTGCCCATCCCGTGCCCATCCCGTGCCCTGCCCATCCCTGCCCATCCCTGCCCATCCCCTGCCCTGCCCATCCCTGCCCATCCCGTGCCCTGCCCATCCCTGCCCATCCCTGCCCATCCCTGCCCATCCCTGCCCATCCCGTGCCCTGCCCATCCCTGCCCATCCCTGCCCATCCCTGCCCATCCCTGCCCATCCCCTGCCCTGCCCATCCCGTGCCCTGCCCATCCCTGCCCATCCCTGCCCATCCCTGCCCATCCCTGCCCATCCCTGCCCATCCCTGCCCATCCCGTGCCCATCCCGTGCCCATCCCGTGCCCATCCCGTGCCCATCCCGTGCCCATCCCGTGCCCTGCCCATCCCCTGCCCATCCCTGCCCATCCCTGCCAATCCCGTGCCCATCCCGTGCCCATCCCGTGCCAGTGCAGCGGGGAAGGAGCCGGGAGCAGGCAGGATGGGCAGGGCAGGGGATCGGGGAGGGGAGAGGACACCCTGCCCTGCGCCTCTGTTGCCATGAGACTGTCCCTGCGCTCGGCTCCAGCCAGGGATTTTATTAATGCCTCAGAAAGGTTATTAGCCTTCCCCACTAATGAGCCTTTCATGTATTCCTTGGCGTGCTCGCTCCGGGAGGCGGCTGGAGCCCAGAGCCCGCGGAGGACGGGGAAATTCAATTTCCCTGCAACAATCGGGTTAACAGCCCCGGCTGGGGGGGCTGATTTAGGGGCCTTGTTTTCTGGTTTAAATATTTCCCTCAAAGAGTGTTCGCAGGGAGGGGGTTGGATTATTTTTAGCGCAGGCTTCGATCGAGCTGGAATTATTCAGGCAGCAGCAGCAGCAGCAGTTTCATGTGCGGCTCTGGAAGGGCTTCTCCTCCCTTCCTGGTTAACGTAAATAATTGTTAAATTACTGGGGGGAAAAAAAAAACAACAAAAAAAAGGCAAAAGGCAAGGCAGCCCCAGATGCTGGAGAAATCCCTGCAGGGAGATTGTGGCCCCGGAGCGCACTCGGGCTGCGGGAGCGGCTGGGACACGGCTCCCAGAAATGGGATTTTCCCATGTCACCGGGCTTCCAGCACCACCCGGAGCCTCCAGAGAGGACAAGAGGCACGTCCTGCACCGACCGGCCCAGCAGCATTCCAGCTTTTCCCGGAGCATCCCCAGTGCAGACACTCCCAGCAAACTCCTGCTCCCTCCCGTGCGGCGTGGGCTGCAGCAGCCTCATGCAAAGCAGCTTTAAATGTGCTTGGAGAAGTTTTTTTTTTCCCCCAAAATCAGTTGTCAAGGGTTTTCTGTTAAAATAGAAAGACGTGTAAATTGAAATTCCTCTGTAGTTCATTATTTCTGTCCTGAATTAATTACTATTCAGCCTTCCTGCGAGGGACTTGGGTTTGCTGTTGGCATCAGGCAGGAGGAGATTGCTGGGCCTTTGGAGATGAGAACTGAAAGCTGAGGTGTTTTCCAGCCTGAACTAGTGCGAGGTTGTGTGAGAAATGGCAGGGATGTTTGGAGAAGCTGGGGGTGCTGCAGCCCTGGAAGTGTCCAGGGCCAGCTGGGCCGGGCTCAGAGGTGTCCCTGGCACGGCTTGGGACAGGCTGAGCTTTCAGGTCCCTTCCCAGCCCAGCCTTTTGGTTCTGTGGAGTCCCAAAGAGGCTGGTGAGGAAGCTCAGGCAGCAGTGCTGAAGGACCTGGAGCAGGTTTGGGCATCTCCAGGCTCAGGTGAAGGTGGAGGCAGAGGAGGGCAGAGCCCTGCAGAGCCACCAGCCCCAGTGCAGAGCTGGGGACACCCAGGCTGGGCAGGTTCCTCAGAGCTGTCTGTGAACATCTCCCAGAGGGGATTGTGAAGAGCAGGCCCTGCTGGGGGATGAGGAGTTTCCTTACAGCCGTGTTCTCCGTGGCTCTGTTCTTTCCTGAACAGCAGCTCGGGCAGCTCTGCACAACCACTCCTGGAACGGCAGAAAACACAAGTCTTGGTGTTATTTCAGTGGCTGGAACTGTGTTTTCTGTGATAGTCATAGAGCCAGCGAATCCTGGAGTGGTTTGGGTGGGAAGGGATATTAATTCTCATCTGATTCCCAATTCCCAGTGTCCCAGGCTGCTCCAAGCCCTGGCCGTGGGCAGTGCCAGGGGCCCGGGGCAGCCCCAGCTCCCTGAGCCTGCCCACCCTGCCAGGGAAGGCTTTTCCCTCCTGGAGAGCCCCAGGGCTGAGCGAGAGGAGCTGCAGGAAGCCAAGGGCAGTGCTGGGTGTGGGGCTGGGCTCAGGGTGTGTCCCCTGGGCAATGGGGACAGCACCTGGCCAGAAGATGCTGTGTTTCCTGAGGAAAGCCCTGGAATATTCACTGACAGGGAATGGGATGAAAGCTCTTCACCAGCCCGGTCCCTCCTTCGGAAGGAGAGCAGGAGAGGGGAGGCAGGCACAGACTGAGGTGTGGGTGAGGAGCCCAGGGCTCTGCCCTTTCTGCTGGGGACCTCTGGTTTCCTGAGCTGCCAGGAAGCCTCTGCTGCTCCCTCCCGCAGCAGGGACACGGCCACAGCTGAGAGGCACAGGCCACGTGTTCGTGTTCTCCTCTTTGCTCTGCTTGTGCTGTATTTTCTGCAGTATTTGGGGCATGATGAGATGTTTACTTGTCTAAATTGCTTATCTGAATCCTGCTGGCTCTTGGGTTATTGTGTGTGCAAGATCCCTTTTACTTTAATCTCTCCCTAGGAAGAAGCTCCATATTCCAATGGAACAGAGCAGCTGGGGCTGCCCCTGGGTCCCTGGCAGTGCCCAAGGCCAGGCTGGACACTGGGGTTTGGACACACCTGGGACAGTGGGAGGTGTCCCTGCCATGGCAGGGGGTGGAACTGGACGGGCTTTAAGGTCTTTTCCCACCCAAACCAGTCTGGGACGTTTTTGTGATAAAATCAGTATCCATGGATTTCTCAGTGAGCATCTGCAGGCTCAGGGGCTTCTGGGGGTCCTTGGTTCAACGTTCCACTTGAAGCAGATGAACTTCATGATTTGGCTCAGCTAAAGGTCTCCTCCAACCTAAACAATTCCATGATTCCATGCTTCCAAGCAGGACTAGCACTAGATCAGGTTAGTTCTGGCTTCACGTAGCTTTGGAAACCTCTAAGGGCTGGGGGTCCTGTCCCTCTCTGGGGCAGCTTTTGCAGGGTCCATGTCCCACAGACCCGTGTTAAAGGTGATGCAGGAGCTGTTGGAGAAGGCAAAAGGGAAATCCAGGGGAAATGCAAGAGAAATGCAAGGGAAATGCAAGGGAAATGCAAGGGAAATGCATGGGAAATCCAGGGGAAATCCAGGGGAAATCCAAGGGAAATCCAGGGGAAATGCAAGGGAAATCCAGGGGAAATCCAGGGGAAATCCAAGGGAAATCCAGGGGAAATCCACTAAGGGAAATCCAAGGGAAATCCAAGGGAAATCCAGGGGAAATCCAAGGGAAATCCAGGGGAAATCCAAGGGAAATGGAAGGGAAATCCAAGGGAAATGCAAGGGAAATCCAGGGGAAATCCAAGGGAAATCCAGGGGAAATCCAGGGGAAATCCAAGAGAAAACCAAGGGAAGTCCAAGAGAAAACCAAGGGAAGTCCAAGAGAAAACCAAGGGAAGGGCAGCTGTGCCCGTGTGTCTCCTGAGGCAGGAGGAGGCAGAGCCAGCCCCTGCCAGAGGTGCATGGTCACACGTTTGGGCTTCTGGCTGGATTTGGGGCAGGGGTTCCCATGGGAGAGGCTGAACTCTGGAGCAGGCTGCCCAGAGGGGTGAAGAGCAGCCTGAGCAGCACCGTGGAGGTGACCTTGCTCCAAAAAGCTGCTGCAAAACCCCTTCAAGGCTTCTTCCAACCCAAATTTTTGAAGGTTTTTTTCATCCCGTTCTCCTTTAAAGCTTTCCTGTGCCACAGTGCTTGTAGGAAATTTGGCAGCAGCTCCCCAGAGGGTGGGGGGCTCCAGCTAAACTGCTGGGGTGAGGGGGGTGATGCTGAACCTGGAGAGCTGCTGAAAGCTCTTCTGGGTGCTGCTTCCCTTCCATCCAACCCTTCCCCTGGAGCTGACCCGTGCTCAGGGCACAGCTCAGCCTCTTTTCTCTGGAAATGGTGTTCCAGGTTAAACCTCACAGCTCTTGTATACAAGACTCGATAAGCCAGGGACAATAAATCCAAGTTGGCTCCCAAACATTTCAGGAGTCAGGTCAGAGGTTTCCTTCGTGGTTTTTCTAAATTGAAATCCATCTTCTGTGTCCTCCCCGGTGCAGCTTCCAGGAAGGACGTGCAATGGGCCAGTAATTCCTGCATTTCTGGGGCTGCAGCTCCAAAACAGAGTCAGAGAGGAGTTTTCAAACTTGTTCAGCTCTACCTCAGCTCTGGGAATCCTGGAGTTTCCCAGGCTGGGAGCTCCTGGAGGAGCAGAGCCGAGCACAGCTGTGCCAGGGACCCGGGACACTGAGCCAAGAGCCCTGGACAGGCTCCAGCAGCCCCAGAGCCACAGGGACACCTCAGCTCCAGGGGTTACTGAGCCCAAAACAGCCTCAGGCTGGGCCAGGGCAGGCTCAGGCTGGATATTGGGAACAATTCCTGCATGGAAAGGGATCTCCAGCCCCAGCACAGCTGCCCAGGGCAGGGGTCCCCATCCCTGCAGGGGTTCAAAGCCCTGTGGATGTGGCATTTGGGGACAGGACAGGGGTGGCCCGGGCAGGGCTGGGGATGGTTGGGCTCGATGGACTCCGAGGGCTTTTCCAGCCTGGGTGGCTCTGCAGCTCCAGCCTGTCCTGGGGAAGCTCAGTGCTGCTGTGTTTGCCCAGGGCTGGCCTGGCCAGGAGCTGTGGGTGGGGAGCGAGGGGCTGCCGGGGCCAGCACGTGTTCCGTGTTCTGTGTTTGGTGTTCCGTGTTTCGAGGAAGAGGAAGAGGAAGGTGATGCGCCAGGCTCCGCTGCACCCACGCAGCTTTCGCATCCCCTGGAGCCCTGTGCTGCCCCAGCCCCCCAGGATGTGCTGTGACCTCGGGGCTGCTCTCACCAGCTCTGGGATTTCCAGGAACCCTGCGCTCCGCTGGCCCTGCCATGCAAATCAGCGCAGCCAGCTGCTGCCAGGCACTTAAAAACATTCAAATGAAGAGTTCAGGCGTTCGGGCACTTTCTCTGAGAATGTCAGTGCAGGCAGCGTGTCTCCAAGAGGAATGATGCTGACAAGGATTTCCTCTTGCCTGGATCGAGGGGAGCGGGCACTGCCAGCCCGGGCGGGTCTGGGGGTCCCGGTGTCCCTTGGTCCCAGGAGTGATGGGACAGGAGGATGAGGGCAGGGCTGGATGGGATTTGGGCAGGAATTGTTCCCTGGCAGGGTGGGCAGGCCCTGGCACAGGGTGCCCAGTGCAGCTGGGGCTGCCCCTGGATCCCTGGCAGTGCCCAAGGCCAGGCTGGACACTGGGACAGTGGGAGGTGTCCCTGCCATGGCAGGGGTGACACTGGAGGGGCTCTGGGGTCCCTCACACCCCAAACCAGTCTGGGATTCAATGTTCTGCAAAGCCCAAGTTCTGTGGCCAAGGTGGGGACACGTGAGCTGGGCTGAGCTTGTCAGAACTTTGTCCCCTCCCAGTTTAGGCAGACGTGTTTTGGGGCTCAGAGTCAGCACGGAGATCTGGCTCCAGGAACTGAGCTCTCACCACCTGGAGCGTGCTCAGGCCTTGGCAGGGGCTGCCCAGGGAGGTTTGGAATCCCCATCCCTGGAGGTGTGCAGGGAATTCCTGGATGTGGCACTCAGAGCTCTGGGCTGGGGACAAGGTGGGGATCAGGCACAACTGGGACTGGATGATCTTTCCCACCCTCAGTGATTCTGGGATTCAAAACAACAAAAGCTCTGGGACTTTTCCTTTCCTCACACCTGCCACCATCCACAGTCTCTGGGGGTAACAGCAGCACGTGCTAAGGTCCCAGGACACGGGATGAAACCTGGGGGACGAGCTTCAAAACAGAAAATATTGCCATCCCCACCTCTGGCTCCCTCCTGGGGAAGGGACACCTCTGGTCCTGGCCCATCTCTGCTGCAGGAGTTAGGGCCGGGGTTCCTCCTCTTTTCCATCTCCACGGGCTGTTCTCCCTCCCCTGAGTGGCTGCTGAGGCTCAGTCAGGACGAGGAGGAGGAGGAGGAGGACAGAGCTGGATCCTGCACAGCAGAGCCATGGGACAGGTGACAGCTGCCCTTGTCCCCGTCCGTGTCCCATGGGCTGCAGTGGGAGCGCTCCGGGCGTGGGCACCTTTTGCCACAAGTGATGCAGACGGAGGCAGCCGTGGCCCGGTGTGCTCGGAGCCTGGCTGGGTGTGCTCGGAGCCCGGCCCAGTGTGCTCGGAGCCTGGCCCGGTGTGCTTGGAGCCTGGCTGGGTGTGCTCGGAGCCTGGCTGGGTGTGCTCGGAGCCTGGCCCGGTGTGCCCAGAGCCTGGCCCGGTGTGCTCGGAGCCTGGCTGGGTGTGCTCGGAGCCTGGCCCGGTGTGCT
Organism: Cyanistes caeruleus; assembly: GCF_971803275.1. NCBI lineage: Eukaryota > Metazoa > Chordata > Aves > Passeriformes > Paridae > Cyanistes > Cyanistes caeruleus. The sequence continues at coordinate 570,845 of NC_141702.1, read as the reverse complement.
CGGAGCCTGGCTGGGTGTGCTCGGAGCCCGGCTGGGTGTGCTCAGAGCCTGGCCCGGTGTGCTCGGAGCCTGGCTCGGTGTGCTCGGAGCCTGGCCCGGTGTGCTCGGAGCCTGGCTGGGTGTGCTCGGAGCCTGGCTGGGTGTGCTCGGAGCCTGGCTGGGTGTGCTCGGAGCCTGGCCCGGTGTGCTCAGAGCCTGGCCCGGTGTGCTCGGAGCCTGGCTCAGTGTGCTCGGAGCCTGGCCCGGTGTGCTCGGAGCCTGGCCCGGTGTGCTCGGAGCCTGGCCCGGTGTGCTCGGAGCCTGGCCCGGTGTGCTCGGAGCCCGGCTGGGTGTGCTCGGAGCCTGGCTGGGTGTGCTCAGAGCCTGGCCCGGTGTGCTCGGAGCCCGGCTCGGTGTGCTCGGAGCCTGGCCCGGTGTGCTCGGAGCCTGGCCCGGTGTGCTCGGAGCCTGGCTGGGTGTGCTCGGAGCCTGGCTGGGTGTGCTCGGAGCCTGGCCCGGTGTGCTCGGAGCCTGGCCCGGTGTGCTCGGAGCCCGGCTGGGTGTGCTCGGAGCCTGGCTGGGTGTGCTCGGAGCCTGGCCCGGTGTGCTCGGAGCCTGGCTGGGTGTGCTCGGAGCCTGGCCCGGTGTGCTCGGAGCCCGGCCCGGTGTGCTCGGAGCCTGGCCCGGTGTGCTCGGAGCCTGGCCCGGTGTGCTCGGAGCCTGGCTGGGTGTGCTCAGAGCCTGGCCCGGTGTGCTCGGAGCCCGGCCCGGTGTGCTCGGAGCCTGGCTGGGTGTGCTCGGAGCCTGGCTGGGTGTGCTCGGAGCCCGGCCCGGTGTGCTCGGAGCCCGGCTCGGTGTGCTCGGAGCCTGGCTGGGTGTGCTCGGAGCCTGGCCCGGTGTGCTCGGAGCCTGGCTGGGTGTGCTCGGAGCCTGGCCGGGTGTGCTCGGAGCCTGGCTGGGTGTGCTCGGAGCCTGGCTGGGTGTGCTCGGAGCCTGGCTGGGTGTGCTCGGAGCCTGGCCCGGTGTGCTCGGAGCCTGGCTGGGTGTGCTCGGAGCCTGGCCCGGTGTGCTCGGAGCCTGGCCCGGTGTGCTCGGAGCCCGGCCCGGTGTGCTCGGAGCCTGGCTCGGTGTGCTCGGAGCCTGGCTGGGTGTGCTCGGAGCCTGGCTGGGTGTGCTCGGAGCCTGGCTGGGTGTGCTCGGAGCCTGGCTGGGTGTGCTCGGAGCCTGGCCCGGTGTGGGTGCTTTGGGGTGGGTGCTCAGCCTGTCATCTGCACTCTGGGGGCAGGGAAGGGGAGCTGCTGCCGCGGCACACGCACCTTGGGGTGACATTTCCTCGGGAAAGCCGCTCCCCTCCGAGGTCCAGCCACAGGTGACTGCTGTGTCCCTGCCGTGTCCCTGCTGTGTCCCTGCTGTGTCCCTGCCGTGTCCCTGCCCTGTCCCTGCTGTGTCCCTATTGTGTCCCTGTTGTGTCCCCTCTGTGTCCCTGCCCTGTCCCTGCCGTGTCCCTGCCCTGTCCCTGCTGTGTCCCTGCCCTGTCCCTGCCCTGTCCCTGCTGTGTCCCTGCTGTGTCCCTGCCGTGTCCCTGTTGTGTCCCTGCTGTGTCCCTGCCGTGTCCCTGCCCTGTCCCTGCTGTGTCCCTGCCCTGTCCCTGCTGTGTCCCTGCTGTGTCCCTGCCCTGTCCCTGCCCTGTCCCTGCTGTGTCCCTGCTGTGTCCCTGTTGTGTCCCTGCTGTGTCCCTGCCCTGTCCCTGCCCTGTCCCTGCTGTGTCCCTGCCCTGTCCCTGCTGTGTCCCTGCTGTGTCCATGCTGTGTCCCTGCCGTGTCCCTGCTGTGTCCCTGCTGTGTCCCTGCCCTGTCCCTGCTGTGTCCCTGCCGTGTCCCTGCCCTGTCCCTGCCCTGTCCCTGCCGTGTCCCTGCCGTGTCCCTGCCCTGCCTCAGTCCCTGGTTATTAATGCACTTTCCAAATGACAATTTTCCGCACGGCTGCGTTCTCGTGTTAATACAAAACATCAGCGTGGGGCTGGGGAGAGGGGGAGCCACGGCCACCCCGAGCAGCACCCTGCTCCTGGAGCTCCTGTGGGACCGCCACGGGGCTGGCAGTGTCACCATGCACAGGGTCACAGCAGTGTCACCATGCACAGGGTCACAGCAGTGTCACCATGCACAGGTCCTGGCAGTGTCACCATGCCCAGGGTCCTGGCAGTGTCACCATGCACAGGGTCACAGCAGTGTCACCATGCACAGGGGGCTGGCAGTGTCACCATGCCCAGGGTCACAGCAGTGTCACCAGGCCCAGGTCCTGGCAGTGTCACCATGCACAGGTCCTGGCAGTGTCACCATGCACAGGGTCACAGCAGTGTCACCAGGCCCAGGTCCTGGCGGTGTCACCCGGAGCACAGCACAAGGCGCTCAGGAAAAGGCCACAAACCAAAGGCACAAGCCGGGAGTGGCTCCGGGGCCGGGCAGCTCCAGGCTGGAGTCCCCAAACACTGAAACATCCCTGAAATGTGACTGCAGGGACAGGGACAGGGGCAGGGACAGGACAGGGACAGGGACAGGGAGAGGGGGCCAGGCTGGGAGAGCTGGGGGTGCTCACCTGGAGAAGGATCCAGGGAGAGCTCAGAGCCCCTTGCAGGGCCCAAAGGGGCTCCAGGAGAGCTGGAGAGGGACTGGGGACAAGGGCTGGAGGGCCAGGAGCCAGGGAATGGCTGCCAGGGGCAGAGGGCAGGGCTGGATGGGATTTGGGGCAGGAATTGTTCCCTGGCAGGGTGGGCAGGCCCTGGCACAGGGTGCCCAGAGCAGCTGGGGCTGCCCCTGGATCCCTGGCAGTGCCCAAGGCCAGGCTGGACACTGGGACAGTGGGAGGTGTCCCTGCCATGGCAGGGGTGCCACTGGAGGGGCTCTGGGGTCCCTCCCAGCCCAGTCTGGGATTCTTTGCCCTTTCAGCCCTGCCAGGGCCCGTGGGCAGCACACAGCGGGAACAGAGCAGGGCTCGTTATTTTGGGAGCACAGAGCCCACAGCTCCAGCCCTGTCCTGTCCTTGCCCTGCCCAGACCCGGCCCCAGCCCCCGGGGACCCCGAGGGGGCTCGGCCAGGGGAGCCCTGCAGGACCCGGCCGGGTTTGGGGTTTGCTGGGAAAGGCAGCGGGATCTGGGGACAGAGCAGCACCTGCAGTGTCCCTGAGCTGGGGACAGCACTGCCACCTCTGTGACGGCACAGCAGGAACGGGCTGGGGACAGCACTGTCACCTCTGTGATGGCACAGCCAGGCTGGGGACAGCACTGTCACCTCTGTGATGGCACAGCCGGGCTGGGGACAGCACTGTCACCTCTCTGATGGCACAGCAGGAACAGGGACAGCACTGTCACCTCTGTGATGGCACAGCCAGAACAGGCTGGGGACAGCACTGTCACCTCTGTGATGGCACAGCTAGAACAGGCTGGGGACAGCACTGTCACCTCTGTGATGGCACAGCAGGAACGGGCTGGGGACAGCACTGCCACCTCTGTGATGGCACAGCAGGAACGGGCTGGGGACAGCACTGCCACCTCTGTGATGGCACAGCCGGGCTGGGGACAGCACTCCCACCTCTGTGATGGCACAGCTAGAACAGGCTGGGGACAGCACTGTCACCTCTGTGATGGCACAGCCAGAACGGGCTGGGGACAGCACTGTCACCTCTGTGATGGCACAGCCAGAACGGGCTGGGGACAGCACTGCCACCTCTGTGATGGCACAGCCAGAATGGGCTGGGGACAGCACTGTCACCTCTGTGATGGCACAGCCAGAACGGGCTGGGGACAGCACTGTCACCTCTGTGATGGCACAGCCAGGCTGGGGACAGCACTGTCACCTCTGTGATGGCAGAGCAGGAACAGGCTGGGGACAGCACTGTCACCTCTGTGATGGCACAGCCAGGCTGGGGACAGCACTGTCACCTCTGTGATGGCAGAGCAGGAACAGGCTGGGGACAGCACTGTCACCTCTGTGATGGCACAGCAGGAACAGGCTGGGGACAGCACTGCCACCTCTGTGATGGCACAGCCAGGCTGGGGACAGCACTGTCACCTCTGTGATGGCACAGCCAGGCTGGGGACAGCACTGTCACCTCTGTGATGGCACAGCCAGGCTGGGGACAGCACTGTCACCTCTGTGATGGCAGAGCAGGAACAGGCTGGGGACAGCACTGTCACCTCTGTGATGGCACAGCAGGAACAGGCTGGGGACAGCACTGCCACCTCTGTGATGGCACAGCTGGGCTGGGGACAGCACTGTCACCTCTGTGATGGCACAGCCAGAACAGGCTGGGGACAGCACTGTCACCTCTGTGATGGCACAGCTGGGCTGGGGACAGCACTGTCACCTCTGTGATGGCAGAGCAGGAACGGGCTGGGGACAGCACTGTCACCTCTGTGATGGCAGAGCAGGAACGGGGACAGCACTGTCACCTCTGTGATGGCACAGCCAGAACAGGCGGGGTTACACTGGAAGAAAATGTAAAAGGAGATGTAAAAATTCCCTCTTTCAGCAATAAGTCAAATGATGAATATATCTAAAACATACAAGTCTCAAAATTATAATAAATATCTTAAAACACCTAAAATACCTAGATATGTAACTCATTAAATATCTACACATGTAGGATATAAATATATAAATATGCATGCCATATAAATATATATGAAAATTTAGGTATAAAGATATGTAATATAGAAAGTACATAAATTTATTTTATATAAATACATAAAATAAAAATATAAAAATATTTTATATAAAAATATAAAAAATAAAAATAAAATATATATATAAATAATTATGTAAAGTATAAATATATACATGTGTCATATGTACATATGTACATATGTACATATTACATATATAGAAAATAATGCAATGTATACATATGTACATAAATATAAAATGTATAATATAAATATAAATTAATTTTATTATATATTATATATCATTTTTATACTATTATATATTACATAATTTAATATTTATTATTAAATATAATATATAATATATAATGTATAATGTATCATATATCATATCTCCTGTATCATATATATAATATAATATAATATAATATAATATAATATAATATAATATAATATAATATAATATTATATAATATAATAATATGTCATATATGATATAAAATATATAATAAAATAGGTAATATAGAAATATATCATATAGAAATAAATATATAATATAAAAAATAGAATATAAAAACATATAATATATAAATATATAAATAAATATATAGAAATATATAAATAGATAAATCAATAAATATATCAATAGATATATCAATAAATGTATCAATATCGATGTAATATATGGATTTATAAATGTTTGCGGGTGGTTTTATAAAAACATGTCAAAATAGAAAAAAATAAAAAAAAATAGATCAAAAGAGATAAAAAGAGATGCAAAGAGATAAAAGTAGATAAAAGTTTAAAAGAAGTTAATTAAGTTCTTTGCCCGTTGTGGCAGCAGCTCCCACAGCAGCCCCAGCTCGCAGATGTGAGGATCTGGGAGAATCGTTCTGGGGAGCTTCTGCTACCCCATCCCTCTGGGGATCTGCTCCTGCCCATCCCCTCTGGGGATCTGTTCCTGCCCATCCCTGTGGGGATCTGTTCCTGCCCATCCCCTCTGGGGATCTGTTCCTGCTCAATCCCCTCTGGGGATCTGTTCCTGCCCATCCCTCTGGGGATCTGTTCCTGCCCATCCCCTCTGGGGATCTGTTCCTGCTCAATCCCCTCTGGGGATCTGTTCCTGCCCATCCCTCTGGGGATCTGTTCCTGCCCATCCCCTCTGGGGATCTGTTCCTGCTCAATCCCCTCTGGGGATCTGTTCCTGCCCATCCCCTCTGGGGATCTGTTCCTGCTCAATCCCCTCTGGGGATCTGCTCCTGCCCATCCCCTCTGGGGATCTGCTCCTGCCCATCCCTGTGGGGATCTGTTCCTGCCCATCCCTCTGGGGATCTGTTCCTGCTCAATCCCCTCTGGGGATCTGTTCCTGCTCAATCCCCTCTGGGGATCTGTTCCTGCTCAATCCCCTCTGGGGATCTGTTCCTGCCCATCCCCTCTGGGGATCTGTTCCTGCTCAATCCCCTCTGGGGATCTGTTCCTGCCCATCCCTGTGGGGATCTGCTCCTGCCCATCCCTCTGGGGATCTGTTCCTGCCCATCCCTGTGGGGATCTGCTCCTCCCATCCCCTCTGGGGATCTGTTCCTGCTCGATCCCCTCTGGGGATCTGTTCCTGCCCATCCCCTCTGGGGATCTGTTCCTGCCCATCCCTCTGGGGATCTGTTCCTGCCCATCCCTCTGGGGATCTGTTCCTGCCCATCCCCTCTGGGGATCTGTTCCTGCCCATCCCCTCTGGGGATCTGTTCCTGCCCGATCCCTCTGGGGATCTGCTCCTGCCCATCCCTCTGGGGATCTGTTCCTGCCCATCCCCTCTGGGGATCTGTTCCTGCCCATCCCTCTGGGGATCTGTTCCTGCCCATCCCTCTGGGGATCTGTTCCTGCCCATCCCTGTGGGGATCTGCTCCTCCCATCCCCTCTGGGGATCTGTTCCTGCCCATCCCTCTGGGGATCTGTTCCTGCCCATCCCTCTGGGGATCTGTTCCTGCCCATCCCTCTGGGGATCTGTTCCTGCTCAATCCCCTCTGGGGATCTGTTCCTGCCCATCCCTCTGGGGATCTGTTCCTGCTCAATCCCCGCTGTGTCTGTGTTTGTTCCCCAGACCCAGCTCTGGCCGTGGCCCCGAGCCCGGAGCCGCTGGCCAAGGGCTCTCTGTGTCTCCACAGGCTCAGGCCGGGGGCTCTGCCCAGCCCTCGCCCACCCACGGCCGCCCCCCGGCCGTGCCCGTGCGCTCGGCCTCGGCCGGTTCCACGCCCACCCACGGAGCCCAGGACTCGCTGGCCGCGCTCGGGGGAGACGTGCACGACGCCTTCACGCAAGGTGGGACCCGTGGGGCGTTGCCACCACGCGAGGGGAGAGGATACGGGATGGGAATTGTTCCCTGCAGGGTGGGCAGGCCCTGGCACAGGTGCCCAGAGCAGATCCCTGGATCCCTGGCAGTGCCCAAGGCCAGGCTGGACACTGGGACAGTGGGAGGTGACCCTGAAGGTTTTGATCTTTCAGGTCCTTCCCACCCAAACCCTTCCCTGATCCCCTGTACAGGACACACGTATCTCACCACGTCAAGGCAATCACTACAAACCCCTTTCCTGCGCCCTGGACCAGATCTGGGGGCACATTTGGAATCTTTTGAACTTAATGAAGTTCATTTCTGTGAAGATGATCTTTCCTGAAGGGAAGTCATGCCCACAAATAATTCAAGAATAGCACCTTACAAACCAGCCGTGTTTCCAAACCTGGTGGTTGAACTGCAAGGGAAAACAGAAGGGATTTCAACGCCCTTTTCTCCCTGTTGGCCCATCTCGGTCCGGAGCTTTTCATTCTTAGTGCTCCAGGAGAATCCTGGAATGTGGAGCTGGGAGCAGAACAGCAGCAGGGCCTGGTCTTGCCAGTCTCTGGCACACTTGGAGGTTCTTCCTGGACATCACCTCTTGGAAGCTGCACATCCACCTGTGCTCCTCTCTCTGCCGGTGAGAGAAAGGACAGGAAACCCTCCTGAGCCCCAGGTGAGGACTCAGCCGTGTGGGCAGAGCCAAGGGATGGACACCAATCCACAAAGGTCAGACCTGACGGTCTTGGAGGGCTTTTCCAACTGGAATATTTCTGTGATTGTCCCTGTGGACCTGGTGGTGCTCCCTGGGAAATCACGGCGGGAATCACGTGCCGTGGCCGGTGTGGGCAGAGGGCAGGAGCCCTCAGCTGATGCAGAGGTTCCTTTAGCAGCTGGCAGGTCACCCCAGGTGGAGTCTCAGGTGCTTTCTCCTTCCAGGGAGGGCAGACTGTGAACAGGAGCATCAGATCCCTTTGTCAGATGGCCAGGTTCCCTCTCCAAACAAAGGGAACCTCCCAGAGCCGACACTGCTCCTCCCAACCAAACAGGTTTTGGGTAACAGTTTGTGTTTATCAGTGCTCAGTGGGTCTGTCCTTCTGGAATGATCTTTGCCCTTGCCTAAAGGAGCTGCTGCCAGAAGGAGGAGAGGGAAGAGGCTGTGAAACGGCAGCAGAGGAGCAGCAGTGCCAGTGAACGCTCAGCTGGTGCCCGTCAGCGCCTTTGGCTGGGGTTTGGTGCTGCAGCAGGACCAGGAGCGCTTGGCCTCAGCATCCTCAGCACAGGGAACGCCGTGGGACGGCCCCTCTGAGCCCTGCTCTGGGCTGGGGGATGTCTTCTCCTCATGGCGAGGGTGGGAGCGAGCCCCTCGTGCCTGCACCCTGCCAGGGCCCGGAGCAGAGCCGCATTCCGGGGAGGCACGGTGCCAAGAACCAGAGGCGAGCGCTCCATCTGTTGCTGTGGGTGGTCCAGTCGCCTCCTCTTCATCTCCACAGCGAGTTTGGTGCTGCAGCCACAGCTCTCCGCTGATTTCCCTGGCAGCTGCCTCTCCTTCCCCCTGGGCAGGATCCCCTTCCCTGCCCTTCCCTGGGACAGCAGCACCCTGAGCCCGGCCAGCCCCCGGGGGATCCACGGGATCCGTTCCATCGCTGCCCCTTCCCTCCGCTCCTGAGGAGAAGAGAGGGAACGGTGTTCCTGCTGCTTGGAGCACGTGCTGATGGCAGGACACGAAGGTGCTGGGTCGTTCTTCATCTTCCAGTTTGCTGTGTGCCCATCTGGCATTTCCTGGGGAGACCCACGGCAAGGCGAACCCACAGCAGCTCTTCCTCAATCAACCCAGGGCTCCTTGCTGCCTCTCCCCAAGGACTGCCCCTTCCTCAGGACCTGCTGAGATCGCCCAAAGGGAAAACTTGTGTTTTTCCTGGGTGTTTAACACCTGACAGCGCCTCAAATTCGTGGTGCAGGGAGCCAGGTGTTGCAGGAAAGCGTTCAGGGCAGGTGGAGGTGGAGGAGGTGGAGGAGGTGGAGGGTTGGTGGAGGGTTGGTGGAGGGTTGGTGGAGGGTTGGTGGAGGGTTGGTGGAGGAGGTGGAGGGTTGGTGGAGGGTTGGTGGAGGGTTGGTGGAGGGTTGGTGGAGGGTTGGTGGAGGGTTGGTGGAGGGTTGGTGGAGGGTTGGTGGAGGGTTGGTGGAGGGTTGGTGGAGGGCTTGTCCCGGCAGCGCTGTTCCGGTGGGGACCAAAACAAAGCCACAGACACCCCTCAGGACACGGATTCCTACCACAAACATCTCAGTTAGCTTCTGCTGAGAAATGTGATGGCCCCAGCTCTGCTGTGGGGGGCTCAGGGAGGGCAGGGACACCCAGTTTTGCCTCCCAGTGCATGAATCCTCCCCGAGCTGCCCCATCACGGGGGGAAGCTCTGGAGCAGGGAAGCTTTGAAGAACTGAATCCCAGAGATCTGGGCCTTACAGCCTGGAGATTAGAAAAGTTTCCTCCTTAGATGATCTCTTCATCTTCCACTCAGTGAAGGATTTCCCAGATTGGCACCTGGATGATGAGCAGGCATGACAGGTTTAGAATAAAACACCCTGATGGTTTCTGGGTGAAACAACCATCAGCTGATCAGAAAATCAATTCTGCTGTTGACCATCGTGAAAGAGAAGAAATCCTCGGGAATCCTCGGATCCACCAGTGCCAGCAGAAAGGGGAATGTTCCTCTCGTGACAACCACGGTGGGGCTGATTCAACCACCAGAGAAACTCCTGCAAGGATCAAACCAAGTGGTGACCAGACTCTGAAATCATTTCCCTGGCATGATCCTTCCGGAAAGGCAATCTGCACAATTAGTGCTATTTGATATTAATCACACGAAATCAGGCAGAGCCGAGGCCGGTGGAGAACACAGGAAACAGAATCAAATGTCGATTTTTATCACTTAATATAATAACTGAGCATCTCAGCCAGGAGATGTCTGGGTGGGCTTGGTGCCGTTATCCAGCTGTTCCACAGCAGGGACACCACCCCAGATTCCTCCAAACCTCCTCCAACCTGGCCTTGAACCCTCCAGGAACGGGAAATGTCCATGATCCAAGAGGATGGGGCCACCAGCATCGTCCTTCACCCTCTGGGATAATCCCTGTGCCAGGTGTCCCTGTGGGATGATCCCTGTGCCAGTCCTGTTCCCTGTGGGATGATCCCTGTGCCAGGTGTGTTCCTGTGGGATGATCCCTGTGCCAGGTGTCCCTGTGGGATAATGCCTGTGCCAGGTGTCCCTGTGGGATAATCCCTGTGCCAGTCCTGTTCCCTGTGGGATGATCCCTGTGCCAGGTGTCCCTGTGGGATAATCCCTGTGCCAGGTGTTCCTGTGGGATGATCCCTGTGCCAGGTGTCCCTGTGGGATGTTCCCTGTGCCAGGTGTGTTCCTGTGGGATGATCCCTGTGCCAGGTGTGTCCCTGTGGGATGTTCCCTGTGCCAGGTGTGTTCCTGTGGGATGATCCCTGTGCCAGGTGTGTTCCTGTGGGATGATCCCTGTGCCAGGTGTGTTCCTGTGGGATGTTCCCTGTGCCAGGTGTGTTCCTGTGGGATGTTCCCTGTGCCAGTCCTGTTCCCTGTGGGATGATCCCTGTGCCAGGTGTCCCTGTGGGATGTTCCCTGTGCCAGGTGTGTTCCTGTGGGATGATCCCTGTGCCAGGTGTGTCCCTGTGGGATGATCCCTGTGCCAGGTGTGTCCCTGTGGGATGATCCCTGTGCCAGTCCTGTTCCCTGTGGGATGATCCCTGTGCCAGGTGTGTTCCCTGTGGGATGATCCCTGTGCCAGGTGTGTTCCCTGTGGGATGATCCCTGTGCCAGGTGTGTCCCTGTGGGATGTTCCCTGTGCCAGGTGTGTTCCTGTGGGATGATCCCTGTGCCAGGTGTGTCCCTGTGGGATGATCCCTGTGCCAGTCCTGTTCCCTGTGGGATGATCCCTGTGCCAGGTGTGTTCCCTGTGGGATGATCCCTGTGCCAGGTGTGTTCCTGTGGGATGATCCCTGTGCCAGGTGTGTTCCCTGTGGGATGTTCCCTGTGCCAGTCCTGTTCCCTGTGGGATGATCCCTGTGCCAGGTGTGTTCCTGTGGGATGATCCCTGTGCCAGGTGTTCCTGTGGGATGATCCCTGTGCCAATCCTGTTCCCTGTGGGATGATCCCTGTGCCAGGTGTGTTCCTGTGGGATGATCCCTGTGCCAGGTGTGTTCCCTGTGGGATGATCCCTGTGCCAGGTGTGTTCCTGTGGGATGATCCCTGTGCCAGGTGTGTTCCTGTGGGATAATCCCTGTGCCAGGTGTGTCCCTGTGGGATGATCCCTGTGCCAGGTGTGTTCCTGTGGGATGTTCCCTGTGCCAGTCCTGTTCCCTGTGGGATGATCCCTGTGCCAGGTGTGTTCCTGTGGGATGATCCCTGTGCCAGGTGTGTCCCTGTGCTCTCCTGGCTGCTCTGGCACAGCTGTGGCCATGCTGGGGCTGTTGGTGGTCACTGGTGATGGTGCCTGGCCCTGGCTCACCAGGGAGTGTCCAGGCAGCTCAGGGGCCAGCACACAGCCCTGGGGATTCCCTTGTCCAGCCTGCAGGGGGGTGACAATTCCAGCAGCCTTTATCCCACCCCAGCAGCCCTGGGAGCGGCTCTGCTGATGGGGACGGGGGCCAGGGGGGTCTCAGTGCCCCGGTGCCACGGGGCTGTGCCAGGGTCACTCCCTGTCCCCTGCTCTGGTGGCACCGGGAGTGCCCAGGTGCCATCCCGGGTGGGCACAGCGAGGCTGAGCATGGGGACACGGGGCACACACAGAGCTGGCAGGGCTGCCCTTCCTGATTCCTGTGTGTCTGCCCCACCCAGGTACGAGGAGGAACCTCCGCAATGACCTGCTGGTGGCAGCTGATTCCATCACCAACACCATGTCCTCCCTGGTGAAGGAGCTGCACTCGGGTAAGAGCTGGCTCAGGGCACCCGAGAAGGAGAACTGGACACCACGGGTTGAAGATTTGTCCTCAGATCTATTTCTTGCTAAAGCTAAAGCCTGATGTGAGGTTATACGTCCACGTTCTCAATGCAAAATCATTTTTATGGCAAACATCCCTGGTCTGGGCAATGCTGGGGATGATCTTGATGCCACAGTCACAAGGCAGAGTGGGCTTTTGGAGTGTGTCCCCAAATCCCTGCTGGGTCCTGCAATACCTGGGCAGCCTCTGCCGTGACTTTCCAGCAGATGATGCAATGTGTATCAATAACTGTACAGGAGGCCCATTCATCCCTTGTTGTTAAACAGTAATGGGGAAAACAGGTAATGACTCCCTCTGTGCCTGTTCCCTGTGCCAGGGGAGCTGAGCACCCCGCTGGGGCTGGAGCAGGTCCTGCAGCAGCCAGGGAAGTGTCCCGTGGCCCTTGGCAGGGCTGGGACGTGCAGTGCTCCAGCAGCCCGCCCTCAGGAGCATTCCCTCATGGAAAAGCTTGTCAGGCAGTGAAGGCTCTCCAGGGTGGGGCCCAAGGAAAGACTGAGCTCAGTGCTCTGGGCTGGTGACAAAGAGGGGACCGGTCACAGGCTGGACTCGGTGCCCTGTTACAAGGTGAAGGATTCTGTGATTCTGTTTCTGGGTTGCCTTTGCTGCTGAGGAAAGGGAAGTGTCCTGTGTCCGTTCCTGGTCCCTGCTGGACCCAGCAGCTGTGGCACAAATCCCCCACAAAGGTCTGTCCCTTGGTGACAGGGCCCACGAGGCTCTGCCATCCCATCCCATCCCACTGATCCCATCCCACTGATCCCATCCCATCCCATCCCACTGATCCCATCCCACTGATCCCATCCCACTGATCCCATCCCACCCCATCCCATCCCATCCCACTGATCCCACCCCATCCCATCCCACTGATCCCATCCCACCCCATCCCACCCCACCCCACCCCATCCCACCCCATCCCATCCCACTGATCCCATCCCACTGATCCCATCCCACTGATCCCATCCCATCCCACTGATCCCATCCCACTGATCCCATCCCACCCCATCCCACCCCATCCCATCCCACTGATCCCATCCCACTGATCCCATCCCACTGATCCCATCCCACTGATCCCATCCCACCCCATCCCATCCCATCCCATCCCACTGATCCCATCCCACTGATCCCACCCCATCCCACCCCACCCCAGGGATGGTCTGGGTGGGTGTTCCAGTCCCCAGCAGTAAATCCCCCCCAGCCCGTGGGCTGGCAGCAGAGGCAGCTGGGAGTTAATGAAGTTGTCCATGGATGGTGACACAGCCCGGGCAGGGCCATCAGCTCCCCCATAAATCACCTCAGCTCTGTCCCTGAGCCTCAAGCACACAGAACAAACCTCTGCACTCACTCCTGCCTGCCTTCCAGAGCAGAAAAGTGTTGTAGAACCATGGAATTGTGGAAGGACCTGAGCCAGACCCACAGGGATTGCTGGTCCTGCCCAGGACACCCCAACAACCCCAGCCCCTACCTGGGGACGTTCTCCAAACTCCCGGAGCTCCGGCAGCCGCGGGGCTGGGACCATCCCTGGGGAGCCTGGGCAGTGCCAGCACCCTCATTCCCTGATCTCCATCCCAAAATCCCCTGACTCAGCTCCAGCCAGGGCCCATCCCTGGCCCCCAGCCGTGTCAGGGATCTGCAGGGCCACACGGAGCAGCAGGCAGTGAGAGGAAAATGGAGCTGCTGCTGACAGGCTCCTGCTGGAGGAGATGCAGAGACCAAGGAAGGCTCCCCCAGAGTGTCTGAAATGGTGTCGTTTGTGTAAATTGGGAAGAGCATGAGTTATCCTCAGCTGATGGGAGCCAGCAGGATTTCACACCTCATGTCCCAGGGGAGCTGTGGGAACAGACACCTCCTGCAGCCGCGGGAGGGAGGGCTGGGATGCAGCTCCCACCCTGCCCTGCCCTGCCTGGAGAGAGGATTCCCGGGAAGGGAATCCTGGGGCAGCACCAGCCCGTCCTCACAGGCCTGCCCTGGTGGCCCCATCCACCTTCCCCTGCCAGGGAGGGCTGGGTGCATTCCAGGTTCTTCCCAGGCTCCCCAGGGAATGGCCCCAGCCCCGAGGCTGCCAGAGCTCCAGGAGCCTTTGGACACTCTGGGATGCCCAGGCTGGGATTGCTGGGGGGTCTGGGCAGGGCAGGGTGGGACTGGGTGATCTTGGTGGGCCCTTCCAACTCAGGGTATTCCACAATCCTGTGCTGGAGTCACAGAATCACAGAATCACCGAGGTTGGAAAAGAGCTCCAAGACCACTGAGAGCAGCTGTTCCCCCAGCACTGCCAAGGCCAGCACTGCCCCTGTCCCCAGGTGCCACACCCACACCATCCCACAATGCTCCCATTTTCACTCGGTCTGAGCTCAAAAGGATGCGCTTCAGGAGGGAACCGAGGCAGTACTGCTTGTTCCAGAGCTGAGCTCCAGGTCACCATTCTGCTCATCCCAAAGGTGTCTGGTTTTGTCCCTGATCTGCTCAGCTCCCTCAGCTTCATGGATGCACCAGAGCTGTGACCCCCGTGTGTCACCGCCCTGCTCCCAAAGCGTGTGCCGGGTCCCTCTGAGCACCTCTGGCTCTCCAGCTGTGCTCTCACACCCCGTGCAGGAGGCAGGGCTCACACCAGCCTCAGGATGAGCAGCAGCTGTTTGCACAGCTCTCACTGAGGTTTGGGATGGGATAAGAGCCACCACCTGCAGACCGTGACCTTCTGCTCCCACCGTGTAAACACCCTGCCATAAACTCACCGGGCTTGGCCTGGGTTAACAGAGCAAAGCCACAGCTCTCAGCAGAAAACAGCTGAAAGCCAGGAGGAATTTCCCCATGGGAAGGGCTGCCAGGCATGGAAGGGGCTGCCCGGGGAGGTGATGGAATCCCCACCCCTGGAGGGCTTTGAGAGCTGTGTGGATGTGGCACCTGGGGACACGGGGCACTGGTGGCCTTGGATGTCCTGGGGGAACAGCTGGAACCGATGGGCTCCGAGGGATTTTCCAACCCAAACAATTCCATGGTTTACTCTCTTCTCTCACCCACCTGTCTCATGTCTGCTTTTTCTCTTTTTGTTCTTTTTCTGAAGCAGAGGAAGAAGACGAAGAAGAAACAGAGAAGCTGCAGAACGGGAAGGACCGAGGTGAGGGGACAAAGCTGTCTGAGAGCTCTGCAGCATTTCCTGACTCACTCAGGGTTCTCTGGCTCCCTTTGCAGCCCCACCAGGGCCTCTGGGTGCAGGTGGCTGCCTCTGGGTGCCTCTGGATCAGATGGCTCTGGACCAGGTGGGTGGCTCTGGACCAGGTGTGCTGATGGGATCCCATGGTGACCTCAGCTGGACTCGTGTCCCTGTGTCCCTGTGCTGATGGGATCCCACAGGCAGTGCCATCAGTGTCACCAGAGTGTCCCTCCCATCCCTGTGTCTCTGGTCCCTCCCAGGCTTTCTCTCTGTGCTGGTGAATCCCTGGCACATTCCACTGGAGCCATCCCAGAGCTGGAAGGGACCCTGGTGCCCCCAGGATTTTCAGGCTCGGGAGCAGGAGCGAGGGAGGGATCTGCTCCTCACCTCGCGTTCCAGGAGCCACCAGGACCTCACTCAGGGCTCTCTTGGCTTCTGCTTTCCATGTTCCAAACCCAAACACGAGGAACAGCCTTGGCTGGGTGTGAATCAGCCCCGGCATTTGTCTCGCTTGAGCCAAACCCAATTCCAGCATCAACAAACCAGGACTTCTGAGCCTGCTTTTGTTACACACACATTTCCTGCTGGCTCAGCTGCTGCACTCTTTCTCTCAGAAGAGCTCATTTCCCTGAGTTTTCCCATCCAGTGGCTCCTGCAGAGCATCCAGGTGTTTGCAACTGCTCTGTTCCTTTGCCCACCAGTGTTTGAACTTGGTGGGAAGGAGCGTGGCAAGTTTGATTTTGGCTGGAACGGGAGCTTTCGGAGCAGCCCTGGCTCCGAGTCCCAGGACCCTCTTTGGCCCAGAACATTCCTCATCACTGGAATATTTCAGATGCTTACCAGATGACCCTCGTGGCTTTTTCCAAATATGCATTGTGTCTCGCCTGGGAAACAGGGAAAGGGGGACCCGAGGCGCTGGAATACGATGCTGGGAGCAGAGATGGAACACAAACTCTCCCGTTACTCATCACAGCAGCTGGGAAGGGACGGCCCAGACGTGTCCAAGAGCACAACTGGGTCCAAGAGGCTCCGTGTGGAATGTAAATATTGTCCCTGCCAGGGAAAAAGCGGTTCCTTGCAGTCCCAGAGCCGGTGAGGGAAGCACTGGCAGGGAGGTGGAGGAATGATCAGTGTGGAAGTGCAGCCTGCAGGGACCTGGGGGAGCTGCTCCAGGGGACATCAGGGATGGGCAGCACCAAAGGCCAGGTTCCCTGAGGTGGCCAGGGGGCTCCAGGGGTGGGGACCCCACCCCAGCGAGCTCTGCCTGCCCTGGGCTCAGCTCTGGGGGCAGCCCCAGCCCAGCAGAGCTCTCCCATCCCATCTCCCAGAGCTTTCCTCCCGGATGAACCGGAGCAAAAAGCAGCTCAGCTGTTCCCCAGCTCCTGCACAGGGAGGGAGAGGCTGCTCCCCACCGGGACTGCCCTGCCAGGGATTCAGAGAATCACCCTGGAATGGGCTGGGAGGGACCCCAGAGCCCCTCCAGTGTCACCCCTGCCATGGCAGGGACACCTCCCACTGTCCCAATGTCCAGCCTGGCCTTGGGCACTGCCAGGGATCCAGGGGCAGCCCCAGCTGCTCTGGGCACCCTGTGCCAGGGCCTGCCCACCCTGCCAGGGAACAATTCCTGCCCCAAAATCCATTCCAAATTGACTTTCTTTTGACTTAAAGCCACGCACAGGGACAAAACCATCCTTGGGCTTCCTCACAAGTTTCTTCCTGTAGTTATTTCCTATTTCCCTGCTATTTATTTACCTTATTCCCAGTTGATGAACCCCAGCACTCCCTCCCTGCTGGGGAGGCTGACCTTCCATGGAGCAGGGGTGGCTCTGGGGGGATGAAATCCCCCAGGAGGTTCCCAGTCAGCTGCACCCCTCGTGCTTGGGATCACAGCAGCACCTCCAGAGGTGTCCCCGAGGTCCCCAGGGCACGGCTGGAGCTGGCAGAGCCTCCTGCAGCCATCCTGTGGAACCTGTGGATCCACACCCTCCCCTCTGCCAGGTGATGTTCCAGCTCTGCAGTCCCTGTTTGTGAGGTCCTGCTGCTCCTCCCCCAGGCACCACCTTCCTCTTGCTGGGCTGGACGTGAACCAGGACGGTGCCACCCGAGACCCCCCGTGTCCTTGTCCCTTCCTGCACCGACCATTTGCATTTTCTGACCCTCAAACCCCTTCAGGAGGGACTGAAGACCTGGGTTCTGCTCAAACTGCTGGAAATGCACTTTTCTGACCCACTGCATTTCCTGGACAAAAATATCCAATCTGAGGTGGGATTCCAGCACTGGCACAGGGTGCCCAGAGCAGCTGGGGCTGCCCCTGGATCCCTGGCAGTGCCCAAGGCCAGGCTGGACACTGGGACAGTGGGAGGTGTCCCTGCCGTGGCAGGGGTGACACTGGAGGGGCTCTGGGGTCCCTCACACCCCAAACCATCCTGGGATTCCATGGAATGCAGCTGCCCATCCTGGCCAGGTGCTGCAGCCCCCTGTCCCCAGAGGTGCAGGTTTGGGTGACACCAGGCTGGGAGTGGTGGCCGTGCCCCTGGAACCCCCCCAGGCTGCAGAAATGCCCTGGGAGAAGCTCCTGCAGCTCAGACAGGAAAGGACCAAGTCCTGGGAACACGTCCAGGACAGGCTGGGGGCCACCCCAGGCCTGGCAGGGCCAGTCTGGGACCGGGGACACCTCGGTGACCCGGTGGCAGCCACGTGTCCCTGCGGGCTCAGCCATTCCTGGGCTGGCACAGCTTTCCTGGCGAGGAGGGCACGGGGCTGCCCCCCCTGCCTGGCACCACCGAGGCCACCCTGGAGCTCCCCAGGACACGAGGGACAGGGGGGGACCCTGGCAGGGACAAAGGTGACACCTGGAAAGGCTGAGGGGTCACAGCAAGTGAATAACTCCTGGGCCAGACTCGGGGAAACTGAGGCAGGATCTCCTCTGTGGTGCCTGGGGAGGGGACGAGGGACCCATGCTGGAATAAAGGAAATTCTCTTTGGACATAAAAACCACGTTTTTACCCCAAGCCCAGGCTGACCCTGGAGGCTGTGGGACGTCCACCCTGGGAGCCCCTCGGAGCTCACGGGGAAGGTCCTGGGGAGCTGCCCTGCCCTGGGAGCTCGGTCTGGGCAGCCCCAGCCCAGCCCAGCCGGGATTCCTGAGCTTTGGGGGTCAGGAGCACTTTCCTGCCTGCCTGGATTTCCAGAGGACTCGCTGTGCACGTCCAGGTGTGCAGTCCTGGGGCATTCCCACTGCAGCACTGAGGGATGGGGGCACACCCTTCATGTGCAGGGAAATAAAACGTTCCCCTGACCAAGCTGCTCTTCCCTGTTCGCAGGTTAGGAGAGGCCGCAGGCTGGACAGCAGCTCAGGTAAGGATGGACACACGTCCCACCTCCAGCAGCTCCTGTCACCTCCTGCCCTGTCCTGTTTCTGCACCAGGAGGGTCCCCAGCTGCCCATCCCTCTGCTGTGTTCCAGAGGATGTTTTCCACAGATTATGGACTGGCTTGGGTGGGGAGGGACCCCAGAGCCCCTCCAGTGTCACCCCTGCCATGGCAGGGACACCTCCCACTGTCCCAGGGTCCAGCCTGGCCTTGGGCACTGCCAGGGGTCCAGGGGCAGCCCCAGCTGCTCTGGGCACCCTGTGCCAGGGCCTGCCCACCCTGCCAGGGAACAATTCCTGCCCCAAATCCCATCCAGCCCTGCCCTCTGCCACTGGCAGCCATTCCCTGGCTCCTGGCCCTCCAGCCCTTGTCCCCAGTCCCTCTCCAGCTCTCCTGGAGCCCCTTTGGGCCCTGCAAGGGGCTCTGAGCTCTCCCCAGACTGGGAAAACACCGTCCCCTTCAGCTCTCCCAGCCTCATCTCCCGTTTTATTGTCACCTGTGTAAGGAGAGGCCTCAGCCAGGAGATGGGAGCCCGTGGTGATGGACACTGTCCAGACAAACCAAAAATCCAACTCTGCCCCCCAGGAAGCCGGGGTTGAAGTTGATAACAAGGCACAACAGATGGACAGACAGACAGACAGGTGTAGCCGAGAGCAGGAGGGGCAGGGCTGGAGCCTGGAGTGGCTCCAGGGAGATCTTTATCTCCCCCACCTGAAAAGCTGCGAGGAGGAGCCGCTCGGGTTTCCCCACGCTCTGGAAGTTTGCCATCGTGCCCATCACTGCCCGTTCCCGGGGGAAGGAGCAGAAAAACCTCCCGTGGCTGCAGCCAGCCTGGCCCAGCAGGGGATGGGGACAGGAGGGACCTGCCCTGGGGCTCTTCCCTCTCACCGCAGGGACCAGGCAGGAGAAAGCGCTTCACCTCCAGCTGAGCCCCAGCCCGGGGTGCTCAGGGGCCAGGAGGATCAGGGTTAGGGCTGGATCCAAACCTCGCTCCTGTGGGATCACAGCCCCAGCTCCCACCCCGCGTCCTCAAAGGAGATAAAGGGGATTTGCCCTCCCCACCGCCCCAGCAGCGGAAGGAGAGAACCCCAGAGGGGCTCAGGAGCCTTTCTGACACTTTTTACATTAGAAATTCAAGTCCTGCCTCATCTGGGAAACAATCTGGTAACTGAAGAAGGAGTGAAATTGCAGCGTTGGAGAGGGAGCAGCAGGGGCAGCTGGCCCTGCAGAGCGAGGCCTCTCCCCAGACCCTGGGACCCTGCTGGCTCTGGGGAGGGGACACGTGTGTGTGACCCTGCCACCCTCAGCGCTGGACGGGACAGGAGGAGCCCAGCAGGGCCTCCAGCACCAGCAAGGAGCAGCTGAGGAGCGCTGAGAAAACGAGAGAGGAACCAGTCAGGGTTCCTGATCCCACAGAAAGAATGGGGAAAGACAAAAAGAAAAGCAAAAATAATCCTTGACACTGCGGTGGCTCTTCCAGCACGTGGGAGGGGGGGTCAGGCGCTGGCAGGGCTGCTCAGGGAGGTTTGGAGGTGTCCAGGGAAGGCCTGGAGGTGGCACTTGGGCTCTGGCTGGGGACTGGACCCGGTGACCTCGGAGCTCTTTTGTAACCTCAGTGATTCTGTGGATCCTCAGGTTCCTCCCAAGCCCGAGTGTGGTGCCAGGACTGATCCAGCCTGGTGCTGGTGTCCAGCAGTGATGGGGGAGCTGGGCAGCAGCACCAGGGGCTTTCAGGCAGCAGATCCTGCCTGGGGGACAAAATCCCCAGCCCCGACCTCACCTGGGCTTGCAGAGTCACCCTGGGGAGTTTCCCGGTTCCCTGGGCTCCCAGGGAGGAGCTGTGGGCTCAGCAGGACACTCTGCTGGGTGCCACACCTGGGCTCTGGCCTCAGCTGGCCAGGGGTGGCCCCAGGGGTGCCCAGCCCCAGCCAGGAGCCTCAGGGGGGTCACGGAGCCACCGAGCCACCGAGGCTGGAAAAGCCCTCGGAACCCTCGAGCCCAACCACCCCCAGCCCTGCCCGGGCCACCCCTGTCCCTGTCCCCAAGTGCCACAACCACAGGGCTTTGAACCCCTGCAGGGATGGGGACCCCTGCCCTGGGCAGCTGTGCCAGGGCTGGAGAGCCCTTTCCATGCAGGAATTGTTCCCAATATCCAGCCTGAGCCTGCCCTGGCCCAGCCTGAGGCCATTTCCCCTTGTCCTGTCCCTGTTCCCTGGGAGCAGAGCCCGAGCCCTCCTGGCTGTCCCCTCCTGGCAGGGACTTGAGCAGAGCCACAAGGTGCCCCCAGAGCCTCCTTTTCTCCAGGCTGAGCCCCTTTCCCAGCTCCCTCAGCCTCTCCTGGGGCTCCAGCCCCTTCCCAGCTCCGTTCCCTGCCCTGGACACGCTCCAGCCCCTTCCCAGCTCCCAGCACTGGTGGCTGTGGGGCCGGGCAGGATCTCCGGGGGATCTCTGGGGATCTCTGGGGGATCTCCGGGGATCTCTGGGGGGATCTCTGGGGGATCTCTGGGGGATCTCTGGGGGATCTCTGGGGATCTCCGGGGGATCTCTGGGGGATCTCTGGGGATCTCTGGGGATCTCTGGGGGATCTCTGGGGATCTCTGGGGGATCTCTGGGGGATCTCCGGGGGATCTCTGGGGGATCTCTGGGGATCTCCGGGGGATCTCTGGGGGATCTCTGGGGGATCTCCGGGGATCTCTGGGGATCTCCGGGGGATCTCTGGGGGATCTCCGGGGGATCTCTTGGGGATCTCTGGGGGATCTCCGGGGATCTCTGGGGATCTCCGGGGGATCTCTGGGGATCTCCGGGGGATCTCTGGGGGATCTCCGGGGATCTCCGGGGGATCTCTGGGGGATCTCCGGGGGATCTCTTGGGGATCTCTGGGGGTCCTGACCGGGTTCCTGGTGCCGCAGGCTCGGAGGTTGCGATCGAGGGACGTCTCCCCCCGTTCGGAAGAGGCAGTTCCAGCCCATCCATCACCATCGTGAACTGTGACCGATCTCCAGCACCTGCTGCCGGCACCGAGCGCTCTCTGCCCCTCGGGCCATTGCATGCACCCTCGGTGTGATTCCTGCCGGGACCCCCCGTGTCCCGCCCGCCTCGGGAGGCTTCAAAAAGAAAACATGCCAAGCTGGCAGGAGCCTGCCGGTGGCTGTCCCCGCTCTGTGTGCCGCTCACTGCCACCGCTGTCCCTCTGTGCATGGAACAAAAAGGGGCTGCGGCCCCTCCGGGGGGATTCCGCTCTCAGAACCCCACCCGGAGCCGGCTGCGAGGTCCCGGCCTCCCGGGGGTGATGCTGGGGGGCTCCGGAGCTCCCAGCCCTGCCCTTGGAGAGGTCCCGAGGCAGGAATTGAGGGAGGAGCGCGGCCAGGTGAGGAGCAGCAGGAGCTGGGCTCGGTTTTGGTGGAAATGAGGGAAAAAAGGGAGCAGGGGATGGCAGCTGCCCCCGGCCCGCGCTGGGCTCCATCAGCACCCCAAAAACAGCCACGGTGGTTCCGGCACTTCTCCCCAGCGCTGCTCGGGAATGTTCCTCTTAGTGGAGGGAGCCGAGGGCCCTGCTGCATCTGTAAATATTGATGGAGGGTGAGGGATGAAAGGAGCAGGAACCCTGCGAGCCCCCCCGGCCCTGCCCCGGGAGCGCGCTCACCCTGCCCGGGACAGGGACAATAAAAACCTGGTGGCCACAGGCTCGGCTGGATGTGAATGTCGGGAAGGGAGGGCAGCGAGGGGAACCTGGAGCCAACAGCAGCTGGGAAAGGAGACAGGGATGGGGACAGGGACAGGGATGGGGACAGGGATGGGGACAGGGATGGGAATAGGGATGGGAATAGGGGACAGGGATGGGAATAGGGGAATGGGAGATGGGGACAGGGACAGGGATGGGGACAGGGACAGGGATGGGGACAGGGACAGGGATGGGAATAGGGGAATGGGAGATGGGGACAGGGACAGGGACGGGGATAAGGACAGGGATGGGGACAGGGACAGGGATGGGGACAGGGATGGGGACAGGGATGGGAATAGGGGACAGGGATGGGAATAGGGGAATGGGAGATGGGGACAAGGACAGGGATGGGGACAGGGATAAGGACAGGGATGGGAATAGGGGAATGGGAGGTGGGGACAAGGACAGGGACAGGGATAAGGACAGGGATGGGAATAGGGGAATGGGAGATGGGGACAAGGACAGGGATGGGAATAGGGGAATGGGAGATGGGGACAAGGACAGGGACAGGGATAAGGACAGGGATGGGGACAGGGACAGGGATGGGGACAGGGATGAGGACAGGGATGGGAATAGGGGACAGGGATGGGAATAGGGGAATGGGAGATGGGGACAAGGACAGGGATGGGGACAGTGATGGAAGATGGGAATGGAGATAAGGGTGGGGATGGGGAGAGGGATGCAGACAGGAATAGGAATGGAGATGGGGATGAGGATGGGGAGATGGGCACCAGGACAGAGATAGAGACAATGTTCTGTGGGTTTTCAGCTGAATTTGCTGCATTCAGGAGTGCAGCATCCTTGGCTGTGTTGTGGCTCCAAGCACAGAAAATGGGGATGGTTTCCCGATGGCCTGGCTGGGGTGGTGGTGGCCACCAGGAGCTGGGGCTGTCACAGGGGTCGGGGTCTTTGCCCCCAGGCAGAGCTGAGAGGGGCTGGGGGCTCTCCCAGCAGCTCCTGCAGGCGGGAGGCTGGGGGTGTCAGGGTGACACCCGAGCCCTGCCGGGGTCAGCCGGTGGCACTGCCAGGACAGGGACAGGGACAGGGACAGGGACAGGGACAGGGACAGGGACACAGCAGAGCTGGGGCACCTGGGCTCTGTGGGGGAAATCCATCGCCTGCAGGAGAAGGGAAGGATGCTGCAGGGCCCCCCCAGCACCCAGAGCGGGGCCGGGGCTCCCAGGGAAGGCTGTTGTGACACGTCACCCAAGGGTGTCACTCGGGAGGTAATTAACCCCCTTTTTAATTGTCCCCTGGGCCGAACACAGGCTGGGGCAGAGCCACGGGGCTCAGGCCATCTGCACCCCCAGATCGGGATTAACATCTGCAATTCCCCAGGGCAAAACCGACCCAAAGGGGAAGGACCCTAAAAGGGTTTATGCCGTGGGCATCCCCGGGCAGGGTTAATGGCAGGAGAGGGAAATCCCAATTGCCACGGGCAGGGAACGGGCACGGGAGCCCCGCGGGCCCCCACGGCCGCCCTGCGGGTGACACAAGGACAGAGGTGGCCGAGGCCACCGCAGGCTCCCCGAGTCCCGGGGGTGCCCTGGGGGCCACACCGAGCCCCGGTGAATTCCCCGCTCCTGCGGGCCCAGGGGATGCTGGCAAAGCCGCACGGGGAACGCTTCCAGCAGCAGCCTGCGAGCAGGGAGACATGTTCTGTCATCCGCCAAATATTTAATAAATCCATCTCCTCCCTGCGGGGTGTCTTGTCCCTTCGCCATGTGGAAAAGGCAGGGATTTCATGAAAAAAGGGAAGAAGGGTTTTCCTCGGCAGCGGCTGCTGGGGGCGGGAGCAGCTGCCGAGGCTGGGCCGGAGATCCCCGCATTGGTCACGGCCGCGGCTCGGGGGAGCTGACAGAGCTGCCAGTGTTCGGCCTCGGCACAGCTGCCCCCCGCCAGATGTGTCCGCACCGCACGGCCCGCACATCTGCCGGGGGACAGCGGGCTCGGGGGCACCAAGGTGGTGACACCCGCAGCAGAAGCCCCGGTCCCTGCTGGAGCCTCCCTGGGCTCGCCTCGGGCCCCCGGCACTGGCTCAGAGCCGGCCCCGGCTCCGGGGGATGCCCGGCACCGCCGCCAGGCCCAGCAGCGACACCGGGCACCGGACCGTCCCGAACCGCTGTCAGGGACCCGGCAGAAGCCTCATCCCCGGGACCCGCGGGGAGCCGGGCACGGCCGCGTCCTCCCCGCTCCCCAGCCCCAGCCTGGCACAGCTTTCCCGGCGCCCCTCGGCTGTTTGGATTAGGCATCCCGGTGGGAAGGTCCAGACCCTTCCCGGAGCCTGGAGCTGCTCCCCCCGGCAGGGAGAGAGGAGAGCGGGGGAGCCCGGGCAGCGCAGGGGCGGCTGAGCGGTGCGGTGTGCCCACCGGTGCCCGGCTGTGCCCGGCTCTGCCCCGCTGTGCCCGGCTCTGCCCGGCTCTGCCCGGCCGTGCCCGGCTCTGCCCGGCTCTGCCCTGCTGTGCCCACCCGTGCCCGGCTCTGCCCACCCGTGCCCGGCTCTGCCCGGCTCTGCCCCGCTGTGCCCACCCGTGCCCGGCTCTGCCCGCCCGTGCCAGCCCCGCAGCACCGCCTGCCCTGTCCCCTCTGTCCCCACCCGGGTCCCCGCCAGGCTCCGATTGGGGACACGGTGGGCACAGCCCCAACCCGGGGCCCCCTCCCATGGTGAGGGACCCCCACGGGGCCGTGGGTGCTGTGCAGGCTCGGCCAGGCCCAATGACAGCGATGTCCCTGTCCCTGTCCCTGTCCCTGTCCCTGTCCTGTCCCTGTCCTGTCCCTGTCCCTGCCCTGTCCCTGTCCTGTCCCTGTCCTGTCCCTGTCCCTGCTCCTGTCCCTGTCCTGTCCCTGTCCTGTCCCTGTCCCTGTCCCTGTCCCTGTCCCCTGTCCCTGTCCTGTCCCTGTCCCTGTCCTGTCCCTGCCCTGTCCCTGTCCTGTCCCTGTCCCTGTCCCCTGTCCCTGTCCCCTGTCCTGTCCCTGTCCCTGTCCCTGTCCCTGTCCTGTCCCTGTCCTGTCCCTGTCCCTGCTCCTGTCCCTGTCCCTGTCCTGTCCCTGTCCTGTCCCTGTCCCTGCTCCTGTCCCTGTCCCTGTCCTGTCCCTGTCCTGTCCCTGTCCCTGTCCCTGTCCCGCTGCTCATCCCACAGGCCGCAACCCTTTCACACCTCATTAGAGCCGTAATTAATCCCGATTATTCCCAGCTGCCGGGGGAGGGGCAGCTCCCGCTCAGAGTGGGGGGCAGCAGGTGGGCTCAGCCCCACGGAGACCCCAGGAGCCCCACGGAGACCCCAGGAGCCCCATGGAGACCCCAGGAGCCCCATGGAGACCCCAGGAGCCCCGTGCAGAGCCCGAGAACTCGTGCGCCCCAAGGAGACCCCAGGGACCCCAAACACCTCATGGATACCCCAGGATCTCTGTGCACCCCAAGGCGTCCCCAGGGACCCCAAACACCTCATGGATACCCCAGGATCTCTGTGCACCCCAAGGCGTCCCCAGGGACCCCCTGTGCCCCAGGGCTGCCCCAGCTCTGGGGAGAAGGGCGGCCCCAGCTGGCCCCGTGTGCGGCTCCATCACCCGGCACAGCTGGGGCCACCCAATGTCCCCCTGCCCGGGCCCCCCGGCCGCTGCGGCTCCCCCCGAGCCCGGATCAATCCCTTTCTGGCTGACCCCCCTGCCCTTCATCCCAGCCCTCCTCCTCCTCCTCCTCCTCCTCCTGCCCCACCGAGCGCGCCCAGCAGTGGCAGACGCGACCCCCGGGGGACCCCACGGTGTGGCCACAGGTGCCACGAGCAGGGTGGCCCGAATGCGCCCCCCGGGGGTCCCCCGTGCCCACGGGCCCGCGTGTGACACACGCTGCGTCCCCAGGGACGAGCCAGCCGCTCCCGGTGGCAGCGGCGCTCCCGCAGGGCTGGCACAAGCCCCGGGGGCTCTCGGGGACGCGACCCCAGCCCCTTGCAGCAGCTCCTCCCGCGGCCGGGCCCGGGGTACCGGGGCTGTCGCCATTTCTGCTGGTGCAGGAATTCGGCGGTGGTTGCATAACGAGGAGCCCTCGGAGCTGGAAACGAGGTCAGGCTGGAGCGGGGGGAGCGGGGACAGCGGGGACAGCGGGGACAGCGGGAGCGGCCGCAGCTGCTCTCCCTCCCCGGGCTGAGGCAGCGGGAGCCGCACGCCGGGAGTGGCACCGGGACGCGACACCACGACCTTGCCCGGCAGTGGCAGTGCCAGCAGCTGGGGCGTCCCTCGGGCCACCGTGCCGCCACATCTGCGTCTCCCGGGGTCCCTCCGGCTGTGGGACCATCGCACCTGCGTCCCCTGGGTCACCTGAGCCGTGGTGGCACCGTGCCCGGGTCCCTCGGGGTCCCTCAGATCGCGGTGCCATCACACCCGCGTCCCTCGGGTCACCATCCGGCCTTGGTCACCTTGGCCAGCACCGCTGCCACCGTCATTGCCCCGTGTCACCCAGGGCCTGGCAGCGTCCCGTGCCCCACACCCCGTGTCCCCAGGGCCTGGCACAGGTCCCCGGGGAGGGGACGGTGACACTGCCCGGCGTGCGACACCGGCTCTGCCCGGGCCGTGTCACCAGCGCCGGCTCCGTGCGGTGCCCGCCCTCCAGGCGAGATTAATTAACGCGATCCCCCCGCCAGGGACCTGCCTGTGCCCTGGCAGCTGTCCCCGTGTCCCCGTGTCCCCGTGTCCCCGTGTCCCCGTGTCCCCGTGTCCCCGTGTCCCCGTGTCCCCGGGCCGTGCTGCCGCTCGCTCTCGGAGCTGCCGGGGGTGCCCCGCGTCGGGGGACCCCGGGACCCCCAGCTCTGCCGGGCTGAGGGGGGCTCCAGGGGACACAGCCGGCCCTGGGACATGGTGACAGGGCTGAGAGAGCCGAGCGCTGCAGGCTGATCCGCTCCGAGGCCGCGGAGGTTTCTCGGGGACACAGCCATGGGGCTCCTCAGCCCTGCGGGGCTCTTTGGAGCATGCAGGGATGGAAGCTGCCAGCTCCCATGGGGCAGGACGGCTGTGCAGGAGCACGGGGACACCAGGACCTGGTGTGGGAGATGGATGACCCATGGCCTTCCTCCTCCTCCTCCTCCTCTGCTCAGCCCAGCCAAGCATGGGGCTGTTCCCCAGCATGGGATCTGGGGGTAAATCCCAATCCCAACCCAGCAGGACCCTGCCCATGGGATCTGGGGGTAAATCCCAGTCTCAGCCCAGCACAACCCTGCCCATGGGATCTGGGGGTAAATCCCAATCCCAACCCATCACAACCCTGCCCATGGGATTTGAGGGTAAATCCCAGTCTCAGCCCATCACAACCCTGCCCATGGGATCTGGGGGTAAATCCCAGTCTCAGCCCATCACAACCCTGCCCATGGGATTTGAGGGTTTAATCTCAGCGCAGCAGGACCCTGATTTGGGGGATCAATCCCAGTCCTCTGCTCTGGTCCAGGAGCACCTGCCCCTTTCCAGCCAGGATCCCAGCACCCACAGGAGGCTCCTGCAGGACACACATGGGAGTGAGCAGGGCCTATCCCACCAGGGGACAGCCATTAATTAGCATTGTTAATTAATGGGTTATTTTGCAGTGCCCCCCTGTGCACCAGGAGCCTTCCAGCACTGAGGGTGAGGAGAGCTCTGCCCAGGGGGCCCCTCCTGGGGCTGCAATCCTGGCACAGCCAGGCAGGAATGGGGCTGCCAAAGCACAGCCAGGCGGTTCTGGGCCCTTCCATGCCCGTGCCAGGGTCTGTGGCACAGCCCTGGAACCCCACACAGTGTCCAGGTGGTGCTGGAGGCTCCAAGGGTCCTCCCAAAGTCACCCCATCCTCAGCACCTGCCAGCGCTGGCCGTGGCCTGGATCAAGGCCAGGTTTGTGTGGACCGAAAGCAGCAGCTGTGCCAGGTGTTGGGAGCGGCAGCGTGAGCTCCCCACAGCCCCCCCGGCTCCTCCGGAGTGCCCCAGGTGCAGCCCTGAGCCCCCGGCTCCGAGCCCGTCCCGGCAGCCCTGGGTTGTCCTGGCAGCGCCCGGCTCAGCCCAGCTCCCGCCGCTCCGCCCGACCACAGCAGAGCCGTCAGAGGGAACCACAAACCCCCTTCCCCAAAGCCCCCCCGGCTCCCAAGGCCTGGGATGCGCTGCTGGGGATCTCTGCCTGCTGAAATTCCCGGCTGTCCGTGCCCACCAGCCAGCCCTGAGCTCCCCCAGGAGCTGAGCCTCCCAGGGATGGCACTGGGGACACTGTCCCTCAGCCTGGCATCCCCCTCCCAGGGATGGCACTGGGGACACTCTGCCCCTCAGCCTGGCATCCCCTAGCCAGGGATGGCACTGGGGACACTCTGCCCCTCAGCCTGGCATCCCCTCCCAGGGATGGCACTGGGGACACTCTGTCCCTCAGCCTGGCATCCCCCTCCCAGGGATGGCACTGGGGACACTCTGCCCCTCAGCCTGGCATCCCCTCCCAGGGATGGCACTGGGGACACTCTGTCCCTCAGCCTGGCATCCCCTCCCAGGGATGGCACTGGGGACACTCTGTCCCTCAGCCTGGCATCCCCTAGCCAGGGATGGCACTGGGGACACTCTGCCCCTCAGCCTGGCATCCCCCACCCAGGGAGGGTCCAGGGGCCCCATGTGTGGGGAAACCGCTGGGCAGCACCCTCAGAAATGTCCTGCCAGTGCCCAGAGACCTGCTGGCAGCAGGAGAAGGGGGACACGGCTGGCACAAGTGTGGGGAGGAGGGATGGGACAAGAAGGGACGGCCCGGCTCGGCTCGGCTCGGCTCGGCTCGGCTCGGCTCGGCTCGGCTTGGCTTGGCTTGGTATGGCACAGCCTGGCTTGGCACAGCACAGCTTGGCAAGGCTTGGCATGTCTTGGCATGACACTGGACAGCCCTTGACTGCACTTGGCTTGGCTTGATCTGGTACGGTGTGGCTTGGCATGGCACAGCTTGGCATGGCTTGGCTCAGACCAGCCTGTCCTGGCTTGGCATGGCACAGCACGGCGTGGCTTAGCTTGACATGGTACAGGCCTTGACTGTGTTTGGCTTGACCCTGCCTGGCTTGGCCCAGCATGGAATGGCTTGGCTTGGTTTTAGCATGGCACAGCTTGGCACGGCTTGGCACGGCACTGCACAGCTCCTTACTGAGCCCGGCTTGGCTCGGCCCAGCCTGGCCTGGACTGGCACAGCTCAGCTTGGCACAGCTTGGCTTGACATGGCACAGCCTTTGGCCACACTTGGCTCGGCCCAGCCTGGCATGGCACAGCATGGAATGCCCTGGCACGGCTTGGCAATGCAAGGTTTGGCACGGCAGGGTTTGGGATTGCATGGCAGGGTTTGGCACGGCAGGGTTTGGCACGGCAGGGTTTGGCACGGCACACCATGTGTTAGCACCGGGCTCTCTCCCTGTGCCAGCCCTGGTGCAGGAGCTCAGTTCCGTGTCTGAGCCGAGCTGTGCTGTGCCAGCAGTGCCGAGCTGTGCCCCGGTGCCGAGCCGAGCCGAGCCGTGCCAGCGGTGCCGAGCTGAGCTGAGCTGTGCCGAGCCGAGCCGGGCCGGTCTGGCGGTGCCGAGCTGAGCTGAGCTGTGCCGAGCTGAGCCGAGCCGGGCCGGTGGTGCCGAGCCGTGCCGAGCCGAGCCGGGCCGGCGGTGCCGTGCCGAGCCGGGCCGGCGGTGCAGAGCCGTGCCGAGCCGAGCCGGGCCGGCGGTGCCGAGCCGAGCCGAGCCGGGCCGGCGGTGCCGAGCCGAGCCGAGCCGGGCCGGCGGTGCCGAGCCGAGCCGAGCCGAGCCGGGCTGGCGGTGCCGAGCCGAGCCGTGCCGAGCCGAGCCGGGCTGGCGGTGCCGGTGCGCGCTGCCGGCGGGCTCTAGGACCGCGCGGCGGGCTCGGTGCTGCAGTGGAGGCGGCGGCGCTGCGGGAGGAGGCCTGGCCGGGCAGCGCAGCGGCGGCGGCGGCTCGGCGGGGCTCGGCACGGCTCGGCGGGGCTCTGCGCCGGGCCCGCACCGGCCCAGGTAACCGGGACAGCGGGACACCGGCACCGCCGGGACACCGGCACCGGCACCGCCGGCCTGGCTCGGGAGCGCTCGACTCCGCTCGGGCACACTCGCGTCCGCTCGGCTCCGTTCGGTTCTGTTCAGCTGATGCATTCGGCGGGGTTCGGCTCCGTTCGGTTCGGTTCGGTTCTGCTCCGTCCGGTTCGGTTCGGGTGGTGCCTTCGGAAGGGCTCGGGCCCATCCGGAGGGGGTTCGGGTTCCTCCGCAGGGGTTCGGGTCCCTGCGGCTGAGGTTCGGGTCCCTACGGCCGAGGTTCGGGTCCCTCCGGCGGACTTCGGCTCCCTCCGGCGGGGTTCGGCGCGACTCGGCCCGGGCCGGCGCGGCCCCGGTGTCTCCGCCGTCCCGGGCCCGCGGCAGGAAAACACGGCAGGGCCGGGCCCGGCGGGCCCCCCCGGCCTCGCGCCGCCCCCGCCCGACCCGGGCCCGCTCGGCCCGGCCGTGCGGGCGGGGGTGGCTGCGCGGCCCGGCCGGCCCGGCCCCCGCGGCGCCGCCGTGTCCTTGAGCGCGGCGCGGGCGGCTGAAGGGCAGCGGGGCCCGGTGGCACCGCCGGGTGTCCCCCCGGTCCCCTCCCGGCCCGCGGTGTCACCGCCGTGTGCCCCCCGGGGAGACGCGGGCCCGCGGCCGGCCCTGCCCTGCCCGCGGCGGGGCCGCCCGGGGGAGCGGCCGGGACGGCCCTGCCCAAACTTCGGGGCTTTTGCAGCAAAAATCCCCCCGGGGCAGCGGGGGCCGGGCGGGCACGGGCCTGGCGGGGCGCGGGGGACTGCCCGTGCTGCCCATCCTGCCCGCTGGGCCACGGCTTCTTCCCCCTTCTCTCTCCTCCTCCCCCTGCCGCTCGCTGCCCCCTTCACGCTCTGCTACCCCTACCTGTGCTCCCCCTTCCCGCTCACTGCCCGCTTCCTCATCACCTCCCCTTCCTTCCCCCTTCCCTTTCCCTCTCACTTCCCCTTCCTTCCTCCTTCCCTTTCCCTCTCACCTCCCCCTTCCTTCCCCCTTCCCTTTCCCCCTTCCTTCCCCCTTCCCTTTCCCTCTCACTTCCCCCTTCCCTTTCCCTCTCACTTCCCCCTTCCTTCCCCCTTCCCTTTCCCTCATCACCTCCCCTTCCTTCCCCCTTCCCTTTCCCTCATCACCTCCCCCTTCCTTCCCCCTTCCCTTTCCCTCTCACTTCCCCCTTCCTGCTCACTTCCCACCACCCTCTCACTCTCCTGTCCCTCTGCTTTCTTATCTCGCTCTTCCTTCCACCTTCCCCATCATTTCCCTTTCCTTTTTGCTTCTCCCCCTTCCCACTCACTTCCCCCTTCCCCCTCGCTCCCCACTTCCGATTCACTTCCCGCTGCTGTCTCCCTTCCCCCTCACTTCCCCTCTCCCCTCCCTTCTCCTTCCCCCTCGCTCCCCTTTCCCTCCCACCGCTCTTTCCTCCCCCCGCTTTCCGGGGTGTTTCGCCTGCGCAAACCTGTGGGCAAATGAGATTTTCCTCCTCGCTCAGTTCCTCTTTCTGTGTTTCTGCCCTTTGTGTGACGTCGCCGGTGTCACGGCGGGACCGGCCGAGTCCCGTGCCCGCCGCCGCTCCGGGCACCCGCCTGCCGTGGTGCCGGTGAGCCCCGGAGCCCCCCGGCACCGGCGGAGCGTGGGACCGGCCCCGCCGCTCCGGCAGCTCCGGCTCGGGCCCCTCGTGCTGAGTCAGCTCCAAACTTCCCAGCGGAGCAGCCTCTGTGGCGAGGCCGCAGGCCCGGTGTGGCCCGGTGTCCCCCGGTGACCCTGGCGGGCCGTGCCCCTGAAATCCGGCGGCAGCGGCTGCTCTGTCCCCGGAGCCCCGGGCCGAGCCGTGCCAGGCTCTGCCGAGCCGTGCCAGGCTGTGCCGAGCCGAGCCGTGCTGTGCCATGCCGTGCCAGGCTGTGCCGAGCCGTGCCAGGCTGTGCCGAGCTGTGCCGTGCCAGGCTGTGCCACACCACACCGTGGCAGCCGCTCGGAGCCCCTCAGGCAGCGCTTTTCGTGCAGGGAGTTTTATTTTGGCACATCCCTGCCCCACGCCTTCCCACGGCCGTGGCCCGGCGAGGCGAGGCGCGGTGCCCCGAGGGAAGCGCGTGGGCCTGGCAGGTGCGGCCGGCGCGTGCCGGGGACACGCGTGCGCCAGGTGCGCCAGCTGTGCCAGCTGTGCCAGCTGTGCCAGCTGCGCCAGGGAAGAGCCGGCGGCGCTGGCACACGACGTTTGCTGGGATGGCTCCGGGTCCCGCTCGCCTCGAGGCCGCGGGTCGGTTTGGGCTCCCGGCGCGGGAGGAACCGGCGGCAGACTCCGCTCACCTGGCACCCGTGCCCTGCTGCCATCCCGCTGCCCTGCCGCGGGGCTCGGCGCGTGCCGGCGGTGTTGGGCCTGTTCCCGCGGTTAACCGCCGTTCCCAGCTCCCGGCCCATCCCCGATCCTGGTTTGGATCGCTCCAGCTCGGCTCCTGCCCCGGCACAGCTCCCTGCCCTGCTCCCACCAGCCCGAGGGTCCCTGGGGGCTCTGGGCTCTGCTCACTGGGATCAGATGATGATCCAGGATCATCTCCTGGAGTCCTCTCCCCAGGAACTGAGCGTGTGGAGCTCCTGGCTGCTCCTGGTGGGACATTCCCAATGCTCCAGCAGCCTCCCCATTGTCCTGCTGGGTCCATCCACACTGTCCCACCTGCAGAGCTGCACCACAGCCTGCTGCTGGGGTCTCACTCACACACACATCACTGTCCCTCCCATGCCATGCCATTCCATGGATCCCACCCCATCCCACCCCATCCCACCCCATCCCATCCCATCCCATCCCATCCCACCCCATCCCATCCCATGGATCCCACCCCATCCCATGGATCCCATCCCATCCCATGGATCCCATCCCACCCCATCCCACCCCATCCCACCCCATCCCGTGGGCAGTTGGGTTTTTGCCCTGGCCCTGCCAGTGCTCCTGCTGGGACAGATGCAGCTGTGGGGCTGCAGTGGGTGCCTGGCGTGGGCTGTGCTGTGCAGCCCCGTGTTGGTCCCTGGGGTGCCGTGTATCGTTCATGGGGTGCTGTGCTTTGCTCCTCGGGGTGCCCTGAGGTGCTGTGGTGCCCTGGAGTGCAGGAAATCACTCCCTCGGGTGCCATGGGGTGCTGTGGGGTGCCATGCATCACTCTCAGGGGTGCTGTGGGGTGCCATGTGTTGCTCCCTGGGGTGCCATGGGGTGCAGTGGTGCCATGGGGTGCAGTGAATCGCTCCCTGGGGTGCCATGGGGTGCAGTGGTGCCATGGGGTGCAGTGAATCGCTCTCTGGGGTGCCATGGGGTGCAGTGAATTGCTCCCTGGGGTGCCATGGGGTGCAGTGGTGCCATGGGGTGCAGTGAGTCACTCCCTGGGGTTCCATGGGGTGCAGTGAATCACTCCCTGGGGTGCCATGGGGTGCAGTGGTGCCATGGGGTGCGGTGAATCGCTCCCTGGGGTGCCATGGGGTGCAGTGAATCGCTCCTCAGGGTGCTGTGATGCCATGGGGTGCAGTGAATCACTCCCTGGGGTGCCATGGGGTGCAGTGGTGCCATGGGGTGCAGTGAGTCACTCCCTAGGGTGCCATGGGGTGCAGTGAATCGCTCCCTGGGGTGCCATGGGGTGCAGTGAATCACTCCCTGGGGTGCCATGGGGTGCAGTGAGTCGCTCCTCAGGGTGCTGTGATGCCATGGGGTGCGGTGAATCACTCCCTGGGGTGCCATGGGGTGCAGTGGTGCCATGGGGTGCAGTGAGTCACTCCCTAGGGTGCCATGGGGTGCAGTGAGTCGCTCCCTGGGGTTCCATGGGGTGCAGTGGTGCCATGGGGTGCAGTGAATTGCTCCCTGGGGTGCCATGGGGTGCAGTGAATCGCTCCTCAGGGTGCTGTGATGCCATGGGGTGCGGTGAGTCGCTCCCCGGGGCGCTGTGGGGTGCAGTGTCTCCATCCTTGGGGTGCACCACGGGGCTGGCTCAGTGCTGCTGAGCACCGCAGGGTCCCCCCTCCAGGCCAGGTCTATTTTTAGGATCACCCCGGCTCTCCCTGGCACTCTGTCCCCTCCAGTCCCCCAGATCCCGGTGGCGGTGGCTCCCAGAGCCGAGGCACGTGTGGCCGGGCGCTCCTCCCGCAGAGGCCAAATATTTCACCCCTAAATTACAACTCCCGAGATGAGGTCAAGGCCACGGTGCTTTCGGCATCACCATCTGTCGGAGCCGAAATTGCGTAGCCCGGGGACGCCCACCCTGTTCCCGGCACCCCCCCCTCGGCAGCAGCACCCACGCTGGGGGGGCCGGGGGGCACCCCCGCCGTGAGTCAGGGGTGGGGGGCGCAGAGGGTGGGGGTGACTCACGGCCGCCGCTCCTGTCCCCTCTGAGTCAATCCCGGAGTTGTTCCCTGGCGCTGGGAGGGAGGAGGAGGAGAAGGAGGAGGAGGAGGAGGAGGAGCGCGGTGGTGGCAGTGACTCAAAGTGACAACAACAATAATAATACGCTGCGGCACTTGTCACGGGAGAGGCGCTTGGCCGGGGTCCCTCGTGCGTCCCCACCGCCGCCGGCGCACGAGGGACCCCGGCCAAGGCGGGGGTGTCACCGCCGCACGCGGGGTCACCTCGGGACGGGAGGGGGGGACTGCGGGGACGGTGTCCCCCGCTCGCCACCGGCACGGGGGGCTGCGGGGGACCCCGCTCGCCGTCACCTAAAATGGCCGGTTAGGTCCCTGCAGGCTCCCGGCTGCGGCACGGCACCGCCGAGGTCCCTAAATATATAAAAAAGGCGGGATTTCGGGTGGGTTTTCCATTTTCGTGCCGGTGGCTGCCGCGTGTCTCGCCCAGCCGGCGCAGGTAACCCACTTCGGAACGCCTCTGCCGCCGCGGCGAGCGTGACTCGCCGGTCCTGCCGTGCGGGAGCGGCAGCGCCAGCCGGCCCGGGGCCCCCGCTCGCCCGGCCGCAGGGTCAGCGCCTCCGGGGACAGCGCCGGCCGCGGGGGCCGCTCCTTCCCCGCCGGAGCGCCGGGCGCGGCTCCGTCACCGCCGCCGAGCCGAGCGGCGGCCGGGGGATGCCGCCGAGGACGCTCCCGCCGGCCTAAGGCGAGGGCTCGGGGCCGAACCCCCGTCCCGGCCGTCCCGCAGCGCCGCGGCGGGCGAGCGCAGCCCGGTAAGAGCGCGGGGAGCGGGGCCGGGAGCGCCGGCGGGTCCCGCACGGCCCCTCCGGCGGGGCCCCGCGGGGCGGGCAGCGGGAGGCGGCCGGGCCGCCGCGGCTCCCCGGCTTTGTTCGGCGGCCGGAGCCGCCGCGGGGTTTGTGCGCAGAACAACTATTTTTAGAGCATTTGGAGACCATGTTGGCTGGAAGCGAATCAAAGCCGCGAGCTGTCCCTTCCTCTTCGGCAGCGCCAAGCGGGCTCGGCCGCCGCCGCACCGGGCGGGCCGGGGGGGGCTCAGCCGCTCCCCGGGGCTGCCGGAGGGACCCCGCTGCCCAGGGGGTGCCGGCGGCACGGCAGAGACCCCCGGCAGCGGGACCCCGGTGCAGCCGCGGCGTCCCCGGTGCAGCCGCGGTGTCCCCGGTGCAGCCGCGGTGTCCCCGGTGCTTCCCGGCCGCTCGTGTCCGGCCGTGCCGTGCCGTGCCGTGCCGTGCCGTGCCGTGCCGTGCCGTGCCGTGCCGTGCCGTGCCGTGCCGTGCCCGTCCCGGGGCCGTGCCGAGGCGCGGGGTCCCGGGGGGCTTCTGCCATGGTGGGGGGCTCCGCCAGCGGCACCCCGGGAGGGGAACGTGGGGCCGGGGCGCTGTGCCGAGCGGTGCCGAACCGAGCCGTGCCGTGCCGTGCCGTGCCGTGCCGTGGGCTGGTGGCAGAACCGCTGACAGAGGGGCCGAGAGCCGTGGCCGGGGGGTGCGGGGGGTGCGGGGTGCCGGCCCTGGCCCCTCATCTCACGGGCATCGCGGTGCCCAGGGGCCAAGTGCCGGGTCGGGGCCGCGTGTGCCCGCGGGGGGCTGGCCCGGACACCCCTGTGCCACCAAGGGGACGGGGACAGGGACAGGATGGGGCCGGGGCTTCCCCGGGGGCTCCCCGAGCTGCTGAGGGACCGGTGTCCGGCACAGGGCTGTGCCTGGGGGTACAGCCTGCACCCCACACCCCCGTCTGGTGTCCTGCACCCCCGGGTCCCGCACCCCAACCCTCCATCCCCAGCCTGCACCCGCGCCCCCGCCCCCCTGCCCGCACCTTCCCCGCAGCCCAGCCTGCGACAGGGGCAGTGGGGCAGGGCGGGCTGAGCCCCCCCACCTGTCCCCGGCCCCCCAAACCCCGGCGGTCCCCGTGCCCGCGTCGGGGGGCGGCTGCAGCCCCCCCGGCCCCCCGGCAGCCCCCGCCGCACCGGCCGCGGCCCGGGGGGATGTGTCGGGGTGGGAGAGGTGCTGAGAGCGGCATCCTGCCCGCCCCGGCCCCCCCGAGCCCCCCGCCCGCCGCTGGGAACGGCTGCGGCTGGAAAGCTCTAGAAACAAATTGCAGCTCCGGTGCCAAAGGCAACAGCAGCCCCGGCCATGGCGAATGCAGCGTTTGCCATAGCAACAGGTGCCGGCTGGCGCCTCCCCCCCGGCCCCCCGCAAGCGGCCCCCGGCCCCCCGCAGCCAGCACCCCGCACCCGGACCCCGCACCCTGCGCCCCCCAGACCCCACAGCCAGCGTCCCCCGGTTCCCTGCAGCCAGCACCCACAGCCAGCATCCCCCGGCCCCCCCGGTCCCGCACCCAGCACCCCACACATCCCACAGCGTGCAGACCCCGTGCCTGTACCCCACACCGGGCACCCCGCACACCCTGCGCCCCAAACCCTGCCCTGTACCCCAAACCGCGCACCCCGCACACCCTGCACCCCAAACCCTGCGCCCCAAACCCTGCCCTGTACCCCACACCGGGCACCCCACACACCCTGCACCCCAAACCCTGCCCTGTGCCCCCTGCACCCGGACCCCGCACACCCTGCGCCCCAAACCCTGCGCCCCAAACCCTGCCCTGTACCACAAACCGCGCACCCCGCACACCCTGCACCCCAAACCCTGCCCTGTGCCCCCTGCACCCGGACCCCGCACACCCTGCACCCCAAACCCTGCCCTGTGCCCCACACCGCGCACCCCGCACACCCCGCACCCCAAACCCTGCCCTGTACCCCACACCGTGCACCCCACACACCCTGCGCCCCAAACCCTGCCCTGTGCCCCCTGCACCGTGCACCCCGCACACCCTGCACCCCAAACCCTGCCCTGTACCCCACACTGCGCACCCCACACACCCTGTGCCCCAAACCCTGCCCTGTACCCCACACTGCGCACCCCACACACCCTGCACCCCAAACCCTGCCCTGTGCCCCCTGCACCGGGCACCCCGCACACCCTGCACCCCAAACCCTGCCCTGTGCCCCCTGCACCCGGACCCCGCACACCCTGCACCCCAAACCCTGCCCTGTGCCCCCTGCACCCGGACCCCGCACACCCTGCACCCCAAACCCTGCCCTGTACCCCACACCGGGTACCCCGCACACCCTGCACCCCAAACCCTGCCCTGTGCCCCCTGCACCGCGCACCCCACACACCCTGCACCCCAAACCCTGCCCTGTGCCCCCTGCACTGTGCACCCCGCACACCCTGCACCCCAAACCCTGCCCTGTACCCCACACCGTGCACCCCACACACCCTGCGCCCCAAACCCTGCCCTGTGCCCCCTGCACCCGGACCCCGCACACCCTGCACCCCAAACCCTGCCCTGTACCCCACACTGCGCACCCCACACACCCTGTGCCCCAAACCCTGCCCTGTACCCCACACCGGGTACCCCACACACCCTGCACCCCAAACCCTGCCCTGTGCCCCCTGCACCGGGCACCCCGCACACCCTGCACCCCAAACCCTGCCCTGTACCCCACACCGGGCACCCCACACACCCTGCGCCCCAAACCCTGCCCTGTACCCCACACCGGGTACCCCACACACCCTGCACCCCAAACCCTGCCCTGTGCCCCCTGCACCACGCACACCCTGCGCCCCAAACCCTGCCCTGTGCCCCCTGCACCGGGCACCCCGCACACCCTGCACCCCAAACCCTGCCCTGTGCCCCCTGCACCGGGCACCCCACACACCCTGCGCCCCAAACCCTGCCCTGTGCCCCCTGCACCGGGCACCTCCCGCAGCCCCTGTGCTGCACCCTGCATGCCCCACACCTTGTACCCAGCACCCTGCACCCCACAGAATGCACCCTGTACCCCTCCCAGCCCACACTGCACACTCCTCCACGCACCTCACAAGGTGCACGATGCACCCCAAAACATGCACTGGGCACTGCGCTGTGCAAAGGGCACCCCACACTGAGCATCGTGTGCTGGGTGCCCCACACCACACTGTGCACCCATCACCCCGTGCAAAGGGCACCCCACACTGAGCATCGTGTGCTGGGTGCCCCACATCACACTGTGCACCCATCAATCACCCCGTGCCGTGCACCCTGTACCCACTCTGTGTGCCCCACACCGTGCACCCCTCACCATGCACCCCACACTGTGCACCCCACACCGTGCGCCCTGCACTGACTGCACCCCACACCGTGCACCCCACACCGTGGCCCGGGCTCGGGCACCTGCCGGGCCGATGGCGGGGAGGGGGAGCCCAGCCCGGCCGAGTCAAGGCTGTGGCGTGTTAATAATTGCCGGGGCTGGGGCCGGGCCGGGGGGCGGCGGGCCGGGAGCACCCCCTCACCCCCGTCCCTGTCCCTTCCCGCAGGGGCAGGAGGATCCAGGCAGGCGGCAGAGGACGGCTCCCGGACCCCTCCTCGGCGCAGCGGGGTCCGCTCAGGCGCTGAAGAGGCGGCGGCCGCCCGCCCCCGTGGCCCACGATGCCGTCCAGCGGGACCCTGGACGCCGGCAGCCCCGCGCCCAGCCGCGAGGCGCTCGACACGCACAAGGTACGGGCCCCTGAGGGGCTCCGGGGCTCGGCTCCCGCTGCCGCTGGCAGGAGAAGGGGGTGCGGGCCCCCCGTGCCACGGCCCGGCCCTGCGGCGGAGGGGAGCGCGGGGCCGGGCGGGGGGGCCGGGGGCGCAGGGAGAGGCCTGAGCCGCGGCCGGGATTAGCGGGGATTGAGCTATTCCTGGAGCTGGGAGCGTGGGGAGTGGACGGGGACAGAGACCTGCTGTCACCTCCCGGCTGCGGGCAGAGCTCGGGCGAGGCGGCTGGCAGGGTGGGGGTGACCCCAGGGGGGCTGTGCCCCCCAGGATGGGGGATGTCCTGGCCCTGGAGGGTGTGCTGGGTTGGTGCCCTGCGCTGTTCGGGACGCGTGGTGGCCCTGTAAGCCCCGTGCCAGCCCTGCTCCCCGCTCGTGGGGGTCCCGCCTGTTCAGGGGGTCCCCGCACCTCCTCCGCGTGTGACACCAGGCTCAGGAGGGACACCTCGTGCTGGGCCGGGGTGGCCGCTCCCAGTGCCAGGGCTGGCAAAGCCATTGCTGTTCCTGTGGGGCGGAGTGTCCAGCAGCGCAGGGCAGGGCTGGGCAAGGCGTGGGCAGCGGGGCTGCGGCCGGCTGGACACCGTCCCACTGCGGGCACCGCCAGGTCGGGGTCATCCCGGTTCCTCCCAGCCGGCTGGGTCACACTGTGCTCGCACACTGGGGCTCCCCATCCTCCAGCCATTGCTCTCGGCGGCCGGTGTGTCCGCTGGGATGTGTCCCCGTGTCCCCCGGGACGTACCCGGGTTCTCGGCACAGCTGTGGGCACGGGCACCCGGGGGCGGCTCGGTCTTTCCTTGCCCCGCAGTGTGCCGGCAGGAGCTGGGAGCGGGGTGGATGCGCAGCCCCCGTGCTTTGGGGCGCTTCTGGGCACATGCAGGGCACAGGGCAGTGCCCGGGATCCCGGGAGCCCCGGGAGCGGGGCAGTGCCCGGCGGTGCCCGGGAGCCCCGGGAGCGGGGCAGTGCCCGGGATCCCGGGAGCCCCGGGAGCGGGGCAGTGCCCGGCGGTGCCCGGGAGCCCCGGGAGCCCCGGGAGCCCCGGGAGCGGGGCAGTGCCCGGCGGTGCCCGGGCTGTGCTGGCAGCAGCGCGGCCGCCGAGCGCTGTCCTGGGCTGACCCCTCGGGACGCGGCGTCGCCTCCCCCGCGGCCACGCGCCGAGGTCACCCCGCCGAGGGCGGCCGCTGCCCGCGGGGCCGCCAGGGAGGAGCGCCCCGACGCCTCCGGCACCGCGGGCCGGGCCGGTACCGGCGGCTCCCGGCACGGTCCCGGCGGCGCCGAGCCCCGCTGCCACCCGTGCCAGGTGCCCGGGGCCGGTTCTCCCGGGCCGTGCTGGCGGTGCGGCGGAGCGCCCGGCACTGCGGCAGCCGCAGCTCGGCCCGCCGCGCTCCGCCGCCGTTCCCTCCGCGCTGTTGCTTGGCAGCGGCGCGGGAGCGGCACCGGGGACGTGCCGCGGAGCTCCGGGCGGCGGGCACGGGGTGATGGATGGGGATGAGTCAGCTCCCGGCGGGATGCGGCGAGGGGCTGCGGCACCGGCCCCCCTGCCCGGCTGGGGGGAGCAGAGCCCCCGCGGAGCCCTTTGCTCAGCCCTGCCCGTGCCCGGGCTGCACCCCCGCTCCTGCCCTGCTTTTGGGGTGCCCCGGGCTGGGTTCCCTGTCCCGATGTGTGCCGGGGGCATCTCCCTGGCACCCCGCCACCATGGCAGCCCTCGAGCCAGCTCTGTCCCTCCAGAGCCTCCCTCTGTCCCCCTGTCCCTCCAGCTCTGCCCCCCTGGCCTCTCTGGCACCCACTGGGTCCGTGCCAGCTGCATCTTCTCCTGCCCACGGGAGGCCTGGCTGCCACCTGGTGCGCGTGACACCCCCAAACCTTTCATGTCCATCCGCTGTAAATGCTGCCGGGACCGGGATGAGCTGAACTGCGGTGAGGGACGAGTGGCTGGGGCAGTGCCAGCAGCCAGGGTGGCACTGGGGCAAAGGGACAGGTGCTGGGGTCTCCCCGGGGCTGGCCCGGACCCCTGGGCTCCTGGTGCTGCCTGCAGCACAGCAAGGCACAGGGGGCCTGTGGGGCAGGGACCCCCAGAACCCCCCTCAGGGACTTCTGCATCAGGATGGTGCTGGATCTGGGATCCTGACATCGCCCTTGGACCTGTCCCAAAACTTTCCAGCCGGCATGGCACGGGGAGTGGGGCCCGGCCCTGGCAGTGCCTCTGCAAGCTGTGGTGTCTCCTGTCCTCATTCAGCCCTGGTGGTGCCAGCAGGTGCCAGGGCTGGGGGTCCCTGCAGGGCTGGGGGTCCTTGCAGGGCTGGGGGGGTCTGTGCAGGGGGCTGGGGGTCCTTGCAGGGCTGGGGGTGTCTGTGCAGGGGGATGGAGGCTGCCCGGCCCCACAGGCAGGCCAGAGGGGCTGGGACAAGCTCGGTTCCAGGGGGACACGGCGGGGGCCGGGTCAGACCTACCCGTGTCTCCGTGCATCCCACGTGCAGCAAGAGCAGGCAGGGGAGGCGGGCAGCAGCGGGGACAGGGGGGGGATGCAGCTGGGGCTGGGCTGGGTGGCGCGGAGGAAGCTGCTCTGGGGACCACGGGAGGGGGCACCGGAGCACAGAGTGTCCCAGTGGCGTGGGATCTTCGTGCTGGCCCCGCGGGGATGTTCCAGCCGCACCCCGATGGTGCGGCCGCCCGGCCCAGGGGGGCGCAGGGCAGGAATGCGGTCGGTGCCGGCGCCCGCCGGGGTGCGGGGCCGCACGGCTGCAGCTGGATGCCGGCGCTGTCTGGCTGCCAGCCCCATCCCCTCCCTGGCCTCTCCCTCACCAGCCCCCCACCGGCCTCTCCTCCTTCCCCGCTCCCCCTCCGCGGCCTCTTCCTGCTTGGCTGCCGCCGCCGGGATCTTCTGGGGCTCAGGTGAAAGGGACCCCGCGCCCGCCGCGTCCCCCCCGGTGCCGGGCGCGGGACCCCCGAGCGGGGACGGGGCCCCCAGCGCCCCGCGGTGGCCTCGGCACGGGAGCCGGTTCATTTCCCGGAGCCGCGTTCGTGCCGCGCCGCCGTGCTGGCACACACGAGCTGCCAGCGCCAGGGACAGGGCACGGGGACACGGCGGGGTCCCCAAAGCGGGCAGCTGCTGCCGGCCCTTGTCCCAGGGAGCCTGACGGCCGCCCGCAGGCCCGCGCTGTGCTGTGTCCACGCGGCCTCGCTGTGCTGTGGGGTGCAGGAGCCCCCAGCCCTGCGTGTGCGGGGTTTGCCGGGTGGCAGCAGCGGGCGCGTGTCCCGAGCTGGCACATGGCATG
Source organism: Cyanistes caeruleus (assembly GCF_971803275.1). Taxonomy (NCBI): domain Eukaryota; kingdom Metazoa; phylum Chordata; class Aves; order Passeriformes; family Paridae; genus Cyanistes; species Cyanistes caeruleus. The sequence goes on along the minus strand of NC_141702.1, from coordinate 528,372 downwards.
TGGCACCACGGCGGCCCGTGCCACAGCCCAGGTGTGGCAGGAGCCACTGTCACCCTTCTAAGTGTCCTGGTGCCGCTGGCCCGACGATGCCACAGTGGTCCCACCCGGCCGGGCAGGCGCCTGTCCCTGCGGTGCCCGCGGTGCCGGCAGTGCCAGCGCCGAGCGGCTGCGGAGCCGTGCCCATCCCCGGCTGCCCGGCGGCGTAACCGCGCTCTCTGTGTCCGGCTCGCAGGGGGAAGAGGAGCCCGAGGAGAACCCGAGCAAGGAGGAGAAGCAGGAGCCGGGGACGCCCATGAGGAAAGCCGGGCGGCCCGGGCGGAAGCGCAAGCATGCCCAGGTGAGCCAGCGGGCGCCAGGGCCAGGTGGGTGGCGGTGGGTGTCCCCCCGTGGGGCTGTCCTGCCCTGTGTGCCAGGGTGCTGAGCCAGAGGAGCTCCCAGAGCAGCCGGAGGGACTGTCCCCCCCTGGCCCCCAGCGAGCCCTCCTGTGCCCGGTGGCACCGTCCCGCTCCATGGGGCTCCGTTCGAGGCCCCACCGTGCATTCGCTCCCTGCCTGGGCAGCTGGGGCCCTGGTCCCTCATGCTGGGGCTGCTGGGCCCAGGGTGCAGAGCCCCCGAGGCTCTGGGAGCCTCCCCAGCTCCTGCCCACAGGCAGTGCCCACCCAGCAGTCCGGGCTCGCTCAGCTCTCGCTGCACCACGGGCACCGTGCCCGCCGGGGTCAGCTGGGGAGTCACGGCGTGCTCGGGGCCGTGGGGGGCTCGCTGGGACCCGGCACCGGGCACTGAGGACACCCTTGGCTCTGAGCCATGCTGTGTCCCAGTGCCAGTGGGGAGCCACAGTGGCTCCCTCCTTGCAGGGTGGCCGGGTGACACCTGGCTGCTGCCCCCAGTTCGGTGTGAGCGGAGGTGTGAGTTCCTCTGGCTGCTGAAGGCCCAGAGGGAAGGTGCCCTTACGTCTCCCAGGCTCAGACAGCGTCCCCAGTCCTCATTCCTGCAGGAGGGGACAGAGGGGTGACAAAGGGGCCCAGGGTGATGAGTGGGCCACAGGAAAGAGCAGGGCCTGGGAGACAAACGCAGCTGAGGCACCTTCACTCTTAGAAGGCTGCAAATCCTTTTTGGAAAAGTTTTTGGCAACCGAAAGGGTTAAAGCTGTGCTGGGACGTTTCAGGTCCGAGCTGCCTGTCCCGATGGTCCCTGATCCGTGCCAAGCTGCTGCCAGGGGCACCGGGAAGCCGGGCAGTGGCAGCCGGGTGTGCGGGGTGGCCGGGCTGCGCTGGCTGCGGCCCCGGCGGCGGGAGCAACGTGCCGGGGCGGGGGAGCGGCTGCGCTGCAAGAACAATGCTGGCACGGGAGCAAGCGGAGAACTCTCAGGAACAGCCGGGGCCTGGGAGCCAGGAGGGCTCCGGCCAGCGGAGCCGGCGGCCCCAGGAACCCCCCGGCACCGCAAAGGAACGGCAGCAATGCCAGGGCACCGGGTACCTCCTGTCCTGGAGCCGGGGTGGGTGCCCGTCCCTGTGCGCTCCAACACACCCGCACTGTGCCAGAGCTGGTGCCAGAGCTGGTGCCAGAGCTGGTGCCAGAGCTGGTGCCAGAGCTGGCCCTTTGGCCGGCAGCTCCCAGTGCCAGGAGAGCAGAGCTGGCGTGGCCAGCCCCGGGCAGTGCCAGGAGGCCAGGGAACCCCCTTTGGACGTGAGCTACTAAAAATATCCTCCCTGAGGGGAGCCCGCCTTGCCGGGGCACCGGGACAGGCTGAGGGGAGCTGGCACGTGCCAGGGGCACCAGGCTGGCTCTGTGGGTGCCGGCTGGGGACCCCCAGCACGCCGTGCCCGGGGTCCCGGTGGGCACACGTGGCCAGAGGGGCTGGGTAGCAGAGTGGGGGGGCACAGGGTGCCGGAGCGGGAGCTGGCAGGGGGCTGGCTGGGCACAGCCCCGTGGGGACGGTGTCACGGAATCAGTGAGCTGTGCTGGGCTGTGCTGGGCTGTCCTGAGGTGTGCTGTGCCACGCTGAACCATGCGGTGCCAAGCCCAGTGTCCCCAGCTGTGCCTGGCAGAGGGACAGCCCTCAGCGGGGTGGCTCTGAGGGTGGTGCCATGGGTGACAGGGGCACTTTCCCCGGGCTGGGGTGGGCACGAGAGTCCCCAAGTGGCGACCCCCGTCCTGAGGGAGGCGTCCCCGGTGTCACCCCGGGGCGGCGCGGGGGGCCCGGGGCCGCTCAGCCCCGTGGCTCCCGGCAGAGCAGCGTCCTTGGCGGGGGCCCAGCGGAGGGGAGGGAGCGGGAGAAAGGCAGCACTTGTTCCCAGGGCCCGGCGGCCAGAGGAAGCGGGTGGGTGGGTGGGCAGGAAGGCTCCGCCGCCGGCCCTTCTCAGGGACGGGGACGGGCACCGGGGTGGGTCCCGCTGTCCCCGTCCCCAGCACCTCCCCGGCCCAGTCTGGGCAGCACCGGGACTGGCACGGGGGCCCGGCGAGCTGGGCTCCGCTCCTGGCCCAGGTAGGGAAGCTGGGGCGCCACGTTTGGCCAGGGCAGCCTGGAGGGGCTGGGTGGGACGGATGGGGCCGTGCAGGGCACAGCGGCCGTGGTGCTGCGTGTCCCTGTCCCGCCAGGACACCGTGTGAGGGGCCCAGCACCCCGGGACGCTCCTGCCGGGCTCCTTGGCCTCGTCCGGCTGCGCTGCAGGCCCGGCGGCCGCGTCAGCCCCGGTGCCGCTGCCGAGGCCTGGCAGCACCAAAGGGAGCCCGTGCCTCCGTGTTCCCGGTGCCCCCACGGCAGCTGAGCCCCCCAGGGCCTATCCTGGCCGGGAGTTGGGCTGAGTTCCGCAGCCTCCCTGAGCCCCACGGCCACCCCAAAGCCCAGCGGCCGCCCCGAGCGTCCCGCGGCCCCCGAGGCCTCTGCTTCTGCTCCGGAGCACATCTCCGGCCTTCCCGTTTCCTCCCGGGAAGCCTCACGGCCCCTGCGATTGTTCTCTGCGCGGATGCGGCCCCGGGCCCCCCGAGAGCTCTGGGGGCTGCAGCGGGAGCAGGACCCGTCCCGCTGGCCGTGGGACTGGAGACACTTCGCTCCCTGGCATCCGTCCTGCCCTGCTCCCGGCTCCCTGCGCTGCTCCCAGGCCTCGCTGCCGTGTCCCCGCTGCCACCCCTGCCCGCGGTGGCGCTCCCGGAGCTGCAGCATCCCTTGGCCGGGCACACCAAGGTCTGGCCTTGGGGCCTGGAAGCCCAGGTGTGCCCGGTTCATGGACCGGCACAGCGCTCCCGATGGCACCGGCGCCTCTCGGGGCACCGTGCCCTCCCCGGGGGCGGGTCTGATGCAGCCAGGATGGGAGGAGGCCACAGCAGTGCCACCAGACCCCCCTGAACCCCACCACCCCCTCTCGGTGCCTTCTCATCCCTTCCTTCCCAGCTCCGGAGAAGCGGCAGCGTGGGCCAGGGGCGTGTGCCAGGCCGGGGATGGGGGTCCTGTGCCCTGGGGCATGGATCAGGGACCTCGGGGAGCAAACACTGCCTGGCACCTGCCCTCCCCCTCGAGGGTGCCTCAGTGCCGTGTCCCCTCACAGACCCTGTCACCAAACAGGTGTTGTGTGACCTGCAGCTCACTGGGGACAGGCAGGAGGGTCCCTGTGCCAACCACCCACCATGCTGCCCTGGCATCACACTGTGCCACCCTGTGCCACCCTGCCCTGGCATCACACCGTGCCACCCTGTGCCACCCTGCCCTGGCTCCACACTGTGCCACCCTGTCACCCTGCCCTGGATCCACCCTGTCACCCTGCCCTGGCTCCACACTGTGCCTCCCTGTCACCCTGCCCTGGATCCACCCTGTCACCCTGCCCTGGCTCCACACTGTGCCTCCCTGTCACCCTATCACCCTGCCCTGGCATCACACTGTGCCACCCTGTGTCACCCTGCCCTGGATCCACCCTGTCACCCTGCCCTGGATCCACCCTGTGCCACCCTGTCACCCTGCCCTGGCTCTACACTGTGCCACCCTGCCCTGGATCCACCCTGTCACCCTGCCCTGGATCCACCCTGTCACCCTGCCCTGGCTCCACCCCGTGCCACCCCGGTGGCACCTCTGGGTGTCTGTCTGGGGCTGCTCAGTGCCAGTGCTGGGGTGCCAGCAGGGTGGGCACCCTGTGTGTGTGCAGGACACCTGAGGAGGCCGCTGCCGGTGCCTGGAGTGGTGAGGGCCAGTGCCAGCGGGTGTCCCGGCACGAGGGCACCCCCAGGAGGGCGCTGGGGCAGTGCCAGCGGGTGTCCCGGCACGAGGGCACCCCCAGGAGGGCACGGGGGCAGTGCCAGCGGGGCTGGCCGGGCGGTGGTGGCTGTGCCGCCCTGCCAGGGCTGTGCCAGCACCAGCTCCGCGGTGCCACAGCGGCACCTCCACTCTGCCTGGGAACCGCTGGGCTGGGCCACGCTGCGCCTCTCGCTCGCACTCCTGCTCCCGGTGCCGAGTCGTGCCAGGCTGTGCTGAGCTGTGCCAGGCTGTGCCAAGCTGTGCAGAGCTGTGCCAGGCTGTGCCAGGCTGTGCTGAGCCGTGCCAGGCTGTGCTGATCTGAGCAGTGCCAAGCTGTGCAGAGCTGTGCCAGGCTGTGCCAGGATGTGCTGATCTGAGCAGTGCCAGGCTGTGCTGAGCTGTGCCAGGCTGTGCCAGGATGTGCTGAGCTGTGCCAGGCTGTGCCAGGCTGTGCCAGGCTGTACCGAGCCGTGCCAGGCTGTGTCAGGTTGTACCAGGATGTGCTGATCTGAGCAGTGCCAGGCTGTGCTGAGCTGTGCCAGGATGTGCAGAGCTGTGCTAGGCTGTGCCAGGCTGTGCCAGGCTGTGCTGAGCCGTGCCAGGCTGTGCCAGGATGTGCTGATCTGAGCAGTGCCAGGCTGTGCTGAGCTGTGCCAGGCTGTGCTGAGCTGTGCCAGGATGTGCTGAGCTGTGCCATACACAGCTGGCTGCATGGTGTGGTGCCACAATGCCATCCTGGGCCCGTGGCCTGTCACACACACCTGTCACACACACCTGTCACACACACACACACACCTGTGACAAACGTGTCACACACACACATATCACACACACACCTGTGACACACACACACACACACACAAACACACCCCCACACCCCCAGCTGTCACACACCCACACCTGCTCACATGTGTGCCATGATGTTATCACAGGGCCTGGCTCTGCCTGTGCCACGTGCCCATGCCAGTGGGGGTGGCCCCCTTGCTGTCCCCTCGCTGTCCTCTCAGCCCAGGGTGGTGGCACAGGTGTGCCAGGCAGGCTGGGCAGTGCCAGTGTCCCCTCTGCCCGGTGCCCAGAGTGTTGTGGCACCTTGCTCTGCAGGTGTGGTGGCCCGGTGTGGTTCTCCTGCAGGGTCATGTCCCTGTGTCCGGTCCTGAGGGTGTCACAGCAGCATGTCCTGTGCTGTCCTGTCCTCGTGTTGTGGCTCCATGTCCTGATCCTCGCGGTGTGTCGCCTTTTGTTACGGTCCTGAGGATGTCAGGGCCTTTTGTCATTGTCCCAAAGGTACCTTGTCACTCTGTCCCTGTCCTGGGGGTGCCGTGCCGTTGTGTCGTGGTCTGAGGCTGTTGTGGTAACGTGTCCTGGCCCTGAGCAGCTCGTGGAAGTGTGTCCTGGTCCACGAGGCTGTCACACACACCTGGCTGTTCTGGTTCTGAGAGTGCCGTGGTGCCGTGTCCCGGTGCTCGGGGTGACACAGCAGCGTGTCCTGCTCGTGAGGGTGTCACATCCACGTGTCCTGGCCCTGAAGATGCTGTGACACCGTGCCCTGGTCCCAAGGCTCCCCTCAGCAGGCAGCGGCGGCTGTCAGGGCTGGGATGCAGGAGGTGGGACTGGGACTTTTCAGTGCCGTTGTCCCCCCTGCCAGCACCGACCGCAGCTCCCTCCCCATCTCTCAGCAGGCGGAAAGCAGTGACACCCCCAAAGACACCGCGGCCGTCCCCAAGTGCCCCCCGCCCTGTCCGGAGGCCAGTCCCGCCGAGCCGCTGCCCAACGGGGACGTGGAGGGGGACGCGGAGGAGGCCAGGAGCCCCAAGGGCGGCCGGCCCGAGGAGGACGAGACGGAGAGTCTGGCGGACGGAGAGACGGGCCGGGCGCTGGAGAACGGCCGCTGCACCCCCAAGGAGGGCCTGGACGCCCCGGCCGATGAGGGTGAGCTGGCCCCTTCCGACCCCCAGAAGAAACGCGGGAGGAGGAAACTCCTGGAAGCCACAGAGAAAAGTAAGAGCTCAGCGTTGGGGGCTCCCCGCTGCAGGGCCCAGCCCCGGGGTCCCCGAGGGCTCCGGGCTGGGCAGTGCTGCTGCACGAGGAGGAGGAGGAGGAAGGGCTGAGCCCCTCGGTGCCATGCGGGATTTGGGGTGGGGGCAGCAGGTCGGAGTGGGGGGCTGCGCCCGCGCGCTCATCCCGGCCCCCGTCACCGCCTTTGCCGACGGCAGGAGCAGGGGCACCGGTTCTTGTGCTCAGTGCTGCCAGCACATCCCTGGCCACCTCTGAGAGCTCCCTGGCCACCTGTGAGAGCTCCCTGGCCACCTCTGAGACCTCCCTGGCCACCTCTGAGAGCTCCCTGGCCACCTGTGAGAGCTCCCTGGCCACCTGTGAGACCTCCCTGGCCACCTCTGAGACCTCCCTGGCCACTGTGAGACCTCCCCGGTCACCTGTGAGACCTCCCTGGCCACCTGTGAGAGCTCCCTGGCCACCTGTGAGACCTCCCTGGCCACCTCTGAGACCTCCCTGGCCACTGTGAGACCTCCCCGGTCACCTGTGAGACCTCCCTGGCCACCTCTAAGAGCTCCCTGGCCACCTCTGAGACCTCCCTGGCCACCTCTGAGAGCTCCCTGGCCACCTGTGAGAGCTCCCTGGCCACTGTGAGAGCTCCCTGGCCACTGTGAGACCTCCCTGGCCACCTGTGAGAGCTCCCTGGTCACCTCTGAGACCTCCCTGGCCACTGTGAGACCTCCCTGGCCACCTCTGAGAGCTCCCTGGCCACCTCTGAGACCTCCCTGGCCACTGTGAGACCTCCCCGGTCACCTGTGAGACCTCCCTGGCCACCTGTGAGAGCTCCCTGGTCACCTCTGAGACCTCCCTGGCCACTGTGAGACCTCCCCGGTCACCTGTGAGACCTCCCTGGCCACCTGTGAGACCTCCCTGGCCACCTCTGAGACCTCCCTGGCCACTGTGAGACCTCCCCGGTCACCTGTGAGAGCTCCCTGGCCACTGTGAGAGCTCCCTGGTCACCTGTGAGACCTCCCTGGCCACCTCTGAGAGCTCCCTGGCCACCTCTGAGACCTCCCTGGCCACTGTGAGACCTCCCTGGCCACCTCTGAGAGCTCCCTGGCCACCTCTGAGACCTCCCTGGCCACCTCTGAGAGCTCCCTGGCCACCTCTGAGACCTCCCTGGCCACCTCTGAGACCTCCCTGGCCACCTCTGAGAGCTCCCTGGCCACCTCTGAGACCTCCCTGGCCACTGTGAGACCTCCCTGGCCACCTCTGAGACCTCCCTGGCCACCTCTGAGAGCTCCCTGGCCACCTCTGAGACCTCCCTGGCCACCTCTGAGACCTCCCTGGCCACCTCTGAGAGCTCCCTGGCCACCTCTGAGAGCTCCCTGGCCACTGTGAGAGCTCCCTGGCCACTGTGAGAGCTCCCTGGCCACCTGTGAGAGCTCCCTGGCCCGTGTGCCCCCTGTGGCAGCCCTGCCCTTGCCGGGGGCGCACGGTGCCCAGGAGGAGCCGGCTCTGGTGCCGGGGCAGGGCTGAGGAACCAGCGCCCTGAGGGGTCAGTTCCAGAAACCGGCTGGGCACAGCTCAGCACTGGGGGTCCCAGGGGTCCCAGGACATTTCTGGGCAGTGTCAGGAGGTGCCCAGGTAGTGCAGCCACCCTGTAGATCATGGCCCAGCGCTGGCTCCCCAGCACACGCGGGACAAGACAGGCTGGGGAGAGCCCGCCGAGCAGCCTGTGATGCTGCAGGGCTGGAGCGGCTCTGCCGGGATAAGGCTGAGGGAGCTGCAGAGCCCCGGGGATCCCTGGCTGTGACACCTCTAGGGAGGCGTCTGCAGGTGAGCCCAGCGCTCGGGGCTGCCGGGGGACAGCACCAGAGGCCACGGCACGGGCTGGACCCTAGAGGGTCCCTCTGGACCTCGGGACACCCTTCTCAGCATTCCCAGCTCTGGCACTGCCTGCCTGGAATCATCACAGACTGACTGGCTGGCCATGGCGAGCTGGTGCCAGGGAGGGTCCGGGAGGGACAGGGGAGAGCTGGGAGGGGGCTGGAAGAGGCTGGGGTGGGGCTGGAGAGTCAGGGATGGAGCAGGAAGAGGCAGGGATGAAGAGGCAGGGATGGAGCTGGAAGAGGCAGGGATGAAGAGGCAGGGATGAAGAGGCAGGGATGAAGAGGCAGGGATGGATCTGGAGAGGCAGGGATGAAGAGGCAGGGATGAAGAGGCAGGATGAAGGGGCAGGGATGCAGTTGGAAGAGGCAGGGATGGAGCTGGAGAGGCAGGGATGGAGAGGCAGGGATGCAGTTGGAAGAGGCAGGGATGAAGAGGCAGGATGAAGAGGCAGGGATGGAGCTGGAAGAAGCAGTGATGAAGAGGCAGGGATGAAGGGGCAGGGATGGAGAGGCAGGGATGGAGAGGCAGGGATGCAGTTGGAAGAGGCAGGGATGGATCTGGAGAGGCAGGGATGGAGCTGGAGAGGCAGGGATGAAGGGGCAGGGATGGAGAGGCAGGGATGCAGTTGGAAGAGGCAGGGATGGAGCTGGAGAGGCAGGGATGGATCTGGAAGAGGCAGGGATGAAGAGGCAGGGATGAAGGGGCAGGGATGAAGGGGCAGGGATGCAGTTGGAAGAGGCAGGGATGGAGCTGGAGAGGCAGGGATGGAGCTGGAGAGGCAGGGATGGATCTGGAGAGGCAGGGATGGAGCTGGACAGGCAGGGATGGATCTGGAGAGGCAGGGATGGATCTGGACAGGCAGGGATGGAGCTGGAGAGGCAGGGATGGAGCTGGAGAGGCAGGAATGGAGCTGGACAGGCAGGGATGCAGTTGGAAGAGGCAGGGATGGAGCTGGAGAGGCAGGGATGGAGCTGGAGAGGCAGGGATGGATCTGGAGAGGCAGGGATGGAGCTGGACAGGCAGGGATGGATCTGGAGAGGCAGGGATGGATCTGGACAGGCAGGGATGGAGCTGGAGAGGCAGGGATGGAGCTGGAGAGGCAGGAATGGAGCTGGACAGGCAGGGATGCAGTTGGAAGAGGCAGGGATGGAGCTGGAGAGGCAGGGATGGATCTGGAGAGGCAGGGATGGAGCTGGAGAGGCAGGGATGGATCTGGACAGGCAGGGATGGAGCTGGAGAGGCAGGGATGGAGCTGGAGAGGCAGGGATGGATCTGGACAGGCAGGGATGGAGCTGGAGAGGCAGGGATGGATCTGGAGAGGCAGGGATGGAGCTGGAGAGGCAGGGATGGATCTGGAGAGGCAGGGATGGAGCTGGAGAGGCAGGGATGGAGCTGGAGAGGCAGGGATGGAGCTGGAGAGGCAGGGATGGAGCTGGACAGGCAGGGATGCAGAGGCAGGGATGAAGAGGCAGGGATGGAGCTGGAGAGGCAGGGATGCAGTTGGAAGAGGCAGGGATGGAGCTGGAGAGGCAGGGATGGAGCTGGAGAGGCAGGGATGGAGCTGGAGAGGCAGGGATGGAGCAGGAAGAGGCAGGGATGGATCTGGAGAGGCAGGGATGGAGCTGGAGAGGCAGGGATGGATCTGGAGAGGCAGGGATGGAGCTGGAGAGGCAGGGATGGAGCAGGAAGAGGCAGGGATGGATCTGGAGAGGCAGGGATGGATCTGGAGAGGCAGGGATGGAGCTGGAGAGGCAGGGATGGAGAGGCAGGGATGGATCTGGAGAGGCAGGGATGGAGCAGGAAGAGGCAGGGATGGAGCTGGAGAGGCAGGGATGGATCTGGACAGGCAGGGATGGATCTGGAGAGGCAGGGATGGAGCTGGAGAGGCAGGGATGGAGCAGGAAGAGGCAGGCATGGCTGGATGGCTGGATGGATGAGCTGCACGCTGCAGATGCTGCCGCAGTCACGAGGCTCAGCCGCGGGAGCGCCGCAGCCGCGCTCGGGGGGAGCGGGGAGGGCCGGGGGCCGCCCCGGCGGGGCAGCCGCAGCCGCTGCCGGCTGGGGACGGTGTCGCAGCGGCTCCGTGAGCCCCGGGAGGGCCGGGGCAGCTGTGAAACCGCCGGGAGCTCGCTCCCCCCAGCAAGGAGCCGTTTCCAGCGCCGGGCTCGGCTCCTGCCCGACCCTCCCCTGCTCCTCCCGGCCGGCCCGGGGCTCCACGGGGCTCCTGGGACGAATCCCCACTTCGGCCAGTGCCCCCGGTTTAACCAGTCCCGGAGACAGAGGGGACCAGCATCTCAGAACGGCCCCCTCTGCCGTGCCTCAGTTTCCCCACCTGAGATGCCCGTGGCTGCGGGCAGCCCTGGGAGGATGGGATGCCTGGGCGTACCTGGAGCACACACACACTCCTGTTCCCCAGTGTCCCGAGGTTCCCAGTGTCCTGCAGAGTGCCCCCTTGTCTCCCAGAGCCTCCCTGGTTCCCCTGCTGTCCCCCAGCACTCAGAGCAGAGCTCTGGGCCGCTCTCCTTCTCTGGCCTTGCTGCTCTGGGGGGCTCCGACTGCCCTGGGGGGCTGGGTGCCCATGTGCCGGCTGGGGGTGCCGTCCCGGTGTCACGCAGGGCTGGGGCCACCCCAGGCTCTGTGCCAGGGTGGCCAGTGCCCAGCAGGCAGGGTGAGGTGCTGAGGGATGGCAGCAGCGGCTGGGAGCCCCCTCTGCAGCCGGCAGTGCCCCCGCTCCCCCGGCCCCCGGCGGTTCTCAGCCCCCGAAACACTCGGGGTTATTTTTAGCCGCTTTCCTGGCAGCGCCTCGGCACGACCTGCGGCGCGGATGTGCCGAGAGCACAGGAAGCAGCGGGGCTGCTCCGCTTCCCCTGCCCGCCGGGGGGGTCCCTGCCCCGGACCCCAAACCGTGTCCCAGGAGCAGCACCCACCCGGGAGCGCCGCAGACCCCGGCCGGCACAGGGTGGCCCCCCTGGATGGGCTGGGTGGGCTCTGTGTCCCCCGTGGCTCCTGGGTGGGCTCTGTGTCCCCCGTGGCTCCTGGGTGGGCTCTGTGTCCCCCGTGGCTCCTGGGTGGGCTCTGTGTCCCCCGTGGCTCCTGGGTGGGGTCTGTGTCCCCCGTGGCTCCTGGGTGGGCTCTGTGTCCCCCGTGGCTCCTGGGTGGGCTCTGTGTCCCCCGTGGCTCCTGGGTGGGCTCTGTGTCCCCCGTGGCTCCTGGGTGGGCTCTGTGTCCCCCGTGGCTCCTGGGTGGGCTCTGTGTCCCCCGTGGCTCCTGGGTGGGGTCTGTGTCCCCCGTGGCTCCTGGGTGGGCTCTGTGTCCCCCGTGGCTCCTGGGTGGGCTCTGTGTCCCCCGTGGCTCCTGGGTGGGCTCTGTGTCCCCCGTGGCTCCTGGGTGGGCTCTGTGTCCCCCGTGGCTCCTGGGTGGGCTCTGTGTCCCCCGTGGCTCCTGGGTGGGCTCTGTGTCCCCCGTGGCTCCTGGGTGGGCCCCATCGCCCTGCGGGGTCCCGGCCCCGCGGCCCCGCACCGCCGCCGGCTGACGGCCGCTCTCTGTTCCATGTGCAGGCAAGGACGAGAAGGAGGAAAACAACTTCGACACCCTGAAAATGGAGGCAAGTATGGCCTGGGGCTGGACCCTGCAAGGCTGTGCCCAGGAGATGGGCACAGCCCCACAGCCGATGCAGTGCTCCTCGTGCCCACGGGCACCATCGCTCCCTGCTCCCTCGGCACTGGGGGAGCAGCAGGGCCCACATTCCCACAGGATGGGGGCCCTGGGCTCCCATGCCACGGCACAGCCAGACACCGGGCAGCGCTTGTCACTGTGCTGGGGACGGGGTGGCACCGGGATGTGCTGGGTCAGTGACCCTGCTGCAGCCCTGCATGGGATAGTGCCTGCCCAGGCTGAGCCCTCCCCTGCCTCCCCTCAGTTCCCTCAGCCCTCTGGGCAGCGTTTCAGATCTGTTTGGGGTGGATCTGTGCCTGCACGGTGCCGGTGGTGCCCACCAAGGTGCAGCTGGGTGTGGTGTGATGCCACGGCATCCAGGTCATTGAATCCCGGGCTGCTTTGGGCTGGAAGGGACCTCAAAGTTCACGCACGGGCAGGGACACCTTCCACTGTCCCAGGCTGCTCCAAGGCACATCCAGTCTGCCCTGGAACACTCCCGGGGATGTGGCGGCCACAGCATCTCTGGGCACCCCGTGCCAGGGCATCGCCTCCCCACAGGGAAGAATTTCTCCCCAGAATCTCTGGACACCAGCTCCTGGTGCACACACGGGCCAGGCCACGTCCGTGTGCACGTGTGCCCAGGCAGGCGGTGCCCCCTTGCCAGGCAGGAGCGGGCAGCTGCCGTGTCCCCTGTGCTGTCCCCACGGCTCGCCCCACGCTGCCACGGCGGTGCCCTGACCCCTCTCTCTGTGTCGGCGCAGGGCTCGCGCGGGCGGCTCCGCGGCGGGCTGGGCTGGGAGTCGAGCCTGCGGCAGCGGCCGATGCAGCGGCACACCTTCCAGGCCGGGGACCCCTACTACATCAGCAAGAGGAAGCGGGACGAGTGGCTGGCACGCTGGAAGCGGGAGGTGAGGGCACCGCCGAGGCTGCCACGGCCGTGCAGGGGCGTCGGTGGCGCGGGGCCGGGGCTGAGCGGGCACACGAGGCACGGCCGGTGCGCACGGGGGGCTCGGGTGGGCGCACGGGGTCCCTGGCACCCGAGTCTGGCTCCGCTCCTCGCCCCTGTGCCCCGGTGTGCGCAGCCGCGGGCGGCGGGCCCGTCCTGCTCCTGCTCCCGCGGGATGTGCCGCCCGTTCCTGCCGCTTTCCCGGGGAACCGGCGCGTGACGCAGCCGGGCTCGCGGCGGGAGCCTGGCGTAGGCACGGGGAGGCCGCGGTGCCGGCGGCCGCTCGTGGCCAGCAGGGACAGGGGCTCTGCGGGTGCCCCGGGGTCACACCCCCCTCACCCCCTTCTCAGCACTGTCCCCCGCTGCCAGCGCGTCTCCCTGGCAGCGTGTCCCCTTGTGCCACCTCCTTGGCACTGCTTACAACCCTGCTGCCAGGCACCCTGCTGCTGGCATCCACAGGGACCGTGGAGCCCGGCACAGCCAGGGCATCCCACGGGGCATGGCTGGCGTGGCCAGGCCGTGCCATGGGGCACAGGGCACGGCTGACACGGCTGCAGCGTCCCCACGGGACACTGGGCACAGCTGGTACACTCACGCTGTCCCACAGGGTGTGACCCCCTCCCTCCTCCTGGAAGGGGTCCCCAGGCACAGCCCCCGTGTCCAGCCTCATCTCGCCAGACCGGAGCCTTCGGCACGGGCAGGTTCCTCTTGGAACTCCTCAAACCGTGCAGGTCCCCGGGCCGTGAGCACCTCCAAACCTGTCACTGGTCACTTCTGGGCCATGGTTTTGGGGAGCAGAGCTGGCTGCTGGCCCAGTGACCATTCACAGCTGCCCCCATCCCTGGCTGCTGCTGGGGCCACCCCCTTTGTGCCACCCACTGCCCATGTCCCAGTCTGGGGACACTCCCCACTGTCTGTCCCAGCTGGGGTCACCGGCCCCCCTAACGTGGGCACAGGGACAACCCAGCCCCTCCAGACTGCCCTCCTCTTCCTCATCCCCTCAGCCTCTGAGGGGCGCAGCTGGCACGGTGACAGGGACACCTGGGGACAGCACGGTGACAGGGACATCCAGGACAGGTGCTGTCCTGTGGCAGCTCTGTGGCCACCCTGTGCCAGCTGTGGAGATGGGGATGGAGACAGGCGTGGCATTGGGATGAAGATGAGGGAGATGGGGACGATGGGGATGGCAAAGGATGAAGGTGGGAGTGGGATGGGGATGAGGCAAGAACAGTGGCTGAGGATGGAATGGAGGTGGGATGAGGAAGACGATAAAGATGGAGATGAGGATGGGAGGAAGATGGAGATGAGGATGGGAGGAAGAGGGAGATGAGGATGGGATGGAGATGAGGATGGGAGGAAGAGGGAGATGAGGATGGGAGGAAGAGGGAGATGAGGATGGGAGGAAGAGGGAGATGAGGATGGGAGGAAGAGGGAGATGAGGATGGGAGGAAGATGGAGATGAGGATGGGAGGAAGATGGAGATGAGGATGGGAGGAAGATGGAGATGAGGATGGGATGAAGATGGAGATGAGGATGGGATGAAGAGGGAGATGAGGATGGGAGGAAGAGGGAGATGAGGATGGGATGAAGATGGAGATGAGGATGGGAGGAAGATGGAGATGAGGATGGGAGAAGGATGGAGATGAGGATGGGAGAAGGATGGAGATGAGGATGGGAGGAAGATGGAGATGAGGATGGGAGGAAGATGGAGATGAGGATGAGAGGAAGATGGAGATGAGGATGGGAGGAAGAGGGAGATGAGGATGGGAGAAGGATGGAGATGAGGATGGGAGGAAGAGGGAGATGAGGATGGGAGGAAGAGGGAGATGAGGATGGGAGAAGGATGGAGATGAGGATGGGAGGAAGAGGGAGATGAGGATGGGAGGAAGAGGGAGATGAGGATGGGAGGAAGATGGAGATGAGGATGGGAGAAGGATGGAGATGAGGTGGGAGGAAGATGGAGATGAGGATGGGATGAAGATGGAGATGAGGATGGGAGGAAGAGGGAGATGAGGATGGGATGAAGATGGAGATGAGGATGGGAGGAAGATGCAGACAGAGATGAGGTTGGGGGTGGGGCAAGGACAGGGAATGGGGATGGAATGGGGAAGGGGATGGGGGTGGGAATGCAGGTGGAATGGAGATGAGGTGGGGGTGAGGCAGGGACAGGGATTGGGGATGGAGCTGAGGATGAGGGTGGGGGTGGACGGGGCTGGCAGAGCTGCCGGTGGCCCCAGGGCAAGGATCGGTTGGGACAATTGTCCAGCGGGGATATCCAGACGATGTCCCTTAACGACCGGCGATGGGACATTTCCTGTCCCCCCCGGGCAGAGCGGGGCCGGTGGGACCAGCACTGGCTGGGGGAGGGACACGAGGCCCTGCTGTCACCCTGCCCCAGGACACTCCGGGGGTCACCCACCCCGTGTCCTTTGGCCCAGCGCCACTCGTGTCCCCAAAGCCCGAGCTGGGCTGGAGGAAGCGGGTGTCCCCAGCTGTCCCCGCTGTCACCCCAGCGTCACCCGGGGGAGCACGGACCGGGTGATGTCACCTCACTGTCACCCGGGGAGCACCCAGAGGGTGGCATTGGGGTCCCTCCGGGTCCCGGGATGAGGTGGTGGCCCGAGGACCCCCGAGCAGGGGGTGGCAGGGCAGGGGTCCCCCCCGGGGTGACACCAGCGCCCTTTGTCCCCCCTGCACACGGAGGGGTCCCGGAGCCACCGCGCCGTGGGACCCCCGGGCCCGCCGGGCTGGGGGGGGGGCAGGGGCTGTGCAGGGCCCCCGGGCGTGTCCCGTCCGTACCGGGCCGAACTGGGCCAGCCCGGCCGGTACCGGCTTCTAGCCAGTGTCCGTACCGGGCCGAACAGGGCCAGCCCGGCCGGTACCGGCTTCTAGCCAGTGTCCGTACCGGGCCGAACAGGGCCAGCCCGGCCGGTACCGGCCCCACGGCAGTGTCCGTACCGGGCCGAACTGGGCCAGCCCGGCCGGTACCGGCTTCTAGCCAGTGTCCGTACCGGGCCGAACTGGGCCAGCCCGGCCGGTACCGGCTTCTAGCCAGTGTCCGTACCGGGCCGAACAGGGCCAGCCCGGCCGGTACCGGCCCCGCACCGGTGTCTGTACCGGGCCGAACAGGGCCAGCCCGGCCGGTACCGGCCCCGCACCGGTGTCCGTACCGGGCCGAACAGGGCCAGCCCGGCCGGTACCGGCTCCTCGCCAGTGTCTGTACCGGGCCGAACAGGGCCAGCCCGGCCGGTACCGGCCCCACGGCAGTGTCCGTACCGGGCCGAACTGGGCCAGCCCGGCCGGTACCGGCTCCTCGCCAGTGTCCGTACCGGGCCGAACTGGGCCAGCCCGGCCGGTACCGGCCCCGCACCGGTGTCTGTACCGGGCCGAACAGGGCCAGCCCGGCCGGTACCGGCCCCGCACCGGTGTCCGTACCGGGCCGCAGCGGGCCATGCGGTAGCGGGGGGGTGTCCGCAGCGGGCTGACCGGGGCAGTGTGGCCGGGGTCCATCCCCAGCTGGTGGCACTGGGGACACCGGTGCGGGGGCGGGGGCGGCTCCAGCCGTGCGGGGCGAGGCCCCCGGGGCGCCGCCGCCCCCGCCCCGTCCCGGCGCTCCGCACAAAGGCCGGGGGGCCGCGGCCCCGGGACAAAAGGCGGCGGGAGCGGCCCCGCGGCGTGAGGCGCAGCCCAGCCCGGACCGGAACACGGCCGTGAGTACCGGGAGGAACGGGCCGGGACCGAGGCACCGGCGGCACAGCGGGGCTGGGACGAGAAGCACCGGGACCGGGACTGGGGCCGAGACCGGGACGACACCGGGCAAGCGGGACCGGGACCGGGACCGGGCCGGACCGCTCGGGGCCGTTCGGCTCCGTTGGGTTCTGTGCCCGGAGTCCGCTCAGTTCCGTTCGGTTCTGCTCGGAACCGTTCGGTTCCACTCGGGACCGCTCGGTTCCGTCCCGCAGACCGCTCGGCTGCCTTCGTGCTTCTCGGCTTCGTTCGGTTCTTCTCGGTCCTTTCGGTTCTGCCCGGTCCCTTCGGGTCCCTCCGTTCCCTTCGGGACCGGCCCGGCCGCCGTTCGGGTCTCTTCGGCTCCTCTCGGTTACTCCGATTGTGTTCGGATCTTTTCGGTTCCGTTCGGTTCCACTCGGGCCCCTTCGGTTCCCCTTCGGTTCCGGTCCGGCCCGTGCCCCCCGCGCGCCCCCCCCCTCCCCCCCCTCCGCAGCCAACCAGCCGGGCCGGGAGGCACCACGTGACCCGGAGCCCAGACAAAGGGCCGCCGGGCTGACCCGCACCGGCCCGGCCGGCTCCGCGCGTTCCGGCTCCGTGCGTTCCGCCCCGGCCCGGGCCCGGCCGGTCCCCGCGGGTACGTGACCGGGACCGGGACCACCGCGGGCCGGGAGCGCCCGGGCCGCGCGGGTAGATCGGGACGGGGGCGGCCCGATGGGGGTACCCGGAGAGGGTGACATGAACCGGGATGAGCTCCGACGGTCCCGGGATAAGTACAGAGGGTACCGGACGGGCTCCGGGGGTCACGGGATGAGTGCGGGGGGTCCCGGGATGGGCCCCGGGGCTCCCGGGATAAGTTCTGGGGGTCCCGGGGGACAGGAGGGGGAAAGTGAGGCAGGGGAGCTCGCCCGCAGGCCCCGCGGTGGGTGCCGGCGGCCGGGCCGGGGGTTCCCCCGGGGCCCGGGCCGTGCCCCGCTGTGTCCCCGCGGTGGGGGCCGGCGGCCATGCCCTGCCCCGTCCCCGCAGGCGGAGAAGAAGGCCAAGGTGATCGCCGTGATGAACGTGGTGGAGGAGCCGGCGCGGGCCGAGGCGCAGAAGGAGGAGGAGGCGAGCCCCCCGCCCGCCCCGCAGCAGCCCACCGACCCCGCCTCGCCCAGCGTGGCCACCACACCCGAGCCCGCCGTGGCCGACGCCGGAGACAAGAACGCCTCCAAATCCGCCGACGACGAGCCCGAGTACGAGGTGAGGGCAGGGCCGGGCGGAGCGGGGCCGCTGCGGGGCCAGGCCCTCGTGTGACCCCCCCACGACCCCCGTGTTCCCCCGGCAGGACGGGCGCGGGTTCGGCATCGGGGAGCTGGTGTGGGGCAAACTGCGCGGCTTCTCCTGGTGGCCCGGCCGCATCGTGTCCTGGTGGATGACGGGCCGGAGCCGCGCGGCCGAGGGCACCCGCTGGGTGATGTGGTTCGGGGACGGCAAGTTCTCGGTGGTAAGTGGCGCGGGGGCCCGGGGGGCAGGAGCCCTGCTCCGGGTGTCCCCATGGCCGCTCCTGTCCCCAGGTGTGCGTGGAGAAGCTGCTGCCCCTGAGCTCCTTTGCCAGCGCCTTCCACCAGGCCACCTACAACAAGCAGCCCATGTACCGCAAGGCCATCTACGAGGTGCTGCAGGTGAGGGGGGACATCCCGGGGCAGGGGCTTCTCCACCCTGCCAGGACCCGGCCCTGCCTCCCCTCCTGCCCCACCTGGAGGTCTCTGAAAAGGCAGAGGGATCTGGGGGATCCCCTAAGGACACGTGTGCTCGCTAAGGAGGCTTTGGGGGTGTCTGGGAATCCCCTGTCCCAGCAGGGCTGTGGGGGGACTGGGGAGGAGGTCAGGGACTCTGGGGGTCTCTGGGGCTCAGGCGTTTCAGGGCATTGCTCAGCGCTGCTGGGAGGGTCTCTTCTGGGGACATCCTGGCTTTGGGGGTTCTCAACAGTGCTGGGGGTCTCTCATGGAGGTTCCTGACCGTGTTGGTCCCCCCGAGGATGGGCGCTGCAGGAGCAGTCCCCCGGGCCGAGGATGGGGACCCCCTTGTGGGGCTGGGTGACACCTGCACCTCCACAGGTGGCCAGCAGCCGGGCTGGGAAGATCTTCCCCGCGTGTCCCGAGAACGACGAGACGGACACGTCCAAGGTGGTGGAGATCCAGAACAAGCAGATGATCGAGTGGGCCCTGGGTGGCTTCCAGCCCTCCGGCCCCAAGGGGCTGGAGCCCCCCGAAGGTGAGCGGGGCTGCAGGCCCTGTGAGGGGTGAGGCACTGGGGACACGTGCCCGGGGTTCTGGGGGTCTCTCGCTGCCAGCTCTGGTGTCACCAGCGTGGGACAGGCCGGGGCAGGGAGGCGCTGTGGGGCTGGGACCCTGGTGATGGGACACCATGGGGGGACTCTGCTGACGCCGCCTGGTCCCGCAGAGGAGCGGAACCCCTACAAAGAAGTTTACACAGAGATGTGGGTCGAGCCCGAAGCAGCTGCCTACGCACCGCCCCCTCCCGCCAAAAAACCCCGCAAAAGCACAACCCAGGAGAAGCCCAAGGTCAAGGAGATCATCGACGAGCGCACCCGAGGTACCGGGGGGCTGCAGGTGCCCCCATGCCCACCGCTCCTCTCTCGGGGGGTTGCTTTGGCCATGCTCACTGGGGAGAGGGGGGACAAGAGCTGCTCCAGGCCAGGCCCCCTTCTCTCCTGGGGTCCTTCCCTCCCGGGGAGTCCCTCCCTTCCCCCAGTCCCGAGGGGGCTTGGCTGGGGCCAGGCCCCCTGACTGCCCTGTTCCCCCAGAGCGGCTGGTGTACGAGGTCCGGCAGAAGTGCAGGAACATCGAGGGTGAGTGCAGCGCTGGGGCACATCCTGCACGTGTGGAAGGGCTGGGCTGGGGGGTCTGTCCTGCCCTGTCTGGGCATCTCAGGGACACAGGAGTGTGGGGGCAGCTCAAGGAAAGAAGGCCAGGCTTGTCCCATCCCTCAGCCTGGCTGGCAGCAGGGACAGCAGTGGCCCACCCTGGATGGTGGCAGGAGCCCTCAGGACACTGCCCAGGGCTTCTGGGATGTGGGGCTGGAGGGCAGTGGGAGTCTTGCCTGCTTCTCCCAGGGTTGGTCCCCAGCTCTGCTGTGACCCCAGCATGGGGTGAGTGTGTCCTGGGGGACTGCAGGACAGGGCTCGGGGTGTCCCCACACTGGGCTGGGGTGCCAGAGCGATGTTTCCCCTTCTCTGCCAGACATCTGCATCTCCTGCGGGAGCCTCAACGTGACCCTGGAGCACCCTCTGTTCATCGGGGGGATGTGCCAAAACTGCAAGGTAAGGGGTGATACCGGGCCAGGGGCCACGGCCTGGGGCTCTCAGGGTCCCCAGTGTCCCCAGGCCTGCAGTGACACCCTGGCTGTCCCCAGAACTGCTTTCTGGAGTGTGCGTACCAGTACGACGACGATGGGTACCAGTCCTACTGCACCATCTGCTGCGGCGGCCGCGAGGTGCTCATGTGTGGCAACAACAACTGCTGCAGGTATGGGGCTGGGGGGCTGCAGGTGTGGGGCTGGGGATGCCATGGGGCTGGGGGTGCCATGGGGCTGGGGGTGCCATGGGGCTGGGGGGCTGCAGGTGTGGGGCTGGGGATGCCACGGGGCTGGGGTGGAACCGTGCAGCTTTTGCTGCTGGGGCCTCACTCTTGCCTGGCATGAGGCTGACACGTTCCTGCCACACGGTTTTGGTGATGCCGCAGTCTTGGCGTAGGAATTGAGTAGTGCTGGTCCTGGTTTGGGGCTGGGATAGGAATTGAGCAGTGCTGGTCCTGGTTTGGGGCTGGGATGTTTTGGCAGTGCTGGTCCTGGTTTGGGGCTGGGATGTTTTGGCAGTGCTGGTCCTGGTTTGGGGCTGGGAAGTTTTGGCAGTGCTGGTCCTGGTTTGGGGCTGGGATGTTTTGGCAGTGCTGGTCCTGGTTTGGGGCTGGGATGTTTTGGCAGTGCTGTGGGATGTGGCACAGGGGCCTGTGGAGCAGGCAGTATGGTGATGCCAGAGCTGGCATGGTTCTGGGAGGTTCTGGTGGTGCCACTGTCCCCACGTCAGGCTTTGATGTCCCAGTCCTGACACGAGTCTGGGTAGGCTCTGGTGATGCCAGAGGCTGTGGTGATGTCACAGTCCCACCATGGTCAGTGATGCTGGTCCTGTGTGATACAGGGAGGTTCTGGTGATGCAGAGTCCTGGCATGGGAATTTGATGGTGTCATTAAGGACACTTCCCAGTCTGAGCATTCCTGAGCCTCCTGAGACTGTCACTGCTGTGGGCAGGGCCCCCCTTGGCAGTGGCAGCTCCAGTGACCTGGCCCTGCTGAGCTCCCCACGGCCAGTCAGACCCTGTTTCCTCACCAGGATTCCTGGTGTTCCAGCCCAGGTTTCCAGTGGCAGTCTCAGATGTCTTGTTCAGTAAAGCCGTTTATTTATGGCACAGAAATACAAACACAGCCTGAGCTGGTGCCTCCAAAGAGGGATCCAAACAAAAGAACCCCTCAGTTTTATCCCCTCAGTGTTCCCCTCTACAAGTCTCACTCTCTGTTCATCCAGAGTGCTCAGCTCCTGTCCATCCACCTGGCTGGCAGGCAGCTCTCTTTATCTCCTTTGTTATGTTAGCCTGACTCCTGCTGTGTCTCTGTCCATTCACCTGCCTGGGTCACCCTTTCTCATCCTCTTTGTTATTCCAAAGCTCAGCAGTTCCACCCAGAGCTCAACTTTTGCAGCTCAGGCTGCATCTCAGACCCACTACCTGGAGCAGATTTATGCACCTCAACACCAGTCTGGGATATTTTGTGACACCTCAGTCCTTTTGTGGAGCTAGAGAGGTTTTGGTAGTGCAACAGATCTGGCATGGAAATTGGGTGCTGCCAGTCCTGGTGTGGAGCTTGGGAAGGTTTTGGTGATGCCACAGTCCCAGCATGGGAAGTTCTGATGATGCTTCAGTCCTGGTGTAGGAATTCAGTGATGCCAGTCCTGCTTTGGGGCTGGGAGGATTTCTGATGTCCCAGTGCAGGACTGGAAAGATTTTCCTAGTGCCACATTCCTGCCATGGGCTGTTGATGATGCCAGTCCTGGTTTGGGACTGGGAGGTTTTAATGATGCTGCAGTCCCTGTGTGTAGGGTTGGGAGGTTTTGGTAATGTTCTGGTCCAGGTGTGGGACTGTGGGAGTTTTGGCAATGCCCTGGTCCTACCTGGATCGAGCTGGGGGTCCTGTGATGCCAGTCCTGGCATAGGGATTGCGTGATGCCAGTCGTGGTTTGAGGTTTTGGTGGTGCCTTGGTCCTGGTTTGTGGGGTTGGGGGAAGTTTTGGTAATGCCCCAGACTGGAGATGGGATGGTTGTGCTATGGAGTTTTGGATGATGCCAGTCCAGGTGTGGAGGTTTTGGGAGTGACGAGGTCCTGCAGGGCTGGGGGAGGTTCTGCCGCTGCTCCAGTACCGCTGTGGAGCTCAGGAGTTGCAGTGATGTCCCAGGTCTGCTGTGGGACTGAGGTTTTCATGTTGAGGTTTTTGGTGATGCCACGGTCCTGCCGTAGGGCTGGGGCAGGCTTTGGCACCGCGCCGGTCCTGGCACGGAGCGGGGCGATGCCGGTGGTCTCGGGCCACGGCTGCGTGGGGACAGGTCTGTGGGACCCCGTGGGTGCTGCCCCCCAGGCGTGCTGTGCAGCTGCTGGGTTCTGGTGGTGTCACCGCCCTGGCACGAGCCCCACTGCTGACCCTGGCTCCCACCTGTGCCAGGTGCTTCTGTGTGGAGTGCGTGGACCTGCTGGTGGGCCCGGGGGCGGCGCAGGCGGCCATCAAGGAGGACCCCTGGAACTGCTACATGTGTGGCCACAAGGGCGTCTACGGGCTGCTGCGGCGGCGGGAGGACTGGCCCTCGCGCCTGCAGATGTTCTTCGCCAACAACCACGACCAGGAGTTTGTGAGTGTCCCTCCCTGCTGACTCATCCCCTCCCTGCTGACCCCCATCCCCTCACTGCTGACCCCCATCCCCCCATCCCCTCCCTGCTGACCCCATCCCCTCCCTGCTGACCCCATCCCCTCACCGCTGACCCCCATCCCCTCCCTGCTGACCCCATCCCCTCCCTGCTGACCCCATCCCCTCCCTGCTGACCCCCATCCCCTCCCTGCTGACCCCATCCCCTCCCTGCTGACCCCCATCCCTTCCCTGCTGACGCTGTGGCTTCCAGGACCCACCGAAGGTGTACCCGCCGGTGCCCGCTGAGAAGAGGAAGCCCATCCGGGTGCTGTCACTCTTTGATGGCATTGCCACAGGTGGGTGGGGGTCCCTGGCCCCATGGCCCCTGCAGGGCCCCCCAGGGTGCGTGTGGGATTGGATTGCTGGGGGAGAGCAGCCGGTGGTCTCAGGATGTGGACAGATGTGTGGCTGTTCCCGTGGGCAGCCCCCATTGTCGTGTCCACCCCGGGGCTCCCACACTTAGGGGGAGCAGGAAGGGGGCCAGCCCTGGGGCACGGGACAGGCAGGGACGGTGCTGGGGGCCCGTTGTGCGTGCGCAGGGCCCACTCCCCACGGCTCCCCGCAGGCTTGCTGGTGCTGAAGGACCTGGGCATCCAGGTGGACAGGTACATCGCCTCCGAGGTGTGCGAGGACTCCATCACCGTGGGCATGGTGAGGCACCAGGGCAAGATCATGTACGTCGGGGACGTCCGCAACGTCACCCAGAAACACGTACGTCCCGTCCCGCCGCTCCCGGCCCCCTCCCTGCGGCCACAGCACCCCCAGCCCCGGCTGCCAGAGCTCCAGGAGCTCTGGGACAGCGCTCGGGCCCAGGCTGGGAGTGCCGGGGTGTCCTGGGCACAGCCAGTAGGACTCGGTGGTCCTGGAGGGTCCCTTCCCTCCTCTGGGAGCTCGGCCAGCGCCGTGCCCCCTGTCCCCAGGCTGTGGCACCCCTGGCTCACCCCAGCTCACCTCTCCCTTTGCAGATACAAGAGTGGGGCCCCTTTGATCTGGTGATTGGGGGGAGCCCCTGCAACGACCTGTCCATCGTCAACCCGGCCAGGAAGGGTCTCTACGGTAGGAGAGGGCTGGGGCTCCACTGGGTTGGGGCTGGGCCCCCCCAGGGCTGCCAGAGACCCCCAGCCCTTACCCCAGCCCCTCCTCTCCCCTCCCAGAGGGCACTGGACGCCTCTTCTTTGAGTTCTACCGCCTGCTCCACGAAGCCCGGCCCAAGGAGGGTGACGACCGGCCCTTCTTCTGGCTCTTTGAGAACGTGGTGGCCATGGGGGTGAGCGACAAGAGGGACATCTCGCGCTTCCTGGAGGTCAGTGCCCACCTGGGGTCACCCCCCTCCGGCCCCGGGACCCCCAGCTCCCACCCCCACAGTGAGGGGTTCCCCAGCCCCACTGACCTTTCCCTCTCTCCCTCCCTCAGTCCAATCCCGTCATGATTGATGCCAAAGAAGTGTCTGCAGCGCACCGGGCTCGCTACTTCTGGGGGAACCTGCCCGGCATGAACAGGTTGGTGAGAGCAGCCCCTGGCTGAGCCCCTGGCCTGGCTCTGGGAGGGTGGGCTGCACCTCTGGGTCCTCCCTCAGCCCAGATGTGGCTCCGGGGGTCCCCTGATCCTGCTCAGTGCTGGGCAAGAGCAGGAATCTCACAAGGAGGTGGTGGCACACCCTGGAAACCTATGGTGGTCCAGGGGTAGCTGGTCCTGTCCTGGCTCCCTCGTGCTGCAGGGGTGGCACTAAGATGTCCTTTGTGTCCCTCTTGGATGTAGGCTGCGGTGGCCCACAGCCAGTGGCCACAGATGGGCTCCCACAGGAATTGGCTGTTTCTTGCCCATCACCTGCCACAGACCCCCAAAAGAGCCATGCCCGCCTTGTGACCCCCACAAACCCCAGCTGGAGACCTGCCCAGCTGGGACACAGCGCTGCCACCCCCTGCCCACCATCTCTCCCCCTCTCCCCCCAGGCCACTCGCGTCCACCGTCAATGATAAGCTGGAGCTGCAGGAGTGCCTGGAGCACGGCAGGATAGCAAAGGTCAGCCAGGGCTGGGGGCTGAGGGGGTGCCTGAAGGGACAGGAGGGGGGTCCCAGTGCTGTCACCAGCAGTCCCAGGGGTGCAGGGTGGGGGTTCCCAGGGCGGGAGTCGCCCGCCCGGTGTGTCGGGGGCTCCATCGCGCCCCAGCCTGACCAGCCTGTGCCTCCTGCAGTTCAGCAAAGTGCGAACCATCACCACTCGCTCCAACTCCATCAAGCAGGGCAAGGACCAGCACTTCCCCGTGTTCATGAACGAGAAGGAGGACATCCTGTGGTGCACGGAGATGGAGAGGTACGGCGGCGGGGCCGGGGCGCCGCGCTGGGTCCCGCCCGCGCCGCGCCCCTGACCCCTCCCCGTCCGTCCCGCAGGGTCTTTGGCTTCCCCGTGCACTACACGGACGTGTCCAACATGAGCCGCCTGGCCCGGCAGAGACTGCTCGGCAGGTCCTGGAGCGTGCCGGTGATCCGCCACCTCTTCGCGCCCCTGAAGGAATACTTTGCCTGCGTTTAGAGATGGGCAGAACTGGTCACACGGAGCGAGTCGGTAACAAACCCATCCACGCCAAGAGAAGTGAACACACGGAATGAGAGAAGAGTCAGCACCCAGAAGAGAGACGGGATTTCGCAGCCCGACGGGAACCCAGCACACGTCTCCCTGAGCGAAAGGGGTCG
Organism: Cyanistes caeruleus; assembly: GCF_971803275.1. NCBI lineage: Eukaryota > Metazoa > Chordata > Aves > Passeriformes > Paridae > Cyanistes > Cyanistes caeruleus. The sequence continues at coordinate 503,227 of NC_141702.1, read as the reverse complement.
GTGTCCTCTCCGGAATTTCCCAGGATCAGCTTTAGCTATTTAAAAACAAACAAAAACCACAAGAAGCAAACAAACGACGAAGACGGCGAAAGCAAACAAACGATGACGAAACAGAAAAAAAAAAAAAAAGAAAAAGAAACCAAAACCATTTTTTTTTGGGTAACCTTTTAATTTTCCGCTCTTTTCTGGCTGGGTTTTCCTGTCGGTTTGGTTTCCGCTTCTCGGAGCAGCGGGCGAGACGAGATGCCGTCGCCAGTGCCGCTCTCGGAGAGGGGGAAACGGCAGCGGGAAAGCCCAGTCGGGAGGGAGGCGGAGGCAAAGGAGACCCGCTCTGCTCCGAGACCCGCTCCGAGACCGCTCCGCTCCGTCCGCGCTCGCGCCCGGCCGGCCCGGCCCCAGCTCCGGCAGCGCTCGGCGGCTCCAGCGCCCGGCGGCTGAGCCTCGCTCTGTTCCACCAGCACCGCTCTCCGGTGACATGGAGCCAACCCGGCAGGGAGGCCGGGAACACACACACCACACACACACCTTTTCTACAGTATTTTGGGTGCCTACCACACGGAAACCTTGAAGAGAGCAGATCCTAGAAGCCGCTGTTACCTCTTGTTTACAGTTTATATATATATGATAGATATGAGATATAGATATATATATATATAAAAGGTACTGTTACTACTGTACAACCTGACTTCATAATGGTGCTTTACACAGCGGGGTGAGTCGAGACATCAGCTTCCACGTTGCCTTACGTGCCGGGCCTTTCCGAGCGAGCGGCAGGGCCGGGGCGGCCGGGCGGAAGCGTCTCCATCCCGAGTCATGCAATAACCTTTTTCTGTCCCGAACGGAAGCGCCTCGGCGGTGCCCCCCTGCCCGGCCGGCGCCACCCCACAGCGTACTGGTGCTCTTCTGCGTACGTGGCGTCCGGCAGGGCCGGTGCCGGGTGTGCCCCGGTGCCCCGGCAGCGGCGGGGGGCTCCTGCCCCCGGCCGTGCCCCTCGCCGCGGGCGTTGCCCGCCGGGGCGGCGCGGGGCACGGTGCCGCGGACAGGCTCTCGCCGAGGGCGGTGGCAGGGACGCCAGCAGGGCAGGGGGGCACCGGTGCCGGAGCGCGGCCGGGGCGCTTCCGGCATGGCACGGGGATGGCTGCGGGTCCCGGACCCTGGTGCTACATCCGCGGGGCCGGGCTGGCGGCAGGAGGGCGACGCTCCGGTGAGCCGGGACGGGACCCTGGCAGTGTCACCGCGGCTGCCGGGCCGTCGCTCCCCTGCCCGTGCGCGGTTTGGAGCGAGCGTGTCCCCTCGGTGCCCCGCCGGGGGTGACGGTGCCCGCGGGGACACGGCAGGTGCCGGGAGCCGCGGTGCGAGCGGAGCGCGGGCAGGTGCGGTGGATGGTGCTACCGGTGTGGCGGCCGCGGTGCCCGCGGGGCGGCCGGAGCCGGTGGGGCAGGGATGGTGCTAGGGCGCGGGGAGGCTCCCGGAGGGCCCGGGCCCGTCGCCGTCTCTTCTCTAACTGTGAAAGGTGCGGGCTCCGGGGCCGCGCTCGCTGCGGGGTGCTGGCTAATGGCAGCGAGCCGCGGCCCGTGCGCTCTCAGCTGCTGGGACCGACGGCGGCGGGGCTGGCGAGGGGCGGCCACGGGGCCCCCACCTGCCCTCCCTCCTGGTGCTACTGGGGGCTTGGGGGCCCCTCTGGGCGCGGGGGGCATGGGGAGCTGAGCCAGCACGGGCGGCCGCGGTGGGGGCACCGCGGGGCCTGGCGTTGCCGGGGAGTGAAGGTGGCGGGCGGGAGGGCACCGGCCCCGGTGCTCCTGCTCGCTCCCGGGGCCGGGTGGCACGGGATGGCACGGGATGGCACGGGACAGCTGCACCAGGCGCAGGTCCTGCCTGCTGCTGTCTGAGCCCACCTGGCCCCACGACCCCGTCTGTGGGGCTGGCGTGGCCCTGGGCATCCTGTGTGGGGCACGGTGGGCACTGTGGGTCCTGCATGGCCTTGCAGCACTGCTGCAGGTCCTGCATGGCTCCATGCCACTGGCTGTGGGTCCGGCAGGGCTCTGCAGCTCTGGCTGTGGGTCCTGCACGGCCCCACGGACCCGGGTGCAAGCGCTGCGTGGCCCTGCAGTGCTGATTGCAGGCCCCACGTGGCCCCACCGTGGCAAATGTGGGTCCTGCATGGTCCCACAGCATCATCTGTGGGTCCTGCACGGCCCTGTGGCACTGGGTGCTGATCCTGCATGGCCTTGAGGTGCTGGGTGCTGGTCCTGCACGGCCCTGCAACGTTGTTGGCAGGTCCTGCATGGCTCTGTGGCACTGGGTGCTGACCCTGCTTGGTCCTGCAGCTCTGGGTGCTGACCCTGCTCGGTCCTGCAGCTCTGGGTGCTGACCCTGCTCGGTCCTGCAGCTCTGGGTGCTGACCCTGCTCGGTCCTGCGGCTCTGGGTGCTGACCCTGCTCGGTCCTGCAGCTCTGGGTGCTGGTCCTGCACAGCCCCATGGGCTCTGGGTGCTGCCCCTGCGTGGCCCTGCAGCTCCGGGTGCCGGTGCTGCCCCATCCCGCGGCACTGCCGGCGGGTTCTGCACGGCCACGCGCTGGCTTTGGGGGTCCCAGCGGACCCCGGGGGCCGCCCCGGCTCAGCCCAGCCCTGCAGCGCTTCCTGGGACCCCTCGGCCCCGCCGCACCTTTGGGGGCTGGGTCCCAGCAGGTGCTGTGGCGCGGGCCGAAGGGGAGCAGGGTCCTGCTGGGAACAGGTGCCGGCGGCGGTGGGGACCGTGGGGATGCCTGGGGCAAGAGTTCAGTTTTTAACCTACCCGACTCACGTCTTTTTTTAAAAACAACCAGACAAATTCTGTTGCACAGCCCTAGATGAAAACTCAAAACAACACAGCAAGGCCTAAATTCCTTAAGATCCGCCGAGGGAGTGGGGACAAACACGGTGCTAAAACATTTTATTAAAAATATATATTGTTAAATTAAGTCTGCTGTCTGGACAATGACTGTTTTGTTTCTCGTAGTGGAGTTTCAAAGAGCACTATTATTTTACTCTTATATATTATTATTAAAAAAAAAAAACAAAAAAGAAAAAGGCATTTTAACTTTGTACTTGAAAACTAAACGAGAGATTTCATGTGTTTTAGCCTAGACATTGAAGTAGCTGACGCTTAACTATTTGTGGGAATCATGTACTCATCATCCCGAGGAATACGCGCGTAGAGCTGGTACCCTCCTTCCTCCCTTTGATTTGGCTCCGCCGCCTCATTCCCGGCGCCGCCGCGGCCGCCCCGGCTGCTCTCCCTCCCCTTTTCCCAGCCCCAACCCCCCGGTTTATTTTCTACTTCTCTCTCGGTTCGTTGCCCCTGTTTTTTGTTGGTTTGTTTTTTTAGGGTCGCTTCTCTATTTATTGCCGCTGAACTGTGCATTTCACGGCCGGAGGTGCCGCGGGCGCCCGGCGCTGTTGTATCTGTGTGAGTATTGCTCGTGACATAGCTGTTCTGAACTAATAAAGGTCAATGCGTGCAGCAGATGTAGAAAGTCTGTCCGTCCCGCTTCCATCCCATCCTCCTTTTCTTTTTCTTTGGTGCCCAGAAGAATATAATACAGACGAGCTCCTTTCTAATGTACTTGTGCTGGAGAACACTTGAATAAATGTCCTGTTTTGTGCAAAAAAAAAAAAAGAGAAAAAAAGAGGAAAAAAAAAAAGAGAGGAAAAAAAAAAAAATCCCTCTGTGTGGTTGTGTGGTCTGTTTGTCGTGGTGGGGGCCTGGGGGGCGGCGAGATCCGGGTGTTGGTGGGGTCCTGGTGACGGTGGGGCCCTGGCAGGTGGAGTTCAGGTGATCCTGGAGTCCTGGAGAGGACCAGGGTCCCTGTGGGTGGTGGGGTCCCAGCCCTGAGGTGATCGGGCTCCCAATGAGTAACGGGGTGCCAGGGGGTCCCAGTCCCAGGTGTGGGGGCTGGTGGGATGAGCCCAGCTCCTGTGGGCGGGGACCCCCCATTTGTGCCATGTGAGCCCTGGGTCAGGTAACTGCCCAGCATAGCTCCTGCCTCAGTTTCCCCTCCAGCTGAGCGGTACCAGGTGAGACTCCTGGGGCTCCCCCATTGCCTGGAGCATGGTCCAGGGCACGCTGGGCTGGTGGGTGGACATGGGGTGGGCAAGCAGTGGCTGTGACAGGTGACAGCTCGGGGACCTGGGTGCTGCTGAGGGCCAGGGTGACCTCACAGGGACAAAAAGGCCGAGTGCTGGTGCTGCACCTGGGCTGGGACAAACCCCGGGGTCAGTCCAGGCTGGGCATGAGCGGGCTCAAGAGCAGTCCTGGGAGAAGAGCGTGGTGGAAGAGGAGAAGAGCGTGGTGGCAGAGAAGAGTGTGGTGGAAGAGAAGACCATGGTGGAAGAGGAGAAGACCATGGTGGCAGAGGAGAAGAGCATGGTGGCAGAGGAGAAGACCATGGTGGCAGAGGAGAGCGTGGTGGCAGAGGAGAAGAGCGTGGTGGCAGAGGAGAGCGTGGTGGCAGAGGAGAGCGTGGTGGCAGAGGAGAAGAGCGTGGTGGCAGAGGAGAGCGTGGTGGCAGAGGCTGGACACGGCTCCCAGAGCCGCGGTGCTGCCGATCCCCCGGCGGGGCAGCTGGAAGGGGGGGACTGTGCCCCTCTGCCCTGCTCTGCTGAGACCCCACCCCGGAGCTGCCCCAGCCCTGGGGCTGTTCAGAGCTAAAGAGCACAAGTGTCTGTGTCCAACACCATTAGGGCCACAGAAGGGAGGAGTTTGTGTCAGGAAGGTGCCAATTCCAGGCCTGGAGGAGTCGAGATTGGCACATCCTGGTTTAACGTGTCCAGACAAAACATCCCCAGTGCGGCAGTGTGTGGAGAGAAGCAAGTGTCAAACACGAGTCACAGCCAAACACTGCCCCAGCTATGGACAGAAGGCAGCTGTGACCACCAATGGCCACCCAAAACTCCCAAATACGCCCTGTGGATACCTGGAACTGGGCACTGGATGAACTGGTGCCCAGGTGTGAGGAAGATAAATTCAGTGGTCTTGTACCTAGGGTGGGCTAACAAAGCTTGGGAAGAAGGATGTGCCCCTGGCGGTGGATAGCAAGAATGAAGAACTCACCAGCCACTGGTGAGTTCATTGAGCAGAAACCCCGAGAGAAGGAAGAAACCAGTAACACCAGCTGGGGAGCTGAGCTGCCTCTGCCCCAGCAGCAGAAGGGGTAACTCCAGCAGGGGCAGATGGTGACCACTGACTCACAGCCCAGACACCCAAAAACCCCCGATGCAAAAGGAGAGTAATACTGAGCAGGGGATTAATTAGCATGAGAAGCAGGGAACATCTTTAACCAATGGAAGGTAGACCACTAATTAACAAGAGAACTGTGTAACTTGCAGCCAATGACACCAATTCCTTTGTTGGCTAGAATGTTTAAATAGGGAAAAGATTTGACAGTGGGGACAGGGCTTTGAGGATTTGCCAGCCAGCCCCCTTTCTGTGCAGAACTACAAACCAGGCCCCCCAGCCCAGCACTGAGGAGCCCGGGGTGAAGAAGGAGCAAGGGGGCACTGCTGGATCCACAGGTGGGACTCTCTCTCTCTCTTTCTCCCCCTCTCTCCACTTTTCTATTTCTTTATCTCTCTAGCTCACATTCATTAAGTAATATCCATACTGTTGGCTTTGGCATAGGGTCTCATTTGCAGCTTAATTCAGGCAGAAGCATCTCCCACTAATTGGGTCTTAACAGGGCTGAACATCAGCAGCACCTGGAGCTGCTGGAGAGAGCCCAGAGGAGGCCCCGGAGCTGCTCCAGGGCTGGAGCCCCTCTGCCATGGAGCCAGGCTGGGAGAGCTGGGGGTGCTCACCTGGAGAAGGATCCAGGGAGAGCTCAGAGCCCCTTGCAGGGCCCAAAGGGGCTCCAGGAGAGCTGGAGAGGGACTGGGGACAAGGGATGGAGGGCCAGGAGCCAGGGAATGGCTGCCAGGGCCAGAGGGCAGGGCTGGATGGGATTTTGGGGTGGATTTTTCCCTGTGAGGGTGGGCAGGCACTGGCACAGGTCTGTGACTGTGATGACCAGGTGTGCAGACCTGTCCCCGTGCCCAAGGGACGAGCGGGACCGAGCCTGGCTGGAGAAGGGACCAGCAGGGACGTGACAGGGACAAATGCCACACGCTGCCCTGGGGAAGGAAGAGCCCCTGGCAGTGACATGGGCTGGGGCAGCTCTGTGGGAAGGACCTGGGGGTCCTGGCAGAGACAGAAGGAACGTGTGCCCACAGTGCCTCTAATCCAGGGGAGACAGCAAAGCCCCAGAGACACCAAAGGGCTCAGTGCTCAGCACCTGGCACAGTCAGACAGAGCCTGACAACGGGATGGGATGGGATGGGATGGGATGGGATGGGATGGGATGGGATGGGATGGGATGGGATGGGATGGGATGGGATGGGATGGGATGGGATGGGATGGGGTGGGATGGGATGGGGTGGGATGGGGTGGGATGGGATGGGGGGGGGTGGGACGGGACAGGACAGGATGGGATGCCATGGGATGCCATGGGATGCCATGGGACAGGATGGGACAGGAAGTGGACATTAGAGTGGGGATGAAGCAGGAGGTTCCTCCAGCTCCATGGCCCAGCCCCGTGTCCCCACTGCTGCACCAGCTCCAGCAGCACAGGCCAAGGGCCACATCCGTCACTCCAAGTGTCCAGTGCCACCAGCCCGCCAGGCTTGGGGACACATCGTGTCCTGTCCACACCTCAGGAGCCTGAGGGCACTGAGATGGGCTGTGCCAGGAGCTCGGGGGCCACCAGGACCGACAGGGGGATACGGGGCGGGGGGCGAGGGGCTGTGTGCAGGGGCCGGGGCTGTCCCGGAGGTGTCCCGGAGGTGTCCCGGAGGTGTCCCGGGGGTGTCCCGGAGGTGTCCCGGGGGTGTCCCGGAGGTGTCCCGGGGGTGTCCCGGGGGTGTCCCGGAGGTGTCCCGGGGGTGTCCCGGAGGTGTCCCGGGGATGTCCCGGAGGTGTCCCGGAGGTGTCCCGGGGATGTCCCGGAGGTGTCCCGGAGGTGTCCCGGGGTGTCCCGGGGGTGTCCCGGGGATGTCCCGGAGGTGTCCCGGAGGTGTCCCGGAGGTGTCCCGGAGGTGTCCCGGGGATGTCCCGGAGGTGTCCCGGAGGTGTCCCGGGGGTGTCCCGGAGGTGTCCCGGGGATGTCCCGGGGATGTCCTGGAGGTGTCCCGGGGGTGTCCCGGAGGTGTCCCGGAGGTGTCCCGGAGGTGTCCCGGGAGTGTCCCGGGGGTGTCCCGGAGGTGTCCCGGGGGTGTCCCGGGGGTGTCCCGGAGGTGTCCCGGGGGTGTCCCGGAGGTGTCCCGGGGGTGTCCCGGAGGTGTCCCGGGGATGTCTCGGAGGTGTCCCGGAGGTGTCCCGGGGGTGTCCCAGAGGTGTCCCGGAGGTGTCCCAGAGGTGTCCCGGGGATGTCCCGGGGATGTCCCGGGGGTGTCCCAGAGGTGTCCCGGGGATGTCCCGGAGGTGTCACCGGGGCTCCAGGGGTCACCGGGGTCTCCTCGCGCGCTCCGTCACCAAGGCAACGGCGCGTGCAGGTGCCGGGGGGCGGGGACTCGGGCTCTGGCCCCGCCCCCTCCGCCTGTCAGTCAGGTCGCGCGCAGCCCACCCTGCTGGGGGCTCGGCCCCGCCCCCAAAGCCCAGAACGGGCGGTGATTGGCCCAGGCGCTCGCGGCCCCGCCCCCACGGCGCAGGTTCGGGTGAGAGGCGATCGCGGCCGGAGCGGCACCGGGAGCGGCACCGGAGCGGGAGGTACCGGCGGGGCCGGGCGGGGCCGGGGGGGCCGGGGGGGCCGGGCAGGGCCGTGCTGGGCTGGGCTGGGCTGGGCTGGGTTGCGCTGCGCTGCGCTGCACCGGGCTTGGCTTTTCCTTTCCCGCACCGGCGGACCTGGCTCGTTGTCGCGACGGGTTGGACAATCGCGACAGGTGCGTGTGTCTCGACAGGCGCGAGTGAATCGACCGGCGAGGATGGAGGGGAGTGCCCCGCCGTCGCCGCCCGGGGCGCTTCGGGGGGTATCGGCGGCCAGAAAAGCTGTATGTGGCCGCCGCCCACCTATGGCGACACACCTGTCGCGACAGGGCGATGGTGTCGCGACAGCGCGGGGGGTTCGCCTCGGCGATGTGTGATGCCAGGGACGGCTGCTCCTCCTCGAGCGGGCCGGGCCCCCTCGTCGGCGCCCTGTCGCGATCGGAAGAGGAGCAGCAGGTGCGCGGGGCACGGCGGAGCGAGGACCCCGGGGCGGCGGGGGCGCGGGGGGCGAGGGGCGGCGGGGGTCCCACCGGGCCCGGCTCATTGTTCCGCCGGGTCTCCCGGGCGGCCCCGCCCCGGCTCGGAGCATCCTTTGTGCTGGGCGGCCCCGGGCTTTGTCTGCCGAGCCGCCCCGGGCCGGCTAGACCGGGACCCCCCGCGCCTCCGGACCCCGCACGGGGACCCCCCGCACTCCCCGCATCGCGCTCCGGGGACCCAGGGCAGCGGCACCGCCCCCGCGCCTCGCCCGGGCCCGGCACAGACCGGGGCTGCGCCCAGCCCGGCGCCCCACACCGGGGGTCGGCCCGGCTCTCCGGCGGAGACCCCCGGCCCGAGCCCCCCGTCCGGCAGCAGCCCCGTTCCGGTGACCGCAGCTCCGGCCTCCTGCCGCAATGACCCGGGGGTCAGCGCCGGGGGGTGCCGGGAGCGGGGATGTGACCCTCCGGCATCCTGCACCGGGACCCTCGGCAGCGCCCCGCGCCCGCTCGGGCGTGGCCGCTCAGTGCCCGTTTCCGTGCCCGGGCTGGGCCGGGCCGGGCCGGGCCGGGCCAAGGTGCCCGCGGGGACAAGGAGCGCCCGCAGCATCCCGGGCTTGGCGGCAGCAGCTCTGACGGAGCATCCTCCGCCCGCCGATCGCGGCCCCCGCGGGTGTCCTGGTCCTTGCCGGGGCGGTGGCTCGGTGGCTCCGCATCTCGTCCTGGCCGGGGGGACGGTCGGTGGGACCGCGGCAGCGGGACCCCGAGCCAGGGCAGGGCTGGGGGGCCGAGGTGCTGCGACCCCCCCGCCGGGGCATCTCTCGGGCGGAGAGCGGTGCCCACCCAGCCGCCGCCTCTGGCCAGGGACAAGCAGCGGTCGCGGCTCGGTGTCCCCGGAGTGACGGTCCCCGAGCCCAGCCTGACAAAGGGGAGTCCCCGCCGGCGCGGTGGCTGCGGGCCGGGGGCGGCCGGGGTGGGTGCCGGGGTCTCGCCGGCGCAGACAAAAGCGGGGGGCGGTGAGGGGCCCCCGGCCTCGCCGCGCCGCACAATGCGGCAGCCCCGGCACAAAGGCCGGGCCCGGCAGCCGCCCCGACCCCAACAGGTGCCCCTGGCAGCCCCCGCCGGGGCCGGGGTCCCTTTGTCCTGCCGGGGTCACAGCTGTCCCCGCGGCCGGGGGCCCCCGCGGCAGCCGGCGGGGCTGGGGGGGCTGCGAGCCCCCCGAACGGTCGCGCCGCTTTGTGTGCCGGGAATCGGAGCCGCGGCCACCGCCTGCCGAGCTGGCCGAGCCGGGGGGCTGCGGCGCGGGGTGGGCGGGGGTCCCCGGGGTGCCTGCTGGTGGCCCCCCCGGCGCTGACGCTGCGTTTCTGCCCTGCTCGGGAGGCTGTTGTCTGGCAGGAGCCTCTGGCCACCGCGCCAGCACGGCCACCGCCGGCTGATGCTGGCTGTGGCACCACGCTGCAGCTGCCGGCTGGAACGCGGGCAAGGGCCCCGCTGCCACCGGGGCTGGTGCCGTGCTTGCACTGCGGCCCCGGCTGGGGGGCGGAGGGGCAGAGCCCCTGGGGATGCTGAGCTTGGAGGTCACTGGTGTGAGCCGGGGGCACTGGTGTGAGCGCTGGGATTGAGCTGGGGGCCACAGGCTGTGAGATCAGGGCACCGGTGACGACTGGGTGTGAGCTGGGGTCACTGGTGTGAGCTGGGGGGACCGAGTGGGAGCACTGGGCGTGATCTGGGGGCAGTGAGGGTGAACTGGGGGCACTGCTGTGCCAGGCAGGCCACTGTGGGCATCCAGAGCTGGGCACGGGCCCGGCGGTGTGGGGACATCAGGGCTCTGCCACGGGCGGTGCAGGGCGTAGCTGAGGGCTCCCGGGGCAGGGGGTGGGAAGGGTGCCGGGACCAGCGGCACGAGGGCAGCGTGGTGGCAGCAGCGTGGGTGGCTCCGTGGTGGCCACAGGCAGCACGTGGAGCTGCCAGCTCTTCTCTGTGCACGGTGGCCAGCCCACGCTTGTGCCCCCAGCGGTGCCCTGTCCCCTCGCCAGCTCCACACCCCCTCTGCCGTGCTGACACCCCTCCTGTCCACCCACGGCAGCCCCCCGTGCCCCGCTCCCCCGTGCCAGGGGTCTCACGGTGCTGGGGCTGCGGTGCCGCTGGCAGCCGCGTGCTCCGTGCTCCAGATCCGTCACCACAGCCCGCTTTCATCTCGGGATGCGACGTGCCACCTCCCCGACAGCCCCTCTGCACTGTGCCGCCTCCCCCCCGCACCCCCTCCTGCATCTCCTGCCTGGCCCAGCCCTGCTCTGGGGTCCCGGGGGCTCAGAGGGCCGGCGGGCACCGCGGTGGCACCGTGGGTCCCCTCTGGGCTCACCCCACCGAGAACAAGCTCTGTCCTGGCGTCTGACTGGTGTGGGGACTCGGAGAGCCCTTGGCTGGGGCTGACCCCCTTGTTCCTGTCACCCCCTCACCCCTCGCAGTGTAGCTCTGGGTCCTGATGTCCCCCAGCACAGCCCTCACTCGGGGCAGCAGCTTCCCCCCGTGCCTGAGGCCGAGCTGGGGGGCAGCGGGAGGCAGGCGTGGGCACCGCGCCGCTGGGTGCCGGTGCCCGGCGTGCCACAGTGGCCTGGCACGCTGCACGAGGCCACTGCCAGCCCGCCTCGGTCCCCTGGGGGGTTCCTCAGCGGGGACACAGCTGTGCATGCCGGTGACATTCCCGAGGGGGGCCGCCTGCAGGACCCCGGCAGCTGCTCCTGCTGCTCTGAGCCGAGGTGAGGGCACCAGGACACGGCGCCAGCTGGCACCGGCATCACCCACGGCAGCCCCTGTGCGACCCAGGGGCAGGAGCCGGCCCAGGAAGGGCTACTGGTCCCCCCCGGTGCAGTGGTGGTCCCTGGGAACAGCCACTTGCCCCCAGCCCTGCAGCTGCCTGGGCCTGGGAATGCCCAGCTGCCAGCAAAGCCCGGCCCAGCCTCACGGCCACCGCGGCTCCTGCCAGCTCTGGTGCCTGAGGAGCCATTTGCTGCCCAGCAGCTGCCGGGATGGGCACAGGAAACCCCTGGCACAGCTCTGGACGGTCCCTTCAGAGCACTGTCCTGGTCTCAGCACCCAGCTGGGGCCGAGGCAGCACCAGCCACCCCTCGCCACAAGGGCCCTGTCCCCAGAGCAGCAGCAGCAGCAGCCTTTGCCTGGCTCCGCTGTGTGCCTGTCCGAGGGGCTGGGCACCCCGGGCTGGGCGCAGCAGGGTCGTTCCAGCGGTGCCAGACTGTCCCACGCTGCCCCTGGGGGTCCCTGGTGGTCCCCACAGTGGGGACAGCGAGGCAGGGGTCTCTCTGTGGGTCTCTGCAGTGAGGTCTCTGGGTTGGGGGCTCTGGTGGGGTCCCAGCCCACCTCGTGCCCCCCGGGTGGGCAGAGCCGCACATGTCCCTGCTCTGATGGGTCGATGGTGTTTGACCTTCACCGAGTGACTCATTGATCCTGTCTGGGGGTGCCCCTCGCTGCCGGGGGCTGAGGCAGGGCGGGGGTCTCTGGCACAGCTGGCACCTCACAGAGACCCCGGTGAGCGGTGCCAGCCCTGGTGCTGTCCATGCCAGTCCTGGTCACTCACAGGGACGAGGTGGGCAGCCCGCCCTGGGCGAGTCACTTTGCGGGGACGCCCAGCAGTGTCCCCATGGCGCGTGTGGCAATGGCGGTGGGGGGTGGCAGGGATGGGGCCTGCTCCAGGAGCTGGGCCTGCAGGGTGGCACTGGCTGGGGTGCAGCCCGGAGTCACTGGAGAGGGGTTCCTGGCAGGGAAGCAGCCCCAGCTCTGTGCCAGGGCCCCTCCTCTCCGCGGATTTCCCGGGATAATCCATTGACACGGCCCGTGGAGGACGCGCAGCTGCGGGGCCGAGCCCTGCCCGCACCGGGGCACCTCCGGCGAGGGTGGGCAGGTGGAGTGACCCCCAGCCCTGGGGGCTCCTGGTGGTCACCCCGGTGCTGCCTCTGCCCCGCAGCACCATGATGGCCAACGCGGCCACCATGCGGATCCTCATCAAGGGGGGGAAGGTGGTGAACGACGACTGCACCCTCGAGGCCGACGTCTACATCGAGAATGGCATCATCCAGCAAGTGGGGCGCGAGCTGATGATCCCCGGCGGTGCCAAGGTCATCGATGCCACCGGCAAGCTCGTCATCCCGGGCGGCATCGACACCAGCACCCACTTCCACCAGACCTTCATGAACGCCACCTGTGTCGATGACTTCTACCACGGCACCAAGGTACCCCCGCGGGCTGAGCGGGGTCTGCTCCCCGCTCTGGGGGCTCCCTGGGGGCCCAGGCTGCTGCAGGCAGCTCAGCCCCAGCACTGCGGCCATCCCAGCAGCATCAGCTCCACAGGAGCCTTGCGGCGTGGCACCGCCTGTCCCCACGTCCCCGTCCATCACGTCCCCTCCTCCCCCGCCGTGGCACCCCGTGCCAGCCCGGGGACCCTCTGCCCTGCCTGTGCCGGTGGCACTGTGTACCGAGTGTCAAGGGGCAGGCACAGGACTGTCCCTGCAGCTTGTCCCACTGTCCCCAGCACCCACACAGAGCAGCCATTGTGCCGGGCTAGCGCTGGCCGTGCCTGTCCCCAGGGTGTCCCTGGGCAGGGGGCTCGGCGGTGCGCCGGGGGGAAGGGGCCGGGGCAGTGCCCACGGGCGCCACATGCCAGGCCTGCTCCCTGTCACTGTCACCCGCCTCGCGGCACGGCGCCGGCAGCTCCCGAGGGCCGATGGGCAAAGGAGCTTTGGGGATTAGCGGGGCCGGGTGAGCCGGGGACACCGGCAGTGCCACCGCGCCTGCACCGCCGCCCACGCTGCCCGGGGGGGGCTCTGTGCCAGGGGGGCTGCGGGGTCCCTCAGCTCCCCAATCCAGTGCCTGGGGCTCGGGGGAGCAGCGGGTGCCCCGGTGGTGGCAGGATGGGGCCCTCCAGATGTTTCACACGCCCAGATGTGCTGCTGCCTTTGGGGGATGCGGGGGCCCTGCCTGCAGCCGGGACCCCCGCACGTCTGTGTGCCCAAACGCGGCGCCCCCAGCCCGGCACCCCCGAGCTCACCCGGCTCACGGCAGGGCAGGGCCGGTGCCAGCAGTGGGGGTCGATCCTGACCCCCCCCGCGGGCCCTGTGCCCCGCAGGCAGCGCTGGTGGGGGGCACGACGATGATCATCGGCCACGTCCTGCCCGACAAGGAGACGTCGCTGCTGGACGCCTACGAGAAGTGTCGCAGCCTGGCCGACCCCAAGGTGTGCTGCGACTACGCCTTGCACATGGGCATCACCTGGTGGGCGCCCAAGGTGAGTCTGGCACGGCTCCGGGAGCAGCTGCCGGGGTTAATTCCCAGCCCCGCTGATCCCATTAGCTGCTTGGGGGGTGGGCTGAGCCCCCAGGATGCCTTTTGAGCTGCCCTGAGCCGGGCTCAGCGGGGCAGGGGCTCAGGGGTGCTCCGGGCCAAGGGGTCCCTGTGGGGCTGGGCCCCTCAATGGGACAAGGAAGGTGCTGCTGATGCTCCGTGGAGGGGAGCAGGGTCCCCGGGGCTGGTGGTCCCAGCAACCCACAGCACGACCCCCGTGGGGGCGACGGGCAGGACTGGTGACCAGACCCCAACCCGCGGCACACTCAGCCCCTGCAATCCCCTCAAAGCTGCTGGAGTGGGATCAGAGCTGGCTCCCGGCTGTGCTGCAGGGAGACCCCAGCCCCGAGTCCCCTTCCAGCAGAGCAGGGGCAGAGGGATGGCGTGGGCACCCCCTGGGGACAGGAAAATCCCTTCTGCTCTCCCCAGCGTCTGGCACTGCCTGCAGGAACGCACGTCCCCTGTCCCCAGCGCGGCCCCTCGGGCGCTGAGGCCCCACTTGAACCCCTTGTCCTGGTGCAGGTGAAGGCAGAGATGGAGACGCTGGTGCGGGAGAAGGGGGTGAACTCCTTCCAGATGTTCATGACCTACAAGGACCTGTACATGCTGCGGGACAGCGAGCTCTACCAGGTCCTGCGCGCCTGCCGCGACATCGGCGCCATCGCCCGTGTCCACGCTGAGAACGGAGAGCTGGTGGCCGAGGTGAGGGCAGAGCGGGGCGGGGCAATGGGCGCCCAGCTGGGGCAGCAGAACCTTCACCCTGACCCCAAAAATTCCCCAGGGAGCCAAGGAAGCTCTGGATCTGGGCATTACGGGACCAGAGGGCATCGAGATCAGCCGGCCTGAAGAGGTAGGTGACGGCAGGTGTCACCGTGGCGCTGCAGCAGTGGCATGGGATGTGGCTGGGATGGTCCAGGACATCCATATGGCTGCCACCACCCATCCCTGTGTCACCCACGCACCTGTCGGTGCCACCACTGTGTGTCACGTGTGTCACCACCGGCTCTCTCTGCAGCTGGAAGCTGAGGCCACGCACCGTGTCATCACCATCGCCAACCGGGTGAGTGGTCCTGGGCATCACCCGGTGGGGGTGGGCGTCCCGGTTCCATGGGGGGTCCCTGGGCCCCAGTCGGGGTGCAGGAACCCCCAGGGAGCTGGGCTGTCACAGAGACAGCAGCACTGACCCCTCTCCACAGACCCACTGTCCTGTGTACCTGGTGAACGTCTCCAGCATGTCCGCGGGGGATGTCATCGCCGCTGCCAAGATGCAAGGTAGGGGACACGGGTGGGGACCTCCCTCCCCAGCACACGGGGACACCTGTGTGGGTACAGAAAAACCCCGTGACACAGGACACACGTGGCCACTGGGGAGGTTTGGGGCTCGGAAGGATGAGGACATGGATTGTGGAGCTGTGGATATGCAGAGACACGAGGGCACCCATGGGAACCCGTGGGTACCTGTGGGGCTGTGCCCTGGCACAGGTGAGCACACCTGGGGCCCCAAATCTGCTTGTACACACGGGGCACACACACAGGTCACACACACACAGACACACACACACAGAGGTCACACACACACACACTCACAGGTCACACACACACACACACACACAGAGGTCACACACACACACACACACACACACTCACAGGTCACACACACACACACACTCACAGTGCACACACACACAGTGCACACACACACAGTGCACACACACACACACTCACAGTGCACACACACACACACACACAGTGCACACACACACACAGAGTGCACACACACACACTCACACTCACAGGTCACACACACACACACACACACAGTGCACACACACACACACACACAGTGCACACACACACACACACACACACACAGGTCATACACGCACACACACACACATGTAAGCACACACAGGTCACACACAGGACACAGCAGGTCACACACACACAGTGCACACACACACAGGTCACACACACACACACAGTGCACACACACACAGGTCACACACACAGGTCACACACACACACACACACACACACACAGGTCACACACACACAGGTCACACATGTAAGCACACACAGGACAGAGGGCTCATGCCCTGGCAGGAACAGGGGCATGCTGACATGGACACACACGTGTGCCCCGTGCACGCCTGCCGCCGCACGCCCGCCTGTTGCACACGCGTGTGCCTCCACCTGGCAGGGAAGGTGGTGTACGCAGAGACGACCACGGCGCACGCCACGCTCACCGGGCTGCACTACTACCACCAGGACTGGTTCCACGCCGCCGCCTACGTCACCGTGCCGCCGCTGCGCCTCGACACCAACACCTCTGCCTACCTCATGAGCCTGCTCGCCAAGTGAGACCTGCCCCGGGCACCCCCTCCCTGCTCCGGGCACCCCCTCCCTGCCCCGGGCACCCCCTCCCTGCCCCGGGCACCCCCTTCCTGCCCCGGGCACCCCCTCCCTGCCCCGGGCACCCCCTCCCTGCCCCGGGCACCCCCTTCCTGCCCCGGGCACCCCCTCCCTGCCCCGGGCACCCCCTCCCTGCTCCGGGCACGCCCTCCCTGCCCCGGGCACCCCCTCCCTGCCCCGGGCACCCCCTTCCTGCCAGCTGCACTTGCCAGGGCCATCTGGGCATCCCTGTGTCCGGCACAGCCAGGTGTCCCACCCTGGGTGCCAGGCTGTCCAGCTGTGCCATTGCCCCAAGCACTCTGCTCCCCTGGTGCTGTGGCCTCGAGGCACCTCATCCTCTGGGCACCCCACATGGTGGCATTGGGCGCTCTGGACACTGTGCACCCCCAGGGACACGTTCTGTGGCTGCTGCACTTCCCAACAGCTCGCTGAGCACCTGGGCTATGGGTGCTTCACTCACCCATTCCCTGCATGGGTGCTCCTTTCCCTGGGCACCCTGTTCTCCAGGCACCCCACGGCAGGGGTACCCCACTCCCTGAGTTCTGGACTCCCTGGGCACCCCAAGCAGCCGCGGCAGTGCCATCCCCACCCTGCTCTGTCCCCCGCAGTGACACGTTGAACATCGTGGCCTCGGACCACCGGCCCTTCAGCACCAAGCAGAAGGCCATGGGCAAGGAGGACTTCACCAAGATCCCCCACGGTGTCAGCGGGGTGCAGGACCGCATGAACATCATCTGGGAGCGTGGTGTGGTACGGCACCGCCGGCCTGGGCGCGGGGCTCACAGGGGCCTTGTTGGAGCGGGACATCCCGTGGGGTGTTCACCCCCTGGCGTGAGGGCGGGGGGCAAGGAGCTCCCCAGAGCACCTCGGTGGGTCCCGGCAAGGATCCTGACCCCGCAGCACACCTGGGATTTTTGGGGCACTTGGGGGTGACAGGGAGCGCCCAGCACATCCTCACCCCCGCTCTGGTGGCAGGTGGGGGGTAAGATGGATGAGAACCGCTTTGTGGCTGTGACCAGCTCCAACGCTGCCAAGATCCACAACCTGTACCCCCGCAAGGGCCGGATCATCCCCGGGGCCGACGCTGACGTCGTGGTCTGGGACCCCGAGGCCACCAAGTAGGTTCAGCCCACGGCAGGGCCCGGGGAAGGGCTCCCCGTGCCCCCAGCACCCACTGACCGCCCCATCCCCCTGCCCAGGACCATCTCTGCCAGCACCCAGGTGCAGGGCGG
The DNA here is from genome assembly GCF_971803275.1 of Cyanistes caeruleus. NCBI lineage: Eukaryota > Metazoa > Chordata > Aves > Passeriformes > Paridae > Cyanistes > Cyanistes caeruleus. The sequence continues at coordinate 485,981 of NC_141702.1, read as the reverse complement.
GGACATCAACCTGTACGAGAACATGCGGTGCCACGGGGTGCCCCTGGTCACCATCAGCCGTGGGCGCGTGGTCTACGAGAACGGCGTCTTCATGTGCGCCGAGGGCACCGGCAAGTTCTGCCCGCTGCGCTCCTTCCCGGACATCGCCTACAAGAAGCTGGTGCAGCGGGAGAAGGTATGGGGACACTGGTGGCCGTGCTGTGGCCATGCCATAGCTGTGCCGGAGCGGTGCCGGAGCGGTGCCGTGGCTGTGCCGTGGCTGTGCCGGAGCAGTGCCGTGGCTGTGCCGGAGCGGTGCCGTGGTCATGCCAGAGCGGTGCCAGAGCAGTGCCATGGCTGTGCCAGAGTGGTGCTGTGTCCATGCCAGAGCAGTGCCAGAGCAGTGCCATGGCCGTGCCAGAGCAGTGCTGTGTCCATGCCAGAGCAGTGCCAGAGCAGTGCCAGAGCAGTGCCATGGCCGTGCCAGAGCGGTGCCAGAGCAGTGCCATGGCCGTGCCAGAGCAGTGCCAGAGCAGTGCCAGAGCAGTGCCAGAGCAGTGCCAGAGCGGTGCCAGAGCGGTGCCAGAGCAGTGCCATGGCCGTGCCAGAGCAGTGCCAGAGCAGTGCCATGGCCGTGCCAGAGCAGTGCCAGAGCAGTGCCAGAGCAGTGCCATGGCCGTGCCAGAGCAGTGCCAGAGCAGTGCCAGAGCAGTGCCATGGCCGTGCCAGAGCGGTGCTGCGGTGTGGGACAGGACTGCACCGTGTGGCTGCTGGAGGGGACAAGGGGACACGGCTGTGCCAGAGGAGGGTCTGTGCCAGGCCGATGCCACGCCATGCTGGAGCATGTGACAGGAGCTCGGGGCAGGGGAGGGGGGCCTGTGTGTGACAGAGCCCTGCAGTGCAAGAGGACAGTTGTCCCAACACGTGTGGCCCGTGGCCACTTCAAGGCACGTGCGGGGTGTCAAGGCTGCCCGTGCCCCACCCCAGCTCTGCCCCACGGCAGCCCCACAGCTCACAGTGGCCCCCGATGCTCCGGGACAGGGACACGTGTGGCTGGGGCTGCCCAGCGGAGACACCCAGGAGCTCTGGCTGTCCCTGTCACCAGGGACCCGCTGTGCCCTCGTGCTGTGGCTGTAGGGGACAGGCGGGGGGATAGCGTGGTGCTGATGCTGCAGGGGAAGGGCAGCCGGGGGCTCCGGCACTGTCACAGGAAGGTGATGGCCAGGCCACCATGATGGCCACTGGGGCACTTGTCAGGAGCTCTGTGTGGTTGTTGGGGGGCACAGAGCATTGCATGGGCTCGGCTTGATTTGGCTTTGCTTGGATTGCTTTGGCTTGGATTGCTTTGGCTTGGCTTGGCTTGGCTTGGCTTGGCTTGGCTTGGCTTGGCTTGGCTTGGCTTGGCTTGGCTTGGCTTGGCTTGGCTTGGCTTGGCTTGGCTTGGCTCCGTCGGGGGGACGGGGCGAGGGGCTGCTCTGCCAGGGCCACCCACCTCCCCCAGCCCCTGCTCCTGTCCTGGCACTGCATTGCACCGCCAGCCCCACAGCCCGCCCGGCACCTCTCCGAGTGCCCCTCCCCAGTGACAGCGTTCCATCCCCCTGCTGTCCTGCCTGCACCCCACTGCAGAGCCCCTCACCCCACTGCAGAGCCCCTCACCCCACTGCAGAGCCCCTCACCCCACTGCAGAGCCCTGCACCCCACTGCAGAGCCCCTCACCCCACTGCAGAGCCCCTCACCCCCACTGCAGAGCCCTGCACCCCACTGCAGAGCCCTGCACCCCACTGCAGAGCCCCGCACCCCACTGCAGAGCCCCTCACCCCCACTGCAGAGCCCCCCACCCCACTGCAGAGCCCCTCACCCCACTGCAGAGCCCCTCACCCCACTGCAGAGCCCCTCACCCCACTGCAGAGCCCTGCACCCCCACTGCAGAGCCCTGCACCCCCACTGCAGAGTCCTGCACCCCACTGCAGAGCCCCTCACCCCACTGCAGAGCCCCACACCCCACTGCAGAGCCCCGCACCTCACTGCAGAGCCCTGCACCCCACTGCAGTGCCTGGGCATCCCGCACCCCGCTATAGAGCCCCCCATCCCACAACCCGCTATAGAGCCCCCCATCCCGCTATAGAGCCCCCCATCCCACACCCCGCTATAGAGCCCCCCACCCCGCTATAGAGCCCCCCATCCCGCCCCGCGGCTGCTGATGCTCTCTCCGCTCTTTCTCGCTCCCGGCAGAGTTTGAAGCTGCGGGGTGTGGATCGCACCCCGTACCTGGGGGACGTGGCCGTGGTTGTGCATGCCGGTAAAAAAGAGACGGGGACGCCCCTGGCCGATACGCCCACCCGGCCGGCCACACGACACGGGGGCATGAGGGACCTGCACGAGTCCAGCTTCAGCCTCTCCGGTAAGAGCGGGGCCGCAGCGACCGCCCCGGCCCCTCCTGCCACCGGCCGGGCGCTCGGCCCCGCGGGGTGTCCCCATGAGCCCCCCGTTACCCCCGGCACCTCCCGGGGGGCTCCCGCTGCCACCGCAGGGTGTCCCGGCATCCCTTCCCTAGGGCTGTCCTGTCACCCCCTCCTGCAGGCTGTCCCCGTCACCCCTGCAGGGCGTTCCCACTGCATCCCAAAGTTGGGTGCACGACCCGAAGCACCCCGGTCCTGCCCACATCCCCCACCTCCGGGCGCAGCCTCCTCCTCCCGGGCAGGGGCCGTGGCAGAGCAGGGGGTGCCCCAATCCTCGGATCTGCAGCCCCAGCCCTCGCCCATCCCTCCGTGCACCGTCCGTCGTGTGGCTGCGCTGGCTGGGGTGTGGGGCGGGCTGGGGGTCGCTGCCAGTGGGGGGCACTGGGGGTCTGTGTCAATGACAGGGGCACTGGGGGTCTGTCTGTGCCAGTGGGGGGCACTGGGGGTCTGTGGCAGTGACAGGGGCACTGGGGGTCTGTGCCAGTGACAGGGGCACTGGGGGTCTGTGCCAGTGGGGGGCACTGGGGGTCTGTGGCAGTGACAGGGGCACTGGGGGTCTGTCTGTGTCAGTGACAGGGGCACTGGGGGTCTGTGCCAGTGACAGGGGCACTGGGGGTCTGTCTGTGCCAGTGGGGGGCACTGGGGGTCTGTGGCAGTGACAGGGGCACTGGGGGTCTGTCTGTGTCAGTGGGGGGCACTGGGGGTCTGTCTGTGCCAATGACAGGGGCACTGGGGGTCTGTGCCAGTGACAGGGGCACTGGGGGTCTGTGCCAGTGACAGGGGCACTGGGGGTCTGTGTCAGTGGGGGGCACTGGGGGTCTGTCTGTGTCAGTGGGGGGCACTGGGGGTCTGTGCCAGTGGGGGGCACTGGGGGTCTGTGTCAGTGACAGGGGCACTGGGGGTCTGTCTGTGTCAGTGACAGGGGCACTGGGGGTCTGTCTGTGTCAGTGGGGGGCACTGGGGGTCTGTCTGTGTCAGTGGGGAGCACTGGGGGTCTGTGCCAGTGACAGGGGCACTGGGGGTCTGTCTGTGTCAGTGACAGGGGCACTGGGGGTCTGTGTCAGTGGGGGGCACTGGGGGTCTGTCTGTGTCAGTGGGGGGCACTGGGGGTCTGTGCCAGTGGGGGGCACTGGGGGTCTGTCTGTGTCAGTGGGGGGCACTGGGGGTCTGTGCCAGTGGGGGGCACTGGGGGTCTGTCTGTGTCAGTGGGGGGCACTGGGGGTCTGTCTGTGCCAGTGGGGGGCACTGGGGGTCTGTGCCAGTGGGGGGCACTGGGGGTCTGTGCAGGGCAGGATGGAGCCCCGTGCACCGGGCAGCCCCCTCCCCGCGCTGTGCCAGGGCCGGGGGCAGCTGCTCGGTGCTCTGGGGGCCCGGGGCGCTCTGTCCCCCGAGGGCAGGGCCTGAGCACCGGGGGATCGAGAATGTCAGAGCCGGCACAAGGCTGCGAGGTCAGAGCAGCCCCAGGGGCAGCACAGCCGCGTGGAGAGGGGACACGGAGCTCCCCCAGTGCCGGGGGGCACACTGAGCTCCCCCAGTGCCAGGGGCACACGGAGCTCCCCCAGTGCCGGGGGGACACGGAGCTCCCCCAGTGCCAGGGGGGACACGGAGCTCCCCCAGTGCCGGGGGGGACACGGAGCTCCCCCAGTGCCGGGGGGACACGGAGCTCCCCCAGTGCCGGGGGGACACGGAGCTCCCCCAGTGCCAGGGGGGACACGGAGCTCCCCCAGTGCCGGGGGGGACACGGAGCTCCCCCAGTGCCGGGGGACACAGAGCTCCCCCAGTGCCGGGGGGCACACGGAGCTCCCCCAGTGCCGGGGGGGACACGGAGCTCCCCCAGTGCCGGGGGACACAGAGCTCCCCCAGTGCCGGGGCACACGGAGCTCCCGCAGTGCCGGGGCACACGGAGCTCCCGCAGTGCCGGGGCACACGGAGCTCCCCCGGTGCCAGCGGTGCTGGGGACACACTGAGCTCCCCCGGTGCCAGCGGTGCCAGGGGGTCATGGGGCTGTGCCCAGCTACCCCATCCTGACGCTGCCGGCCGTCCGTGTGTCCGGCAGGTTCTCAGATCGATGACCACGTTCCAAAACGAGCCTCGGCCCGGATTCTCGCTCCCCCCGGGGGCCGGTCGAGCGGCATCTGGTAGAGCCGGGGACCTGTCCCCCAACTGAGGAGCAGGCGCCGCCCCCAGCGCCCCCGGACCCCGGCTCCGGCGGGGCTCCCCTCGCCGCGGGGGCCCTGCCCGGCCCCCGTCCCGCCGGCGGGGCCGTGCCGGCGGCGGGGCCGTGCGCGGGGGCCGGGGGCCGCGGAGGACCGGGGGCAGCGGGTGCCCCCCCCCGGCCCTTTTCTGTTTGCACGTTGGATTTGGATCAGTGAATTTTTGACTTGTTTGTGCATCACGTGGAAATACTCTGAAGTGGTTTGTGTCACTAGCGTAGGGGAGACGCAGGGACCCCCCCCTTTCTGCCCCAGCCTGCCCCATCCCTGACCCCCGACCCCCACCACCATCCTGATCCCCGTTCCTGCTCCCCTCCATCGCCATCCCCCCGTTCCTGCCCCCATCCCCGGTGCTGTCCTGCCCTCCCCGAACCCAGTCACCATCCCTGGCCCCCATCTCCCCTGCTGTTCTCCCCAGCTCCATCTGCACTCCCCCATTTCCACCCTGCACCTGCATCTCCGTCCCGAGCCCCTCCAGCCCAGACCCCCATTCCCCCCTCCCCCATCCGGACCTGATCTCCATCCCTGAGCCGTCACCAGCCCCCATCCCTGAGCCACATCTCTGCTCCCCCGCCCCATCCCTGCACCCCCGTCCCCACACCCCCCCTGCCTCCCCACCGTGAGCTCCTACAGCCCCACAGGGAGAGGTGTCACACCTGGGTCACACACCCGTGCCACACCCGTGTCACACCCGGGTCACACCTGGGTCACACCTGGGTCACACCTGGGTCACACACCTGGGTCACACCCATGTCACACACCTGTGTCACACCTGGGTCACACACCTGGGTCACACACCCGTGTCACACAACCATGTCACACACCTGTGTCACACCTGGGTCACACACCTGGGTCACACACCCGTGTCACACAACCATGTCCCACACCTGGGTCACACCTGGGTCACACACCTGGGTCACACCCATGTCCCACACCTGTGTCACACCTGGGTCACACACCTGTGTCACACACCCATGTCACGCACCCATGTCACACACCCGTGTCACACACCCGTGTCACACCCATGTCACACACCCGTGTCACACCTGGGTCACACACCTGTGTCACACACCCATGTCACACACCCATGTCACACCCATGTCACAGACCCGTGTCACACCCGTGTCACACACCTGTGTCACACCTGCAGGGGCCCAGCGGGGTGTTTGCACACACGTGTGCACAGGTGAACCCCTGGGCAGATGTCACACAGCTGCACACGTGTGTGCCAGTGTCCCACGGCTGTGACACCTGTGGCAGGCCCTGCCAGCTCCCCAGCCCTGCTGCCCGCAGGGGTCTGTGTGTGTGTGCCCCCCCAGAAATCCCTCTCCCCCTGGTGCTGTCAGGGGCTGTCCCAGCCCCTCGCCCCTTCCTGGCCCCCCGTGTCCCCTGTGCCCTCCCCTGTAGGTCCCTGTAGGTGTTTGGGGGCCGGCGGGCGCCTGGCGGGGGTCCCGTGTCCCCCCGGGTGGTCCCCACGGCCAGTTTAGGAACATGCCGTCCGTTGTTTGCTCATTAAAGACCGTTCACAGCGCCTGGCCTGCGCCTCATTGGGGTCTGGGGGTCCCGGGGCTCTGGGACGGGCCTTGGGGACAGCGCTCAGGACCCCAGGGTCACAGCACCCGGGGGCAAACAGGACCCAGGAGAGCGCTGGGAGGTGAAAGAGCCGTGACATGGGGACACAGGGGGGACATGAGGGGACACAGGGACACACCGGAGATACGTGGGGACACGGGCGGACATTCATGGGGACACAGGGAGGACATGTGTGGGGACACGGTAAGACAAGGGGGGGTGACAAAGCTGGCCCTGTCGCCAGGTGGACACCTCTGCTCAGATGTACAAACACAGGTGGGTGCGGGGGGGTCTCGAGCAGGCTCGGGGGTCTCTCAGGTGTGTCACAAGGACTCTGGGTCCCCTGGTTACAGGGGATGTCCCAGGATGATTTGGGGCTCGGGGGTCTCTCAGGTGTGTCACAAGGGGTCCCCGGGTTACAGGGGGGGTGTCCCAGGATAATTTGGGGCTCGGGGGTCTCTCAGGTGTGTCACAAGGACTCTGGGTCCCCGGGTTACAGGGGGATGTCCCAGGATGATTTGGGGCTCGGGGGTCTCTGAGAGAGAGCTCACAATGGTACCCAAGGGTCCCGAGGGGATCTCAGGAGGGTCTCTGGGGGTGTCCCAGAGGGGGCCCTGCTGTGCTCCCAGGAGTGCTGGGGGGCTCTGAGGGGATCCCGAGGGAAGCCCTGAAGAATCCCAAAGGGATTGGAAGAGGATGGAGAGGTCCCAGAGTGATCCCGGGGGAGGCTCAGGGGTTCTTAGAGGGGTCTTGAAGGATCACAGAACGATCCCGGGGAGGGTCCCTGAGAGGCCTGGGGGTACTTAGGTGTGTTTAGGGGGGGTTCCTGAAAGGCCTGGGGGGTGTTTAGGGTGGGTCCCCGAGGGGACTGGGGGTGTTTGGGGGGGTGTTTAGGGAGGGTCCCCGAGGGGTCTGGGGGAGTTTAAGGTGGGTCCCCGAGGGCTCTGGGGGTGTTTGGGGGGGTGTTTAGGGTGGGTCCCCGAGGGCTCTGGGGGTGTTTGGGGGGGTGTTTAGGGAGGGTCCCCGAGGGCTCTGGGGGTGTTTAGGGTGGGTCCCCGAGGGCTCTGGGGGTGTTTGGGGAGGGTCCCCGAGAGGCCCGGGGGGTGCAGTAGCCGCCTCCCGCCACCAGGGGGCGCTGGTCAGGCTCGTTGCCATGGCGACAGGGGGTTCGGCCATGTCTGTTGTCATGGCGGGAGGGGCGTGGCCAGGCGCGTTGCCATGGCAGCAAGAGGGGCGTGGCCAGACAGATGACGCTCTGGAAGGGGCGTGGCCATCCCGTGTCAGCGCTCGGAAGGGGCGTGACCGGGTTCGTTGCCATGGCAGCGGGGGCGGGGCGGGGCTGTTGGCACCGCCCGCGGGGGGGGCGGCGCAGGCGCGGTCGGTCCGTGCGGTTCCGGCCCGGTCCCGGTCCCGGTCCCGGTCCCGGAGCAGCGGAGCGGGGGGAGTGGAGCGGCGGCGGCCGCGGCCGAGCGGTGAGTGCGGCGAGACCGCCCGGGGGCAAGGAAGGGAGCGGGCAGCGCTACCGTCATCACCCGCATCCCCGTACCGGCCGCCGCCGCCCGGCAGGACCGGCCGGGGGGGCCGCGGGGCCTTCGGGGACGGAGTGGCGGGGCCGGGCCGGCAGCGGGGCTGGAGAAGCGAGGCCAGAGGGGCGAGGGGCCTCCGGAGATTGAGCGTCCGGAGGAGAGAGAGGGGCCGGTTCGTCCGGTAATGCCGGGGATGGAGCGGTCGGAGCCGGGCCGCGAACGGGTCAGGGCTGAGCGGCGAGGCCGAGCGGTCCCGCGGGGCCGGTGGCGGCGAGGCGCGGCCTGACTCAGCGGCGGCCGCTCCTGCGTCCCGACCGCGGCTCCCGCGGGACCGCGGGCACGGCACGGTGCGCTCCCGGTACGGAACGGCCCCAGCATGGCACGGCACCGGCGCGGCGCCGGTATGGCACGCTGTAGTGTCGGCTCCGGCACCGCGCAGCACCGGCCCGGCCATCCCCTCCGGTACCGGCCATCGTCGGCGCCCGGCCATCACCCGGGGACCTCCGGTCTCGGGGGTCCTGCGGGACCCGGGCCGCCGCCGCTCGGGCACCGCCGGTGCGCCGGTCCCGTCCCGCGGGTGCCGCTGTGGGTGATGCTCCCGGGATGCCGCCGTGGCGGTCCGGAGCGGCGGCAGGTGGCTGTCACCGTGACACACGGAGCGTGACGCGCTCTCGGTCCTCGGACTCATGGCGGCACGGCGGCGGCGGTGTCACCGGTACAGTGGTGTCACCGGTAAGGTGACGGTGTCACTGACGCGTGCGTGTCGGGATGGGGCCGGGGCCCTTCTCCGCGCTCCCCCGCCATTCCCGGGATATCCAATCCCATCTCCTGCCGGGGATCTTCCCGAGCGGGTCCTCCCGCCGCGGTGGGGCACACAGAGCGGCTCTGACCCCCCTCACGGTGACTGGGGTGCTGGGGATGTGGCGGACCCTTACGGTGCGTCCCATCACGGGTGTGGGGACACTCTGGGGACAGCCCTGCCCGGCGGCATGTCACAGGCGCGCTGTCCCGGCCGGGGATGCGAGCGTGTCCCCCAGGCAGCCCGACTCTGCCAGCTCGGCTCATCCCGCGGCATTAATATTTCAGGAGCAGGGGGGAGGGCTCCGCTCTGCACATGCTCCCGCCGCTGTACCGAGTTATTTAGGTTAGCGGGAGCCGAGCGGGCGGGGGGATTTGGGCGGTCGGGCACTCGCTCTGCGCCCCGAGCATCCCGGTGCGTGTACGGCCGGTTTGCCTCGCCGCGGGCCGGGACGGGCGCTGCCGCCGGGAAACGGGGAAGGGTGCTGGGGCCGGAGCCGGTACGGAGCTGGGGACGGGGCCGGTGCGAAGCTGGGCGCTGCCCGCCCCCGGCAAAGCCACCTGTGCCCACGGCAGCGCGGGCTGTGGCGCGGGGCTGCTCTGCTCGGGGTGGGGGGAAGTGGCTCTGGGGGGGGACGTGGGCGAGTGGCCCTCGCTGTTAGCACCCGGGCCACCGTGCCCGCTGCCAGATCTCGGCAGCCCCGTGGCGGCTCCGCACGGCGCTCGGCCCCCGCCGGGCTGTCTGCCACCCCCCCTCGCGTGTTTGTCACTTGAGAAGCCACCGGGACGGCTCCCAAAATAGAACCCGCCAGTCGCAGCAGCCCGGTTCGCACCGGTACCGCGGTGCTGCTGGGCCGGCACCGACGCGCTGCTCAGCTCCCGGTGCCCGCCGTCGGTGCCGCCCTCGGCCGCCGCGCTGGCACCTCACGGCCTCACTCTGCTCCCGTTTGTTTGGGCAGAGCGGCCGGGGGGGCTGCGCCGTGGGACCGGGCCCGGACGACCTCTGCGTGCGCCCCGGCAGCGCCGCGGGACGGGCACGGACGCACGCCCGGGGCTTCGGTCACCGTCGGGCCGTGATTAGCAGCTCCTGGCCGGACAATTAAAATGCAGCGGTAAGCGTCCCCCGCCTGGCCGGGCGCCCGGCAACAACCCCTCTCCTCACGGCCTGCCGGGAATCCGGGCGGAATTCTTATTTTCGTTAGTTCTTTTGGCGAGAGCCGGCGGCAAACCGGCCGGGCCGGAGGCTCCCGGCCCTGGGCGCGTCCATCGCCCGCGTCGGGGCGGCAGTGGGTCGGAGGGTGCCGCAGGCCCCGGCTGCCCTGTCATTACACCGGGGCGTGCTCGGCGCTGCGCCGGGGGCTTGGAAGGCGTTTGGGAGGGTGGGGACGGACCGGGTGGCACCGGGCGGCGTCCCCGCACCGCGATCGGGACACGCGGGTGCCTGGCGGGGTCAGGCTTCTCCCGGTGGGTCAAGGTGCTCCCGGCGGGATCAGGGTTCTCTCCGCGTGTCGGATCAGGGTTCTCTCCGTGTGGATCAGGGTGTTCCCCGCGGGTCAGGGTTCGCCCCCGGGCTCTCAGGCGTGCCGGCGTGTGCGGGGGTCGAGGTCCGGCCGGAGCGGGGACACCCCAGTTCATCTCGGCTGGGAATCTGGGGGTGCCTGCCCCGTCCCCAGGAGCGCGCACGGGCAGGATGCCGCAGAGCCCTGGGCGGCTGTGCCGGGTTCCAGGGGCGTCCCCCGCTCAGCCAGGGCGGCTCGCGGTGGGCTCCTGCTTCGGCTCTGCCGGCAGCCGCCCCGGCCATTCGGGGAAGGGCCGGCCGTGGCAGGGGGGTGTCAGCTGCTCCTCGCCGGGGCGGGCAGGCAGCCCGTGCCCCGTGCCCCCGCTGCCGCCCCCGCTGCAGCCCGTGCCCCGGTACCCGGCAGCCGCGGCACCGCAGTGCGCGTGGCTCTGGCTCAGCGCCGCGCATGACTCAGCTCCGCTGCCGGAGCCAGGGGAGGGGGGGAAGATGGGGAGAGCCCTGCGGGGGGACCCCTGCCCGCACCCCAGTGCCGCGATGCCGCCAAACGGGCGCGGGACGGGCTTTGGCTCTCGCCGGTGCCGGGAGCGGGTCGGTGCGCATCTCGCCGTGCCGGGGGCGGCGGCGGCGCGGGGGCCTCGGTTCCAGCTGCTGCGGTGGTGGCTAAAAATACCGGCCCCCCCCTCCGCGGCTGCGTGCGGTAGCACGGCGGGGTGGGACGGGGGTCCCGGGGGTCCCGGCTGCGGCAGGGGACGGACCGGCTCAGCTGCCGGGGGGTTCAAGCGGCCACAGCCGTGCGACATCGCCGGTGCTGAGTCACCGTGGTGCTGTACCCGAGAGTGGGGGGACTGCGGCCACCGGGACCTTTTGCCCCCGCAAACGGGCCCTGGGGGGAGACAGCAGCCCGGGGTGGCAGCGCCCCCCAGGCCCCCAGCACTGCGAGCGCAGATGTGCGCTGGGAGCGTCCCCCCTCATTCCCCCGGGCTGTGGATCCGGAGGGGGGGCTACGGGGGCTGCACCCTCCCCTCAGCCCCCGCCTGGCAGCTGGCCCGGGCCCGCAGCCCCCCTCACCGAAGAGGGAAGCGGATTAACGCCGCCGCTGCCGCCGCTGCTGTGCGGGGGGGCCGCGGGGGCACCGGGACCCCCTCTCCCGGGAAGGGGCAGCAGGGCCGGTCCCTGCACTAAAGCATTTTGTGCAGGACAGTGAGACTGAGGCTCGGTGCCCCCCTCTCTGCAGTGGGGCTCCGTGTGCTCTGCCATGCTGGGACTGCAGCCAGGGGGTCCTGGAGCCCCCAGCCATCTGGGCACAGGCCGCCTGCCGGCAGATGTTGCCCCTCTAAGCCCTGCTCTAATGGACCCCGATCCCGATCCCGGCCCCGGCAGATTAGGCAGCACCGGGGGCCGGAGAGGGGGGCCCTAAGCTGCTTATGGGCAGCAGCCCCCAGGAGCCCCATGGGCTCACACAGGGCAGCAGCAGCAGCCCCTCGGTGCAGGGGCAGTGCCCTCGGCAGTGCTTGCATCCCCTTAGCAATGCCTGGGTCCTGGGACCCCTTCCCCATGAGCCACATCCTGCACTGTATCCCCATCTCACTCCCAGCAGTACCCCAAACCCGGCTCCCCTGGGTACCCCTGTTCAGGGCAGGGGTCCACCTGGCTGGGTGGGCCACAATGGGGGTTCTGGGCACCCCTCATGCCTCCCTGCCATACCTTGGGGTGCAGCTGGAGTGGGGGTCCCACAGGTTGCACCGTGGCAGCCTGGCCCCGCTGTCCCTCGGCGTTGGAGCACAGTTGGGATGGGCACCCTAGGTGCCTGTGCCCCCAGTGTCAGAGTCTGGGTGGGATGGACACCCCGGATCCCAATGCTCCCGGTGCGGGGTTGGGGTGCCCCGGGGTGCTGGTGTGACCCCTGTCTCTTGGCAGCTGGGGCATGGCCGTCAATGTGTACTCGACATCGGTGACCAGCGAGAACCTGAGCCGCCATGACATGCTGGCCTGGGTCAACGACTCCCTGCAGCTCAACTACACCAAGATCGAGCAGCTTTGCTCAGGTGGGCTTGTGGGGCGGTGTAGGGGACACGGGGGTTGTGGCCAGGGTGCCCCCAGCCCCCCTTGACCGCGGCGTGGGCCCGGCGCAGGGGCTGCGTATTGCCAGTTCATGGACATGCTGTTCCCCGGCTGCGTGCACCTGCGCAAGGTGAAGTTCCAGGCCAAGCTGGAGCACGAGTACATCCACAACTTCAAGGTGCTGCAGGCCGCCTTCAAGAAGATGGGAGTGGACAAAGTAGGTCCATGGGGACAGCAGGGGCTGCCTGTGGGATTCTGTTTCTGCCGGGCTCCGTGCTGTTCTGTGCCGTGCTGTCCCCGCTGTGCTGGGGGCCGGCTGGGAGCGCTGCCCTGCCAGCCCCTCCGTGTCCCCCCCAGATCATCGCGGTGGAGCGGCTGGTGAAGGGCAAGTTCCAGGACAATTTTGAGTTCATCCAGTGGTTCAAGAAATTCTTTGACGCCAACTACGATGGGAAGGAGTACAACCCGCTGCTGGCGCGGCAGGGCCAGGACGTCGCGCCCCCCCCTAACCCAGGTGATCACATCTACAACAAACCCAAGAAACCCATTGGCACTGCAGGTAATGTCCGGGGCCCCCCAGCGAGCGCTGCCCCCCGCCCTCTGCACCCCGTGACGTGCTGGTCATGGCCAGGCGTCCCCCTGACCCCTGCCTGCGCCCCGCTCTGCTGCCTGCCTGCCTGCCTGCGACCGGGGGGACTGGGCGGGTCTGCAGGGACACCGAGACTGCGGAGGAGCAGGGATCTTGGCTGCCTCCATCTGCCTGCTCAGCCTGGGCTGGGGGCGGTTTGTCACCCCAGCCCCCCTGGCTGCCACCCCCCCGTGCCGTGCCACCACCGTACAGCTCCCATGGGCACTGGGGGCTCCCCGTGCTGGCCCAGTGGGAACTGTCAAGGTCTGGGACCTCCTCAGATCCCATGCTGAACCCTAAACGAGCCACGAGCACCCTTGGAGGGCTGGGGGCAAGATTTGCCAGGGGAAACTGAGGCAGGGGGGAGGCTGGAGTCGGGAGAGCCTGTGGCTCTGCACAGGGTATCTGCCTGCCCTTGCTGCCCACTGCTGCCCCCACACAACGTAGGGGGGTCCCTGCTGGCAGCTCCCCCCAGCCAGCATTAACCCGTTGGTCCCCGTGTGCTGTCAAGTCCCCCAGAGGACCTCCCCCACGGGCCCCAAGAACACCCCGAACCCAGCCCGCCTCGGCAACGTGCCCAGCGGCATCCTACGGAAAAACTCGCCCGCCGCCCGCAACGGCGGCACCGAGGCTGACGCGCAGATCCTGGAGCTCAACCAGCAGGTAGGGGCTCCCTGCCAGGGGACTGGGGGGCACCGCAGGGCTGGGGGCGACCGAAGGCTTCAGCCAGGTAGGGGGTCCCAGCCAGGGGGCTGGGGTGCACTGTGGGACTGGGGGGGCTGAAGGTTTCGGCCGTTTCCCTCTCCCACAGCTGATGGACCTGAAGCTGACAGTGGATGGGCTGGAGAAGGAGCGGGATTTCTACTTCAGCAAACTGCGGGACATTGAGCTCATCTGCCAGGAGCACGAGAACGAGAACAGCCCCATCATCACCGGCATCGTCAGCGTCCTCTATGCCACGGAGGTGAGGCCGGGCACCTCAGGGTGCCCCTGCAGCCCATGTCCCTGTCCTGCTCTCTGGACTTCCCTGGGAGAGGAGAGGGACTCCCTTCTCCCCGAGTTGCTCTTGGCCTCGTTCACTCCGTGGGGTGCCAGGAGGGGGTTGGGCTTTGCCAAAGGCCTCCTGCCACGCCAGGTGGAGGTTGGCGTGCCCGCCCGTGCCACCCCTGTGCCAACGGCTGCCATCTTTCCCCCCAGGAGGGCTTCGCCCCACCAGAGGACGACGAGCTGGAGGAGCAGCCACCAGAGGACCAGGACGAGTACTAGCCCCGGCCCGCGCCCGCGCCCCCCGCGCCGCCCCCACCATAGACATTGGAGGTCTGAGCCCGCGCCTCGCCCCGCACCGTCACACGCCATCGCGGTCTCCGGCAGCTCCAGGGGGAAGCCACCATCTCCATAACCAGCCGACATCCCTTGGGCGAGGAGCGCGGCTGCGCTGGGGGCCGGGGCTGGGGACGGGCTCCGGCCCCACGCTGGGGCCTGGCCCGCGCCACCCCCTCCCCATATTTATTTCTGTTGTCCCCCTGGTGTGAGCGAGTGCCGCGTCCGCCCTGGTGTCCTGCCTGCCCACAGTGAGCGTGAGAAGGAACAGCGAGTCCTCGGGGGCTGGCCGGGGGTGCCGTGTGCTGCTCACCTTGCTGGGACCCCCAGGGCCCCAGGACCCCTGTGGCAGAGTGAGTGCCGGCCTGGCAGCCTGTAGGAGTGGGAGGCCACGGAACAGAGGAGAGAGATGTTGGTTCAGGTTTCTGGGAAGATGAAAAGGAAACCCCAGCCCAGTGCGGCCATGGCAGCGGGGGGCACCTGCAGCCACGGGGGTCCCGGAGAGGGAGCCTGTCCTCACCATGGCATGGAATGGCAGTGGGCCCTCTCCTCTCGCCCGTGGCCCCCAAGGAGCCGGGGCTGGGGTGGGTCACCGCAAGGGCTCGCAGCGCCCACCCGCCCTGGCTGCCGTGTCCCTGTCGCATCGCTTGTCTGGTCCATCACACCGGTCGCAACGCTGCATCTGTGTTCGGTTTTATTTAAATAAACTCGTGTGGTAACGCCGCGTCCTGCCCGTGCTGGGGGACACTGCAGGGTCCGGGGGGCTCCTCTGTGCTCACAGGAGAGCAGGAGGCCGGAGTCGAGCCGGGTGGAGGGCACAGCGTGTGAGGAGGGCCGGTTTGAGAAACTGAGTGACCAGTTTCTGTCGAGGTTAATTTGGGCTATAAAAGCACCGAGCTGCCTCAGCACCTGCTCCTGCCTCGGCCCGGGCGGGATTGTGCCGAGCGCCGAACGGCACCAGCCGTCATTCAGCAGTGCAGAAATGGACCTTGAATGCAGAAATGGACCTTGAAAGCTGCGGAGCCTCTACGGGACAAGGAGCAGGGAAGAGCAAAGCTTCCGCTCGCCCTTCTGAGCCAACGCCAGGGTTTTGATCTATTTTTAACCGCTTTGATCAGGGGAGAGCGCGAACGCAGTCCCCCACTACCACAAATTATGCAGTCGAGTTTCCCGCATTTGGGGAAATCGCAGGGGTCAGCACACCCGGAGTGCAAGGGATGAGCCTCGCCCTGGGAAAACCACCTGCCTGATCATGGTGTCTCCCCTGCCAGGTAAGTATGCCCGAGCCCGCCCAGCGCCCAAACACCCTGCCCGCCCCACGCCTCCCCAACACACGCCCAGCCCGAGCCCGGCCCCGCACCCAACCGGCCCCGCGCTGCGGCCCGGCCCGCACGGCCCGGCCCGCGCAGCGCCCGCGGACGCGCGAGGGCAGCGCGGGCTTTGCGCGGGCCGTGTCCCGGCATGCCGCGCGCCTTGCCTCGTTTGCATAACCCCGCCCCACAAACCGGCCCGCACCGCCCTCTGCCCCACTCAAATTTGCATTACCACGCCCCCTGTGCCGCTCTGATTTGCATGGCCACGCCTCCCCCGAACCCCGCCTCGCGCCGCTCTCCCGCGACAGCGCCCCCTGGCGGCGCGGCGGAGCCTCCCCGAACGGATCCGGGTCCCGAACGGATCCTGACCCCGAACGGATCCGGGTCCCGAACGGATCCGGACCCCGAACGGATCCGGGTCCCGAACGGATCCTGACCCCGAACGGATCCGGGTCCCGAACGGATCCTGACCCCGAACGGATCCGGACCCCGAACGGATCCGGGTCCCGAACGGATCCGGGTCCCGAACGGATCCTGACCCCGAACGGATCCGGGTCCCGAACAGATCCGGGTCCCGAACGGATCCTGACCCCGAACGGATCCTGACCCCGAACGGATCCTGACTCCGAACGGATCTTGACCCCGAAGGGATCCGGGTCCCAAACGGATCCTGACCCCGAACGGATCCGGGTCCCGAACGGATCCGGGTCCCGAACGGATCCGGGTCCCGAACGGATCCTGACCCCGAACGGATCCGGGTCCCGAACGGATCCGGACCCCGAACGGATCCGGGTCCCGAATGGATCCCGGTCCCGAACGGATCCGGACCCCGCCGGGGAAGGAAGCGCTGCCGCCGAACGCCGCGCTCGGCCGCGCTCCGTGCCGCGGGCAGGAAGGAAACGCCGCAAAAGACGAGGAGCAGAGAGGATGGGAATAATCCCAAGTGATGGCTGTAACGATGGGAAGGGGTAGAAGAGAAGGAGAAGAGCCAAAAGAAGTGACCAGAGCTCCTGTCAGGGGCAGCGAAGCGGCACAAGGCGAGGTGTACTTGAGGGACGAGGTCTGAGTCGGGATTAACGGCGCTCCAAAAGGATCAGGGTGCGGCGTGCAGGCAGGACGGGCCGAGCAGGGACGGAAGGGAAAATGGGAAGAGGAAGAAATTGGGCCGGACTGAAGGGGACCGGAGGCACCTCCTGTTTCCCCGGCCGATCCTTTGGTTGCACTTAAGCCGGGGAGCGGAACGCTGGATTTTCTAGTGGGTACTGGAACATCTTGGGCCATAGGTACCGGCTCTGAGGGACCTTTGAGTGGAAGGTCATTGTTGCTGCTGCAATGGGAGGAAATCTCTCAGGGCAGGAAATCCCTCAGGGGCAGGAAATCCCCCAGACAACCCATGGAATTGCGCTGGGAACGCAAAATGACCCCGTCGCTTTCTCCACGTGCCGAGTGCCCTTTGCCGTGGCTCGGGCAGGGTTTGCTGTGCCGCTTAAATGCGCAATTAACTTTCCCAAAGGGCTCTGTCCGGTTTGCATATTCCTCTGGAAAATGCATGGAAAGTGCAGCTCTGCCCCTTCTCCAGGGAAAGCTGGGGGAAGAGGAGGAAATGCCCGGGGAAGTTTCAGCTGTGCTCATACCACTGCTTTGGGCTTTGGGAATCCCGGGTGTAATAAATGGAATTGATTCGTGCTAACTAAATTGTAACTATTTGGAAAGTTTTTATCAGAAGCAATCAAAAGAATCGGTGTTACAAGGCAGATGTGCCCCTTTACAGATGTTACATGTTAAAATTGAGGTAGAGGATGGAGTTTGGAAGATCAGTGATGTCCCAAGAGAAAAATGGCTCCGAGATAGACAAAATTAGAACTTTAGGCATGGGTCTAAAATCAGTAAATATCAGAGTGATTAGTAACTTACATAGCACAACGCTTAGTACGCACGCACAAACCTGTAAGGTCATCCAAAGGACAACGAGGAAGAGGAGAAGCCTTCCCCAAAAGACCCCAAAAGAAGACTGGAGACCCCCTAACAACAAGTGAGGCGTGTGCTGTGAGGAAAAGTGACATAAAGTCGGAGGAATGGGAAATAGGAGGAAACTGATGGGAAACATGAATGAATATGTAGAAGCACACAGTATATGAGTTTAGCTGGAAGTGCTTTGTTTGGTACGAGGGGCAGGGTGGGGAACCCCCTCCGTACCCCGGTGGGTTTTGTACGTGAGGTGGGGTGAGAAGCCCTCCCCATACCCTGGGAGGTTTTGCTTATGCTTTATTCATACGTAATTATTAGCAGATTTTATATATATAAATTGTAATTTTCTGCTAAATTATATTTTTTTCTATTAAACTGTATTTTTTTATTCCAAATTATTATTTAATTTCCTAAATTGTATTCCTTTTTAATTAAACTGCAATTAACCCAAGAGGCCTAGTTGTCAAAATTCTAATTTCATTTATAAAACGAGGCAAGAGACAAACGTGAGTCGGATGAAAGCTGAACCGAAGGCGGTAAGAAAAGACCAACCCCGATAAAATGAGAGGCCCAGCGAGGACTGGAAATGTTAACAGGCTCTTTTTTAGAGTTTGGGTTATTGCCAATTCGGATTTACCGCTCTTATCCCCCGGAGAAGAAGCCGAGCTCGTCAGAAGAGCGGTGCAAGAGCTGCGGGAACTGAAGCGCTGACGTTCCCGGGCTTGTCCCAAACCCCGGCCCCCTCTCCTCGGTGCCAGGCCCAGGAGGCACTTTGCGGTGCTGGATGTGAAAGAGGTTTTCTCTGGTGCCCCTGGGGGAACAGCGGCACCGGGTCTTTGCCCTGGCTGGGGAAATGCAGCTCAAAGGGGGAAATGATTTCTGGAGATTGGAACGGAACTTTTTAGTTGTTCATCGGTACCTGCGGACAGACACTCGCGACTGCCCAGTTCCCCAGGGAACGCCGCACACTCGGCCAATCTTTTTCCTCAGGGAGAAGAGAAGCCCGAGAGGAACGGACCGTCCGGACGAGCGGCACCGGGAGCGTCACGGGCAGGAGCGGGCAGCGCCCGGGGAAAGGGAACTCCGGCGGCGGGAGACGGTGCCCATCGCCCCCCCGGCCGCTCCCTGCGAGCAGAAGCGGCCCCAGCGGAGGGCAGAGCTGCTCCTGCGGGCTCGGGGCCGCGGCTGCCGCGGTACGCGGGGCTCCCGGCGGTGCCCGGGCCGGGCGGGTCCGCGGAGCGGCGGGACCGGCCCGGAGGGGGCGGGGCGGGGGGAAGACCGGGGGCGGGGTTATGCAAACGAGGCGAGGCGCGCGGCATGCCGGGACACGGCCCGCGCAAAGCCCGCGCTGCCCTCGCGCGTCCGCGGGCGCTGCGCGGGCCGGGCCGTGCGGGCCGGGCCGCAGCGCGGGGCCGGTTGGGTGCGGGGCCGGGCTCGGGCTGGGCGTGTGTTGGGGAGGCGTGGGGCGGGCAGGGTGTTTGGGCGCTGGGCGGGCTCGGGCATACTTACCTGGCAGGGGAGACACCATGATCAGGCAGGTGGTTTTCCCAGGGCGAGGCTCATCCCTTGCACTCCGGGTGTGCTGACCCCTGCGATTTCCCCAAATGCGGGAAACTCGACTGCATAATTTGTGGTAGTGGGGGACTGCGTTCGCGCTCTCCCCTGGTATTTCGGTTGAAGAACAGGTTGGATTTGTTCATTTGCTCTTTCGGTCGCTCTCGGGGATTGCCCAAGAAGCCGTTCCCAGCAGCCGGGGCTCGGGCGCTGCTCCCCGGGGCTGGGGAGGTGACGGAGGGCGGGCAGGTCCCGGTGCGGATGTTCCTGCTGCTCGGCCCCAGCGTGGGGAGTGTGGGAACCGGCCTGGCCCCTTCCCGTGCGTGCCCTCCCTTCCCCGGGAAGGAAGCAGACGGACACACGGCGAGGATCTGCAGCTTTATTGATCCCGAGAGCCTCCCAGGCCTCAGAGCTTACAGCCCAGGCACGGCCCCCTGCCCTGCTCAGGGGGTCTTGGCCTTCCTCCGCTGGGTGCCCCACAGCAGCAGGGACAGGGACACAGTGGCAGTGCCCAGGATTCCTCCAAAGAGAAGCATCGGGAATGTTCCCTGTCGGGGAGCAGGAGTGAGCATCAGCACTCCCTGCAGCCCCTGCTGACCTGGCTGGGGCACAGCCAGAGAAGGTTCAGTCCCACGGGAACTCACCTCACGCAGGCACTTGTAGCCGTGGAAGGGATTGTCACAGAGGCACTGGCTGAAGCCGGGTCCGTCAGGGGCACACACAGAGTTTTCAGGGCATGGCCAGACTGGCAGAGCAGAGCAGGGGGTCAGGGGCCGAGGCCAGACCCCACTGCCAGCCCCATGCACACACCGCCAGGGTCAGTCCCCCACCATACCGAGTTCCATAGAGCTGTTGCAGGGGTTCCTCTGTCCCTGGCACAGCCGGCTGCTCCCATCCGCTGTCACGTCCTGCCAGGCGTCACTCCCGCCTGGACACTCCAGGGTCAGCGGCACCGCGCTGGGGACAGAGCTCAGCACGGGCACCGCGGTGACCCCCCAGCCCCTCCTGCCCCCAGCACTCACAGGCTCTGCAGCTGGATGAAGCCCAGGAAGGAACCATTGGGGAGAGCTGTCATGGGGTTCTCAGTCAAGTCCCTGTGAACACACGGACCTTCAGTCTCATCTGGCACCGGGGGTACCCCTGGCACCTCAGCGAACCTCAGGTGCTTTCCATGACCCCCCACCCGAGGCCCTGGGAGAGCAGCCCTACAGCCGGGGCTCAAAGGTCTCTGCAGAGCTGCTAAGGGACCGCTTGGTCATTAACAAAAGCACTGATGAGCCGAGGTGTCATGCTGCCCCGAGGGCCACCACGGCTCACTGGGCACAATTGGACACTGCGCCCTGGCAGTGCCCTGGACGTGGCTGTCCAGAGTCACCTCCCTGACTCCTGTCTCTCCAGCCTGGGGCCAAGGACGCTGTGTGCAACTGTGGCAAAAGTCAAGACGTGACCAAGTGGCTCATCTCTCACCTGCCAGCACAGGCCCCCACGGGAGAGCTGTCCTGTGACAATGTGCACCATGACAGAATTCCAGAAGGATCTGTCCCATGCTCCCACTGGGCACAGCGGGGAGGCTGCCTGGTCAGATAGGTCCCAGGGCTCCCCGTTTACAAACGGGGGTGGTTTCTGTTTGTTCACACCCTGTGGACTGTTACTGACAGCCATGAGGGCAGGGAGTGGCCGCTGTCCCTGGCACCAGCAGGGCACGGCTGTGCTGGCCTGGGCCCACGGGAATGTCCCACCAAACCTGCCCCAGCCCAGCCCAGCCCAGCCCAGCCCAGCCCAGCCCAGCCCAGCCCAGCTCCTTGCAGGGGCCAGAGGGCTCCCAGGGGAACTCACAGGACAATGGCATCAGTGGCCTCGGCCAGCCCCGGGGGGACAGTGTGCAGGGAGCAGTTGCTCAGGTCCAGCCTGGGAAAGGGCAGTGCTTGGGGCAGACAGTTTCATGCCTGCTCCCCACACTTTACCCCAACGCCCTTGTGACCCCCAGCACCCATCTTGGCCCCTGCCCGTACCTGGTCCCCACACGCCACCATCCAGGACGCTCCATCCAGGCATTCCCCAGCCCTGCCATTCCCCTGACACCACTGTCAACCCAAAAACCCATCCCGGCACCCTCCATCCCCCTAGCACCCCCATCACACGGCCCCCGACGCCCCCAGCACCCCAGATTCGCCCCCAGCCCGGGCATTCCCGTCCTCCCCCGGCCCCCCGTACCCCAGAATCCGCCCTGGGGACGGAGCCCGCTCCCGGCAGCAGCGCCCATCGGTCTCAGCGTTGCCCCGGGACTCACAGAACCGGGACACGATGGAGCCGTTCCGCGGCGGCCCCGGGCAGAGCCCGCACACCTGGAGAGGTGGAGGGGGAGATGCAGCGCCGGCACAGGGGCACCCCCGCCTCCCGTGCGCCCCGCGACCTCCGCCTATCCCCGTTAAAGGACAGCCTCCTCGGCCCTGGGGCAACCCGCCACTGCCCCGACACCGGACACCTCCAGGCCGGGCACCCCAGGCCCCGGGACACCCCCGGCCTCGGGACACCCCGGATCGGGGACGCACCGGCCCCGGTTCCCCGCCGGGAGCTCTCGGTCCGGGCATCCCCGTGCGGGCACTCCCTGGCCTCTGGGCACCTCTGCTCCGTGCCACCCTCTGCCCACCGCAGTCCCCCGTTTCCGGCCCTCCCCTTGTTTCCGTGAGCCCAGCCCTGTCCCCCCGTCGCTCACCCCGGCCCCGCGGGCGGCCCGGGGCAGCAGCAGCGGCAGCAGCAGCAGCGCGAACCCGCCCGTGGCCCCGCCGGCCCCGAGCATCCCCGCGCCACCGGGGCCGCACGGCGGGCAGCGCCGAGCGGGACGGGCAGATCCGTGCCCGTTCTGCCCCCGCCTCCACGGGCCGGGCACCCTCTGGACCCGAACGAGGCCACGGAGGGTCCCCGGCAGCGCGGGCAGCGGGGCACGGTGAGCGCCTGAGCGGGCGGAGCGCGGCGGGGCCGGGCCGGGATGGGGCCGGGATGGGGATCGGGGATCGGGGATCGGGGCTCGGGGCTCGGGGCTCGGGGATCGGGGCTCGGGGCTCGGGGATCGGGGATAGGGCCGAGGCCGGGGCCGGGGCTCGGGGCTCGGGGATCGGGGCTCGGGGCTCGGGGCTCGGGGATCGGGGACCGGGGCTCGGGGACCGGGGACCGGGGCTCGGGGCCCGGGGATCGGGCCGGGGCCGAGGCCGGGGCCGGGGCTCGGGGCTCGGGGATCGGGGATCGGGGCTCTGGGATCGGGGCCGGGAGCCGCAGGCCGGGCCCCCGGTGATGACGTCACGCCGCCATGCGGAAGCGGCCCCGGGAGCGGCCCCGCCCCCTCACGTCATCCCGGCGCGCCCCGGCTGCGGCGGCACATGGGGTGAGTGAGTGCTGCCGCCGCCGGTGAGTGTCGCACCGGGGCCGCCGGGCAAGGTCACCGCCGCCACCCGCACCGGGACCGGCTGCACCGCGGGCTCCCGGGATGGGGGCCCCGGGGACACCGGGGACGGGGAGCAGAGCCCCGGGAGGGGGACACCGGGGACGGGGAGCAGAGCCCCTGAGGGCACCGGGGAAGGCAGGCGAGGTCCCCGGGTACACGGGTGACAGGGAAGGGTGTGATGGAGCGGGGACACCGGGGAAGGCAGGCTGAGGACGGCAGGGACAGGGGCAGCAGGTTCTGCACTCGGGGCCCCCCAGCGCTGGGAGAGCGGGGCTGGGGCTGCTGAGTTTTGTGGGGACATTCTGGGCCCATCGGGGGGAGAGGGCAGCAGGGCCTCGGTGGGGTGACCAGGACAGCAGGGCTTGGGATCACCAGCTGATGGGGATGTGGGGACACCAGGGCTGGAGGCAGCAGAGCCTCAGGGACACAGGGGAATGTAGGGCACAGGAGTCTCGGACCAGGGCCATTCAGGAGGTTGTGTGACCACTGGGGACACGATGTAACCTCCCATGTTTAGTCTGCATGGGGGAATGTGGGGAGTGACCTTGGACGCTGGCCCTGAGCTGATGCGCCTGGAGCCGTGTCCTGGTCAGGGACGGGCCAGGGCTGGTGGCAGCAGAGACACTGCCCTCTCACCCCATTCCCCACCCAGACACTGCCGGTGCCGCAGAGCCCCGTGCCAGCTCAGCCACCCACGGCCCTGTGGCAGGCAGGTCCAGGCAGGCTGTGCCAGGGGTGCCAGGAGGGGCTCAGCCTAATCCCACCAGGCATTCCCCAGGCAAGCATTCCTCCAGGGATCACGATGGGATCACAGCAGGCACTGTGCCACTCCCTGCCTGCCACCCCCGGTCCAGACTTGTCCTCCCTGTGCCCTAACGCTGCCCGGCTGGGACAGAGGGTCCCTGCGGCCTGCACCCCCTCCCAGGCCGGGGAGGGGGGCATCCACAGCCCTGTGGCACCAGCTGCTCCCAGGTCCCCGCAGTCCCCTGGATGTGGGGGGAGGCAGGGGCAGCAGTGTACCCAGCTGTCCCCTCCTGTTCCACAGTGGCTGGAGCCGGGGGCAGAGCACAGGGGGCTCTGGGGAGAGCCCTGTGAGCAGGCTCAGGGTGCCAGAGCTGCTGGATGCTCAGGTGTCTGCTGCACCTGGCTGATGCCCAGAGCCCCTGAGGCTGCCAGCTCCCCTCTGTCCGTTCCATCCCTGTGTCCATCCCTGGCCATGTGGGGTGTGTGGTGTGGGGGTCACCCTGCCCAGCTTCTGTGCTCCAGGACAAGGCTGTCCTGTCCCTCCTCTCCAGTGCAGGCTGGACTCCATCACCTCCCCAGCCCCATCCATGGACCCTGCAGGTCCAGGGGCTGTTGGTGGGGGCGATTCTGGTGCAGGAGCCACTGCCCCAGCGCTGGCTGTGCTGTGCTGGCCCCAGAGCATCGGGCTGCCACTAGGGCCAGGGCAGTTGTGCTGGGCTTGGCCAAGCTCTTGCACCGGGGGCAGTTCTTACAGGGCCATGGGGTGCTGGAGTGCTTGGGCTGGGTTGACTTAGGTGCTGGTGGGACCGGTGCTGCCGGGTTTGGTGGGGCTGTGCAAGGCTGGGGTGGTTGGGCCAGGTTGGGTTTGGCTCGGGTGGGACCGGCACTGCGGGCTCAAGGCTGTGCAGCTCCAGGGGTGGTCGTGTTGCGTTTGGCTCAGGTGGGATTGGGGCTGTCCTGCACCGGAGGCGGCTGTGTTGGGTTTGGCCGGTTCTGCCGGCACTGGTGGTGCCGGTGCTGCGGGGGGCCTGGGTGGGACTGTTTTTGCAGCCATTGTCTTGGCGCTCTTTGAAGACTCTCCAGTTTCCTTCAGCGGGGCAGGTGGGGCGGCCCGGGGGTGGCCAAGCCCGGCCCAGAGGGAGGAGGAGGAGGAGGGTCCAGCCATTCTTCTCCCCCGCTCTGGGTCCTTGAGGCTGAGACAGCGCGAGCGAAGGTCCTGCAGCACTGACACTCCCTCCTGCAGCTGCCAGGGCCAGGCCGATGCT
Organism: Cyanistes caeruleus; assembly: GCF_971803275.1. Taxonomy (NCBI): domain Eukaryota; kingdom Metazoa; phylum Chordata; class Aves; order Passeriformes; family Paridae; genus Cyanistes; species Cyanistes caeruleus. The sequence continues at coordinate 461,620 of NC_141702.1, read as the reverse complement.
GGTCAGGACGTGCCGCCGGGGTCAGGAGTGCCCATGAGGCCGGCAGGGCGGCACCGGCGGGGCAGCGGCACAGGGACACGCTCACCATGGAGTTCACGGCCATCGACTACGGCATCTTCGCGCTGCTGCTGGTGCTGTCCTCGGCCATCGGGCTGTTCTACGCGCTGAGCGGCGACCGGCAGCGCACGGTGCAGGAGTTCCTGCTAGCCAACCGTGACATGGGCTGCCTGCCCGTCGCCCTGTCCCTGCTGGCCTCCTTCCAGTCAGCTGTGGCCATCCTGGGCGTGCCAGCTGAGATCTTTCGCTTCGGCACCGAGTACTGGTTCCTCGGCTGCTCCTATTTCCTGGGGCTGCTCATCCCGGCGCACATCTTCATCCCCGTCTTCTACCGTCTGCGCATCACCAGCACCTATGAGGTGAGCAGAGGGGACACGGGGAGCGCAGGGGGGTGTGGGGACCACAGAGACCCTGCAGTCGGGTGCCCTGACCTCTCTCCTTGCAGTACCTGGAGCTGCGCTTCAACAAGACGGTGCGAGTCTTCGGCACCGTCACCTTCATCTTCCAAATGGTGAGTGGAGCTCGGGGTGTGGGGGTGCAGAGGTCGGGGGTGGGCACGGCTCAGCGCTGCTCTCCCTCCCCGCAGGTTATCTACATGGGCGTGGTGCTCTACGCACCCGCGCTGGCCCTCAACGCAGGTACGGTGAGGACGGCTGGGGGGGCCATGCCAGGAGGCTGCTGCCCCTCACCCCATTAACGTCCTCTGCACTTCCAGTGACGGGCTTTGACCTCTGGAGCGCGGTGCTGACCATGGGGCTGGTCTGCACGCTCTACACTACGCTGGTGAGTCCCTGCCGCCGCAGGTGCCCCGTGCCCCTGCCGTCAGGGCGGGCACTGTGATCCTGTGGTGACGGCCGTCGTGTGTCCCCAGGGTGGGCTGAAGGCCGTCATCTGGACAGATGTGTTCCAGACGCTGGTGATGCTGGCGGGGCAGGTTGCCGTCATCGTGGTGGGCGCATGGCGGGTGGGGGGCATGGCCCGTGTCTGGCGTGTGGCTGAGCAGGAGGGCAAGATCTCCGGCATTGAGTGAGTGACCTCCTGGGACCCCCCGTCACGCTGTGGGGACGCTTAGGGCAGCCTGGGGTGGGGGAGAGGGACCCTGGTGCGGTGTGGTGGTCCATCCCTGTTGCCCTCTTTCGCGTGGGGTGCCAATGAGCACCTGTCATCATGACGCCCCTGGCCCTCCCCACAGCCTGGACCCCAACCCCCTGGAACGTCACACCTTCTGGTCGCTGGCTGTGGGTGGGATCTTCATGATGCTCTCGCTGTACGGGGTGAACCAGGCGCAGGTGCAGCGCTACCTCAGCGCCCGCAGCGAGCGGGAGGCCAAGCTGTGAGTGGGGCTGGGGCTGGGGGTCCCTGCAGCTGGGACGGGCCCCCCCTCACTCCCCCAGGTCTGACACCCACACGGCGCCCGCAGGTCCTGCTACGCCGTGTTCCCCTGCCAGCAGATTGTGCTCTGCCTCAGCTGCCTCACCGGCCTCGTCATGTTCGTCTATGACCGGGAGCACCCGCTGGCACCCAGCCAGCGCTACGCCTCCTCTGACCAGGTGGGTTAAGACCCCCTCCCATGTCCCCTGCTGCCCCAAGCCCTGCACTGACCTCCTGCCACAGCTGGTGCTGTTCTTCGTCATGGACGTGCTGCGGGACCTGCCGGGGCTGCCCGGGCTCTTTGTCGCCTGCCTCTTCAGCGGTGCCCTCAGGTGAGTGGCAGCCCTGGGACAGTGGTTCAGGTGTCCTGGCCAAGCCCCCTCCTGCTCCCTCTCCTCCCCAGCACCATCTCCTCTGCCTTCAACTCACTGGCCACGGTGACCATGGAGGACCTGGTGCGGCCGCACTTCCCTGGGCTGTCGGAGTCGCGGGCCACACTGATCTCCAAGCTGCTGGGTGAGTGGCTAGGGGGTGGCCAGGGCTGCAGCCGCGGGGCTGGCATGGTGGGGGGGTCCCCAGCACGACCATGACACCCCGCTGCCCTCCCCAGCTCTCGGTTATGGGCTGCTGTGCCTGGGGATGGCGTATGTGTCCTCCCTGCTGGGACCTGTGCTGCAGGTAGGCACGGGCCGCAGGACCCCTGGCTCTGGCACCCCAGATGGGGTGAGGGACCCCTGCCCCTGGCACCCCCAGGGGCACGGGGCTGGTGCTGAAGGCCGTGTCCCCGCAGGCGGCCATCAGCATCTTCGGCATGGTGGGGGGTCCACTCCTGGGGCTCTTCTGCCTCGGCATGTTCTTCCCCTGTGCCAACCCCACGGTGAGTGTCCCCTGGCCCGGTCAGCGTCCCCCAGCCCTGCCTGGGTGTGTGGGGAGGTGTGGGGCACCCTGAGTCCAGACGGGGGCCAGTGCCCTTCTTTGTCCCCTATTGCAGGGAGCTGTCGTGGGGCTCCTGGCTGGACTGGTCATGGCCTTCTGGATAGGCATTGGCAGCTTCCTGCACAGCACAGCGGGGGCCAAGGGGGTCTCCCCAGCCAACAGCACAGCACTGCCCACTGTGGGCAACCTCAGCACTGTCCTGGCTACCACCCTGCTGCCCCCCACATCAGCACCCCCAAGGTGAGCGGGCCGGGGGGCTCAGGGTGTGCAGGGTGTGGAGGTGCTGCTCCACACACCTCCTAACCCCGTGTCCCCCAGGCCCACCGGGCTGCAGCGCTTCTACAGCCTGTCCTACATGTGGTACAGTGCCCACAACTCCACCACTGTCATCCTGGTGGGGGTCCTGGTCAGCCTGCTCACTGGTGAGTGTGGGGTGGTGGGGGGGCCACCGTGATCCCCCTGCCCCACTCACGGCTCTGTACCCCCAGGCCCCACGCCGCCGGCGGCACTGGACCCCCGCACCATCTCCCCCGTGCTGCCATGGCTGCTCTGCTGCCTGCCCCCCAAAATCCAGCAGTGGTTCTGCTGTGGGGGAGGCGACCCTGTCCAGGTGAGGGAGAGACCCCCAGCACCCCGGGGGGAGGGCAGCATGGGTGTGTACCCCCCCACGCCCCTGCTGCCTCCCCTGCCCCCTGCTCTGTCCCCACAGGGCCCCAGCCATGTGGACACCATGGAGAAGAACAACGGGGTGCCCAATGGCCTGCTCCCCCCCGGCCCCGACCAGCAGGGGAAGGAGGAAGGACAGGGGTACATCCGCAATGCTGGTGCCCCCATGTACACCGTGCAGGAAACCTCTTTCTGATGCCCCCAGCATGGGGGTCTTGGCCACACCCCTGCTCAGGGGGTGCAAACCCTGCTGGGGCATCCACAGACAGCTGGGGAGTGCCAAATGTCAGGCGGTTGGGTCTCTGTGGGGAGACTGGTGGGCTGCCCCTCCGGGGGCTCTGGGACCATGGCCTGGGGATGTTGGAGCGATGCCCCCCTCTCCGGGCCGGGACATCGTCCGGTACCCCCGGCCCAGCCACGTGCCTTACACACTGCTCCAGGGCTGGGGGCTGCCCGGACCCCTCAGGGTGCCGAGTGCTCCCCCAGCCCCTGTCACCTGTCTTTGTGTCTGGTGTCCCCCCAATAAATGTTTCTGGAGCACAGGTGTTGGAGGGTCCCAAGGAACAGCCCGCTCCCTGCTGTATCCCGGGAACCCCGGCTCCCCCAGCAGTGGGCTGGCCACGGAACCCCCGTCACCCCTGCACTGGCTGGGGTGTCTCCCCTGTCCTCCAAGAGCCCACAGGGCACACGAGACTGCCGCCTCCCCAAACACTGGGGTGTTCCCACCGTCCCCCAGTAGCCCACAGGAGCCCCATTTTTCCGATCATTGGGGTCCCCATGGAGCTACAGGACCTCTGTCTCCTCACGTGTTGGGGGGGTCCCACTGTCCCCCAGGAGCCGCTGTTTCCCCAATCACGGGGCTGTCCCCACTGTCCCGTGCCCGGGACCCCGTTTCCCGGTGGATCCCCCAATCACGGGGCTGTCCCCACTGTCCCGTGCCCGGGACCCCGTTTCCCGGTGGGTCCCCCATCCCCGGGCTGTCCCAGGTCTGTCCCGTGCCCGGGACCCCGTTTCCCGGTGGGTCCCCCATCCCCGGGCTGTCCCAGGTCTGTCCCGTGCCCGGGACCCCGTTTCCCGGTGGGTCCCCCATCCCCGGGCTGTCCCCGCTGTCCCACGTGACCTCGCGCCCCCCGTGGTCTCGCGCCCGATTTGCCACACCCCCGGGGATGGAGCGTGACGTAACAGCGTGCTGAGGTCACGGCGCGCTGACGTCACGTCCCTGTCATGGCGCCCCGGCGTCCCGCCGAGCTGTACCGGGCGCCGTTCCCGCTCTACACCGTCCGCCTGCACGCGCGGCGGCCCCTGGCCATCACCGCCGGCGGCGGAGGCGCCGCCAAGACCGGCATCCGGAATGGCGTGGTGCGGCGGAGCGGGGACAGGGCTGTGCGGATCGGGGGCGCGGGAGGCTGAGGGGCTCGGAAGGGCCCGGTGTCTGAGGGAGCGCTGAGCGCGGCGGGGCCCGAGGGCTTTGGGGTGTCCGGGCTGCGGGCGTGGGGCGCGGACAGGCCCGGCTCCCGGCCGGCCGGCCCGGGGACACGGCTGCCACAGGGGGTCCGAGGTGTCCCCGGGGAGCCCCCGCGCCGGGGCCGTGACCGGGCCGTCCCGCCCCGCAGCACTTCCTGCAGCTGGAGCAGATCGGGGGCCAGCTCAGCGCGTCGCTGCTGCACTGCCACGACACCGAAACCCGCGCCACCATGACCATGGCGCTGGCCGGGGACGTCATTGCGGCCGGGCAGGACAACAGCTGCCACATCCTGCGCTTCAGCCTGCAGGAGCCCGAGGGGCCGGCTACCGCCGGGAAAGACGGTGAGACATCGGTTCACCGCGTGTCGGTGCGAGGCGCTTGCCCCCGGAGCTGTGGTGTGCTGTCGGGATGGCCCTGAATTCCCCCCCTGCCTGCCCTGAATGCTGTGGGGAGGGCTGAAGGGTGTTTTGGAGATAAGGCACTCTGTGAAAACCTCATGCCCACCCTGGATCTCCCCTGTGCCTGCCCTGAATCCTCCTCCCCTTGCCTGCCTTGGGTGCCGTGGGGCAGGATGGCTTGGGGATGGGGCACTGCCTTGAGCCCCTGGCTGCCTGTGCTGAACCTTCTTCTCTGTGCTTGCCCTGGGTACCATGGTGAGCTTTGGGGACGGGACACTGCCCTGAAGGTCCCTTGTGCCCCCCCTGCCCCGGGATGCTGTGGCCAGAGTGTGGGGGGCTGTGGGGTGCTTTGGGAGCGGGGTACAGCTGTGGACCTCCCATCCTCACCCTGGATCTTCCCTGTGCCTGCCCTGGGTGCTGGAGGGCAGGGCGTGGGGGTCCGGGTGTCTGTGGGGTGGCTTGGGGATGAGCATTGCCCTGAACCCATCCATCCCTGTCATGGACCTGCCCCGTGTCTGTCCTGTGCCTGCCCGGGGTGCCACATGGAGCTTCGGGGATTGGACACTGTCCTGGAACCCCCCAATGCCCGTCCTGGGTGCCGTGGGGAGCTCTGGGGATGGAAGCCCCCCATGGCCTCGTGCCTGCCCTGAACCCTGCCGTGCCTGCCCGGGGTGCAGTGGGGCAGGGTGTGGGGAGCCATGGGGCTGCAGAGTGTTTTGGGGAGGGGCTCTGCCTGGGACCCCCTGTGGCAGCCGTGTCCCACCCGCAGGCAGCGAGGACAAGGGGGCGCGGCGGCGGCGAGGCCCTGCCGGGGGGGCACAGGGGAGCTCGCAGAGCCAGGCCCGCGAGGTGAGGGTGGAGAGCCTGCAGCGCGTGCGCACCGACTTCAGCCCCGACGCCCTGCAGAAGGCCGTGCGCTTCAGCGCCGACGGAGCCCTGCTCGCCACCGGCGGGGCTGACGGCTTCCTGCGCCTCTGGGAGGTGGGCATGGACGGTGGGGGACACAGGGGGGGCCAGGCTGGACAGCGGGGCTTGGGGGGCATGGGAGAGTGGAGGTGGGCAGGTGAGAGTAGAGGTGAGCATGGGGGAGCCAGGGCAAACACAGGGAGCTGGGGGGCACAGGAAGCTGGGGGACATGGGGGAGCCAAGAAGGGGCATGGGGAAATGGACGGGGGCACGGTGGATTGAAGGCCAGGCACAGGGCCGGGGGTGGGCAGGGGGAGCTGGGGACAGACACAGAAGAGCAGTGGCCGCCGTTGCGGTGCCGATGGCAGCACACGTTGGGCAGGGACGGCCGATCGGCAGCACCTGCAGTTTCCTAATGCTGCTCCCCCCACACCTGCCCGGGACTGCGGCAGGGCCTGGCCCGTGCCCAGCGCCCACGCCAGCTCTGCCCCTGCAGTTCCCCAGCATGAAGAAGACGTTGGAGTTCAGAGCCCACGATGGGGAGATTGAGGACATCGCACTGGGCCCTGACAACAAGGTGGGTGTCAGGTGGCTCCCCAGGTCCCTGGCCCTGCAGGAGAGTGGTCTCAGACCCCTGTGCTGTGTGCAGCAGGTGGTGACGGCGGGGAGGGACTTCCAGTGCTGCGTGTGGCAGCAGGACCAGCTGGTGACGGGGCTGCGCTGGCACGAGAACCTGCCCGGCATCCCCGACAAGGCCTATCGCTACCAGGCCTGCCGGTGAGGGCTGGGGATGGGGCCGGGGGGCAGATCGGAGGGCTGGGCTTGGGACACTGGCACTGGGCTGGGGACAGGGCAGGGGGCTGGGGCTGGGGCCATGGTCTTCAGGGCTGCGTCACGGGGCAGAGAGTGGGGAGGGAGCAGTAGGAATGGGCCCCCCCTGCCTGCTGCCCTGCCCTGTCACTGTTCCTGCTGGCTGTGTGAGATGGAGTCTTAACCTCTGTTGAAAGCTGTACAGGGAGGGGGCTGGGGCCAGGTTTGGATTGGGAGAGAGGTGGTGCTGGAGGGCTCCATCCCACGTACCCCATATCCCGTTGTGCCCCGTGGATCTCATGCCCCCTGGTGCCCCTCTCCCCTGCGGCAGGTTTGGGGCTGTGGAGGGCAGTGCTGGGGCTCTGCGGCTCTACACAGTGCAGGTGCCCCACAAGCGGGAGCGCCGCCCCCCGCCCTGCTACCTGACCAAGTGGGATGGGAAGAGCTTCCTGCCGCTGCTGACGCGGCCCTGTGGCTCCGAGGTGGTCTCCTGCCTCTCCATCAGGTACCCCAGGGCCAGTGGGTACGGGGTGGGGGCCATGGCAGCCCCCACTCACTACCCTCCCCTCATAGTGATTCGGGCACCTTCCTGGGGCTGGGCACAGTGACGGGCTCCGTGGCCATCCACATTGCCTTCTCACTGCAGGTGAGCTGGGGCAGGGGCGTGGGGCAGCCCCACTGGCCCCCAAACAGCTCCTCACCTCCTGTGTCCCCCCAGAGATTGTACTACGTGAAGGAGGCCCATGGCATTGTGGTGACGGACGTGGCCTTCATCCCCGAGAGCTGGCCCGGGCGGGAGCTGCTGGGGGGCCACGAGGCTGCCCTGCTCAGCGTGGCCGTGGACAGCCGCTGCAAGCTGCACCTGCTGCCCACCCGCCGTACGTCTGGGGGCTGCCCGGGGGCTGCCGTGCCTCTGCTCCCTCCTCTGCCACGGGGGGCTGCAGCTCCCTCTCACCCATCTCTGTCCCACAGGCTCCCTCCCTGTCTGGCTGCTGCTGCTGCTCTGTGCCGGGCTCATCGTGGCCACCATCTTGCTGCTGCAGCTCGCCTTCCCAGGCTTCCTGTAGCCCCCTGGCCTCCGGAGGGACCCCCAGCGATCCCCCAGCCTCCACCTACCCCACACAGACTGTGAAGGACATGAGGGACCACCCCTGGCCCCGCTGTCCCCGCTGGCGCTCGGGGAGCAGATTGGAGCCAGGGATCCACGCAGGGCGCCGTCCCTGTGGGACTGTGCTGGCAGCAGTGCAGGGCTGGCCCCGCGACAGGGGGGGTCTTCGGGACAAGAGGGTCCTGCTGGCCCCCCGCCCTGCTGCTGCCATTAAACTGGAGCATGAAGGCAGTGTTGTCCACGTGTGCTGGGAGAGCGGGCCTGGGGCTGAGGGCATGGCGCTCCGGGCCGTGTGTGCCCTCGGGGGCCGGTCCGTGCCCCAGGGCCAGCGGGGCCCGTGTGTACCGGCACAGTCGGCGGTGCTGCTGCGGGGGTCGGTGCCGCTGGGCTGGCCCGGCTGTGCCCGGGACCGTGAGGGGCTTAGGGGGGTCTCACCCCCGGCACGGCTGTGACCGGGCGCCCATCCCTGGCCCCGGTTCAGAGGGGCCGGGTCCCGGTTACCCCCGGGACGCCCTCCGTGGGGCTGGATCCCCGCTCCCCGCGGGCAGGGCAGCGCCGGGGCGGGCGGGGCCGCTCTGGCCCGGGTGGCAGGGCCGGGACGTGTCGGCTACGTGGCCCCGGGGCGGGGCGGGCGGCAGCGACACGCGAACGGGGCTGGGTGAGCGGGTACCGGGGGACACCGGCGGTACCGGGTCGGGCGCGTGCTGGGTGAGCGGGTACCGGGGGAGCGCTGGGTGCGACGCGCTCCGCGTTCCCCGCGCACCCTCCCACCCGTGCGAGCGCATCCCCGCCGCGCTGGAACCGGGGCTGCTCCCGGAGCCCCCGCCCCTCTCCCAGCGCCGGGTTCCCTCGGGCCCTCTCGCCGACCCCCCGGCAGGGCCAGCCCCGGCCCCGGTGTTCCCGTCCCGCCGCAGCCCGAGGTGGCGGGTGAGGAACCTGCCGGTGATGCTGATCCTGCTGCTGCTGCTGCTGGGGCCAGCGGCCTGGGCCGCCCCCAGGGAGGGGACCAGCAGGTATGGGGGGACACGGCTCTGGAGGCAGTGGAACGGGGGGACACAGCTAAGGGAAGGCAGAGGTGTGGCGTTTCCATGGGTGCGGGGGCACAGGTGGACACGGACATACAAGACGGCCATGGGAGGGGCTCCCAGGCTGCACAGTGAGGGATGGCACTCGTGGATCTGCAGGGGCGGGGGGTGTCAGGCCGGCCTGGGCAGCCCCCCCACGGATAACCCCCTGTCGTTTGGCCAGGCCTGAGCCCCCCGTGGCCACAATCGTGGATCCGTACCCTGACCCGCTGAGCCTGGAGTCACCTGCACTGCTGTGAGTCCCTGCCCTGGGGAGCGCTGGGACCCCCAGCACGGCCCAGGGCTGTGCTTTGGGGCTGGGGGACACAGTGGTGGCTGGAGGGCACGGACAGTGCCCAGCTGGCCGTGGGGCGAGGTGGGCCTTGAGGCGGGTGCGGAGCTGCCCAGCCCAGCCCTGCTCCCCCCGCAGGCTGCTGCGGAGCGCAGTGCGGAGCCTGGGGCCACCGCAGCAGGACGTGGAGACCATGACACGGGAGCAGGGTAAGGCCAGCGGGCCGGGGATGGGGGGCTGAGGGGCTCGTGGGGCCAGGGACCCCAGCCCCACAGCACCCCATACCCCACAGCCCTGCTCTACCTCTTTGTGCTCCATGACCACGACCAGAGCAGGCGCCTGGATGGGCTGGAGCTGCTGCAGTTACTTGGCACGGTGCTGGCACAGGCTGGGGGGCAGCCAGACCCTGACACGGTGGGTCCCACAGGGATGGCTTCTCATACCCCAGTGAGCCCCTGGGCAGGCCCTCATCCTGTTCCCCACCCCTGTAGGTGGCTGCCCTGGTGGACCAAGCCCTGGCAACGCAGGACCGGAATGGGGATGGGCTGCTGGACCCCTCTGAGCTGCTGGACCCCCCTGAGGTGCTCTTGCCTGGCCAGGATCAGGGACCCCCAGGACAGCCCCCCCTCGAGCAGCAGGCAGGGGCTGGGGCTGGGCCTGGGGGGGGCGCAGCGATGCCCAGGCAGGACCTGGAGTTGAGAAGCCCAGGACAGGCAGCCACTGAGGCTGGAGATCCCAAGGTGGAATCCCTCAGCGTGGAATCTCCCAGTGCTGAGGCCTTGGAGGCAGAAGTCATCCCTGAGGCCAAAGCCCCCAGTACTGATGCCACAGAGGAAGAGGAAGCCCCTGAGGATGAAGCCCCTGAGGAGCAGGCAGCCCCAGCCTGGAGGGACCATGGGGAGGGGTAGGCAGTGGGGACTGTGGGATGCAATGCCCTGACTGCTCCCCGCCCTCCTCAGGCCAGAGTGGCAGGGGGATGCCCCATGGCCAGGCTGCTGGGCCCAAGGAGGGCTGGGTTCATGTGCTCCCCTCTGTCATGCATCGGATGAGAAATAGAGGCACTGCTGGTGACCTTGGCTGTGGTCAGTGCATCCCAGGGGCAGGGGGACCCCAGCCAGGGCAAGGGGGGCACAGCCAGGGGACACAGGAGCCAGTAGTGGCGCACGGGGGGGTTTTACTGGGGGGTTGCTGGGTGCAGTGGAGATGTGGTGTGCCTTGGGGGTGCAGAGGTCTCCAGGCACAAGCTCAGACAATGCCATCGAAGCCCTGGATCCCACATTTCCTGCCCGCGATCCGGCAGCCGAAGGTGAGGGCGTCCTGCAGGGTCCTCCCTGGGGATGGGGCCCAGGATGAGATGTGGCCGTGCCGTGGCCGTGCCAAACTGAACCATGGCCCTGTTGTGGCCATGCCATGGTTGTGCCCATGCCATGGCTGTGCCCACCTTCTGCGAGCGCAAAGATGACGGCGGCATTGAAGGTGTCCCCAGCCCCCAGCGTGTCCACGAGGGTCTCTGGGGGGAAGGCGTCCGAGTGCACCAGTTCCCCGTCGGGCCCCAAGGCATCAGCACCCTCCTCAGCCCAGGCGCAGATCAGCGTGGCCCTGGGGGAGTGTGAGGTGGGTCTGGGGCACACCACGTGTCCCTCGGCCTCCCGGCCCCTCTCAGCTGCCCCCCTACCCTGGCTGGATGCGTCCCCGCAGTCCCTGCAGGGCCTCGGGGGCCGATAGGTACCCGAAGTGCTGGGCCAGGTCCTTGCTGATGAACACCTGTGGGAGAGGGGCTGGGGCGGGGGGCAGGCCCCGGTACCCCCAGCCAGGTGGGATTAGACCTGTGCCCTGGTGCTGTCCCCAGACCCCAACTGTGCTCCCCAGACCCCACCTGCACCCCTAGATCCAAACCCCCCTCGCCTGCACCCCCTGAGACCTGACTCCCCCAAACCAGGACTCCCAAGTCCCGTTGGGCCATGTCCCCCACGGATCTGACCGCTCCCATCCTCACCTCGCCCCCTCCACCAGGACAGGGGATCAGGACAGGGGATCAGGACAGGGGATCAGGACAGGTGACCAGGACAGGGGATCAGGACAGGTGACCAGGACAGGAGATCAGGACAGGGGATCAGGACAGGGGATCAGGACAGGGAATCAGGACAGGCGATCAGGACAGGGGATCAGGACAGGGGATCAGGACAGGTGACCAGGACAGGGGATCAGGACAGGTGACCAGGACAGGTGCTCAGGACAGGGGATCAGGACAGGTGACCAGGACAGGTGACCAGGACAGGGGATCAGGACAGGTGACCAGGACAGGTGACCAGGACAGGCGCTCAGGACAGGAGATCAGGACAGGAGATCAGGACAGGAGATCAGGACAGGTGACAAGGACAGGTGCTCAGGACAGGGGATCAGGACAGGAGATCAGGACAGGGGATCAGGACAGGGGATCAGGACAGGGGATCAGGACAGGTGACAAGGACAGGAGATCAGGACAGGGGATCAGGACAGGCGATCAGGACAGGTGACCAGGACAGACGATCAGGACAGGGGATCAGGACAGGGGATCAGGACAGGGGATCAGGACAGGGGATCAGGACAGGTGACCAGGACAGGTGACCAGGACAGGCGCTCAGGACAGGAGATCAGGACAGGAGATCAGGACATGCGATCAGGACAGGGGATCAGGACAGGTGACAAGGACAGGGGATCAGGACAGGGGATCAGGACAGGTGACCAGGACAGGCGATCAGGACAGGCGCTCAGGACAGGAGATCAGGACAGGAGATCAGGACAGGGGATCAGGACAGGTGACCAGGACAGGTGACCAGGACAGGCGATCAGGACAGGGGATCAGGACAGGTGACCAGGACAGGCGATCAGGACAGGGGATCAGGACAGGTGACCAGGACAGGCGATCAGGACAGGGGATCAGGACAGGTGACAAGGACTGGCGATCCCGCCCCATCGCCCCGGCCCTGGCCCGCACCACGTGTCCCCGCCCCATCAGCGGCAGCAGCTCCTCCCGCGGCTTCTCCACCTCCACCGAGATCCGGACCCGCCGCTCCGGCGCCGCCGCCCGGTTGTGCCGCTCCACCCGCTCCAGCATCGCGCTCTGCTCCGCCGCGTTCCGGGCCTGCGGACACGGGCACGGCTCCGGCATCACCGGGGAAGTCCCGGGAGGCCCCTCGGCCCCGGGGATGCTCCCCCATCCGGGATGTCCCCCAGATTCCCTCCGGTCCCGAGGGATTTTCCCCAGCGCCGGAGATCCCCCGGATCCTAGAAGCCCCTCGAGCCTCGGGCTCACCTCGAAGTGGATCCACTTGTACTGGGAAAGGTCGACCCGCTCGAAGTGGCGGGCTGTCACGTCAGGCAGGTTCCTGTGGGACGGAGGCCAGGGGGGAGATGGGGACCCTCAGCCCGGCACGCGGCCGGGGCGAAGGGCAGTTCCAGGGGCCCTGCAGGGCCCCACGCGGCCGGGACAGAGGTTCGGAGGAGGCACTGCCCGAGTGAATCATTAATGATGGCACCCGGGACCCTGAGCCGGATTCGAAGGGCAGCGCAGCCGCGGCCAGCTCGGGGCCTGGGGGCCAGCCGTGCCTGACGGCCCCTGACCCTTTGGCTCGGCTGAGGGAGTCAGGTTATCCCCACGGGGCCGAGCCGGCTGTCCTGCGCTGTGGCTCTGCGGAGGGAGCACCACCGGTCCCGGCAGCGGCACCGGAGGCGACAGGGCTGCAGGGAGCGTTGGCGGCGACAGGGTCCGCGCGATTACGGCGAGCCCCATCTGGCACTCGGTAGCCCCGGCAGGCAGCGGGAGGGACCCTTGGAAGCGAGCCGGCAGAGCCCGGCGGGCTCGGGGCTGCGGCCCTTACGTGTCGTGCAGGACGATGGTGCGGGAGCCGCTGGTGGCGTTGACGAGGCAGCAGGCGCAGGGCACATCTCCGCGGGGATGCCACGCCACGTGCGCCGTGTCCACACCTCGGCGCTGGAAATCCGCCGCGATGAAGCTTTGGGGGACAGAGAGCGGCGTGAGCGGCGCCGCGGGGACGGCGGGCGCTGGCGGCGGTGGCGGAACCGGGCGGACCACCGGGGAGCCACGGCCACGCCGTCGCGCCGAGGGTCGAGGCCGGCGGCAACAAAGCGGAGGGGCCGATGAAGTGTCCGGGCGGGTGAGCCCGGTGCCCCGCCGGTGGGAGAGGCTCCGCACCCCACTTACTCGGCGGCGGGGCCGGGGGCCAGCGAGCCCACGAAGGCGCAGGGGGCTCCCAGCAGCGACAGCACCGTGCAGGAGTTGGAGGCGTTCCCGCCCCGCTGCCACCGCTGTGACAGGCACCTGCGGAGGGCGAGAAGCTGTGGTGGGCGCAGGGTCGGTCTGGGGGGCACCGGAGGAGCCCCCCCGTTGCCGGTACCTGGTTTCAGAATCCTCGGCTGGGAAATCCTTCACGACGCTGATGATATCCAGGCACACCAGCCCCACACACATGATCCGCCGCTTCCCCGCCGCGCCGCCCGCCTCTGCCGCCATCCCGGGCCGCTGCGGTGCAGGACCGGGAGCGGGGCTGACAACTGGACCGGGACCGGGACAGGGGCAGCACCACACCGGGCACGGGCACTGCCTCGGCCCCGCCCCCTCGCGCGTCCGCCAATCAGCGCCCGCCGCCGCGCCGAGCCCACGGGGGCGTGGTCACAGGATCCGCCCGGCCACGCCCCCGCCACGCCCCCCCACAGAGCGCGCGCGGGACAGGGACACACGGACACACGGACACAGGGACACACGGACACACGGACACAGGGACACACGGACACACGGACACACGGACACAGGGACAGACGGACACACGGACACACGGACACACGGACACACGGACACACGGACACAGGGACACAGGGACACAGGGATACACGGACACACGGACACACGGACACAGGGACACACGGACACAGGGACACACGGACACAGGGACAGAGGGACTCAGGGACACACGGACACACGGACACACGGACACAGGGACACACGGACACAGGGACACAGGGACACACGGACACAGGGACACAGGGACACACGGACACACGGACACAGGGACACACGGATACACGGACACAGGGACACACGGACACACGGACACACGGACACACGGACACGGGGACACAGGGACACACGGACACAGGGACACAAGGACACACGGACACAGGGACACACGGACACACGGACACACGGACACAGGGACACAGGGACACACGGACACACGGACACAGGGACACACGGACACACGGACACACGGACACAGGGACACACGGGCACACGGGCACACGGACACAGGGACGCACGGACACAGGGACACAGGGACACAGGGACACACGGACACACGGACACAGGGACACAGGGACACACGGACACAGGGACACAGGGACACACGGACACACGGACACAGGGACACAGGGACACACGGACACACGGACACACGGACACAGGGACACAGGGACACACGGACACAGGGACACAGGGACACAGGGACACAGGGACACACGGACACACGGACACAGGGACACAGGGACACACGGACACAGGGACACAGGGACACAGGGACACACGGACACACGGACACACGGACACACGGACACAGGGACACAGGGACACACGGACACAGGGACACACGGACACACGGACAGGGACACATGGACACACGGACACACGGACACAGGGACACACGGACACAGGGACACACGGACACACGGACAGGGACACATGGACACACGGACACACGGACACACGGACACACGGACACACGGACACAGGGACACACGGACACAGGGACTCAGGGACACAGGGACACATGGACACACGGACACACGGACACAGGGACACACGGACACACGGACACACGGACAGGGACACAGGGACACACGGACACACGGACACGGCTGCTGAGCGCGTTCGGTGCCGGCAGCTCCGGGCTGGGAGCGGGGGGAGCTCCCGGACAGGGCCCGGGGCTGGCGGTCCCCGGCACGGGGAGGGAGCGGGGCCGTGTGGCCGGGCAGGGGACACTCGGAGCCTGCAGGACAGGAGGACTCCGGGCTCTCCTGCACCCACGCTGGGAGGGGGTAGGAGCCCAGAGGGTCCTGTCTTTGGGGCTCCTCCTTGGAGGCACCAGCTCGGGCTGTCAGTTTGTTATTTAATTAATGAACCACGATGAAATGATTTTAAGGCCTGAGGGCCAGGCCGGGGAGCGCGGCTGCTGTGGCTCGGAAGGGCGGGCGGTGCAGCTGCAAGAGCGCTTTGGTCCCGGCTCAGGTGGGACAGGTGTGGCCGCCCGAGCGGCTCCGGGATGCTCCGACAGGAAAGTGTCCTCAGTGACACCTGGGCCATCCCCTTCAGAGCCTCCCTGCTCCAAACCCCACCTGCCGCCACTGGGGCAGCTCACCTGCATCTTCGGAGCAAGGAGGAGCCAAAAGTGAGTGCTCAAATTCCTGGAGCAGATTCGATGTCAGAGATCAGGATCTGCGATTAAATCGCTCCAAGTCTCTCAGTCCATCTGTGGGTGCAGCATTTTGTACAGTCTGGGAAATTCCTGCATTGGTTTGAGTGTGAACGCGTGGCCTGGGCAGCCTGAGGGGAAATTGGGGCACCTGGGATCTCATCCGAGGTGTGCAGGGGACTGAAAAAGGGGCACGGGAGGGTTTGGAGTCTCCACAGGCATGGAGGCATCTGGGCTCCCTCGTGAGGTGCACTGGGGGCTGAGGTTAAAGGGGTTTTTTTACTGGTTTTTGTACATCCAGCACAGCAAGGGGACGCTCTTGGCCAAAGCTGTGCAGTTTGGAACATCGGGGATGATTTGAGGCTTCACTGCCCTGGGAGAGAGAGAAAAGGTTGATGGCAGAGTCGTTGAAGCGTTTTAGAAGACTGAGAAATTGTGTAAAGTCCTGGGCTCTATCGTGTGCCACAGACAGAGTTTGATGTCTGGGATTCCCTTCAGGCACTCTGAGAGTTCTTTCACAGCTCCCAGAGAGGTGCCCAGACACCGTGAGAGGAGCACAGACACACCCAGAGCAGTGATGGCTCTGGGCTGTTACGGGATCGCCCCGAGAGGAGGAATTCGGGGAGATCTGCATCCACAGCGATCTCATCTCCAGCCTGTGCTGGTTGTGCCTGGCTGAATGGGCTGTCGGGGTGTAAAGCTCAAATCCTGCCCCAGGAGCAGGTTCTTCAGAGGGCAAATGTCAGCTGAAATGCTGCTTTCATTTGGTGTCTGTGTAAGGTTCCTGTGCAGTGGTGCTTGTAATGGTTGTTATTCTGTGTCTGTGTCTTTCTAAAACATTTTCCTACATGTAAATTTCTATTAGGTGAGAGGATAACAAATGTGCACGTTAATATTTGAAGACTTTTTTCAGAATGAGGAGAACTTGTGGCTGTTCTTGAGGAATGGGTGTTCTCTGTCCACAACTGAAGGCATCACCTGCGCCTGGTTTGCTGCACTGGAACAGCAACGGGAAACTTTGAATTTTAAAATTAATGTTATTTGTATTAACCTGGGGGAAACTGTTGCATTTCCTTGCAGGAGGATGATCCACAGAGTCCTCCCCGAGCAGGAAAGGGGTTCTGGTGCCTGATGATTTGTATGGCCCCCTCATGGGGGAGGGAAGGAAGTCCTGTGACACTTAAAAAAATAAAAAAGTAAATGAGAAAATGCCTTTAAAGTTGTGCTGTAGTTTTTTGGTGGTTGAAGGTACAACCCCTTGAATCTGCAGAGAATTTTGGCTCTTAGTAGACTGGTACAAAAGGTATGAAATTCCTGTGGGCTCTGAAGAGTTGGCTCCTGTTTATCCTTAGCAAATGGGGCTGAGGTGGCAGTGCCTGGACGTGGTGCCCTGTGACCAGGGAACAGCTGCATCTCCCTCCAAAGCCCAGCTGGGCCAAAAGAAAAGGCAAATATTTCGGTTTCATTTTGGGGAAGGGCAGTGGATGACAGATCCGGAGAGAAGCTCCCATGTCCCGTCACGAGGAGCGCACGGGAGGGGTGGGATCGTGCTGGCCGTGGATTCCTGGGCTGGGAGAACTGACAGAACCTCTGAGTGAGGCAGCCAAGGGGAAAGAGACAGAATCACTCGTGGAGAGGTTCCACAGGAATGAGGGCCCAGGAGTGGTGGCCACAGGTGGCTCCAGGAGCAGCCTGAGCTCAGACAGGAGCCAAGTCTGGCAGTCCCTGGGTCTGAGAGGGGTCGCTCAGCAGGAGAAGAGAGATGGGGGAAAAGCTGGAGACAACTCAAAATGGTGATGGACAATGGACAACTGGGGCAAAGCCAATTCTGCCAAGGAATATTTAGTCGTTTATACTGCCAAAAAAAGAAAATAAATCACGAAAGGCTGCCCAACTTGCCAGAAGTTCTCTATTTTCAGCCTGAGCTTGGAGCCAGAGGGAAGCCTGGGGCTGTTTCCCCTTCCAGCAGCGTAGCAGGATGCTGTGCTCTGGTCAGTGAGCTCACCTGGAGACACAAGACCAGCAGTCGTACGATTTCACGCTGTAAAAGTCCACTCCAGCCTCAGATGGAAAGTTCTCCTAACATATTCCTTCTTGGAGTGTGTGTGTGAGGTTTCCTCCCGTGAGAAGCAGACACCTCCAAGGACACCCCTCGGGTATTTAAGAGAAATGCCTGAGGCCCACCCAGCGTGGTGAGTTACATCAATCTCTGCTTAATAATTGTTTCTTTTTGCCTGTTTTAGTGTAATTGCTTTAATGCACTTGCTTTGATATAGTGCACTGTACTACACACTACTAAGCAGTTTTGGCTTCTTTATCGTGTAGTAAACGCTTCTGATTAAGATCTTTCATCTAATCATTTGTCATAATAAATCATTCATTTTACAGCAATATAGCTGCTTTGCAATCTTTAATCCCATGGGACAAAATTACTTAAACTGTTGAGAATCTGAGGCTAAGATTGGCCAGGGCTCCTCTCTGAGAAGGAATTTGGAGAGCTGGGGGTCCTCTCCTTGTGACTCAGCCACAGGGCTTCTCTCACAAACCTTGTGTGAAGCTCCCACTGCCAGCCAGGGCTGTGCAGGGACTCTGGGAAGTGGCACCTGTGCTGGAACCAGCGTTCCCTGGGGTCAGTGGAGCAGGGATCCCACTGGGCAGAGCCTTTCCAACAAGAGGGGCTGGCACGGGAGGAGCAGGGAAAGCCTGGCTAAAGGAAGGGTTCCACAGTCAGCAGAATCAGACACAGGCCTTGTTTCATAGGGATGGGCACTGATGAGCTGTGTAAGTCTGTGGGGACAGGAAGGCTCTTCAGGAAGCCTCTTGGCTATGCCAGGACCTGGATTCCCAGCTGGGAGCAGCCTGTTGGATGGCCACTGCCTGACCCAGCATGTTAACAAGTAGTGAATGATCAGGTAGTTGGTATTAAATGACTTTTGAGAATCCTTTGTGATTTAAAATCAATTATAATTCCTGCCCTATCACAATCCTGTCGCTTTGATTCTGTTTGGTGTTTGCAATAATGCTGTGGAGACAGCAGGAGCCAGCGGCCCCCAGGCTTCCCCAGCTCAGGCTGGGAGGGGCAGGAGCCCAGGGGTTCCTTTGCTCTGGGTCCCTTCTCAGAGCCACCAGCTCGGGCCAGTATTTTGTTACTAGTTATTGCACCAAGATGAAATCATTTTAAAGACTGGGACATCTGAGACTGTGTGATGGGAAACCTGGGACTGAGCTGGTGGGGGGAACTGGTCTGACTGGGGGAACGTGGAGGTGCAAGCGCCAGAGTGGCTCCAGGATGCTCGGACAGGAGTTCCTTTAACATGGACACACAGACAGACACACACACGGACATATGGACCTGCACACACAGCATGGGCCCCTTCAGGTGCCTGGAGCATCCTGTTCTAGTGGGAGGTGTTCCTGCCCACGGCAGCGGGTGAAACAAGAGGAGCTTTGAGGTCCCTTCCCACCCGAATCATTCTGCCATTCCATGAAACCCCCAGGGGTTTCTTTGTCTGGGTCCCTTTTCTGAGGCACGAGATGCTGCGATTGATCTGTGCCACTGACTCTGATGGGAATGAGAGCCCAGGGCCAGAGCTTCCCTAAGTACCCCCCATGGCAGGACTCCCTCTGAGGCTGCCCAGGCACAAGTCTCTCCCAGTTTCGATTTAGAGGAGGAAAAGGGCTGTTCCCTGTCTTGGAGCTGTGCTGGTGTCAGTGTTTGGGGTATTTTCTCTGCAGTTGCCATCATGGTGCCTCTGGACACAGGAGTGAGACTCTGGATGTCTTGGAATCGCAGCTCTGGAAATGCCCAACACCAGCTCACTCCATTCCCCGCCCAGAGCTGAGGTCAGGGGGCTTCTGTTCCTGAGGTCAGGGGTGATCCCTGTGCTGGGGGTGGCTGCTTCCTGGGTGTGAGTGATGGTTTAGTTTCCCTTGACCCCTCTGTTCCAATTCTGCCCCAGCAGTGACAATGCCAGGTGTTAATGAGCCCGAGGTGGGACATCCCTGCACACCTGGGCTCCCTCCCATCCTCAGGCACACATTATCCCCGACTAATTATCAGGGATAATTAGGACCCCTCTCGCTTGCCAGGTTATCTGCAGATGCAGCAGATCCATCTCAGATCTTCCCCTCCTCAGTGGGTTCATTGTGCATCTCACTTTCTGGAAAGCATTCCTGGATGATGAAGGTTCAGGGATAATGGATAAAGGATGATCTTCCTCAGCTGCCTCAGCCCCATCCTACTCTGCCAGAAGGAGCCTGCAGCACCCCACAGCCCTGCTCTGCAGGGGAATCAACCCTCCAGTAACCATGGAAATGATCCAGGTTGGAACAGGCAGGTCAGAACAGCCCCAAGGGACTGGAAGGGTGCAGAGTCCAGAGCACAGGAAGCGGCTGAGGGAGCTGGGAAGGGGCTGGAGCCCCAGGAGAGGCTGAGGGAGCTGGGAAAGGGGCTCAGCCTGGAGAAAAGGAGGCTCCGGGGGCACCTTGTGGCTCTGCACAAGTCCCTGCCAGGAGGGGACAGCCAGGAGGGCTCGGGCTCTGCTCCCAGGGAACAGGGACAGGACAAGGGGAAATGGCCTCAGGCTGGGCCAGGGCAGGCTCAGGCTGGATATTGGGAACAATTCCTGCATGGAAAGGGCTCTCCAGCCCTGGCACAGCTGCCCAGGGCAGGGGTGAGGTCCCCATCCCTAGGGGAATTTAAAAGCCCTGTGGTTGTGGCACTTGGGGACACAGGACAGGGGTGGCCTTGGCAGTGCTGGGGAAATGGTCAGGAATACTCAATGGTGTCAGGGAGCTTTGCCAGTCTTAATGATTCTGTAATTCTAGGAGTTGCAGGAAGACTCACACCCATTTTCCTTATAAAACTCTCTTCTCATGGCTAGAAGGACAATGATCCTTCTAAGAATGGTAAATCTTAGAAAGTCACCTGCAGGAATTTCTCCTTCCCTTTGGTCCCCATGGGCAGTGAGGGGCCCGTCATTGCCCAGGGATGATTCTAGGACGGGACAGAGAATCTTCCAAGTGGATACAGTGGAGGGACAATACAGAAGTCTGAGCCCTTCCTAGTTTTCAATTCCCTCCTCTGCAAGAATTACTGTCGTGGCTCTGGATCTCCACCTTCTGCTGACAATGGGAATGCCATCCC
This sequence comes from Cyanistes caeruleus, assembly GCF_971803275.1. Taxonomy (NCBI): domain Eukaryota; kingdom Metazoa; phylum Chordata; class Aves; order Passeriformes; family Paridae; genus Cyanistes; species Cyanistes caeruleus. The sequence continues at coordinate 440,937 of NC_141702.1, read as the reverse complement.
AGAGAAACAATTTCCCAAAGATTCTGCTCACGTTGGGATTTCTGCCCCAGAGCAGGACACAATGAGAACCCGGCTGGGCAATGCCAGAATGGCTGACTGTGAGCAGGGATCCCATTGATCCAAAAATTAAACTGATAAAAGTGGGTCCAGAGGAGGCCGTGGGGCTCCTCCAAGGGCTGAAGCTCCTCTGCTCTGGAGCCAGGCTGGGAGAGCTTGGAATGTCCAGCCTAGAGAAGGATCCAGGGAGAGCTCAGAGCCCCTTGCAGGGCCCAAAGGGGCTCCAGGAGAGCTGGAGAGGGACTGGGGACAAGGGCTGGAGGGCCAGGAACCAGGGAATGGCTGCCAGTGGCAGAGGGCAGGGCTGGATGGGATTTTGGGGCAGGAATTGTTCCCTGGCAGGGTGGGCAGGCCCTGGCACAGGGTGCCCAGAGCAGCTGGGGCTGCCCCTGGACCCCTGGCAGTGCCCAAGGCCAGGCTGGACACTGGGACAGTGGGAGGTGTCCCTGCCATGGCAGGGGTGGGGCTGGGTGGTCTCGAAGGTCTCTTCTCACTGAAACCATCCTGGGATTTGATGATATTTTCTCACACATCAGCAGCAGTGGAGCTGCATTAACAGAACGGCCTCACACTGATCCTCTCGCACACCAACCCTTCAATGAACTGTTAAAGAATCCAGACAGACAGACAGACAGACAGACAGACAATGCCACTGGTGCTCACCTGACAATGGCACCGATGCCAAGAGCACCTGAGGACAAAAGGCTCGGTCCCAACCCCACTATTAAGGATCTCCCACAAGAGCTGGGGCACAGACTGGGACTGGACACCCCCCTCTGCCTGGCCCCACATCCTGACCTTTCTGCACCAAAGGATCTGCACAGGAGCCATGACCAAAACCACTGAAATCTCTAAGGTTTCCCAACCCAGACCCAACCAGGAGCCCGTCCTACCATCGATGGCCCTGGGACCTCCCCCACCACCATCCCTCCCCCTGCAGGGCACAGTGCTGGGCACAGCACCCCTGGCAGGCCAGGCCAGAGCCCTGAAGGGGAAGAACAGGGGTACCCACGGCCGACCCGACGGCAGGGGATGAATTCGGGTGGATTCAGCAGCGACGTGGGGCCCCCCTGGGCAGGTACCACCCATCACCCCACAGCGCCAGCCCCCCATGGCACACCCATCACCCGGGGAGCGCTGCAGGGTCCCCCAGCACAGCAGGACATGATTCCAGCACCTGGAAGGCCCCAGCACCTCCCGGTCCCCCGGGAACCCGAGTCCATCCCAGTCACACCACAACCAAAACAGCTGGACATCCCCTTCACCCCAAGCCCGCCCTGCTGTGCCCAGGGTGACACTGCTGGGGCCACGATGGAGCTCGGTGCCATGGTGACACTTGGCAGCCACCAGCCCCACTCCCCTCGTCCCCTCCGCGGGCGAGGGATGGAACTGGAGCCGTGGGTACAAAACCCGGTGCCGCATCTTTATTGTGGGGGCAGTGGGGGGCCGGGGCATCCAGGGCGGGCCGTGTGGGGCAGGAGTGTGTGACGGCGGGACAGCGAGGGCTGGGGGGTGCTGATAAATAAGGGGGTGGGGGGTGGGGGTCCCGGCAGGGCGTGGGGACCCCCCGGCCTGGCTGTGCCCTCGCGGGGGACCCGGCAGCTCTAGGGCTCGTCGGAGTCGTAGAGCAGGGCGGCGCTGAAGACGGTGAGGGGCTCGTCGGGGGCGTGGGCCAGGCGCCCCGACACCAGGTCCACGCACAGGGTCTCGCCGGCCGCCAGCGGCAGCAGGAGGCTGAAAACGCCGAGGGCACCGGGGCTGGGGGCCTGCGCGGCCACGGGCCCCTTCTCCAGCCCCTCGGGCTGGAACCCGGCCGAGTCCAGGCGGGCGATGCCGTGGCCGGAGCGGGACAGGACGGCCTCCAGCCCCTCGCCCCGGTGCCCCGTCAGCACCGCGCTCACCAGGTACCGCCCGGGCACCGGAGCCGTGAACGTGCCTGCGCCGGGAAGAGGGGATCAGGGACCTGCAGGGACCCCCGGTGCCCCCGGAGCCGGGTCTCCCCAAGGCCAGCGGGCCATCCCGGGACAGGCGCGACACCATCCCAGAACCCTCGGCCACCATCACACGCGGGCATCGGGCTCGCCCTGTGACTCTGCCGCCCCCGCCTACCCCAGAGCCCCTGCTGCAACATCCATCACCCCAAAACCACCCCACGGCCCCCAGAGCACCCCCAGCGTGCCGCGGGCTCTCACCTGTCTCGGGATCGTAGGCACCGCCGTCGTTGAGCAGGACCTGGTCGAAGAGGACGGTGCCCGGCTCCGTGCGCTGGGTGCTCAGGGCAGCCGAGAATGCGACGCGGGGCACGGAACCCGGCTCCCCGACCTCGCCTGGGCACGGTGTCAGGATGTGGCACCCCTGTGCCCCCTTCCCTCACCCCCTCGACCCTCAGCCACCCTGGTACCCTCTGCAGCCCAGCAGCCCCTGTCCCCCCAGGCCAGCAGCCACACCCATGACCCCTCCTTTACCCACCCCTGCAGTGTCCGCGCCCCTCCTTGACCACGTCTCCACCACGTCCCTGGCCCCCCCCTGCTCCCCGGCCCCCCAGCGCCCTGTGCCTCCCCATGCCAACCCAGACCTGCTCCCATTCCACCCCCGGGCCCCTCCCAGCTCCCCATGTGCCCCCCAGCCCTCCATGGTCCTCCCTGCACCCCCGGCCCCTGCCCTACCTCTCTCTCCGGGCAGCCCTGCAGGAAAGATGAGGAGGAGCTGCTGCAGGGCCAGCTTGGGGCAGGACCCCCTGGGACAGGGTCTGGCCTCGCCTGCATGGTCGGGACACGTGGGGGGGCTGAGCCTTACCGGGGGGACCCATGGGACCCTGTTCTCCATCCTTGCCAGGGGGCCCAGTGGGGCCAGGAGGGCCTGTCTCGCCCACGGGGCCTGCAGGGCCAGGGGGGCCAGGGGGGCCTGGAGGGAGGAGGGCGTTAGAGCCACCTTGGCCCCACGGCTGGTGGCCCCATGCACCATGTCCCCTTGTCCCCACACACTGCAGCCCCACAGCCGGGATCCTCCTGTGGTCTTGTGCCCCCACACCACAGCATCACCCGGCCGAGCCCCTGCCTCCCCACACCCCACTGCAGCACTCCCTGGTGACCCCACATCCCCACACCTCCAGCACCGTTCCCGCAGCCCCACGTGCCCACCGTGCCCACCGTGCCCACCGTGCCCACAGACCCGGGATGTCCCGTCCCCCCGCAGCCCCCCACGGCACCCATATGCCCAGATCCCCCCGGTCCCTTATGCCCCGAGTTCTCCGTATCCCCGCGGCCCCTGCAATGCCCCACGTCCCTCCCCCTCCCTGCAGCCCCCCGCGCCCCCCGTGCCCCCGCACCGTGTCGCTCCCGCTGTGCCAGGCGGTGCAGCTCCCCGCGCAGGTGCCCCAGGCTGGCGTTCAGGGCGCCGAGCCGGGGCGGCAGCTCCAGCGCCTTGTCCAGCAGGGCGGCCTGGCCGCGGGCCGTGGCGTTCAGGTCCCGCACGGCTCCCCACAGCCCCGCAACGTGCCGGCCCAGCCCCTCGCGGACGCCCCGCAGCCCCCCGGCCACCGCCTCCAGCTGCTCGCAGACCCCCTCCAGCTTGGCCACGCGTGGCTCCAGCCCCGCCGGGCAGCCCCCGGCCCTCGCCAGCTCCCTCGCCAGCGCCTCCAGCCGCTCCTCGCTCTCCGCCTGTCGCGCTGCCGACGCCGCCGCCGCCTGGTCCAGCTCGGCCACCACGCGCTCGGTGACGGCGCTGAGCTGGCGCTGCCGGGCGTCCTGCTCCTCCAGCGCGTCCTGCAGCCCCTCCACAGTGCCATTGAGCCCGCTCAGGGCCGCCAGCGCCGCCGCCAGCTCCCCCCGCAGCTCCCGCAGCTCCGAGGGTGACGTGCCCCCAAAGACGCCGAACCCCTCCAGCGGTGCCTCCAGCCCCTCCGGCTCTGTGGGGCCGGGCGGGAGCTGCTCCGGCTCCCGGGGGGGCGGCGAGGCGCAGGGCCGGGAGCAGGGCTCACCGCTCAGGTCCCCCAGAGCCGCCTCCAGCCGCCCTGTCCGGTTGCGGAGCTGCTCCAGCTCCTCGGCCAGCGCCTCCCCCCGCGCCCCCAGCAGCCCTCCCAGGGTCCCGGTCAGCCCGTCCTCCCAGAGACCTTCGGTGTCCTCTGGCTGCCGGAGGTGGGGGCCGAGCACCCCGTCCTGCCCCGGGCACGGGTGGCCGCAGCGGGCCAGCAGCTCCTCGAGCTGGTCCAGGCGGGCGCCGCGCTGTGCCCCGCTCGCCGCCAGCCCTTCCACCGCCCGGCTGAGGTTGGCCAAGCGCCCCGGCAGCCCACCCGGCCGCCCCTCGGGCTCGGAGGGCCACGGGCCGGCGCGCGAAGCGTTCAGCCGCCCCTCCAGCTCAGCCAGCCGCCGCGCCAGCACCGGTCCCGGTCCCGGCACCGCTGCCGGCCCCGGCAGCCCCTCCAGCCGCCGCTCTAGCTCGGCCAGGCGACGGAGCAGGTCCGGGGACGGGGGGGCCGCAGGGGCGGGGGCCAGGCGGCTGCTCAGGCTGCTGATGTGCCGCTGCACCGACTCCACCGCATCCCTGTTGCGCTGGTCCACCGAGCCCACCAGCTTCTCCAGCGCCCGCATACGCTCCCGGTCTTCGGCCGCCTGCCGCCGCAGCCCCTCGGTGCCGGTCGTGCACGCAGCGCACAGCTCCTGCAGCCGCTGCTCCAGCTCGTACAGGGCCGCCGTCCCCGGGCCCCCCGGGCCCCCCGGGCCCCCCGGGCCCCCCGGGCCGTCCCGGCCGCCCTCGGTGCGGCGCAGGCGGGTCTCCAGCTCCTCCAGGCGCCGCTGAAGGTGGCTCAGTGCCTCCCGCACTTCGGCGGGGGCGGCCGCGTCAGCCGGCTGCTCGCCCCCGGGCTGCCCCTCCACAGCCCGGGGCTGCTCCTGCCCGGCCCGCAGCTCCTCCACCTGCTCGCTCAGCCGCCGCACCTGCTCCTCCAGCCGCCGCACCTTGTCCGTGTCTCCGCCGCCTGCCGTGCACCGCCAGGGACAGGGTCACCCTCACGACACATTCACTCCCCCGCCGCCGCGTCCCCCGCCCCAGCTCTACCTTCACCCCCCAGGCCACTGAGGGGGTTGCCGAAGCCAGAGAGTGTGGGGCGGCCGGGCCGGGGCAGGGGACGGCCGGTGGGCTGGGGGGATGCTGGAGAAGGCCCCTCGCTGCAGTCCGGGCCCGAGTATCCCTGGCAGCAGCGCCAGGCCAGCTCTGACACCGTTCTCTGGGACACCTTGTAGCGGGGCCGGAGGAAGCTGCGGTACCTGCAGGCGGAGGGAACGGGGGGCTGGGGATGGAGGGAAGGGTGTGGGGCTGCCCCACAGAACCAAAGCCAGCACAAGCTGCAGCTTGACCCAGCAGCGCCTCTGTCCTGCTCAACAGCCAGCGGCTGGGGGGCCGCCCCTGCCCAGCCCTGTCACCCTGTCACCAGTATCACCCCAACACCAGCGTCGTCACAGCACCGGTCCAGAGAGCTGCGGGGTGCCTCAGGGTTTTGGCTGCACGTGATGGGGGAGACAGTGACCGGTCACCCTCCGGCACCACTTGAGGTCACTGACTCTTGCGCAAAAGTAAACACGGCTCCAGGGTGGGTAAACAGCGGCGGCGGCGGGGCGGCCGCGCTTCGTCCCGGCTCTGCGCTGGCCCCCCCAGAACGGCCCGAACCCCCCCAGAGCCCTCCAGCCCCGGCCCGGCCCCACTCACGCCAGGACACGGGGGCATTGGAGCTGCCCCCAGGCGCAGGGCTGATAGTCCGGCTTGATGAAGCTCTCGACGCCATCCTCCACCACACAGCTCACGCTGCGTGTCACCACGTAGGCGCACCAGTTCCTGCCGGAGGGAAGGGGTCAGGGCACACACCCGGAATGTGCTGGCACAGGGCATCACCCCGGCACGCAGCAGGCATTGTCCTGCTACGGACCGAGCATGGCACACGCTGGGCATCATCTGGGCACGCACCGCGCGCTTTCCTGACATACACGAGGCGTCATCCCGGCACAGAGCAGCCATTGGCACTGCCCTAGCGGGGACCTAGCATCATTCCTGCACACAGCAGGCACTGTCCCGGCACACACCACGCACAGCATCCCGCCACACACCAGGAATTGTCCCGGCCGGGAGCAGGCACCAGGCATCACCCCGGCAGAGACACAGCAACGCCCCCCGCCCCAGGCCTTCCCTGACACACACCATCACCCCAGGCACACCCCGCATCCCCCAGCACAGCCCGGCCCCTCTGGCCACACCCTGCATCCCCCGAGCTCCTGTGCTTGTCCAACCAGCCCCACCGGTGGCACCGTCATGGCCCAGTGCGGCGGGTTAATGGGCCGGAGCTTGCCCCACCACGGCCTCTCAGCCCTGCCTGGAGACCCTGCAGAAACGGCTGCAGCCCCCGGCCTGCGCTGCCCTGGGGAGCCCTGCAGGGACGGAGCTCCGCCAGGAGTCGGGTGCCCACACCCCATCACACCGTGCTGTGCACCCTGCATGCTGCCCCATGGCTGACCCCGTGCTCCCTGCCCCTCTGTGCCACACGTGGGTCCCCAGCCCAGCGCCACAGGCTGCGGGGACCCCAGCAGCCCCCCCCGCGTGGGACTCCAGCCTGGCCCCGCTGTAGGGACCCCGTCGCAGCCTTATATGGTACGGACCCGAACCCGGGCCCCGCTCGGGCCCCCAGCCCCACTGAGCGCCCCCCGGGGAGCGGCCCCGGCCCTGGGTCCCCGCCGCGGGGCCCCGGTGCGGCGGCCGGTTCCCGTCAGCCCGGCTGGTTCCCCTCAGGCCCCGGCTGGATTCCAGCTCCTCCCCGGGGGCCGCCGGGAATTCCTGCGCCGACCGACGGCTCCCCTCATCCCCTCCCCATCCCAGCCCTGCTCCCGCGAGGCCCTGGGTCCCCCGGGCTGCCCTGGGGTCCCACCGCCCCGCACCGGGGCTGCCCCCGTCCCAGGCGTGGGATAGGAGCAGAGCTCCCCTGAAAAGGGCAGGATATGGGGACACCCGCCGTGCTCCCCGAGCCGCGGGGATGGAGCGCTGCACACCCCGACCCGTGGGGAGCCCCCGCTGAGCCCCCAAAGCCGCAGGTAAAGGCGCCGGAGGTGCCCGCCCCAGGGACCCCACGCTGGGCCAGGTCCTGCCATCCCCCCGGGGCCACCGTGGGGCCGGGGCAGCCCCGGCCCTGCGGCCGCGCTGCTGCAGCGCTGATGTGTCCGCGGTGAACACGTTGTGACCCCAACCCAGCGTGGGGCCGTCCCCAGCCCTGCGCCCCCGCAACGCCCCGACCCACAGCCACGGGCTGCCCCACGGTACGAGATAGGACAGGGATGGGGACAGGGGTCCGGGCCCCTCTCCCTCTCTCCTGCAGCGCTGACCCACGCCTGGATGCCGAGGAAGGACCGGCCCGGAATCCTCAGCCCCGCTGCACCGGCGGCCCCGACCCTCCACGTGCGCCCACTGCCCACCGGTCCCGGGGGCGACGCCCCCGCTTAGGGGACCCAGCGCCCCTCCCGCCGCCCCCCGGCCCGGACGTGGCACGTGCCGGTGCCCGCCCGGCGCCGGGCTTCCCGTGGCATCGGGGTGGGGGCTGCAGCCCGCGGCCCCGCGGCCGCCTGGGTCGCCCCGGTGCGTCCCGGTGCTCTCGGCTCCTACCTGTGCCGGCTGGCGGCCCGGGCACCGCTGTGGGCCGCGGCCGGGCCGGGGGCGAGCGGGGCGGCCCCGCCGGTGTAGAGGCTGTACCGGGGGGGAAAGTTGGCGGCCAGGGCCTGTGCGGCCAGAAGGCACGGCCAGAGCCAGGGTGCCATGCTGGGCTGGGGCGGCTCCGCTCGGCTCGGTCAGCCCGGTCCGGCGCGGCTCAGGACCGCATGCGGTGTCCCGTCGCGGCTCCGCGGCTCTGGGAGGCTCGGCACGGCTCGGCTCGGCTCTGCCCTCCCCCCGGCCGCCCCTCGGCCAGCCCCTCGCCACCAGAGCCGCCCCGCCGCCGCTGCCCGCCGGCGGGGTCCCCGGGGCCCCCCGCTTCCTGCCCGCCGCGGCCCCCGCCCCAGCCGCGCCGGGCACCGCGGCCCCCGCCGGCCCCGCCGCCGCCACATCTGCTCCTCGTTAGGCCGGGCCGGGGCTGGGGCAGCCAGCGAGGCCGGGCAAGGGGCCAGGGCGCGGGCGGCCAGCGAGGCGGCCGGGGCTACCGCCGCGGCACCGGCACGCCACGGCCAGCGGTCGCCCACGGCCACCGCTCCGCCGCTAGCACCGGCTCCGGCGGCGGCTTCGCGCCGTGCCCCGCATCTCCCCGACCGCCGGTGCCCTCGCTCCTCACCCCCGCACGGGGCACGGCAGCGCCGGGTCCCGGCAGCGCATCCCGCGGTGCCACGTCCCCGCGCGCCCGTGCCCCTGTGCCGGGTGACACGTCCCGGTGCCAGCACCGAGCCGGCTGCCCCCAGCCCCCCCCGACACCGCGCTGGGGACACTGGGGACACTGGGGGCACTGGGGACACTGGGGACACTGAGGACACTGGGGACACGGGGGGCACTGGGGACACTGGGGGCACTGGAACGCCAGCGGTCACACAGCGGCCACCCCGGGCCGCCGTGGCCCCGAGCCCACGGTGATGCCATGGCTTCCCCGGACTGTGTGGTGACGTCACGGCCTCACGGTGACATCACGCCTTGGCCCCGGCCCCACGCTGACGTCAGGGCGCGGGAACCCCCCGGCCCCGGGGAGCCGCGAGTGTGGGTTAAGCACAAACAGCTGCCGGCAGCTGGAGCGGAGAGGGACGGGGGAAGGGCCATGGGGGAAGGGGAATGCGGGGGAGCGAGACGTCGGGGAAGGGGACGCGGAGCTGAGGGGCCCGGGGCTGGGCTTGGCCAGGGGGGATGGTGTCACCTCCTCTGTGCTCTCAGAGGCTGTGGGGAGCTGTGGGGGGCCATGGGGGTCGGGGGGGGTTGGCCTTGCCGTGTCCCAGGGGACTCCAGACCTTGCTGGGGCTCTGCGGCCGAGCGTGGGGAACAGTGGGGGACCCTGCTCTGCCCCAGCACAGCTGGGGGCAGGACCCCGGGGGGATTCGCTGCTGGAACCCTTGGACTGGAGACCACCGATACATCCCGATACCCCCAGCCCACCCCAGTGCGTCCCAGCACATTCCAGGATGCTCCAGCTCAGCGTAGCCCAGCGTGCCTCCACAGCCCCGATACCCCCCGGTACGGCTCAGCAAAGCCCAGTGTAGCCCATCTCGCTAAAGCCTGGCGGCGCCGCCCGCTGTCATCAGCTGTAATGAGCTGTCACTAGTGTCATTAGCGCTAATTAGCCGCGGCCGCCCCGAGGCCGCTCGGCCCCGCCCCGCCCTCGCGCCGCGCCTTGTATGGAGAAGGAGCCGGCGGCGGCCGCCAGGGGGCGGAGCAAGAGGGGCGTTCCCGGGGAGGGACGGCCACGCCCCTCCAAGTGACGTCACCGCAGCCACGAGCCCACCGCTGGGCCGGGGCCCGGTTGCCGTGACGTCACAGCCGGGGCCAGGCGCTTCCCGCCGTGCCCCGCGGCCGGAAGTGGCGCGAGCAAGGGAGACGTGTCGGAGCGGCGGGCCCGGAGCGTGAACCGGGACACCGGGTGTGCCGGGCGGGAGCGTGAGTGTGAGCCGGGACACCGGCGGTGCCGGGACACCGGGCGCGCCGCTGGGCGGGCTGTGAGGGGCCTGCAGCCGGTGCTGCCGGTGGCCGGTCCCTCCGCAGGGCCCCGTTTCCCCGCAGGATGATCACGGACGTGCAGCTCGCCATCTTCGCCAACATGCTGGGCGTCTCGCTCTTCCTCCTCGTCGTCCTGTACCACTACGTGGCCGTCAACAACCCCAAGAAGCAGGAGTGAGCATTCCCGGTGAAGGCCGAGCGCGATGGCAGCGCAGCGCCGCCGCCGCCCGTCCCTCCCTCCCTCCCGGGGGCCGCCCCGCGACGCCTCGGCGGGGCCGCGAGAGGAGCGAGGCCGAGCTTCTTCCAGAGCAGCTTTAACAGAAACACGATGATCCACGACAAAACCGTGTGACGTTCTAAACTCCCCGTGGGGCCGGGCCCCTCCTCCGGGCCCGCGGGGAGGAGCGGGGCTGGGGCGGGAGCACGGCAGTCCCTCGGCGGGGCCGGGCGGGGGGCTCAGCGCAGGAACAGAGGAGCTGTCGGCAGGAGCTGGGCAAGCGGGGATCGGTGTTGGGGCGCTGTGGTGGGGGCCAGCGGCGCGGGCAGGGACAGGGGGGACACCGGGCCCTTGCACAGGTGCTGCCGGCACGGGGCAGGGCAGAGCCGGGGCAGCCCTGCGCGTGCTGCAGCTCCCCGGTACGGCGGGGCTGGGGCTGCGAGCCTCTGCCCCAGCACAGGAAGGGTCCCTCGGTGCTCAGCACCCCCGCAGGGGGCACTGGGGCCTCCGGGCAGAGCCCTGTGGGACAGAGACTGGTATCAGTGGGGCACGATACTCCTGGCAGCCCCAGCTCCTCTCGTGCCCCACAGCCCCTGCCTGGGGCTGTCAGGTCACCCACTCTCCCTGCCCGGCAGGGGCTTTGCTCTGGGCTCCCACTGCTGGCAAGGGCTGTGAGACAACCCCACACTGCAGCTGGCAGCAGCACCTACCCAGGCCTTTCTGGAGCTCTCCGGGAATTCAGCTTCACTGGGAGCACCTGTGGAAGAGGGGAGAAGAGGATCAGTGTCCTTCATCCCTGGGGTTTTCCCATGTCTCGGGGAAAGTTATATGGGACAGAAATATCTGGCAGAGCCCCACAGGTGGGGAGGTTCCCAGTCCCTGAGGGGCTCCCAGTGTTTGGGGCAGCCCCCCAAAGGTCTTCCCCCAAAGGGCCCACTCCACAGAGCCGTGGGGCAGCTCCCTCCCTGGGCACAGGCCCTGCTGCACCCCCAGGTCCCCTCCCTGCTGGTGCCTCTGATACCTGCAGAGGTGCCATGCCCTGGAGCTGTTCCATGCCTCGCTGGGCCTCCCGTGGTCTGTGGCCGGTGCTCGGCGCTGCCCGTGTGCCCGTGGGCAGAGTCCCTGTGTGACAGAGGAGACAGAGCTCAGCCGGTGTTGGTGGGGGCTCGGTCACCAGCTGCCCATCCTGGGGCACAGTGGCACAGCCTGGTGACACTGTGGTACCCTGCAGTGGCCACACACGTGCCCCTCCCTGCCAGCTTTGCCAGGGCTGGGCCCCTCCGCACAGCCCGACACCCAGGGGTTGCTCAGGGAGCGTCTGGTGCTGGTGGGAGGATGTGAAGAGCACAGAGCTCAATCCCAGCTGTGCTGCCCCAGCTGTGCTGCGTGGTTCTGCACATCACTGGCCCCAGCTCCAGCCAGTTCTGGCTTGGCTCCCATGGCACTTGTGTGACCGTGCTCGCCAGGAGTGAGGAGCTGGGGCCACAGCCGTGCCTGCTGAACCAGGGTATGTCCTGGAGCATGGGACATCTGCTCAGCCAGGGGAGCTGGAGGAAAAAGGAAAGCATTTGGGGGTCTGGCTGCAGTGGACAGCACTGAAAAACACCCCTGAATTACTTCAGTTTTGCACCCAGTTTCTGCTCAGCTGGTTCAAGTTTTTATCCCAATCCAGTTTTCTCGCCATCCCACTGAAGAAGTGAGGTGGGGAGGGCACACTGCCCACTGGGGTGAAGCCAGGGCCAGACCCCGCAGCAAATGGGACCCTGCAAGCAGGAGTCTCTGCTGGGCAGGATGGGCCACAGCCCCTGCTGCCAGTGCAGTGCTGGCAAGTGGCAGCTGATTTCACCTGGACTAAAACCTGGTGACCAACTTCAGCTGGCAAAGGCCAGCAGTGGCGGAGGGTGTCACTGGGGGTCTGGCAGAGACCCCCTCACCCTAGCATGAACACAGGTCTGGGCTCCCCAGGGCGTGGCCAGGCTGGGATGGGACATGGGGAAGAAGGGGGAGGGTGGGACAAGACCAGGAAACTGGGTCTTTACCCTGTGCAATCCAGCCCCCAACCCTTTCACACCTCCAGGCATACTCGGCTTCCTTCCCCACTGTTTGGGGAGGGCAGAGGCTGCAGTGGCACAGCCAGCAGGAGGGCACGAGCACGGGGCTTGGAAGGCAAAGCCGGGGTCAGAGCATCCCTGGCCCCAGTCCCCGTGCAGACACAGTGGTGCTGACAGTGCTGGGCCCCTCGTGGGTGGAGTGGCAGCACTGTGGGAAAAGGTGCTGGGAGAGCTGCCAGTGGCCAGGCAGGAAGCAGGACAAGCTGATGCCAGGGCAGGGGAGGAAGAGCCAGGTCCCAGTGCCAGGCAGCAAGAAGGTGCAGTGTCCCGTAGACACTGCTGGTCACTGTGCTGGAGGAGGCCACGCCAGTGGGGACCACGGGCCAGGGAGGCAGGAGACCCCACCCAATTGGTTCTGGGGACACCATGGGCCAGGCTCTGCCCCTCCAGCTCACACGGTCTATTCCTGCTCGTGTCCCCAACTGTCCCCAGTTCCTTCAGCCAGGAATGAGGCCAGGGGTCGCTCCAGGTGGGCCCGGCCAAAGGAACAGACAGAACAACGTGCCCATGAGAACATCAGCCTTTTATTTCCTCCCCACCATGTTCTCATGGCAGACAAGACACAGTCATGACAGAGGGCTGGGCAGCAAACCCCGAGGGCAACGCAACGGACACCAGAGGAATGCAGAGGTCAACACAAGCACAGCTTCAGGCACACCCAGGCACACACACAGGCACCTGCCCCCAGCTTGCACCCCCAGCCCTGGGCGCTGGGAGGCTTTGGAGCACGGTGCCCCCAGGGCTTCCCCTGCCACTGCCTGCCCCCCAGGGCCCTGAGCCCCTTCCCCACGGGGGCATAGCCAGTGCAGCCCATCAGCCTCCACCAGAGGGGACTCTGCATGTTGGAAACCCTCTGGTGGCCCCTGCCAGCTCACCTCACCACAGCCACAGGTCACAACCCACTGTTGCCCAGCCAGTGCCTAAAGAGGGGAAAGGCACTTCGGTGTGTCCCTGCTGGTCTTAGGAATGCTTGGGAACAGTGGGAAGTTGAGCAAAGGTTTTCTGTACTGGCTTCTCCAGAAGCCCCTTGGCCCTGGCACTGGAGGGAGGGACCCATTGCCCAGGGTCCCACAAATCCCAGTGGAGCAGCAGCAGCTCCTGCCCAGCCAGGGCTGAAGGGCCGTGGAGGAGGAGCTCAGCTGGGCTGTGAAACTGCAGGTCTTGCTGTGCACAGTCAGCCCTGGCCCCACTCAGGACCCTCCTGTGGGGATGGGGCCCCTCACACTCACTGTTCCACACAAACCCACTGTCACTGTGTCCGAGCCCAGCACAGGCCAGCGCTGACCTCCCTCAGGGCCGTGCTCCCGCACAACAGCTCGACAGGCGCCGCAGCAGGCGTGCAAGGGGTCCCCAGCCTGGCTTACCTCTGCCCAGGGCCGGGGTGCTGCTGCTACTCAGGGGGCTCTGGGAGGCCACGGCCGCAGCCGGGGGCCTGGGGCTGCCGAAGGTGAAGCTGGGAGAGGTTCGGATTCGGGGGGAGTCCTGCTGGCTTCCCCCGCTGCCACCGGTGCCGTTGCTGAAGCTCCTGGCACGGGTCAGTGTGTTGTCAGAGGCCGAGGTGGGCAGCCCTCTGGAGGGGTGAGAGATGGGGGTCAGCCCAGCACGGTGAGAGGGCTCCCCTCTGCACCCTCCACCCACCATCCAGGCCAGCACCGAGTGCTGAGCGGCTGCGGCACCACCTCTGGCAGAGCCCTGGACTTCTCCTCAGGAGCTGGTGAACAGCTGGGGACAAGGATGTCACCAGGACACTCCCTGAGAGCTGCAGCCCCAGTGCCCTGTGCCACACATCGCTGTGCCAGCAGCGTTGTCTCAGGGCTCCCACGTCCTCACCCTCAGTCCCAAGTCTTGGAATTGCTGAGTTTGGAAAAGGCCTTAAGACACCATCGTGTCCAACCCTTCCCCAGCACTGCCAAGGCCACCACCAACCCATAGCCCCAAGTGCCACATCCACAGAGCCTTTAAATCCCTCCAGAAATGGAGACTCTATCCCTGCCCTAGGCAGCCTGTGCTGTCAGGAAGGAATTGTTCCAAATATCCAACCTGAACTTCCCCTGGCACAACTGGAGGCCTTTTTCACTTGTCCTGTCCCTTGTTCCCTGGGACCAGAGCCCAAGCCCCACCTGGCTCCACCCTGCTGTCAGGCAGCTGTGGAGAGGAAGAAGGTCTCCCTGAGCTTCCTCTTCCCCAGGCTGAGCCTCCCAGTGCCCTCAGCCTCTCCCATCCCAGTCCAGTCCTGGAGGTGATGCAGGAGAGACCTCCCAGATTACTGTGGCAGTCAAATCCCAACCAGTTCACTCTCTGCCCTTCTCTGCTGATGGCTCGGAGCATCTGACAACAGCAGTTCCCAGAGCTTGCAAGAGCTAGGGCCAGGGCAGGTGACCCTGGCAGGTGACTCACTTGGGGACATTTATCATCTCTAAGTGCCGTTATCCTGCAGCTCCCACGCTCGCCCCAGCCAGCCCTTACGTGGAGCTCCTGGGGGGGGTCCTGGCACCTCCTCTCCTCCGCGGGCCCCCGCCGGCGCCGCGCAGCCCCCGCACGTGCTTCAGCATCCAGGCACGCAGGTTGCCCAGGCAGGTGTGCTCCGAGAGCACGATCCGCGGCCAGGGGTTGCAGTCGGCCATGTCCAGCGCTGCCACCGCCACCGCCCGGCCCACCTGCCCGGGACAGCGCACAGGTGAGGGGGGCACGAGGAGAGAGGAGGAACAGGAGAAACGTGAACTGGTGAGCATGAGAGGGCACAACGAGAGGACCCAGGGAGAAGGGGAGCACAGGGAGAGAGGAAGCATGGGGGAAGAAAGGGACACAGGGAAGGAAGGATACAGTAGGGGGCACTGGGGAGAGGAGCAGTACTGAGGGGGTTACTGGAAGAGGAAGCCACCAGCAGAAGGGGGCATGAGGGGAGATGAGAGCATCAGGAAAGGGGGATTCCAGGAATGGAGAATGCCACGGGCACTGGGCAGAGGGACAGCTCCCTACAGCTCGGGACAGCAAAGTTAAGTGGAGGAAAGAAACCCCAGCCTCAGATTCCAGCCAACTCTATCTCACTCCCCATGCAGGCTCCCCTGAGACCCCTGTACCTGCTCGAAGAGCTCCACGGTGTACCGGGAGGGGAAGGCAGGAGGTGGCGGGGGGCTGGCACGGCCGTTGTCATGGCACGCCCCCGGGATGCTGTTCACCAAGCGCCCCGTGTTGTAGTTGCACTCCAGGGTGTAGCTGTGGGGCACGAGGGAGCCCGTTAGGCCACAGACCCACAGCAGGGCTGGGATTATGGCACATTATTCCCCTGGGAGAGCCCCTTCGGCAGATTCACGGCACCAGGAAGGGGGCCCTGCTCCAAAGGACACAGAAGTGCAGGGGAAGTGGCAGGGTAATGAGGACAGCACCCTCCGATGGCAGGAATGGCCATGCCCTGTGTGAGGATGCATGGATGTACCAGAGATCAGCATGATGGGAATTCGGGATGGATGTCTGGGGCTCTGAGGGTGGCACCCAAAGTGCCAAGGTCCCTGTGAGGAGTCCTCCTGGTCACCTCTGGAAGGTGATGGGGATTGGGGGCTGTCCCTGATGGGTAGGGAAAAGGAATCATCTGATGTCATCACCAACAATCCAGGAAGTGGGTGGCTACAGCCTTCCCCTGACCTTCAAGGTGCCTTGGAGCACTTCTTCCCAGAACAGGAGGGATGGAGAAGTGTGGGCTAGGAGCTGCCCTAGAATGGCTACTGTCTGTCCCACTGCCCAGAGACAGCTGCAGGGCCAGCACAGCAGAAAACCTGAGCAGCTCTGTCCCAGTCTGCCTGAGGGACCACACGTGCACTGTGAGCACTCTCAGCACTTTTTTGGGTTGTTGGATCAACAACCTGGGCTGCTCCAGGTCGGTGACAGAGCAAAGTACCCCAGTGACCCACGCCCAAAGCCCACGTGTGTGTTTGTTCCTGTGGGGCTGGACTGGCGCTGAGCACAAAGCAGCAGCTGAGTACACAGCAAGCACTGATGAAACTGAGAGAACCTCTGGGTCTGCCTGCCTCACCCCATGGTGTGTTCCCAGCACAGGAACAGGCCAGGTAAATCCTGGGAGAGGGGTGGATCACACGTATCCCCAACTCATGGGACCATTGATAGGCTAAGGCTGGAATCTCACACACAGCCATGGGGATGCTGTGCCCACTGCAACTCTACTTAGTTACAGCTCGATATAGACAGAAACACCCAGGAAAGAGAAGAATTCCCCTCAGAAAGCTGTGCAAGAGCAGGGAGAAGCCAGAGCAGCTGCAGGAGGGATGGGGAGGAACAGGAAGGAAAGGAGCCTGGCTGAGCCTGCATCTCAGGAACACGGCAGCACCCGGCACAACCAGGCCCAGCCTCTGCTGACCCACCCCGGGGCCACGCAGGACGTGCCTGTCCCACAGAACTGGTTCCCCCTTTGTCCAACACCCCCACCCAGCAGAAGCACTTAGTGCTGGGCCAGATAGCCCCCGGGGCTGCCCTACCTGTGGATGATGCCCAGGGCCTTGTAGATGGCCACGCGCCCGCTGCCCTCCTTGGACTGCCCGTCCCGCTTGTCCCGGGCATACATGTTCTTCTCCGAGAAGTTGCAGCCCGTGAAGTCAAAGTGAGGGGAGTTCAGGGAGATGAGTTTGGGGAACAGCATGTTCTCCACCTGCAGAGTGCAGGGAGCAACAGGGGTGACTGGGGACCCTTGGCTGCTCATCCTGCTCCAGTGGGACCAGTCTGCCCACACTTCCAGGGTCTCACAAGGTCTGACTGTGCCCATGGCACCTTGCCCACCCCCTGCCCACCTCCCTGACAGCCAGCTGGGAGGACACCCTGATGACACATGCCAGCTCCCAGGGAAAATGTGAGACCTCCTGCTGCCCTGGTCACCAGACTGGGGGAGGAGAGAGAGGAGAAAGAAGCAGAAAGGAGGAGGAAAGAAGGGAAAGAGAAGGAAGGAAAGGAGAAGGAAAAGGAAGGAACTGTGACAGGAACAGATGTGACATTCCATGCCCATCTCCCAGCAGCGGGAGCACTGGGGCCCCTGGGCAGCGGGCAGAGCAGCAGGAGGGTCCTGGCAGCCGCAGCAGCCCCGGAATTTGGCTGTGCCCTCACCTGGTCGTTCTCGTCGCTGAAGCTGTTGCCGTACATGAAGCAGCCGCGCTTGGACGCGTGGCCGTGCAGGTCCACGTAGTAAGCCAGGCCACTGTCCCGGGGTGCAATGGGCTCTGGGGGCTCAGCAGCTTCAGGGCTGGGGGCTGGGGGAGGCGTCCACGGCCCCTCCTCACAGTGCTCGGTGCTGTGGCTCGAAGGGAGGATCCAGGCGGCTCGCTCTGTGCTGTCTGGCAGCTGGGCATCCTGGGCTGGGCAGGACTGGGTGCTGGCACGCCAGGTGCTGGGGCAGTTGCGGAGGTTGTTGGTTTTGTCCAGCTCTGATAACGTGGCCTCCATGGCCGGGACGGGACAGTTGGGAGATTTTATGCTCAGTGAGCTGGCGCTGAGTGGGGAGACAAACGTCCTCCAGTCCGGAGAGCCCGGCAGGACGCGGCTGTGGATGTGGTGGTAGAGCAGGATGGCTTTGGCGCCGTACACCGCGGGGTGCAGCTCGGCGTCGGGGTGCAGGTACTGCCGGTTCAGGTTCACCCCGCGCGAGTCCGTTCTGCAGACAGAGCGGAGACACGTGAGCACCTGCCAGGGCGCTCCAGCAGAGCTGAGCTCACCTTGGAATGCCGAGGGCTTTGGGCTCTGTCCTGGAGCACAATGGCCAAATCAACAGCCAGAAGCCGCCGAGCACTGACACTGTGCAGTGCGGCAGAGCCCTGCACAATCCTCCCCAGACAGGAATGGAGCTGGGAAGGGGCTGGAGCACCAGCAGGGGCAGAGGGAGCTGGGAAAGGGGCTCAGCCTGGAGAAAAGGAGACTCAGTGGGGACTTTGTCACTTCCTGCAACTCCCTGATAGAAGAATGGAGCTGTGGTGGGAGGGTTGGGTTCTGCTCCCAGAGAACAAGGGACAGGACCAGAGGGAACAGCCTCAAGTTGACCAGGGAAGGTTTAGGTTGGATACTGGGAACACTTTCATTGTGGAAAGGGCTCTCCAGCCCCAGCACTGGCTGTCCAGGGCAAGGGTGGGGTCCCCATCCCTGGAGGGATTTCGAAGCCCTGAGGATGTGACACTTGGGGCCATGGGTCAGTGGTGGCCTGGGCAGTGCTGGGGAAGGGTTGGACTCAATTGTCTCACAGGGCTTTTCCAACCCAAGTGAATCTGGGGTTCTGTGACTTCTATAAATTTTACAAAAATCATACAATCAGCTTTCTGAGATCCCTTCTTCAGCAAACTCACGGCCTTTTCCATGCCTACACCCATCACTGAAGGACACTCACCTTTTGCTCACATCTATCAACCAATATTCAAATAAATGGTTTCTGCTTCTTTTTCTTGGGGGAATGGTTGGACTCAATGGTCACGCAGGACTTTTCTAGCCCAAATGGTTCCATGAAACACAGAGCAGGCTCAGCCAGGAGAGCCTGGCTGGGCCCTGCACTCACCGGTAGTGGCCCCGCACCACCCCATCAGGGTTCAGCATGGGGATGAGCTTGAAGACGAACATCCGCCGCAGCATTTGGGCACGGGGATCCTCCTCCCGCAGGATGAAGTCCAAGAAGCCATTGAAGACAAAGCTGGAGGGGGTTTCTCCTGGGTGGACTCTGCTGCTGAGGAAAAACACCTGGGGACAAACAGACAGGGTGAGGGGGGCATCCTGCCTGCCACAGGATACTGCAACAGCGTAGGGTCTCACAGAGTTTGCTCCACAAACTGACCACATGCTCCAGCCCTTGGGGATGTGATGCCGTTCTGGTCACAGACACGGGGGCTGAAGTAAGTTGACAACACATGGGCCAGCACAGGGGCTGCTGGCCCCCCATCCCTGGCCCAGGCCCAACACCTGCATGGTCTCTCACCCTCTTTCCAGTGAAGCAGTGAGGCCGGGGTGTGCTGGTGTCTGGGAAAAGCTTGTCCAGCCGGGGCTCCCGCTTCTCCTGCATGCCATGGCACGAGGTGATGGTCAGCAGGTCCACGCGCTGCTTGTCCAGAGAGTGGCACAGCAGCTCCCGGTGGTAGTAGACCGAGTCAAGGGGGCTGTGGGGTGAGAAGGGATCTCAGCCAGCCCCAGAGCAGGGGGGCTCCCAGCTGGGTCGGGAATGCTGCCCGTACTCGCAGCCTGAGCTCTGTGCCCTGGGAGCTGAGCAGCCCCAGCCCCACAAGGACCACCCCTACACCTGGGCTGTTTGCTGCTAGAAGCCCTCAGAGCTTGCTGGGAACATGAGCAGCCGTTCCTTCAGGGCAAGGAGGGGGCCCAGGGCTGGCGTTTGCACTGCCCAACTCCCCAGCTGTGGAAGCGGTGGGGGATCAGCTCATGCACAGACAGACCTGGCACACAAGGCCAGGTCATCCCACGGGAGGGATAATGCAGCCCAGCAGGAGGGACAGGACACTGAGGGATTCATCCCACCAAGGAGATAACCCATTCTGGCAGGAGGGATTGGGTTCCAGAACAATAAGGGATCTTCCGGAATCCTGTAGGTAGCTCAGGGTGAGCTGCTGCCACTGCTTGTACAGAGCTGGGGCACAGAGAAGCATGGGCCAGGCATCTTTGGGGAAGGCACAGAGACCCTCCTGCTGCAGACAGAGCTTCCCCAGGGGAAAAAACTCAAGCAGGCACAGACCAGGAAAGGTGTGAGGGCCAGGAAGGTGGGACAAAAGCCAGAAAGCAGAAAGTGGGAGGCACACCTGCTGGGGGACATGTGCCTGCAGTCCTGGAAGCGGCCGTCCAGCTGTGCCAGCATGTCCTGGCACTCAGTGTAGGAGAAGGGGTAACAGAAAGCAAAGTAGGTGGTGGCCCCGCGGTGCTCCAGGAAGCGGTGCACGAAGGACAGCACGAACTGCGTCTCCACCACCTGCCACGGACACGGAGAGGGGTGGGCGTGGGCTCGGGGGCAGAGCCACCCTAGCACAGCCCCTACTGCTCTCCTCTGCCCCCCACCAGGCACTGGGGGTGCCCGTGGCCACTGGCCCTTGGCTACCCCCATGGCATAGCAGCCCCTATCCCTCCCTCGGAGATGCCAGGAACAAACCAGCTGCTCCACTAACCCAGCAGACTCTGGAGATCTCACCTGGAAGCTGGGCCGCTGCCGGATGCGCTCCCAGCGCGGGCGCACGGGCAGGGTGCGCACGAAGGGGGTCATGCCCTGCGCGTACAGCCGGCTCTGCTTGTTCATGTTCAGGATGTGCAGCTTGATCAGCTTCCCCGGGGCACCCCCCCGCACGCTGAAGTAGAACCAGGACCTGGGGAGGGGTGGAGCGGCGCCGCCTCAGCCGCTGCCCGGGGGTCCCCAAGCTCTCCGGTGTCCCTTCCACACACCCGGACCCACCACGAGCCTGTCAGAGCCCCGGGGGGGGCGGACCCGGAGCGCCTGAACCCCCTCCCGGGGCACCTCCGATCCCTCGATCTTCCCCAGCCCCTTTCTTCAGACCCCCAGCCCCGCCGCTCCCTCTGCCCGGGGAACCCAGCCCAACGCGGTACCACCCCGCCCCGCCGGAGCTGTCAGACCTCCGGGGCACGGTACAGACCCCCGAGCCCCCCAGGGCTACTCTGGCTTCCCCAGCCCCGTTCCTCAGCCGCGCAGCCCCACAGCGCGGCAGCCACTCCCGGGGCCCCGCCACAACCGGGGGAATCCACCCGGACCCCGGCGCCTCCGCCCCGTACCAGCCGCCCCTTCCCGGTTCCCCCGCACACCGGTACCTGTTGCCGTTCTCATACTCAGTGTGGGCGCAGTCGGGCTGCGTCCACACGTTGAACTCGTAGTCGGCGGCGGGGAGAGCGTTGGCGCGGGCGGCGGGGCCGCCTCCCGGCTCTGTAGGCCGCACCTGTTCTACGTGTGCCAGGTTCCCCGAGTCGAAGCGGGAGCTGAAGAGGAGACCCCCGCAGCGGATCTCCATGGCCCGGCAGAGCCGGGACCGGCATCGCCCCGGGACGGCCCCGGGACGGCCGGTACGGGCCGCCCGGCAACAGCAACGCGCGCGGCCATTGGCTGCCGCCTCCCAGCAACGTGCCCGCCCATTGGCTGGCGCCTCGGCAACGAATGCAGCGGCACGGGGACCGCCGGTCCTCTCGACCACGCCCCTTTCAGGGCACGGACCACGCCCCTTTACTGTACTGGTCACGCCCCTCGCTGGGCTCCGTCCCCAGAGGTGCGACCGGACACTGGGAATGACCGGACACTGGGAATGAATGGACACTGGGTGTGAATGGACACAGGGGTGTGAATGGACACGGGGTGTGACCGGACACTGGGAATGAATGGACACAGGGGTGTGAATGGACACAGGGGTGTGAATGGACACAGGGGTGTGACCAGACACTGGGAATGACCGGACACTGGGAATGAATGGACACAGGGGTGTGAATGGACACAGGGGTGTGAATGGACACTGGGAATGACCGGACACTTGGGTGTGACCGGACACAGGGGCGTGACCGGACACAGGGGCGTGACCGGACACTGGGCGTGAATGGACACTGGGTGTGAATGGACACAGGGGTGTGACCGGACACTGGGTGCGAACGGACACTGGGTGCGACCGGACACTGGGAATGAATGGACACAGGGGTGTGAATGGACACTGGGAATGACCGAACACTGGGTGTGAATGAACAAGGATGTGCAGACACAGAACACAGGTATGAATGGACACAGAACACAGGTGTGCATGGACACGGAACACAGGTGTGCATGGACACAGAACACAGGTGTGCATGGACACAGAACACAGGTGTGCATGGACACGGAACACAGGTGTGCACGGACACGGAACACAGGTGTGCACAGACACAGAACACAGGTGTGCACGGACACAGAACACAGGTGTGCACGGACACAGAACACAGGTGTGCATGGACACAGAACACAGGTGTGCATGGACACGGAACACAGGTGTGCACGGACACAGAACATAGGTGTGCACGGACACGGAACACAGGTGTGAATGGACACAGAACATAGGTGTGCACGGACACAGAACACAGGTGTGCACGGACACAGAACACAGGTGTGAATGGACACAGAACATAGGTGTGCACGGACACAGAACATAGGTGTGCACGGACACGGAACACAGGTGTGAATGGACACAGAACACAGGTGTGCACGGACACAGAACACAGGTGTGCACAGACACAGAACACAGGTGTGAATGGACACAGAACACAGGTGTGCACGGACACAGAACACAGGTGTGAATGGACACAGAACACAGGTGTGAATGGACACGGAACACAGGTGTGAATGGACACAGAACACAGGTGTGAATGGACACAGAACACAGGTATGAATGGACACAGAACACAGGTGTGAATGGACACGGAACACAGGTGTGCAGAGACACAGAACACAGGTGTGCACGGACACAGAACACAGGTGTGCATGGACACAGAACACAGGTGTGCATGGACACAGAACACAGGTGTGAATGGACACAGAACACAGGTGTGCACGGACACAGAACACAGGTGTGCACAGACACGGAACACAGGTGTGCACAGACACGGAACACAGGTGTGCACAGACACGGAACACAGGTGTGCATGGACACGGAACACAGGTGTGCACAGACACGGAACACAGGTGTGCACGGACACAGAACACAGGTGTGAATGGACACAGAACACAGGTGTGAATGGACACAGAACACAGGTGTGCACGGACACAGAACACAGGTGTGCACAGACACAGAACACAGGTGTGCACAGACACAGAACACAGGTGTGCACAGACACGGAACACAGGTGTGCACAGACACGGAACACAGGTGTGCACAGACACAGAACACAGGTACACATGGACACAGAACACAGGTGTGCACAGACACAGAACACAGGTGTGAATGGACACAGAACACAGGTGTACATGGACACGGAACACAGGTGTGCACAGACACAGAACACAGGTATACATGGACACAGAACACAGGTGTGCACAGACACAGAACACAGGTGTGCATGGACACAGAACACAGGTGTGCACGGACACAGAACACAGGTGTGAATGGACACAGAACACAGGTGTGCATGGACACAGAACACAGGTGTGAACGGACACAGAACACAGGTGTGAATGGACACGGAACACAGGTGTGCATGGACACAGAACACAGGTGTGCACGGAGGCACAGACACCTGTCCGTGCCCACACGTGAGTGAGCACACAGGTACACACAGGTGCCCCAACACACACACACCTGTAAGAACACAGGCACTCACCACCCCCATGCACACTCACACAGGTGACACTGGCAGAGGTGGGGGTCGAAGCTGACACCTCCACACGAACACCGCACCCCCAGGGCTGACCAGTGGCGTGGCAGCACCTGGCACCAGCAGCTCCTTGGACTCCTTTAAAGTGCCCCAGCCCAGGCATTGCCCCTCCCACTGTGGGTGGGAATGGGGCTGCAGGGGGTCCGGACAGCCCCTGCCCCCCACCATGCACAGCCATCTTCAATAAGGAAGAAATATTAAGCATATGAAGCAATTATAAGGAAAAAATAATAAAATAAATCAGTTCATTCATTGGTAGGAAGGGGTGGGAAGGTGAGGGGCTCCAGGTGTTTACCCCTGATCCTGTAAGCAGGCAAAACACAAGGGGATGGGGATCACCCACCCAGGGACAGCAGGATAGGGAAACCCAAAGTGGTCGCTGGGTGTGGAAAAACCTGGATGTGTGTCTCCCTAGCCTCCAAAAAAATAACCCTTCCCAAAAGCCCCGATTTGACCCAAAGTTCCTATGGTATTGCCCTCGACGCCTCTGTCCCGCATCCTGCTGCATTCTGGATACTCCTGGGCAGCCAGGACTCTGGGAGGTGGTGTGACCTCCAGAGAGCAGCTCAGTGTCCAGAAATCATGGCCAGGGCCCAGTTCTTGAGCGCCAGGGTTGCGTTTTGCAGGTAAGCCCAGGAAGAATAGGTGAAGCTCATCAAGTGGTCCCTCACGCACTCCCACGTCACATCCCCACTGGAAAAGCAAAGACGAGGGATTACAGGGGCACTCAGAGCCAGGAGGGACAGGGACACGGGGGATACAGGAGCCCCTAGGGCAGGGCCACAGCAGCCCTGGTGCCAGGTCTGCAGAGCAGGATTAGGGGACACCCCCGGCCCGCACAGGGAGAGACACAAGTGCAGCGCCAAGGCCAGGGGGCAGCGCCCGAGGGGAACCGTGCAGTGGGGGCCACTCACTTGCAGGAGTCGAGGCAGCTCTGCCAGCCCCGCTGCAGCACCGCAGCCAGGCCCTGCAGCAGCGGTGCCAGGCAGCTCCGCAGCAGGAACAGCAGCAGCTCCCGCACGCACTCAGCCAAGTGCAGCAGCGACTCGGGGAGCCGGTTCTGGAACTGCGGGAGCAGAGACACGGCCCGGGGTGAACAACAACCCCTGCAGCACATCTGGGCACATCTGGGTCCCAGCTACCCGTGATGGGCGCATCTCACCCCTCCCTTCCCCAGCATCCTTGAGCTCCCCCCACATTCCCTCTTCTCCAGCACTCAGCAGACAGGGCACCCACACTCTGTGAGACACCGATGTCACCCCACTGCCACCAAAATGCTGGCTTCAGGAGCACCAGGAGTTTTCTGAGCTCCCTCCCTTGCACAGTCACTGGAAGCAGCTGGAGCGGGCTGGTGCCACAGAAAGACAGACAGCACCAGATGTGCCATGGAGCTGTCCCCTTCCCAGAACCCCAGCACTGGGGGCTCCTGCCAGGAGCAGTGGCAAACATGTCACCATCTTAGGTCTCCCCCCCATATCCCCCTGACAGAGATTTCCCAGTCCTACAAGCCCCCCACTGGCATTCCTTGTCTCCTCCAGGCCCAGGAGCCCCCACTCACCCAGTCGCTGAGCCAGGGCAGGCTGCCATGGAGCCAGGAGAGCAGGGAGCGGCACTGCTGGGACACATCCCGGGCCAGCTCCCCGCTCGTTTCCCAGAGCAGCTCCAGCTGCGGCCACAGGATGGACACAGCCATGGAACCGTGCTGGGCCAGGCTGTGCTCCAGCCACCTGCAGGGAGTCCTCAGATGAGAGCTCTGCTGGACCACGGCAGCAGCGGCACCCGCGCAGAGCACAGGGGCACGGAGCTGCCACCACAGGGTGAAGGGGTGAGAGTTCCAGTCTGAGCTGGAAGTGCTTCCAGGCAGGGCTGGGAACAGCTCCTGGCTCTCTCCCAAACCTTTTCCTGCTGCACAACAGCCACACCCCCCTCACCCCCGCCACCCACGCTGGTGTCACAGACCTGTACCCCTCCAGGCAGCCAAGGGACACCTTCTGCCAGGCCAGCTGGGACGCAGGCAGGATGCCGGAGGAGCGGAGCAGCCGAGCAGAAGACGAGGCTGCAAGACACAAGGATGTTTCTTGAGTGGCCCTTGGCTGCAGAGACACGCATCTGTCTGTCCCCAAGGACTCTGTGGGGACATGTGGCTTCAGCTGTGCTGTGGAACCCCTTGGGAGATGCTCCAGGAGAGGACAGATGGACAGAACCCCCTGAGCAGGGAGACCCTCCCAAAGGGGAGCAGACAGAGGGCAGTCTGCCTGCAGCACCTGCATCCCCCAGGACCCCCCAGCTGGACAGACCCCACTGCTCACAGCAGCTACAGGACAAAGGCAGGGCTTTGTCAGGGAGAGGCTTTGCTCAGGGGAACAGCCACAGGAGTGATCCCAGGGAGAAAAAGCCTCAAGCTCGTGACAGCGAAGGTTTAGGTTGTAAATAAAAACCAGTTTTGTCATAGGAAGAACTGTCCAGGCTGCTCAGGGCAATGGTGGAGTTCCCATCCCTTGGAGGATTTAAAAGCCACGTGGGTCTGGCACTCCTGTGGATATGGGATAGTGGTGGCCTTGGGAGTGCTGAGGGATGCCTGATGCTCCCAGAGGACTTTTCCAAGCTGGATTATTCTAGGACTCCCCACCGTACCCTGGAAGGAGCCGTGTGTCTGCACGTCGTGCAGGAAGAAGCCAGCGGCCAAGACCAGCAGGACGAGCAGCAGACGTGGCCAGGGGAAGCCCCGGCCCCTCATCTTGTGCAGCAGCTCCTGGATGGGAGGACAAGGCCCCGTCACCGCAGGGTCCTGGCAGCAGAGAGGCCCCAGCACAGCCCTGCTGTGCTCTGGCAGTGCCCAGCCCCGGCTTCCCAGGCGGGACAGAGAGATCTGCTGAGCAGCTGCGGGGTCTGACAGGGACCAGCACGTCTGTCCCCAGCGTGTGCCGCCGCAGGGCTCTGCCTCAGCACGTGCTGGCAGAGGAGGGGCCCAGCAGAGCCCCAGCACGGAGCTGCAGCCTGGCCCCGGTGCCACCAGGCAGTGCCTGCCTGTCCCGTCCCTCACCTTGCAGGCGGCGTCACAGGCGGCCACATCCTGGTCCCCTCTGGCCCCCCTGGCCGCCAGCTCCTCGTTTGTCACTTTGAAGGAGCGAACCGTTTCCTGCAGTGACTGATGCACCTTGGGGACAGCAGGAGCTGTGTCAGGAGCCCCAGGTCCCCACAGACCCCCTGAGCTGCCGTGGCACCAGCAGGGCAACCTCAGGTCGCGCGGGGACCTGGCCAGCTCAGGGAGCTCTCACAGCAGCACGGGGACATTCTCTCACCCCACAGCTCACCCCTACCTTCTTGCTGCAGCTCTCCCAGGACTCCAGGAGATGGTTCAGCAGCAAACTGGGGGGAAGGAGAACCCGGGGCTTGGTGAGAGGCTCCCAGAAGGAATTTAGGTGTCCCAAAGGTTCTGTAGGTGGGCACTAGCCCCACTGAGAGCCAGCCTGGACTGACCTGGACTGAGCAAGGTGTTTGGTGTAGAGCTGCCTCCAGACGCTGAAGCTCAGTGGGTCCAGGCTCAGACACTGGCTCATGGAGGTCAGAAGCTGGGGAGGGGGCACAGCACGTGTGACTCTCCCCCTGGCACGCCAGACACCCCCTGCCCTGGGCTGCACCCCGGCACAGCTGCCCAACCCCACATCTGCCAGCTCCTGAGGCACCCAACGGAGCTGCAGCACCCCTGCCCACGGAGAGGGGCAGAGCTGGGTGGTCTTCAAGGGCCCTTCCACCCAAACCATCCTGGTCTGATGATTCCTATCCCCTGGGAGCAGGCAGCATGACCCTTGCATCACCACCCTTGTGACAGCACACATCTGTCCTGCCACCACTCCATGGCACCACCAAAGGCAGCCCGTGCCCCCTGCCAGGCTCACCTCCTTCTTCATGGCAGGCGGGCAGGCAGGCGTGGCCCGGGAGAGGAAGGAGGGGAAGTAGGTGTGCAGGGCCGCCTCGGGCCGGGCGCCAAACGCCAGAACCTTCAGGCGGGGGTAGAGGCGCCGCAGCTGCTCCTGCAGGCTGGGGGAGAGTGCGAGGCTGCTGAGGGCCGGCGGGCACCAGGGTGGCACCGAGGGGCACCAGGGTGGCACTGAGGGCACCAAGGTGGCACAGAGTGGCACCAGGGTGGCAGGGCTGGACGGGTCAGTGTACCTGGGGGACAGTGAGTTGTTGGGCATGAAGGCGAAGTCCAGGAGGGGGAAGAAGTCTTTGGGGCCGATCATGCCGAAGCCTTTGGTGAGGTTGGGGTGCATCCTGCAGAACAGGGCCCTGAGCTACTGCGGGTCTGGCAGGGGCAGCGCCGGCTCCAGAGCCCCGTGCCCCTGGAACCCAGCGGGACACAGGGCTTCACTCACATCAGGAGCCGGTCCAGGTAGGAAACGGCGTACGGCGACAGGGACTTGATGCCGAGCACCGGGAGCATGACGCCGAGCCACACTGCAAGGAGAGGCGGGAGGGGTCCGGCTGGGCTGTCCCTACACCGCGACAACCCAGCACCGGAGCCACCCAGTGGACAGGCAGGCAGACCCCTTGGGAAGGGTTTCGGGGTAGCTGTGCTGCAGAGCAGTGGAGCAGCACGCTCCCTGTCCTTCCAGGCAGGATGCTTCCTCTCAGGATCCAGCCACTTTCCTGTCCCGGCTGGGGGAAGCTGCATTCCAGACCTAAGGGATCTTTCCCAACCTTTTCCCAGCCCTAAGCAGTACCACCAGCAGGAGTGGAGGTGCACTGGCAGTCCCAGGAGGGGATTCCATACCGCTGCTCCTGGCTCTCACCTTTCAGGCCCTCATGGAGGTCAGTGAAGCCGGCCTGCCCCAGTGCCCAGAGGACGGTGAGGCACTTCGCCGGCCGGTTCTGGTGGGAGCGCAACACCTCCAGGTACTGTGGGAGGACAGGACACATTGGTCAGGGAGAGCTGCAACCCAACCCAGCCCAACCAAGCTCCATGCCATGGGACCAGCAGTGCCCAGGCCCCTAGCCCCTGAGAGGGACCT
Organism: Cyanistes caeruleus; assembly: GCF_971803275.1. Lineage (NCBI taxonomy): Eukaryota > Metazoa > Chordata > Aves > Passeriformes > Paridae > Cyanistes > Cyanistes caeruleus. The sequence continues at coordinate 412,516 of NC_141702.1, read as the reverse complement.
ACAGCTCCAGGTGAGGCCAGCAGCCATCCTGGAGTAATAGGGGGAATCCCAAAACCAGCACCGGGGGTGCAGGGGGATGGGGAAAACCCCAAACCCAGCTCTAGGGGTCCAAGGCTGCTGAGCAGGGCAGGCAGGACCCACTGGGGACACTGGTCCCTCTGCAGGGGAAGGTAGAGAGGTACAAGGGCTTTGTAAAACGGGATGGAGGAACAGCACCACCAGGTTTACAGCACCCACAAACCTGGCTTACCCCAGCTCACCTTGCCCAGGTTGGTGGTGGCAATCCGGGGCCTGGCCAGGAGAAGTGCCTGGATGCAGATCCTGTACCCATGCAGTGACTCCCCTGGAACGGAGATGGGGGAGGTCCTGCTCAGCCAGGGACTCCGTGGAGGAATTACAGAGCTTCCAAAGAGGCAACAAGGAGCAGACACTGGCGGGGAGGACAGGGAGCCCTGGGGTGCTGACCTGGGGTCTTGTCCAGCTCCTGCAGCATGGTGTAGATGCAGTGGTCAAAGAAGAGCTCCAGGACACTCGAGGCCTTTCCCAGCAGGGACCGGATGATGCTCCTCAGCTCCTTGCTCACCAGGCAGTACGGGTAGTCTGGGGTGGCACGAGAGAGGGAAGAGCTTGGTGAAACCCTGCTCTGGAGAGCACCAGCAGCTGGAGGAACCGGCCCAGTGTCAGGTGGGTGCAGGGAGCGCCTCATCCTCGTAGCAGCCGGGCAGCACCGGCCTTCCCCCAGTGACTCCACGTCAGGGGTGGCTAATCCAGCCCTAAGGGATGGCTTCCCATGGAATGCTGATGCTGTGGGATGGACAGGGGTCTGGAGAAGATGCTTTTCTCCCCTTCTCCTCACCACCCGACACGACATGTTCTCAAGGTGAGTGGGGACTAACTGATGACACAGGAAAGGGAAATGCTGCCCCAGCATCCCTCTGACACTGCGGGCAGACAGCTGAGAGTGAGCTCCCAAACTCCACAGCAGCAGGCAGAGGTCATGGATCCCTATGGCGAGGGGTGACTGGGGAAGCACCCGATGTGCCAACTGTACGGACAGTTTCACGGTGTTTGTGGCCAAGAGAGGGCAGCTGAGGGGACAGCCCAGAACTGAGCAATCCTCCCTGTTCTGTTAACAAAGGACCACAGCCCCCATCGTTCCCGAGCGGCAGCAGGACACGGACCGTGGGGGTGCTGGCTCAGCACGGGGTCACTCCTGGGTGCCTGCAGCTTGTAGTTGAGGTACCCAGCCAGGTCCTTCACCCACACCGAGGGGTTCTCGGGGAACACACTCCGGCTCTTGTCCAGTTCCTTCTGCAGATCCACCAGGTCCAGCTGGAAGTGACAGACAGACAAACTCAACCCAGGATGAACAGAACTGGGCAAAAAGTACAGAAAGAAGAAAGTTAAGTCTGACTCCCAAGGGGCCACGAAGCATGAAGGGAAATGCTCCCACCGCCATCCCAAAACCATCGCCCTTCCCACATGGAAAACCCCTGCTGCCAGAGCTCCAGAGCATTGCCTGGGGCAGCTGGCTCCTGGCCAGTGAGCCCATCAGTCCAAACTGAGAACTTGCTCATGGTTGCAGCTTGGCAAGCACAAGCCCGAGGTGATCCCAGCCATGGCTGGTCCACAGTCCACACCCAGAGTCCTCCAGGGAGGAAACAGCCATGTTTCCATTCACCAAACCCACCCGATGAACAACCCAGCAGCACCAAACCAGGTACACAGCAGCAGCTCCCACCCCTCTCCTCCACCAGGAGGAGCTACCCAGACGTGCTCATTCCCTGCTTTTACACCCGGATTATCTTTGGGGCTGCTCCATCAGGGCTTGTTGCAAGGCTCAGACTCTGTGAGAGTCTGAACATGTTCCCTGCGAGTGGATTCCCACTGCCACCTTGGACTGCCACCACAAGGATTCCCCCTTGGGCACCTTGCCTCAGCCCCGCCTTGCGAGAGGAATTCTACACAAACCAGCTGGTGCCACGGCAGGAAATGAAACCTGCCTTGAAACCCCCGTCAGTGACCTGACAGGCCCACACAGTGTCTGTCACCGCAGAGCACAGGGACAGCTCTGGCTGCCCTGCCTCCCCAGGGAACGTGGGAATCCCACACAGTCCTGCACCAGCTGGCACGGTGGGCAAAAGCTGGATGTGGAGAACTACTGGAATGATGGAGAGAAACCCCACCCAGTGCAGGGGGACGCAGAGGGAAACCCCTTGTTCGGGGGAGGGGAGGTCCCAGGGCATGAGGGGGATGTAGCACCTGCGGCAGGGGAGCAGCCTGCCAACCCCAGGGACACATCACCCCGGCACAGCCCGCCTCGGCTGGTTCTGGAACCTTCCCTGCTCAGACATGGTCAGGACAGGCGAGACAGACACAGACAGGTTCTGCAGATCCAGCCAGAGCACGGGAACTGCACGGGTGACTCCCAGGGCTCCACCACAGAGACTGGGAGGAGGTTCCAGCCATCACGAGGCTTCCTTGGGGTTCCTCCCAGACACAGCAGTAACAAAGGGAAGCAGAAATCCCCTTCCAGCCACCTCCTGCCGCTCTGTCTCCTGCCTCCAGCACGAGGCAGCTCCTCCCGTGTGGCCCACGGGGAGATCGGCCCATATGGTGAGGCTGAAGCGGGATGGGGCCCTGCTCTGCACCGCCGGACCGCCAGCCGGGAATGCCGGCCCAGTGCTCTGTCCACGCGCTCCCGTGGGCTGGGAAACAGCCGGGCACGCTCTGGGCACACTCACGGCTTTCAAGGCCTCCTCCAGCGAGCGGCACCTGCCCGGTTTGGCTGCAGCGTCGTTCCCCGATGGCTTCTTCCCGCTCTTCCCCGCATGCTGCTTCCGCTGCGGCGGCTCGGGGGCCGCGGCCGGGGGCACCTGCTCCTTGTTCTGCTTCCGCAGCGCCCGCTCGAAGCCCAGCTGGAAGATGGTGCTGGAGGTGGCGATGGGAGCTGGGGAGAGGGAAAGGGTGACAGAGGGCGCCGTGGACAGCGGCGACACGAGGGGACGGATCTGGGCACAACGAGCAAATCTGGCCCGCCCGGCCAGGGCCGCTCGCTGCCCACGGTGTGCAGGGGCCCAGGGACGGCGCGCAGCACCCCCAAGGCCCCACGGAGCCCCCTCCGCACCCACCGGAGCCCGCGCCACGCCCCGCCGAGCCCGCCCAGCCTCGGCAGCCGCTCCCGGACCTGCGGGACCCACTGGAGAACCCCACGCGCGACCCTCCAGCTACACCCTCCTCTCGCCGGGACCCCCCGGGGACCCCCGTCCGTCCCACGCAAGGCCCGCAGGCCCCGGCAGACACCGCCCCCAGACCCACGGGACCCCCGCCCGCCACCCCGGGGGCCCGCGGGCGCTGACACTCACCGGGCACGGGCAGAGCGCGACCGGCGTTGGCCTCTCCCAAGGCACGGCGGCTGCCGGCGCCGCCCGCGGGTCCCCGCCGGCCCTTGCGTACCACCTCCCACCGGCCGGGACCGGCGCCGGCCGTGCCCGGGCCCGCGGCCGCTCCCGCCGCCGCCATCGAGAGCCGGAGCGCCAGGGGCGGAGCCGGGGCGCGTGCGCGCGCCGCCGCCGCTGATTGGCTGCGCCCTCGGACGCGCGCCGCTCGCGCCGGCTGCCACGTCCCCGCCCCGCCTCGCCGGGAAACGCGCGCGCCCCCCCCACCGGAGACCCCGCCCACACAGCGGCCTCCGTGACGCGACCCAGCGGGGACTGCGGGGGAACTGCGCTGATGACGCAGCCGACGGGGGCGGGGCCAAGAGGCGGGGGCGTGTCCAGGGCTCTCGCGGCTTCGACTGCAGAACCGCCCCGACCTGGAGGGGGCGGGGCCTTGAGACAGCGTGGGGGCGGGGTTATGCAAACGAGGCGAGGCGCGCGGCATGCCGGGACACGGCCCGCGCAAAGCCCGCGCTGCCCTCGCGCGTCCGCGGGCGCTGCGCGGGCCGGGCCGTGCGGGCCGGGCCGCAGCGCGGGGCCGGTTGGGTGCGGGGCCGGGCTCGGGCTGGGCGTGTGTTGGGGAGGCGTGGGGCGGGCAGGGTGTTTGGGCGCTGGGCGGGCTCGGGCATACTTACCTGGCAGGGGAGACACCATGATCAGGCAGGTGGTTTTCCCAGGGCGAGGCTCATCCCTTGCACTCCGGGTGTGCTGACCCCTGCGATTTCCCCAAATGCGGGAAACTCGACTGCATAATTTGTGGTAGTGGGGGACTGCGTTCGCGCTCTCCCCTGGTATTCCGGTTGAAGAACAGACTCTCATTGGCAGCGGCGTTGGGGCTCTCCCCGGGGTGGCAGCGGGCAGAGCTCTGCTCCCCGTCCGTCCCGGCAGCCAGCGCTGCCCGCCGCCGGTGCTGCCGGAGGTTGGGGCGGCTGGCAGCGGTTCGGGACGGGGTAAAGCGATAGGGGGGCTGCGGCGTGTCGCGGTGGATGTAGCGATGATCCCTAAAGTGGCCCGGGACCCTCTGAAAGGCTCCGGGGGAAGGCTCAGGAATAGCCGGGGTTCCTCTCAGGCGCTGGCGGCGGCCAGGACTGCAGGAATTGGCAGCAGGTCCCTTCCTGAAGGGAGGCTCTGGGCGGCCTGAGGGGGGGGATGATTCCGGCACGCCGTGAATGCCGGGCAGGGAAGCACCCCGGTTAACCGGGTCCCCGCAGGGGAAGCGGTGAGGAGATGCCGGTCCCGCTCGCTGAGCGAGCACTGGGGCACACCCGGCGGAGTCCGAGGCGGCTTCTGCCACAACAGAGGACAGCGACGAGCCCGGGAGGGCAGAGCCCGAACGCCCCGAGGTCAGGCTGCTGCCCCCGTGTAAGAGACGGTCCGAAGATTCCCTCATCTGTCTCACAGCCGTCTCAAGGAGAGACTGAGACCCTGAATATCACAAGGGACTTGGTTTGGGGGTTTGGGCCTAGCTGAGATGGATGTTTGCTCAGTGATTGTTTGCAGGTGGTTGCACGGTACACTGCTCTCGTTCCTGCTGGTGAGCAGAGGCTTGGTAACCTGCACAACGGGTTTTCCACGACTCATGGCTCTCGTTCCTGCTGGTGAGCAGAGGCTTGTGCCTGGTACCCGGTGCAATGGGTTTTCCACAGCACCTTGTCCTTGTTCCTGCTGGTGAGCAAAGACTTGCAAGACATGGATCGCTCTGTACCCTGCACCTGCTCCCTGTGCAATGGAATTTCATCACAATGATCATCAATCTCCTCTGGCTTTGGCCCTGCGCCCCTCGCTTTGCAAAAGACTATAAAATTATACCCCAAACTTACCTTCCTTTGAGATCTCCCCAATAAACAGAAGACTCTGCGTCGTTGGACGGCTGAGTGGACTTGGACGTTGGTAGCTATAATCCCCTTACTCTCTTTTCCTTATGCTTTGCTTTCTCCTCTTTTCCCTCTATCGCATATTAGTGCTGATGAGCACTCAATAAAGTGTGTTTTGCTGTTTAAGTCCTTGGTTTGCTGATAATCTTTTGTACTCTAAGACCGGCTAAAAGAACCACATCACGAATCCCACCTTGCGGATCGTGACACTCGGTTCCTGCGCCTGCAGGCGATCCACGCGAGCTCCAACTCCGCACGGCCCGCGGGCAGAGCCAGCACAGGACCCGGTGATGCGAGCTCGAATTTACAGCGACAAACGCTAACAACACCAGCTTCTACTGTCTATTCAATCTGTTCTTCAACCGAAATACCAGGGGAGAGCGCGAACGCAGTCCCCCACTACCACAAATTATGCAGTCGAGTTTCCCGCATTTGGGGAAATCGCAGGGGTCAGCACACCCGGAGTGCAAGGGATGAGCCTCGCCCTGGGAAAACCACCTGCCTGATCATGGTGTCTCCCCTGCCAGGTAAGTATGCCCGAGCCCGCCCAGCGCCCAAACACCCTGCCCGCCCCACGCCTCCCCAACACACGCCCAGCCCGAGCCCGGCCCCGCACCCAACCGGCCCCGCGCTGCGGCCCGGCCCGCACGGCCCGGCCCGCGCAGCGCCCGCGGACGCGCGAGGGCAGCGCGGGCTTTGCGCGGGCCGTGTCCCGGCATGCCGCGCGCCTCGCCTCGTTTGCATAACCCCGCCCCCGGCCTTCCCCCCGCCCCGCCCCCCCCGGGCCGGTCCCGCCGCTCCGCGGACCCGCCCGGCCCGGGCACCGCCGGGAGCCCCGCGTACCGCGGCAGCCGCGGCCCCGAGCCCGCAGGAGCAGCTCTGCCCTCCGCTGGGGCCGCTTCTGCTCGCAGGGAGCGGCCGGGGGGGCGATGGGCACCGTCTCCCGCCGCCGGGGTTCCCTTTCCCCGGGCGCTGCCCGCTCCTGCCCGTGACGCTCCCGGTGCCGCTCGTCCGGACGGTCCGTTCCTCTCGGGCTTCTCTTCTCCCTGAGGAAAAAGATTGGCCGAGTGTGCGGCGTTCCCTGGGGAACTGGGCAGTCGCGAGTGTCTGTCCGCAGGTACCGATGAACAACTAAAAAGTTCCGTTCCAATCTCCAGAAATCATTTCCCCCTTCGAGCTGCATTTCCCCAGCCAGGGCAAAGACACGGTGCCGCTGTTCCCCCCAGGGGCACCAGAGAAAACCTCTTTCACATCCAGCACCGCAAAGTGCCTCCTGGGCCTGGCACCGAGGAGAGGGGGCCGGGGTTTGGGACAAGCCCGGGAACGTCAGCGCTTCAGTTCCCGCAGCTCTTGCACCGCTCTTCTGACGAGCTCGGCTTCTTCTCCGGGGGATAAGAGCGGTAAATCCGAATTGGCAATAACCCAAACTCTAAAAAAGAGCCTGTTAACATTTCCAGTCCTCGCTGGGCCTCTCATTTTATCGGGGTTGGTCTTTTCTTACCGCCTTCGGTTCAGCTTTCATCCGACTCACGTTTGTCTCTTGCCTCGTTTTATAAATGAAATTAGAATTTTGACAACTAGGCCTCTTGGGTTAATTGCAGTTTAATTAAAAAGGAATACAATTTAGGAAATTAAATAATAATTTTGAATAAAAAAATACAGTTTAATAGAAAAAATATAATTTAGCAGAAAATTACAATTTATATATATAAAATCTGCTAATAATTAAGTATGATTAACGCATAAGCAAAACCTCCCAGGGTATGGGGAGGGCTTCTCACCCCACCTCACGTACAAAACCCACCGGGGTACGGAGGGGGTTCCCCACCCTGCCCCTCGTACAAAACAAAGCACTTCCAGCTAAACTCATATACTGTGTGCTTCTACATATTCATTCATGTTTCCCATCAGTTTCCTCCTATTTCCCATTTCTCTGACTTTATGTCACTTTTCCTCACAGCACACGCCTCACTTGTTGTTAGGGGGTCTCCAGTCTTCTTTTGGGGTCTTTTGGGGAAGGCTTCTCCTCTTCCTCGTTGTCCTTTGGATGAGCTTACAGGTTTGTGCGTGCGTACTAAGCGTTGTGCTATGTGAGTTACTAATTAGTCTGATATTTACTGATTTTAGACCCATGCCTAAAGTCCTAATTTTGTCTATCTCGGAGCCATTTTTCTCTTGGGACATCACTGATCTTCCAAACTCCATCCTCTACCTCAATTTTAACATGTAACATCTGTAAAGGGGCACATCTGCCTTGTAACACCGATTCTTTTGATTGCTTCTGATAAAAACTTTCCAAATAGTTACAATTTAGTTAGCACGAATCAATTCCATTTATTACACCCGGGATTCCCAAAGCCCAAAGCAGTGGTATGAGCACAGCTGAAACTTCCCCGGGCATTTCCTCCTCTTCCCCCAGCTTTCCCTGGAGAAGGGGCAGAGCTGCACTTTCCATGCATTTTCCAGAGGAATATGCAAACCGGACAGAGCCCTTTGGGAAAGTTAATTGCGCATTTAAGCGGCACAGAAACCCTGCCCGAGCCACGGCAAAGGGCACTCGGCACGTGGAGAAAGCGACGGGGTCATTTTGCGTTCCCAGCGCAATTCCATGGGTTGTCTGGGGGATTTCCTGCCCCTGAGGGATTTCCTGCCCTGAGAGATTTCCTCCCATTGCAGCAGCAACAATGACCTTCCACTCAAAGGTCCCTCAGAGCCGGTACCTATGGCCCAAGATGTTCCAGTACCCACTAGAAAATCCAGTGTTCCACTCCCCGGCTTAAGTGCAACCAAAGGATCGGCCGGGGAAACAGGAGATGCCTCCGGTCCCCTTCAGTCCGGCCCAATTTCTTCCTCTTCCCATTTTCCCTTCCGTCCCTGCTCGGCCCGTCCTGCCTGCACCGCGCACCCTGATCCTTTTGGAGCGCCGTTAATCCCGACTCAGACCTCGTCCCTCAAGTACACCTCGCCTTGTGCCGCTTCGCTGCCCCTGACAGGAGCTCTGGTCACTTCTTTTGGCTCTTCTCCTTCTCTTCTACCCCTTCCCATCGTTACAGCCATCACTTGGGATTATTCCCATCCTCTCTGCTCCTCGTCTTTTGCGGCGTTTCCTTCCTGCCCGCGGCACGGAGCGCGGCCGAGCGCGGCGTTCGGCGGCAGCGCTTCCTTCCCCGGCGGGACCCGGATCCGTTCGGGACCCGGATCCGTTCGGGACCGGGATCCGTTCGGGACCCGGATCCGTTCGGGACCGGGATCCATTCGGGACCCGGATCTGTTCGGGGTCAGGATCCGTTCGGGGTCAGGATCCGTTCGGGGTCAGGATCCGTTCGGGGTCAGGATCCGTTGGAGACCCGGATCCGTTCGGGACCCGGATCCGTTCGGGGTCCGGATCCGTTCGGGGTCAGGATCCGTTGGGGACCCGGATCCGTTCGGGACCCGGATCCGTTCGGGGTCGGGATCCGTTCGGGACCCGGATCCGTTCGGGACCCGGATCCGTTCGGGGTCCGGATCCGTTCGGGGTCAGGATCCGTTCGGGACCCGTATGCGTTCGGGACCCGGATCCGTTCGGGCCCGGGATCCGTTCGGGCCCGGGATCCGTTCGGGCCCGGGATCCGTTCGGGACCCGGATCCGTTCGGGACCCGGATCCGTTCGGGGTCCGGATCCGTTCGGGACCCGGATCCGTTCGGGACCCGGATCCGTTCGGGACCCGGATCCGTTCGGGGAGGCTCCGCCGCGCCGCCAGGGGGCGCTGTCGCGGGAGAGCGGCGCGAGGCGGGGTTCGGGGGAGGCGTGGCCATGCAAATCAGAGCGGGGCAGGGGGCGTGGTAATGCAAATTAGCGCGGGGCAGAGGGCGGTGCGGGCCGGTTTGTGGGGCGGGGTTATGCAAACGAGGCGAGGCGCGCGGCATGCCGGGACACGGCCCGCGCAAAGCCCGCGCTGCCCTCGCGCGTCCGCGGGCGCTGCGCGGGCCGGGCCGTGCGGGCCGGGCCGCAGCGCGGGGCCGGTTGGGTGCGGGGCCGGGCTCGGGCTGGGCGTGTGTTGGGGAGGCGTGGGGCGGGCAGGGTGTTTGGGCGCTGGGCGGGCTCGGGCATACTTACCTGGCAGGGGAGACACCATGATCAGGCAGGTGGTTTTCCCAGGGCGAGGCTCATCCCTTGCACTCCGGGTGTGCTGACCCCTGCGATTTCCCCAAATGCGGGAAACTCGACTGCATAATTTGTGGTAGTGGGGGACTGCGTTCGCGCTCTCCCCTGGTTTATCGGTGAACGGTAGATGCAAACGGAAAATTGCTCCCTGAGAGCCGTGTGTTTGTTACCGGACTCAGCGTTTCCCCGTGCGGTGTGTCGGGGTTTTTAAAACCTTTTTCAGCCACCGCTCCGCTGTCTCAGTGGTGGTCTCGGTCTCTGCCTGTCCGAGCACGCCTGGGTCCGTGCAGAAGCGGCAGGAGAGCTCAGCCCCGCTCCCGTTGCAGTCGGGATTCTCCTCTCGCAGCTCCGGGCCCGGGCCGCGCTTGGGCCCCGGCGGGCGGCGGGGCTCGGGTTCGCCCCGGCGGCACCTCCGCACACCGGAGCGGGGGCCGGACGGACCGGGGGAGAGTTTCCGTCCAGCTCGGCTTTGGGGTTTTCGCTGATACAGAGAAAACAAACAGAACTCAGCAGCATCTTCGGATGCTTGTTGGGCAGCTTTTCTCTGTTACGGCGTCCCGGGCGCATGGGGGATCGTTGAACTCCTGCGTTTCATGCGCTCCTCGGCTCTGAGAGGAAAGATGTGCGCTAATGTCTTACAGAAGGGTGAAGGGATGGGTGTTAACATCTTTGAAATGAGTCTTAATGTGCCCACCGGCTTCGGGCAGCGGGTTCCTGCAGAGCCCTCCGTACCCCGGTGGGTTTTGTACGTGAGGTGGGGTGAGAAGCCCTCCCCATACCCTGGGAGGTTTTGCTTATGCTTTATTCATACGTAATTATTAGCAGATTTTATATATATAAATTGTAATTTTCTGCTAAATTATATTTTTTTCTATTAAACTGTATTTTTTTTATTTCAAATTATTATTTAATTCCCTAAATTGTATTCCTTTTTAATTAAACTGCAATTAACCCAAGAGGCCTAGTTGTCAAAATTCTAATTTCATTTATAAAACGAGGCAAGAGACAAACGTGAGTCGGATGAAAGCTGAACCGAAGGCGGTAAGAAAAGACCAACCCCGATAAAATGAGAGGCCCAGCGAGGACTGGAAATGTTAACAGGCTCTTTTTTAGAGTTTGGGTTATTGCCAATTCGCATTTACCGCTCTTAGCCCCCGGAGAAGAAGCCGAGCTCGTCAGAAGAGCGGTGCAAGAGCTGCGGGAACTGAAGCGCTGACGTTCCCGGGCTTGTCCCAAACCCCGGCCCCCTCTCCTCGGTGCCAGGCCCAGGAGGCACTTTGCGGTGCTGGATGTGAAAGAGGTTTTCTCTGGTGCCCCTGGGGGGAACAGCGGCACCGGGTCTTTGTGCTAAGTGGGTCGGGAAGGCTACACCCTCCTGGTACCTCAGCCAGTGGGGAAAGGAAGAGGGAAACCTGCGGCCGGGAGTTAGGATAAAAGGAGGCTGTGCCCTCCAAAACCCTGAGAGAGAAAAGGCCGCGGGCATGTGCTGCAGTGAACTTTCTGCCTTTATTTGAACAAAATTTAAGAACTCCTCTGTCTCCTTTTTGGACATAAACCTCTTGCGTTTGTGGATCGGCAGTCACAAAGTCATTCCCCTTATCTAGCGTTACAGCATGTTTATTAATTTAACTTCGAAGACATCGTTTACATTTTCCTAAAAATGTTTTCCCAAACTACGCCTCCCCATTCTGAGTTATTTCATGGTCTCTGCTGTTATCTCCTATCATAAACAGTTCATTACACGCTTTTCTAGTGGTCATTCCGAAGCTGTCTTGCCTTGGCTTCTGGTCAACTTTTTCTCGTTGCTCCACCAGCTGTCCCCTTCGGGCCGGGTTTTGTGTATTCGCAGTAAAAGCGAATCTTGCGCTATCTCGTTTGTTACGGTTAAGCATAACATTGTACACAGTTTCTTCAGCAAGCAAAGAGGTGAAGTTCGTTTTATATCAACTCTCGTCCTTCACAAGGACGTGTCGAATTCCCCCCTCTGGGAGTCCGGCAGCGCTCAAGGGCTCGGTGTGGAGTGACCCGCTCGGAACTCCGCCAGGCGTTTCCCCGGTGTTTCCCGCAGATTCAGGGCGGGACAGGCCGGGATCATCCCGGCTCCAGACACGTCAGTCCAGCGGCCCCGCTGGGAAACCGCTCTCCGATTCCAGCAGGGAATAACCCGGGATCCAGCAGCGCCGGGATTCCTCAGCACCCCCCGGGTTATTCCTGAGCCACCTCACCGGGAACGGGAGCGGAATCCTTTCACTGCCGAGCCTCACTGCGCGCTTCAGCGCCGCTCCGAGCCCGGCCCCCAAAAACAGCAGCAGCGGGCCCAAGGCCCATCCGATACCAGCCTTTAGAGGATTACAGAGCTCTTCATCACTCCCAAATTCACGTTCTGTTCTTTAACCGGAATACCAGGGGAGAGCGCGAACGCAGTCCCCCACTACCACAAATTATGCAGTCGAGTTTCCCGCATTTGGGGAAATCGCAGGGGTCAGCACACCCGGAGTGCAAGGGATGAGCCTCGCCCTGGGAAAACCACCTGCCTGATCATGGTGTCTCCCCTGCCAGGTAAGTATGCCCGAGCCCGCCCAGCGCCCAAACACCCTGCCCGCCCCACGCCTCCCCAACACACGCCCAGCCCGAGCCCGGCCCCGCACCCAACCGGCCCCGCGCTGCGGCCCGGCCCGCACGGCCCGGCCCGCGCAGCGCCCGCGGACGCGCGAGGGCAGCGCGGGCTTTGCGCGGGCCGTGTCCCGGCATGCCGCGCGCCTCGCCTCGTTTGCATAACCCCGCCCCCAGGCGGGGCAGCGCCATTGCCGGTCCCGCCGCTCCTCCCGCCGTGACCGGAGCTCCGCTCTCGCCTCCCCGCCCGTCCGGCCCCTCCTTCCCGCCCGTGCCGGGACTGCGCGGTCCCCGTGCCCGCGGGAGCTTCAGCCGGGCGGTTCCAGGGCTGCCTGTCCTTCCCTTGGCTCATCCCTGCTTTGCGCGGCCCCGTGTGCCGGCCCTGGCCCGCGGGGTGTCCGCTGCCCGCTCCCACATCCCTGCCGCTCGGGGCGGCTCGCACCGCCCCGTTCCCCCCGCGGGAGATGCGGCACACGGGTCCCTGGTGCCCGGGAGCTCAGGGTCCCTCGTCACCGCACCCCGGGTGTCCCACTGTCCCTCCGTGCCCGCCTGGCGATGGGCAGCGCCTGACTGAAACCGCGGTCACAGCCCTCCCACCTCCCCTCCTCCCATCCCCTCCTCACTCAGGATTGTCCCTCTGACCCTCTCTGCCCCATCCAAGCCCCGCTTCCAGGCTCTCACGTTCCAATTTGCTTCCAGGCTGGATCGGCTTGTTATAAATGAAATTAAAATTTTGGCAACTAGGTCCCTTGGGTTAATGGCAGTTTAATTAAAAAGGAATAAAATTTAGGAAATTGAATAGTAATTTGGTGTAAAAGAATAGAGTTTAGTAAAAGAATATGATTTAGCAGAAAATTACAATTTATACATATAATCTGCCAGTAATTATGATTAACGCATAAGCAAAACCTCCCAGGGTATGGGGAGGGCTTCTCACCCCACCTGACGTACAAAACCCACCGGGGTACGGAGGGGGTTCCCCACCCTGCCCCTCGTACCAAACAAAGCACTTCCAGCTAAACTCATATACTGTGTGCTTCTACATATTCATTCATGTTTCCCATCAGTTTCCTCCTATTTCCCATTTCTCTGACTTTACGTCACTTTTCCTCACAGCACACGCCTCACTTGTTGTTAGGGGGTCTCCAGTCTTCTTTTGGGGTCTTTTGGGGAAGGCTTCTCCTCTTCCTCGTTGTCCTTTGGATGAGCTTACAGGTTTGTGCGTGCGTACTAAGCGTTGTGCTATGTGAGTTACTAATTACTCTGATATTTACTGATTTTAGACCCATGCCTAAAGTTCTAATTTTGTCTATCTCGGGGCCATTTTTCTCTTGGGACATCACTGATCTTCCAAACTCCATCCTGTACCTCAATTTTAACATGTAACATCTGTAAAGGGGCACATCTGCCTTGTAACACCGATTCTTTTGATTGCTTCTGATAAAAACTTTCCAAATAGTTACAATTTAGTTATGTTGTGGTTTTAAACCAACAACTAAGAAAATCACTTATTTCTTTCTGTGAGATATGGATTAGAACAAGAGCAAAACAGGCATACAACTTAAAAGGGAAAAAAAGAGAAAGTTTATTGACAAACAACAATAATAAGAACACCAGAATAAACTTCCAGAAAAACCTTTTCATCCCCTATCTACCCACTATTCCCTTGTTCACATGACAACAAAGACAAAAACTTTGGAACTTTGATGGTTAAAACAGTCCCAATTCTTGCTACAGTCTTTTCACCAGTCTTTGTAGAGAAACAGAAGTTTCTTCCTGTTAATTTATGGAGTTTCTCACAAGAAAACTATTTTTGTTATAGTTTTCTATTGCCCTAATGTTAGCTGCTCAGAGCTGCTATTATTAGAGCCCACTCCTCCCATTTTCACATCACTCTGAAGTGTGTATGGGCCATGAGTCTAGAGATAGCATTTTTAAGGATAAGTTATTCAAAGGCAAAAAAAGTCTTCTTCATCTGGTTCTGTGAGCTTCACCAGAAAACAGTTTTCTCATTGCCTCTCAAGGCTTCAAATCTCCCAGCACTTCACTATACCATAATTACTCTACTTTTTACTCAAATTTACACTTTGAACACTTTATTCCTCTCTAGATACTGTATTATGAATTAAAGGAGTTCTTTTCAGGACTTCATTGTCCATCTCCATAGTTTTAACAAGGAGATATTTCAGCTTAATTAAAGCATCTTCTTAATTCTCTACCTTCCTTGAAGCTTCTTTTCTTTCCTGTCACTGGTAGTTTATAAAGTCTCTTTTCATGTTGATCTCTCTCTCTCTCTCTCTCTCTGGATAAAAAGATTAATCTGCAAATCTCATCTGGGTAATGAAAGAGTTAAAATCTTGCCCAGGCTTTTGTAGATGGTTTGAGGATCTCTGCCGAACAGGAGCTGGAGCCGTCTGTGATGGAAAGTTCCTCATGACTGCTCTAGAGCGTGTAGTCGCTGCTCCAACCCGCTGCAAGTCCAGGGCCTCTCTCTTTCTTCACTGGGCAGTTTCTAGTGAATGTAGTTACAGCAAAACCTGCAGCCGAGCCAAAGATCGGCTCGGCCCGGCCCGGGGAAAACCTTCCCCAGGCCCCCCCATCTCCCGGCCGGGAGACGGGGCAGGCCCGGCCCCATCCCCGCCCGGCCGCATGGCCTGGGCAGGGACGGGAGGCCTGGAGCTCCGCCACCCTCCACAGCCAGAAAAACAAAGAGAACCCAGAGAGCTCTGCTTTTACACTTTAAGGTAGGGTTCACAAGTTGATCCCACTTTTCAATGGCCTAAACTGCAATGGCCTAAACTGCTGTCAATTCTCAGCAATGACCGATAATTGGTCAGGAGAAAAGACTCCAGGCAGTTCCCAGCAACTCCAACTCCTGTAAAGTAACTCCATGACAAGTTAGCACGAATCAATTCCATTTATTCCATGCTGAACCCTCATTGGCACAAACTCCAACAGTGACAAGCCCAGCACGACCTTGACGCTGCCCCAGCAGGTATCTTATTCATCCTTCATGCTCAGAAGGTGTTGCTACCCATCTAAAAGCTTTGCTCCAGATCTTCCAAGCAGTTTGGGAAGTTCTGTGAGCTGGCATCTCTGTTCTCAGCCTTTGTTCTGCAGATGGACAGCACTGCCCACAAGCAGCCGGAGTATCCCCGAGAGCCCAGCCAGCAGCGACAGGAGAGGAACAGGGGCACGGTGTCGGCTTTGGCTGTGCAAGGCTCTGTGGGGTGATGGGAGCTGCTGGGTCTGGGGTGAGGCGAATACCGGTGTTTAATGGCCCCTCGCTGCCCCTTGGAGGCTGCATGGGCATTTCCACGGCACCGTGTGCACATGGGCATCCCCTCCAAGGGCATCTGCTCTCCGTGTGCTGCTGCCAGTGCCCACACCCCCGCGGTACCGGGGGTTGCTGGGCCGTGGCACCTTGTAGGTGCCATCCTGTGTCCCTGTGCTGGAGCCCAGAACAGGCCCTTACCGCCCGGCGAGGCCCTGTGCAGCCCCTGCCGATCCCCGCGTCCCTCTCAGTTCGCAGGACCAGCCGGCAGCGACCTGTGTCCCTGGGGTAGCGCCGCTCACCCCCGGCCCGATCTCCCGCTCTCGGTCCAGTGGCGGCTGCGCTCCGCCATTGCTGCGGCTCTAGCCCGGCAGCGCTGTGCTCGGACACCGAGTCCCGGGCAGCCGGAGCCGAACCCGCGGAACCGGAGCAGGGCCCGGTTCCGGTCAGAGAGGGGGCGTGGCCTTGGGGGGGCGGGGCGGGGCAGCGCGAGCGCGCGGCAGAAGCGGCGAGGGCCGATTTGTGGGGGTGGTTATGCAAATTAGAGCGGGGCAGAGGGCGGTACGGGCGGTGTGAAGGCGGGGTTATGCAAACGAGGCGAGGCGCGCGGCATGCCGGGACACGGCCCGCGCAAAGCCCGCGCTGCCCTCGCGCGTCCGCGGGCGCTGCGCGGGCCGGGCCGTGCGGGCCGGGCCGCAGCGCGGGGCCGGTTGGGTGCGGGGCCGGGCTCGGGCTGGGCGTGTGTTGGGGAGGCGTGGGGCGGGCAGGGTGTTTGGGCGCTGGGCGGGCTCGGGCATACTTACCTGGCAGGGGAGACACCATGATCAGGCAGGTGGTTTTCCCAGGGCGAGGCTCATCCCTTGCACTCCGGGTGTGCTGACCCCTGCGATTTCCCCAAATGCGGGAAACTCGACTGCATAATTTGTGGTAGTGGGGGACTGCGTTCGCGCTCTCCCCTGGTGTGCTGGTGGCAAAGACAGAACAAGTTCAGAAGAAGCTTTTCATCTTTCCTAACTTTGGGTTACTGTAGCACCATCCGTCCGTTTGGGATCACTGAGAGTTGTTCAGGTCTCCAGTCGCCCTGTCCGAGCTTGCGTTCGGCCTCAGCCCGCCCGGGTCCCGGTGCTTGGCTGCTCCAGCATCTCCGGCCGAGCCCCGGGAACCGGCGGTCGGGCCCCGGCTCGGTGCTGTTCTCCGCGCCCGCTCTCGCCCCGCGGAGCCCCCGCGGCCGCTGCACCGGGCGCCGCTGTCCCGCCCCGGGGCGGTCCCGGCGCGGCCCCGCCCCGGATCCTCCCGCCGCCGCCGCAGCCCAGCGGCGCGCGCCCCGCTCGGTCCCCGCCGCGGAGCCGCCGGAGCGCACGTGGCGACGCCATGGCCCGACTGGTGCTGCAGGACGGCTCGGTGCTGCCCGGCCGCCCCTTCGGGGCCGTCGGGGCCGCCGCGGCGGGGGAAGTCGGTGAGTGCGTCCGGGGGGCCGGGCCGGGGCCGGGATGCCGTGGGGCGGCCCGAGACGGGCGGCGGCGCGGGAAGGAGCGGGAACCGGGGATCCGGCCCGGCCCGGGAACTCCGTCAGCTCGGGGCCCCGTCCGTGGGTCCTCCAGGGGCGCGGGGTTGGGATCGGCCCGGCCGTGCCCGGCTCGGTGCCCCCCGACGGGACGCGGGGCCGTGCAGCGCCCCGCATCACCCCCGTGCGATCCCCCGCAGTGTTCCAGACTGGCATGGTGGGGTACCCCGAGGCCCTCACCGACCCCTCCTACAAGGCGCAGATCCTGGTGCTTACCTACCCGCTGGTGGGTAACTACGGAGTGCCCCGGGACGAGCCCGACGCCTTCGGCCTCAGCAGGGTGAGCGAGGGGCTGCGGGTCCCGCGCTGGTGTCGCCGGGCGTGTGGCAGAACGGGACGCGGCCAGGGTGGCACGGATGGCACGAGGTGCCAGGGCGGGACGTGCGGGGTGCCAGGGCACAGTGAGTGGCACATGGGGGCAGGAAGAGGTTTGAGTGACCCCGACGCTTCGGGGCCCAGGGCCGCAGCGGGGCCCGGCGTGCTGTGACACGGCGAGGACGGGGGCTGGGCAGGGGGACACCCCCGTGCACTGGGATTGGGGTGCCCTCGCAGCTCGTGGGGTGTGGGGCTGTGTTTCCTCACCAGGGCTCTGTTGCAAGGCGGGAGTCTCGAAGCCCTGTGATAAGGCAGGACTGGGGCTGGGCAGAGGGGCTGCTCGAGGCCCCAGCCCCCTCCCAGCCCCTTGGCCACCACACTGCCCATCCCGGGGCAGAGTCCAGCCCTGCTGGGGCCGTGCTGTGCCGGCCTCCCCGCTCTGACCCGGGGGGGTCTCGCTGTTAGCAGCCCTCTCCCGTGGTGTGCAGGTCTCTGCTGTGGCCTGTGCTTCCAGGAACCTGAGCCTTGGTCCCATGGGACAGGACATACCGGCATGTCTGCACCTCGCTGGCGAGGCTGTGGCTGGTGGGTGGGTGCTTTCCCATCGGCTTGGTTTGTGCTGCAGCTGAGCCAAGCTGAGGCGTGTGTGGCACGGGCCATGTTGGAATGTGGGCAGTGGGCTGCAGTCCAGCAGCACTGTGGGGGCCTGGACACCCCATCCTGGGCCTCCCTGATCCAGGGACTTTGCTGGACTAAGGCTCAGCCTTGCTGCGATATGTGTGGGCCAAGGTGGGGGCAAGTGACAGCCCAGCACTGGGAGGGCTGGTCCTGTGCTGTGGGAATGGGGTTTGTGTTCCATGGGGTTTCACCAGGGCTGGTGACCCTCTGTCCCTGCAGTGGTTTGAGTCCAGCAAGATCCATGTGGCTGCACTGGTGGTGGGCGAGTGCTCAGAGACCCCCAGCCACTGGAGCGCATCCCACTCCCTGGACCAGTGGCTGAAGGAGCAGAACATCCCTGGGCTACAAGGTGGGACTGGGGAGACAGCAGAGTAGGGTGGGGGTGGGGGCTATGGGTCTGCACGTTCTGAAACCAGACCCGTCTCTGTGGAAATTTGCCCACCGGGGGTCTGACCCTCTGTTTGGGGGTGATGATGCTGCCGTGGCACAGGGCTGGGCTGGGCCAGGACCGTGGGATTGTGTCTCACAGCCCACTTGCAGGGGTGGATACCCGGGCGCTGACAAAGAAGATCCGTGAGAAGGGGACGCTACTGGGGAAGCTGGTGCCGGATGGGACCCCCGAGGGGAGCCTCTCCTTCGAGGATCCCAACGAGAAGCACCTGGTGCAGGAGGTGTCACTGAAGGTGTGGAGGGGAGTCTGAGCGGGGCTGGGGACGTGGGGGCTGTGCAGCTCCTCGCTGCGGGGGCTGGCCCCAGCAGGAGTCCGGGCAACCCACTCCCCTTCCCACAGGCACCACGAGTGTTCAACCCGGGCGGGTCGCTGCGTGTCACGGCCCTCGACTGCGGCCTGAAGAACAACCAAATTCGGTGTCTGTGCAAACGGGGGGCCACTGTCACTGTGGTGCCCTGGGACCACCCGCTGGACCCTGCAGGTGAGATGGCAGTGGTTGGGGACAGTCGGGGGCGGTGGGGGGAATGGGGTCTGGCATAGGGACTGTCTGCATGGTTGCTGCTGGGGACAGCAGGCACCTGTGTCCTGCTCAATGCAGGTGGGGTGGGGAGCCTCGGTGTCATCATTCCTGGAGGCTTTGGGTCTTGGGCCCTCAGTGTGGCACCACAGGAGCAGGGCCATGGGCCTGGGCTGCCTTGCTGTGATTGGCATGGGGGACTCTGGACTGTGGTATTGGTGTGCCTCAGGGTGGGGGGGCACCATGGGGGAGTGGCTGGGCCTTGCTGCCCTTTGAATGGGTGTTGTGGGGTCAGAACACCTTGGTTGCAACCCTGCTGGGGTGTCGAGGGAGCTGCAGGCTCAGGGTGCTTCTCTGCTGATAGCCAGGAGTGCCCACTGTGAGTCTGTGGGGATCTTGGGGGCCCTGCTGTAATGCTGAGGGGCCCCACTTTGACCCTGCTGCTCTCTTGACACAGACTTTGATGGGCTGTTCATCAGCAATGGCCCTGGGGACCCACAGCTCTGCCAGGAGACGGTGTCCAGCCTATGCCGGGTGCTGGATGCACCCCAGCCCAAGCCCGTTTTTGGGATCTGCCTGGGACACCAGCTGCTTGCCCTGGCCCTCGGTGCCCGTACCTACAAGATGAAGTGAGTGGGAGTCTGGAGTCACTGCAGGGGTCCTGGCTGCTGGGGCTGCCTGACACCTGTCCTGCCACACAGGTACGGGAACCGTGGGCACAACCAGCCCTGCCTGCACGAGGACACGCAGCGCTGCTTCATCACGGCGCAGAACCACGGCTTCGCGGTGGAGACGGGCAGCCTCCCGCCCGGCTGGCTGCCGCTCTTCACCAACGCCAACGATGGCTCCAACGAGGGCCTCGTCCACCAGCACAAGCCCTTCTTCAGGTGCGTGTGGGGAGACAGCACGTGTGGGGTTGGGGGCTGTGGCTGTGGGTCACAGTGATGTGCCCTGCCTGATCCCCTCCGCAGTGTCCAGTTTCACCCTGAGCACTGCGCCGGCCCCACAGACCTGGAGGGTCTCTTTGATGTCTTTGTGGAGGTGGCGCGGGACCTGCGGGACGGGCACGGCAGTGCCCGGACAGGTGGGTGTGAGTGTGAGAGACGGGCGGGACCTCGGGCCGAGGGCTGCAGGACAGGGCTGTGCACGGGGATGCCCTGTCCCCAGCGTGCCACGTCCCCCCCCAGTGCGGGAGCGCCTGCAGGAGCGGCTGACCTACGCCAAGGCCCCAGCGGGGGATGCAGCCCGGCCCCGCAAGGTGCTGATCCTGGGCTCTGGTGGCCTTTCCATTGGGCAGGCAGGCGAGTTCGATTACTCGGGGTCACAGGTGAGTGCCCACCCCAAGGCATAGGGGGTGGTAGGGGCCACAGGGGGGGCAGGGGCCCAGGGGCCACCAACTGTGACCCTTCTGCTCCCCATGAGGCCATCAAAGCGCTGAAGGAGGAGAACATCCAGACGGTGCTGATCAACCCCAACATCGCCACGGTCCAGACCTCCAAGGGCCTGGCGGACAAGGTGTACTTCCTGCCCATCACCCCTGAGTACGTCACCCAGGTGAGCACCCCGGGATGCTGGCTGGGAGGGGGCGATTTGGGAATGCAGGGATGGTGGAGTTCAGGGAGGTGAGCTTGGGGCTGGGCTGGGGGATGGCCTAGAGCCTGGTGCATGTAGGGCAGGGTAGGCTTGGAAGGGACTTGAGGGGCCGCACAGGTGAAGAGGCAGCTGGAAAACACAGGACCCACCCTGGTTTCTGTCCCACCACCCCGTACCCACCAGGTGATCCGGAATGAGCGGCCTGACGGGGTGCTGCTGACCTTCGGGGGGCAGACAGCCCTCAACTGTGGCGTGGAGCTGACCAAGGCGGGGGTTCTGGAGCGTTACCACGTGCGGGTGCTGGGCACACCCGTTGCCTCCATAGAGATGACAGAGGATCGCAAGGTCTTTGTGGAGAAGATGGAGGAGATCGGGGAGCACGTGGCGCCCAGCGAGGCGGCTGCTTCCCTGGAGCAGGTCTGGGGTGGTCTGGGGAGCTGTGGGACAGGGCAGGGTCCTGTCCTTCCTGTTCCCACCATGACCCCGTTGCTCCCTGTAGGCACAGGCTGCAGCTGAGCGATTGGGGTACCCGGTGCTGGTGCGCTCTGCCTACGCCCTGGGGGGGCTGGGCTCCGGCTTTGCCAACAGCCGGGAGGAGCTGGTGGCTCTGGTGAGCCAGGCCTTCACCCACACCTCCCAGGTGCTGGTGGACAAGTCCCTGAAAGGCTGGAAGGAGATTGAGTACGAGGTGGTGCGAGATGCCTACAACAACTGTGTCACGGTACGGGATGGAGGGAGGCCTCGGCTGCTGCAGAGGGATAAATGTGGGGCAGGGGCTGGGGGCTCACACTGCTCCTTGTCCCCAGGTAGGGTTCCCCAGTGCCTCCAATGGTGCTGGCACAGCTGCTGTGTGCCACTGGGAGCTGCACCCTGTGTGCCAGAGCCCTGCGCCCCTGTGCTGGGGTGTTCACCCCGGCTCTCCACCCAGTGGAGCACCCCGTGTACTCCAGTCCTGACTGGGCAGGGGAGGATGTGGTGGGAACTGGGAGGGACCCACCAGGGACAGCACGTGGAGCTGTGGGGGAACCCCAAGCCTACAGTGATCTCCCCACTGCCAGGTGTGCAACATGGAGAACCTGGACCCGCTAGGGATCCACACGGGCGAGTCCATTGTGGTGGCACCCAGTCAGACCCTCAACAACACCGAGTACTTCATGCTGAGGCGCACAGCCATCAAAGTGGTGCAGCACCTGGGCATCGTGGGCGAGTGCAACATCCAGTTTGCCCTCAACCCCGAGTCAGAGCAGGTACTTGCAGCTCCCTACGGGTTCTGGCTCCCGCTCCTGATCCCTGGCAAGCCTCGCCCTGGGGGATCTGGGTCCTGCCCCATGCTGTCCCACCAGGCTGTGCCGCTGCAGCATCTCGGACACAGCGGGTCTGGCCTGTGCCACGGCACCCACTGACCCTGCCTGCCTGCTGCCCACAGTACTACATCATTGAGGTGAACGCCCGGCTCTCCCGCAGCTCAGCCCTGGCCAGCAAGGCCACCGGTTACCCACTGGCCTATGTGGCTGCCAAACTTGCTCTGGGCATCCCCCTGCCCCTCCTCAGGTGAGGGACCACCACAGCATGAGACAATGTGCTGCCCTGGTGGGATGGCCCCAGCTGCTGACCCCTGTCACCTCCTCAGGAACTCTGTCACCAACTCCACCACGGCCAGCTTTGAGCCCAGCCTGGACTACTGTGTGGTGAAGATCCCGCGCTGGGACCTCAGCAAGTTCCTGCGCGTCAGCACCAAGATCGGCAGCTCCATGAAGAGCGTGGGTGAGCGCAGGAGGGCGGCACTGGTGGGGCACGCGGCGGGCACAGGATCCTCCTGCTCACCCCACCTTCTGCAGGCGAGGTGATGGCCATTGGAAGGAACTTTGAGGAGGCGTTCCAGAAGGCTCTGAGGATGGTGGACGAGAACTGTGTGGGCTTTGATCACACAGTGAAGCCGGCCTCAGACATGGTGAGCAGTGGGGTCTGGGTGTCTGTGCTGGCTGTGCTATTCTGGAAGGAGAGGGGGCCACCTGCCTCCCTCGGCCACACTCAACCCCTGGCCCGGCAGGAGCTGGAGACGCCGACGGACAAGCGAATCTTCGTGCTGGCAGCAGCGCTGCAGGCCGGGTACTCCATCGAGCGGCTCTATGAGCTGACCAAGATTGACCGCTGGTTCCTGCACAAGATGAAGAGCATCACGGACCACGCGCTGCTGCTGGAGTCGTACCGGGGTGCGCAGAGCACCATGCCGCCCGCCGTGCTCAAGCGCGCCAAGCAGCTCGGCTTCTCCGACAAGCAGGTGGCCCTGGCTGTGCTCAGGTGAGATGGGATGGGGACAGCCCTGTTCTGCTCCCTGCCTCGATCCTGGCGCTCACCCAGCTCTGTGCAGCACCGAGCTGGCCGTGCGGAAGATGCGGCACGACCTGAAGATTCTGCCAGTGGTGAAGCAGATCGACACGGTGGCAGCAGAGTGGCCAGCCCAAACCAACTACCTGTACCTGACCTACAATGGCTCTGAGCACGACCTGGCCTTCCGTGAGCCTCATGTCATGGTCATTGGCTCCGGCGTCTACCGCATTGGCAGCAGTGTCGAGTTTGACTGGTGTGCAGTTGGCTGCATCCAGGAGCTCCGCAAGGTCAGACGGGCCCCAGCACCCTGTGGAGCGAGGGGTGGGTGTCCCCAGTCAGAGGATGAGGCTGGGTAGGGGTTGGGGGCTCTGGGCTCACCTTGTCCCAACTCCCAATAGATGGGCTTCAAGACAATCATGGTGAACTACAACCCTGAGACAGTGAGCACCGATTATGACATGTGTGATCGCCTCTATTTCGATGAGATTTCCTTTGAGGTGAGTGGTCTGGGGCCCTGAGAGCTGCAGGGCTGGGTGAGGGCTGCCATGGCTCTGTCCCAGCCATCCCTCTGCCCTGCACGGTGCTGCAGGTGGTGATGGACATCTACGAGCTGGAGAACCCTGAGGGTGTGATCCTGTCCATGGGCGGGCAGCTGCCCAACAACATCGCCATGGCCCTGCACCGGCAGCAGTGCCGCATCCTGGGCACCTCCCCGGAGGCCATAGACTCGGCCGAGAACCGCTTCAAGTTCTCCCGCCTGCTCGACTCCATCGGCATCAGCCAGCCCCTCTGGAAGGAGCTCTCCAACATGGAGGTGGGGCCCAGCGAACAGGAGAGGGCTGCCTCAGGGCGGCTCTCTGCACGTGCGCTGAGGTTCCATCTCTCCCACAGTCAGCCAAGCACTTCTGCTGCAAGGTGGGGTACCCCTGTGTCGTGCGCCCTTCCTACGTGCTGAGCGGTGCTGCCATGAACGTGGCGTACTCGGACAGCGATTTGGAGAAGTTCCTGAGCAACGCCGTGGCTGTGTCTAAGGAGCAGCCTGTTGTCATTTCCAAGTTCATCCAGGAGGCCAAGGTCCATCCAGGAGGCTGCTCCAGCCCTGGGATGTCCCCTGAAAGCCCTAGCCCCCACCCCAGGGACAGGCTGTGACCATGTTCCCGCTCACAGGAGATTGACGTGGACGCGGTGGCCTGTGACGGTGTGGTGGTGGCCATCGCCATCTCGGAGCACGTGGAGAACGCTGGGGTGCACTCGGGTGATGCCACACTGGTGACCCCCCCACAGGACATCACCCCCAAGACACTGGAGCGCATCAAGGCCATTGTCCATGCCATTGGGCAAGAGCTGCAGGTCACAGGGCCCTTCAACCTGCAGCTCATCGCCAAGGTACCTGGGACTGGGGATTGCACGGGTGGGTGCTCACCCCACGTCCCCAGCCCTGCCTCATTCTGCTCTCTCTCCTAGGATGACCAGCTGAAGGTGATAGAGTGCAATGTTCGTGTCTCCCGCTCCTTCCCCTTCGTCTCCAAGACCCTGGGTGTGGACTTGGTGGCTCTGGCCAGCCAGGTGATCATGGGTGAGGATGTGGAGCCTGTGGGACTGATGACAGGCACAGGCATCGTTGGTGTCAAGGTGAGTGGGGGCCATGGGGCCAGGCTGGGGTGCAGGGTCAGGCAGCTCCTGAGCGTCCCCTTGCCCCCAGGTGCCCCAGTTCTCCTTCTCACGCCTGGCGGGCGCTGATGTGGTGCTGGGTGTGGAGATGACCAGCACGGGTGAGGTTGCCTGCTTTGGCGAGAATCGCTGCGAGGCGTACCTGAAGGCCATGCTCAGCACCGGCTTCAAGATCCCCAAGAAGAACATTCTGCTGACCATTGGCAGCTACAAGGCATGTGGGGGTAGAAGTGCTGGGAGCCTGGGGTTCCCTCTCTGCCCTCTGACAGGCCCCTGGTTCATTTCAGAACAAGAGCGAGCTGCTGCCCACGGTGCGGACGCTGGAGAGCCTCGGCTACAATCTGTATGCCAGCCTCGGCACCGCCGACTTCTACACTGAGCATGGCATCAAGGTCAGGGCTGGGGCCTGCAGGGCCAGGGTCACTCCTGGGGTGTTGCAGGGCCCTGACGGGGTCACTGCCTGCAGGTGAAGGCTGTGGACTGGCACTTCGAGGAGGCAGACAGCAGCGAGGCTGGCGCCCGGGAGACCCAGCGCAGCATCCTGGACTACCTGGCCGAGAACCACTTTGAGATGGTCATTAACCTCTCAATGCGCAACTCGGGGGGCCGCCGGCTCTCCTCCTTTGTCACCAAGGGGTACCGCACCCGGCGCCTGGCTGTCGACTACTCCGTGCCCCTCATCATCGACATCAAGTGCACAAAGCTCTTCGTAGAGGTGGGCTGGGACACGTAGAGATGCGCTGGGGCACGTGGGGACCACAGGTGCAAGGAAAGGGAGCGAGGTAGGGTTGTAGAAGTCCTGTTGTGGGTGCTGTGGGGCAGGCACTGTGTGTGGGTGTCACTGTGCAGGGGTTGTTTTTGGGGTGCAGCTCGCAGAGGCATCATCACGCTGGCCCTGCTCCTGACCTAGGGTCCTGCCTCACGGCTGCTGTTTCTGCAGGCACTGGGCCAGATCGGGGCAGCTCCCCCATTGAAGATGCATGTGGATTGCATGACATCCCAGAAGCTCATCCGTCTGCCAGGTGGGTGTTCGGTGGCCCCATGGGGGCAGCACGGAACCAGGACTGCTGGCAGCCGGGCTGGGCACATCTGCAGGCACGGCAGGGAGAGATGTTTGCGTGCTGCACTGGCGGGATGGCCCTCGTCCCTCGTATCCCCTGTGGCCAGCAGCTGCCAGTGCTGACGCTGACACTCCCCAGGCCTGATCGACGTCCACGTCCACCTCCGTGAGCCGGGTGGCACCCACAAGGAGGACTTTGCATCGGGCACGGCAGCCGCCCTGGCCGGGGGTGTCACGATGGTGTGTGCCATGCCCAACACCAGCCCTGCCATCACCGATGCCACCTCTTTCGCCTTGGCGCAGAAGGTGAGGAGCTGCTGCCAACCTCACATCCCCTCCTGTGCCAGCCATGGTGGGCTCCTTGCTGGTGGCAGGACCGGTCCCGCCACAGCTCCCACTGCCTCTTGTCCTGCAGCTGGCTGAGGCTGGGGCCCGCTGCGATTTTGCTCTCTTCCTGGGGGCCTCCTTGGACAATGCTGGCACTCTGGGCCCCCTGGCTGGTGCAGCCGCTGGGCTCAAGATGTACCTGAACGACACCTTCTCCAGCCTGAGGATGGACGACGTGTCGCTGTGGATGGAGGTGAGCAGGAGGGCAGGGGCTGGCACAGGGCGGATCTGCTCGCCGCACCGGTGCCCAGCAGCCCCGTTCCCCCCAGCACCTGGAGCAGTGGCCGCGGCACCTGCCCATCGTGGCGCACGCGGAGCGGCAGACGGTGGCCGCCGTGCTGATGGTGGCCCAGCTGTACCAGCGTCCTGTCCACATCTGTCACGTGGCCCGCAGGGAGGAGGTGAGCAGGGCGAGCCTTGGGTTCCAGGGATGGAGCACGGCGCCCTGTGGGTTCCCCACTAACCACGGCTGCCCCAGATCCTCCTCATCAAGGCGGCCAAGCAGAGGGGGATCCCGGTGACGTGCGAGGTGGCCCCGCACCACCTCTTCCTGAGCCAGGATGACCTGGGGCGCCTCGGGAAGGGCCGTGCAGCCGTGCGGCCGGAGCTGGGCACCCGCCAGGACGTGCAGGCGCTCTGGGAGAACATGGACATCATCGACTGCTTTGCCACTGACCACGGTAAGTCCCCAGGGATGGTGGCCATGGGGCGGGGAAGGTGGCGGGGACAGGCTCCAGTGACCAGCCCCATCCTGCAGCACCCCACACGCTGGAGGAGAAGCAGGGGCAGGAGCCGCCCCCTGGGTACCCTGGCCTGGAGACGATGCTGCCGCTGTTGCTGACGGCCGTCTCTGAGGGGCGACTCAGTGTGGAGGACATCGTCCAGCGCCTCTATGAGAACCCTCGCAAGATCTTTGGGCTACCAGCGCAGGAGGACACCTTTGTGGAGGTGTGTCCTTGCCCATGCGCCCCAGGTCCAGCCCCCACCCTTCTGCCTCTGACCCACTGTCCTGGCAGGTGGACCTGGAGCACGAATGGATCATCCCCAGCAGCACAGTCTTCTCCAAGGCCCGCTGGACCCCCTTTGAGGGCATGCAGGTGAAGGGGACAGTGCGGAGGGTAGTCCTGCGTGGGGAGGTTGCCTACATTGATGGGCAGGTAAGTCCTAGGTCTTTTTATTCTGGTATTGAGGATGTTCTCTATCACAGAGGGGGTGCTGACCCCAGTGCTGACCCCGTTTCCCTAATCCCATCTCTGCCATGGCTGCAGGTGCTGGTGCCCCCTGGCTATGGACAGGATGTGAAGAAGTGGCCCTCAGGAGCTGCACTGCTGCCACTTGGGGCCCCCACCAAGGAGAGTGTGAAGGTACTGGGGTGTACCCAGCTGGCAGGGGGTCCCTCTCCACCCCAGCTCCAGCTCGGTCTCTCGTTTCAGAACCCCGAGCAGTCCCGGCACATGGCTGGTGATGTGCTGCGTGGGCGAGCCCCCAGCCCGCGCCGGCCCGGCCCGGCAGGTGACACACGCTTCCACCTCCCGCCCCGCATCCACCGAGCTTCCGACCCCGGGCTGCCAGGTAGGGGGGCGGCCGGTGTGGCGGGCGAGCGGCGGGCACGCTGCCTGGGGGGCCGGGTCTGGGAGCGTGGCTGGGCGGCCCCGCTGATGCCAGCCCTTGTGTCCCGTTCAGCATTCCGGAGGCTGGGAGCCGCGCACCGCCCGGGCGCCCGAGGCACCGGTAATGTCTGGGGGGGGACTCACTAATGGCACTGACTGCAGCCCATGAGTGCATCCCCTCCCCCAGGTGCCGTACAGGCCCCGGGCTGCCTGCGCTGCCCACCACGGGCCCCTGACGGCACCCAGCACCGGGACTGGGCGCTGTGGGACAGGGCATGGCTGTGGCCGCCCACTCCCCTCCTGCCCCAGCTCACCTCAGGGACCCCTCACCTGCCAGTGTGATCTGGGGGGTGGCCAGTTGGGAATTGCAGGGCGTGCAGGGAGAGGGTCACAGCACAGCGTGGGGCTTGGACTGCCTCTCTGGTTGACCATCCCCCTGGCATCAGGCCCATCTTGATTTCACCTGGTGTTGCCAAGGGCCAGGAGGGTTGTGCCACGCTGGCAGCATGCCAGGAGGAGAGCGGGGCCCGGGGTGCCGCTACTCCCCACAACCCCTAACACCACCGCTCCCCTCTCCCACCCAGCCGAGGACACTCGTGAGAAGGGCAGCAGGAAGGCAGCGGAACTGGGTGAGTGCAGCAGGGGCCCACAGTGGGAATCCGGGGTCTGAGGCTGGTGCCTGGGCTCCTCAGAGCACTCCCGTGGGCTGACCAGCTGCTCTCGGTGCCGCAGATTCGGCGGGGGTCCAGGACAGCCACTTCTACCCCCTGGGCCCTGTCCCGCGCCAGGCATCTCCTCAGCGCGCTCCCCACTTCCAGACCTCCCCGCTGCTGCACCCCCTTGTCGGGCAGCACGTCCTCTCTGTCCGGCAGTTCTCCAAGGAGCAGGTGGGTGCGGGGCTGTGGGTGCTGCAGTGCTTCCCATGCCCCAGCTGAGCCCTGGTGCCTCCCGTGCCACCTGTCCCTGCAGCTGTCCCACCTGTTCAATGTGGCACACACCCTGCGCATGCTGGTGCAGAAGGAGCGGAGCCTGGACATCCTCAAGGTGAGCCGTGCACAGAGTGCACACCTGTGCCCTGGGCACTGCGAGGGAGCCCTGAACCAGCCGGGGATGCCAGGGCTTCCCGAGGTGACAGCTCGGCCCTGCAGGGGAAGGTGATGGCGACCATGTTCTACGAGGTGAGCACGCGGACCAGCAGCTCCTTTGCAGCAGCCATGAGCCGGCTGGGTGGCTCTGTCCTGTCCTTCTCCGAGGCCACCTCCTCTGTGCAGAAGGGCGAGTCGCTGGCGGACTCTGTGCAGACCATGTGCTGCTACGCTGATGTGCTGGTGCTGCGGCACCCCCAGCCTGGCGCTGTTGAGGTGAGGGGCTGAGGGAAGCTGCCTTCTTTTCTGGAGGCACTGGGGACTCTGCCCCGATGGCAGGGATGGTGACCTGTGCTGTGGGGCAGGGATGTGGTCCCCAGCTGGGTTGGGGCTGGGGATCGTGCCCTGCCCGTGCTCACCTGCCCTGCCTTGCTGGTGCTCCCAGCTGGCCGCCAGGCACTGCCGCAAGCCGGTGATCAACGCCGGGGACGGGGTGGGGGAACACCCCACGCAGGCGCTGCTGGACATCTTCACCATCCGCGAGGAGCTGGGCACAGTCAACGGGATGACGGTGAGGTGCAGGGGCCAGACGGCACAACCAGCTGGTCAAAGGGCCCTGTCTAGGCCCTGAGTGGCCCCAGACAGGCTGGGCTGACCTCTCTCCCCAGATCACCATGGTGGGTGACCTGAAGCACGGGCGCACGGTGCACTCCCTGGCCCGCCTGCTCACCCAGTACCGCGTCAACCTGCGCTACGTGACCCCTCCCGGCCTCCGCATGCCCCCCGACATCACCAGCTTTGTGGCCTCCCGGGGCATCCAGCAGGTGAGGAGCAGGGTGGGGGCTGGCCCGCACACACTCTCTGGCCCTGTGCCCCCCCCAACCTTACGGTGCTGCCCCAGGAGGAGTTCGGGAGCATCGAGGAAGCGCTGCCAGACACAGACGTGCTCTACATGACCCGCATCCAGAAGGAGCGCTTCCAGCGGGCCGAGGAGTACGAGGCTGTGAGTGAGGGGAGCCTGGGTCCTGCTGCCCTCCGGGGGTGTGGGGACTCCCCTGGCCCAGCTCAGGGGCTCTGTGTGTTCCCTCAGTGCTTCGGGCAGTTCATCCTCACACCCCACATCATGACCCGAGCCAAGGAGAGGATGGTGGTGATGCACCCCCTCCCCCGTGTCAACGAGATCAGGTGGGGAGGGGGGAACGGGGCTAGGGCGGCTGCAGGGCTCTGAGGGCAGGGCAGGGAGCGTGTGGGGAGGTGTCTGGGAGAAGGGCTGCGGACTCTACAGGGCACAAGTGGGGGTACCCCGGGCACGGGGGCTGTAGGAGGGCTCGGGGGGTGTCTGGGGCAGTGGCGCTGCAGGGGGGGCTGGCAGGGCCATGGAAGCTGCAGAGTGTGGGGGTGTCTGGGGCAGGAGGACGGCAGGGTGGTGGGCAGGGCTGGGGAGAGCTCAGATCAGCGGGGGCTGCAGCGGTGGGTCTGTGTGTGCCGGGGGAGAGCTCAGATCAGCGGGGGCTGCAGCGGTGGGTCTGTGTGTGCCGGGGGAGTCCCGCGGGGGTCGGCGCCTCCCGGGGGGATCCTGAGGGCCCCGGGGGGATCCTGAGGGCCCCGGGGGATCCTGAGGGCCCCGGGCCGGGGGGGCGGTGCCGCTGATGACGTCACTCCGCAGCGTGGAGGTGGACTCGGACCCGCGCGCCGCGTACTTCCGGCAGGCGGAGAACGGGATGTACATGCGGATGGCGCTGCTGGCCACGGTGCTGGGCCGCTACTGACCAATAAACGCTCTCGGTCGCGACACGACATCGCGCCGCGACACGCGTCACCGCCCCGCGACACGCGGGGCCATGGCGGCGCTCTGGAGGGGCTGCGGGCGGCTGCTGGCGCGGCGGCCCGGGGCGGCGCAGGCGCTCACAGCCGGTAAGGGACGGGCCGGGCTCCTGCTGCGGCCGCGCCCTGAGACCCCCGGCCCCGGAACACAGCCCCCCTGCCCTGCCCCGGGCCCCGCATAGCCCCCCAGAGCACAGCCCCCCTGCCCTGCCCTGGGTCCTGCACAGCTCCCCTGCCCTGCCCCGGGTCCCACACAGCCCCCCCAGAACACAGTCCCCCTGCCCTGCCCCGGGTCCTGTACAGCCCCCCAGAGCACAGCCCCCCTGCCCTGCCCTGGGTCCTGCACAGCTCCCCTGCCCTGCCCCGGGTCCCACACAGCCCTCCAGAGCACAGCCCCTCTGCCCTGCCCCGGGTCCTGTACAGCCCCCCAGAGCACAGCCCATCTGCCCTGCCCCGGGTCCTGTACAGCCCCCCTGCCCTGCCCCGGGTCCCACACAGCCCCCCAGAGCACAGCCCCCCTGCCCTGCCCCGGGTCCCACACAGCCCTCCAGAGCACAGCCCCTCTGCCCTGCCCCGGGTCCTGTACAGCCCCCCTGCCCTGTCCCAGGCCCCACACAGTCCCCCTGCCCTGCCCCGGGTCCCCCCCCTGCCCTGCCCCGCGTCCTGTACAGCCCCCCTGCCCTGCCCCGGGTCCCACACAGCCCCCCAGAGCACAGCCCCCCTGCCCTGCCCCTGCTGGCACACAGGCCACCCTCCCCGGCACACACCCTGTCCCCCCTGCACATGCCCCTCGTGGTCCCTGCTCTCCCCGGTATGCTGAGCTCCCTCTTTGCTCACAGTCTCCATCAGCCCAGGACCCTCTGCCCACGCACGGCCCCCCCAGCCCCTCACCCCGCTGTGTGGGCACCATCACCCTGCGGGAGGCAGGGCAGAACACAGCTGGGGGGCTTCCAGTGCCTCAGGGGTCTGTCCTAGGTGGAGGAGGGGCTGCCATGCCCAGGCTCAGCAGGGACCCCCATGTCACACCAGGAGGGGCCCCAGCCTGCTCCCTGCTCAGGAGGTCTGTGTCAGGGGTCTGTGCTGGAGCCACAGCAGGGACTGTAAGGAATCACAGCCCTCACACCCAGACCCGGGGGGAGGCTGTCCTGGGGTCCCCCTTCCCTGGGAGGGGATGGATGCTGAGCTGCAACACGGGGGATTCACAAGTCATTCACAGTCAGTGCTGAAGGCATAGAGGTGCTGCCTGAGGAGAGGCTCCCGGGGCTCAGCACAGGGGATTGAATCTCCCTAACACTGCTGCTGCTTGCAGAGCTCTGAGGTGCCACAGGTCTGCCCTGGTGTTGGTTCATGACTTTGCTGCTCCGAGGATTTGCAGCCCTGGGGCACCGGGCAGCTCTGCCCCCCGTGTCCTGCTCCCTCCCCACACCCCACCTGTGGCTGGGTCTGGGTGGTGGGGGAGCATGTCCTGCTTGTGGCACATGTTCTCAGGGCTGTGTGGTGCCTGTGCTGCACTGATGGTTGGAGCTGGGGGTGGTCCCTGCGTGCTCACACCCTTCTTGCAGCCTCTCTGTCACCCCCGCTTTGCTCCTGCCCTGATTCTCCCTGCCCTGCCACTGCTGCCCCTGCCCTCCTGCTCCCAGCAGCCCAGGATGCTGGGAAAGCACGACCCCGGGGCCTGGGGGTGCCCTGCTGAGCCGGGGGCTCCCCTCACTGAGCCGGCACTGGCCCTCAGCCCTGAGAGCCGCGGGGGGGTGGCGCGATGCCCCCCTGCCTGGCTGCTGGGGCCCTGCCAGGCCGCTTTGCTGTTCCTGCTGTTATTTTTATCGGATGTCACGGAGTCTATTGCTGGCAGCACGTCCCCCTGTGCTTGGCAGGAGACCTGTGCTTGGCAGGAGACCAGTGGAGAGCTGGGACGGGCTTCCCAGGGCCGGCCCTGCCCACCCCTCCCCTGCTCACTGTGTCCCTGGGCTGGCTCTGACTTCAGCTCTGCTCTGCCTGTTACTGCTTCCCATGGGAGCTGGCGCTGCTGTGACACAGCCCCCTGTCCCCAGGGCTCTGCCAGCCTGCAGGGCTGCAGGGCACGGCCTCTCTGGATGCTGGGCTGCTGCTGGACATGGTTCCACCAGCCCAGAAGTTTCTGCCCTCGGGCTGGGCTCTTCCTGCTGCAGCAGGTGCCCAGCTCCAGCCAGGGGGGTGTGAGCACCCCTGCTCTCCTCAGAGCTTCCACAAGGATCTCCATGCACAGTCAGGCTCAGCCCCACTGCTGGCTGTGATGGTCCATGCAGCTTCCCAGCCCTGTGCCAGGTCTATCCCAACCTCCAGCCCTGCCTTCTCTCGCTGCTCCCAGAGACCCCAGTGCTGCCAGCTGGGGCCAGGCCAGGGAGCTGCTGGCAGTTGGCTGTGCCCGCTGTGTGCAGCCACACTTGCTGGCTGAGCTGCCGTCCGAGGGCTCTGGGGTCAGGCAGGGCTTTGCCTCCTGCATCCTGGGCCCTGGGCCAGGCTGCCAGCAGGGCCTGGGCACAGTGGGCAGTAGCACGTGCCTGCAGCCGTGACCCTCCTGTCCCTCTGCCTGTGGAGAGCAGTCCCCTGCTCCTGCCATGGCAATGCCATGGGCACAGAGATGGTGCCCTGCTCAGGTTTGGGCCCCATTCAGAGTCCTCTGGTCACAAGAACCTCAGCCTGGGGGGCTGCTAGGCACTCTGGGCACCAGGTTTGGCTGGGATGAAAGCTCCAGCCATGCACAGGAGCTGTGGCTGGGCTGTGCTGATGGCACCCTGGGCAGGCACTGTGGCCAAAGCCATTGCAGGGGGCTGGATCTGGCTGCATCCCCAGGCCTGGGGAAGGGATGCACGGACAGGTCTGTCCCTCCTGGCACAGCCTCATCACTTCTGGGCACTGTACCCTGAGTCTTTGGCACTGGATGAGTAAGAGGTGCCTGCTGTGTTCTCCGTGAGTGCTGTGCCCTGCACCCAGCTCCTGGGACTGCAGCTCCTGGGAGTGCTGCTGCCAGCAGCCAGGGCTCTGTGCCTGGAGTCCAGCACCCGCCTCCACCCCCTGCCCGGTGCCGCTGTGGCCCGTGAGCTGATGGGGGGTTGTGGGGTCTCTCAAGGCTGGGGACAGACCCTCAGATGCTGGGGCAGGAGATGGAACCTGTGAAGCAGCAGGTGGTGCTGCTGGGAGTGCAGCAGCTCTGTGGGGCAGCAGAGCCTGGGCTGGCCCTGCCAGTGAGCTTCGGGGACCATGTGGCATGGTGTGGGGACAGGGAGCTGGGCCCTTTTCCACTGAGGAAGTCCCTGGGGTACAGCTGGTACCGAGCTGGTCATGGCTGGGGCTGTCAGACAAGGGCTGCTGGGGCTGGCACCTGTCAGGCTGAGGGCTTGCTGGGCTCAGGGCTTCCAAGGACGGAGCAGAGAGGCAGTGGGGCTGGAGACCTGCCAGGGAACCGTCCCAGGGGGAGTGGGGAGAGGGAGCAGGAGCCGCCAGGGCCGGGGGAGCAGCTGGAGGGGGCAGCACTGGGCCAGCCGAGTTGCGTCGATGGGGTCAGGGGTGTAGGATGGAGCAGGAGCTGCCAGAGACCCAGCCGGGCAGCACCCCACCAGGGACACTGATCTAGAAACAGGGCCAGGAGCTGTGCCAGCAGCCAGCTGTGGCAAGGGGCTGGGACAGCCTGGGCAGTGGGGAGCTCGTTTGGCCCATCCCAGCTGCTGGAGCTGCTCTCTGTGGAGGGGATCACAGTCAGCAGAGCCTGCCCGGTGTCCAGGGAGAGCTTTTGGGGTGCTGTGGGAAAGGCTGCGGTGGAGATCACGGGCAGCAGCTGGACAGGCTCTGCTCTGAGAGCCCCAGGCACTGTGGACCCTGGGTGAGGGTCAGCCCCAGTCCGGGTCACAGGGTCGAGGTGCAGCTGGACACCGTTTTCACCAGAGATGCTGCGGTGTCCTGGGAGGCCCGAGGCACTTGGCAGAGTGGGACGCCTGTGCCCTGGGGTTTGGTGCAGGCAGTGGGGAGCTGCAGCTGGGACAGCTGGCAGGGCTGGAGCAGGCTCAGGCATCCTGGGGCAGGGGGCCCAGCTGTGGGCAGGCCACACAGGGGTCTCACCTGCCTGAGTGGGCTGTGCTGGTTGCAGGGGCCCTCATGGGAGCTGGGGATGTGATTGCGCAGCAGCTGGTGGAGCAGCGGGGGCTGCATGGGCACCAGTGCCCCCGCACCCTGAGAATGATGGCCATTGGCTTCTGCTTTGTGGTGAGTGGCAGAGGGGTGGGGTGGGATGGGATGGAGTGGGAGGCTCCTTCAGCCTGGTGGGACCATGGTGGTGCAGTGGGAGTTGGGCCATCCTGGTGCCACCTCCAGCAGCCATGGGCAGGGCCAGTTCCATGGAGCAGGAGCAGCATAGGACAAGTTGGTCTTTGTGGTCCAGAGCTGGAGCAGGGTAACCATGTAACCAGCTTGGATCCCCCCAGCCCTGGCCTCGGTGACCAGTGAGGGCAGATGCTGCTCCTCACCTCCTGGCTCCTGCAGGGCCCTGTTGTGGGCAGCTGGTACAGGATCCTGGATTGGCTCATCCCAGGGAACACAAAAGTTGTGGCTGTGAAGAAGGTGATCCTAGACCAGGTTGGTGTGACAATAGTGAGGGTGTTGCTTGGGTCTGGGGCAGTGGGATGGAGCAGTGGGGACAGCCGTGTCCCTCTGGCAGGTTTGCAGCCTGCTCTGAGAGCCCAGTGCCTGAGCTGGGCCCAGCCTCACTTCAGTGGAGGGCTGGAGTGGGGCATTTTCACAAAGGCTGCCCATGGCCAGCCTGGCTTCAAGCACCACAAGCTTCTCAGCACGGGCCGTGGCTCCTCTCTCGCAGGGGGCTTTCGCGCCGTGCTTCCTCGGCTGCTTCCTGGCTGTCACAGGGGCCGTGAACGGGCTGTCGGTGCAGGATAACTGGTCCAAGATCCAGCAGGTATGTGCTGCTGCCCTGGGCAGCCCTGAGGGGCCCTGGCAGCTCCTCCCTGTGTGCTGGCCCTGACGGCTGCTCCTGTTTGTGTCCGTGCCCATGGCCGGGCACTGGGTCCCAGGGCCCTGGGCGTGTTGGGTGCCCAGTGCTGCCAGTCCAAGTACTGGTGCCAGGCCTGGTTCCTCTGGCGTGGGTGTCCTGTGGGTGAGTACTGGGGTCCCACCTGAGCCAGACACGGGTGCCATGGGCATTCTGTCCAGCCCCGCTCCTGGCTGGGTCTCCAGAGCAATTACCGAGATGACTCCCATTAACAGTAATTGCTGGAAACCGGTGTGAGCACTGAGTCAGCGTGTCCAGAGTGAGTCACTGGGGAGTGGGTGCCCACCTGCCACAGGAGGAGGCACGCTGGGGTGGTCGTGTGGCTGCCAGGAGTGGCAACACCAGCCTCGCTCACTGATGCTGCCGGAGCTGCGTGTGAACGGCCCCAGCCTGGCTGGAGCTCTGCCTGAGTGCCACCACCCAGGGTTTGTTCCTCTGCATGGCACCCAGTCACCAGCCTGCTACACTCTGGGCTGCCAGTACATGCCCCTCATTCTGCCCCAGAGTGCAGGAAGCAGATCCCAGGGCAGGATCCCATCACCTCTGCTTTCGTCAGACTCTATGCAAGTCACGGACGGGGTATGGAGTGCTCCGAGGCACCCTAAGGACACGCATGAACAGATCGTGGGCACAGGCAGCACTCTGAGCACTCCAATCCATCTTCCCCTGCTGCATCCTGACCAGCTCGTGCCATGGATCCTGCCTTGCCTTCCCCAGGGAATCCTGCCCTGCTTGGTGATTCGTGCGAGCTGTGGCTCCTGGCGAGCCCTGACCTGTGAGGGGGTGATGGGCTGGGGGCTGGGCAGCAGCTCTGGCAGCACCTTCACCCCTGGCTTGGGGTGCATCCGCCTCTCCCCACGCAGAGGAAGCGTCAGCAGAGCATCCATCACCCCGCACCTGCTCAGCCCGTCCTGGGCTGCTGGCCAGCGGCAGGAGGAGCCCGGCCTCCTGGCTGAGTCACGGCCAAGCTGGATGAGGGACTTGTCCTGCTGCCATGGGACAGGGATGTGACACGGCCGTGGCTGTGGCAGGAGGACAAGGCAGCACCTTGGAGTCCCACACCAGTTGCCCCAGCTCAGTGCCTTTCTCCATTTCTGCTGCATGGTGCCCAGGAGGGGGCTTGGGGGGGCACTGAGCTGGAGAGGGGCTCACAGCCCACCCTGGGGAGAGAAGCCATCTGCCCATGTGCCCTGGCTGTGGCACAAAGGGCTCTCGGGGGGGATGGTTCTGGTCACCCTCTCCCTGCCACCCTCAGGCAGGGAAGTCATGGGCAGGGCTGCAGGGGCTCCGTGCCCCGCAGTGTGGAGTTGGGGGGACCAGTGGCAAGGATGGGGGCCCTCTGAGTGCTCACACCTCCTTTTTCTTGCAGGACTACGTGGATGCCCTGATGACCAATTACTGTGTGAGTGCTGGCAGATCTCTGTCCCTGCCCGTCTCCTCCATGGGGCTGCCATGGGCTCTGTGGGACAGCCTGAGTGCCAGGCAGGGGTGGGTGTGGGGCAGGGACCCTGGCAGGGCTCCTCACTGCTCCTCCCTTTCTCTGCCCAGATCTGGCCACCCGTCCAAGTTGCAAACTTCTACTTTGTGCCTCTGCAGCACAGGTAACGTTGCGGCCCTGGCGCCCAGTCCCTGCCCCGTGAGGTGGCAGCTGCAGACCCTGTCCCCTCTGTCCCCAGGCTGGCTGTTGTCCAATGTGTTGCCATCGTCTGGAACTGCTACCTGTCCTGGAAAACGAATCGGATGTGAGGCAGAAGCCGTGTCCCATCCCTGTCCCCAGCCTGTGCCCTGCCTGACCCCACTGCAGCTCAGAGCCCTTGGAGTGGGCGCGTGTGGCCGTGGCAGGTGGGACACGCGGGGTCCTGGCAGCAGCCATCCTGCTCTTCTCAGGGGAGCACCATCCCCTGTGGCCTCAGCCCCCACTGCCCCAGGGAGAAGATGGTGCCAGGACAGGCCTGGATCTGCTCTTGCCGTGCTGCGCAGCAGCTCTGCCCACAATGTGCTTCTCCACCTGTGCTCAGCCATTTCTGAGCCCTTGCCTGCACACAGGGTGCTCCTGCCCCGAGCGTCACTCTGACCTTCCCATGGCACATCCTGAGGGAAGAGAGGAGGGGAAGTGGAGAAGAGGAGCAGAAATGGCCCTGAGCTGGCTGTGCCATGGGCACAGAACTGGGGTCACTGCAGGCTGGGGATGCTCCCCCTGAAAACGGGGTTTGCTGTGGCTCTGCTGTGGACAGTCAATAAACGGTGGTCTTCGCTTCTGATTCCCGTGGCCCGGGGGCTTGTGGCCCAGCGTGCCCCCCAGACCCTGAAGATGCAGTTCCAGAACGACTGTTCTGTTACGGATCAACAGGTCCACCCTGCCTCATCTCAAGGCACCGAGCATAGGGCGATGGACTGCAGGCAGCTGGGGTGGTCTGCCCCACTGGCTAGAGAAGGACTCTGACAGAGGGTGGATGGTGGTTTAGGGGATCATCCTGCTGCAGCTGTTCCATGGGCTGTGATGGTGCCTCCACAGCTGCAGAGCAGTGAAATGAGGTCGATGGTGCCAGAGTCCTGATGCTGGCTGTAGAGTCCCCCAGGGGCAGGGCGTGTCTGATGCAGGGCTGTGCATCTGGGGAGGGTGCCATGTCCTAAACAAGCCTGCCTGTCGTGCCAGAGAGAAGCCCCATGGAGCTGTCACTGCCAGCACTGCTGCCCCTGGGCAGGTGTGTCCACACTGACACCACAATGGCAGCGAGCAGACACAATCCAGCTCCCACAGTGTCCCTGCCCAGCACATCCCAACCAGGGGCTCCAAGTGGAGCTAATGGGACTATGGTGGTTCATCTCACCTCTGTGGAGCCCTGAGCCCTGGCCCCCCTCACCTGTGCTACTGCAGCCCCACACAGCTGGACAGAGCCATCCCCATGCTGCTGGCACCACCTGGGCTCTGCCAGCGTGGCCTTCATGGAGGGGATTCACTGTTGTCCTCCACCCTCATCCTCCCCACGGTCTGCTTCTGTGCTGAGTACCTGGGGGGCCTCGGGTTCTGTGCGGGGCTCAAACTCTCTACAGCCAGTGGGGTGGGTGCTGAAGGTGGCAGCAATTTGCAGCTCTGAGGTGTAGAGCCTCTCGCAGCTCCCTCTGGGGGTGCAGGAGGCTCTCGCTGTCAGCAACGAGTGAGCTGCGAGCATGGCAAGAGCCACGTGAAATGAGCCACTTGTCCCCAGGAGCAGCCGCCCCAGCGTGGGGCTGCCAGGGCTCGGGGGGCTGAGTCCAGCCCCTGCCGAGGGCTCTGCCCTGCCGCTGCGGGAAGCGGTGCCTGGTGCCAGCCTTCATGCCAGATCACGTCATGGGGGCACGACACCGTGTGCTGCTCTCTGCCACCCCTGTGCCACCTGGGGTGGGACACACCGTGCAGGGGGCCAGGCTGAGCCTCTGAGCCCGCCTCTGCCCCACACTGGCACCTGCACCAGCGCTGGGTGTCAGCTCAGCTACACTGCTGTTAGCTCGGGGGGCTGCTGTAATCAGCGTGGAGCACTCGGGGGGCTGCTGTAATCAGCGTGGAGCACTCGGGGGGCTGCTGTTGGCAGTGTGGAGCACTCGGGGGGCTGCCAGCAGTGTGGAGCACTCGGGGGGCTGCCAGCAGTGTGGAGCACTCGGGGGGCTGCCAGCAGTGTGGAGCACTCGGGGGGCTGCCAGCAGTGTGGAGCACTCGGGGGGCTGCCAGCAGTAGTGTGAAGCCCCAGCAGCCACCTCACCATTTGGCAGCGGTGCCGGTGCCCCGACGGAACACCCTGCATCCAGCACGGCGCTGCCGGCTCCGGTGCCTTCATTCTATGACTCACAGGACTTGGCCGGTGCTGCCGCTGCGCTCGGGGCGTCTGCGGCCTCGGCCCCGCGGTTTGACCTCGGCACCGCCCGCTCGGCCCGGGACACTGGGCCAGGCTGGGCCCCCATCCGTGACCCTCCTGTCCCGGAGCTGCCGGTGCTCGGGGTATCCCCACCCCCGCCCAGGGATGTCCCCCATCCCCAGGCGGGTCCCTGCTTGGACGCCGCTGCTCGACGCGGCCGTTCCGCCCGGGAACGCGAGGGTTCCACGCCGAGAAGCCGCGGCTCAGCCCGGTACAGCTCACCGAGGGCTCACCGGGAGCTCACCTGTACGGCTCACCGGCCCGGCTCCGGTCACCGGCCCCGGTGCCCCAGCGCGTCCCGGCCGTTCAGCACCGCGGACAGCGGCGGAGAATGAGACTGGAGATGCGGCATAGCCGGGAGAGGGACCGGGAGAGGGACCGGGGAAATCGGGGCACCGGGAAAGCGAGGGTTAGCACTGCCGGAGGCACCTGCTCTCACCAGCCCCGGCCCCGGCGCGCCTCTCTGGTGGGCGTCAGAAAAGAACCGGAGCGGTGGCTCCCGAACCCGGGGAGAGCGGGCTCTGCCGCCCCGCCCCTCATCCCCGTCCCGCCGCCGGGTGTCCGCTCCCCGCCGCCCGGTGCCCCCCTCCCCCCCGCCCCCGCCGCCCGGTGCGTGCCCGGCGCTGACGTCAGCCCGGGCTCCGGGACCGATATAAGCCCCGGCCGCGCCGCCGGCTCAGCTCCCGCGGGACGGATCGCGCTCGCTCCGCCGCCAGCACCGGCACGACAGGGCACGGGCACAGCGCACCGGGTACGGGACGGGGCATGGGAACCGGGCGGGGACAGCACCGGGGCCGGGGGCGCGCAGAGGGGACGGAACGGGGCGGCCGGGAACGGAGGGGGCTCCGCGCGCGGGACGGTCCCGGGGCCGCCATTCCCGTCGGGCCCCCGCCGCCGCCCCGGTCTCTGCTGCGGCGCTGAGCCTCTGGCCCCGCAGGTGCAGAGGGACCGAGGATGCGGCGGGCACTGCTCACCCTCCTGCTGCTGCTCGCCCGCCCGCCGCCCGCCGCCGCCCGTCCCGCCACCACCGACGGCTCCGTCCCGGCGGCCGGGACCGCGGCTCAGGACCACCCGCTCTGGCCGCCGCTGGCGCCACCGCCCCCGGGGCCGTGGCGAGGGCGGCGGGACGAGCCGCCGCTGTCCATCGACCTCACCTTCCACCTCCTGCGGCACCTCTTGCTGCTCGCCCGCGCCCAGAGCCAGCGCGCCCGCGCCGATTCCAACCGCCGCATCCTCGACGCCGTGGGACGCTGATCCCCCCCGGAATTCCCGGATAGCCCGAACCCCCTCTTACCCTGGGGCTGCACCGGCCTCCAGCCACCGCCTCGGCTCTGCGCTGCAGGGCGCACGGCACCAGCACCGGCACGGGCTGAACCCGACTCAGCCCCAGCGCTGGGGCGAGTGGGAGCGGAACCGGCCCCGGGACCGGTCCGCACCGATTTTGTAATAAAACGTGGTGGAAACCCGAGGAGTGAGCGAATGAGGGGTGGGGGCAGCTGGGGCTGTGCAGGGCCAGGGACTGGGCAAACTGGGAACGTGCTCACCGGGAATGGGCTCAGCAGGAATGGAGAATGGGGGGGAGAGGCTCAGTGGGAACAGGGAATAGGGCTCAGTGGGAACAGGGAATGGGCTCACCAGGAACAGGGAATGGGCTCATCAGCAATGAAGAAGGGGCTCAGCAGGGATGGGGAAACAGACTCATTGGGAGTGGTTTACCAGGAAGGGACAAACGGACTCACTGGGAATAGGGAAAGGGCTCACTGGAAAGGGAGAAAGGGCTCAGGAGTAGGAGACAGGATGAGCTGGGCCAGGGCTGAGTAGGAGCACTGGGAACAAGGCTGTGCGTGCTCTGGGTCAGGAGGTGATACCATGTTCTTCAGGGGGATTGAGATGCTCACAGCCCCCCAGGTGTGGGAGCAGTAGGAAGAAAATGGGGCAGAGGGATGGGAACAGTGGATCCTCACCACCAGTGAGCCAGGCACATGGGGGCTGCACCCACCTGCCCGCAGTGGGGGCACGAGCAGGGAAGCAGTCCCTCCCCAGGATGGGGGCAAGGCTGGGAGCTGGGGGAGGGCCCCTTGTGGGAGGATATGGCCACCCATGAGGGAGCACCAGGAGCAGGGGGAAACCTCTGTGGGACACACGGTGCAGCTGAGTGGGTCAGGGCTGGAGTCGTGGACGGGGAGGGGGGACACAGGGGTGGGCTGTGTTTCAGGCTCCCAACCAAGAGGACAAACATGAAGCTTTCTGAGGCAGCTGGGGGAGGTTCAGCCTCCCTGTGGGTGGCCCTGGTCCCCACTGGGGGCTCCAGCTTGGTCTGTGGAAGGTGCCCCTGCCTGTGGCAGTGGATGGGACCAGATGTCCCTTCCCTAAACCAGCCAGAAATTCTGTGATACCATCCCGATACCTGCTGGAAGGGCAGCATGGCAGGGCTGGAGCAGGAAGCAATATTTTGATGGTGTACCTGGGAAGGACTGCGTGGGGATGTCAGAGCAGTGGAGGTCAGTGCTCAGGGCAGGCAGGAGTGCAGGCAGCACAGAGCTTGATAACCCTGGCAGGGTGTGCAGCCCTCTGATTTCACGTGAGCTGCTTTCACTGAGCCAGTGGCTCTGGCAGGGGGCTGCTCCAAGGGGCAGAGGAGCTGGGGAGCACGGCCTTTGGGAACGAGCTCAAGGCTGCAGATTCCACCACTCCAGGCCCTGCTCCAGCTGCTCATGCTGTGGATGTTCACTGGGATTTTAAAGGGGAAATTCCACCAGAGCATGAGTACCCTGGAGCTGGAAGGCCAGGCTGGCAGGAAGGGTTGTAGTGGGACAATCCCTCCTAGGAGATACTTATACCAGATTGGACACTGACTTGGACAGCCTGCTTCAGCCAGCCCTGATGAGCAGGCTGGGGCTGGTGGGGCTCTGGGGGCCTCTTGCCCCTCACACAGCCATGGGTGCCTTCCCAGCTGGAGGCACCACAACCCCTCTGGGCAGCCTGTTGCAGGCACCCTGTGTGATCAGCCTCGCTGCAAAAAAACCCCAAATCTTTGGAGGCCAGTTTGTGCCTGTTGCTGCTGGTCCTGTCACTGGGCTCCACTGGGAAGAGCCTGGCTCTTCTGTGTACACAAAGGTACCCCAAAACATTCCAGTTCCTCCTCATGCAGCACATGCTGCAGCCCCTTTGGCATTGCTCTCCTGGACTCCAGATGTCACGTCCTTCTTGCCCCAGGAAGCCCCAGCATGGCCAGGATGCTGCATCCAAAGCTCTCCACACTTCATGGAGGGGAGGGCTCCCTCTCTGCCTTCGTCCTCCCCAGCCAGTGGGCTGTTGTCCACCTGGATCTGCTGGGAAGGGATGTCACTGCTGCCTCTCTGACTCAGTGTCACCACTGAGGGTTTT
Organism: Cyanistes caeruleus; assembly: GCF_971803275.1. Classification (NCBI taxonomy): domain Eukaryota; kingdom Metazoa; phylum Chordata; class Aves; order Passeriformes; family Paridae; genus Cyanistes; species Cyanistes caeruleus. Next base: position 369,773 of record NC_141702.1, on the reverse strand, counting down.
GTTGTCCCTCATGTCCCTCAGTAGCTGTAGTTGGACACTTGTGATTGGTAATTACATCATGAACCTCGCAGGCTCGACTAATCTTCTAAGGAAAAGAGCAGAGCATTCCAAGAGCACTGGGCTGGCTGGATGAGAGGCACCAGGACTGAAGCAGGGGAAAAGGTAATTCTGGCAACAGGAGATCACAATCACTGGCTCACTGACCACCTACTCAGAATGGACCCCAACTCAAACTGAGGAAAAAGCTGCACCTGTGGAGGGAGATACACCCAGGAAAGAGGGGTTTGAGTCCTAATTAATAACAGTTCTGTAATTGGTAACAGATGAATGCCGGTTATTTGCTCAAATGTATCAATAGCGTAAGGTTCTGATGCTCAGGGATCAGCCTTGGGGAAACCCTCATCTCCTGGCTCTGCACTAAGCAGAATAAACCCAGAAATCCCTTGCCTTGATTTGTGGCTTGTCAGTGCACAGCAGGCAGCCCACAGCTGTTTTGGATGACCCAGATGGGATAGCCAGAGTGCCCTGCCCCGACTGACCGGCTGCTCCAGGCAGGACGAATTCCCACACACTCCAACCTTGTGATGGGGCACTGCGGATGAGCAGCCCTGACACCGGGACAAACCGTGACTCCATGGCACAACACGATTTGTAGAGGTATTTCCTCGCTGAAGGGGGTGGTTGGAAGTTGCCAGGAAGCAGGATTTGGGGTCTGGGCTCTGCATAAGCTGAAGAAAAAAATGTTTTGTTTCTACAGTTTGGTGATGCATGTCTTGGATTTTTGATATTTGCACAGGTTTTTCACATGCAGAGCTGGTGATGTGAAAACTGGGATTTGGATGCGTGCATCAGCATGGTGTATGAAATACTGGAAATTCCACAGCTGAAATGGGTTCCTCTGCTTCTGTGAAAATTCCACATTGCTGTCCTCTAGGATGCATCCTGGAGGGTTAGGGTGACCCTGTGATTCAAGATAAATTGAAAAGATACTGTCATCAATGGTTGCCTCATTCTGAATTAAGTGATGGTGAAAAAAGAATGGAAAATTGCAGGTCTTTAAAATACAATACAGTTTTACAGTTGATGTTACTTTGTAGGAGGCAAAATGAACGGGATGAAGTCCTTGATGTAGATCTGGTTTTCGCTTTAAGAAATAATTAATAAAGTAAGGAAAAATATGGTTTAGTAGCTTCAAAAATATCAAAATGGAATATGTTCTTTGGGAAATGAAGAAAAGAGGATAAGGGGAAAGATACTTGTTGTATGGGACAAGAAGATAAAAGAGACAAAAACCTCAAGTCCAACTCTTGGCAGCTCCTCCGAAGGAAGGATGAGAGCTGGAGGTGGGCAGTGTATCTGGAGATGAAACGGTGCCTTTGACACATCCCTCACCTCCAGCAGGATCAGGGAGAAAGGTAAGCTGGTGCTACAAACACATCGAGGGCAGCAGAGGGACCATGTGCAGGTGCTGGTCACACTTCAGACTTGCTGAACCAGCAGCAGCGAGCAGGGTCATCTCACAGAAATCCTGATGGAATGTGTAGAGTGATTAAAACCACGATGTGAATTCATAATCCAAACCAGGAGGACATCCAGGCTCTCCTGGAATATTTGCTTCCCCGTGAGGAATGGAAGACAATTTAGAAAAGACTTGAGAAGAAGGAGTTAGGAAAACAGGATTAGATCAAATGGTTCATGGCAACCCAAATCCTCACAAATTTCATCCTAAGAAGGACCCAGGGTGGGATCTCAACCAGAGTGCTGGTGAGAGTCAATGAAATGATATTAGAAAATGATTTTATTTGGATTGTAAGAGGAAGTGAAGGAACTGAAACACCTTGCCAAGTTGTATGAAGGGAAGAGGGAGCAAAGCAGTCTCCATTGGCTTTGTAGGAAAGATTGTGTGAAGTGGCTCCCAAAGGGATGGATCCAGATCCAGCAAGAGAAGGGAGCAGGATGCTGTTTAACAGGCTTTTTGTTGGGCAGTTGGCAGCTGGTATTAGAAACTCCAGAACAGAGAAGAAGTGGAGGGAATGGTTATTTCCCAAGTGATACCTGCAAGGATCAGGAAGAGGTGGAAGAGAAGGAGAAGAGCCAAGAGAAATTACTGAATCCATCGTCAGGGGCAGGCAATTTCAGGGATGAGGCTGGGGCTGAGGGTGGGGATTAACACCCTCCAAAAGTATCAGGGTGCCCATTGCAGACAGAAGGGCACTGGGAAAAGGAGCATCCCCATCTTACAAATAGACAGAAGGAAAAATCAGAAGATGCAGAAATTAGGCTGGACTGAGGGGGAACAGAGACATCTCCTGTTTCCCTGGGCAATCCTCTGATTCCAGTTAAACTGGGGAATGAAACAATGGATTTTCTAGTGGATAATGGAGCATTTCATTCTGTAGTTACCGTGAAGAACCTTTAAACAAGAGCAGGGAGGAAATTCCTCAGGAGCAGGTAATCCCTCAGACAATTTCACATCCCATGGAATTCACAACTGGGAGCACAAAATGACCCCATCACTTTCTCTACCTGCCAGAGTGTCCTTTTCCATTGCTGGGGAGGGATTTGCTGGGCCAGCTACGCCAGTCTTTACTGACAGAAGTAAAGTAAATGGAGTAAATGACAGAAGAAGTAAATGGAGGCCAGAAATCTGGGCACACTGTGGTCACTACCATGAAGGTATCGGGAAACAATCCACTGCTCATGAACAGCTCTTCCCAGAAAACCAGACTAGGAGCTCTCACTCGGGCCCTGGCATTGAGCTGAGGAAAGGAAGTCAATATTTATACTGACTCAAAACCTGCCTTTGGCACAGTCCATGCTCATGGAGCAGCTTGGGAAGAGCAAGGAGTTTTCACCTCACAGGGGAGGTCAGAAAAATATGTAGCTGAAATTCCAAAGATATCAAAAGCAGTTATTCAAGCAAAGAACATCACAATAATACATTGCAAAGCCCCCCAGAAACATAATTCAAATATTGTAAAGGAAATGGAAGAGCAGATCCAGCAGTGGAAGAAGCTGCATTGAGGAAACCAAGTTGTGAAGGAGCTTTCATTCCACAAACCTGTATAGATTAATTTCCAACCAATTATACCAAAGGAGAGACCCAATGAGTGGAACAGCTTAACTGTACTGAAAAGAAGGGTGGTGGAAAGCACCTGGAAAGCAGCTCTTGGACATAATGGAAATCCAGCTTAAAAGGCTGCATCAAGAGACACACACAGGAGCAGAGGCATCACTGCTTTCAGCAAAAAATTCTTTGGATGCAAGATGCAAAGTTTTGCAGACAGAGTAATTAAAAAATTATCCTTTGCTGTGTTAATCATCCAAAAATAAGAAAGAAAATACAGGGAGGAAGCACAAAGCAAGGAATAACCCCCGAGAAACATTGGCGAATGGATTTTACAGAATCACCCAGCTGTAATTAATGCAAACATTTATTGATATTCTTCAACCACTTTTCTGGTTGGCTGGTTGCCAAAGAATTGATATGGTCTGAAGAAAAGGCCTTGGAAGCTCAGGTCTATCTGGTACAGAATCCTGAACTTGAAGCAGAAATATTAGAGGAAGTGGACAATGCAGGAGGGGCTTGGAATGCAGAATCCAGCACTGAACAGCACACTGAACTGGTGTACTCCAGCCAAGAAGATCTACAGGACACTCCTCTGGAAGAAGCTGGTTGCAAACTCTGTGGATGGGAGCAGCTTGTGAGCAGTGGAATCTGAAAAGGCAGGAATGCAGCACTAGCTCAGCATGAGGTTACAGGAACCAAAGCTCTGACCCCCAACACTTCGGCTCAGAAAGCAGAGCTGATTGCACAGAGCATTGGAGATCTCACATGAAAAGACTGTAAATATATGGATGGACTCAAAATTTGCTGTTGGAGTGGTCCATGCCCATGGAGCCATTTGGAAAGAGAGAGAGGGCTGTGAACTTCTAAGGGATCCCCCAGGAAACATGGACAAGAAATGCAGAAATTGTTGGAGGGCATGGAGCTACCTCAAAAGATGGCAGTGACACCTTGCAAAGCTCATCCATCCAGAGAAACCCCAGTGAATGCTGGAAATGGCCTGGCTGACAAAGAGGCAAATTTGTTAGGTCCTGAAAACAGCCCTGAAGGAGGGTGGATTACATCCAGCAAACAGGCAGCAATTCCCCAACACCTCATGGGGATTATGGCAGAGGAACAGCATAGGGGAACTCACTGGAAATAGAGACTGGCAGAAACACTGAAGCCTCAAGTTTTGAGCACAGAGATAACTGTTGGGAAGGTAGAATCAGAAAGAAATTATAAATATGACTCTTTAGCCAGAAAGGCTAAGGAAGAAATGCAAATGATAGCATGGTTTGAATAATTCAAAGAAACCGGGCTGGTATGCCAGAACACATTCTTTCCTGCAATAAAACCAAGCTGAGACCCCTCTCCCCAGCCTTATAAGGAAAGGTCTGAAGGACCCTGAGATAACTAAATATGCTAAAGCAGCGATTTCTATAGGTTGTACACAAATGTTACTGTATTAGTATACTTATGAAGATTGATTAGTAAAGGAATAAAATATTCAATGTATAATAGGTTACATAAGTAATTGTAAAGGAGAGCTCGGCCTTTTTCCCCCGGCTCTCTCACTTCTGTTCTGTTACTCTCTTTCTTAGCAATCTTAAATCTTAAACTCATGTATTCATATTTTACCCCCTTTTGTATTGTTCTCTCTGAGCCCGCTTTGAGCTTCATCTGCTGGCTCATAGCAGGCTCTCTCTCTCTCCCATGCCCTGAAATAAACTTCCAACCCCTAACTCGGCTATAGAGGTCTCTGCCGTGTCTCAGACCGTCCGCCCCGAAGCGTCTCTTACAGATAACTGGTATAAAAAGCATCATTAGAAAGTGCCAAACCTGTTTAAAGAACAATACATGCCAAATCAGAAGGACCACACCCAGGACTGTCAGGAGAGACAGATGTCTGTGACTTAATCTTGTGCCAGCTAATGCTTCCTTATTTACTTTTATTAGTGATTAATATGTACTAGCCAATATCTTAGTTTTGAGAACAAGGATTGTGTGTCAGAACAAAGAATGATAAGAGAAATACCTTATAACCCAACATATTTAAAATGCTCTCAAAGAGAAAAGATCCATCAGAAGATCTGGAACCATACCAAAATAAGTCCTCAGAAATTATTAGCATTTATTCTTGTATTCAGGAAATGTGATGTATATTTATTCTCTTCAGGAATAACCTGGTCTGTTAAGTTACTGACCATGCATGCTTTGGGGAGGATTTCCCATGCATCCAGCGCTCCTAGTAAATCAATGTTAACTTTCTAACCTAGCAAATTGGTTGGAGAGTTTATTTTCCAGTTTTCTGTGACACCAGGGCTTTCCCCTGTTGCACCAACCAGAGCAGAGACGTGATCAGGGTTTCTTCAAAGAAACAAATACTCAGATTGTTTCTACAAAGAAACAATACTCAGATTGGATGTCCCAGAAGGAATTTCTACAGATAATGAACCCTACTTTATAGCATAAATTGTGCAAGAATTGTCCAAATTTTCACAGTATACTGGGGAGCTACACACCTCATGGATCCCACAGTCCAGTGGGAAGACAGAAAGGACGAATCAGACAATAAAGAAACAAATATCCAAGTTACAACGAAAGGCTGGAGTGGAGCATCATCTTTGGCTCTTAACGAGCTTGTGTCAGTCCCCAGCTCAAAGCAGGAATGAGAACTTTGGAAATACCATAGTGGAAGGCAAAACCTTGTAACCACACGTGGAGATCAGGTGTGTGCAAGGAGAGACAAATGTTCAATTTCTCCTTCACAGCCTTTATCCTCATTCACAGGTTTTTGAATTGGAGGCCCCACCCTTCCCTTGGGTATCCTGGACAGTTTTTGCAATCTGGAGAAGTGTTTGAGGATGAAAGGAAGAGGCTCTACAAGAAAGGTGGGAAGGCACTTTCCCAGCAGTGTTAAGGAAATACACTGCAGTGAAAAGGACAGGAATCAACTCTTGGATCTATTGCTTGAGTGAAAAAGCTCCCTGAGTCCGGACAAGATACATGGAATTCACACCAAACTGGAAATCTGAAGTTCCAACTGACTGAGGACGTAGAAGTATGTTCTTCAGTTTTTAAAATCTGTTTATGTAAATGCAAGTGAAGTACTTATATAATATGTTGTTACTTTATGGTGATCCATTATAAAACATGTTGTTACTTTACAGCTTGTCCAATTGATGGGGAAAATTCAAACACAAGCAGTAAAACTGCTGGGTTTCCCAGTGTCACAATCAATGAAGGACCCTCTGATCGGGGAATTTTAATCTTAGATTTAAATCTGATATTGCTCCTTAAGTCTCAAAACCCTGTGAGGATTTTCCATGGGGTTTAACATAAGCCCAGAGGAAGGTAATTTGCATGTGTGTGATGGATTGACCGTGGCTGGGCAGCAGGTGCCCACCAAAGCTGAATCATCACTCTCCCCTCCCTTGGACAGGGAAGAGAAAATGTAAGAGCAGCTCATGGCTCAGGATAAGGACAGAGGAAGCTCACTGATTACTGTTGTGGGCAAAGCAGACTTAGATTGGGAAAATTAATGTATCCAATCAAATCAGAGTAGGGTAACAAGAAGTAGAACAAAATCTAAGAGCACCTTCCCCTCAGCCCTCCCTCCATCCCAGGCTTAGCTTTATTCCCGATCCTCCACCTCTTCCCTTCCAGTGCTGCACTGAGACAGGAGTGGGGGGCACAGCCAGTTCACCCCGTGGTTTCTGCCACTGCTTCCTTCTTAGGGAGAGGAGTTCCTGCCCTGTGCCAGCGTGGGAGGGAGGCAGTCCTCTGCAGGCTCCTCCAGCATGAGTCCTTCCCGTGTCCTGTGGGCTGCGGCTGCTCACAAACTGCTGCACCGGGTGTCCCTTCCATGGGACAGTCCCCAGGAACTGTCCCCCACAGGGTCACAGGTCCTGCCAACAAACCTGCTCCAGCATGGGCTCCTCTCCCCACGGGTCTGAAGGTCCCTGCCAGGACCTTGCTCCAGCATGGGCTTCCCATGGAGTCACAGACTCCTGTGGGCACTCACCTGCTCTGGTGTGGGCTCCTCCAGGGCCTGGGCTGGGTCTCTGCTGTCCTGTGTGTCCCCACAGGCTGTAGCTGGGTCTCTGCTGTCCTGTGTGTCCCCACAGGCTGTAGCTGGGTCTCTGCTGTCCCTGTGTGTCCCCACAGGCTGTAGCTGGGTCTCTGCTGTCCTGTGTGTCCCCACAGGCTGTAGCTGGGTCTCTGCTGTCCTGTGTGTCCCCACAGGCTGTAGCTGGGTCTCTGCTGTCCTGTGTGTCCCCACAGGCTGTAGCTGGGTCTCTGCTGTCCTGTGTGTCCCCACAGGCTGTGGAGCAATCCCTGCTCCAGCACTTGGAGCACCTCTTTTTGTTCCTTCTGCACTGACCCGAGAGGCTCCAGGGCTGCTGCTCTCACACCATAATTCCTCTCTGGCTGCAATTACCTCTAGACAAGAACTCTTTTTCCCTCCTTAAATACATTATCCCTGAGGTGCTACTGCCGTCACTGATGGACTCTGCCTGGGCCAGCAGCAGGTCCATCCTGGAGATAGCTGACTTTGGCTCTCTTGGACTGGGGGAAGCCTCTGTCAGCTTCTCACAGAGGTTCCCCTGTCATCTCCCCACTATCAAAACCTTGCCACACAAACCAGACACAAACCAAATAAAACGGACAAAATTCCACAAATAGGGCATAGAGTTGGGTAAGTGATGACAGTAGGTGGACAGCCCACCTGCCTTTGTGGGGGAAAGTGAAAAGACATTCTTTAGGAATGTTAACATTGTGCCCCTTATGGAGAAAAAAGCCTTTGGAAGCACACTTGTGGAGAAGAGTAAAGAAATAATGATGCTTCTTGGAGCCAGCCTTGAACAGCAGCTGGAGCAGGCTGCATGTTAGAGTCCATGCTCAGTGCACAGATCACCTCTTCCTGAAATCTCAGGTGGAGGTACAATTTAATTTTAATTTAAGCAGATGTATCAGCACCTGCCAGGGAGCTGCCTGGAGGACAGGCTGGTTTGGGAGGGCAGTGGCAGGTGATGAGCATCTGGGCACAAAGCACGAGGAAGAAAATTGCCTGAAACAGAAGAGAACTACGGTGGGGCTCTCCTGAGGCACCTCAAGCACTGGGCTGGCACCCTTGGCACCCAGCTGAGGTCTCAGTCACCTCTGGAGGGTGACAGCAACAAGGCAACATCCCTGAGGGGGGGAGGGAAAGGCAAATGCTGCTTCCAGGAATGTCTGGTGCAGGGATGGAGAAAGCACAGCCCCTCACGCTCCCCAGGGATCACCCCAGCCTCCCAGGCACGTCTGTGGTGTGTGAAGGAGCGGATGGTGGCAGAGCTCCGCTGGGCTGGGCCCTGGGGTTGATCCACTGACAGCAGCATCGCCGGTGCTTGGGGCGAGAGCTCGGGGCCGCAGGAGAGCAGAGCTGTCCCGTCTGTCACCCAGCCCCCAGCCGCGGTGCCCGGCTGCCGGGGGCCCACAGGGCTCGGGCCTCATTGTCCCCTGGCTGGGCAGGCCGTGGCAGCCGGGACGTCCCCGGCGGAGCCCAGGAACGGGGCCCCGAGCAGCCTGAGGAGCCCGGCGGAGCATCACCGGCCGAGCATCACCGGCCGAGCATCACCGGCCGAGCATCACCGGCCGAGCATCACCGGCGGAGCATCACCGGCCGAGCATCACCGCCCGAGCATCACCGGCCGAGCATCACTGCCCGAGCATCACCGGCCGAGCATCACTGCCCGAGCATCACCGGCCGGGCATCACCGGCCGAGCATCACCGGCCGAGCATCACCAGCCGAGCATCAGCGGCCGTGCATCACCGGCCGAGCATCACCGGCTGCGCATCACTGGCCGAGCATCAGCGGCCGAGCATCACTGCCCGAGCATCACCGGCAGAGCATCACCGGCCGAGCATCACCGGCCGAGCATCACCGGCCGAGCATCACCAGCAGAGCATCACCGGCCGAGCATCACCGGCCGAGCATCACTGGCCGAGAATCAGCGGCCGAGCATCAGCGGCCGAGCATCACCGGCCAAGCATCACCGGCCGAGCATCACCGGCAGAGCATCACCGGCCGAGCATCACCGGCCGAGAATCAGCGGCCGAGCATCAGCGGCCGAGCATCAGCGGCCAAGAATCAGCGGCCAAGAATCAGCGGCCGAGCATCAGCGGCCGAGCATCACCGGCCGAGCATCACCAGCCGAGCATCACCGGCCGAGCATCACCGGCCGAGCATCACCGGCCGAGAATCAGCGGCCGAGCATCACTGGCCGAGCATCACTGGCCGAGCATCACCGGCCGCGCCGCCATGGCGACCGCACGGGCTGGGTGACGCAGCCACCGTGGCCACCGAGCTCCCGGGGGACCCGGCGGGCTCCGGCAGCCGAGAGTGTGTGTGCTCAGCCAGCTCATCCCGACAGCGTCTGCCCCCAGCACCCCAGGGACAGCGCTGCTGCGGGCACCCAGACGGGGCGGGGGGCGCCGAGGAGGGCGGGGGGCAGAGCCCGGGTGGCACTGGGGCTCTGGGATGGGCTCCAGGTTGCACTGGGGCTCTGGGGTGGGCTCCAGGTTGCACTGGGGCTCTGGGGTGGGCTCCAGGTTGCACTGGGGCTCTGGGGTCTTGGCCCCTTGCCTGAGGTCCTGGGGACACTGCTGGGGTGATGGGGCAGGGGCTGGACCCTGTGGGGAAGGTGCAGAGCTTGTCTGGGGCACCCCCCGCCTCCACCCCACCCACACACCACACAAGAACGTGTCACACACTTTTAATGTTGTAGAGGGGCAGCGCCCATTTGGGGAATTCCAGCAGCAGGGATGGAGCTCGAGAGTGCCAGGGATGGCCACAGCCGGGGCAGGGTGACAGACACAGCCATAGCTGAGGGCATGCCAGCGCTACCCCACGACTTCACTTCAGTGCTGACCTGTGCAGAAAAGAAGCCTTAGCCCTGTGACCCTGGGCCCCCCTTCCCACTCCCTGCAGCAGGAAGACAGGGACGGCCTGGGAGGAGCCTGAGGTATGACCTTCCATCCACATCCTCATCCCCATTCCCAGGAGGTGTCTCCTCTGCCCTGTGGCACCCCATGGCTGTGCCCACCTCACTCCCCATGAGACTCTCACCGTGGGGAGAACTCGCTGGTTTCTGCCTCGGCCCCACATCTGCAGAGGGAACAAGACAGAGACAGGGATACCCCAGGACCCTGAAGGACCCGTGCTGCCACACGTGGGCCATGGCACAGCCAAGCAGGCATGGCACTGGACATGGCACTGGGCAGTCACGGCGTGCACCCACCTTCAGCAGCTTCAGGCACCTCCAGGCTGTCCAGCCGGTCCTCATCCGTTGTGGCCTCACTGCCGTCCCCAGGTCCATCACCCTCATCCTCGCCCAGTGGCTCTGTGGGCAGGGGACAGCTCAGGTGGGACCTTCCCTCCCTCCTGCATTATGGGGACACCAGGACATGCCAGGAGGGAGGTGACCAAGCAGGACACTCCAGGATGTTCCCAGGAGGAGTGTGACCTGCCCAGTGTGGAAACCAGGGAGAGTCTGGGGCAAGACTGACCCTCCAGGGTCCCTGGGTGGTGCTACAGGTGGAGGTCACATCCACAGTACCGTGTGGGATCCCCACACAGGGCATGTGGCGAGGGAGGCTCTGCTTCTCTGAGGCCTGGGTGCCCCAGGCAGTCCCAGTGCCTCAGGCAGTCCCGGTGCCCCCTTGGGACAGCAGCAGTTTCCCCAGTGCTGGCACCTGTCTGGAACTCGATGGTCCTCAGCATCTCAGCCACGTAGTCCACGTTGATGGAGAAGTGGTCCATATTCTCGTAGCCAGGCTCAGGGCGGCTGCTCATTGATGCCTTGGACATGTCTGTGATCCTGCAGGGCCGAGACACCCCGGGAGCTGCAGGGTCCAGCACCCAGAGGCCACCAGGCAAAGGCTTTTCCCCCCATACTCCCCACTTACTTTTTCAGGAGTTCCTTAGAGTGCTGTGAAGGAAAGCAAAGGGGGATCAGTGTCTCCTGGACATCACCCCCACCACAGGCCCACCCCTGTACATCCCACACAGGGGCATCCACAGATCCTTCTGGGTGAGCACAGCTGCGCTGTTTAGACAGGCAGCCCCACGGCCCTCGGGGAGCCATGGCACTACCACCCAGCCCTGGGGCAGTCCCAGCTCCCCTGTCCCCTTCTCTCCCTGCTCCCCTGGCAGGACCTGCAGGTACACGGCCATCTGGGGCTCCTCCATGGCCTGGATGGCTGACTCCACCAGTTTGGAGGAGGCCTCCAGGTGGTCTCCGTACTGGCGGATGAGCCCACGGACACGCTGCAGCTTGGCCTCCTGCTCGGCTGCGATGCTCTGCAGCAGCTCCTTCTTCCGCTCCTCCAGGATCCCGTACAGCGCATCAAACCGCAGCCCCACGTGCTGCTTCTGCCGCCGGCCGTTCTCCTGTGGGGTGGGAGTCCCTGCTGCAGCGCGTCCCCCCAGCACAGCCCCAGGGCTGGGCTCTCCCAGCGCCACCACACCCCACCACTGGCACAGCCCCAGGGCCGGACCCCCAGTCCCAACCTCGATGGTGTGGCAGATCTCCTCCATCTGTGTGATGATGGCCTGGATCCGGTCGTTCCCCGCCACCAGCATGGCGATGCCGTCGCTGAGCTCACTCTGGGAGTAGAGGGCACGGGCGTGAGGGTGGCTGTGGGGGTACCCTCGGCCCCCCAAAACCCCAGGGGTTCCCCACCTTCTGGCGCTGGTAGACGGCCGGCAGCGGAGCCACCTCGCAGTCCTTGTGCGCCCCAAACACCTTGCACAGGGAGCAGGTGGGCGCCTCGCAGCGCAGGCAGTAGATGTTGATCCTCTCATCCTCGTGCTCCTCACACATGAGGTGCTGCTCGGCCTTGGCATGAAGGGGTCTACAAGGGGGTTGGGGGTGTCAGATAGACACCCTGGCCCCCAGAGACACCCCAGCTGCAGAGACAGCACCAGCCCCAGGACCTGCCCAGCCCTGGAGACACCTCTGGCTCCCAGGGACCCTCCAACCCCAGGGACATTCCTGGCACCAGAAATACCTCTGGTGCTGGAGACACCCCCAGCCCCAGGAGTATTCCCTGGCCCTGTGTGGGCCCCACGACCGCCCAGTTCCTGCCGGGATCCCACCCCCAGCCCTCTCGGTGCCACCCCCCCGCGGGGACCCCGCGCCTCCGGACCGGGCCGACTCCTGCTTGTAGATGTCGATGATGTTCTCCACGAGCAGGTTCCGCTGCAATCCATACACCCCGTGCCGGTCCAGCACCACCTCGTGCCGGCACGACGGACACCGGAACCGGCCGCCCGACGGCACGGCGCTGGAGCCCCGTGACTGCCACAGCGGGTTGGAGGCCTGGGGGGTACGCGAGGGGTCACGGCGCCGGCACCCCGCACCCGGCACCCCCGGCACCCCCGGAACCCCGGCACCCCGCACCCCCGGAACCCCCCGGAACCCCCGGCACCCCGCACCCCCGGAACCCCCCGGAACCCCCGGCACCCCGCACCCCCGGAACCCCGGCACCCCGCACCCCCGGAACCCCGGCACCCCCGGCACCCCCGGAACCCCGCACCCCCGCACCTCCGGCACCCCCGGCATCCCGGCAACTCCCGTCCCCTCGGATCTGCACCCCACAGCCCCCCGGCACGGACCCGGGCACGGAGACAGAGATGGAGCACGGACACAGGTGTGGACACAAACAAGGGCACGCACACGGCCCTTTTCACCGGGCCCGTTCACCGTCCCCGGCAGCCGGGAGCGGCACCGAGCGCAGCCCGGCCCGCCGGCTGATCCCGCAGCCGGGATTCCCGGTGCCGGTGCCGCACTAGGCCCCGGCTGTGAAGAGGACCCCGGTGTTCCTAGTGCCGCCTGCCCCTCCGCCTCGCTGGCCGGAGCGGGGTCCTAAGGACGGAATTGCCGGTGCCTCCCCCGGCGGGTCCCACCTGGAAGACGTCGTTGGCGCACTTGCGGCAGAGGTTGTGCTGGCAGGGCAGGATGACCACAGGTTTGGAGAACATCTCCAGGCAGATGGGGCAGATGAGCTGCTTCTCCAGGCTCTCCATGCTCCTCGCCTCCGCCAGAAGCGGCTTCAGCCCCACGGCGAAGTTCATGGCCGCGGTCCCGGCCCGTCCCGGCCCGACCCGGCTCTGTCCCGCGGCTCCGCTCCGGCCGCCCGGTGCCCGCTTTGTTTCGGCCCCGGCTCCGGCCCCGCCGCTAATTTTAGCGGCCCCCGCCCCGCCAGCCGCAGCTGTCGGCGGCGTCGGGTGACACTGAGTCACCATTCCTGCCCACCCCTGGGCACCGGCTGGTCCCGGGACCGGCTGATTCCCTGCGACCGAGTTTCGGGAGCCGCTGATCCCTGCCCGGAGAGGAGGAGCGGCCGGGGTTCCGGGGGAGCAGGGCTGGCAGTCGTGTTGAGGAGCGTGTGCTTCCCTCTGGAGCAGCGGCGCTGCGGGAGGCTGGGGTCCCCCAGACACCACAGCCCCAGCCCGGTGCCACCGCCCCGAACAGCAGGGTGCAGGGGCTGGTGCCAGGACACCCCCATCCTCACTCACCCTGCCACCCTGTCTATATTTAGGGAGTGAGGCAGAGCCCATGCAGCTGCAGGCAGAGGCGGTGACCAGAGACGGGAAGAAAGGGCAAGCGGCTCACTGCGTCCCCCTCGGTGTCACCCCTGCCAGTCCCGGCCCTGCGCAGGGCCACGGCTCCCAGAGAGCAGGGCAGGAGCAGGGGTGGGGCTGGGCAGTGGGGCTGGGCAGTGGGGCTGGGCAGTGGGGCTGGGCAGTGGGGAGCAGGGCTCCAGGGCTGCAGCAGCAAGGAGTGGGAAGAGCAGAGCCTGTGGGAGCCAGCAGCAGAGGACAGAGTGGGTGACAGTAAACGAGTGACATTCACTCCACTTGACATGACCACCCCACACAGGACAGTGCCTACTCCACGCCCCAGTCAGTCCACCACCCTGCAGGATCCATGCATGGACAACACCGGGCAGAGGCACATCCCGCTGCCGAGTGTTCCAGCAGCCCTGGACAGAGCCCAGGCACACACACACTCCCCTCCCATCAGCCTTTAATGGTGCCCACAAAAACCCAGACAACCTCTGCCAGAGGGCAGAGGAAAGGGGTACAGATCGAAGCACCCCAACCCCACAGCAGCGTTTGGCACCCAGCACCCATCGGGAGGGTTCACGAGGGGGCAGCGGGCTCAGCCCAGCCCCAGAGGTTACAGTGCTAATGGTCTTGGACGCGCTCAGCTCCCTCGCGCGAGCTGCGCAGCTCGGCCCGGAGCATCTCTGCTTGTGCCTGGTGCTCGGTGCCCATCGGACACAGGCAAGGCACTAAAGGGGGCCACAGCAGCACGGGCTCCAGGCCACTGCCACCACCAGTGCTGGGACACAGGGGCATTGCCCTGGAGCTCGAGCAGGGGCCCGGGAGCCCGTGCATTGATGCTGGCCGAATTAACCTGAGATTCTATCCCTCCCGAGGCTGATGAGCCCGGGGGGCGGGACCATGGTCCCAGAAAGTGACAGTCCTAAAGGAGAACTCCTGTCCCGAGTCCTGGGGGAGTCGGCAGGATGGGACCAGCCTCAGGCATCACTCCTGGTGCTGGCTGGCAGTGGCTCCGTGCCGGCAGGCGGGGGCTGTGCTACAACAGGGATCTGAGGATCTGGAAAGGAAGAGCTGCGGATCAGTGGCTCGGCCCCATCCTGCCAGTGAGCAGCAATCTCAAAACATCCCTGCAAGGGCTCCCACAGCCCTGGCCAGTGCAGAGTCGTGTGGGAGTGCCCCGACACCACAGAAATCTGCAGGAGTCACTCAGCCCCACTGACCCCAGTATGGCCAGTGCCAGGGAACAGAGCTGGCCCGGAGCACAGCCGCTCTTCCCGTGCTCTGAGCCCCAAAGGGCACCCGCCCAAGGGTCTCTAAGCTTCAGGCCTGTTCAGGGGGACTTTGTCCAAAGGGAAGGACAAGGTGTACCCATGGTCCGTGCAGTGGCTCCCTCTGTCACTGTCACCAGCCCTGGCCCACACTGGAAACACTGAGGGCTGGCTGGAAACAAGAGGTGCAGCTAAAACCAACCCAAGGCCTGAGCCAGAACTCTGTCCCCACATGAGATGGGACACAGGGACACCCCAGAACCCCCACAAAGCAAACATAGGTGCTCCTAGCTGCTGGTCTCCAGCCTGACTTACCGCTGTCCTCTGCACCCATCTGTGCCTCCAGGTCCTTGGGGTCCACATACTTGTAGGACTCATCCTCCTTGGGTTGGCAGCACGTCCCACAGCAGAAGAAGCAGCAGCAGCAGCAGCAGCAGCAGGTGAGGGCACCGCAGCACAGCACCAGTGCCTGCATCAGGGACAGACACACTGAGCTCATTCAAATCCCTGACCCATTCACACCAGTCCTGGTGTGAACCCCACTCAAACCACCAGCCTGCCAGGATAGCAAACCATGAAGCTCAGCTGACCCGCCAGCCCCATCGCGCCAGCCCCACGGATGCCGGATGATGCCGGGCTCACCTGGAACCACCACTTGGACATGAGGAAGTAGTGCCGGACCGCATCATCCCCGAACTGCTCGGCCACGTAGAGGCCGAGGGAGCCGTACTGGTCATACAGGCGGCGCTTGTCCGCGTCGCTCAGCGTGGCGTGGGCGCTGTTGATCTCCTTGAACCGCTCGGCTGCCGCCGGGTCATCGGGGTTCTTGTCCGGATGGTACTTGAGAGCCAGCTTCCTGCGGGGTGCAGCGGGGGGACCCCCAGCTCGGGTCACAGCCTCACTTCCCGGGACAGACCCAGACCCCCGGCACGGAACCAGGACCCCGGCACGGGATTACGGCCTCGTTTCCGGGAACCGACCCTGAGGGCCGGGATGGGACCAGGACCATCCGGACGAGATCCCGGCCGCGCTGGGAGGACGGGCCCTCACGCCCGGGCTCCCAGGACGGCCCCGCGGCCCCCGCCGGACCCCCCCCCGTACCGATAGGCCTTCTTGATCTCCTCGGGGGAGCTGCCCTTCTGCAGCCCCAGCACCCGGTACAGGCTCTCCCCGACCCGGGACAGCTTCCGCTGCGGCCGCGGGGGCTCCGCCATGGCCGCGCCGAGGGTGGCGGGGTCGGACGGGACGCGGCACCGACCGCCACGGCCCTCACGGCCCTGCCCGCGCCCGCCGCTTCCGCCCGCGCCGCCGCCGCTCTGCGCCTGCGCCGCCCGCGCCCCGGGACCGCGGGGACAGCGGGGACAGCGGGGACAGGGCACGGGACAGCGGGGACAGCGGGGACAGCCCGCCCCGGGACAGCGGGGACAGCAGGGACAGGGCACGGGACAGCGGGGACAGCGGGGACAGCCCGCCCCGGGACAGCGGGGACAGCGGGGACAGGGCACGGGACAGCGGGGACAGCCCGCCCCGGGACAGCGGGGACAGCGGGGACAGCGGGGACAGGGCACGGGACAGCGGGGACAGCCCGCCCCGGGACAGCGGGGACAGCGGGGACAGGGCACGGGACAGCGGGGACAGCGGGGACAGCCCGCCCCGGGACAGCGGGGACAGCGGGGACAGGGCACGGGACAGCGGGGACAGGGCACGGGACAGCGGGGACAGCCCGCCCCGGGACAGCGGGGACAGGGCACGGGACAGCGGGGACAGCGGGGACAGACAGGGCACGGGACAGTGGGGACAGCGGGGACAGGGGACAGCGGGGACAGGGCACGGGACAGGGCACGGGACAGCGGGGACAGCGGACACAGCGAGGACAGGGCACGGGACAGCGGGGACAGACAGGGTAGGGGACAGCGGGGACAGGGCACGGGACAGCGGGGACAGCGGGGACAGCGGCCAGCCCGCCCAGGCCCCCGGGACAGCCGGCACCGGCCCTGCTCCGGCGGCAGAAGGAAGCGCACACGGGATCGCGCTGCTCCTTTATTGGTACAAAAGGCGGTGAGGGCACGGCCGGGCCCCGGGACAGCGCGGGCAGACCCCCAGCCCCGAAACCTCCTGCTGCCGCCGGCGGCGGCGCCGAGCGGGGCAAGGCTGCCGCTGCCCTTTGAAAAAAGAACCTGAGCAACAAGGGCAGCACCGGGGACACCTCACTGCTCCCTGGTCACCGGCACCGCGCACCAGGGATGGGACAGCACCGGGAAGGCAGCTCGATGCCAACCCCCCGACTCCTGGGACCAGGGATCGAGTGTGGACGAGTGGGAACAGGGTGGATCCATGAGGTCCAGTCCCTGATGTTGGAGGGTCCCACTGGAGCTGGGGGCTGCCCACAATAAATACAAATAAATATGGATTCCAGGCACAGAGCGCACCTGGACTGGACCCCATCTCTCTCTTCCCCTGGGCAGAAGGTGAGCACCCCCTCAGGCACAGCCGCAGGGAGGCCACCACCCCCTTCGGAGGCACGGCTGGCCCAGGCCCAAAGGCAGAGCTCTGGGAGCAAGGAATGTCCCTAAATGTCCCCTCTCCATGGTCCACAGGAGAGGCCATCCCTCTCTCCTCCTCCTCCCTGGGGAGGATTGGTCCTTTGGGGCAGAGGGAGACCGGCAGCAGGGGCTTGTGGTGCAGGTCCGGAGAGCCGGGGGCTGGCAGGTGGGCACAGCTGGCAGCTCAGGGCCTCTCCTGGGGGCAGGGATGGGGGCCAGCCCTGCAGCCAGCCTGGTCCACGGTCCTGTGGCCAGCCAGTTCAGCAGTCCATGCTGTCGCTCTCACACCAGGCTGAGGGGCCATCGGTGCCAAAGTATCTGTCTCCAAAGTTACCTGGCAGAGAAAGGGACAAAGTGAAGGGACAGCAGCAGCAGCTCCACCAGTCCCCTCGGCGTGGCTACGAGACTATCCATTCCTAGGGCTGCTAGACCTCAGCCATGAGGTACAGCACACCCTGGCCCCCTCACCGATGCCCGGGATGATGTGGAACTCTTCGTTGACCCGCTTGTCCACGGCAGTGGTGATGATGTGGACACGGGGAAAGGCGTATGCCACGGAGTGCACCCCCATCTCTGCCATCAGCAGCGACAGCAGGAAGATCCTGTCCTCCTGCACATCATGGTCCTGTGGCACATGGAGATATGAGAGCCCAGCTGGGAGCAGAGATCTCACGCCCCATCCCACCTACCCGGCCCCTCACCAGCAGCACGCGCACGGCCATCATGGCCGCGGCCCCCGTGGACACGGTGCTGTCCATCAGGATGACGTAGTCCTCGCTGATCTCCTTGGGCAGGCGCAGGTAGTGGAGCTGGGGAGGGAAGGAGGGCGGTTGGTGACGTGCCAGGGGTGCATGGCCGTGTGCCAGGCTGCAGCCCGACTCACCTCAGGCTCCCCTGTGTCCAGGTTGGTCTGGATGAGGATCTTGCCCAGGCGGATGTCCTTGCAGACAGCGGTCAGGGCCTGCTCCATGGTCTCGCCTGCTCGCAGGATGGACACGCCGGTGATCTGGGAAAGGGACAGGTGCTGGGTGCTCCCAGTGCATGCTGACCCCAGGAGCTGTGCTCTCACGGGGAGCAGGGACCGTGTCTCACCCGCTGCCTGTGGAACCGTTTTCCCTCGTACATCGTGCCCTGGGGCGTCTCCACAGTGACCGACTGCAGAAAGGGGAGCACAAGGAGTGTGGGGGGAGCCAGACCCCCCGTGAGTGGGGGCACCCAGAGGGGGAGATGGGCATGGGGCTGTGGCTACACCCGAGAGTGGTCACTCACCTTCAGTGGCAGGAAGGACAAGGCATGTTCGATCAGCAGCCGCATCAGGCGCTTGGAGTAGAAGATAAATTCGTCCCTGGTCGTGTCCTTGTTCCTGGGAGGGATGACACATGTGAGGTGGGAACAGAGCCCCTGCCATCTCCTGCAGACCACACGTGGGGCTCCAGAGGCCAACCAACATGGACAGCAGTCCCAGTCTGTGGGAACCAGAGCATTCTTAGAGTGACACAGTCAGTGATCACCTGCACTGTGGGACTCACTGAGACCTCAGCTTTTGTCTTAGACAGGACCACAGAGGCAAGAGAGTGCCTTAGTTACCCTGGGAGGGAGATGCAACACCAGTTAGACACCAGAGAGAGCTGGGAGTGAATGGGGAGTAGGAACAGGTCAGGCAGGACTATCAGTCCTGGGGCAGCACAAAATCAGGAGCAGTGGGTGAGTGCTGGGGAGCCTGGGAGGAGCAGAGCCAGGATGGAGTAGGACCCCACTGTGGAAGGGGACATAGTGCACCATGGCTGAGCATGCTGGGTGACAGAAAAAAGTCGAACATGTCCTCAGCTCTCCCCACTACACACCAAGCCAGAGATAAAGCACTGCCAAGAACCAGGTGACTCTGAAATACCCATTGTGCCCTTTTCACAGCTCTGGCGTACTGAAGGCAGCAAGATGTAAAACAAACACAAACCAGAACAAAGCTGCCATGGGGCCACAATTCCCAGGAAACCTCTCTCCTCCCCCAGCAGGGGTAAAGCCAGCCCTGCATGCAGGGCACTAACCCCACAGCAGAGGGAAAGTAGATGGATTTTCCTACTGAGAGCACCCTGGCCACCAGCCTCGTGGGGAACATGAGGACAAAGAAGTCCCACAGACACCTACCCATTCCCAGATGGAAGAGGTGGAGCTAGCAACACTCCTGAAGAGGCAGAAGGATATGGAATATTTTTACTGTGTATTCTAAGACCATCTGCCATTTCTTACACCTCACTGGATGACAGACAGCCCCACTGAGGCACTCGGAGGAGGACGAACAGTCACTGCTGTCCCTGTGTGTTCCTGCAGCCATTCCAGGGTTGCTCACAGCTGAGCACCTGCAGTGACCGTGGCATATGGACATTCCCAAATCCCTGGGCAGAGAGAGCTCCCCCAGGGGAGACAGAAAATCAGTTCTGGTCTGAAAGGAACAGACACCCTGCCTATGGCTCCCAGTGTGAGCATCCACTCACAGGTGGTGGCACCCACCCATCCACCCACAGCAGCCTGGGAGCAGCCCAAGGCCAGCAGCCTCCCTGTCTCCACAGCAGCCTGTCCTGTCCCAGCCAGCTGTCCCCACTGAGACCCACACCGGCTGTTCTGGCCCCTGGCTGGGTGGGATGGACCCCACTGCAGAGGCAGTTCCTCTGGGGATGGGGAAGCACCCCAGGCCCCAGTGCAGAGACACAACCATGAAGCTTCTCCATGCCCAGGGCACAAGCAGGGCAGGGGGAAGGGCTGTGCCAGGGAGGGCAGCCCAGACATGTTTGGCAGGAGCAGGTTACCAGGATCCATCAGTGCTGCTGTCCCACCTCCTCAGCTGGCAGAGCGCTGCCAAAGGGCCATGGCTGTCCCCACAGCATCACTGCCTGCGTGAAGCCTGAGGAAACACACTGCTCCTATCCATAGAGGAGGCAAGAGGAACCTCAGCACACTGCAGCACATGTTGGGAGCCTGCAGCTGGGCACGGCAGCACCACAGTTGGTGCTCCTGACGATCTCAGCCTTCCCTTGCACGCTCAGGAGATGACAGAGGGACCAGGAGGATGTGCCTGGGCCCTGACCATGGCATCAGCTCTGTGCATGAACTGGACTGTCTGCAGGTGTGAGCCAGCTGGTACAGCAAGGCTCCAGGAAATCTGGGAATGAATGGGTTACAGAATCCCAGAACAGTTTGTGTTGGGAGGGACCTTAAAGGTCATCTTGTCCCACTGCCCTGCCATGGGCAGCGGCACCTTCTATTAGGCCAGGTTTCCCCAAACCCTGTCCAGCCTGACCTTGGGGCAGCCAGCTATCCTGGACAGCTTGTGGCAGAGCCTCACCGCCCTCACAGAAGAACTTCTCAGTATCTCAGTGGGATACCATTCCTCCTCATCCTGACACTGCATCCTTCATACCCCATCTATTCGTAGCCTCATGACTCAAACTGTGCAGCTATTCCAGTGTGAGACTTGTTTTTGGTTTCTATCTCTCCACAACAGCAGGAAATTGCTCTAGAAAGTGCTTCCCCTGGATGCCAGCCTGGATTTGCCAGGACGATGCTCATCTGCTGCCACCAACACCTTCCCAGCAGACAGATGGGTGGAGCCTCTGGTGTGGAACAGGGAATGGTGCTGGCTGACATGCCAGGATTGACCATCTGCATCCTAGAGAGCTGCACTGGGAAAGACCAGACAGGAAAAGGAGGGAGAAGAATCCTGGCTCATAGCTCTGCAGTGATGCAGGTGCTGGGCTGGACACTTAAAGGCTTGGGAAGGCTGTGCTGGTGGGAGCAGCAGCTGGAACCTGGTGCAGTAAAAGGTTCCCTGCCAAGGTCAGGGGCTGAACTAGGCAGTAACTTTGCACATGGAGGTGCAGGAAATGTGGCTAAAGGTGTGTTTGACTCTCACCAGCCTGGAGCTCTCTGGGAGCCCAACAGAAGGGCAGCAGGCAAAAGCAGCACCTTAGGAGTAGAGGGTCACAGGTGGTGACCAGCAACAGCCCCGTGCCATGCCCAAGTGACACAGAAGCCAATGAGTGCTGCCAAGTCTCACCAGAAACACATTCTCCCTTGCTGTCCCCTAACACAGACACCCAGCAGAGCTCCTCAGCTCAAAGGTTTGGGAAAGGCACTGGGCCGGCAGGATTTCAGGGGTAGCTGACAGGCTGTGCTGATGTTCCTCAGAAATACGGCATTTCCTATATACCATCTGGAATGGGCTAAGCTGCCTCCCCACTACCCCTGGCCCTGCTCCCACGTGGCACCAGCACAGCCACCTGAGGCCAATGGTGCCAACGCCCTGCAGCTCCAGGCAAAGCCCAACCCGCCCCCAGGGCAGCCTAGCACAGCCCTGAGCCTCAGCGGATTAAGGTCATCAGGCACTTGTGGTACAAAGGTGGAGCCACAGCCCAGGGGAGGGACACGAGCACAGGCACAGGGCTCTGCCTGGCACACCTGAGGTGCCACAGCATACACCACAGGTTCTACAGCCTGTCTTGGAGCTGTGCTTCCTTCCACAGGAGGAAGGAGTGAGGAGAAGGAACGGAGGTGCCCAGCCTGCGTGTGGTCATGAGTATCAGAAGACCATAAAATATTTGAGCTGGAAAAGCCCTTTGAGATCAAATCCAGTTGCTCCCTCAGCACTGCCAAGGCCACCGCTAGCCCACAACCCCAAGTGCCACACCCACGTGGTTTCTAAATTCCACCAGGGATGGGGCCTCCACCAATACCTGGCGCAGCTGTGCCAATGCTGGACAACCCTTTCCATGAAGAACCGCTCCCAATATCCAACCTAAATCTCTGGAGCAGCCTGAGGAAGTTTCCTCTTGTCCTGTCCCTTTTTCCATGGGAGCAGAGCCCAAGCCCTCCTGGCTGCATCCACCTGTCAGGAAGCTATAGAGAATGAGAAAGTCCCTCCTGAGCCTCCTTTTCTCCAGGCTGAGCCCCTTCCCAGCTCCCTCAGCCTCTCCTGGGGCTCCAGCCCCTTCCCAGCTCCGTTCCCTGCCCTGGACACGCTCCAGCCCCTCCAGGGCTCTCCTGTCAGGAGGGGCCCAGAGCTGCCCCTAGCACTGGAGGTGCCCCAGCAGTGCCCAGCTGGGAGAGCCCAAGTGCCACTGGCCTCCTGCCCATCTGGGCTCATGCTGAGCCACTGCTGACCAACACCCCCAGGGCCTTTCCAGTTTTTCAGCCCCTCTGCCCCAGCCTGGAGTGCTTCATGGGGTTGTTGTGACCCAAGAGCAGGACCTGGTGCCTGGCCTTGTTGACCCTCACGCTGCTGATCTCAGCACATCCCACATCCACCCAGCCTGTCCCAATCCCTCTGCAGAGCCTTCCTGCTCTCCAGTGGATCCACATCTCACCCAGCTTGGTATCACCTGCAATCTTACTGAAAGTGCACTCAGTCCTCTCCAGGTCTCGCACAAGGACATTACACTTCCCAAACCAAACCAGGTGCCATAGCAACCACAGCATGAGAGGCACAGGAGGACCTGACTGAGCTCAACATCCCCGCCCTGCTGTGGAGAAACGCTGTAGGTTCTGCAGCCACAAAAACAAGGAACCTCTCAGCAGTCCTAAAGGCCTCAGCCCTTGACCGTCCACTAAATGATGCTACTGTCACCTGGAAAAAAGGAGCACCAGAGGGGAATGAAAAGATCAAGAGTAGTGGAGTCATAGAAGCAGCTGCCCAGGTCCCTTCTCTAAGCCAGCTCTAAACCTGAGTGCCCTGGGAGAGGGCAAAGGGTACCTTGCTCCATGCCACCAGCTGTTCCACCTGTGCTCCAGTGAGGAAAGAGACAACCAGTCCCCTCCCATTGTAGGAAAAGCCTGCCTTTGGCTCGGGAATCACCCAAAGCAGATGTGCAGAGATCTGGTCACCAGAGAAGTGCCCACGGGGCCAGGGCCAGCTCCACTCAGCTATTCTGCTCCAGGCCAACACCCACGACTGAGATGCCAGGGGCAGAGGGGAAAAACTCACCCCAGGCCTTGTGGTGTGACCCCACCAACCAGCCTAGAGAAGGGGCCTGGGGGCAGGGATGTACCTGATGATGGTGTGCATGCCCCGCACCTGCGGCGTGCTCTCCAGGACGCTCAGCGTCTTTGGCAGTGGCTGTCCTTGGTGGGCAGAGGCCAGGGCTGCCCTGCAGGGAGGAAGGGGGTCAGAGCTGTGCAGCACATGCAGAGCCACAGCACTGGGCCCTTAGAGGGACATGACCCTGCCAAAGGAAGGTTCCAGAACGCCCCTGAAAAGTCGGCATTGTGCTTGGCCTTCCCGCTTGGATCCTGAAGAATGCCCCAAGTCTGCTACCAGGCACGAGATCCCAGAACCAGACTACCCAAAAAGACTGGGGCAAACCTCCTGGACCACACATACTGCGGCCTCTGCAGCACCAGCCTTGGCAAGCACCAGGACTAGCAGCTCTGCAGGGCAGGACATTCCCATGCACCCTGGGACCAGGCTGTGCACCACGTGAGGGACAAGGGCTGTCATGCTCAAATGGGACATGAACTGCCAGGAACAGGGACCATGCAGGGCACTTCTCCTGCAGAAGTGAAGCAATCAGGACACGAGCCCTGCTTCAGAAAGGAACAGGACCAGGGCAGGGAGCTGGCCACCTCCATCAGCCACAGTGTGGGATGTGTCACACAAAGCCCACAGCTGCAGCCAGATAGACCCCAAGGAGCTGGCAACAGCCATTGCAGCCCTGGGGAGGAGCAGCTATGCTCAGGCACCTCAGCAAAGCTCTACCAGCAGGGACAGGAAGGCAGCAAGACTTGGAATGCAGTGGGTGCCAGCAGCCCCCCCCAAACGCAGAACTGGCTCCTCTGCAGTGGTGGGTCCCACGTACCTGACTGTAATCTCCCGCTGGATGGTGGAGAGGTCATCGGAGCAGCACGAGGGAACAGGAAGGACACCCTGTCAGTCACTCACAGGCCAGCACAGCCATCACAACAGCCCAGGGGGCACCCCACCCTCCTCCCCAGTGCCCACTTCAGAGATCTGCTCCCCCAAGCACCATGCCAGGGCCTTTTGAGAAGCAAGAGGTGATGTCAAGACCCCCTCCAGGTGCTCCAGGAGCACAGGTCTGTGTGTAGCCACATCCTGCCCTCTGCATGCATGCAGGACCCTTCTCTTCCTCAGCCCTGGCTCACCTTCTCCAGCTGGCTGTGCACATGCTGCACAATGAGGTCCAGTGCCACAAAGTTTTCCCCACCTGAGAGTGGAGCAGAAGAGCCAGGTGGAGCGGACGCTGACCTACCCCTGCCCCAGATCACCCACTCCCAATGCCAGGGTCAGCTCTGGCCTCACCCCTGGGCACCACGATGTCAGCAACCTGCACGGTGGGCTCGATGTACTGCTCGAAGGCCGGCTTCACAAACTTGTTGTACTGCTTGATGACCCCTGCAACATCACGCCCACGCTCCATGATGTCGCGCTGCAGCCGCCGCACCAGACGGATGTCAGAGTCCGTGTCCACAAACACTTTCATGTCCAGAAGCTGGAAAACTGGGAGGGGTGAGCACCCCCTATGCAGCTCTCATCATACCTGTGTTACTCCCCTCCACCACCCAGCAATGGCACCCAGCATCACCTCCCCTGACACTCTGACACACAGTGCTCTGCCAGCAAGTGGGGTGGCCTTTCTCTCCACAGCCCCCACTGCTGCAGTGGGCCAGTGCCTGTGCTGCTGCAGGCACACATCCCCTCCCAGGCCAGCAGCCACCTGAGGCAGCGATACCTTGAGCAGCTCCTTGTTGGCGAAGGCCAGGATCCCTTCGAACACGATGACATTGGCCCCATACACTGTTTTCTGCAGGCAAACAGAAGCTGGGGTTGTCCTGTTTCTCTCACATGCCATGGCAGCACCAACACTGACAGAGACAGGGCACTGATCTCCCCGGGTTTTCACCACTGTGTTGGGGCTCCCTATAGATGTCCTGCAGCACCCGCTGTCTTGGAGCCCTAGTTCATCCCTATGCATGATGCTCCAGCCCAGGACAGACCCTGAACCTTGCTCCAGAATCCAAGCCTCTGCTCAATGTCATCTGCCCCAGCACCCCTCCACACTGAGTCCCTCCCTCATGTCTGTGCTGGCCTGTTTGCAGATCCACCCACAGTCTCCCCAGAATGACTCCCAGAATGACGGCTCCCCAAGCCGCCCCATCCCTTTAGCCTTCCAGGCCCTGCAGCACCAGAGGTGATTCCCCTTCCCGGGACTCTGCCACCCTGGCCCAGCGTGGCCCCTGTGGCACCCACCCACTCGCGGCGCCGGCTGTGAGTGGTGAAGTCGTACACCGGCACCTTCACGCTCTTGCCCTTCTTGAGCTTGCGCAGGACGCTGACGAGCAGCTCAAAGTCAAAGGCATCGGGGTGGTCGAAGTTGTAGTCGCTGCGGGCTGCCAGCGCCTGCTGCCCCTCATCCAGCACCTGCAGGCACCGGCAGTGCTCAGCGCCGTGCCGGATGCCCGGGGCACCAGCACCACTCAGCACTGCGCCGGATCCTGGCATCCACGGGCACCAGCACGGCTCAGTGTCGCACCGGATCCCTGGACCCACGAGCATCAGCACCACTCAGCAGTACGCCGGAACCGCGACTGTCGGCACCGCTCAGCGCTGTGCCGGACCCCCGGGCCCCCCGTCCCGCACCTTGTAGAAGGAGTCCATGGAGAGCAGCACGACCCAGGGCACGTCCAGCGCCTCGATGATCCGCGTCGCCACCGTGGTCTTGCCTGAGGCGCTGCCGCCGCACAGGCCTGCGGGGAGCGGCGGGGGCACCGCCCCGGCCCCGGATCCGTCACGGCCCCGGATCCGGCTCCAGCCCGGTCCCAGCCCCTCCTCGGACGTTGCTCGGGGCCCGGTTCCACGATTTCCGACTGCAGCCCGACCCTGGCCCCGGTCTGGCCTCCATCCCCTCCCCGGCCCAGTCTCGGCTCCATCTCCTTTCTGCTCCGGCTCCATCCCCTCCCTGGCCCCGTTCCGCCACTCACCGATGACAAAGGCCTCATCTACGGGCGCGCCGGTCTCGCTGTACCAGGGCGGCCGCCCGGCCGTGTAGATAGTCCGTTTGCTGGTGCGCAGCAGCGGCGGCTCCGGCTTGCACTGGCTGGCGGTGCGCCGCCGTGGGGCCGGGGCGGGCGCCAGCGGCAACCGGCTGAGCAGAGAGCCCAGCGGGCCGGGGCCGGGACCGGAGCTGTGGCCGCGCTCCGGCCCCGTCGTGCCCCGCCGCTCCTCCGCACCCGCCGCCGCCATTGCCGCGCGTGGCCGCGGGGGCTGCCGGGACAGGCGGTGCTGCACACGGCCCGGCGAACAGGCCCCGCCCCGATCAGGCCCCGCCCCGATCAGGCCCCGCCCCGATCAGGCCCCGCCCCGATCAGACCCCGCCCCGGCCCGGCCCCGCCCTGCCCCGAGCGCTGGGCTCACCTGCAGACGCCTCCCTAGAGGTGTCACAGCCAGGGATCCCCGGGGCTCTGCAGCTCCCTCAGCCTTATCCCGGCAGAGCCGCTCCAGCCCTGCAGCATCACAGGCTGCTCGGCGGGCTCTCCCCAGCCTGTCCTGTCCCGCGTGTGCTGGGGAGCCAGCGCTCCAGCCCCAGTGGTGTCCAGGACGCGCCAAGGGTGCATTGTTGGTTCACGGTCAACTCGGTGTCTCCCAGGACCCCCGGAGCCTTTTCTGCGGAGCTGCTTCCCAGCCGGCTGCCCGGTGCCCGCCCTGAGGTTGTCCTCCCCAGAGCAGGACCCTGCACTGCCCCGTGCTGACCCTCCCCAAGCTCCTGCCCCCTGTCTCTGCAGCCCATCTTGAGTCCCTCCGCACTACGGAGCAGCACGACCCACCGGGTGAAGCCACCTATTCCCGGTCGGTTGTCATCTGTCACCGTGCTGAGGGTGCTCTGCCTGGCCTCCAGGTCCCTAAAGAAGGCGGGACTGGACTCAGTACTAACCCCGAGGTTACACTGGTCTTTATCGGGCGATGAATACCCTGCTCCGGGCTCGGCCACGCAGCCCCAGTTCAATGCAGCCCCTCCCGGCTCATCCAGCCCGTGCTCCCAACACTTCTCGCTGAGGGTCCCAAGCGGTACAGCGTCAAAAGCCTTCCTGTAACCTGGGCAGACACTGTCCCCTGCACGTCCGTCGTGCACCAGCTTCGGCATTTCACCACGGAAGGTGATTGGAATGGTCAGGCGCAATCCCCATCGGTGACGCTGTGCCGGGTTCTCCTCAGCCCCCTTCCTGTCCTTCCTGTGAACAGACGGCTTCCAGGATCAGTTCTGATCAGATCATCACCTGCCCAGGGACAGAGAGAGATGAGGTTGAACCCTGTCCCCGAAGAGCTTCTCCTGTGGCAGAGCGCTCCTTACGCACAGCTCCCATGTATTTGCCTGGAGATCCATCGGACTGCAACACCCGAGCCAGCCCCTGGCCAGCCCCTGGCCAGCCCCTCTCCAGCCCCTCTCCAGCCCCTCTCCAGCCCCTCTCCAGCCCCTGGCCAGCCCCTCTCCAGCCCCTCTCCAGCCCCTGGCCAGCCCCTCTCCAGCCCCTGGCCAGCCCCTCTCCAGCCCCTCTCCAGCCCCTCTCCAGCCCCTGGCCAGCCCCTCTCCGGCCCCTCTCCGGCCCCTCTCCAGCCCCTCTCCAGCCCCTGGCCAGCCCCTGGCCAGCCCCTCTCCAGCCCCTCTCCAGCCCCTCTCCAGCCCCTCTCCAGCCCCTGGCCAGCCCCTCTCCAGCCCCTCGCCAGCCCCTCTCCGGCCCCTCTCCAGCCCCTGGCCAGCCCCTCTCCAGCCCCTGGCCAGCCCCTCTCCAGCCCCTCTCCAGCCCCTCTCCAGCCCCTCGCCAGCCCCTCTCCAGCCCCTCTCCAGCCCCTCTCCAGCCCCTCTCCAGCCCCTCTCCAGCCCCTCTCCAGCCCCTCTCCAGCCCCTCTCCAGCCCCTCGCACGCCGCCGGGGCCGCCCCCGCTCGAGCGCGGACCCGCGGGCAGGACCACCCCGCCACCCGCGCGTGGGGGCGGAGTCACGGCAGGGGCGGGGCTCGGCGGTGCCGGTGCCCGCGGTGCCGCTCGCTCCCGGGATGGAGCCCCCGACCGGCACCGAGAGCGCCCGCCTGGTCAGCCCGCGGAACGGCCGCGCCGACGGCAGCCTGCGCCTCAAGAGGTACCGCCGGCACCGGCACCCATCGCCCCGGCATCCCATCGCCCCGGCATCCCATCGCCCCGGCACCCCCACCACCGCCAGCACAACTCCATCACAGGCGCCTGCGGCGCCGACGGCACTTCCATCACCGGCACCCCCATCACTGGCATCCCCATTGCCCCGGCACCTCCGACACTCCAGTCACCACCGGCACTCCATTACCGGCACTAGCATCTCCACAATCGGCACCCTCATTATCCTGGCAGCAGCACCCCGTCACTTCCCAAGGCTCCCGGCAATTTCTCGCACCACCACCTCCATTATCCCCCGCATCTGCAACCCTCGGTCCTCGCGCACCAGTACTGTCGGCACCTCCACCACCCCCAGCTCCCTCGGCATCCGCAAGCCCCCGGCACGTCCCGCGCTGTCCAGCTCGCACCCCCCCACCCCCGACACCGGCACTCCCGGCACGTCCCTCCGCGCCCGTGCCTTCATCCATCCGACACGGACATGGGCACCTCCGCAGTCCCCGCGCCAGCCCTGACCATCCGCCACTTGCACCGTCACCCCGCCACCGACACGTTCACCCAGCCACCGGCACCTCCGCTCAAGCGGAACCAGCCCCACCGTGCGCCAGCCTCGCTCCCCCCCTCGGGCGTCCGTCCCGCACCTACCGGCGCCCAAACGTCGCCCACGCACACCGGTACCATCCATCCATCCATCCATCCATCCATCCATCCATCCATCCATCCATCCATCCATCCATCCCTCGCCCACACCGGTACGGTCCTTCCATTAGCCCCCGTCCCTGTGAGCTGTCCGTCCCCGCTCCCGCACTGCTGCCCCACGCACCAGGACCTCGGTCCCCGCCGCCCCTTCCCCACGCCTCACGTCTCCGCACGGGCGGCCCGTCCCGCAGCCCGGCCGCAGGCACAGCACCTCGCTCCCAGCTGCACCTCCCCGCGGGCACCCGCACCGGTCCAGTCTCCGGTTCCGGCGGGACCCCCGTGCCACCGGCTCCTGCTGCTGCCGCCGGTCCCTCGGCTGCTTGTCCCGCTGGGGACCGACTGCCCGGCAGCACCGACTGCCCGGCTGCAGAACACTGGGCGGCAGCAGGACCCTCGGGGGTTCTGGGCAGGGAGCACCTGCCTGGTGCTGCCGGCCGTGACCCCCGCCCCTAGTCTCTTCACAGGCTCTCGAGACCCTTGGGCACTGGCGGCCCCCCCAGGTCCCCACTGCCGCTGCAGCCCCCCAATCCCCAGCCCTGGGCAGGGCAGGCTCCAGGCCCGCCAGCAGCTGAGCGTCGCCTGTGCTGTCTGCTGCCTCTTCATGGTCGGGGAGGTGATAGGTAACAGCGGCTGGGCCAGGGTGGGGGGCTGCCAGCGGGGCACAGGGTGCCAGCTGCTCTGTGCCCACAGGTGGGTACCTGGCACACAGCCTGGCCGTCATGACCGATGCAGCCCACCTGCTGACAGACGTGGGCAGCATGTCCGTCAGCCTCTTCTCCCTCTGGGTCTCCAGCCGCCCACCCACCAAAACCATGACCTTTGGTTGGCACCGCTCGGGTGAGCCGAGGGGCACGGCCCTGCGGGGCTCCAGGGGACCCCCATGGCCGGGTTGGGTGCTGATGGGTGTCATCCCACAGAGACACTGGGTGCACTGGCCTCTGTCCTCTCTATCTGGGTTGTGACCGCAGCCCTTGTCTATCTGGCGGCCGCCCGCATCATCAGCAACGACTACGAGATCGAGGCACGAGCCATGCTGGCCACGTCCGCCTGCGCTGTCGGCGTCAATCTGGTGTATGTCCCACTTGGGGCTGTGCACCCGTGGTCCCCGTGCATCGTCAGTCTGACTCCTGCCCCACCTATGTCCCTGGAACCCCAATTGTGTCCCCAGGTCACTTTGTGTCCCTGTGCACCAGTCTTGTGTCCCCAGGTGCTGCCTCCCCCACCACTTCCCTGTCTTCGTTGTGCTCGGGGCTTCCAGTCCATGTGCCTTCAGCCCCACACCCCACATTCCCGGTCCCCCAAGCAGCACCCCACAAGCCCTGTCATGAGCCCCAGGGCCAAACCCCTGCCCTGCTCCTGCTGCACCTCCAGCCCCACTCCTCCCACCGTCCCAAGACCCAGGTGTGACTGCCTGTGCCCCCTTTGCTCAAGCAAGGGCCAGCAGGTCCCCCATGCCCTGTCAGTGTGGCACTGAGCCAGCCCTGCTCTTCCCAGCATGGCCTACATCCTGCACCAGTCCCCTGCTGGCCACGGCCATGGCACAGGGGCCTACGAGCAGCTGGAGAGCTCTGTGGCCTGCCAGCCCAGCCACAGCCCCCTGCCTGGCAGCACCAGTGTGCGGGCAGCCTTCGTCCATGTGGTGGGGGATCTGCTGCAGAGCGTCAGTGTCCTCGTGGCTGCCACCATCATCTACTTCAAGGTGCCCAGGCTGGACTGCCCCAATGCTGCCTGTGGGAACAGCTCTCCCAGTCCCACGCAGGGTGCCACATCAGCTCTGCACCCAGCCTTACAGACACCCTGCTCTCTGCAGCCCCAGTGTAAGATCGCAGACCCCATTAGCACCCTCTTCTTCTCTGTCTTCGTCCTTGGCTCCACCATCACAATCCTCAGAGATGTCTTCAGGGTCCTCATGGAAGGTGAGTAGTGAATGAGAGGGGTGTGAGACCAGAGGTGCAGGATGGGCACAGGAGCTCCTGGAGCTGTGTCTGCCACAGCCCATGAGGCAGCTCACCTCTTTTGTCCTTCCCTTGCCACACCTGAATCCCCCCAGTCCCTTCTCTCCACCCCGGCCAGGTGCATTGGCCCCAAGGTGAGGCCTGTCTCACCCCAAAGCCACCGTGCTCAGCCTGGTTCCCCTGGGGAAGCCCCCAGCCCCAGTGGCTTCCACTGGGAGCCCTCACCCAGATGGGTGCTGTGGCTGGGGGCCAAGGGTGGCCCCTGTGAGCAGGTGCTGCTGGCAGGGACACCGCGGGGCCTCGAGTTTGATGCGGTGAAGGAGGTGCTGCTGGGGACCAGCGGGGTGCGGGGTGTCCATGACCTCCATCTCTGGGCGCTGACGCTGAGCCACCCTGCGGTGTCGGTGCACGTGGCTGTGGGTGAGTGACCTGCACAGGGCATGGCCAGGGGGATCCCAGTGGCCATGCCAGGAACGAGCCCCTGGCCACTGCTGCTCCTAGATGCCAGCGCTGATGCCGAGATGGTGCTGCAGGAGGTCACTGCCCAGCTCCAGAGCAGGTTTGGCTTTGCCTCGTGCACAGTACAGGTGGAGCAGCACCACGAGGAGACAGCAGGCTGCCCCCACTGCCAGGACCCCCGAGCCTGAGACCCCCACCCACGCTGCTACATTGGGCCAGATGTGGCCCTGGCCCCAGCTCCTTGCGCTAGAGCAGGGCAGTGCTTGAGATCCCATCCTCCCCTCTACCCCACACCACTGCTGTGGAGTCCTGGGGTGGGACAGTGACTCCAGTGTGGTGTCCTGGGGGGACGGACGCATGGCCTGGCCTGTGGAACACAGGGGGCTCCCTGGGATCTTCCACTCCCTGATGTGCCACAGCTCCTGAGGTGGAATCCTGCCCCACCACCCAGTCCCCAGGGAGCCTGTCTGTCCTGGCAGAAGGGGACATCCCCCAAGGGGGACCTCAGACCTGGCCTTGGCCCCAGCCCCACACACTGCTGCCTGAGCTCCATCTGAATCCTGCTGTTCCTGATCCATTCCCTCTGCTGAGTTGTGCCTGTGCCCCTGGTGTCCACCTGTCCATCTGTGCCAGCAGCAGTGCCAGCACTGCCAATAAATGTGTTGGAGCAGCAGCAGCAGCGCAGCAGACTGGTATGGGGAGGGAAAGGGTGGAGTTGGGGGTGGGCCCCTACAGCCACTGCTACCAGCCACGTCTGCCCCAGTGCCAGTACCACCACATTCATACAAAACCACCACGTTTATTCTGCACAGCTGAACACAAGCTCAATGTGAGCGACTCCACAGCTCCCAGCCCCTTCCCTGCCCTCTGGTGCACAGCAGGGATGGAGGCGAGCACAAGCACAGCTCCACGCTGGTGAAGGGTCCGCAGGGTCAGACCCACAGCTCAGCCCTGGGACATGTGCAGGTCCCACAACCCCTGCCCAGCTCAGACCAAACAGTGTAGACAGACCCTTCCAGGCTCAGAGGATGAGGACAAGCATCCAGAGCATCCCAGAGAACGTCTGGGAGCAGCTGTCCCTCCTGCAGCAGACACCCATAAGGAAAGCAGCACTGAGGGGGCCAACAGCCCCATGCCAGCACAGCTGGCCCCAGCCCCTCCCCAGGGTGAGCACATGGCAGCAGCATGAGGGACTGACAGCCCTACTCTGCTGGCAGCAGGGAGTGCTCAGGGGGGCCAGGGCTGCTGGCTGTGTCCCCATAGAGGACGCTGAAGCGGGCCTGGCACTCTGGGAGCAGCTGTTGGCCCACGCCAGAGGCCAGCCCTACCAGGCAGTGTGCCCGCACAATGCCCGCCTGCCCACCCGACACCAGCCATCCCTGCGAGTCCAGGTTGGGGCTGAAGCGCACCTGTGGGAAGAGAGCAGTTCCTAAGGGAGGGGGTTGGGGTGCTGGGACTCTGGGCCCCAGAGCAGACCATCTGTGTGCAGGGCTGGGGCTCAGCCTGGCCCACTCACCTTGTGGAGGGCCTCCAGCTGCAGGCGGTCAAGGCTCAGTTCTGCCTTCAGCTCCTGCTTGTGCATCCGGCGCATGGGCTCCCGGCTCGGGAAGTTCTGGAAGCTGCGCTGGAAAGTGGTGGCACCACCTTGGGCTGCAGGCCCGAGGCAGGAGCATCGCCTGCACCGTGATCTCGGCCCTGCCCGAGGTAAGCGGCTGCCCCAATGCCCCAGCAGCATCTCCTGGCCCTGCCAACCCCACTGCCCAGCCACAGCCCCACCAGCCCTGCTCACAGGTCAGACCCCAGCTGCCTCCCGTCCTCTCCTACCAGGTCTGTGTCCTGGAATCGGATGTAGCTCCTGGCCACCATCTCACTGTAGCGAAGGGTCCTGGGCAGTGCCTGCTCGGCACACTCGGGCCCATCAGGGCTGCACGGCAGCAGGTCAGCTTTGTACACCGGCTGTGGGTGAGAGGGGGCTCAGGGGAGGGTGACAGAGATCCTGCCGCTTCTCTGCAGACAGGGACCACCAGGACACTTTTCCTATGGTCCCCCCTGCCCCCGCCAGCGCTGTGTGCCTGGGCTGGGCCACCCGAGCGCAATGGTCTCTTACAAATCTGCGGTCTGAGGAGCGCTTGACGTTGAGGGGGTTGACAGCCAGGTCAGGCAGCACCGCTGCCACCAGCTCACCGGTGATGTCACCTGCAGCTACTGTGTTCAGCCAGTCCGAGCCAGAGATGCTCTGCAGGGACAGAGGGCTGGAGGGCACAGGGTTCCCACCACCCCCACAAGCCCTGAGCCCCAGCTGGGGCTGACCTGGCCACTGGGACAGAATGGCCCTGCACTGGCCCTTACCCACACAGTGCCCTTGCGAGGGGCCACAAAATAGGCCTTGAAGCCCAGGTACCCGGCGTCGATGTAGTGGATCCCACAGACCCCATACCTGTGGAGGAAGTGAATGAGGCATGGGATGCCTGACTGCTGTCACCAGGAATTGGTGAGCCAGGCACAGCCCACCTCCCCACAGAACTGCCCCAGGGTGAGTGTGCTGTTCTTGCTCTAGCAGCATTTCACAGAGTCAAGAGGACTCAAGGCAGCTCCCAGAGGCCAAGAACTTGCCGAGACCCTAAACCTCTTTGGCAGCACAGCTGCTGCCCAGTTCAGGGGTAGGCCATCCCCTGGCCCACCCTGCCTCTGCCTCAGAGTGGCACAGCAGAGGGGATGTCACGCTGTGCTGGTGCGGTGTGACCCAAAACAAGCTGGGCCTGCCCTTGCCATGGCACAGCTGGACAGTCCCAGGGAGGGGGAAACCAGAGGGGCCCCTGGGAAGTTTGACCAGGCCCTGGCAGCAGGACTGGCCCCAGCACTCACGAGGCATAGCAGTTGTCCTGGGCCACAGTGATGCCATTGTAGGGCAGCAGCCAGGCCACCTCAGTGCTCAGGAACCGCTTGATGCTGTTGATGGGCTCATACAGCCGACGCAGGTCCCAGAACTTGATCTTGCGATCGCTGCCTACCGTGACCAGGAAGTTGCTGAGAAGCAGGAGAAAGGCAGCACTGAGAGGCCAGCATGGAGCTGTGCCCTGCCCCGCCATAGGGCACTGATGGCCCCAGTCCTGCAGCGGCTCATCTGCCCTCCCCTGGAAAGCCCAACCCAACCTCTCTGGTGCTGCAGGGGGCCAAGTACCATTGGCACCATGGCCTCCCAAGCCCTTCTTGACAAAGGAGGAAGCTCCTCTCCTGGCAGCATCTGTACCTGCTCCTGCCCTCACCTGTCAGCCTTGCACCACTCAATGCTCCGGACTGCGTGGTCATGGGCTAGAAAGCACCGGAAAGGGTAGAGCTTGAGGGAGGCATCAGGCTGGTGCACGCACTGCAGCAGGGATTTGGTGAGCAGGTTCCACACCGCCACGGTGCCTGTGGAAAGACTCGTGCCCATGAGGTACTGCCAATGGCACAGGTGCTCTGGTGGGGGACCAGCAGTGGCACAAGCAGGGCTGTGGGAGCTGTGGACCACTGTAAGCCTAGAAAATTCCATCCAGGCAAGTTCAACAGATGTGGGTAAGCCCAGAGCCACAGACAGGGCCAACCAGTGACCAGCCTGGAGGTACATCAGAGTGACAATAGCCAGCCCAGAGAAGCCTTCCTCTAACCCAGGGCTGGGCAGAGGTGCCAGCACCAGTTGAGGCTGAGCACAAGGCTCCAGTGCTCTGCCAGGGTGAGGGCTGCTCCTCGAATGCTGCCGCAGGGCACAGGAGACTCACCGTCATAAAACCCTGCTGCAAGGTGATGGTGGGGCTTGGAAGGCATCCAGGAGAGACTGAAGCACTGTCCACACTCAGTTGCATTACCTGCCTCGATGGAGCCCACCTGAAGTGTGGCGATGCACTGCACCTGGGGGCCAAGGGAGAGCCCTGGGTCACAGCCCTGCAGCGGTGCCATCCGTGCCCCAGGAGCGGGATGCCTGGGGTGGGAGCACGACACTGTTCTGCCCCTCCAACACTCTGCAGGTGCCTCGGCTCCCCAGGCTCTGCCACCTGCACTGGCTGGGGGGCTCGCTGAGTGCCGGCCCTGACAGGGATCACCATGGTGGGGAACACTGACCTTGCAGATAAGGTGCTTGTGGAGGGACCCATCTAGAAGAGAGCAGAAGGGGGTCAGGGCAGGCATTGGCTGTCCCGGGAGCTCCCTGGACTGCAGCTCTTCATGGTCCTGGCCAGGGCTCCCAGTCCCTGTCCTGCCATTCCCCTAGAGCAGTGTTCGCAGCACAGCAGGAACTGGAGCACATGGAGGTACAAAGGCGTGGCAGCAGGACCCCCAGGAGCCAGGCCTGCCTGTGTGTCGGTAGAAGCAGCCCCTGAAATGGGCCACAGGCAGAGATGATGTGCTCCTGCCCCACCATGGCCAGCACCAATGTTGAAGTGATGCAGTGACACACAGGAGCCAGACCTGACTTTGACCACCCCAGGAAGGCAGAGAGCAGCTGTGCAGGACATCTGCTCCATGGCTGACAGGACTAGAGCAGCCAGGCACCACTCCTGGGAAGGGAGGCAGAGACCCTACACCAAACAGCTCAGGGCAGGATACCTACAGGACCACCATGCACCAGCTCTGTCTACCAGAGAATCTCCCCCACCAGCAACACCATACATGAGTGCTGTGGGGACCCCATCCCACATCCCTCAGGCCTGGGGTCCCTAACCCCCACGTGGGGCTGTCCTGCACAGTCAGCACCAGACCGGCACATCACAGCCTGCAGCGTGGCAGCCATGGGTGGAGATACGGAGGAGCTGTGACAGCTGGGATGCAGGATGGAGACCAGCCCCAGCTCTGCCAGGCAGGAACACAGGGATGTGGGTCCCCAGTGCCCCAGGGACAGCCAGCACAGCCACGCCAGTTTGGGAGCTCCCAGCAGGGCCTGTCACCACAGCCTGGCACTGATCCTGGGGCTGGAAACCAGTGCTCCAGCCCAGCAACGACCGCGCGTGCCGGGCTCCAGTCACGGCAGGAGCTGGCTGGGCCCCCCTCACAAGGTGCTGGGGGGGCTGCAGTAGGGCCCAGCCACCTGCAGGCAGCGCAGGCACAGCCAGCACGCCGGGGGCGCTGGCAGCTGTGTCTGGGCACAGGGAGCCCATTTCCACCGTCAGCACACAAGTGCTGGCTGTCGGCCACGGCCGAGCGCCCGCCGCCAGCACGCGCTGGCCATCAATCCCGCTCAGCTCCGGCACAGTCATTACAGGCACCATTAGTCTGAGCCAGCCCTGCACTCCTGTCCTAACGCATGGCTTGGCTGAAAGAGGCAGGTCTGGCAGCAGGGAGATGGGGAATGGCTGGGCTTTGTGGCTGTGCCCTGCTGTGCCCAGCGATGCTGCTGAGAGCCCCCTCCCAGTGCCCAGCTTTTGGGGCTGCCTGGGAGCCACATCCCAGCCAGGCTGCTGCAGTGTCCCTGAGACAGAACCAAAGCAGCACATTGCACACGGCCTCCACTCACACAGGCTGCAGGTAAGGCTGGAGCCCTTCACTGGAATTCCACAATGGAATTGTGGAAGCCATTGGAAGCAAGGCTTTGGCACTGGGGCTTGGATCTCTGGGCACAAGAGTACTCAAAGCAGGCCTCCAACGCCAAAAAGCAGCCTTGGATCCCACACTATACCTGTGACAGATGCCAAGCTGGGGGCATCTTGGGTGGGCTCACTTCCCCACCACCCAGCTCCCAGGCTGAGGCACAGCCCTGCTGGCAGCTCCCCAGCACAGCAGGCTCCTATGGACACAGGTCAGCCTGAGGTTTGCAGTCCCACCCTGGCACAGGGGGAGGAGGGCCAGGACGCCCCTGCTCGGCGGTGTGGCTCTTCCTACCTTTTACCTGGGTTGTCTTGGCGTGGTGCAGGGCCCCAGGGTGTGGCAGGGCATATACCACCACCCTGCCATCTGAGAAGGCCGCTGCCAGCAGGCCCAGCCGACTCATCTGTGGGTGCTGGGGATGGACACATGAGCTCAGACATGGGTCACCTCTCAGGACCCTTGGGGAGCCCAAGGGCAGCCCTCGAGCAGCACTCACCGTCCGGGCTGCAGTGGGTGGCTCCCAGGCACCACTGGGGCAGAACTTCATGTCCCACACACAGCCATAGTCGGCGGCGATGGCATAGGCCAGCCTGGCCTTGTTGGGAGAGCTGTGGGCATGAGTTTGGCCATGACTAACATGGTAGCTGGTGCCCAGCAGCTCCAATACACACAGCGTACACCACTGGCAGAGCAGGCCACCAGCACAGCCCCCCTGGGGTTCAGGCTGCAGCTGGCGGCTCTGGGTGAGGACAAGCCTCACCACCCAGGCAGCCATGGGGGGACGCAAGATCTAGGTAGGCCCCAGCCCCAGCCACTCACCCCTGCTCCGTCTGCAGCATGCCCAGGCCCCAGAGCTGCAGGAGTGCAGGGCCTGAGTGAAGCCCAGACACGCTGTGCGTCTCCTCCATGCTCCTGTGGCAGGACACGGCCACATACTGCGGGGCTGCAGAGCCCTCCGGGGTCGGGCACCACTCCATCGCCCACACTGGGCCGCCCACGAAGAAGGAGACATCCAGGCGCTCTGGGTGGGGCTGCAGAGAGCTGAACCTGTTGGTGGAAGAAGGATGAAGGCTCTTGCAGAGCTGGGGCAGGGGCTGGTGGGACCCCAGGGCACAGTATGGGCCGACTGGCCAACCCATGGATGCAACCCTGGGGGTGGCCCCTGGTCCCAGACAGGCCTGGGGACACCCTGACAGCCACTGCCACGCTAGGTGGACAGCCTGACAGGCAGCAAACACCCTGCTGGGCCTAGGGACACCCCAGCACACACCTGTTTAACCTGTATAAGGCACCATCGTCCTTGATGCCCTCACGTTGAATGGAGAAGAGGGGAGACTTCTCTTCTGCTGGCAGGTACGGGGCAGCCTCGCTGTGCAGGCAGAAGTGAGAGGAGGTCTTCACATCCTTCACCCAATCACCCCAGCACAGCCCCATGTGCCAGCACCATCCCAGCCTCCACATGGCCTGACTGGCCACGTTGCTCCACAGCCAAATCCAAGAGACCCCCAAAGCCCACAGCAGACACATGGAGGGGTGTGGGAGCACAGCCCCCCCCCCCCCACCCTCTTGCTCACCCAGGCACTGCTGGGACCTGCCCCACTTTTCCTTTGGCCCTGCTCCCTCCCTGCTCCCATGGTACCTGTCAGAGAGACACGTCCACCTGTGTGCCACTGGGATCCAGTCAGGGAACTCCCACTGTGAGTGCTTCTGCTCCCGCCTGCAGTGCATGCCAGACCTCAGCCACGGCCCCTGGCATGTCCAGCACCCCCTCCTCACCTCCCCTTCCTGCATCCTGTGGCACAGCCTCCCCTTCTGCAGCACAGTCCCTGCCCTTCACAACCCTCCCTGCCCAACTGGGCCCCATCCCAGAATACTGACATTCTCAACAGCATACTCTCCTTCACCCTCGTATCCAGCCAGTGACGGTACCAGGACACTGCTCCCTGTAGCCCCCCTGAGCCTCGAGCACCCCAAGCCCCCACTCACAGACTGCAGGTAAGGCTGGAGCTCTTTTCCACTGGGGCCATGATGGAGTTGTGGAAGCCGTTGGGGGCGAGGCCTCGGCACTGGGGCTTGGATCTCTGGGCACAACAACAGACTCAGAGAAAGCCCTGAGCCCTGGGGGATCCAACTGTCCCAAAGGGAACCACCACAGGTCCTGAGAACAGAGCTCTCCCCAGCCACTGTCAACAGGCCACACTGGGCTAAAGACATACAGTCCCACTACAGGAACTTCCAGGAGGCCAGGACTCCTTCAGTACCTGCCTCCACCTCCCCCTGCTCCAGCTGGAGCACAGGCCCTCCTCCCTCTCCCAGAGGACCTGTCCCTGCTCCCGTCCCCAGTGGCCCTCACCGGGAGCTGCCACTGGCCTTGTGCCTGCCCCATGTGCCACCCCTGTCCCAGCTGTCCTGCCCTGCCAGCAGGGACACTGTGGGACAGCACAGGCATCTGGAGCTGTTGGTGCTGGGCCACAGGCAAGAAGGGACCGAGGCAGAGCCCCTGTCCTCACCCCTGTGGCTGCCGTCCTCCCGCCGTGCCCTCGAGGTGCCTCCAGCTC
Organism: Cyanistes caeruleus; assembly: GCF_971803275.1. NCBI lineage: Eukaryota > Metazoa > Chordata > Aves > Passeriformes > Paridae > Cyanistes > Cyanistes caeruleus. The sequence continues at coordinate 329,925 of NC_141702.1, read as the reverse complement.
TGGCTCCGACGCCTCACTGAACAGCGTGTCGCTGCCCTCCTCCTCCTCCTCCTCTGCCTGCAGCCCTTCCTGTGAGGGCACGAAGTCAGCATCTTGTGCGGGGTCATCGCTGTCTGTGTCCTCCTCCTTCCTCCTCCGGCCCCGGCGCTTCCTCTGGACGTGCTCTGGCTCCGGCGCGCCCTCGGCCGGCACGGGGGGCTGGCACGTGGGCGCCAGCTCCTCCGCCAGCTCCTGCAGGTACAGCAGAGCCCTGGAACAGCAGGGCAGTGCCTGGAGGTAAGCAGCAGGATAACACAGGGGTGGGCCAGCCCTGCCTCCCCCCTTCCAGCCCGTGGTCTGGGCAGTGAATCTGCTCCAGCTGTACCGGAGGGCCTGAGCACACGGCCTCCCCACACCCTGAACTCCCTGGAGCTTGCCCTGCTACCACCAATAAGCTCCTCCTGCTCTGTCAGGAACCAAGGAAATTCCTCCTGCCACAGGCAGCTGCTGCCCCCTGCCAGGGGCTCCTGGATCCAAACACATTCCCTAGAGTGGCAAAGGATTGGTCTGTGAGGAATCAGTACATCCCACCAACACGGGACAAAGTCCTACAGGAAAGGCACTGAGACCCTCTGGGGAGACAGAGATCATTGAATCACAGAATCAGGGAATGGTTTGGGTTGGAAGACGCTTTAAAGCTCATCCAGTTCCACCCCCCTGCCATGGGCAGGGACACCTTCCACTAAACCAGGGTGTTCCAAGGCCCATCCAACCTGGCCTTGAAAAATTCCAGGGATGGGGCAGCCACAGCTTCTCTGGGCAAGCTGTGCCAGGGCCTCCTCACCCTCACAGGGGAGGATTTCTTCCCACTATCCTTACAGTAGGAAGCCATTCCTGTGTTCTGTTCCTACAGCCCCTTGTCCAAAGGCCTTCTCCAACTTTTTTGGTGCCCCTTTAAGCGCCATAAGAAGCTCTAAGGTCTCCCTGGAGCCTTTTCTTATCCAGGCCGAACATTTCCCACCTCTCTCACGTGTCTCTAGGGCACAGGTGCTCCCGGGCCCCAGCTGTCATCACCAACTCACACTTTGGCTGCCTTCCTCTTGGGCCGCCCGCCCCGGGGGGTCTCAAGGCCGTCCTCGCTGCTCCCGAGCCGCTTTTCCATCCGAACGGGCTCCGGGGCCCGGGACAGCTCCAGCAGCAGCACCTCGGCCTTGCCCTTCCTGCCGCGCCTGCCGGCCGCCCGTGCCGCCGGCACTGCCCCGTTCGCAGAGCTCTCCCCGGGCCCCGGAGCCGCCCCGGCGGGGCTGGCTTGGGGCCGCACAGGTTTTTCCGGGGATTTGGCAGCTTCTTCTCCATCCTCACAGTCCAGATCTCCCGCCGGCAGCTCCTCCCCTGCCCCAAAACACCGCAGTTAACAGCGGAACGCAGTAAGACCCCTTGGCACGACTCGGTGTCCCGCAGCACCGGGTACGGCGGCACCACCTCGTACCCCGGGGACCGGCCCCGCCTCACTCCGTCCACCCCCGGTACATACGGAGTACTCGAGGTTCACCCTCCCGCTCCCCACTACGGCTCCGGTTCCGCCCGGCAGAACCCGATCGTTGTCCCGGCCGCTCCCGGAGACTCCGTTCTCGGCACGGCGGCCTGCGGGCGGTGCTCGAGGCCATCGGGGGCTCCCAGAGCCGCCGCCCCGTTGCGGGCCGCGCCACCAGGACCGAACCGGAAGCAGGGGATGGCGAATGATGACGTTAAAATTAAGCGACGAGTGCGGGGTGGGGCCATGAGACGCTGTCGCGGGGGCGGGGTTATGCAAACGAGGCGAGGCGCGCGGCATGCCGGGACACGGCCCGCGCAAAGCCCGCGCTGCCCTCGCGCGTCCGCGGGCGCTGCGCGGGCCGGGCCGTGCGGGCCGGGCCGCAGCGCGGGGCCGGTTGGGTGCGGGGCCGGGCTCGGGCTGGGCGTGTGTTGGGGAGGCGTGGGGCGGGCAGGGCGTTTGGGCGCTGGGCGGGCTCGGGCATACTTACCTGGCAGGGGAGACACCATGATCAGGCAGGTGGTTTTCCCAGGGCGAGGCTCATCCCTTGCACTCCGGGTGTGCTGACCCCTGCGATTTCCCCAAATGCGGGAAACTCGACTGCATAATTTGTGGTAGTGGGGGACTGCGTTCGCGCTCTCCCCTGGTTTATCGGTTGAAGAACAGATCCAGCAGGTGTGACGGGGGAGAGGGGAAGCTGAGGCTCGGGTGTGAGCAGCCGCGGCCGCTGCTCGCCGTGACAGAGAGGGGGGACGGGGGGGACTCAGGAGACGAGGGACCCGGGACCGCGGGGTCGGACGCGATCCGTGAGCGCTGTGGGATTCTCCCGCAGGACGGGAAGGCAGCGAGGGCACAGCTGGGGATTCAGGAGCATCCCAGGGCGCTCCCTCCGAACCTGCCGGCGTCCGGGAGATATACCCCTGTTCCCTGCAGTAATTAGCCAGCGAATCCCTAAAGGGGCCCCCGGAGTGCTGCCTTTGAAGCTGGGATGGTTCCTGCCTGTCCCACGTAGTGTCTGCAGGAGCAGGGAAGCACCCCGCTGAAACAGTTCTTCTCCTGGAACAAGGTGCGGAGATGCCGGTCCCGCTCGGTGCGCACTGTCTGGGTCACAGCCGGCCGAGCCCGGGCGGATTTCCAGAGAGCGGGGATTTGATGCCCCCCGAGTCGGACACGGTCTCAGCCTCCGTCCGTGCCCCCGGCGAGCTCGGTGTGCGGGCCGGACGCTAACCCGGCTCTTGCCGTCCCACCTCGGTCGAGCGGAGACGCTTCGCGAGGCTGGGCCGGTTCCGCACGGACCGGGCAGGGACCGGCCGCCCAGGCCCTCTGCAGTCGGGCTTGTAACACTGCTGCAGCGCCTGCAGACCATCCTCGCGAGCGATAGCACGTCAGTGCGGGAACAGAGCGGAGAAACACGGGCTCAGAAACATCGGCTGCCACCGGAAATACCCGCAAACAACAGGCGTGCACACTGCCTGTAGCTAACCCTGATTACAACTCTCCCTCCAAACAACGAAAGCAGGGAGAATGCGAACACAATCTCCACTACCACAAATTATGCAGTCAAGCTTCCTGAATCTGGTGATGTCGCACCGGTGAGCACACCCGGAGTGCAGCGTAACTACATCAGTTCGTTTCGATTCGGAGTGCAGCTGTCCGATATCGGTTCCGGTTCGATTCGGGGTGCAGCTGTCCGATATCGGTTCCGGTTCGATTCGGAGTGCAGCTGTCCCCTATCGGTTCCGGTTCGATTCGGGGTGCAGCCGTCCCCTATCGGTTCCTTCCCCGCGCGTTGAGTTCGCACCTCCCGCGCGGCCCGGTCCCTTTGCGCGGGCCGTGTCCCGTCATGCCGCGCGGCACAGCTCATTTGCATGGCCCCGCCCCCGCCGGTCCGGGAGCCGCCCCGAGCACCACCCGCCGACCGCCCGGGGAAGGGCCCTCTCCGGGGCCGGTGCCAGCGGCCAGGGCCGGAGGGACCCAGGCTCTCCCACACCAGCCCAGCTCCGCTAGCACAGCCCGAGTGTCACCAAATCTCCGAGGAGGGTAAACCAGGGGCCATCACCACAGTGTCATCGTTCCCCCAGACGAGGGGCCTAGGGACAGGGAAGACCCGTCTGTGCTGCAGCATGGAGTGGGAGGAGGGGCCCGAGGAAGGTGCAGAGCTGTGCCAGTGGTGCCATGGACGACACGGATGCCAGGGCTCTGCCACACCACAGATGGCACACACAGAGTACCGGGGGCCTGGTTTATTAGTGTCCATGCAGCTGCCCCGACTACTGATCCACATTCTTAACACGCAGGACCACAGGCACTGAGGTGCAGGGGATCATGCCCAAGTCTGTGATGACCAAATCCACCAGGTCTGGGGGTGTCACATCGTAGACCAGGTTAAGAAGGCGTAGGGACTTGTTCTCTGCCCAGCCCTCAAGCTGGGCCTGGCCCTTCCGGAGCACAATCAGGTCATCAGGGTCATCTGCAGAAAGTGGAGAAGCCATCAGGATCAGGGGGAGGGACAGCACTGCTCCATCCTGCCCCTGAAGCAGCACACACCACCAGGTGCCCTGCCTGCAAATGACAGCCCCTTGGCCAGAAGAGGAATAGCAGGGCAGAGCAGCCTGTCATGGTCCACAGCAGGCACTGGGAGAGAAGGTCCCATGTGGGAGGAAAGGGACAGAAGCCATACCCAGCTCGTTGGAGACAAAAGAATCTGTCTGCACCCGCTCGCAGAACTTGTAGGTCTCGCAGCAGACCAGGACTGGCACGTTGTAGGCCTTGGAGACCAGTGCGATCTGCGAGGTCCCCACCCGGGACATGACAGAGCCATTGGCCAGGAGCGCGTGGGCTCCCAGCAGCACTTTGGACACCTGTCAGTGAAGCACAGGGATCTGTCAGCATCTTTGATCACACCGCAGCGTCCCTCGCCCTTGGCACAGCCCCTCACCTCAGGCAACACGTAGGAGATGGCGTTGATCATCACGTAGGTGCAGTGGATGCCCTTGCGTACCAGGCGGCGCAGCGTCTCCCGGCCCTCCAGGCGCGGCCGGCTGTCCACCACGATCACGCGGAACGCGCGGCCCTTCTTGGCGTGGGCGTCGCACAGCGTCCGGTTCACCAGCGAGGAGCTGATGGGCACCGCTCAGGAGCTGCCCCTCCTACCAGACCAGGCTCCCACCTGGCCACGATATCCACCCTCATCCTCAAGACTGCTGCCCCTTCCAGAACCCTCCTGCCGTGATGGCTCCCAGGGCCCGTCTCCCTGTCTCTGCACAAGGAAGCACCCCTGGGAAAGGTGATGTCTCAGCCCTCCCTGGAAGCAGCACTGACCTCCTTGTCTGTGACCAGCACAAGGGACTCTGCCACTCCACACCCTCTCCCAGCTTCCCTCTCACACGACTCCAGGCCTGCCTTGGCCTCCTGCCCCTGCTCCTTCCTCTGCCCAGCATACACAGCATACCTGGGCTCCTGCTGCAGCAATCTGTTGTTCTTTTCCCCACCTCTAGTTCTTGGGATGCCAAATTTCTGTATTTTTGCTTCCTGACATTTGACTTTGTTGCAGTTTGTTTAAAATCCAGTGAACAACCCTGCTGTTCTGTAAGTGCCCAGGGTGGAGGGAGCTGTGGCTCTGGGGTTTTTGGAATCCAACTTCAGACATATCAGGTAGGACTGATAGCGCTGAGCCCTGTGCAGGACCATCACAGCCTCACCTCCCACACTGTTCCTCTCCCTCCTCCTACCCACCAGATTGGCTGCCTGTGCTTCTTGCTCACCATCCATACACCAGAATCACGTCATGGTCATTGATCTTCTCAAAGGCAGACCTTGAGATGGCCTCAGCTGCCAGGACAATCTTCTCTCGCAGGTATTTGTCAATCATGTCCTGGAGCTTCTCCTTTGCCTGGGGAGAAGCACACATCACATACAGACCTCTAACCCTAACCCTTGCTCTCTGCAACTCCCTGACTGGAGCCAGGTGGGGATCAGGTTCTTCCCCCTAGTAACAAGCTTTCAGTTCCACTGTAGCACTGCTCTAAGTCTGCATCCCATCCCTGCTCAGCTCCATCACCCAGGGCCTGGAGCCTACCACTCAGCAAGGGTACTCACCTCATCCTCTCTCAGGGTGTCAGGCAGGCATGATATCTCCTTCTTGAGGAACTTGATGGCATTGCCCATGCTGGCTGAGAGTGGCCGACACTGATTCAAGAAACTGCAGAAGAAATGGGCTTAGCTCCAAAGCAGCCTGGAGGACCAAGACAGGGAGAGGGAGGGTGGGCAGGAAGGCAGAAGCCTAGGAAAGTCAGACAAAGTCTGGGTGGACACCAACCCAGAGATGTGAACAATGGACCACACGCTGTGGAGCTTTGGTCCCTTTGCTCTGATGTCGGGAGCCCTCACCTGATGTGTGGCTTCAGCTTGGCCACCAAGTCCCGCGACAGCTCCTCGTTGGGGGGAGTGGAGTAATCCCGGATCAGCTGAGACAAGTAGAAAGGGAATATGATCTCAGGGCATGGTATGCAAGCACCCTGCCTGATGGGCTGCAGTTGAGGTACACGTCCTGCACAGCCTGACACACTGCTTGGAGGAGCAAAGGGTGCTCCAGGGACTCAAAACAGCAGTGGCAGTGCCAGAAAAGGACCCTGCTGTGGCACGACCCAAAGGAAGAGGCTGATGATGACTGACCACGCATACAGCCTCAGCAGTCAGGGTACAGGAACACACACCTGCACGCAGCACAATGCCCCTGCTGCCAGGTAGCTGCTCAGGTACCTGTTTGAAGACCTCGAGCAGCGCGATGCAGCGGGCGTTGGAGCCGTTGATGATGCCCTGGGAGTACTGGAGGCCGAGGCGCACCACTGCTGGGTGGATCACCGTGGAGGGGATGCTGCAGGGACCAGTGGGAGGGAGCTGTCAGCACCTCTGCAGCCCAAAACACTCAACCCATTTATGAGCCCCAGCCCAACAACCCAAGGGACGGCCCAGGAAGGGGCTGGTGGTAACCTGAGGAGCCAGGCTCACCCCACAGCCCCTTCTCCTGTGACCCTGCACTTCCCTCCAGGAAAAATATTGGGCTGCCCCTACTGCCACTCCCCAAAGCAAGCAAAACATCCCCCACCATTTCATCAGGTGTATCCCACATGCAGGACTATGAGACCCCTCCTCCAAAGCCATTCTGCAGCCAGGCCAGCCAAAGCAGAGCCCAGCATTGCCAGACACATGGGCTGGGAAGGCCTTGTACCTCATCTGCTGTGTCAGCGGCTTCTTCCGGCTGTACTGGTGGAGGTGGGAGAACAGGTTGACCTTGGTGCCATAGTCCTGCCTCAGAGGTACCTGCAGCCGAGTTTTGTGATGGCTCACCCACTGCTCTGCTTATTCCAGGGCCACCAGTCATACCCAGAACTTGCTCAGGGCATGCAAAGTTCCCCTCTGCCTTCGGAGAGCAGGCTCTGGTCCCACCGTGTGCCCCCCAGGCCTCCTGCAGGACAGCTGCCCGAGGCGTGCATCCTGTCACCCACTCCTCCTCCTACCTGCTGCCGTTCCAGCTTCTTGGCCAATTTCCTCTGTGCAGCGGGGTCATCCACCTGCACATGCTCTGGCAGCCGCTTCACCACTGCAAGGACAGCTGGGATGAGGCCAAGCTGCTTTGGTGCACCCCCAAATTGAGGGAAGGCAGGGAAGCACCCAGAGACAGAACTCAGCCCATGGCTGAGCTCATGATCACACGGGCATCCTCCACCTGCACCCACACCAGACCCTCCCGTCCCCTTCACCCACCCTCTGCACCCTGTGCTGGTGACAGCCTTACTGCTTTGGGGCTCAGTCGGGCTCTGCCGGGGCTTGCCCGCCGTGGCTGCCTGGCTCAGCTCTGCCTTCCTGGCCTGCTTCTGGGCCCGCTCAGCCTCCTGCTTAGCCCGGCGCTCTGCTCGCAGCTCTGCTTTGCTCTTGCCCCCCGTGGGTTTCTCGCCGTCACCGGGGCCATCAGCCGTGGCGGGGGCGGGTGTGGGCTGAGCAGCTGCTGCTGGGGAGGAAGGGGGAATCTGTGCCCGGTCTCGCCGGGAGATGCAGTCGAGGGACAGCCCGCGGCAGGGAGAGCCCTCGGTGCCTTGGCAGGGGCTCCGGGCCTCCGGCAGCACGGGGCTCTCCGTACTGCAGTCCCTACGGCGATGCGGGTGACCGAGGGCGCGAGGGCCCGGGCTGGGGAACGCCCCAGGGGTCCCGCTGGAAAACACTCCCGGCTCCGGGCGTTGCCAGCCCGGGACACCCGCGGGCCCGGCCCGGCGCTGCCCCGCTCACCTCGCGGCTGCCCCGGTTCGGGGGGCGCACCCAGCTCCGCGGGCTCGGCCGACGACCCCTTCTCGCTCCTCTTCTTCTTCTTCTGCTGCTTCTTCTCCTTCCGCAGCTGCAGCTTCTCCTCCCGGGAGAGCTCCGGGACCTGTGAGCACACACCGTGAGGCGGCCCCGACCCCGGTCCCCGGCCCCGGCCTCACACCAGCCCCGGCCCCACTCACCTGCGGCCCCGCTGGCACTGGCGCAGCTCCCTCGGGGTTCCTGCCTACAATAATGGGAGCGTGAGCGGGCCCGAGGTCCCGTCCCGGGCCCGGGGTCCCGTCCCGCACTCACCCTCCTGCTCCGCCATGGCGCCCGCGCGCCGCCTCCAGCGCCCCCTGCCGGCCGGGCGGCCCCGCGTGGCGCGATGACGTCACTCCCGCTGCGGGGCCGGTCCGTTCCCGGGGCTCCCCCCACGGCCCCGCCTTCCCGGTTCCGTCCCACCGCGGGCGCTCGCTGCCCTCAGCCCCGGCGCGGCGGGGGCCCTCAGGGCGGGGCGGGGCTGTGCGGGGCGGGCAGGGCAGGGCGTCCCCGGGGCGGGCGGAGCGGGGTGAATCGGGGCGGGCTGAGAGCGACGGCCCCGGGCGGGGCGGAGCGGGGCGGCCCTGGGGCGGGCGGTGCTGCCGGCCGCGCCATCGCGGGGAGTGCTGGCCCGAGATGGCGGCGGCGGGAGGCGGGTAGCGGGGGCGCGCTCGGCCCGGCCATGCACTTCTCCATTCCCGAGACCGAGACCCGCGCCGGGGACGGCGGCGGCGCCGCCGCCTACGTGGTGAGCGGGGCCGAGGGAGCGGAGCTGTCCCGCGGAGCCGAGTGGGTGGCGCGGCTCCGCGGCCCGGGTGCGGCGCGGTCCCGGTGGGGCCGTGCGGCTCCGCAGTCCCGGCGCGATGGCGGGTCGGGATCAGGATCAGGACCGAGACCGGGACCGGGGTGAGGCGGGCAGGTCCCGGCCCATCGCCGTCCCCGTCCGGCGCCCTGAGCCTGTGCCAGGGCCGGGCAGGGATTGGGCCCCGCCGCCCCCGCAGCTCCGGATCGGGCGAGAGAGGTCCCTGGAAGCGGCCCGGGGATGTCCGGACCTTGCCCTGCCCCAGCGCCGCGGGCGGGGGTGGGCAGCCCCTCGGGGCCCCCGTCCGGTCTCATCCCCAGCTCCGGCTCATCCTGGCCCGCCCGTCCCTCTGTTTGTCCCGTTTCCTGTTTTGCTCCCCGCGCCGGGAGCGCCTCCGGAGAGGAGCCGGGGCTCGCTGCCGCCGCTGCCGAGTGGCGCTGGCTGCTTGCTGAGTGCGCAGAGCCCTTTCCCGGGGCCGGCAGCGGCGGGCAGAGCCCCCGGGCTGGACGGAGGGTCCGAATCGGTGCTCTCGGGGTAAGGGGGGGGCAGCCCTGGGCCTCACGGCCCTGCGAAGACCTCCACGCCTGCTCCCTGTGCCGGAATTCCCAGATCTCTGGGTGATCCTCCTCGGGAGCCTGAGTCGGGGCACGTTCACGGGGGTAGAGCTGTGATGGAGAGACCTGGTGATGCCCAGGAGGTGCAGTTGTTCAAGGGCCAAAGGAGCAGGCAGCCATCGAGGCATTTCAGCCCTGTGATCCCCCTGCACTTTGCCCTCTGCTGTTGCAGAGGCTCCTCAGGCCTGGGGGAGGCTTTGGGGAGAGCCCTTGGGCAGCCCAGGGGTCGGGCAGGAGCTGTGAACTCATGGAGAGCCCTGATTTGGGCGTGTGTGGGTTCTGCCTGTACCACTGCTGTCCCTCCTGGCTCCTGCACAGCAACCCTGGGCCACTGGCCTGTGCCTTTGGGTTGGGAGTGCCAGTGTGAGCTCCAGCCTGGTTGGGCTGGGACCTCTGCTGAGCCTTGGGCAGTCCCAGCGCTCAGGAGCAGGACGGCACCAGGGGCATCCATGGGCTGCCATGGCTGGCTGGAGGCTCACGTCCATCCTGTCACCCTCCCAAACACTACTCTGGGCGTGGCAGGACCTGAGAGGACAGTGCTGTCCCTTGCAAGGACTCTATCTACGGCGAGGTGCCGGGAGCTGGACCATGGAGTTGCTAGGCCCTGTATGTTCTGCAGTCGTAGCTGTGCTCTGCCTGTGTTGTCAGCAGGAGCTGAGCCAGAGCAGAGGAGGTATAGCCAGGGACCAGCTCCTTGTGAACTCCTGGGAGTGGGGTGTCCTTGTCTGTTGACATGGGGACATCTATGTCTGCAGGGCTGCAGTGTGGCTCTGTACTCCCCATGGCTGGGCAGCCACAGGGTTAGACCTTCCTGGAGCACGGTGGGCACATCTCTTGGATGTGCTCATACTTCCTGAATGATTTTGACCATCTGCCCTTCAGCAGGGTCCTCAGGAGTATTTATTGCCTTTTCCTGGGTACTCCCTGGCAGCCTATGTGCCCCAAGCTGGGCAGGTCCTGGGACTCCTCCATCTGACAGGTGCTGGGATCTGACAGGCCTCTTTCCCTGCAGGCCTACAACATCCACGTGAACGGGGTGTTGCACTGCCGGGTGCGCTACAGCCAGCTCCTGGGCCTGCACGAGCAGGTAGGGAGGGCGCTGGGAGCCGCCGTCCCCGCTCCTGGTCTGTGACATTCCAGCTGGGTTCTTGCATGCTGCTGGACTCCCATGTGGATAAGGGATGCTAACAAGCTCTCTGCTGCCCTTGTGAGGGTGGGGGATCAGGGCAGCCACCATCTCTCTGGAGGCTCTTGCAGCACTCTGTTCTTATCCTAGTTGAGGAAGGAGTATGGCACCAATGTGGTCCCAGCCTTTCCCCCAAAGAAGATCTTCACGCTCACCCCAGCGGAGGTAGAGCAGCGACGGGAGCAGCTGGAGAAGTACATGCAGGCTGGTAAGCTGGGCCTGCCCCAGCCCGGTTGTGCAGGGCATGGAGCATGGCCCATGGCTTCCTCCCTGCACTGCTCCATCCACCGTGGCACATCTTGCAGCTCCCAGTATAGCACTGGCATTCGATGGGCTTGTCCCCTGGATGCCAGCTCCTGTCCCAGCCCCTGCCCTGCACTGGCAGAGTGGGAATGTGCAGGGGGGGGTCCAGCACACAGTCTGAGGGCAAACAGGGGCTGCAGAAGGGCCAGGCACTGGTGTGGGTCCCTGCCCCTTCCCATGGGACTCCTGACTCCTCGTGCCCCTTCCTGCAGTGCGGCAGGACCCAATGCTGGGAGGCAGCGAGACCTTCAACAGCTTCCTGCGCAAGGCACAGCAGGTGAGGGGGCAGAGCTGTGGGGAGGGTCTGGGGCTCTCAGTCTGTGGCAGGGAGCTGGGGTGCCAGTCCTGTTTCTCTCTCCAGGAGACGCAGCAGATCCCCACAGAGGAGGTGGTGCTGGAAGTGTTGCTTTCTAATGGGCAGAAGGTCAAGGTCACCATCCTTACGTCAGACCAGACAGAGGATGTCCTTGAGGTGCCAGAGCTGTTGTTCCAGCCCCTCCTGCTGTGTTCTGTGGTTTCTCACATGTGTGGGGCTCTCTCAGCCTGGTAGTCCCCCCTGCCCTCCTCTGCCATCTGCCCACCCTGGAGCAGGGTTGACTTGGTGGAGCTGAAAGCTGGGAGCTGACATGGGTGTGCTGATGGGTGTGTCTGGGTCCAGATTGATGTTTGGGGTCCCCTGGCTGTTTCCTGGTTGCAATGAGCCCCAGACCTGGCCACAGGGCAGCAGAGGTGCTGCCTTCTTGGTGTTGGGAGGCCCCAGAATGTGCATGAGCTGGGTCTTGCCACCATGTTGGGACTATATGGGGACTATCCTTCTCTTCCTTCCAGGCTGTGGCCTCCAAGCTGGATCTGCCAGATGACCTGGTTGGCTACTTCAGCCTCTTTCTAGTGAGACAGACCAAGGGTGGAGCTTTCTCCTGTGAGTAGAGCCCATTGCAGTGGGGCATCTGCTCTGCCCCCTGCCTGGAGTGAGGGCTGTGTGCTTGGACCCTACCCTGGGTGGGGGGCCCAGCTGTTTTCCTTGGGGCACTCTGATGGTGGGGGCCTAGGGGCTCCTGCTGCCCAGAGCTGCTGCTGAGCCGGCGTTTCCCCGCAGTTGTGAGAAAGCTGCAGGAGTTTGAGCTGCCGTACGTGTCGGTCACCAGCCTGCACAACCCTGAGTTCCAGATCATCCTGCGCAAGAGGTGAGTGTGGGGCAGCAGTGGGGTGGTGCCCAGGGCTCCCTGTTCCACAGAGAGACCCTCCCCTCCTGCCATTGCTGCCCACAGATGCTTTGGCCCCCAGGAACACACCTGAGCATCCCTGACCATGACACTGGAGCATGGGCTGCCCCGCTGTGCTCAGCCCATTTCTGCCTTCCTGTGGCAACTGGTTTAGATGGGGAGCAGGGCACAGTGACTGTTGGTTAGGGGGAGCTGGCCAGCGAGCCAGCCCACAGGAAGCCGATTTTCTCTTCATTGCTGTTAGGAGGTGGGGAGTTGGCTAATCCATGTGGCTCCCTTGCAGCTACTGGGACTCGGCCTATGATGATGATGTGATGGAGCATCGTGTGGGGTTGAACTTGCTGTATGCACAGGTGAGGGTTGGTGTGGCACAGCCAGGTGAGGAGGGATGCTGCACCCCTTGGCCACAGCTGTGCAGGGCCTTGGGTAGCTCTGGTCCTGGGTGCTCATCAACCTCTGCTCCTTGTAGACGGTGTCAGACATTGAACATGGATGGATCCTTGTCAACAAGGAGCAGCACCGGCAGCTGAAGTCCCTGCAAGAAAAGGTCTCCAAGAAGGAGGTAGGAGAGGGTAGAATGGCATGATTGGGGCAGTTCTGGCACTGCACTAGCCCCTCTCCATGTGACCGGGGTGGTCACCTGTTCCTGGCCTGGGCAGGCGGCCGGCAGTGCTGAGCATCCCTGGCTCTGCCTGCAGTTCATCCGCCTGGCGCAGACCCTGAAGTACTACGGCTATCTCAAGTTCGACCCCTGCATCACCGACTTCCCTGAGAAGGGCTGCCATGTCGTCGTCAGCGCCGGCAACAACGAGCTCAACTTCCAGGTGCGGCTGCCGAATGAGCAGATCAAAGAGGGCAGCTTCAAGGTCACGCGCATGCGGTGCTGGCGGGTCACATCCTCGGTGAGTGACGCTTGGAGACCAGGGAAGGGTCTGTCAGGGCTGGAGAGACCTGTCTGTGCCAGGCTGGGCTTTCCCTCTTCCTGGGAAAGGTGCGGGCTCTGATGCCAGCTTCTGGCCCAGCAGGCCTGGAGAGGGTCTGAATCATGTCTTGGGGATGAGGAGATCATTGGTTTGATGACATTTGAGGGGACCTGACAGTGGCAGAAGACTGGTGGGGACTGTGCAGGTGTCCCACACTTGGCTTGGTGCTGCCCTCAACCTGCACTGGAGCCTGGGGAGCTGCTACTTCTCCCTTGGAGGCTCTCAGCCTTGGTGTGTGTGTGTGTCCTTGCAGGTGCCGATGAGCAACGGCCCTTCGGGGAGCAGTCCAGGGAAGTCTGAGGTGAAGCTGGAGTTGGCTTTTGAGTACCTGATGAGCAAGGACCGGCTGCAGTGGGTCACCATCACCAGCCCACAGGTAGAGCTGCCTGTGTGATGGGCTGGTGGTGGCTGTAAGGGGGCAAGGGCTTTGTTTGGCCCTGCATGGGGTGTGGGAAGGCTGTGGGGTGAAGACAGCCCCATGACACTTCTTGCTTTCAGGCCATCATGCTGAGCATCTGTTTGCAGTCCATGGTAGATGAGCTGATGGTGAAAAAGTCTGGAGGCAGCATCCGCAAGGTGAGGGTTGAGGCCAGATGATGGCTCCGGGGTGGTATCCCAACCTGGCCCTGTGACTTCCTGGGGTCTGGGCTGGCTGCTGAGTGCTCCCCTCACGGTGGGGCCAGCATCCCCAGGGCCAGTTACAAGACCCAGAGCTGATGCTGGGGACCCTGTGGCTAAGCTGAGCTCGTCCCTGCAGATGTTTCGGCGGAGGGTGAATGGGGCCCTGCGGCGCTCCGACAGCCAGCAAGCTGTGAAGTCACCCCCGCTGCTGGTGAGTGGGACCCTGCAGCCCCTGGAAGGGGACATGTGCAACCACAGGCTCTGTCATGTTGTGTACCAGAACTCACTGCCCCCAGAGGAGCCACTATCCCCTTGTCTGGGGCAAGCCCAGAGGACAGCAGGGCTGCGGTGCCCTGCTTCCAGAGCCCTGGGAAGGGAAGGAGGTCCTGGACCAGCTCAGTGAGCCAGACTCCCTGAGGACGGAGGAGGGTGGGTAGAAGGAGAGGGGCGTGTTGTGTTCCATGACCCTGAGCTGCCCAACTGTGCTGTCCTCACAGGACTCACCCGATGCCTCCTGGGAGCCCATGGCCAAACTCTCGGTGAGTTGTGTGCGGGTGCACCAGCGACCTCAGGCTAAGTGGGATGGGGAGCTAGGGGTGTCCTCGCTAACATCTCTCTTCTCCACAGAGCAAGCTCACTTCCGTCAGCCTGCGTGGGATCAGCCACTCCAGCTCTGCAAACGATGTGGGTGCTAATGACTTCCATGGCAATTATGCCTTTGAGGGCATTGGCGATGAGGATCTGTAGTGCCCCCTATCCCAGGACAGCCCCGGCCTGAGCAAGGGCCTTCGCTGAGGAATGTATGACCTGCAGCCAGGTTGCAATCAACGTGCCTCTCACCTGCTACATCCACCTTTCCCTGCTCCCCGGGGCTGGGAGCTCACCCCCAACCCACCATTGCCTTCGAGGTGGGGGCAGCTGAACTCCTCCCGCTGCTGGCTCCAGCTGGGAGAGGGCTTGTTTGACCTGAACGGTTTGCCCGGGCAGAGCCCTGGAGCTGCAGTGCAAGGCCTGGCCCAGCACGGGGGCAGAGCTGCTCCTGTCCCAGCTGGGAAGGCCTGGCCCAGCCTTGGGGCAGACCCAGGCAGGCTCCATTAATGCCAAATTAGCGTTTAGGTTTGTGCTCCAAGACAGAGTGCAGTAAGCTGTCTCAGGGGGCTCCACGCAGAGTCCCCTCTAACCCGCTCATAGACGCCAGCGTAATCTAGGCTTGTAACCACGTATCTCCTGCTGCTCAGCCCGACAGAGCATTAATGGACAGTAACTGATGTTTACACACTGCAACAATGATTAAAATGGATCCTGATTGGTACCAGGCTGTCTGTTGGGGGGTGGCTGCTGTCCCTCCTCTCTCTGTGGCAGCCCTGGGCTGCCCTCTGCAGCAGAACAAGGCCCCCAGGGTGAAGAGCAGATAACAAAACTGACTGTTTAATGCTTTTATACACAATATAAATTACACCGACCAGCACGGCAGCAGCCATGGAACCAGTCCTGTTCCCCACTCCCCTCTTTTCCCCAAACCCCAGCAGAGAAAGGCTCTGGCAGGAAGAAACAGGCAGGTGGGGTGGCAGTGCTGCCGCACAGGCAAGGGTCAGAGCCGCCGGTTGTGACTTCACCCTGCCCAGACGGGACAGGGCTGCTGGAGGCCCCAGTGCACCTGTGGGCCTGGTGTAAGGCAGCCCTAAGCCCCCGTGGAGTTGCCTGCCTGTCCTCCCTCCCCCAGAGAAGGCAGGCACTGAGGCACCCCAGGCCCACTGCCAGGCTAAGTGCTGTCTCAGGGCAGGGCCGTGCCCACGGCTGGAGGGGCCAGGAGGGCTTTGGCATTGCGTGGGTTCACCCAGCTCTCGGCTGTGTGGCCGTGGATCTTCTGGTGGCGCTTGTAGTTGTCCCAGTGACCAGTGGTGTAGGAGCAGTCCCGGCACTGGAAGGGCTTCTCGCCCGTATGCCGCAGCATGTGCCGCTTCAGGTTCATGCTCTGGTTGCAGCTGTAGCTGCAGAGGCTGCACTGGAAGGGCTTGTCGCCTGAGTGGATGCGCCCGTGGCGCTTGAGGTTGGCCAGGTTGCCGCAGGCATAGTCGCAGAGCTGGCACTTGTAGGGCTTCTCGCCTGTGTGCACGCGCTGGTGCCGCTTCAGGTTGTCCAGGTGGGCGGAGGCATAAGGACAGAGCGGGCAGGCAAAGGGCTTCTCCCCGCTGTGCGTCTTCATGTGCCGTGCCAAGTGGTTGGGGTAGTGGGTGACGAAGGGGCAGAGGCTGCAGGCAAAGCCCTTGTCCCCAGTGCCCTTTCGGGGGCTGGCGCCTGGCTCTGTGCCCAGCACCGCCAGGCTGCAGCGCCCGCAGACCTGCTCGGCCAGGCCCTCGTCCTGCGCGAACCCGTCGTCCAGCACCAGCCCGCACATGCGGCAGGTGAAGGGGAAGAGCAGCTCGGGCAGCGCAGCTGCCTCCTCGCCCCGCAGCCGTGCGCAGCCGGGCAGGAAGGGGCCGCTGCCGCTGCCCACATGCAGGCTCAGCTCTGGCAGCAGTGGCTCTGCGGGACAAAGAGATGGGGTTGTGAGCTGGGCGGCACAGCGCCAGCGAGGATTGGCTCTATGACAAGCCACAGTGCCCCGCTGAGACTGGCAGTAACAGGACTTTGGATCAATGGCATGATCTGTGCCCTGCCCCAGCCCCAAAATCAGCTCTCCCCACATCCCTGCACCCTCCCACCATTACCTGGGTCCTTGTCCCGCCGGTGTGGCCCCTCGCCCTCGGGCAGGCGGTGGCTGAGCATGTGCCGCTTCAGGTTGCGGCTCTGGTTGCAGCGATAGTCACAGGCAGCACACTGGAAGGGCTTGTCCTGGCTGTGGACTCGCTCGTGGCGTTTGAGGTTGCCCAGGCTGCTGCAGGCGAAGCTGCAGCACGTGCAGCGGTACGGCTTCTCCCCGGTGTGCGTGCGCAGGTGCCGGGTCAGGTTCACCAGCTGGGCAGAGGCGTAGGCACACTGCGGGCAGGCGAAAGGCTTCTCCCCATTGTGTGTCTTCATGTGGCGCTTGAGGTGGCTGGAGTAGTGGGAGGCGAAGGGGCAGAGCTGGCAGGAGTAGACGATGCGCTGGCTGCGGCCGCCCTCGGCGCCGGCGCACTGCAGGCAGCTCTGGCCCAGGCTGGCAGCCAGCTGCAGCCCGCACTGGCGGCAGGGCAGGGCGGCGGGGCTGGGCTCACCCCCCTCCTCGGGGTCACTCTCCACGCTCAGCTGCTGGTACCCAGAGGAGCAGTCGTCGTCGCTCAGGGCGTATGCTGGAATAGCGATCTTCCCCACAAGTGTGTCTGCTGAGAACACCGTGGGGATGGGGCAGTGTCAGCCTGGCTGGCCTAGGCACAGCCCCTCTGCCTACGCCCCCAGTCCCAGATGGGTCTCCACCCTGTGGCACCCAGTAGGAGCCCAGCACACTGTGCACTGCAGTGAGAAGCCCCACAGCCGTGGCCTGCCCCAGCGCCCTGCTAAGGGCCTGTTCCGGGCGTCTCGGGAAACCCTGACACTTCTGCATGGCTGGCCAAGACCCTGCCACCAGGAAGGGTGAGAGGATGGGGAGATTCATTGCCCACAGGCACTCCTGAGCCTGGTGGGTGGGAGGTGGTGGGCAAAGCCTGGCCCAGGCTAGAGAAATGGGTGCCCATAAGGCTGCTCTGTGCCCCTCTCACTGTGCCACTGCCCCAGCCCCGGGGCAGCTGGTTGCACTTGTGTGGCTGGCACCATGGAGCTCCTACACCAGCCCCTTCTATCCTGCAGGAAACATTCCCCAGCCCCACACAGTGCCACTGTCTGGTGGCTGCAGGGGGAAGGCTGTGCCAGGCTCTCTAACAGAACTTCTCACTTGGGCACAGACACATCCTTCTGCAGCCCCGGTGCTCCATGTGTGCCCCCAGGCTGGTGCTTGGGGCTGGAGGGGCAGCTCACCACTACCAGCTGGCTCTGTGCTGTGCCTGACCAGCAGCCCTGGGGTCTGTCAGACTCAGCAGCTGCCCCCCATCCTGGGAAGCACCCTCAACTTGTCCCCTTGCTGCTGCCACCTGGGCTGGGTCCAGCTCCCAGAAGCCAGCAGCTACAGAGATGAAGCTGACCCATGCTGTGGGATGGGACGACCCCTCCAGCTTCCCAGCCCCTTCCACAAACACTGCCAGAAACGCAGTCATCAGAAAAGGGCATCCCACCAAGGCCTGGTTATTATGGAGGAACACTACCCTGCCTCGAGCCCTCTGCCAAGGGACTCCCTTTGTCCTCAGCTCAGCCCCACCCACACCAAGGGACCTGTCCCCTCAGCCCAGTCCCACACTGAGGGAACCCCCTGCCCCTCAACCCAGCAGTGCCACAACGTCCCCAGAGTACCATCCCCTAAATGGCCACGTCAGTGCCTGTGTGTCCTGACTGGTTCAGTGGGCTGAGATCCTAGTCCTGCTCCCTGGCTGCGGCTGAACGGGAGAACAGATATTCCTAGTAGAATTTGTCACCAAATCCTTGCCAGGTTCCTTGGGCTACTAAGCAGCTGTCCCAGGGCAGGAAACCACAGCCCTCAGACCATCCCCATCTGCCAGGCAGCTGGACTGAGCCTCAGTGCGGAGTAGGAGCACATGGATCAGGGCACAGCCCTTGGGAACGGAGATGTGGGGCCGGACAGTTCCTGCTGTCCTCTCTCGCCATTCTGTTCTCACGTTGCTCCGTGCCTGGGGCGGGGAGTGACTCCCAGCAGTCCCCATGAAGCAGCTCCATGGAGCAGAGCAGCGCTCGCTCTTCCGGCCGCCTCGGTCGGGGCTGACCCAAGCTCGGGAGCAGCGGCTGGACAGGCGCTGCCCGGTCGCACCGGGCCGGTCCCGGGGCTGGGAGCGCTCCGTACACCCCGCAGTGCCGAGGGGAGCGGTGGAACAGGACCCCGGGGCCGGGCGGGCAGTAGAGCCGGGGCTGAGCCGGGGCTGGTGGCTCTGGGATGAGCCCGGCGGCGGCTGCGAGGCGCGGCCCCAAAGCCACCGCGGGCACTCGTCGTGCCGGGGGCCTTGGCGGGAAGGAGCACTCGGGGATCGGTGCCGAGGGTCAATACCGGGCGGGCAGAACCCACCCGGGGGCCCCGTCGGGGGCAGGGCCTCCCCCGTGAGAGGAAGATCGGTCGGAGCCCGCGCCGGGCGGGCCCGTGGCAGGGCGGGCCCCGCCGGATGCGCGGAGCGCGGGGCCGGTACGGCCCGGCCGGGCCGCGTCCCCGCCGGCGAGGCTGCCGGAGAGGGGCGGCGTCCCCGCGGGGGCCGCACGCACCTGGCGGTCCCTTCTCGGAGGCCGGGCCGCGGCCCAGCAGCAGGTCCCCGGGCAGCACCACCGCCGCTCTTGCCGTCTCCTCGGTGCCATCCTCGGCGTCCGCTGCAGCGCTCCGAGCGCCGCGGGTCCCCGCCGGGCCGCCGCCGCCCCCCGGGCCCGCCGCGCACTCACCCTTCACCGGCTGCGGGTGGCTCTGCTTCCGCCGGGGCATCGTGGCGGGCCCCGGCGCCGGCCCGGCCCCGCCGCCCGCCCGCCCGCGGCCCGCCAGCCGCCCCCACCAGCCCGGGGCGGCCACCGCCGCCCCGCCTCGACCGGACACTTCCGCTTCCGCTTCCCCCGGGCGCGCGGGGGCTGTGCCGGAAGCGGCCGCGCGACCCGGAAGCGGAGCCGGCGCGTGCGCAGAGGCACCGCGGCCTCCCGGCCCCGCCCGCCCCGGCATGAGCGGGCCCTGGCCCGGCGAGGGGGGCGTGGTGCCGGGCCGAGCCGGGTCACGGGACAGGCGGGCAGGGCTCGGGGGCTCGGGCGGGGCTCGGGGCGGGGCGGGACAACAGCGGCTCCGCCCCTTCCGGCCGGCGGGAGGTGGTGGCACCGGCGGGACCGGGGTCGCTATCGGACGCTGACGGTCTCTGTACCCCTTCAGGGGAGGCCGCGGCTCCTTCGGGTCCGGCCACGCCGAGAGCCGGCGCCGAGCGCAGACCCCGGTGAGTCCCTTGCTGGTGTCCCCGCGCGGTCAGACCGGGGACACCCGGGGCTTTGGGTGTCCCGCTGGGCCTCGGCGCCGCTGGCTGCCTGGTCACACCGTGCCCCGGCCGATCCCCACGGTGGTCGGTGCGGAGGAGCAGCCCAGCCGTGTCCCGGGGGTGTTCCCGATCCCCACCCGCATCGCTCGCTGTGCTCTCCCGGTGGCTCCGGTCCGCGGCCAGGCCGCCCGGGCTGTGTGAGCCGCGGCTCGGATCTCTGCTGTCCCTGTGCAGGATCCCTGCTGTCCCTGTGCAGGATCCCTGCTGTCCTTTTGCAGGATCTCTGCTGTCCCTGTGCAGGATCTCTGCTGTCCTTTTGCAGGATCCCTGCTGTCCCTGTGCAGGATCTCTGCTGTCCCTGTGCAGGATCTCTGCTGTCCCTGTGCAGGGTCCCTGCTGTCCCTGTGCAGGATCCCTGCTGTCCCTGTGCAGGATCCCTGCTGTCCCTGTGCAGGATCTCTGCTGTCCCTGTGCAGGGTCCCTGCTGTCCCTGTGCAGGATCTCTGCTGTCCCTGTGCAGGATCTCTGCTGTCCCTGTGCAGGATCCCTGCTGTCCCTGTGCAGGATCTCTGCTGTCCCTGTGCAGGTCCACGGGCGCTGGATGTGTCGGGCTGTGGCCGTCCCGGGGGAGCCGTGGCCGTGCCGTGCTGTGCTGCCAGCGATGATTCCCCGCTGACAGGTACAGCCCTGGCCGTCTCTCGCTCTCCAACCACCACGTAAATCCGGTTTCTGCCTGGTTTCCCTGAGCTCTGTAGTTGCCCTCTCCCTGGGAAGCACTGCTGTATCCCCTGGGAAGTGCTGTGTCCCCCGGGGGGATGCGGAGCCACCCAGTGCTTGGCCCAGCAGAGCGGGTACGTTCGGACTCCCCAGTCTCACCTGAGTGTCGCTGGTGCCGGCCTTCTCTCGTGCCGGTGGTTCTGCCTCTGGCAGGGCTGGCATGGGAGTGCTGTGGAGGCTGTAGCAGTGCTGTTGAGGTGGAGAGGGCAGGGGGCAGCTTTGGGGTGTAGAGTGGGAAGGATCATGGGGAGGGAATGTGGTATGGCCATGGATGTGTGAGCTCTAAGCAAGGAAAATGGACAGATCTACCCCACTGCTGGAATTACCTGGCTCCTGGTCACTGAATGAACTGGGTCTTGGGTCCCTTGGCAATTGAACTCCAGTGAAAAGCGCTTTAGCCATGTCTCAGCCTGGAGAGGAGAGCCCTGAAGCCCCAGGGTGGGGATGGCTGTGAGTGTCACACTGCTCTGTGCCTGGGCTGCTTGTCACGGTGTTGCTGCTGACTTCCCCACGCTGGGGATTTGGGAGTTCCGTAGTCCTGGAGCTGTCATGCGGAGCTGAAGGAGACAGGATGGGGCAGAACAGGCTTGGGTCTGTTGGCAGGGTGCTGTTGGGCTTCTCTGGGTGCCAAGGGCCTGTTCCCAGGGCACGGGCTCGCTCTCAAGAGCAGTTCCTCTGCAGGCTGAGCAGCATCGACTGCAGCTGGGGATGGTTCCGCTGTTACCCGTGGTGAGGCTCAGGTAGGAGCTGGGCCATGGAGGCTGTACCAGGGCCAGCACTTCCCCACTGCCCTCCATAGCCCAGCAGCCGTCGGTGGCCACCTTGGCGGGCCACCATGGAGCAGCCCACACGTGTGCCTGGGCCCCGCCGGCTTCTGGGCTGCTTCAGGCGGAAGCCACAGACCATCGAGGGGGAAACACCACCACAACCGGAGCCAGAGCCAGAGGAACCCGAGGAGACACGCATTGTGCTGCCCCTGGGTGAGAGCCAGGCGCTGGAGGAGTGTCCCCTGTGCCTGCTGCCCCAGCCCCCCGAGGCCTTTCCCAGCCTGGCCTCCTGCTCCCACCGCTCGTGCTGGGCCTGCCTGGAGCGGTACCTGTGCCTCGCTGTGAGCGAGAGCCGCGTGCCGGTGTCGTGCCCGCACTGCCCCGCTGCGCTCCAGCCCGCCGATGTCCACCGGCTCCTGCCCCAGCCCGCCCTTCGGGACAAGTACGAGGAGTTCCTGCTGCGACGGCTGCTGGTGGCTGATCCTGGCACCCGCTGGTGCCCCGCACCTGACTGCAGGTACCACCGGCCCCAGCACAGAGACGGGCTGGGCGTGGGCCCCCCTCCCACAACAGCAGTGTGTGCCTGTGTCCTGGGAGCCCTTCCCAGGCGAGGTTCCTCATCACCTTGTCCTTTGTTGGGCTGGGTGTGCCCAGGGAAGTGTGAAATGTCCTGGCCTGGCTGCACAGCCTGTGCTGCTCTGTCCACAGCCCTGGTGTCCTTGGCTGTGCTGGGTACTCTGTGAGCCCCAGGGCCGTGGATGCTGGGCAGGGTGGGATGTTGAGGGTGTATCCCGACTCTCCTGAGTGGGGCTGTGGCTCCAGCTCCATGCGGGACAGGGACTGCCACAGCCTGGCTTGGCTGTGCTGGGGAGGGGCCCCCTGCCGCACCCCAGCTCCAGCCACCTTCTCCCCACAGCTACGCTGTCTTTGCCCACGGCTGTGCTGAGTGTCCCCGCCTCACCTGTGGGCGTGAGGGCTGTGGCACCGAGTTCTGCTACCACTGCCGGCAACCCTGGCACCCTGACGGCCCCTGTGCACCGCCGGCCCCCAGCCTGGCCACCCCCACAGCACAGCTGGCACAGCAGGAGGAGTTGGCCCATGGTGAGGCCCTGGCCCAGGGTGGGAGCAGCAGGGCTGGGCTTTGGCACAGTTGTTTGCCTCTGTGCCTTCTGCCTGTGGGGCTGCTGGAGCCAGGATCCAGAGTTCCCCCTGACTGCTTCTGCTGCAGTCTCATAGCCCCTGTGCCAGTTGGGCCGGGGTGTGTGAGGGACCTTGGCTCCCCACATGACACCTGTGGGATGGGAAGAGCCTGGGACAGGCTGGGAGGGATGCACACTGTTCTGTCCTGCTCGCCCATCCCTTCTTATCTCCCCCCAGCTGAGGCTGAGGACATCAAGGTCTGTCCTCGCTGCAGCGCCTTCATCATGAAGATCAACGATGGGAGCTGCAACCGCATGAACTGCACGGTCTGTGGGTGCCTCTTCTGCTGGCTCTGTCTGCGGGAGATCTCTGATATGCACTTTCTCAGGTCAGTGCGGGGCCATGGGGCTTGGGGGCCCTGACAGGAGCTGGGGAGATCTGTGGGACTGCATTGGGTCAGGGCTGGGGGCCCTGACAGGAGCTGGGGGGCTGGGATGGGGGCAACCAGGCCCTGCCCCAGGTTTGGGGTTAGCTGGGGGGAGCAGGGTGGTCTGTGCTGCTGGGTCTGGCAGGGCTGGGGCTGGTTTTTGGCACCCTGTCAGAGGCAGCTGGAGCTCAGGGTTGGGGGAACCTGGCAACTTGCTCTCTGGTGGGCCCATGGATGTCTCCTGGCACGGAGCCAGCCTGTGCTGGTCTCTGCCTGCCCCTCGCAGAAGCCATGTCTCAGCCCCTCTGTCCCCACAGCCCCTCTGGCTGCACCTTCTGGGGGAAGAGGCCGTGGTCACGGACCCGGAGGATCATGTGGCAGCTGGGCATGGTGCTGGGAGCCCCCATGGTCATCTCTCTTGCTGCGGGTGTTGCTGTCCCTGTCATTACCATTGGGATCCCCATCTACATGGGTAGGAAGGTACTGGCAGGTGGTCCTGGAGTCCCGGTGGTCCTGCTCCCTGCTGAGCCTGGTAGCCCATGGCCCTTGGCTATAGACAGACCTGCAGTGCTCCCTGCTGCCCACAGCACATCTCTGTGCCACCTCTGACCACCCCTCAGCACATGCCTGAGCCCACAGTCCCTCCTTGCTGGGACCTTCTTGCTGGGGGTCCCCAGCAGCCCCTGCCAGTGCAGGTGTGCTCAGCATGGGGAGAGGGGTCAGGGTGGGCAAAAGGAGGAAAGGTTCTAGGGGGGCTTTCCAGAACACCTGTGCTGTGGCAGCAGTGGTGGTGTGGCTAAGGAGAGGGAGGGGTGTCGGTGGCTATGGCTGGAGCTCTGCCAGGCTGGAGAGAGGCTGTGTCCCTGGGGATATGCCGAGGTCTTTGTAGAGCACCTCACCTTTTTGTCTTGTCCTTGAGGTGCTGGGCCAGAGCCGGCGAAGCAGTCACTCCGGGTGCCAGCAGTGCCTCTCTGTCACCAGCAGTGTCCTCCTCTCTCTCTTCGTGTCCCCTATCATAACAGCTCTCACTGTGGGTGAGTGCTGAGGGCGCTGCCCATGTTGGGGAGTGGGGCTGTGGCTGTGACGTGGCTGTGCGGGATGTGTGGGGCCAGAGGCACCACAGCTGGGGCTGGGCAGTGACCACTTGACCACCCCCAGGTGTTGGCGTGCCCCTGGTGCTCACCTACGTGTATGGGACCGTGGTGCTGTCGCTGTGCCGGAGCCGCTGGGGCTGCAGGGGCAGCCGCACGCCTGGAGACCTCGGCATGGTGGAGCTGGACAACCTGACCAAACGTGAGTCCCACACAGCTGGCAGGCCCTGGCCTGTGCCCTCCCTGCTCCAGCCAGGAGCTGTCTGTGGGAACAGCGTGCTCTCTCTCCCCAGTGAATGAGCTGTGGTCAGTGCTGCCCAGCCCCAGACCAGGTGAGGACGGAGCTCCAGACCCTGCTGCCTCCATCCCCAGCAGCAGCCGCAGCCCACACCCGGGGCCAGCATGGCCGGAAGGGGACAGCCAGTCAGCCAGCACAGTGGCCCTTGCTGGGAGTATGCTGAGTGAGGGCCAGGACACCTCTGACAGGTAACAGGGTGGCTGTGCTGGGGGGGCTGGGGAATGGCACATCCTTTCCAAACAGCCTCCCCTGCTCCTGCTGTGCTGGGCAGGGATGGTGATGTCCCCCTTAGGGCTGCTGCCCTCAGAGCAGTGTCTGTCTGCAGGGAAGGTGTTACCATCGAGGTGGAGGTGTCGGTTGAAGCAGTGCCACGTTCTGCCCGGCAGCAGAGCCTCAGCAGTGTCCTGTCTGGGCAGAGCCTCTCTGGGGATTCCCTGGGAGCCACCAGTGACAGGGGCAGCTCCGTGGGTGTCCCTGTGGAGTGATGGGGACCTGAGGAGAGTCTGGATCCACACACAGGCCCTGTGCCCTCCTGTGGCAGAGCCAGTCCCTTTCTGCCAGCATGCCTAGCCCTGGGAGCTGGGTCCTGGGTGGGTGCCAGCTGCACCCAGCACTGCCACACCCTGCAGTAGCCCTGTCTGCCCCTTTCCCAGAGGCACCACTAGGAAATAAAGCTGCTTTCTGAGGGTCCCTCTGTCTCCTGTGGCAAAACTCCCCTGACAGTGCAGCCCCATGGCAGCCCACTGGTGTGCACGACAGGCGTCACATCTGTACCTGCGTGAGGAAGAGGCCACCCAGGCGATGCAGGGGTTGTTGTGGCTGCCCTGACTGTTCCAGCTGATCTGCTCTGAGAGCAGGCTGCAGAGCTGGGGGAGGGCAGCAGCCCCCCAGCTCCAGTCTCTGGTGCTGATCCCCGCAGGGATCTGTCCTGCAGCAAGGCCAGTGTGGAGGGACCACAAGGGAACACTCTGGGCTGTTGTGGGAACCTGTTGCCAGATGGGTTGTGTAGTCTCAGGCATTGGGATCCTCACCACTCTTGACTCCACTGCAGCACCCTTTTTTTTCCCATAGGAAAAAAAAAAAAAGCTACTTCTGCATGTTTTGCTACTCAGAGTTGGGCAGTCACAGAATGAGTAAATGATTTGGGTTGGAAGGGAATTTAAAGCTCATTGTTGTCCCTTGCCATGGGCAGGGATACTTTCCACTAGACAAGATTGCTCCAGGCTTTATCCAACCTAGCCTTGAACACTTCCAGCTTCTCTGGGCAACCTGTGCCAGGGCCTCAACAGGAAAGAATTTCTTCACAATGTCCCATCTAATCCTGCCCTCTGGCAGTGGGAAGCTATTTCCCCTTGTCCTGTCCTGCCAGACCCTTGTCCAAAGTCCCTCCAGCTTTCTTTAGGCACTGTGACTCTAAGGGTCTCCCTGGGTCTTTCTTTTCTCCAGACTGAACATCCCCAGCTGTCCCAGCCTGTCACCACAGGAGATGAGGTTTGTGAGCTGGCTCACCTGCACAACATCTCCAGCTGCTCTGGGATTCCCATGTGATGGGGTTGTGCCTTTGGCAGTGCCTTGCACTGGAGCTCTTCCATTTTCAAGGATGAACTCCACCCTTCTGGTCCTGGGCTGTTGTCTCAGCTCCCAGTTTAGTCTGACCCTCACCAGTCCAGCTGCCCCTCCTGGTACCTTTGAGCCCCTTTCCTGGCAGCCTCAAGCTTCAGCTCCCCACCCTGTCTGGTGGCTCTGCAGTGAATTATTCAGTCCTGAACTGCTTTCTGGTGTTTGGAGTGTCCAGGCTGGGCTCCTGCAGCCCTGTGCGAGTCTGGTGCTTCAGAGCCTCCAACGACACAGTGCTGCAGCTGGATTTGCTGCCGAGGCTGTTCTTATGCTCAGGAACTCTGGATGAGCTGTGTGTTCCCTTAGAACAGGGGTGCCTGAGGAGACTTTTCCTTTGCAGATGTGGGTTTGTTCTCAGCGCAACTTCCACTTGCTGCCAGGTGGGTTTATCTCAGGATCATTCTGGGAAGGGGCTGCTCAGTACCTCACACTGCTGTGCTGTCAGTGTCCTGGTCAGGGTTACTCCGGATTGAATAAACAGAATGGAGAATCACAGGGACAAGCAGTCCTAAAGTGTTAGTTATTTCTGCAGTCCCTGAGAGCCTGAGCTGAGGCAGCTTTGCTTGGTGACACTAAAACCAGTTTGTCTCAATTCCTATATGCTGTCATCCTATTCCTGCTGCCAGGCTTCCATCTAGAGGGTTTGGTTTTAAATTTTCTTCCTGGTCATTAAGGTTTGTGATGCAGTCTCCAGTCTCTGTTGGAGTCCCAAAACGGCTCTGATTTGTGGTGACCTGACATTAGTGTCTGGGATTGAGCAGTGACTGGGTTTAGGCCATTTTCTGTGTTTCTGTTGATGTTTTATCATGCTGATTTTTACTCAAAATGCTCTGTGGTGGGTCCTGTGCCACAGCAAAGGCCCTCAGAGCTGCAGCTGTTTGGGGAACAGATGCAGGGGTTCTGCTGTGGCTGCCTGACAGGTTCAGTGTTGGCAGCTCACCAGGAACACAGTGGAGCACAGGATCCTGGAGGCTGTGCAGGGAGAGGCCCTGCTCAGCTCCGAGAGCCAGTGGCAGCTCTGGCCTGGCTGTCACAGTGTCCCCAGGATGTCACAGGATGGTCAGACAGGGGTACCTGAGGTCCACGAGGCCAGTGGGAGACACCTCCCACCCCAGCAACGGGGACTGCTGCCCACAGAGCCTGTGGCTCCCATGGAATCCTGGGGCAGGTGGGACAGCCGCAGGCTGCAGGGGAAGGAGGGACTGGGGGAAAGAACAAGTGTGGGAAATGGGCATAAAATGGGCCAACTGTGTATAAAAAGAAATAATGGATCACCACAGAGTACTCTTCTTTTCCAGTGTTTTGCTGGGTGCATGGGCTCTTCCTGCTACACAGGGAGAGCTCACCTGTATAGCCCACCCTTCCATCAGTGTTCTACAACCCATGGACATCGCTCCTGCTGGAGCACCCACGGGTATCGACAGCCCTTGGGCCGGGCTGGGAGGAGCCCTAGAGCTTGGCATCAGGGAGGAGCTGCCTCTTGACCCACCTTGATAGAAGGTGCAGCTTTATGGGTGCTAGAGGCAGGTGAGCTCAGGCACATAACTGGTACCCCCATCCCTTGAGTAGAGACAGACTTTTCTCCAAAGGCTCAAGTTTACTGTGAGACTCCTCAGAAGAGCTGTCCTGGGGAAACTGGGAGCCACAGGCCAAAACCACAGGGACAAATGTTCTCCTCCCCACCCCACCTTCCGCTCCAGGAAAGAACCAAGGACCAAGATCACACCTGTATTTTCTGATCTTTTAGTTTGAAAAAAGTATTGATTGAAAGTGTACAACTGAACATGGCGTGGTCGCAGCACCACTGCCAGATTGCTTCACAAATAAAAACAGAAAGGGCCTTAAATAATCGGGTGCAGATTAAAAAAACCTCAACAGTGAAAAAGTTCTTCCCTCCAAACAGAAATTCACAGGCACAGAAATGGCAACAACCACATGGAGACAATGGGGGGACATCCTCCTCCTCCTCCTCCTCACGGCAGACTCTGATGCAGCGCTCCCTGGCGCAGCTCCATCCTCGCTCCCTCTTTGGAATGGTTATGGATGAACAGTGCGACATGCCCTTGCTAACCAGACCCGCCCCCACCCCCTGACCAGGACACGGACAAACAAGGCCTCTGCTAAGGCTAAAAAAAGGACAAGACTTGAGTCTTGAGTTCAGCATGGGTAAGAAACGAGAGTCTGGTGAGCACAGCCCAGTCCCCAGGTGGGCCCTGCTACTCAAGTTTGGCCTTCTTGGTGCTGTCCCCACCGTTCTCCTCTGCTGGTGCTGCCGCCTCCCCCAGTTTCCGCTTCCCACTCTCAGCAGGTGGGTGTGTGTTACGGGGTTTGAAGCTGATAATGATGCAGGTCATGTTATCGCAGCCCGTGCCATCCCCTGAGGTGTCTGGAGCCAAGCACTGATCCAGCAGCTGGGAAGGGATGGGGCAAGTTAGCAGAGAGAAAAGACACACTGGGACCACCCCAAGGCACTGGGCCCATTCCAGCACCTGCCTGGCTCAGGGGCTGCCAGGCCAGACCTGTGCAGGAGGAGTCAAAGGCTGTTCCCACTGGACAAGGGACAGAGATGGCCTCAGCAGCCCCAGGTTTCTGAATGTGAGCAGAAACTCCTTTGCCTGGACAGCACCCCTGAGGTCAGACACTGGCTGGAGTGCCCAGAGAACCCATCTGAGGGAGTGGGAGGGCAGAGCCGAGCACTGAGCTGGGACACAGAAATGCCACGTTGCTGGAGGGACAGCACCTCTCCTGATCTTACCTCTTCTACAATGGAGGAGAGTGGCCGCAGGACTCCGTTCTCATCCTTCTGGGTGATCTTTGACTGGATGAAATCCACCACTTCCTGGCTGCTCATCACATTCCTGCAGAGCAGAGAGGTCAGAAAGGCAGGCAAAGGGAGCACACATGCCAGTGTCCAACAGGCCTTCCTCAGGTCCTGCTCTGGAGAAAGGCTGGAGCAGTGATGCCCCAGAAGCACAACAGCTCCCCCACTACTCACCAGATTCCATCACAGGCAATGACCATGAAGTCGTGCTCATCATTTATTGTCAGCACTTTGATGTCAGGCAAGGCAGAGATCATCTGCTCTTCCGGAGGGAGGTTCTTGTTCCTCTTGTAGAAGTGATCCCCTGTGGTGGGGAGGAAGATGTCTGGGCACAGGCAGTGCTGCCTGCCCTGGACAGTGAGCAGCACTGCCCTGCCACAGGGCATTCCCAGTGGGAACCTGAAATCAGGCTGTGGGCCATGAAGCAGAGCAACCATTGCAGGTTACAGGTGTAAGCTCTTGGCAAGCCCAGGGAAGAGGGGTCTTGGCCAGCTCAGGCTCTCTTTACAGCAAACCAAGTGCCCCCTTCCCTACCTCCTGAGGCAACCAACTCCAGGCCAACAGCACACAGGACCAATCACTTCTGAAGAGGCTGTGGCTGCCCCATCTGTGAAGTGTTCAAGGCCAGGCTGGATGGGGCCTGGAACAACCTGGTCTAATGAAGGTGTCCCTGCCCATGGCTGTGGCTGTAATTGGTTGAGCTTTGATTCCTTCCCACCCAAACCACTCCAGGATTCATTTTATGATTCAAAGTTCACTTGAGAAAACTGGCCCTCAGCTCTGGCTAGCAGTTTGTCAAGAATCATCCTATGAACAGACTTCTAGGGCCACCACAGAATAGCAGGGGGCAATGCCAGTGTCTCCTAGACAGACTCCTTATTTCCATCCTAGTGTTTTTCATATCTTTACACTAAGATGATTTCAGTGGTTTGGGTCCTTCTGTACACACTCAAATAAATGGGCTCAAACTGCCATGAAGCCAGGTCCACAGGAAGCAACACAGAAAGATTCCTCAATAACCCAGTAAGCAGGAGAAGGCCTGTTCCCAAAGGCAGCAGTCAGGTTTTGGGACAGTTTACATAAGGTGGTTTCTGACAACCCAGCTGCTGCTTTCCACTGATGTCCAACTGTTTCATGGCTGTTTTCTCCAATTAGACTGCAATCTCCCATCAGATATTGAGGAGTTTTCACTCATCTTGTTAAACCTTGTTCCATAACCTCAGTGGCAGTGCTGTCAGCATGGCTCTCCTGAGGCTGGTGCTCCAAGGCCAGGCCTGCCAGCACCCCCCTCCTGCTTACCAATGGCCCTGGAGAGGTTGAG
The DNA here is from genome assembly GCF_971803275.1 of Cyanistes caeruleus. Taxonomy (NCBI): domain Eukaryota; kingdom Metazoa; phylum Chordata; class Aves; order Passeriformes; family Paridae; genus Cyanistes; species Cyanistes caeruleus. Next base: position 300,065 of record NC_141702.1, on the reverse strand, counting down.
GCCGCCGTTCACCCTTCCATCCATGGTGACCTTGCCACCAGCGTTCTTTATCCTGGCCAGCTCCACCTCATCCTCTGGCTTGTGGTCGTAGGACATGTCGACGGCCTTGCCTCCCTCCGACACGACACAGCGCGAGTCCCCGGCGTTGGCCACAATCAGCTGCTTGCCCCGGATGAGCGCCACGACAGCCGTAGTGCCGCTGTCTGAGCCAGGCTGCAAGAGACAACATCTTGGTGAGATTTCCTCCTCTATCTCCTTGTCAGCTCTTTAAGGGAACCAGCACCAGCTGCACAGCCCCAGCAGTGTCCCAGGGTGCTGCACCACACCCCATAAGCACACAGAGAACAATGGAGAAAGCCTGAGGGAAGTGGGAAACACTAGGAATGTGTGTGTGTTCACTGAGGGGCAGGGCTAGGCAACACCTCCATCCCAGTCTCATGCAGTGTGGGGGGGTCAGGATTCTCTGGCATTCCACAGGTCTGTACCCTCTGCTCTAATGTGCTAATTCCAACCCCAGCCCAGCTTGAGCACATCCTCACTTCAAATCAGGACATTTCCCTTAAGGGAGAAATTGGCACCTTGGAAGCCATGTCCCCTTCACCTGACCTCCTGACTGCGTTGTCACAGGCTGAAGAGCCACAGCCCTGGCCTGGTGAGGAGTCATGCTGCACTCTGGAGCAGTGGTGCCAGCAGAGCCCTCCTGTTCTTGCCCCATGCTCTCCCCTCCACACTGCTTTCCAAGCACCTCACACCCAGCAGCAGGATCAGCCTCTTCGATCCTAACCCAGCATCCAGATCTAGGCCCATCCCTCAGCTTTTGCACAAACCCAGGCTGTCAGCAGCTCCCTCAGCCCCAGAAGAGTGCACAGGGTGTTCTATCTCCACCTGAACAGGAACACCCCCCAGCTGAGTCTCTCAAGTGCCCCTGGCTCCACACTGAGCTGCAGAACACAAAACCAGGGCACGCACCTCCTCTTTCCCCTCCATGCCCGGTAACAACATTTCCTCCTCTTCATCCTCATCCTCCTCTGCTTCTTCGGTGTCATCTTCATCATCTTCATTCTCTGCCTCTTCACTGCTGTAACCATCCTCATCCTCACTACATTCCTACAAGAAAGAAGAGACCACAGGAGTCACACAGGGCACTTGGTGCTGTCCCCTGCTGGTCCCTCCATCCTGGGGACCAACGGTCAGCTCCTCCCAGAGGTGTGGGGTGACCTGCCATGTGTCCCCCACACTTGATGGCTACAGCCAGAGCAGCTGGTATCACTACAGCAGTGGATGAAGGGATGGTGCATGCAGCAGGACCAAGGGCCATCAGCTATGGCTGCTGCAGGATGAGGGTGTGTCCTTCGGGGTTAGCTCAACAATCCCAAACATTCCCATGGGATGGCCTCAAAGGATCAGCCTGAAACACCTGCTCCTAGGAACACACCTAGGATGAGCCAGAGGCTTGTCTCAAGTACCACCATAAGCAATGCATTCTGCCCAGCCAGAAGGCCACTCTGTTCCAGTGCTGTTTCCTACCTCACTGTCTTCCTCCTCTTCCTCAACCTCATCTGACTCATCCTCACTGTCCTCAAAAAATTTGGATTTGGTTGTGCGCTGGGGCTTTCCTGTAGAGGAGCAGGAGGGCCCGGCCTCCCCAGTAGAAGAGGTGACGGCCTCGTCACCTTTGCCTAGTTCAGGCTTCTGCAGAGCAGGGCTGTTGCCTCCAGCGCTGGCTTTGTCTGAGGTGGAGGAAATACCCGTGATTTCTTCATCTGGCTTCCCGTTCTTCCTCTCCTTGTGGTCAGGAAGCTCCCCTGGGTCAGCCTCTCCATTCATATTTGACTCCCCATCATGCTGCTTGCCTGTCCCCTCCACAGCGTTATCCCCAGCTGCAGCTACAGACTTGGCTTTGATGTTCTTGGTGCAGTTTTGTCCATAACGTGTGAGAAGCTCCTCGATGGTCATTGTGGCTTCTTCGTGCAGAAGAGCAGCTTCCTCATTATCCACTGCAAATGGAAGAGGGAGGGGACAAGGACAGAGAGGGTGAGAGAGCAGGATACCCGCCACACTGGTCCTGTGGTGAGCTGCTCCAGCTGAGGCTGCTGCTGGCAGAGTTCCAGCAGTCCTCCCCAAGCTGACTGTGAGCACACAGCCAGGCCTCTGCCCTCCCACTGCTCCCAGATGCTGCAGGGGAGCAGGATGGTGTAGCTCTGGAGCCTCCACAGGATGGGACAGCAAGGCCACAGTTCTGCCCACAGCACAGCCTGCCAGTGCACCCACTGCCCAAGACCCAGTGCTCCCTGGCTGACTGACGGCACCACAGAGCATTTACATCAGGCCTAAGGGCTGGTGGTAGCACAGTGTTCACATCAGGTGTGTGGCCAGGGGGCTGAGCTTCACTTTCCCAAGCACAAGCTCCCTGGGAGCTGCAGGGAAGCAGACTCATCACTTCCATGTGCAGGTTTGATCATTAATGCTGCAGCTGGGAACGAGAGAACAGCTGCTCCACGGGCTTGAAACACCCCAGGGATCCCCACCAGCTGGCATTTGGACAGGTACAAGAGGTGAGAGCACAGCTTTGGCCATCTCCCAAGTGGGACTAGACAAAGTGGGATGACTTTCCCCAGTAACCATGGGCCAAAGACCACTGCTTCCCTATTGACATCCCCTCGCATATAGTTTGCTATTTAATCCCAAAAGGAAAACAAATGCAGATCGGCCAAATGCTCCTGAAAATACAGAACAGAAAGAAAGAAAACCCAACCAGCCACCCACACACTTAATTCCTGTCAGCTGGAGAAAAAGAAACAACAAATACAGTGTTTCCAAACTGACACATTGTTCATATTGACAGAATCACCTTGCATCTGTCACAAGGCTGGTCACAAGGTACTCAGCATGAGTAGCACAGATTCCACCCTAGGAAACACCTCCTGGGCTGGCAACCACTTGCTGGTGGAACATTTGCTTCTTTGTGGGAAGAAGAACTGCTGAAGAGACCAGGATCTGCTTCAATCCTATCTGCAGCTGGTGGCTGCCACCAGCCAGGGAGAGCTGAACACTGCACACCACATCGTTTCCCTTCCACAACTGAGCCCAGCTCAGAGTTCCTGATATATCCTGGAACCCTGCAACGCACGGAGGAAGCTCTATAGAAAATGGACAGACTGTTTTGTTATCCATAGTGTTAAGCTTGCAGATGGTTAAGGGTTCCCCCAGCACCAGTCCAAAGCCAAGGACAATGCTAATGGGCAGTAGCTCAACTCAGCCAAAATTTAACTGAGAAACTGGCACAGAAAACCTTGTGCCCAAGGAGACTTGACCCTGCTGCTCTACACCCCTGTCCTGGAGCTGCAGCCTTGTCTGTTCAGTGGCATCTCACTTACCATCATCTTCATCAGCAACTTTCTCCTTCTCATCCTCATCGTCCTGTGGCCGCCCAGCCATCTGGGAGAGCTCCTTAATCACCTCCTCTGTGGTGAGCTTGGCATCAATGGCCAAGAATGCATCTTCCAGGGCCTGTGTGTGAACACAGACATGAGTGGCCAGCTGCCCTTTCCCTACAGGATGCATGCCTGCCATACTGTGCGATCCAGTCTCTTCCAGCTTGCACACTGTAACTAATCACAGCACAGCTGCAGCTGGCAGGGACCTACAGGCTTCTCCTGATCCAACACCCTGCTCCAGCAGGGACACCCAGAGTCAGCTGCTCAGGACTATACCCAGACAGGCTCTGGATGGCTCCAAGAATGGAGACTCCATCACCTCCCTGGAACAGCCCACGCCCAACTGGGTACTGACACAAGGGCTTTCCTTTGTGTTGGCACTTACTCAGTCCAGGACAGAGTTAGCACCTTACCTTTTGCAATTTCCCTTCCTTGTAGGCCTTCTGGTCTTTGATGATCTCAGGGAGGTACTTGGCACAGTACAGGGCAACTTCTTCTCCTGAAAAAGAGCAGAAACTATTTAAAGAGGCTGATCCTTCCAGACAGAACCTGCTCTTGAGCAACTGGATTCCTGAGGTAAATCCTGGGACACAAGCCAGAGCTGCTCCAGACACAGAACTGTGACACAGCAGCTAAGTGTAGGGATCCTGCTCATACCTTCCCGGCAAGATGCGCAGATGGTCCTGACAAACCTCAGAGCTCCAAATCACCAGGTTTGGCCAACGCTGTGAACTTCCCAAGAGGGAGCTTAGGCCCACAGTGGCACTTAGACTGACTCTTTAGGTCCAGCCTACCTGGAAATCTTTAATTTCACATGTCAGTGAAAACAGAAAGAGAAGCTTTTGTTTACTGTTCTATTGGAGCATTACCAACGTGCAGTGAACACATAAAAAGCGTTCTGTCTTCTAGTGTGTGTTCCAGACCAATAGCAATGAGATCCCAGAGTCTGAGATGGACTTCTCAGGAGACAGGGCGGTCACTTGGTACAGGAAAGAGCACAGCAAGGTAAACAGCAGCCAGAACACTGCACTGAGAGCACAGGGGATAACCAGTACTGAGAGATAGCTCAAGTCAAGTGCTCACCCTAGAGCAGCTGAAAGATTTCCAAAAGCCAGAAGCTCCCACAGCTTGGTAAGTAATTATGTCAGGTATGGAATAGGGCATGGGAGGAATTTGTTTAGATACTGAAGGTGCTATTAAGAGAGAAGAAAGAGTAAACAGAGGAGTGATGAATTTCTGTAGTTTATCTTGAACAGGGCAAGAAAGAGTAGTGTGAGTTGTAAGAGATCAGACTAGTCATTGAGGTTTTTATATAAGCAAAGAACAGTGTAGGACACAGGAAGGTGGCTCACACCTGACAGAGAAGAAAAATTAGAGCCAGAAACTGAGAAACAAATTAAATGACTGCACAGAAAGAGGGAGAGGAGCAGGGCAAGCTGCAGGTAGGTGGAGGGTCCCACTGCAGGGTCCAGGAATATCTTGAGGCTGTGCTGGACCAATCATTCCCTGTCACAACACAAAGAAGTAGCAGTGTGGGTGGCTGGGCACAGCATGCCAGAGCCTACCTGCACCTGGGGCTTTCCTCTGGCTGTCGGTACAGCCTACGTGGGCTCCTTTCCTTGGGCTACAGGACCATTTTCACACAGGAGCATTTTTCACAGGATGGACCAGCCACACAACTCCTGATCTTCCTGCTGCACATCCCAACTTCCCTGCCCTTCTCTGAGCCCAACAGAGACTGTGCATGACAAAAAGTTGTGCAGGCAGGAGCAAAGCTCTGTGAGGGAATGGGGAGCAAGGGAAGTGAGAGGAGAGCAGCAGCAAGCCATCAGTTCAGCAAAGGGAACACAATGGGAAGAAGAGAAGTAGGGAGGTTTGGGAGAAAGACAGACAAGGGGCTTTTCCAATGTACCTGCAGAGATGGGATCAAGTGGCCATTGACAGAGAACAGAAACAGCAAAATGGCTGTTGCTACACAGTGCTGCAAAGCATTTCATGGTACACACTGAGGGAACAGAGACTGGGTTTGACCTGGAAACACTGGAGAGGACCTCTGACAAGGGCTTAGAGTGACAGGACAGGGGGGAATGGCTCCACATTGATAAAGGGCAGTGTTAGATGGGATATTAGGAAGAAAGTCTTGCCTGTGAGGGTTGTGAGGTTTTGGCCATTCTGTGTTTTCTCCAGAAAAAACTCTTGGAAGAAGGTAAAAAATCGTTAGTTGTCTCCGTGAGATGGAAGCTGAAGGACAGTGATGGCCTCAGTGCAAAGCCCAAATGCTAGATGAGGCTCAAGGTCAGCGTTTGAGTAACAGAACTCTCAGTCAAACACCACTGATCACTGCAGAGCCCAGCGAACAGCAGGACCCAACACCAGCCTCTAACAGGTACAGCACAAAAAAGAGATGGTGTGGGTCAGGTAAACTGATCTTGGGAACACCTGATCCAGCAGTGTGAGCTGCAGCTGTTGACAGATACAAATCCCCTGACATGCTCTGCTCTATTCATTACTAGCTCCAACCCTTCCAGCCCCATGGCAGGTGCCAGGAATGGACTGCTGTGGTTTAACCCCAGGGGGCAACTAAACACCACCCAGCCACTTGCCCACCTCTCGTGGAATCATGGAATGGTTTGGAAGAGTAAAAGGCAAGTAACACTTGAGTCAAGAGAAGTTTGAAAGAATAACAGTAATAATTTTTTTTTTTAAAACGGTGAAAAGGCAAAGAGCGAAGGGAGAAAAATAAGCCTCAAAACAGACAAGCAATGCCAGATCTGTGTCAATGAAGACACATTAGTTGAAAAAAGGCTAAAGCACAAGTAGACAGCAATAGAGACTGATCAAATACTCCCTGGCCCCCACTCAAAGGACAGAGTGCCCAAATATCATTCTCCGGAATCTGGGGGCAGGGAGGCCAGAGCACATAAAGAAGCTGAGGAAGGGAAAAAAACTGGCCCAGCAGCATCTTTCAAACACTGGAAGGCTTGTCCACAAGAGGGAAACGTAAAAGAAAAATTGATGAATGAAATGGAAAATGCTAATATGTAAGAAACCCCCCAAATGCACCTTTTTTCAAATAACACAGTAATAAAATCTTTTCCCAACCAATCTGGAGCAGGAAGCTTACTGGAGAGCTTCAGGCTGAGAGATGAGCAAGGTAAGAGAAGGTATAAGAGAAGCTAAATTCAGCTTTTGCACTGCCAGCTAATAAAGCTTAGCAAGGTTCCCACCCAAAAACTTACTCTTACATGGGAGAGACCTGAAAAATTCCTTCAAACTGAAGAGCTAATGCATCAATAAAATCACACAATAGTAGGGGATGGGCAAAAGCTGTTCTTCTAAGTCAGATTCAACTATATCCATATCCTTCCTGGAATGGTTTGTCTAGGAAGAGCTGTAGAGATTCAATCACTAGAAATCTAAAATACAAGTTAGAAACTCATGTCAGTGCTTTGCCATTCCATGCCTTTCCCTAACATCTATCTTGAATTTTCCCTGTTGTATTTATGAACCTCAATCACAATACCTAATGTCCTATACTAACAGGAATGTCATGAGTGTCCGAAGTCTCTCTAAAACACAATGCATGGAATAAAACCTTGGCAGCTGAGAAACCAACACACTGAGCTCAGAGGAGAACAGATGGTTTGATACTATTCATTCTTGACCCATTTTTGGTAGCTGCTCCTTATATTTATTTTTGCCAGACACACACAAACAGTTTCTGAGGTGAGGAGCTCCTGATCCCTACATCCCATTTCCTTGTCATTTTCTGCCTCTCAGCACCAACCCATCATGCCTGTGTTCTCAAAGATACCCTCCAGGACATCAGTGACTGCTTCACAGGCATCTCTGCACACTCTCAGATGAAGTTCAGGAAAAAAATAATTTCAGGACATGAAATACATTCTTCAGGATGAGATTACATCTTTGGAAGAGCTATTTGCTATGAACAGAAGGAAACTGCACGTAGATTTCCAAAGAGCTTTCAAATAAATCATCAAATGTTTTCCATATTAAGCTGTCAAAGAAAAGCAAGGAGGTTAGATAGAAGCAGCTTTCAGAATGGAGGATGGCCACTGGGAGAGCTCCTTGAAAAGCTAGGTTGTTCAACATCTACATAAATTAGCAGGAAAAGAGGTCAGTAAAACATGATGGATCACTCAGGATGATTAAAATCAAAATAATATACAAGATTTAATAGCAGAATCTTGAGCTCTTACATTATATTGGCAGAGGAAATTCTGTAATAATATTAGATATAATATTTAATAGCAATATTCAGTCATACAAGCAGAGATGAGCCTAGGACTCCTCTTACAGGGAAAAAAGACATGGAGTCCAAAATAGTGAAAGTGAGAAGTACTACCAGAGTGATTATTCACTCATTCCTTGTGTCTTGGATACTGCAGTGAAATTATCAGGCAGTAGATTTAACCGTATCTTTTTCAAATACTGATTCTATGCAAAATGCACAGTGCAATCAATCACCAAGCATAGGAGCCTTCTTAAAATGCAGTTAAGACAAATTTGTGAAGAGTTAGTTCATCCAGAAGACTCCAGCATGTCTCCAGGAAGGAACAGCTACAATCTCCAGTTTAAGGAACCCTTACAGGGAATGGATCTGCCACTTTTGATTTTCACTCTTTCCTTGGAAAGAGTGAAACCACCGGAAGACACCGCCAAGAGTCAATCGCAGGTGATTTTTCTTACCACTTTTTCTTCTGCGACTCTTCTGCTGTCTTGGGTTGCAATGCAAGATGTACCAAAAGTATGTATTCTATCACCATCTGTTAAAACCTGCTGGGGGCAGTGTTCTTTCTCTCTTCCACGACCCATCCCTCATAACTCCAGGGGTAAATCTGTTAGTGGGCCAGCTGTTAAAACCAGGTATGGCAGTGTTCCTCATCCTCCCTGCAGGGGGATTATCTTCTGTCAATGGGCAACTGAGTCTCACTGCAGGACTGATAAAAGTACATCATTCCATTGTGAGATGCTCCACCCAGGGGGAGGAGCCAAGCGTTCCTGCCTGGATATAATCAGAGAATCAGAACACCAGAGGAGACTTTCTCCACTGGATTCCCAGAGGAGAGACCGGACCCATCTACGCCACTGGACCTTCAGAGGAAAACTACACCCTTCTACAGGATCACTGCTTCAACAGAACCACATCTGTCACTCCAGGAGGTCTGCAGCCACCCTTTAATTGGATTGCTACAAACACTCTGACCAACAGGGTGTCAGCTTGTATTCTGACTCTGTCAGTAGTGTTTTTGTACTACTGCATTTTAATTTTCATTTTCCTAGTAAAGAATTGTTATTCCTATTCCCATATCTTTGCCTGAAAGCCCCTTGATTTCAAGATTATAATAACTGGGGGGGGTGTTCACATTTTTCCATTTCAAGGGAGGTTTCTGCCTTCCTTAGCAGACACCTGCCTTTTCAGACCAAGACACCTGCCCAGCTTATCCACCACAGAATCAGCCGTTCTCAAAAGATATAAAAGATGGAATATGAATCTGATTTAAATTTCAGATCAAACCCTGACCTTCCTTCTAGAACCTCTGCTGATGGTATCTATAAAAGAAAATGCTTCCCATCAAGGAGCAGAATTCCTAACAACAGATGGATGCCCCAGCAGCCATGGACAACCCAGAGGGGTCACACTGAAGGACAGGACAGAGCAAAGCAGACGCAGTTACCTCCGTGTCCATCGTAGACAGAGAACATGGCTGTTTCACTGTCCAGCTCGGGAATGCAGTTGTGGGCATCCTGAAAGAGAGAGCAAAGGTCTGGAATGGCAGGGATTGCATTAGATCCAAAGAAGATCTTAGAAACACAAATTTGTTTGTGTTGAAAAAGCCCTCTGAGGCCACTGAGCCCAACCACTGCCCCAGCACTGCCAACCCAAAGTGCTGTCCCATGCCCCCAAGTGCCACATCCACACTGCTTTTAAACCCTTCTGGGGATGGGGACTCCACCCCTGCCCTGGCCAGCCTGTGCCAGGGCTGGACAAACCTTTCCATGAAGAAACTGCTCACAACAGTCAACCTAAACCAACCCTGGCACCGCTTGAGACTGTTTCCTCTTCTCCCGTCCGTTCTTTCCTGGGAGACAAGCGTGACCCCCACCCAGCTGCACCCTCCCATCTAGGAATTGTAGAGAGAGAGAGAAGATCCACCGATCCTCCTTCTCTCCAGGCTGAACCTTCCCCAACTCCCTAAGCCACTCCTCATCAGACACATGGTCCAGATCCTTCCCCAGCTCCACTCCCATCTCTGGACAAAGCACAAAGGTCAACAACACAAGCCATGTACAGTGCACAGCCCTCTTCTCCATAAGGTCTCTGTGGAACAGCCAGCTTTGAGGAAGGCACCCCCATGATTTTACAGCCAAGTGCCTGAATTCCTTCCCCTGTGGGCAAGCAAATCCACCTTGGTTACTGCAACACAGCCTGGAACAGATGGCCATGCTGAACCTTTCTCCTAAGCCCTTCCCCTGCCCAGCCAACCTCCTGAGATTCCTTCAAGTCCAGCCTTCACCCATCACCTCAGCACCTGACACTGCCAGTCAGGAGGAACACGTATCCTTTGATATGTTCAACAACTTAATCTTGTAAAAAGGTAACTTTGTTCTGTGCTCAGGAAACAGGAACAGTGGTTCTGGGTTTATGTAGAGCTCTGCAATGGAACTGCTGGCACTGGGATGAAAAGAGCTTCTGAACAGGCAAGTGACCATCTGAGTTCAAAACAAGTTATGACTGAATGGTAATGCAGGAAATTTCCCCAGCCCTTACAGGAGAGAGAAATGAAAACAGGGATAAACCAAAAAGCAGCATTTTAATGCTCACTTTTCTGAGCATTCACTGAAGCCAATGAACCCCCAACATAATAACTAGGATAAGTCCCAGGTGACCAAACAGCAGTGTAATTAAAGAGATGCAAATGCTGCTGGGGAGGAAACCCAACACTGGCACCAAAAATAGTCTGTGCTGCCCTTGCTGAACCCCCACAGGAGCCTGTCCTGATCTGTCCTGTCACTGAGCCCCGAGCCCGAGGGGCAGGGCTGGCACACGCGGCGGGAGGGCTCAGTCCCCACAGCACATGGGGCTTGCTCTGTCCTGCTCCAAGCACGAGGGCAAAGACAGGTCCTGGCATTGCCAACACCACCAGCAGAGCAGCGAAAGCTCCGCGTGCTGCCAGCCAGCAGTGTCCAGCCCAGCCCTGGCCAGCGAGTTCAGTGACCGCTCTCTCACTGACTGTGATCCTGTGTGCTCAAAGAGCTCACAAAGGCTCCAGAAGTCAGCTCCCTGCTACCCAGCCTTCTAGGATCCCTCAATTCCCCCCAGCCATCTCAGTGGTTACAGTAACAGTGGTGAAAAACTGTATCTGAAACCTCAAACACCCAATTCGGCTGAAATGAGTAGGCAAATTAATGAATTAACCTGAGCTCATTTAACAAGTCTCCATATTTTGAACCAAACTCTTGCAGTTTTTGAAGGGTTTTTGTTTTAAGCCTGGGAGAGGAATGAAGCTGCAAACTGGGGCCATTGGTGTCTCACTGTAGGGGTAAAGTCAAAACAGGAGCAAAGAGTTTGGAGAAGCCCCATCCAACCACATCCTCTGCCTCCCACTAAATCCCAGAGCACTCCTCTGGACTATAAAACTGACTTCAGCCCTTTCCTTTATTGCTTCTAGTACCTAATATGATTTTTTTTTTTTGGTATCCTCATCCTTGGGGTCCCTCATCTGCCCCAAACATTTCCTTACTCCCAAAGCAACCTCTCTGGACTAAGTTACAGTATTTGTTCAGAGCCCTGTATACCCACATCACTTGAAGGCTCCTGAAACCCAAGTACAAGGTGACAAAAAGCTCCTTTACACCCAAAATACCTGTGTCTTATTAGGTGCACACTCTGACTGGCTTCCCCAACACACACAGAACCACAGCATTAAGCACAAACATTTGCTCAGGACTTTCTCCAAGCCTTGCAGAAGAGCAAAAGTGCAACTGAACATGAAGAAAATCAAAAAAACAAAACAAGACAGAGAGCAGAACACAGAGTGCTAGAATGCAAGAAAATGGACTGTTCAGCTGTATGCAAAACATGCATTTCTCTCTCATCAGGCTCACAAACAACCTGGAGCAGGCTAAACTCCTGTCATCTGCTCGTTTCTTGGGATAACTCAACTAAATCACATCCACACTGATGGTCTCAGTGCTGCCTCTGCCAGCACAGATAAACCAGTTATGTTGGGTAGTGCAGCACCCACATCTGCACCTTGGGGCCTCGCCCAGCCTCTGCAAAGGTTCCAGTGCCAGCCCCCAAGTGAGTGAAGTTAGAGCCATGTCCCAGCTGTGGCAGGGCTGAGAGAGCCCCCCAGCACTATAAATTAGGGCTATTCTGCTCTCCCTCACACAGCCCAGCTCTGTGCAAAGGGACACCAGAGCCATGCCTGCATTTAACTGCCTACACACATGTTAATCACCTTTCAGATTACACTCAGTGCTCCAGCAATGTCCCTGTGCCATCAGTTTCCCCCTCCACGGGTAAGGACTAGCTCAGAACTGTGGGCCAGTTCCACACAGACTCTGAGCCAATCTCAGGAGCACAAGAACCAATTCTGGATCTTCTACCCTGAGAACCAGAGCCCTGAGTCTCATGCACAGAAAGGAGGAAACAAGGAAACACCTCTGGCCACTTATTTGTCACCTGTACAACTGCTGTCCCACTCCTAGAAGTTGTGAAGTGTCTGACAAAACAGCTTATGAACCTATATCAGCAAAAATTCAACATCTGACAGTTTGAATGGAACAGCCTCTCCATCCTCTCAGCCATAGGGCTACAAACCAAACACTGAGAGATATACCTGGGATGGCTGCAGGGACCAGGATTAATCCTTACCAAATTCATCTGTTTATTGAATTTTATGTAATAAATGAGCACATTACCGGTACTCACAGAGGGTCTGAAGTTCACAGAGCTGCAGGGCCAGCAGCCCCACACTGCCCTCCTGCCAATCAAGAGCTTTAAAAGCAATTCCTACAGCCTCCTGCACTGGGGGAACACGGGCAAACACCTGGATCCTCAGCCAGCTGTGGGTCTGCTGGTAGCTCATCTGCTCACAACGAGCCCAGAAAAACCAGGACTGGCAACAGGATATTGACAGTAGCCATGAGAAATCTTCTTACAAAACTTCCTATAAATAAATAAAAACAGGGAGGAAGCACAGCAAGACACCGACACTTCATTTCAGAGGAGAAAACCAGGTACTTTCCCTGAGAATTCCCCACTTGATTTCACTCAGCACTTCACCTCAAGCACCAAACGCTCCTTCCCTTCGTTTTTTACCCCGAATTCCTCATTTCTCGAAGGGATTTATCCAGCCACACGTAACCCCCACGACACGGGGGGATTCTCTCCGTAGGAGCCGGAACACGCGGCTTCCGTGCGGAATTCTGGAAAGGCTGAGGCGGCACAAGGAGAGGCAAAATGTTCCTCCCGGCCTGGGGAGGGAGGGGGTGACCGAGAGCTCCTGGACCTCCTCGCCATTCGGCGCCGCCGGGGAGTGCCGGGTGTGGAAGCCGCCGCCCCGCCAGCCTCACCCCCTCACCTCCATGGAGACGCGCCATCCCTGCATGGCGCTGAACCCGAAGTGCAGCGGGCGCGGTCCGAGCCCGGCGCCGTCCCCGGAGCTCTTCACCGTGTTGGGCTGCGACAAGTAGGCGCCCATTGCGGCCGCGGCGGCCTCGGTCGGCGGCGACCGGACCGGACCGGGGGACGCGGGCGGACTGCGGGGGCGGCGGGACCTCGCACCGGCGGGCGGCGACCGGAAGTCGCGCGGCCGGAAGCTCGGCGGCCGGAAGCTCCGACCATAGAGGCGCGGCTAGAGCGGAACCGCGGCCCGCTCCGCCCCGGGACTACCTACACGGCCCGCCGGTGGCTTCAACCTGCCCTGAGGCTCCTCCAGGGGAATAGCGGACTTGCGACTGGCAATGCCGCCGCCAGCCGGTACCGCGGGCGGCCGCTCACACAGATAAAACCACGCACACTCACAACTACCAGAATTATCGTCCTCCCCCTCTACATGAGGAGCCTTAGCGCACACGGCTGCTTATATAGGCTGAGTCACGCCCACCAACCAATCAGCGACCCTGAGGGTCCCCTCTCGCTTTCTCATTGGCTGTTGTACGGGGCTGCCCCGCCTATTCACGATCCTTCCCGGCCCTTCGCGCAGGGCGCCCCCTGCCGTGTGACGCACCGTGGAGCCCCACCCACCGGCCGCTGGCGGGTGCTGACGCGCCGCTCGCGCCGCTGATTGGCTGCGGTACAGGCTCCTCCCCGCACGGCGCGTTACGCAGCGCGGCGGTTGCGGCGGTTGCGGTGGGGACGTGCTCCGGATCGGGAGGTGCTGCGGGCCCGGTAAGTGCGTGGCTCCCACCCCTTGGCCCCCGACTCACTCCGGGACTGCCTAGGTGGGGCGCCGCTGGCAGGCGAGGGGCGCGGCCCCTGCTGACAGGCCCGGAGGGCGCGGCCCGGTCCGGCCCGGCGGGCCCGGCCTGGCCCGGCGCCCCATTGCGCCTCACGGACCGCGCCTCTCCCTCAGGGTGTGCGACCGCAGCATGTCGGAGGGCGAGTCCAAGCAGGTGCCCAGTAGCGGCTCCGACCCCAAGCCGGAGCCCGCCTCGTCTGGCCCGGGGATGACCTCGGTGTCTGCGCCGGTGACTTCCGCGGCGCCCCCAGAGGAGGAGGAGGAGGAGAGCGAGGACGAGTCCGAGATCCTGGAGGAGTCGCCGTGTGGCCGCTGGCAGAAGCGGCGCGAGGAGGTCAGTGCCGGGGACTGGTTACCGGAGCTGGACTGCGGGGGAGCCCGGGCGGGGCCCGGACGGCCGTTTGACCCGCCTCCTCTCCCTCCCCCATCCCCGCTCCTCCTGCCACCTGTCCCCGGGACCACTAGGCCCAGACTGGGGGTCCGTCGCGCCCCCGGGAGGCGGGGAGATGGGTGGCCCTTCGCCAGCCGCAGGGCTGCCGTTCCTCGGGCCCGGAGCTTCTCGGTTGGAGCGCAGCCAGCGATGTCTTCCCCTGCCGCAGGCCGGTGTGACGGCTAGCTGTTGCTGCTGTGGAGCAGGGAGTGGCTCCGGCGCTCCCGGTGTGCATGGCGTTTCATAGATCTTTTTTTCTGAGAATGGTGAAGAGCAGTGACTGGATAGTTCTTAGTGTTCACCGGGGAGTGTGGATGGTACCTGCTGCCGAGGTGGCGAGTCACTTGAGCCAGTTACCTGGGCTCTTCAGCTTTTGAATGCTCGGTTTTGATTTGCTTTGTCATCTGCAGTCAGGACAAAGCACAGTCAGCTCACACAAGCTTGTTTCTTGGCCTGTCCTACCCACATCCACTGCTCAGTGCATGTGCTGGCAGCGTGCTGTGTAAAGGCACAAGGCGATTAGATAGTGTTTGGGACCTATCCTTTTTTTCCGCTTATTGCTGGGCTCTGTTTTTCTTCTTGGGGGCTGTCTGCACAAACTGGTTTCTGCTGGCACGGTGCTCCTGCCCTAGCTGGGCACGCTGTGCAGCCCTGGCAGGTGCTGACAGCCAGACAACGTGCTCATTCCAGTGCTGAGGCACAAGTGCTGATGGAGCTTTTCTCAGCCAAGTCAGGGGCTGAGCAGAGGGGTTTGTCTGCTTTGTCCATCACTGTAGAAAGGGCAGAGCAAACCCCAGTGGTGGTGAGAGAGTCATTTGTTCTGATGTAAATTTGGAGGTCAAAAGAATGTTAGGAATTCCCTGCAGTTCTTCACCTTTGCTTGCCCCAGAGCTGTCATGGTTTGTTTTAACGTGTGCTGGCATGGTGTTCTCAGAATGTGCCTTTTCTAGCGAGGCTTTGCAAATAGGTTACAAATGTAGCTTTAAAAAAAAAAAAAAGGTTCCTTTTTCCCTTTTTTTTAAAAGAAGTGTGAAGCTCTGGCTCTGTCCTTTGCAATATATTCCATACCTGGAGCGCTTTATCTCTTGCTCTGCACTGAAGGGACACATGCTGGAGAACAAAGCTGGTTTGTTTGTGTTTTGTTTTACACCTGTTTTATTTAGTACTGATCATTTTGACACAAAGAGACACATTTTTCTGTGTTCTCCTACAGGACAAGTAAGATTTGGGAGGCTCTAGCGTTTTCTTCGGATTTCAGTTTCCCCTCAGCAGACAAATGAAATGAATTGAAATTTCAGTGTGGCTAAATGATTGTCTTATGGCTTCAGGTTGCCTCTGTAGAGGTCAGAGCTCTGCTTTACCATCACGAGTTGAGGGATGGGCTTTGGGGCCACAGAACACACTGTTGGGTGATCTGGGTGAGCACAGGGCTGCTACTGCTGAAGCCTTCACTCATCAATGCTGCACAGACTTATGTCTGACTGGGAGCAGCCTCAGCTGCAGCTGACCCTGCAGTGAAATCTTGGTGTCTCTGGATTTCATGTGTCAATTTGTGGCTCAGTTAGCCCCCAGCTTGTGGGGAGGCTTTTGTTCCCTGAACTGCATGACATCAGACTCTCTTTGCTGTCGCAGTCATTTGGGCTGATCTGCTCTCCGGAGTAAACTCTTGCACTTCAGATGTCCTAACCTGAAATTTATTTGGAATAACAGGTTTGCTTTCTGTGCATCCCAGAGCAGAGTTCCCTCTTTCCCCGGGAGGTGTGACAGCTCAGTCCGCACTGGTTATTCCTGTCAATGCAGTGTGTGAACAGGCTCTTACTCGCTACCCCTCACAGGGAGACGGTGTTACTCTGTGGAAAAAAGATTTTGCCAACCTTTTCCCATTGATTCAATCCCGATCTTTTATTATGGCAGTATCTGCTGGATGTTGGATCAGATGGCACCGTGGAAACAATGAGTCACGGTAATCTGGAGAGGGATGGGTGCACACACATGGTTGTGGAGTGAGACAGTATGTTCTGCCTGTGCTCTGGTACTTTCTATGTGTGCCATTTTTTCCTGCTTCCTTCGAGTGCCATGCTCCGGTGTAGGTTTTGAAATGTAATGACATTGCTTTTTTTTTTTTTAAAAAAGATTGTTTTACCATCCGTGTCTGATGTGCTCACTGCAGCAGAGGTGTGGCTATGCAGACAGTGCAGAAGGGCCCGCAAGCGGGAAGGAGCAGGCTGGCTGTGAGCCGGGGATGTCGATGCCTGCTTACCGAAACGAGCAGATTTCGGCGGGACGGTGCCCGCGCCGCCGGTCCTGGAACGGTCGTGGGGCGGTAGGACGGCCTGCGCTGGCCGTGCCATCTCCGCACGCCCTCGTCGCCTGCTCCCGATTCGGGGGAAGCGGCCTCAGGCCCTCCCTAGCGCCCCACGGCCCGTCCGGAACCGGGACCGCGGCCGGGACAAGAAGCAGGGCCGGTGCCTGGGCGCCGCGGGGCGGGGCCGGGCGGCCCGGGAAGGGCCCGAGGGCCGGCCTCGCCAACCAATGGCGGGCGGCGCGGAGCGTTACATCACCGCCCGCGGCTTCCATTGGCTGCGGCCCGTCCTGGCCACGCCCCAAAGCGGCCGCACCCGCGGGGCCGTGCCGGGGTCGGGAGGGGACCCTGGACGGGCCTCGGGCAGCTCGGCCTGGCCGAGCCCTGAGCAGGAGCTGCTGCGGGCAGCATAACCAGAACCACTAATGAAAATACATTGTTCACAAGGGGAAATGGTGCTGGGAACAAGTCTGAACGGGGACAGGAGCGGGTGGAGCGCAGCCCTGCAGAAAGAGAGCAAAGGGACCCGGGTGCTGGTCGGCAGCGTCTCGGCTGGATCGAGCATATGCCCTGGCATCGAGAGGACAAACCTGGTCCAGGCAGGAGCAGGATGGGACGGCACAAAACTCCGTCCTGGGCCTGTTACACACAGCAGAACCAGATGTTTATGAGCAGAAATGGTCCCGCTGTAGGTCTTCTCCCTGGGATTCGGGGTCAGGACACCAGGGAGCGGCTCCAAGCTGCGTCTAGGGAGGCTCAGGCTGGACAAGAGGGACTATTTCCTTACCACAAAGGTCACACCTGCCCCAGGCTTCCTGGAGAGGAGGTTGGTGCCCTAGGCTTGTCCGTGTTTGAGGCATTTGGACAATGCCCGGTATGCTGTGGCATGGGCCAGCCCTGATTGTGTTGAGCAGTGGAACCAGTGAGCAGTGGAACCAGGTTCCTTCTAGCTGGCTGTTCTGTGTTCTATTCCTGCTTAAATATCCGATGTGAGTGTTGAGTTCATTGACTGTAATTCTTCCTATAAACAGAGAGCTTCTGTAGTGCAAAGAGTGTAATTCCTGTGAACTTCAGAGTATTTTTATTAAAATCAAGTGCTTCTGTGACATTTTTAACTAAGAACCCTTTTTAATAAGATAGAAAATGTTTATGTTCACTAAATTCCATTTTTTGTGGAACATGGAGCAGCACCAGTGGTTCCTGCAGTGTTGTGGACTTTGCTGCTTTTCTTCCAGAGCTGAATCTGGCTCTGGAATTGTGCCCACACCCCTGGTTGCTCTCTCAACCAGCACACTGTTGAGGTTTTTACAGGGTATCTTGTCCCATGGCTGAAGCAGAGGGCAAGCATGGGGGCAGGGTGGTCACAGGGCTGGTGGGGTCTTCCAGCCTGTGCTCACCTGCTTCCCTTTGGTTGCTTTCCCTGAAAATTCAACCACTCTGTTTCTGCTCTCCTGCTCTTAACACCCCATTTCCTTCTTGCAGGCAGCACGCATGCATAACTTACTTTCCTTGGGTTGTCCAAGTATCTTGAGAATTATCTGCTGTGCCTCCTAGGAATAGAAACTTCCTAATGGAGCAGGATTGCAGCACCACATTAGCAGGTCAGGTTTAGCCTCCTGAAGCTGGTGGTGAACCTGAAACTGAGAGCTTCTTGCCTGCTGTCCCTGGAAGCTACATGGATGACACATAACTGTAGGAAAAGTTGTGCAGTGCTGCAGCAGAATCTTTTAGTCTCAGCCCAGCGTTATGGTGTTTGGCTTGGCAGGCTCATGTGAGTAGGAGAGGCGCAACCCTTCCTAGATTGTGATGTCCTTGGGTTTGCTGTGTGTGATGGCTGTCTATTGACCAGGTTTCTTTCTGTGTATTTTCTGCAGAGGAAGACATTGTGTGACTGTGTATAAAGCCAAACCATTTTATAAGAAGTACTTTGTTGACATCTTTGTAGTATATCAAAGTAATAAGAAGGAATCAAAGTAGTAGGAAGGAATCTGTGTCATGCATGTGTGGGCACAAGCAGTTCCCCTTTTTGGGGTGTATGTGCTTGTGTCTGTCAAGGTGAAGAGGGCAAAGGCCCAGGAGGCCTGGGTGGGCCTGGCTGCCTGTTCTCTAGGCTTGTCACGAGGTACAAGGGATGGTGCTGCACTCTTCAGTGCAGGAGACTTTTGCAAGAATGTGGAGCCTAGTTCTTAGAGCAGAAGAGGGAGAAAATGGGAGAATGAGCACTGGTCTCTGCTTAAATACCTTTACCCTTTCCCAGGGAATATGCCAGGCTGCTCAAGAGCAGTGGGAGAACATTGTGCTGTTCTTGCAGCCCTGCTCGTGTCCTGCCTGTCATATGGAAACTTGTCCCAGTCCTGATCGTTCTGTCCCTCACCAATGGCAGGCACAGGGGCTGTGCATCTGTTCCACGGATTCTGAGGTGCTGAGGGGAATTTTTGGGTTGCTGAAGGTGACGTTTCAGTTCCTGTTAGCCATCAGTGACCTTGTGGCTGATTGTTGCTCTGTGGCTCATGTGTTACTAACTCATTTGCGACTCAGCTGCTGGACTTTCCCCTGCTGCACCTTCCATGTGCTGCCCCACACCTCAGTGACTGCTGAGATCAATGTGTTCATTTCTGCCTTATCTCTGGGCACATGCCTCATGTGTCAGTGTGGGTGACGGTGCATGCAGTGGTTGCCATGTTGAATAATCCTTGTTTTTCTGGGATTTTTCACTATCAGATAGCTAGATGAAAGCTGCAGCCCTTCACAGCTTCCCTTACAATGGTGTGTGGACTATGACAGTGTGATGGGTGGAGTTCCTTGTGGCCCTGAGTGTCAGGTCAGGAGCAGAGTTTGAGACAGTGTGCACCTGTGCATGTGAGTCCATGTGAGCTTGCTGTACTTCATTGGATACTGGAAGTTCAGAAAAGTAATTTAGGCAGCAGACTGCCATTGGTTTGATTCTCTTTTTTATATGAAAGATCTGTCTGTCATTTGGATTGGCACTTCTCAGCTGTTGATGGCAGGATGTTACAGTTGGATTTCAGTGCTCAGGCTTACAGATGCTTACAATCTGTGTGGGAACTATCCAATGTTAAGAAATGAGCTGTGATTCATTAGGACCTGAAGTCAGAGAGACAGAAAGTGAAACACTGGGTCTGCTGCATCTTTATCTCTTTGTTGTTGTCTTACTTCTAGGGGGAGTCTCAGTTGCTTGAACCATTTTTCATTTGAAGGGAGTTGGTGACTTTTGTACCTCTAGATTTACATTTCTTCAAGGGGAAGGAGTGCAGGATTCTTGGAGAAAAAATGCTAATAGACTGAGTATTTGGATTTTGGGATGCTGGAGCCTGATTTTTCTCAGCCTCTGTTGTGACTGGAAAGAAACTTGCTGAGGTAGTAAAAGATAAGCACCAGTCCTCCAAGCAAGCTGGCACTTAGAGGGCTGCCAACTCCCTGACAGGCTTTGACAATGGATCTGTTTTTTTTCCAGTTGTTGTATAAAACTAATGCCATGCTGTAGTTTTCATAGCGTTCCTTGACCACAGGGAAGGTATTAAGAGGAAGGGAGTATGTGAAGCCTTCTAACATTTTTATTGGCTCGTGAGGGGGCTTCCTGAAAGAAATGAACCCTTGGGATGTGCCAGAATGACCTGAGGGGCACTTCAGGGTGCTGAGAGGATCTGGCTTTTGTCACAGCCCCGTTCTGTCCTGGCTCACAGGCTGTGACGGGCAGCTGGCACTCACTCCTGGCAGCAGTGGCTGGAGCAGGGGTGGCTGGCTGCTGCTCTCCAGCACTCCTGGGAGGCTGCAGGTGCTGCTCACACTCCAGCTGCCTGTGACTGAGGGATGGAGTTCTCTCTGCATTCCTTACAGAACTCTTCTAAAAGTACCATGGTCTGCAGCAGCACCAAAGCCTTCCCTTGTCATCCCCCTGTCTTTGGAAACCCAGGCAGCGATTGTGGTATCCTGGCAGCTGCCACAGGTTTGGTGGAGCTTGGGCTTGGGAAGAGGCTTCCTGCTGGGCCAGCACAGGGGAGAGGCTGTGTGCTGGCTCTGACTCCAGATCCTGCTTGCAGGGAGGCTGCATGGCAAATCCTGATAGACAGAGGCACAGCCAGATACAGGTTAGCCATGGAAGCAAGGTGATTTTCAAGCATCCCATGGTGACATCCTGTTTCTCTTTATCAGTACTCAGGAAAAATCCCATTTCAGGTGTCTAGTACCTGTCTCCCAAGCCCTCTGTCTCTGCAAAATCTGATCCCAAGACCTCTTGTCCCACCTCTCTGGCTAATCTGGCATGACGTTTGCTTGCAGATGTGTGTGCTTGCCTGTGCACATACACAGGGATTGAGAAGCACATTGGCATGGAAAATAGTTTGAAAAATAATTTAAAAAAAAGGCAGTACAGGTGATGGTGACAAGGCTCAGGGCTTGGCTTGAGACTTGCCTTGATCATTCTTTTTCCACACTTTTGAAACTTCCCTCAAACATCACATGAATGGTGTACCCAAAAACTCCATTTCAAAATTACCCATAATATCACCTTGCAGTCATTTTTACTTCTGACATCTTATGGCAGTCAGGTTTGCAATTTATAGATCTGTGTCAAGATCAGGTGTTCATCATCCTCTTTAAAATATGATGTTTGCTAATTGCTTTCTCCAGTATTATCAGAAAACATGAAATTATCACTTTTCATTAATATTTCATGTGGTTTCAGGGATTGTTTTTAAGACTGTTGCTTCCACAGCATACCAACTTTTATGGCATTTTCTGTTCAGTGTCTGATCTTTCAGCTCCTCTGGTGTGATTGATTTTGTTCAGAGTTACCTGCAGTGCTTTGAAGATCTCTCTGCCAAGTGAAAGTATCCCAGAAGAACAGGATGGGCTATAGCAGACTGGGAGTAGCCCACATGGAGTTTATCATGTCTGGTTTTCCCTCTCTCCTTGGAGTTTCACACTGCTGGCACTCATCTGAACTTAGTGCCCCAGTGCAGTTACCAGAACCTTCCTGATGAGCTGTTTGAATGGGCTTATCTATAGATACTGGGTTTTCTTCCACACTCCCTTATTTATTTTGATGTGCTGTTTCTGTTTCCCTTTGGGAGTTAGGGATGAACAATCATTGCCTCTTCCTCCTTCCACAAACCAGCTCAGTATGACTGAGCTCTCAGACTCCACTGGATTGCTTTTTTATTTTGAAGCACCAAGTGAAACTGAGCACTTGTCCCTTTGGTCTTGCATTAGGCAATTTGTATTCGTTTCTGGTATCCATTAAAGAGATAGAATTATGCCTGTCTCCCTATGGGATACTCGGCACTGGGGTCAGTTCTGGGCCCCTCCTGACAGGAGAGCTATTGAGGGGTTGGAGTGTGTCCAGAGAAAGGAAAGGAGCTGGGAAGGGGCTGGAGCACCAGGATCAGCTGAGGGAGCTGGGGGAGGTTCAGCCTGGAGAAAAGAGGGCTCAAGGCGGACTTTCTGACTCTCTACAACTCCCTGATAGGAGGGTGTAGCCAGGTGAGGATTTGGCTCTGCTCCCAGGGAACAAGGGGCAGGACAAGTGGAAATGGCTTCAAGATGAGCCAGGGGAGGTTCAGGTTGGGTATGAGGGAAAATTCCTTCCTTAAAGATTTGTCCAGCCTTGGCATCGGCTGGCCGGGGCAGGGGTGCAGTCCCTGTCCCTAGAGGAATTTAAAAGCTGTATGGATGTGGCACTTTCCAACAGGGTGAGTGGTGGCCTTGGTAGTGGAGGAATGGCTGAAATCAGTGATCTGCGACCAACCTCAGTTACTGTGTTGAGAGCAGTGCTGCTTCTATACAAAGTATCTTGATTCCTATTATTCTTTTGTGTTTTTGTAAATTGCTGGTCTACTGCCTGGGGAGTTACCTGGCAGGAATTTGTAGTTAGGTCTTGTCCTGCATCGTGTTGTTTAGCCAGAATTGTCAGAGTGCTTTTGGAGAGGCTGGATGGCTGCTGGGTACATTCTACAGCCTGTAGGGTGGTGGTGTGACACAAACAGTGTGACACCACGCAGTGGTTCCAAAATTGCCCCTTTCCTGTAGAGCAGATGCAGCTCTGGGTGGCAGGAGGGGCCTGGGCTCTGTGCAGGGCTCAGCTGTGCAGGTCAGCACAGAGCAGCACCCATGGGAGGTGACAGGGACACGTACTGTCGGTGCCTAAAGGATGTGTCAGCTTTTAGCTCTGGTCTCAGCACAGCATCTCCTGAACTGGTGCAGTAAAGTTACGTGTGAGGGAGGACTTCAACACGTGGAGGACTTTTAACCCTGTTTTTAAATGGTCCAGATGTGTCCATTGGGTTAACAGACTAACTTCTTGCTGATTTGTTTGATCTCGTTGTTTGTTGTAGCATGTCAGTAAGAACCAATTACTATACAGCTGATGATCATGTGAAAAACGAGGTTCACATAATTTTTATAGAATTTAAAAGTTTAATAAAAAAACAATTAGGAGAAAAAAATAAAGTATACAGATACGGCCGGGTGTGTCTGCATTCAGCCAAGAGAGCACACCTTACTGACAAAGGATTGTCCCTTAAAAACAGAACCCTACTAAATATCCATAAATTCTCATACATATTCAGACATTCTTCTTAGGATCTTTGGTGTTCTTCTGTTTAGTTTTCTCTTGCCCCCTTCCCAATAGATCAATCTTCTTGGTGCCATTGAGATTTACATTCCCTGATACCAGAAATGCAATAAATTCCTCCCCCCAGAGTTCTGGTCACTGCTGTCTTCCTCTGGATATGAGAGTTTACAAAAGGAAAAAAAAAA
The DNA here is from genome assembly GCF_971803275.1 of Cyanistes caeruleus. Classification (NCBI taxonomy): domain Eukaryota; kingdom Metazoa; phylum Chordata; class Aves; order Passeriformes; family Paridae; genus Cyanistes; species Cyanistes caeruleus. The sequence goes on along the minus strand of NC_141702.1, from coordinate 276,629 downwards.
AGAGTCTCCAGCTATCTTTTTCAGTCTTTGGGTTACACAAACAAAAGTAGTTTTTGTTTTAATGCTATGTCATAGCTTAACATATATGTATTATACCACTATTTCTAAGTTTCATTAATAACAGAAATAAAGAAGACTATATTATTACAGCTAAATTTTCTAATCTTATACATATAATATTCATTATAATACTTGCGAAAAGCCAATAATATGATATGCATTTATAACAGATTGTCTTTTCCTTACAATTTAGTTGCTGCATGAGGTGGATTGTACAGCCATAGCAATAATCAATACCTTCCTTTCCTTGTCACTGTTAAATTGCACTGGTTATTTTAATTTTCTTGTTGAATTAAAGCCTTTCAAGGCTTTCATTTTACTACCATGACTGTAATTGCCAAGGCCAGTATGTCAGTTTCATTAAAATATGAAGTAGGATTGTTTCTTTGCTTTGTTGGGTTTCTTTTCCCTTTTTCTGCAGCGGACCTGGTATTCTTTGTTGTGTTTCATTCTGGATTAGCCTCAGATCCCAGAGACCCCTTTTTGTTCAGTTTCTGTTGGTAAATTTGCTGGTTTTTGTTTCCCCACAGCTCAGGGGGGTTCAAGGGGAAGTTGAGCTTCTCATGGCCACTCTGGGGTCTCTTATCTCTAGTCCCAAGCATTTGCCAGGTGGTTGGGCAGAGCTTTCACCATTCTCTGGCTTAAACAAGTGTCCAGGGAAACTGGTTTAATATATTCATAATATATTCATGAACCAGATCTGGGGCTTCTTGTGAGGGTCTGGCCTGGTGTGCTGCCACTTCCCCCTTTTTTTTCAGTGTGCAAGTCCGTTCTGTACTGATACTCTAGTTATAGTGGACTTTTCCCCAGTTTTTATATCTTTTTTTTTTCCTAGATTGTAAATCATCACTTGTGATTTAGGCTGGTTTTATTTTATGTTTAATTGACAGATCATGTGAATTACAGAGTGTCTCTCCAAAAGCCTGTGTTCTTTCAGCAACAGATACACAGATATTTGAGAGCTATCGAAAAAAATATGCACTGGACAATGGAATAACCTTCCAAAGGGAAATTTAGCTTCCGGACTTTTTTTTTTCCTTAGAGATGTTGTGCCACTCCACGCATACTCCTTTAAGTAATTCACTTGAAATTCTTTTTGAATTTCCTTGCCTCTTGCTTACCTGGACTCAGAGCTGTGTTGGTGCTTCTGTAGTGTGGAGCTGCTTCCTCTGCTGTGCTGCAGAAATTCAGGCTAAGCTGGGTTCAGGTCACTTCCTCCCTTGGAGTGTAAAAGCTGCCTCATCTGGGGGCTGTCTGGGACACACACCAGAGTAATACATTATCTCAGTGCTTTCATGAGGGTTTAGGATTCTGCTTTGCCGAGCACAGAAAGGGATTTGGCAAGCAGGAGAAATCTGCTATTGCCTCTCAGTTGTCTGTCTGCATTTTTCCCCTTTTACTCTTCTTCCCAAGCTGTCAAATCATGTGAGAAACAGAATTGCAATGGATGATGTCAGCTGGGTTTGGTGTCTTGAGTCATATCTGGTGCTCTGGAATATTGCCTATGAGTCATGGAACACTCGGGGAGCTTGGCCAGAGGTGGGAGATGGGACAAGTCCACAGCCCCAGCTGCGTTATTGAGACAGATCCTTGAGGACTTAATCCAGTAAAGCTAGAGGCCTTTCAATAGAGGATCTTTAACTGTTGGATTCCATGATTTAGATGTGTTTTCCAGCCTTGATGTTTCTGTGAACAGGCAGCAAGTGAGATGAAGAAAGAGAATCCAAAGGGATGCAGGGGCACCGGGTGTCAGTGTGGTGACTGTTACTTTGTCCTTGCAGTGCTCACACACACCTGCCTTTCTGCTGTCTTGGGCTTCTTTTAACTTCCCTGAAGTTAAAGCCTTTGGCCATTCAGCTTTAGTAATTGTACTGGGTGATTTTATGCTGCTGTCATCCCTAAGATGCTGCTTTTTCTAAAATTTGAAGGAATTAAATATTATTAATTTAATTAATTATTTTTATTCCTTCAGCTTTCTTTAATGATGAAACATAACAGGCCTGGCCTGTTGGTATCAGTATGTTAATACGTACATACATATATATCTATATATCTATAGCTATATCTATATATATATATATATATAGGTATAGATATAAAGTCAAGTCAATCAATGTGAACACCTTCCTAGACCAAATCTCAGTCCTTTCACCCCTCAGTTATGTAGGTGGCTCAAGTAGAAGGAAGTGGGGTAGTTCATACTTGGCTGTCACCTCCTGTGATGATTTTCCATAGCTGTCCTCTGTAGCTCCAGATCTCCTTATGTAATTATGGCCTGTATCCCTTATTCCTGCCTGTGCCACACCTTGCAGCTAGCTGGTTGTGTCATACTCGTTTACTCCTGAGTTGCCAGAGAAGTCTGTATCACTCTGTTTTTACCATGCTTGGCATCATTTGTCTCTGCAGTGTGTCACCTGCAGTGTCACAGTATTAAATGTCATTGGGCCTGTTCAGATTCCCTTGGGAGATCATGAAGAATCCCACCTGCATTGGTGGCCTGTCTGTATTATCATTCTGTGCTGTGGAAGGAGTAGAATGGGATACAGTAACTCAGCTGTAATGATGAAGTCAGGTAAATTTGATCATGTGAAAGTGGCTGCCAAGGGAGAAGGGATTTCTGAGGGACCTCTTGCATAAGGTAAGATGTTTCCAGCAATAGGATGCTGATGGAATCCCTAGTGAGGGAAGAGAAGGAGACACAATATGAGAAGGAGGAGCTGTGAAATGGCCAGGTTTTGGAAGTGATAGAAGTAAAAAAATAAGTGGATTTGCGAGGCAAATCTGTGTTAATGATTACCTTAGGGGGAAATTGGATCAGCTGAAAGCTGCCAAGCCTGGTAATCACCACCAACCCTGTCTGAGTTCAAGGAGTGTTTGGACAATGCTCTTAGACACAGGGTGGGATTCTTGGGGTTTTCCTGTGCAGGGCCAGAAGCTGGACTTCAGTGATCCTTGTGAGTCTCTTCCAATTCAGGTTATCCTGTGAATCTGTAAAGTGATTCTTGGTGTGTGGTCAGTGGATAGGAACAGTAATTATTGCTGGTTGACAATTAAAAGGTGAATTCTGCCTTCTTGTCCTCACTAGGTGCTTTTAACCCAGTTTTATCACTGCACATTGCCTGGGGCAGTGGGATGTTCACCGTGACTGTGACTGCTCTGTACCTGTGAAATTGCCTGGCAAAGGCATTACAGTAAATGCCTTTGGATGTTGGATAAAAGAGCCCATGTTCATCTTTGAATGCTGCTACATATCTGAGTAAAAACAATGTTATGGAAAACTTGGCTGCTGGAAGCAGGATTCCCCTCTGATCTCTGCAGGTCCTTCAGCCTTATGTCCTTCCACAGCCCATGCCATTCTCGTGCTGGGCTCTAAACTCTCAATCCTCTCCCCTTACCTTGCTGCTTTCTGGGTGCTCATCTGTGTCTTTAATACTCAGGGTGGATGTACTTTTGCTGGGTCAATGTTTACAATTATTAACTAAAGAAATTACTGTAGTGGTTTCCCTTGTGCCGTTGGTTCCCACCTCTGAAACTTCAGCTTTCCTTTGATTTCTCTCTGCTCTGAGTTTCAGGCATCATCACCTTTCAGAGGATTCCTCCACAAAGTTGTATCTGAGTTCTTGAGACATTTCTGTATCCCTTTTGTATTGTTGGAGTGCTTTTTTGTGGTGGAATGAACTACAGGTGTCCTGAACCATGAAAATCTAATATACTGTTGGCAGAAGGTAGCTTTGCTACAACACAGCATTTGTGCACAAGGTTTTCCCACTGGTATGCTCAGGACTTGCTACTCACATGGTCTACAGTGACTCATGTTTTGGGTATGCCCTGCTCCAAGATACATGTACAAATCCTGTCCTGGAATTCTCATTTAATTAAAAGTTAATAAGCAGAGTTCATAATTCTCCAATGAATGCTGTGTGGCAATGATCTGGTCTTGCTGGCTTAGAGCTCACAGGTCTCTCCACCCTTCCCTCCAGGTGAACCAGCGCAACGTCCCGGGGATTGACAGTGCCTACCTGGCCATGGATACAGAGGAAGGGGTGGAAGTTGTTTGGAATGAAGTTCAGTTTTCTGAGCGGAAGAACTTTAAGCTTCAGGAAGTAAGTTGATTTCTTTCCCAACAGGATATGAGAAACATTCCTTGCCCTGTGGTGGGATTATGGATACTGCATGTGATACTTTTGTGTGGATTATTGGCTGGGTTTGGATTATTGGCTGGGTTTGGAATGCTGTGCTGTCCAAATGGATCAAATTTGGCTTAAGCCTGGCCTGTATAGGAAATGTCCTGGGAGACTCTTGTGCTATTTCCATGAGCCATTGTGTTCATTTATTTGATTTGATTTGGCAATCAAGCCACACTCTGCTGAGATGCAGTGCAGAAGAAAATGGGATGCTGTCTGTTCTTAGTATAGGGGCTTGACATATGTGTTGGTGTTTGAGGGGACCAAGACCCAAGAAGAATGAAGGATATAGGTTGGTGTGGTCTCTGATGTGACATGTCTTTGTCTTTCCTATGTTAAGGAAAAAGTTAAAGCAGTGTTTGACAACTTAATTCAGCTGGATCATCTCAACATTGTGAAGTTCCACAAATACTGGGCTGATGTGAAAGAGAACAAGGCCAGGGTAAGTGTAGCCATCAGGCTGTTGTGTTCTCATTGTGTGTTGTCAGTTAATGAGCAAGGTGGAGGGTAATGTGTCATACTGCCCCACAGGTGATCTTCATCACTGAGTACATGTCTTCAGGGAGCTTGAAACAGTTCCTGAAGAAGACAAAGAAAAACCACAAAACTATGAATGAGAAGGTAATTATTTTTTCCTGTATGACCAGAATTCTTTAGAGCCATCAGCCCCTGGAAAGCCCTTTCAGCAGAGGATCCCAATGAGAACTGGTGATAACATATTGCTGCAATTCCCCTGTGTCCCTGTAACCTAGTTCAGCTGCAGGTTCTCTGGGACAGCAGTTCTGTGCTGGTTGCTTTACTGCCAGCAGCTCTGCAGCTTCTTAGATGTGGTGTGACAGATACATCCCTCTGCAGGGACCCTCCCAAGAAAGGGGGAATGTGCACAGGAGACTCTGGAGGACAGGTGTGTTTCTGGATCCATGGGAATATGTAGAGACAAGCTGACCATAAGAGTACTGATTCTTTACACCTTCACTGAATAAAAGCTGGAGTGTATATTGCTTCCTACAAGTGGGCTATGAATCACAGAACTAAAGATGAGCTCCTTGTGTGTGATTTTTATCCTTTTCCTCTTGTGTCTGCAGGCATGGAAGCGGTGGTGTACCCAGATCCTCTCTGCTCTCAGGTGCGTGGGGTGCTGACCTTGAGATCCCAGCAATTGGGACTGATGTGCCTGTGGGCATGGCAGTTAAGTGTCAGGGAGCTCTCCAGAGTATCCAGCTTTGTGACCTGAGTTTGTCCATGATCAGGAGGATGTTGGAAAGATGACTGGGAAATCAAGTTCCATGTGAGAGGACTGAGTTGTGTTGGCATGTGACTGACATAGTGTTGGCAGGCTGCAGGCCGTGGATTCATGGACATTGAGGCATGGTGTTGTTAGATATGTGTGTACATTTCTTGATGATGCAGCTCTTCTGCAGCCATTTTAGTGCAATACAGCTGAGTAGAATGTGTTTTGGGTTTCAAAAACTCTTTTCCATCTGAACTAGAGTTGGTGAGTAGCTAATTAGAACCTTAGAAAAACAATAGCCTAGATGACAGGCTATTGCCTTTCTCTATGGCTTGCACTCCATAGAGTGCAAAACTCTGGTGCCACTTGGCTAAATTACAGCTATTGGTGAATAGTTTGGGTTCTAATAAGCTTCTGGGAGCTGACAGTCCTCATTTGTGCTAGCTGCTAACATAAACCCAAGCAGAGTGAGATGCAAAACCAGAGTGTACCTGGGGCCCAGCACTGAAAACCTTTGTGTCTGCTGGCAAACATGCCCAGTTGTGTGTGTATAGCATTTATTGCCTCTTGGTCCCCTTTGAGTAGCGACAGAATAAGGCTCTGGTATTTTTGGTATAAAATTGTAACCCTTTTAGAATCCATTCAGCAGTACTGGGTTGGATGAAATTGTGTCTTTACCTCTGGTACTCTGAGTTTCTTGGGAACTGATAGGAGAAAGCTTTCTCTTCCCTTCCTCCCCACATGTTCTGGAGATTCATTAGAGACAATTCCTATTTGTTCCTGGTTCTCAGCTAACAGCTAGTGTGCAGTCACTGAATTGTATCTCCCAGCTGCTGTAAATCCCTGGCATGTGCTCTTTGCTCTCTTGTTCTCTTCTGATGTTGCTTGACATGTGAAGGGGTGAAGGGAGGGATTCAAGGTCTTGACCAGTCCTCTGTTCTGCGTTTTCAGCTACCTCCACTCCTGTGATCCTCCCATCATCCATGGCAACCTGACCTGTGACACCATCTTCATCCAGCACAACGGACTGATCAAAATCGGGTCAGGTAATGCTTTCTGGGTGTGCCCCTGCCTGTCAGACAGACTGCCCAAACAGAAAAAGGCATCTACTCCTTTCCAGGTTCCCTAGCATCATAGGCATGTGTGTACATGTGCTTCTCCACCTCCACATCAGATGTGCTGGGAGCAGAATTCACTGGTGAATTGTCAGGTTCAGGAAAGACTGATACTGGGTACTGTTTGCCTTTCAGACTCTTCTTTAGCTTTTTGTCTCAAGGGGATGATACAGGAAATGATGCTGGCACTTGGAAGTTTTGTAGGCACATAATCTGTGGGTTCATCTGCTGTGCAGGTTTTCATGTCAATACACAGAGTTTTCCTCCCAGCACTGTGGAGCTTTGGGAGCTGCCTGGGGAGCTGTGTCCATGAAGCCACAAGAGTGCTGCTTGTAGCAACCCACATTTATAGTGAAGTGGGCAGACTCTGACTGCAGTGAGCGGCTTGTCGTGACATCCTTATCCAGCATCTCTCCCATGGGCCTGCCTTCAGGCTGCTGAGCTGGTCTGGGCCTGTTTGGCACAGACATACCCTGCTTGGGCAGCCACCCTGTGCCAGAGCAGTTTATTTCATAAGTAAGCAGTGATGTTCCTGGCAGTGCAGAGCATCCTTGCATGATCTGTTTTTTCCTGCTATTCCAATGTCTCTAAAAATCTGTCTGCAGTCAGGATGCATTGTGTCACACCTTGACATGACCTTTCAAGGGACAGCTTTGCTACCTGTTGTTCAACTTCTGCAAGTATTCTCGATATGAGGAATAGGTCTTTGCTTTCCTGGAGCTAATGTCTGTGTGAGTTCTGCTTTGATGTGGCAGTATACAGGGAAAGATGCTCTGCATCACCTGTCATCCAGAAATAGCCTCTCCATCAGTTGCAGACCCATGGCTTTTCTTCCCATCAAAGAAATCCTATGCTGTTGTTTTGTTCCAGAACTGGGGTAGCAGATTTATGTTTGTACCAGGGAGACAGGGTCATGGTGGAAGGAGCACTCTGCACCTGACCTGCCTGTAATCTTGGGGGCTTGCTCTTCACACAAGCTGATGTCATCACACAGACTTTATTGTGTTTTCCTGACTTTGTCCGAGTGGGAGAGATTTTCAAGAGTGAGTACATCTAGCACCTGTATGCTGGCAAACTCCCTGGCATTCAGTTCAGACTGATGGGAAGACTTGAGTACTCAAGAAATTACCATTTTTAGTTTAGTTTCAAAGTATTGTGAAGCTGCCATCTTTCTGCAGGGCAGCCAGCGCTGTGTGTAAAACCAAACCCATGGAGCTGGCGCTGTAGCCACGGCTTTCAGCAGAGGGAGGTCCTGCAGGTCGTCAGCCCTGCCAGTCCCAGAGCATGCAAGTCCAGTGGTGCTGTTCAGAGGCTGTGTAGAAGGAAGGTGGCTCTTCATGTGTGGGGTACAAATGGTGGCCTCAGCACAGTTACACCTTTGCTCCCTTCAGTTCACAAAGCTTTGCTTCTGTCGGGTGCAGCAGGAGGGACATGGCAGTCACACACGTGTGCTCATGCCAGGAGAAGTGTGTGTCTGTGCTGTTACAGCTGCAAGATGTGTCAGTGTGACTGCACTGCAGTGCTCATGTGCAGCTGTTCCTGAGCAGGCCTCTCTGCTCCACAGCTGTGGGTTGCCTGGCTCACCTCACATTCAGAAGTGAAGTAATTTACCTAAAATATTCTGGTCCTTTCCTAAATAAAAACTAAATGAGTGCAAGTTGTCTTAAGTTCCAAGAGGAATCCTCCAGATGGGAAAGCTGTGGCTGCAGTGCAGGCTGGAATTAGAGTTGGCAGTGTTGCAGGGTATATTCCTATTCCTGCAGAGCCCACTCAATCAAAAAATGCAAAGCTAAATCCCCAGGACTGCTGGTTGTGTTGGAGCTTGAGCCTTTCTCCCTGGCACTGCTGCCTTTGGAGTGCCAGATAGGCTAGGTTTGAGTTTTGGGTCCTGGAATGAGTTACTCCTGGGTCACTGACAATGCCAGGCTCATGTTTGCTGCTTCCTGTCCTTGTTCTGTACAGCTGGCTGGTATCTGAGCACTTCCCTGTGCAGCAGGACTGTGATTTCCTTGGACTTACGGGGAACAAGGATTCAGGGCACTATGAGCTGTGCTTTGGTGCTGTCTCTGTCCCCAGTACTGTGCTGGCTGCTGCTCCCAAAGTTCCTCTCCTTGTGGCTTTGGCAAAGAGAATACTTGCTGAATGTGGGGCAAAAACCTGGCTAAGGCAGCTGCTGGTATGCACTGCAGGACATCCTGTGCCAGGAGAGCAGTGTGACATTGGAAATGTCTGATAGCGGTTCCTGTGACACATGTTCAGGTGTGGGAACAGCCCTTTGCTCCTTGATGCTCCCTCAGATGCTGGAGCATGGGCACCATCTGGACTGATCACTGTTTCTCTGTTCAGTATGTAAATCTGTGTGCTGGGGGTCAGCTGTGGAGGAAAAAGGAAGTGGGAAGGAGAAAAGATTTTGTATACTGCTTAAGTGCAAAACCCATCCATAATCCATTCGCTTGCTAACCCTTTTTTCCAGTGCCATAAAGTGCAGTTGATATATTTAAGGAGAAAAAGTTTCAAATGAAGAGAATTTGTTATGGAGGATAGGAAAGATACTTACAGCTCTTAAACTTGCCACTGGTATTCCCAGAGACTGAAATGTTCTACCTGCTTTGTGGAGCTGTGGTCAGGTGAAAGCATTCCTTGTGATAAGTCCAAGTTGTGCCCTGTGTACTCTTCACACAGCCTACGTGCAGGTGTCTGTGCTGTCTGTCAAGGGGATGTGCTGCCAGGTGTGTTCCTGAGACAGGCTACAGCTGCTCTGAGTGTGGGAAGAACAGCGTGTACGGACAGGGTGCCTGCTGCTGGTGCCTGCTTGTGTTGGCATTGTTGGGAGCTGTTCCTGGAATTCTCACTGGCAGTGTAAGAACCATTCACAGGTGGAAAGAAGTGATGTGTTTGGATTAAAAATCCTTTTGGACGGCTCTTTGAATGCCCCAGCAGAAGGAAGGCCTTGAGCTGGGGGATCTCAGTGTCCCTGAGACATGGTGATGTATAAGCATATGCTGAGTGAGACCTTGATGGAGCACAGAGGAGGCTCTGTGGAGTGCAATGCATGTTTCACACTTGTGCCTCCAGGCATTGCTGCTGTGCGTCTCTCCTGTCTGCACCACACCTGACCTTAGACTCAGTCTGTATTTAGTTGTGTCTGCTCAGAGTCTGCCCTCAATTCCAGGCCATGGGGTCAGGACTCTTGTGGGTGTTAGCTCTGCTCTGGCATTATGTGGCCAGGTGTGTTAAGTGTGGGTTCTCCTGCTGAGATCTGTGGCAAGAAGCTGCTGGGATGTAGAGAAAGGTAATTCTCTGCTGAAGGGGTGGAGTGGGTGGAACTGTAGGACTCTCACAGAAGAACAGAATTTCCAGCTCCTTGGTCTCAGAGTCAGCCATAATCTTCTGCTTGGTCAGAGATGCCTTGTCTTCCCTGCCCAGTCTGGTTCTCAGGCAGAAACCCTGATGTTCCTTAGGTAAATTTCTTTAGAGGAGGTGGCTGGAGGCAGGGCCCAGTGCTCAGTCCTGTCCCTGTGTGCCCTGACTCTGACCCAGCTGTCTCTATGGATGTAAGTGCTTTGCTGTTCACCAACTCATTGACTTTATCTCGTTTTACTTCCCGCTCACGGGCTGCTCTGTTACAACAGTCTTTCATAGGATATTTGCTAATGGTGAGCAAACTTCTCCGCTCCTGTGATGTGACTCCACTTATGTCATGTACATGATTTTATCTCTGTGTGTATCTGTATATATATATTTATATATATATGTGTGTGTATCTATATTTGTAACACACAGACATACACACTGATCTATTTACAGTGTTCCCTTGCTATAAGGCTGTGTGTAAAACTGTTTGGCTTAGGTGCATCCTGCTTGGAGAGCTTGTGTTCTGTGCTGGGATGCAAACAGTTCCTTGTGCTCTTGGCCAGAGCCTTACAGAGAGGGAGCACTGCCCTTTGTGAAGTCTCCTGGTTGTTAGTTTTCTCCCTCTCCATGTTCTTAGCGTGTGCTAGTCCACGGGCCCTGTGCATGCTGGCTCCTGCATGTCAACAAGCCATGCCTTGTTCTGAGCTCTTCCCAGCTGAACTTCCTATGTCCATTAGGCTCTTCCCTGCCGCTGCTCTGCTGCCCTTGGCTGGGACCCAGCCCTGGACTAGCCCCCACTGTGTGCTTGGCTATCCAATCGCTTGCTTGTAGTTTGAATTCCTTAGATGTGTTGGTTTTAAGGTGAATGTTTCAGTGAATGTGTCTGGCTCCTGACGGCCAGATCCCTCGGCCCCAGATGAGTTCCTGGTTTGAAGTAAGCTTGGCTATTGATGCTTCCTCAGATAAAGCTCTGATTTTGGGGAGATCTGTGCATATGAGGAGGGAGTTGGGCTGGTGGGAGCCAGAGAAGGATTCAAGTGCTTCAATTTGTAACGCTATTGCACAGAACACCATGTTTACATTTAAAATAATTATTTATTTTATTTTTTGCCATCAGGGTTATTATGGTTAGAGTTTGTTTCTACTGAGTTGGGAACCTACCAACTATCAGCTGAAGTGGTGGAAAGGGCAAGGGCCTGACCAGATGGGCTCTGTGCCTTCCAGGTGTTGGTGGGACGACATGCTGTGCCACTCTGCATCACCAGCGGAGCAGAGGCTCCTGGAAAGCTCAGTCTGGGATCTGGTGTAGCTGAAGGGGATGGTGATGTAGTCAGGGCTTGAGTCCTGAGGAGAGCAGGTGTCCCTGGGGATGGCTGCAGGATGGCAGAGGAGCAGTGAACAGAGTGGTCCAGGAACAAGCCCCCAGAACAGGAACCTGACTGAGCCTGGGCTCAGCCACACTGAGGGCAGCAAGGCTGAGGGCTAGCCAGCCATTTCTCCAAATTCAAGTCACTGCTGTGAGCAGAACCAAAGGCCCTGGTTCTGGAAGGACATGGGAAGCCTGAACCAGCACTCTGCAGACATAAGGAGATGCTGTGGTACCTCACCTGTGCTGGAGCAGCATCAGATGGTCTCGGAATACTGAGCTTTCCTGGATGATTCGTTGTGACCTTGTTCTGACAGTCTGTTGTACCAGGAGGTACTGTTGATAGGAGAGCTGGGGATTGTTTAAACCTTAGATCTGCAACAGTGATTTGGGTTTGAAAGCACTAAATCTAGAGGGTAAGGCTTCTGTTTCACTTGAGCATTGAGCAATTGAGGCTGTGAGTGACGTGCTTTCATAACGAATCTTATTTTAGTCATCACTCCCTTGGATTTTGTTGTTTGATCTTTAAGTGTCATGCTGGTTTCCACATTCTTAACAGACACCTGAGGTGATGTAGAGGAAATAAGACATTAGTAGGATATCTTGGATCTGGCTTTTTATTTTTTTCAGCTATGGCAGGTGTGGTTTTAAAAGGAAAATAATGGACAGTTGAAGTCATCAGACATAAAAAAATCTGCCATTAAAATGGCATCTTGACATTGATTTAGGAAGATGTAACATGAATTGAGATAGTTTAGCTTTTCTAACTGTTCAGTTTTATGTGTGAGTCAAGCACATTCTCTGCCCAGCCAAACATTTTTGGTTCCTTAGAAGCTTGACAAAACTAAGGCAGATATTTTGTAAGGTTTGTCAGTGACTACAGGTGCTGCTGGGAATGAGACTGGGCAAGGAAATAGTTTTGAGTGGAACTTTTTGTCTAGAAGGCTTCAGAAAGTCCAAGGTTGGATCAAGGCTACTTTTTTGGGGCAACTGGCTTTTTGAAAAGCTTTGTCTGCCATGGGTCTGTATTGTATGTGAAACTCTTGGTGTAAAAGCCAGTCTCCAAGTGAAAGCACTTCTCATTGGGGTTATTCTTGAGAAACTGTTGAACAAACTGGGTTGAATAGCACGAGGTTGATTTTAATTGTGATGGTACAATGCTGTAGTTGTAATGCTACGATACTGTAGCTGCTGCTGTGAATTACTAGTGGCAAAAACAGTTCCAGAGATCTGCCCTGGGTTTTTGTGTAAGCACAGAGCTTAAAGTAGGAGAAGTGAGTTGCAGACAATGGGTTCTCCCCATGTTGGAGGTTCCAGCTGCCTCCTGCTGACCACATGTTCAGAGTGTGTGTGTCTGGGGGAGGGCGGTGGGATTTTTAGTGTCCAGTTTAGTGATAAAAACTGGTGACCTTGGTGGCCTTGTTGCAAAGATTTTCCTCCTTCTATGCTGTGCCAGTAATAAACTCATGTTTATTTTGCAGAAGGTTTAAAAGCAGGCTCTTGGTCCTAGTACTTACTTTCCTAGTTCAGTGTACCCTCGGTGTGCTGCTGTGATTCACCTCATTTATGAAAACGCCAGGAAACGATGATCATCTGGACTGGTTGTTGTTTTCAGTCAGACAAGATATTTTAAAAGGTTTAAATGTCTCTGTTCAGTGCTCCAGGTTATTGAACATCCATTTTCTGAGGTTGCTGTTATTTCTGTGTTTCACTGAAGGCATTGCTGCTTGTTTTGTTCAGTGCTGTTTTTTCTCTGTTTTTATGGGACTTTCCCAATGGGTATGGGGATGTGGATTATAGTCATCCAGGTGTTCATTCACCCATTCTCATATTAGCACAGCAGTTGCAGGTGTCTCCTCCTTTCAGGGCCCTTTGATTGAAGGCTTTGGGGACCTCAGCAGTTTAGGAAGCTCCTTCATGCCAGTTCTGAAAAGATACTTAAACCCAAACAAGCAAAGGCAGCCTGTGGTGTCTGAGCAGAAGGTGAGCTGTCTTCTCAAGAGGTCCCTCCCAACCTGGACAGGTTGGTGGTTTAGGTCTGGAACTGTGTGGGCCACATGGTGTTTGCACTCTGGCACCTGATTCCAAGGTTGAGCTTTGCTGTAGGTTAAATCTCCCAAGGTCCCTCTGGCATGTTGTGGAACAATAATAATCAAAGATGCGGAGTTTAAAATTTGGGAAAGTTGTGCTTGAAATTCTTGGTCCTGTGGGCCCTAATTGCATTTTAGAATGGGCATTTATATTGGTTCAGTCTCTGCTTCTGTTAAGCAGAGCTGCTCGCAGCAGAAGATGATTTTCACAGTCACGTTTCTGAGGACTTGTTTTCTAGTGTGCATCTGTCTTCTGGGAGTAGATAGATGATTCCTCCAGAGTAGCTCAGTCTGTAGCATTTCAGTGAATGTCTATTCTGGACCAATTGCATGGTCAATGATGTGAACATGTGTATCCTTTTCCTATCAACATTGCATTGCAGTTAGAAGGTGTAGCCCAAGCAGGGGTTTGCATGGTCAGTGAAACCTTCATTCTTCTGGTCTAGAATGTGGAACTTGGTTTTGGGTGCAGATTTCAGATCACCCAACACACTTTGTTAAGGGATGAAGTTGTTTGTATCATGAACTCTTCCAGATAAGGTGGCAGTAATCTCTTAAATCCCTGTTTAAGAGCCTGCATGCAGCCAGGATTGACAGGTACTAATCTTACAGCTCTTCTTTATCTGTTCTTGTTTTTCCTGCTCTGCCTTCTTCCACTTTCTGCTTCTATGTAATGGATGTGGTCAAACATGTCAACTTAGAGCTCTAAGTATGCTTTTGAAGATAAAAATACCACCTGCTGCTTCATGAGAAATGTGACACGTGTGGTCCTGTCCTTCTGTGGCTTGTTGACAGGAGTGTGTGTGTCCCCAAAAGTAGCCGATGATGTCCTGGGCTGCATTAGGCAAAATCTTGCCAGAGGAGAGCGGGTATGGCCCTGGCCCTCTGTGCAGTGCTTGTGCAGCCACCCTGTGGATCATGGCCCAGCGCTGGCTCCCCAGCACACGCGGGACAGGACAGGCTGGGGAGAGCCCGCCGAGCAGCCTGTGATGCTGCAGGGCTGGAGCGGCTCTGCCGGGATAAGGCTGAGGGAGCTGCAGAGCCCCGGGGATCCCTGGCTGTGACACCTCTAGGGAGGCGTCTGCAGGTGAGCCCAGCGCTCGGGGCTGCCGGGGGACAGCACCAGAGGCCACGGCACAGGCTGGACCCTAGAAGTCTCAGAGGTTCTCAGAGTGATGGTGGCACAAGCACAGGTTGCCCAAGGCAGGGATGGAGTCTCCATTCTTGGAGTTACCCAAAAGCCATCTAGACATGGTACTGGGCAACCAGCTCTGGGTGTCCCTGCTGGAACAGGGGGGTTGGACAGGGTGACCTCCACAGGTCTCTTCCCATATGAACCATGCCATGATTTTGATTCTGCATTAATTTCTGTGGAGAATAGCTTTCTCCAGTTTTTTGTGTGACATTAACTTTCTATTGTCAGTACCGCTGACTCTGCTCCAGCAGTGTTTTCTCTGGAGGGAACCATGGGCAGTGTTTTAGCAGGTTCTTCATGCTGGGAAGCCGTGACAGTAGATGTGGCAGGAGTGCATATGTGTGTAAGTGCATGGGGAGCTTTACCTGGCACTGGGGAACGGTGGGTAGTGAGCTTTTCATACACTGAATCTATTTGCCCCTTCAGCTAATGATATTCAACTGTCAAAAATAATAAAATCCTGTTGGTTCTGGTGACTCAGTGTTGCAAACATTTTGATCTGAGGGCTGTAGGTAGCTTTTATTCTGTGATCAGCATAAATCTGACACTTCTTCCTGTTTAATGCCTGTATGCTTTTTATGCCAAATAGCTTCCTAGTTCCTTATTTTCTAGGCCTTGCTCTCCCTAATAAAAAAGATTTTCTCATCACTGTGTGCAGAGCAAGCAAACTGTGTAAGATGGTGGGTTTGTGCAGTCGTGTACCATTTTGCAGGAGTGAAAGTGTCTGGGGCATGAGTGCAGGGGATGATACTGTGGCCTCGTACCTCTCCTGGCCCTGTGGTCACCCTGTTAAAGCTGCACAGCTGGGCTTGGGTTCACTTGATAATTTTTGGGTCCCTGGTGGTACAGCAGTTAATTGTGCCATTGCTGGGCTGCACTGCAAGCCCAGGACAATCTCAGAGTTGTTGGTCCTTCTCACTGATAGCTGGTTTCCGCCTGCTTTCTGTGGGCCAGGGCGCTGAGCCCTTTGTGAGGAGTGGAGTCACGTTCTGCTTTGCTCGCGTGCACGCACCAACGCGAGCAGCTCTGGCTGCTGCAGGAGAGGCAGAGCCGTAGGAAAGGCCGTGGGGAGGACTGAGGGACAGGCAATCCTTCCTGCCCACAGAAGGGAAGTGCTGAATGCAGAGTAAAGGCGGGTGTGAGATGGACACCACACAAGAGGGACATGTCCTCTGCAGCAGGGAGTGTTCCAGAGCAGGGGGCTGGATGCTGGCAACTGCTGAACCTTCTGTGGGGACAACCAGGAAGGAATGGCACCATTGCCTCCTTGGCTGGCACTGCTGACAACCAGTGGGTGCACAGGCTGTCCACTTACTCTGGACAGCTCTTTTTGCATGTTCTTGAGGGTTTGAGAAGTCTGACCAGCTGTAGCGTGATCCTGTTGGAACGCCAGTTATCTTTTTCATGCTTTTGTTGTCAGATTGAGTTCAGCTTGTCAAAGACAGGTTGCTTCTTCTACCCTCTGCTGTACTTCAGATCTCTTGCTATCACCTGCCCTGCTCAGACACTGTATTTGGCTGAACCTTTTTCTAAAATTCATTTCTGCTAATTGCCCACCAGACTTGTCAATCCCATGGAGGTGCGTCTTGTAATCTGCCCCTTGTAGTCACCTTCTTGTGGCTGAGAAAGACACATTCGTTGTTATTGTTGGTGGTCTGACTTTGTGGTCTTCATCATTTGTCTCACTTAGCTGTCCCAGCCTTCGTCCATCCAATCATGCACAGCATGGAGCCAGTTTGAGAATATAGAAACAGGTATATAAGTGGCAGATGACAGCCATGTGTGAGTCAGGCAGGAGAGCCTGTGTCAGAGGTGACTTCAGGTGTGTGTTCTTACCTTGTACAGTCAGGAGGTTGCTTTAAAATGTAGGCTCAGGTGAAGCTCTCAAGCCCCTGTCAGTGCTAAGTGGCCTATGCATCAAGATGACGTGCAACAGCAACCAGACTAAACCCAAAGTTTCTTGTCTTACCATCTAAAATCCTGTCCCAATTGTAACAGCACTTCAGCCTGCTGTGTTGAACACACCTGCAGGAAGTTTTTCAGAGCTGACCTCAGAAGCATGTTGTGCTATCAGCGATGCATAGAGCAGAATTGTGTCTGGCAGGGCTGACCCTGCTTAGCTCTGAGACACACAGGAGATTCTGGGGTGTCTGAGATCACTGACCCTGTGCTGCCTCAGCTCTGTAATAACAGAGTGAGGTGATGCCTGTCACCTCAGCCAAGCTCCACATGGGCTGGGGTGTAAATGGCTGGAACAGGCAGGTTCCCTGCCATGTGTGGCTGATCAAACCCAGGTGCAGAGCCAATCTCTGCAACAGTGACGGAAAAACACTCCAGTGGGACTCAGCAAGTTAAGAAACACAAGGTCCAGAGTACCAGAGGGGACAGGTCCCCGGTGGAACCACAGCAGCAAATTCAGAGCTACCTAAGTGTCAGTTCTGTGTTTATGGGTTGGAGGGTCCCACAGACAGTGCGAGCCCAGCTCTTTCCAGAAGTGCTGGTGCTACTGCAGAAAGTCTGTAGGACCTGAATGCAGAGGAGCTGATTATCAAGGCTGGCTGGACCTCATTAAGGACACTTTAGATGGAGCCTGGGCTAGACTTCCACTCTACCTGCCTGTCTGGTATGCAAGTGCACCAGCCATCACTGCTGAGGTTTCTGTTGATAATATGTTCTGTGATTGATCACTGCCTCATCCCTGTCCTTAAATGGGTGCGGGAGCCAAGAACAGAGTGCCTGGGTAGTGAACTGGCCCTTGCCATCCAACACGTGGTCATAACAGGATTTAAAGACACTGGAAAATGAAGCTGATCACAACATTGTGTGGAGGGTGACTTCCCTTGGCTGATTCTGCTCCATATTTGGCAGGACCAGGTTGTTGAGTTTTTGGTCTGTGTTTCCTTTTACAATGTATTATACTGATAAAAAAAGCAGAACAAATAGAAGAGTTAAACAATAAGTTACTTTCTCTCCCTGGATTGTCTAGTTTGCCACTGGGAGTCCTCCTGACATGTCTGCAGTACCTTCAGGTTTAACAGGTATCACAAACAAATGATAGATAGTTCCTATACACTGCATTGGACACAGAGACATCCAGGATCCCATAAACAACAGTATAAATCTGATGTTAGAACAGAAGGGTTTCTGAAGCCTTAAATAGTCTCTTTAGAAGGCCTGGTATGAGAACCTAGTGTGCTGGGTGAGCCATGGGTGCTTTGTGTGCCAAGTCCGGTGCTGGATGGATGGTGGTGATGGGGTTGGGGCTGAGGGGTTGGCTCCAGAAGCACAGGAACACATCCAGTCCAGTGCAGAGGACAAACTCCAGTTGTAACTGATGTAGGAGTACAAAATACTAAGGTGAATGGAAGAGCTCATCATTTGGGTGCCGATGAGGATCGGGAATTTTCTGGCTCCTTGAGGAAGGCTTTGAGCCGCTTGTCATGTTGGGGGTGTTGAGATCCTTTGGGGTGATGGTGCACAGCCCTGCCCAGAACTTGTCTGAAGCAGTCAGTGTCACTGGGAAGATAGAACAGGTCTTAGGAGAAAAACCATAGAATGTAGCTTATGCTGCTTGGTGATGTGAAGGTGAGAGGATCTGGTGATGTCTGGGAACAGGTGAACACCAGGAAGGAAGCCATCTTGCTGGACTTTTAGGATCAGAGCTAACACAGGGAGCAGAAAGCAGTTACTTGTGAATGGTTGGTTGGTTAAGAAGCCCCTAGGTATTGGAGCAAGCTCTGCTTCCAGTGATCAGATTGGGTAATATGATTTGGTGTGTGCCATGCAGCAAGACTGAGCTGGGTTTCCAAGGGATGTCCTTCTTGTCTGACTAGAGCCCAAAGAACATCTCTCTGAAACTGTTAGCTGCTCACTCAGCTGTGAATCCTCTTAAGTGTGGAAAAATGCAAGTGGTTTGGCACGTCCCATGTCAGCCCACATTATGCCAGCACAGACAAGAACCAATTGTGATTGTCCAGGGGGGTGACCAGGTGGCACATAGGCCTGAGAATCTGGAACTGGGCACATTCCAGTGTGACAGTAGAGCTTCAAATGTTCCCTGCCCACCTCAGTGTTTCTCCCTGGCAAAGACAGCTGCTTAGTTTTGGAGAGTTGTTTGCAGTCTCTGCAGAGGTGGCTGTCCCAAGGGGTTATTTTTCATGGGGGTCCATACTTATGCTCTGCTCATTGTTCTTACGGCTGTGATTTATTTCCAAGTGGTTTGTGGAGGTGCTGGCTGCTGGGAGGTTCTGCTGTCTGGGTGGTCACCTCCCTTCCTTCAGCAGCTTGGGCTTGATTCTTGTCTGGAGGCACTAGCATCCTCCTGGAGCGTGGAAGAGTTGCCTGGTAGGTCTATCCTCCCAGAACTCTGAGATGGTCACCAATTGCAGTGACCTTGGCATCTCTGGCTGTTCCTCAGACTGCTGTTCTGAAGGAGCTGCTTGTGACAAATGCTACAGATCTGATTGAAGTTAGGCATTTCAATTGGGAGTTGTTCCCACCTTGTCTTCCCAGTAGGCAGCAGTTGTGGTCTCCAGGTTTGCCCTTGGAGACTGATGCTGAGCTGCCAAGGAAACAATTGCAGGAATGTATCAGGTCGGGGCAGGTGTCAAAGATGAAGGCTGTGAAGACTTGCCTTAACACAACCATTCTGCCCTTTTGGGCAGCAAGGGCCTGGAGTTGCAGGTGTTCCCTGGGATTTCATCAGGGATGGGCTATGGTTTTCTGTATCCTAAGCATTCCTGGTTTTCTTCTAGTGGCACCAGACACAATTAACAACCACGTGAAGACCTGTCGTGAGGAGCAGAAGAACCTGCACTTCTTTGCCCCGGAATATGGAGGTATGGTGTGACTGTGCTGCATGTCTGGGTTTTTTTTTGGCCTTACTGATGCTTCCAAGCTGTTCTCAGTTCCAGGCTCCTGAAAGATGCCACATTAACAGTTCTGAGCCATTTGCCTGCTGAAGTGCTTCAGCTCCAATGTTGTTTGGTAGCAGAGGAGGGAGAAGCTGCAGGACTGTCCCAGCCTGGTGCAGAGTGCTGCTGCTGCATGCAGAGCTGACTGATAACAATGCTATTTCTGTCTTACAGAAGTTGCCAATGTCACCACTGCTGTGGACATCTACTCCTTTGGGATGTGTGCACTGGAGGTAGGCACTGAACATGGATTGTGGGACAGAGATGATGAATCTGAGGAAAGAGATACGAGGAAAGGCTGTGGCTGTGGGTGGGTTTGCTCGTGACGAGTGTTTTTTGTTCTCAGAGCCAAGTGCACATTGCCTTGGGGGGTCCCTATGGAGGCTCCCCCAAGTGCCTCACTAAGATGTAAATGGCTTAGTGATTTGCAGTTCTCCCCAAAATTCCTAACGGGTAATGGATTACTTAGCGGGTCTTGGCCAGTCCTGAAGTCAGACTCACTGGCTGGAGGGAATAATCGCTGCTGCCAGCTGTTATGTAATGTCCATGTATGTGAGCAATGCCTGGGGTGGTGTTTGAAGCAGAGGACAGCTGTTGTCTGTCACTTTCTTTGGGCCAGCCTGTGCCCATCTGACAGAGGTGCTGGTTGCAGTCGATGTGAGTCTGACATACCTGGTTGTAGCAGCTTTGTGCTTCCCCTGTCCTTGCAGTCAGTAGGTCCAAGTCCAGGTAATGGGAGTTATTGTTAGGAGTATTTTCTGAGAAGAATTGTCAGAAAGAGCCAACACAAGGAACCCGCAACCTGTGCTGCACATTCCATTAGTGAAACTGGAAGAGAACTGTGGAAAGATGCAACTTTTAGGAAACAAAACTTAAGCTGAATGTAGAGACATTCTCTGCAATATTTTCCTGCCTTTCCTAGCTGGGAATTAGTGTCTGTGTAGTTGTGGAGCCCATTCTTGATGTGCTGTGTGCTTGCTCTTGTTTTGCGATGCAGAGCCAGAAGGGACACTGCCAGATCCTGGCAGGGATCCAGTAACTGCTTTATTATTTATTATTATATCAAACAGAATAACAGGCCAATGGATCATGAGGTTCAAAATGGAGACACTTACTGTCCAGGTTGCTGCTGGCAGAGCAGGGCTCCCTGGCAGTCTTGGGGTACTAGGAGCAAGCTGTTGTAATGAGGCAGCCATTCTCTCTGTCTCTCCAAATGTGACCTTAAGTACCCCCAAACAGCTTGGCTCTGGTGATCTCATGCTTGGCAGTGGTCTCCTTGAGCCTATGTCCCATGCAGTCTGCCGTTCCCAGTGGAGTCTGATGCTCTGCTCTCTGTTTGCAGATGGCAGTGCTGGAGATCCAGGGGAACGGGGAGTCATCCTACGTGCCGCAGGAGGCCATCAACAGTGCCATCCAGCTGCTGGAGGACCCCCTGCAGCGGGTGAGCCAGGGGGATTGGTGCCCTGAATTGCTCTGGTGCCATTGCTTGTTGTTTCATGCAGGTTTTGTTTCTAGGAGTTCATTCAGAAGTGTCTAGAACAGGACCCTGGCAGGCGTCCCACGGCCCGGGAGCTCCTGTTCCACCAGGCGCTGTTTGAGGTGCCATCGCTGAAGCTGTTGGCTGCTCACTGCATCGTTGGGCACCAGCGTGAGTATAGAGCTCTGGGAGCCACATCCCCACATGGGTCAGTGCTCTGCAGAGCTTTGCTGAGCTGTCAGTGCTCACCCCAGGGAGCTGGTACCCTGGGAACACCCCTCCCCATCCCCCTGCTGCTCT
Source organism: Cyanistes caeruleus (assembly GCF_971803275.1). Taxonomy (NCBI): domain Eukaryota; kingdom Metazoa; phylum Chordata; class Aves; order Passeriformes; family Paridae; genus Cyanistes; species Cyanistes caeruleus. The sequence goes on along the minus strand of NC_141702.1, from coordinate 255,344 downwards.
GTAGGATACCTGGCTGTCGGACGCGGCTGTGGGGCTGGGAGGGCCACGGTTCCTGACCTGCTCTGAGAGCATCAGACCTCTGCACTTTTCATTGCTTTTCTAAGGCTGGAGAGGAACTGCAATTGCTCTAAGTAACTCCTTTTTTAAAAATAGATATGATTCCTGAAAATGCTTTAGAAGAAATGACCAAAAACCTCGACATGAATGCAGTGTTGGCAGAGATCAATCACGAGGACAGGGAAGGAGTCAAGATGATGTAAGTCCCCGTGGTATGCTCAGGGGAGCAGTGCTGGGGTACTGGTGTAAGCACTGGGATTCTGCCCATCACCTCAGTGCTGGTGTTTCCCCACTGACTGGGTGCCAGTGGGAGCTGCTGGAGCTGGAGGTGAAGGAGCAATCACTGACTGGGCACACACACTTCCTGGGTGGAAGGAGATCTTGCACCTGTTTCCTGGGAGCATATTCTGTGCAGCTGAGGTGAATTGTTCCCCAAATGGACGGACAAAATGAGCACACTGTAGCTGGAGCAGTGCCCAGCAAAACATGGCTGACCAGTTTGGGGAGGTGCTCTGACCAATCACAGACTGGCCAGATGGAGTCCAGCACTTGAGAGAAAGGGTTCCTCAATGTTTTCCTAATGGAGCATCTTATTCCATGCTATGCACAGGGAAAGGCAGTGGAGGCAGCTGTCAGTGACACACAGCACTATTTACACTCTAGGGGTGGCTCTCTAAGGGAATGGCTGTAATACATAGGGAGCAAGTAGAGTGCCAAAAAAGTGATGTACATTTTGGATAACAAAGCCTTGGCTAGTCAAGGGATTAGCTGAAGACTAAGGTGTGAATCCTGTATTCCCAGGGAAGCCTAGGGTGCTTCTGGGGGAGCCCAGAGTTCTGGAGTGCTCAGGCTGCTGAACAAGAGTAGTAACCAAGGTGACAAGCGAGAACAGCTCCGTCCATGTAAGCAGCTCTCTGAGCCAGAGACCCATCCAAAAGCTGATGTTCCAGCTGTCATAGTGCTAGGAAATAGTAGTATGAAATTCTCTTTGGAATGGTTTTGATATAGTTTCAAAATGTAGAAGAGTAAGTGAACAGCCAAAGCTGTGCAAGAGAGATCCTTACATTCATGGGATGTCAGCGTCTGTGGGCTTGGCTGGCTGCGGGTGCCAGGCTGGAATTTGCTTCTTGTAGTGTCGTACCTCAGAGGTGCTGGAAAAGGAAAAGAAAGCAGCAATGACTTGAAATGTCAGCATAATTTCTGGATGGTTCTTGGACTGCCATGCTAGAAAAAAATTGTAAATTTTTGTTGAAAACTACTGCTATGTTAGAGGAGGGGGTGATCCCAGCTGCTGGGGGTGTGGGAGGGGCTGGAGAGTGCTCTGGGAGCTGAGGCAGGTGTGCAGCCAATAAAGCACTTGTGAATATCCTGTCAGGCTTCTAGTGGCTTTACAGTCCTTACCTCATCTCTGGAATGCTTCAGAGCAGCCTTGAGACAGGGGTTTGGCTGTTCCAAGTGCTTGTTGCAACCAGGGACCTGTTTGTGAAACAGCTCACCAGGAGCAGTGTAATTGTGCCACCCTCCAAATAACTGCAGTGCACAGTTCTGAAGGATGTGAGACTGGCTGTGCCTTAACTGCTGCCTCATCCTTAGCTCCTATAGATAGTTATTTCCTTAAGGGAAGATGAGAGCTTGTCACATCAATGGCTGACTGTCCACACCCATCCTACCTGTGGACACAGCCCAGGACGTGGGGATTGGAAACTCCACCCCAAGAGACCCAGGTGGATGGTACTGTGAGATGATTTCTTATCTCAGGACATTTTCTTTTCCAGCTTCTCACAGTCTCCTGCACTGGAGCTGGACAAGTTCCTGGAGGATGTGAGGTAAGAGGGTTTTTTTAAAAAGACAACTTCGTGGTGTGTGAGACTGCAAAAATTTTGGAGAGGTATAACCTCAGACGCTGCTCCTTCCTTGCAGGAATGGAATCTATCCCCTCACAGCTTTTGGGATGCCACGACCCCAGCAGCCCCAGCAAGTTGTGGTGAAATCTCCCATTGCTCCCCCATCAGTGAAAACCCCAACTCCAGAGCCTGCTGAGGTGGAGACCCGCAAGGTAAATGCCAGGGGCTCTGCCTCGTGCTCCCGTTGCCAGGCAGGGATGTGAAGCAGCTGCTCATGGGGTCTGTGCCTCTGTTCCAGGTGGTGCTGATGCAGTGCAACATCGAGTCCGTGGAGGAGGGGGTGAAGCACCACGTACGTTTCTACAGCTGGCTGAGCTGGGGGAGGCTGGGGCAGGGCTCATGGCTCTGATGTGCTGCTGGTGCCTGGGGTAACCCTGCACTGCTGCAGCTGCCACTGTCAGGACCCAGAGCCTGACCCAGGCCTGTGCCTGCTGCTGACCTGGCACCTGGGCCCACTCTCAGGTCCTGGCTTCCAGCACAGGATGGTGCTGCCAGCTGCAGTTCAGGATGGAACTGGCTGTGGCTGTTCATTAGATCCCTGTGGGGCTCTGGAGGAGTAGTTCCCATACCAGGGGGCATTTCTAGGGTTGCTTTGGGCTTGCCATGGCAGCCCGCAGGACTGCAATCCCTCATGAGAATTTCTTTGCCCTGCAGCTGACACTGCTGCTGAAACTGGAAGACAAGTTGAATCGACACTTGAGCTGTGACCTGCAGCCCAGTAAGTGCCTTCTGCCCCGGCCCAGGTGCACTGGGGCCAGCAGCACACTTGGACCAAGGACTGACACCTTTCCTTGTCTTGCAGATGACAACATCCAGGAGCTGGCAGCTGAACTGGTCCAGCTTGGATTTATCAGCGAGGTAAGTAAGCAGGGTCTCAGGCTATAGGCCTGTGTTCCTTTCTCAGCCCTTTTCATGGGGAGGAGGCAGGAGGAATAAACCAGGTCCCTGCCCTGGGGGAGTGCATGGGGCTTACCCCTCACTGTCCTTGTTGTCCCCAGGCTGACCAGAGCAGACTCACCTGTTTACTTGAAGAGGCATTTAGCAAGTTCTACTACACTCGGAATGGAGCCCTGACGGCCGTGACTGTGTCATCTTAGCCCCGTGGCTGCTGGGTGGCCAGCATGGCCTCGCTGCCTGCGGCCCATCTGTGTGTGCCCACACCATCGGGCATCCACGAGACCCCAGCTGCAGTGCTCGGAAGCTCATCCTGCATGTGCCGTGGCTGGGCTCATTGACAGTCCTCCCTGCCCGCCTCCTAAAGGGGACTTTGCGCATCAGTATTATTTCCAGCCCTGTTTTTGTTGGGATTTGCCAGGTTGTGCTGCGGAGCTGAGGCCTGGCTTGGGGTGTTCTGTAGCCCCACTCATGTGCATGGAGTTTGTTCTGTTTGAATTGTACAAAGTGTCTTTTGCACAGCACAGAAATGTTTTTTGGTTTTTTTCTTTTTTTTCATTTTCTTTTTTTTAATTTTTTTTTTTTTTTTTTTTTTTAAATTTTATTTAAAGGTAAACTGGGGTGAGCCCCTAAGCCCTGCACCCCCCGGTCACTCCCCCCCATTCCCCCGCCATGGGCCCAGGGGTGGCCGGGCTCGTCCCCCTCCCCGCCCGGCGCTTCGCTCCCGCCGCCGGCTGCACTTTGTTTACCGGTTCGCACCGCCCGGGGCCGCGGCCCCCGCCCTTCCCGCGGACTCCCGGGCCGAGCCGCGGCTCCTGCATCTCATTTCTATCATTTCCTATTTTTAATAAACTGTTTTGTAAATACGCGAGTGCCGCCTCCTGCGGGGCGGGGCGGGGCGGGCGGAGGGGCCGGGCCGAGGCCGCTCGTCCCTTGCCCGGGGCGGCGCTCGGCGGCGGCGGCCATGGCCGGGGGGCGGCGGGGCCCGGGAGCGCTGGCGGAGCCGCGGCGGCTGATGCGCTCGGGCCTGGGGCTGATCGGGCTGGGCCACGGCAGCCTCGTGCTGGGCGCCATCGTGCACGGCTCGGTCCTGCGGCACGTGGCCGGCGCCCGCCGCGTTGTCACGCCCGAATACGCGGCGGCCAACGTGGTGTCGGTGTGCTCGGGGCTGCTGGTGAGCGCGGCCGGACCGGGCGGGGGACGGCGGGCCCTGCCCTGCCCTGCCCTGCCCGGGCCTTGCTGAGCGCAGATCTCCCCGCAGAGCATCGCCGCGGGCATCGTCGCCATCCTGGTGTCGCACAACCTGTCCCGGGCGGCTCTGGTGAGTGCGGGGCTCCGAGCGGGCGGGGGGCACTCGGCGCGGCCCTGCCCCGCCCGCAGCCGCTCCCCTGGACCTTGGCCCCGCGGGCTCCTTCCGCCTCGGCGGCGGCTGCCGGTGTCGCCCGTGTCCCCGCCGACCGCTCCGGGAGGGTGGCAGCACCGTCCTCGGGCAGAAGCTGCCGCCGGCTCGGGGGTCCCAGGGCTCGCAGGGTGGGCGGACACGGGCCGGGGGCTCCCGGCACGCAGCCGAGCCTGTGTGGGGTCTCCACGGAGCCCGAGAGAAGGGGTCCAGCTGTGCGGAGTTCACGGGGGGGTGAAGGATGCGAAAAGTGTGAGACCCTCATCCGAGGGCAGGGCCGAGCCGTCCTGGAAGAGGCGAGAGATGGTGTGTGCTCCCTCGGGGGAGCATTTCTCCATCGGTGCCCGGCCCGAGCGTTTCCCCGAGCTCATGCCAGTCCCACCCGCATTCTTGCCGCCTGCAGCACTGGACCCTGCTGAGCATCTCTGTGCTGAACTGCCTCCTGTCCACGGCGTGCAGCGCGGGGCTGGCGCTGGCCGTGGCGCTCACGGTGCACAGCCGGGGCACGCACCTGGTCAGGGGCTGCAACAGCTCCGCTCTGCCTCTGGATGCCCGGGCAGCCATTGCGACTAACGACTGTCCCTTCAACACCACGCGCATCTACGTGAGTCTGCAGGGTCACTGCACACCCGCACTCCTCCCGTCAGCCTCTTCCTCTCTCTGCTTCCTCTCGTCTTTTCACTCTCACGCTCCCTCCTGTTTCCCTTCTCTCTCCCTCTCCCCGTTCTTTCCCCTGCTGTCCACAGTCTCTGCTGAGTGTGTTCAGCCAGCCTGGTGCAGTGCCCGCGTTGCTCTGACCTCTGCTCCGCAGGACACAGCCCTGGCACTCTGGTTTCCCTCCTTGCTGCTGGCAGCTGCAGAAGCCGTGCTCTCAGGCAGGTGCTGTTTAGTGGCTCTCGTCTTCCAGGGCATCGGGCCCTGTGCACACAGCTATGGCAAAGAGCAGGTACGCCCCACTGAGCTGGACGGATCTCCCTGTGTCTCCTCCATGATTGCTGCCTTTGTGCTGCGTTTGGAAGGTGCTGGGTTCTGCTGGGAACAAGGAGGCTGTGCAGTAGTTGGGGAGGATGCCGAGTCGGAACCTCTTCTAGCCAGCCTAAGGGCCAGACCAGCATCTCTTCATGGGGAGTTGCAGAGGGATCCTCTTCTTCATCCCCCTGGTAGCCAAGCCTGTTCTTTTTTTTGTGACAACACTGCCCATCACATGTCCCTGCCACCCTTTTTTGTCTTTTTTTCTCTCTCTAGATGGCCAGGCCAAGTACAGCAATGGAGAAGCCACTCCGTGAGAGGCAGCAGCTCCTGGCAGGACTTGCTGAGTCTCCTGTGTAGCTGGAGAGGTGAGTGCACCCTGTGGGCTGTGTTTGGGACAGGGGGAGCAGGCTCTGCCATCAAGAAGACCCATAGCCACACCAGCCCCCAAAAACACCTCTTCCTAAGAACGTGGGCAGAGGAGTCAGTGTGATGCTGTGCCCTGCAGCACAGCCTGGCAATGGCACATGCTCCTTCGCTCCCAGGTGGTGCTGCAGGAGTGCTGTGATCCAGCAAGGTCGGGGAAAAGGCGATGTCATGCCTTCTGCAGTGTTGGTGTGCATAAAGTGGGCTGCAGGGGTGAGGGCTGCACCTTCCTCCTTCCCCCCAGCTCCACCACCCCACCTGGGACAGACCCTGCAGGTCAGCAGGTGCCGTGGGCCCCAGATGCTCTCCCATCCTCTCCCCAGGCTGCCAGGCCCTTCCCAGACTCCGCTGGTTCCTGGCAGCAGTGATGGGGTGGGCAGAGGTGCTGGGACCCCAGTCCTGGTGCCATTACAGGCATGGCAGCTGGCTGTGCCTGTGCTCAGACATCTCAGGGAACAGAAGGGGAAGAATCCCTGTTGTGTGGATCTCTAATTTTCTTCAATAAATAAACTTTTCTTTTCCACACTGGCTGTTCTGAGTGGCTCTGCCAGGTGAGTTCTGGTTGGGAGCAAGGCCTGCCAAGGGAAGGAAAGCACAGCTACTCTGTGAGCCCATCTCTGTGCTTGCCACTTCCCAAGCACAGGGATATTGACAGAGCCATGGCCTCAGTATGAAAGTCACCCATGGATGTGGGGGTTGAGACATGCACAGGGTTTACAGCCCTGTGCCCAGCAGCTGCAGGTCTTCTGGGCTTAGCAGCCCCTGGCAACAGGAGCACTGCAGGGCTGAGATAACATGTTTATTGGATGGGGAAGGTGCTGAGGAACAGGTCTGAAAGCTGCCAGAGTCCTGCTTACTGGAATGAGAAGGTGGTGCTTGGGAGTCCCCCACACCACCGTCGGAGGAACTCGATCACATCCTGGCCTGCAGGGCTGTGGGATGTCTGCAGAGAGAGAGAGAGGCCTTGGCACTGGAGGGCACCCTGTGGGCTGGCAGGACTGGGTCTGTCAATCCCCACCAAACAGCACTGTTGGGAGAGGGCAGTAAACTGCCCTGGGACAATGAGTCACCCAGAAGGATGCTGTATTGTCAACATGAGGGGCTGAACCCCACCCACAGCCTGTCTCCCTGCCTGTGAGGTTCTGGCTCACCTTGACAGCCATCACAAATTTGTACCACGCATCCTTCTTCACTTCTAGGCCTGGCCTCAGCTCAATCTTGTTTCTTAGCACTGGGTACCCTGGGCACAAAATGACACATTCAGAACAAGCTGAGCCCCAAAGCAGGCCCCCATCTGGTGCTCTGGTGTCTGTATGGTTCAACTCCTGGCTCAGGCAGGGCCCAGGGCTGTGTCCAGACAGCTTTTGACTGTCTCTAAGGATGGTGATCTCACAACTTCTGTGCAACCTGTTCCAGTGCTCCCTCACCCCCACAGTAAAAAAGAGCCCTATCTCTTCCAGCAGAGCTGGTTCCCCACAGCCACAGTCCCTCCCCTCCTCTTACAGCACAGCCCCACACCCCCTCCAGACCTACTCGGCAGCATGTTCTCACTCCCTGCACGGCACCGTGTCATCTCTTGTCTGAGCTGCTCTGGAGCTCACCTGTCAGCACGCAGGGCAGGCAGCGTGCCCCGGTCCCCGCTGCTACCAGAGAGGCTTCGTAGGTGTCGCGCTCGTCCTGCGGCAGCGCCTGCTCCAGCCGCTGGTCCATGGACACGGTGAGCACCCAGTCCCTCACCTCCTCCCGCTGCTCCTCCTGGGGGAATCGTGATGCTGCTGCCCAGCTGCAGCCCCACAGAGCAGGCAGCACATGGGCATGCATGACGCACACAACACACACGTGCATGGTGCACAATGGTGGTTGAGTGTGTGTGTACGAGCGTGTGCCTGCGTGTGTGCAACACGGCTGTGCACACCTGTTTGTGTACACCGGTGTGTGCACGTGTCCGTGCAGATGTGTGCGTGGCTGCAGTGGGAGGACAGGCAGAAGGTGGCAGTTCTGGGTCCGTTTCCATCCCTGGCAGTCTCTGCAATCCCAGCCTCACCCCAATCCCTGTTTGGAATGCCCTGAAGCAGCATCACTGCTCACAGGAGCTGAAGAAAACAGGTGACACTCACAGGCACATGCTGATGGGCTGGAAGTGGTACTTCAAAGGGAATGTCTGTCCTCTGAAAATCAGAATGGTCCAGGGAATCCAGGTTCCCTTCTTCAATGGCCTGAGAAAGAAGGGGTAGAGCACTGGGCAATGCCAGTTATAGAGCTCACAGTACAGTTCATGGTGAGGATGCCCCTGCCTGTTTGTGCTGTGCTGACCAGGCCCTCCTGTCATGTGTGACCACCCTCTGCAGTCTCTCAGACACCGCCGTAGTCAGGTGCTTTTGTTTTCCCCCAGCTGCTGCTGACAGCACTTGGGAGTCTGGCACAGTGAGGTCTGTCTGCCCCCTTGGATTTGGTGCTTCTGATGGCCAACCTGCTGGTCAAAGGAGGGACTGAGGGGACTCCCCACTCTTGTATCACAGTGGCCAAAGCACTGGGCCATGGCCTCCATCTCCCAAGTAGTTTTTCTTCTCTTGGAACAACTTGAGTGACATCACCCTGAAAGCTGTAATGGCATCAGCAGTTATGAGGATTTCAGGTCTCAGCTGTCAGGCCAATGTGCTCTTTGCTGCCATGTGCACGGAGGCATTGGCAGGCCCAGGGTGACCTGGCCAGGGCTGTGCAGGTGCCCTGCATGGCAGGTGCTCCCCCAGGCAGTGTGAGGGTGCCCACTGCTCTGCAGGCACACACGGAGGGCTCTCTCCATCAGTACAAGCTCCCGTGTGCTGCCATGCAGGAGCCTCAGGTGTGCCCTGGCCAGGCTGGGGACCTGTGGTGGCCCTAGAGCCACTGCAATTTGAGAGACTGCCCTCCCCCCACAGACCATACTCACATCTGAGAGGTCCAGGAAGCGGTTCAGGAAGACAAATGCCATGTTCTCCCAGCTGACTGCCTGGTATGGAAAGGAACCCTGAGTGAGACAGGGCAGCTCATCCTCACAGACAGCTTTTCTCACAGAGCCATGGCTGGGAAGGATGTGGCTCTGTTTGTGCCACAGTGTCCTGCCTGCAGCATTCCAGAGAATGGACAAGGAGATTGCACATTCCAGCTTGCCATCCCCAAAGACTGAACCCCTTGGACAACCAGCTCACCGCCACAGGCTGTCCCGTAGAATGGACACAGGCACTGTGACCAGACTGGATGGGGCTTGGAGCAGCCTGGTCGAGTGGAAGGTGTCCTTGCCCAAGGCAGGAGATGGAACAAGATGAGCTTTAAGGTCCCTTCCCACCTAAACCATTCCATGATTCTATCACTGCACAGCCAGGTCCAGGCAGCGAGGACATGCTGTTGTCCTTGCCATGTGTCATAACTCCCAGACAGACTGTCAGACACTCGTGTGATGCAGAGCAGAGCTGAGCAGTCTCACATCCACACCAACACAGCCATGATATGGCCTCTGCCCACTCCTGGGTCTGTAGGTCTCACCTTCTCAATGGCTGAGGTCTGGCCAGCTGCTTGGGAAACAGCCTCCAGTGGCAGAGGCCAGCAGCCAAGGGAGGGTTTGGGAAGATAAAGCTGAGAATCCCTGAGCCCATGGTGCTGTATGTCCTGTGGTCCAGGCAGCTCTTACCTTGGCAGCTATCCCAGCCTCATAGAAAGCCTTGTCTGCAGGGAGCAGATCCGTGTGGCGCAGCAGGGAAATGGACAGCTGGGCAGCCATGGTGTCCTGGGGACACAGAGGACAGCAAAGCTACAACAATTCATCAAAGAAAGAACAGGCTGGAAGGGATCTCATGAGATCACCCCAGACTCACAGCAAGGACTCCGCACCCATACATGCCCTACAGGCAAAAAAGGTCAAAAACTCCAGTCCTGACCCTGAGTTCCCTCACTACAGAACACATGGGACTAACACCTGAGGGTGAAATTCTTCTACTTTACAAGCCTTGTTATTTTTCACTAGAAGCCACACCCAAACATCCCCCATCTAAGTCACAGAACAGGTGAGGTTGGAAGGCACTGCTGGCTTTACATTGCTGGCAGCTCCCAAATCTTGCCCCTAGCCCTGGTCAAAGCAGAGGCAGCTACATGCCTGTTTCAGAACATGCCTGGTCAGGTTTTGACCATCTCAAGGAATGGAGACTCTCCAACCTCTCCAAGAATCCTGTTCCAGCTACAGTCTCAATAAATTTTTTCTTGTATGCAATTATGTAAGAATTTTGGAGCAGGGGTGAGGAATTGAAGGATAATTTCACTCTTCTGCTGCCAGATACCCATTGCCACACAAGAACTGTCAAGGTCACCCCTTCTTCATGGTCCCAAACAGATTGCCCAGCCTCTCAACATTCCCCAGCTATGAAGATCTGTACAGGCTTCCAAGACATCAGACTTGGCTTTTGCTGTCTTGGTATGTTTCTGGACCCGCAACATCCACACACATAGCCATGGGGAAATCCCAGTCATCCCTGTGGCTTTCACTGTGGCTCTTTCCCAGCCTTCTTCATCACAACTCCAGTCCCACATCCATCCAGAGCTCTAGAACAATTCCACAATCCCACATGGATCAAGACTTCAGCAGGGATGCTAAGAACAAATCCCAGTGCACACAACTCCAAAATAGTTACAGGGCCTTGTGATGCCCTCACACAGGTCCAGAAGCTCACAAAGCCCACCAAGAGGCCCAGCACATAGGCCCAATACCTGCTAAAGCCCTGGGGAGATGATCTTTCTGAAGACCACGTGTGAAGCCCAGCAGCTCTTGGAGCCCAGGAGAGCAGAGAGGAAGCAATCCCTCTCCTGGGAAGAGCAGATTTTTTGTGATTCCTCATTTTCTACTGGCACCTCTGCTCTCGCAAGCACATGGATGCCTTGGTTTACAGCTCAGCCACAGTGGCTGGGGCAGTACCCACTGTAAGTGGAAAAGTATTCACCCAATAAGTAGAAAAGACCGTCTACAGTTCCACCTGCTAGCGGTGGGCTCCCAGATTATTGCAGCCCATTCTCATGCATCTATGATGTGTGATTTGCAAAGTGGAATAGTAACCTGTGAACAGCCCCAAACCTGCAAATCCCCATAGGATTCCCCACTCTGGGTGGTGACCTGGCAGAGGAACTTCAAAGCCTCACCAGCTGCTTGAGGCCGTGCGCGGCGGAGCGGGTGGCACAGTAGTGGGAAATCAGCAGCATCCTCTCAAACTCCTCATGGGCTGGAGTGTTTGTCTCACTGGACTTTGCTAAGTTTTCACACTGAGAAGAGAAAATTAGAGGAACTGAGAGCAGGAGAGCACGAGGGCACTCTTCATCCACATGAGACAGGGAAGTCAGGAGAGGGAAGTATCTGAAATATTGAGACACCTCTGGGACTGAACAAGGGCTGGGCCTCGGGTGCTCTGGGTCTGAAAGCATGCTGAAGGAAGGAGGCTGTGGGAGCCACAGAGAGTCACCAGTACTGCAACAATACCCAGCACTGGAAGCAGGGGTGAGTCTGGATGGACAAAGGGAGGATTTTTTGATTTTGCTTATGCTCAAAGTAGGTATTTGTGGGACAGGAAAAGAGATAAGGCAATTATGGGCTCTGGCTGAGGTGCTTTGGACAGGAATGAGGAGCAGAAAGCTCTAAGCATCCATGGGGAGATGTGGAGGACTCATCTTTTCCAGACTCAGTAGCTCTGTGCTTTCCCCATGCAAGCTGCTGAATATGGGTGTAGGACAAGAAGAAGATGTCACAACAGCTCCCATGTCACAGTGACACGTGGAGCAATGGCCAGTGTCCACACCCACTCCCAGGATTTGGCCTGGAGCACAGGGTCTCCTTCTCTGCCTTCTCTTGCTCAGCCACATCCACTTCACAGGATCCTGTTTTCCTGCTGTCCATATTGCCAGCTCTTTACCTTTAGCTTGTGTTCTAAAAACACTGCCCATGACACCTGTCAAGAGACTGGTTCTTCTTCCTGCTCAGTCAAATCCCCCTGGGGCTGGAGTTGAATAGGCAGCGGTGGCCACGGCCACACTTACCAGGCTGAGGAACACATCCCGCAGGTCAGCCCAGCTGGAGTACGCCTCAGCACAGTTCATGCCAGGTGCATTCACCATCTCCACAAAGAGACGCTTGTAAATATTGAAATTCTGCAACAAAAAGGAGGGAGGTGTGGAAGGAGACAGCTGAGGAGTCAGTGGACTCCAGAGCTCGCCTTCTGCCAAGCACAAGCCAAGAAAATTGGCCAGATTTGCCATGCTGCAGATTGTTGGCTGGAAGGGGTGCTGGGGACAAGGCAAGAAAACAGGAAAGGATGGAAGCATGCTTCCTGTAGCCAATGCTCTCAGAGGCAAATGGTTCCTTTTGTTCTGAACTTGGTGCTCAAGGCACTCAAAACAAACACTTGACTTCCCCTACTCCTTCCTGTGGAAAACAAGCTGGGAGATTTCCTTCAGCCCTCTGGAAGAATCCAGCGCAGGGCTGCACATGTGGAACACGAGGCAATCCCAGCTCAGGCTGGGAGCCTGACTGATGCAGCAGGTCACACACACTGGGACAGCCCAGCAGGGGTGTCCTGCTGCCCTCGTTACCTGTGGGTTGGCAGGCGCTCCGTGGTGGACGTACAGGCGCAGGGCTTTATCCCAGCTGCCCTCACAGATCAGCTGTGTTGCATACAGAGCGACGTACTTGTGCAGGACTTTATAGCTCTGGAGACACACAGAAAGCAGCAGCATGAGATGCAGGAACTGAAGACTTGCCACTTGGTGGGGATGGATTCAGCTGTGTATGCACAACCCCACACAGCTGAGTCCCAAAGGGTGAGGCACGTAATCAGTGCCAGACTGCCCGAAGCACATGTGTTTGGATTTGAGTGCTGCTGACACCTTTATCTTGGCTAGCTGATGCTGTGCTGATCCTCCACACATGCAAATACAGCTGTTTTCCAGCTGTTCACCACTTGCCAAAGGAATACTACCAAACACCTGAAGGATGCAGCACCTCTACTATGTGTCAACACAGCTACCAACTGTAAAGCAGCCCTTAGTCTAACAAAGAAAGTAACTAAAACCTGGGTGAAGATGTTTGTGATTTACAAAGCTGCTCTAGTCCATTATCCACACGCTGTCACAGCTCCAGGACTGCAAACCTTCTTAGGGCGCTGCTCATACCTGTGCTGACCCCATAGACAGTGCTGAGCACTGCTGTTGGCCTCACAGAAATTCAAGTGAGGAAAGAACTGCTTCACACATGCATAAATATAGAAATGAGAGGAAGAAAATGGCACAAAATGTGCAATCCTGTTAAAAACTGAGCAATGGAAGCAAGATTATTATGCAGAAAAAAACCCAGTGTACCAGGAGGTGTCCAGAACTCAAACACCCACAGGGAGTGCTGGTGAAGCACCATGTTCAGTAAATCTTGGGATAAAGATTAAGTCTGGTATGTGATCTGTTTTGATAAATGTACCATTTCTGCTGTGTTGTCACTGTAGAGCAGCTGAGTCGGTGATTGTATTCTGCATGGAAAAGGGTCACGCTAATGCTCTTCGAGGCACAAGCAGACACCAAGATCTTAGACTCAACACGGCCTTGTGGTGCCCCATACAATAAACTGAGTCTTTCCCACTAAATGGAGTGTGCAGTTATTCTCTGTGGCTCCTGATAAGCAGAATATCAATAGGGGAGCCTCCCTAGAGAACAAATGACTACAACAGAGATCATCTGTATCACAGAGAAGCCCAGGTCTAAGAGACATCGAGTTCACTCTAGCAGAACTCAAACTTAGGTTATTGGAACCGAAGTTATAAAACCACAGCCCCAGACATTCCTAGTGCTTCCCCAAAGTTTCAGTGCCGGCCTGAGTAACAAGTTGTGATATCCACACCAACTGCAGACACTGCTGCCAAGGCTGCTCTGTTATTCAATCTGAACCAATACTTCACTGCAAAGAACTTCCTGACCTTGGTTACCTCCATTATCAACAACCATTTAACCAATAACCATTCAGTAACCAATCACTAGTCAATAACCACTGAATACAAACCATCCCTCAAAGTACATCTGATAATTGAGAGCTGTCTTCTCCTGTTACTGCCTTGAAAGAGCAAAACAGTTTCATTTTGCTTTTCTCCATTTTATTACTCTGCTGAGGTAATTTTGTTTGTTTCAGGTCAGTAAAACTGAAAAAATGTCAAATTTGCTTTACTGACTAGGATGTCTCATTCTGACTGACACCACTGCTCTCAAGAACATAGAGAAAGAAGGCTTTCTTCTACAAATCCCTGTTTCCATGGTACCAATTACTTCCAGCCCAACCAACTCATTTAGCTTCTTCCAATGCTCCATTAATCACAAAGTTTAAACACAATATGCTTCCAGGTTCCAGCACTTCCCCACTCAGCCTGACTGGCCATGATGGGCACAGTGGCACGGTGCTTCCTGAGCCCCTGCAGTGGCTCTCCATGCTGTCCCCCCCAGTCCAAGGCTCCAGGACCCCAGGTCTGTCCCTGAGGGCTTACACAGGCACTCACCTGCTTAGCTGCGACCTCCAGGCACTTTTCCCACTGCTCCTGCTTTGCATATATATCCAGAGCTGCCATGACATCAATTCCCACCAGCTAAGGATGGAAACAGCCATAAATTCACTGTGCAGGCCAGGCTTCCCACTCCCATCCAAGCAGGCATCAGGTCACCCATGTCTTTTTTTCTCAGACACACAGTCTCTTCCCCTCCACAGCATGAAATCACAGAGCCTGTGTGACCCATCTTCCATTGAGGGGGACCTGGGCAGGCTGAAGAGGCTGGCCCGTGTGAACATCATGAAGATCAACAAGGCCAAATGACAGGTGCTGCATCTGGGTCAGAGCAACCCCATGCACAGATGCAGCCTGGGTGGAGAATGGGTGGAGAGCAGCCCAGAGGAGGGAGGACTTTGGGGTGATGGTGGACAACAAATTGGACATGACTTAGCAATACGTGCTTGGAGCAACCCAATCAAGTGCAAGGTGTCCCTGCCCAAAGCAGGAGGTGGAATGAGACAAGCTTTAATGAGATAAGGATAAGCTTTAAGATTCTTTCCCACCCAAACTCGTCTATGATTCTGTTGTCTGGAATGCAGTAGCCATGGCTCACAGGCACATACATACTTCTCACTCATAGTCAGGCAAAAGGCCCATGAGAAAGGCCCCAAGGATCTGCACAGGTCCTGGCATCATTCTCTAGGCTGTGAGACATCCCAAATACATACCGAATCCACCTTTCCTTGTTTTTTTAAATACTCCTTATAACGTTGGTCCACATACTCCTCTGACCTGTGGGTAGAAAGAATCCCAAAAGGCAGCAAGAATCACGTCTTGCATCAGTGCAGAGACTAGACTCAACTTTGGAACTCGTGGACCTCCAGCTGTGCTATGTCTTGCTAGCAGGCTGGAGGTGCACAGATGGACGGGGCAGGAAAGGGTCTAGGCAGCTCTTCACAACATAATATGTGAGGAGAACAAGGGATCACAGGGCTTTCAGAAGGAAGTGCATGCACAGAATTATGGCAAAGGAGATAGGGATAGGGGTGAAACAAAAGGGGATAACGATTTTTGTGGGATGTGTGGCAATAGGAAAATGTCAGAATGTTAAATGGCTTGGGAAGGGTAGCTGTGGAGAATGTACCCTGTTGAGCCTGGAAAGGCCACTGGAATGTTTCCTGTGAATGCAGGAAACCTAGGGGCAACAGGACAGTACAAGACAGGACAAGGGATCAGCTGGAGGTGGGAGAGGGAACAAGGGTATAGTTTGCAAAGTTCAGGGCATACCTGGGGTCAAACTCCTTGGCCATGTGCTTGGCTTTGCTCCACTCCTCCCCTTCAATGAAGGCATCAATAGCTTCTTGGATGAGGTCCAAGTTTAGGTAGAGCTCAGCTGCCTGCAGGGACAGTTCCATGGGAGACAAAATTCCAAAGGGTTCCCTGTATCCTGGGCTGAAGCTGGTGCTGGACCACCACACAGACACAACGGGAAGTCTCTTCTCAAAAGATAAGCCTTTCCTCTGTTTCCTGCCTCCTCCCAAGGCCTGGGTCTCACTGTTCCAGGACTTGATTGATTGACTGATTGATTGATTCATTCATTCATCTCTTTCATCCTCCTTGAAGTTTCTGCATGGTCTACCTCTAGATAAAGCCATCCATCCACCCATCACCCCAGGATGTGACTTGACCTCCTTCCCCTGGACAGAGCTCTCCATTCCAATGTCACTGCTTCTTCAGCAGTGTGGGGGCAGGAGCCAGTCCTCACCGTGCTGTATTTCTTCATGGCCACCAGCTGAGGAGCCACAGTCCGTGTCACTTCCATGCTCTGTGACTGATCCAAGAATTTCACAGCCAACTCAGCAGCCTGTGTAGAGAAATTGTCAGCAGCTCAGTTGATAAAAATGGTGGGAGAGTAGGATAAAGCTGGGAAGTGCTGAGTCCCAGATAAAAGACTGACAGCTGGAAGCACCTGAGTGATGGAGGAAGGGGAGACAAGTCAGAGGAGCAAAGCCCAGCTACTCTCACGCACAGGAGATCAGACAAGGACAGAATTGTTGATGAAGTTGGACACAGGGACAAGGGCTGAGGGAGAGGTTGTCACAAGGACTGGGTGTGGGAAGTTTGAGCGAGAACACAGTGCAAAGGCTGGTGGCACAGAGCACAAGGTGCCCCTCTAGCAAGGACTGAGTCATAAAGTGCAGCTCTTCAGTGCAGGGAGCCGTGGGCACACAGGCATGGGCCTGCCACAGGCAGTGGTGCCAGAGCAAGGGAGGCAGCACCATGCAGGATAAGCACAGCCTATCACAGCTCAAGAGAACAGCTATGAAAGCTTTCAGCCCTGCAGTCACTGCAGCCTGCAGGCTCTCCTGTGCCCTGCAGTGACAGGGATCTCAGAGGTGCACTCAGCTTGTGGAAGAGTTTCCAGGCAGAAGAAGGGAAGGTGAAGGGAATCATAGCCCCTGATGGTACCTTCAGTAAGCACTTCTCCACCAGGATGCTGTTGCTGGGATCCCGCACCTTCAGGTAGCAGTCCACGGCCCTGGCGTATTCCCCAGCCTGCTCCCATTCCCGTGCCTGCTCCAGCAGCCCTTCAGTTCCGCTGCAGGGAGGAATGCAGGCTGTGAGCAGGACAGGGATGCTGCCAGAGATCCTGCAGGCAGTGTGTAGGGTGTGGGCAGGGAGGTGCACACTACAGGTAAGCAGGGACCTCAGACAGAGGGGGGCATGTGACAGAGAACATGAAACAGTCCTGAGGAGAGAACTGACCAAAGACCCTGGGGAGATGCAATGGCAGTACAGGACACCATGGAGATTTGTAAGTGTGGCAAAATGCCATCTAGGAGACCTTGGATGGCAGAAATAAGCCTCCCAAAGCAATAAGAAAGGATGATAGGAAACGTATGCAGTAAGAAGTCCAGAGTCCTCAAGAAGGAAACAAGCGGATTGCAGGGATCCCATCAGGCTGTCTCTGTAAAGGCATCAGCAAAATGGCCATGGGCAAGAGCTTCCAGGCTATTTCCTGCAGCCTGACCACAGCACTCCTTACCTGGAGCCCTTCTTGCTAGCCTCTCTGCCACACTCCTCCTGTAGCTCTCCCAGTCGACTAGGCATGTACTCCTTGCAGATCCGCAGGGCGTCGCTCCACATGCCGGCCTCCTGCACAGGCACAATGGGGAGAAGTTTTCACCAGTTCACCAGGATTCCCCACACTCCTGCCATCACATAACACATCTATCCCCTCATGCCATCTTGCCAGAGAACCGACTAGAAGAAACAACCACAGCAGCACCACCCAATTCTTTCCTCCCCCAAAATGGCACCTATGTCTATCCACTTCCCCTGCCTACCTCAGAGGAACACGCTCATCCATTCCAGCTACCTCAGTGGAATGGGCACTTAAGCCTCCAAATGCACCCACCTGTGCTACACCAAGGACCACCCCTATTCTGACAGGATACATCATCTCAAACTGTGAGAGCCTGAAGCTATGATGTGAAATCCAGTGGTTCAGTCTTCAGGTCAGAATTAAGTTCCTCTAGAAACCCTGAGTAAATGGTTTCTCTCTGGCTACTAAGCTGACAGGGGGAGCTGGGAGGAGAATTTCACTTTTTCATCTAAATAAGGTTCTTGTCCAGTGAGGAAGGCAATGACATTGGTATGGACTGCACTCACCTTGTAGTACTTTATGGCCAGCTCAGGTCTCTGTGCTCGGAGGAGAAAGGCCTCTGCCTTCTGGAACTCTCTCTGCTCAAAGGCAAACTGTGCCTGTCCAACAAGCACATCAGCCACGCTGTCTGGGTCATGAGCCTCAGCCACACGCTGCGCAGCATCCCAGTTCTGGTTATGCACAAACCTGGGAGGATGAGACGTTACCAGGACACGAGATTTAACAAGGATGAGAAGGAGCAGCCCAGTGCTGGAGAGGCAACCAGGCTGGCATTGCATGGAGAGAGCAGATGCAGCAGGCCAGGATATGGAGGACACATACATCAGCACAGCTTCCTTGGGCTTCCCAGCTTTAATGAATTCTCCTTCAGCCTCTTCAAATTTGCCCTAGAGGAGAAGAAGTGGTTTGTTTGCACACCTTCCTGTTCTGGTATCACCACATGACCTCCCCTACTGACCGCAAGGCAGGGAGGATTTATGACACAAAGGAGCGTGGAGCATGGTGCAGCCACAGGGAGCCCTTTGGACATGCAGTGACTGCAGCCAGAACTGTGACTGCTGCAGCAGCCCAGGGACAACTGCTCAGTTACCTGAGAGACTAGAGAACTTTCACCAGTTCCAGGGGGAAAATTACCTCATCTTCTAGGAACATGGCATGCTTTAAGTGGATGTCTGGCATCTTTTGCTTCATGGAGAGGCGGGCCAGTTCAAAAGCAAACTCAAAGACCCTGCAATGAAAGAAAGAAGGACTCTGTGCTGTGAGTATGCCTTCATCAAGGAAAGACATTGAGTAAAGCACGAGACACATATGAGGAATACAGGGAGTCCCGAGTGAATTAGCATGGCCTGTTCCTCCTGTTCCTGACCAGGAGCTTTTGGAGTCCCCACTATGGAAATTTGGATTCTTCACACCTGCTTTTAGAGCCCAAGAGATGTGGGAGCCTCGGGAAGAGCAGTAATGACTGGCCATACAGGCAGACACTTGGCCAGCTGCAGAGCAGGGCCAAAGCTTTTGTGGCAGGCAGTTACTTCTGGTGACAAGAGAAGTACCTCCTCTCATGCCCAGAGTCTCTCACAAGCCTTCCACTGCATAGGTTAAGAGACAAACTGCATTTGCCTGCCCAGTTCAGACTTGGCATTTGAGAGACTGACACAAAGATGAGAAGTGGGATGTGTCAAGCACATGGAAGGCCTGCGTGAAGCACGGTGGGGTGGGAAGACATGTCATTTTCTGGACCTGCAGCTACCGTATGCACACAGTTATCCTGACCCACACATTTTTCCCTCGTCAGGCAGAGGGGAGGGAAGCGTTGGGTGGAGGCACCTGCGTACCCACTGTCTGTTGCATGGTCAATGGCCATCTCCAGAAGACCAAATTTGCTGAGGAGTTTCACAGCTGCCTCTCCACCCAGGCTCTTTGCCCACAGATAGGCCACGTGCTTGTGGGAGTTTGCACCCCCATGTGCCTTGGCGACCTGTCCAAAGAAAAGGAAGTGGATGAACCCAATGTATCTGTTTCACCTTCAGCAGATTTAGCCCCTCTCATGTGTTGCCTGCCACCACGAGGGAGCACCAAAACCATCTGTTCCCTCTCAACAAACCCTTCTGCTGCGACCACCACTGTACTGGTGAGTGGGAGAGTAAGATAAAGACATGGATGGTGCAACAGAACAGCTGCTGCCTCAGCACAGCCCACATCACTCTTTGGACAGAAGTCACCCCAGCATTCCAAGGCAACACTGAAGAGCACTGAGGCATTCCATGGCCACACTGAGGAGAGCAGTGCTGGGGGGGCTGTGGCCAGAGCAACACCTCTGAGGTACAACAGGATGCAGTGATCAGGGGCAGAGCAGTACCTGCAGGAAGGCAGCACAGCAGAAAGGTCAAACCCTGCTTTTGGAGTGCAATGCTGCAGACTGAGAGGCCCATAGGCTTCCAGGGCTGGGGCAGCTCTGAGGCTGGGGAGTGTACACCAAATGTTCTGAACTTGCAGTGAACAAAGCAGTTCCTACCAGGATCCCACAACCAGAACCTGACCCCTGCAGAGGTGAGAGGCTGTGAATGATTATTACCCTGTATGCTTCTTCCCACATGTCATTCACTCGGTACATGTTCACTGTGCTCTTCCAGTCTTTGGCTTCCAGGTAGTGGTACTCAGCCTCCTGCAAGCGTCCCTCTGCCTCCAGCTCCTGCAGTCAGAGGCCATGAGATAGTGCCACTTGTGGTGGTGCATTCCCCCCATCTCCTTTCTGTAGGGTGGTCTGAGAAATGTTAGGCCTTGGCCTTGAAAACACCACCTGGGCTCAGCTATTCCTGAGCTTATCACAAACACTGTCTTGCTCCCAGAAACTGATGCTGTCTAATGTGCTTCTGTTTTCCTTATGACCAGCCTTGGAAAATATTCTTATTGCCTGAATGGCGTAACATTCCTGTTCTCACACTTTCAAAGAAAATGCCAACCCAAACTCTGGCCAGGATGAAACATTGTTATTACTGAAGCCCACTCTCTTCTGACCCAACAAACAGCAGTCCAAAATGAGACCCTTCTGAGCTCTCCTGGGACCACAGTGCGCTGCAATCAGCAATCTCTCTCTCTGGGCAGGGGGCAGGACACCTCCCAGAGCCAGCAAATCCTCAGGTTTGCTATACCTGGAGGATCACCAAAACACCACATGTCCTGGGCTGACACCCTCACTCCTTGAGGCCCGATCCTTCACCCTCTGGGAAATGCAAAGGCCTCCAAAGTGAGGATTTCACTGACCTCTGGAGGGAATTTTTCACGGGTACCTTGTAGGCACTGACTCTTTCTGTCTGAACACATAAAGATGCACATATGCTATAGCAAATCTGAGAGAAATGCAGCTTTCTTAGATGTTAAAGTATCTTGGAAATCTAAGTTTGGTCTGTAAGTAAGGTTAAGTTATAGTTATAAACTTACCTAAATGCTAAGTGTTGTTCTTTTGCTAAGTTATTAAACCTAAGTTATAAGCTAAGTGTTGCTAAGTGTTACTCTTCTGCTGAGTTGCTAAGTGTAACTTTGAAGTTGTAAAGTTAGGCTAAATGCTGTTAAGTGCTATTCCTCTGTTAGATTGTTAAGGTTAAGCAATAAATTAAGTTAGGTATAAGTCAAATGTTTTCCTATGTTAAATTGTTAGGCTAAAGGTATAAGTTAAGTTAAAGTACTCCTATGTTTGAACACTGTTAAGATTTTAGGCTGTGTTCTTTTTTATCCTTTCCCATATTGTCTTTTGTCACACACACACACACACACACACACACACACACACACACGGAGATAGTTCTCATTTAATTTGTTTTGATTGCCTCGATTTTGTTTTGCCTGTTTTCCCTTGTTGTGCCTTAGCTGTCCTGTAAGTAGAGTGAATCTTGACAACAAACTTGTTGTGCTTTGATGCTTAATATTAAACCTGACTTTTTCTCATGCCCCTGCCACTGATTTTTCAAGCCATCTCAAACACTTGTTCATAACAACAATCTTGCCCCTGCTTGGCCTAGCTGATCCCCTGCCATGAGATGCACTCACCTTGCCCAGGTGCAGGTGAGTATCTCCAAGTAAGTCCTTGTGGTACTTGGCTACTAGGCAAACCATCTCATCATACATCTTACACTTCTTGTACATGGTGATGGCCAAATCAGGTTCATTCACAGTGATGTACAGCCTGGGAACACAAGCACATCCGAACGGCTCAGCCAAGGACAAAACCAGTCCTTGAAATCTTTCTGCATCCTGAAATATCAGCTTTAGCTCTCCATGTGTGGAGAAAGTTCCTCTGACCATTCCAAACCCAGTCCCAAATTCCCCTTGTAACCCAGGAAAGGGCTTCTCCTCACTACAGCAAATTTTTCAGGGCTCAGTCTTGGACTGATACCAGTACTGGAAGAACCTCACCTCTCTGCTTCTTTGTACTTGCCCTGTCTCTCCATCTCCTGGGCCTGGGTTATGTACAGCACAGTCACGTCCTCCTGGCTCATACACTTGAGTGCCAGCTGCCAAAAGGAACACACAGGGGAGAAATGGACAGCAACTTCCTGACACATGAGAGTGAAGGAGAAAGGGAAAACATATTTCCTCATCTGACAAGCAGGTATCTGTGCTACATGCTCTGAAAAGAATGGGCAGTCACTGTCAGAAAGCACAGGATCAGCTCTTGGAGAGGGCCATTTGTGCCAGAGGTACACCCACATGGGGCTGTGACAGAGAGAAGGCCACGGTCAGGATGGGACTGTTGGGAATGGATTTGTTGCTGGCTACTGGATGTCCCTGCAAGTGTATTTGGGAAGAGTACTGGTTGACCAGGTACAGGTGCACAAGGCACTACCACCTCCTGATGGAAAACACATCTCACCAAGTGGGGTGAGGTTCACAGAAGCTCTAGCTTCTGACTTTACCTTGTGAGCCTGTTCCCAGAGCCCAGCCTGTGTGTACATGTCAATGGCATCCTTGGTCTGGCCTCCTTTAATGTACAGCTCCTCTGCAACCTGCCAGGAAAAGACCACACTCAATATATCCAAAGGACACACAGAGCAGTGGTGATTGTGGTCTGTGGCCTCACCTGGTACTCCTGTAAAGCTGCATAATGCTGGGCAATCTTGAGGTAATATTTGGCTGCTGTCTGTTTGTCCTGCAAGTCCAAAATGTAGATGGCCTTCTTCCACTGCCGGGCTCCCAAAGCTGCCTCAATGGCCTTCATTGAGCACCTGGCACCAAATCCATCAGTCTTTAGAGCCACACAGCAGGCATCTCCTCTAGCTAAGCTATGACAGGGAGACTAGAGCACTCTGCTGCTTGTTTCAGCTCTCTGAGTTAGAGCAGCATAAAGCAGCTGAGTAACTGGCAGTGCTAAGGGGGATGAAAGAACTGGGACAGCAGGGAAGAGCAATCAGCACTCTAAGACCTTGGGAGAGATGTGGGAAGGCATCAGTGGCTGGTGCACACAAGCAAAAAGGGCACTGCTAAGCAGGGTGGTGGGGGTTCATTCAGGCAAGCCCCCTGCTGATAAAGGCAAAGGTATCAACTTTATGCCCCTGCCAGTATCCTTCTGCTTATACAGCCTTCCACTGCTCCCACCTGGCTTCGATGTAATGGTTAATAGCAGCATCCAGCTGTTTCTGCTGCACCAGATGGTCTCCCCAGGCCTCCTCCAGCTTCACAACTTCTGCAGGAAATGCCAGGCGAGCCAGCTCCACGGCTGTAAGGGGAGAGAAGAGTTGTCATGCTGAGCCCAGTAGGGAAGCAGAACTGTGGGGCAAACATGGGCCTTGGATCTGGCACAGAAGGAGGGCAATGGTGACTGTCCAAGGCACTCCAGCTCCCATGGGTCACAGGGAGTAACCCCGTGGAGAGCTGGGTTAAACCCGTGCTGGTGCAGTCGGCGTGGTGAAGGGCTTGGCAACCCTGGGACCACATGTGCAAGTACACTTCTCATCATCAAAGTAACATTATACAATAGGTGGAAGCTGCAGAGCATCCAGGCATCTCCAGGCTCCAGGGCAATATTTCATGTTGCCACCAGGCCAGAGTACCCAGGCTCCTGCTGGAGGTGAAGGGGAGGAA
This sequence comes from Cyanistes caeruleus, assembly GCF_971803275.1. Lineage (NCBI taxonomy): Eukaryota > Metazoa > Chordata > Aves > Passeriformes > Paridae > Cyanistes > Cyanistes caeruleus. Next base: position 231,923 of record NC_141702.1, on the reverse strand, counting down.
CACATCAAGCACAGTACCTTTCAGGAAGGCACTGCCCTTGCCATAGCACTCCAGAGCCTTCCGTGGGTTCCCAAGCTTCTCAAACAGGTCTCCAGCCTAATGACAGATACAAGCTGCCAGTTTCCAGAGTCACCATCCCCCCACATCATGCCCTACCACTTCTATGCACACTCCTGCACCAGCTCTGCCTTCCCAACTAACCAAGTCTACGGGGATTAAGGAACTTCCAGGAAAGACAGCATGTGCCAAGACAATTGTCCTCCCTGCTGATTGACCCCAGCACAGACACCCAGGCAGACCAAGGGCTCATTCCCTTCAGCACTGAATGGTGGCAAGACCACACATCTAGAGAAGAACTGTAATAACAGAGTAAGTATATACCAGCCTTTCCTCTATTTGTCCATCTCTGACAATCAGCACAGTAGTAGCTGCCTGAGTTTGTCATGATGCCCTCCTCACATCATCGTATTTAATGGCTTTTGACAGACTCTACACCTCCGTGATTTGTCCAATCATTTTTCAACTATTTGTAATTTTGGTAACAACATCCAGTAGCTGGGAGCTCGTTATTCTTTCAACTGAAAGCTTAAGACAAGATGACAGGTTTGAAAAACTACAAAGTTCTCTTGCATCAAAATGAAATGGCCAAAAAATGCTGAAGATAAACTGAGACTAAATTTATAAAGGAGAATAAAACAAGCTAACAAAAAGCAGTGCGTTTTTTTCACACATCTAACTGAACTGGGTAACTCATAGCCAAAATTGTAACTTAAAATCTACGTGTGGTTCAAGCAATAATTTGATAAGCTCCTGGAAGTAAAATCTATCAAGAGCTCTTAAACACAAAAGTAGAGCTGTTCAGGTATGTTATAGGCTGCAAACTGCTGGATCCCATGAAAACACACTAAGGGAAGGCACGACCCTGTATTTGCCTGCCCTGTTCTTCATTTTCCTTTCTTAAGCACATGCCAGAGGCCACCGCTGGCCAGGATACTGAGCAGTGAGCAGACTCTGCACTGCTTTCTTACATTAACATGATTATGTGCTGTGGACAAAAGCACCCTTTGGTTTTAAAACTGCCACCGAACAATAAGTTATCAATTTCTGGTGTTATTAGACACAGAATAATCACATCCTTTCTTTATGATATTCGTGGCTCTACAGTCTTCAATTCCTTTGTTTTGCTTCCTTAACTTTTGCATTTAGACTATCTTTATGACATATTTTATTCTGTTATGAGGACACACTGATGTTTCCACACTGATATCGAGATTTCAGTTTGATTCACGATTCTGTTCCTGTTGATTCCCATCTTCCTAAGGGCCTCCTTATCTATTACTGACACTCTACAATCTGGAGACATGTTTCCAATCAGATGTGATCTTTTTCCTGATTAATAATAGTAATTCCAGACCTCACCCATGCGATCTTTTTCCTGATTAATAATAGTAATTCTAGACTTCACCCATGTGCAATGGATACAGTGAGGATTTCCTAGTAAGTGTTAACTACAAACTTACCAACACAGAATTACTTCTGCTACCTTCCAGCTCAGTCCCCCTTGTGTCTCACGGGTGCAGAGGATGGGGAAGGACCCTGATGCCCCTAAGCTGAAAGCCCAATGGGAAGGGCCATTCACCTGTTCATAGAGTTCCCCTCTGATCAGTGCCGTGGAGATCCTATCGATGACATCCACATTGGTGAGCAGTTCATCCCTGTCCATGGCTAGCCGTGCTGCTTTGGCTGGCAGCCCTGCCCGCAGATATAAGCTGATGGCTGCCAGGTAGTCTCCCTGTCCCTCTTGGACCTCCCCAGCCTTCTCTTCCTGCTGGGTATCCAGCAGCCACTGGTAGTAACCCCGACGCAACTTCTCCAGCATTGGGTGTCCCTGTGGAGAAACACAGAACTGGCTGACCTGGGTACAATGAGATATTGTCCAGCTCATCCTGCAGGCTCTGAACACCTGGTCATAACAACAGGCCTCTTGTTGTCCAGTTACCAGAAACTACAATTCCAGCCCTGTGTACCACGGCACTACCATTCTTTTCTGAAGCCACAGATACTCCTAAACCAATTTTAGCGGCTTTTTTCTATTCATACAGGTCTTGCAACCCAGTGCAACCTTCCCTTCTACTTGGAGCCCTTCTAAGCAGAAACAAGGGAGGGCAGATGAAAAGAATACAGACCCTGAATGGACTCCCAACCAGAAGATTTACCAAGCAGGCTTATAGCCCAGTGCAGCAATATTCTGTACCTTGGCCTTGGCCACCACAATGCATTCATCCCACATATGCAGCTCCTGGTACATGTCCATGGCCTCCTCTGTGGCATTCTGTGTCAGAAAGCAGAGCATTAACCCAAAGGCTCCAGGTTAGGAGCAGGCACATTGCCACAGAGCTCTCACAGCAGGCAGGGTTAGATGTGCACTTGAAAAAGTGAACTGTCTCCGTTACTTGAACATACATCCTCCCTCCCACTCTTCATGCATCTCAGGGTAATCCTACACCTCAGAACAAGTGGAGAAAACTCACTTCTCACTTCATGGAGAAAACTCTTCTCCTAGGAACAAGCAGCATCTACCTTTCCTCTTGGGACACACACCTCCCTGCCCACAAATAAACAGAACCTTTTCCACTCCTTGTTCCTTTACTCACTTGTTCCAGGAAGATCATCTCTGCCAGCTTGTAGTTCTTCTCTAGCATGGCCAAGCGGGCCCGCACCAGGTAATGATCTGTGCCATCCCCACCCTGCAGACAACAGCAGCAAGCTCAGTTTGCTGAGGGAAAGAACAGGCTGTAGAGTGGAACATGGAGGGCACTGCAGGTGGAGGCTGGGTCATTACAGAAACAAAAGAGTTGAGAATCATAGCAGTGAAAAGCCAGGACAGTATAAAATGGCCAGCCTTGAAAGGGACCTGGCAACTGTGGATGGAAGACAATGTCAGCAGTTTCTACATGAAGAGGTACTGGTCTGGAGCATGGCACCGGTGAGCGAGGATACTGAAGACAACATGCGAGTGTTTACAGGAAAACTGCTGCCCTGCAGAGCAGGAGAAGTTTGACTTACGTGCTCCTGAGCTGCCTGGTCAGCAATGACATTGGTTTCATGCAGAAATCGAGCCTTTGCCATGTTTCCCAGAGCTGCAAAGCACCTGGAAAATGCAAAGCAGTTAGTCAATAACCAGGTTTTGTTGCCCACTTTTGGTCCAAGATAGGAAAATCAGAAACTGGGCAGCAGGCTCAGATCAGCAATGCAGGAGGTGAGGGAGCCCTACTTCAAGAGAAGGATTTTGCCAAGACCTATATTCAGATGTGCCCACCAGCCCTGCTCCATGGGAGAAGCCAGGAGCATGACCAAGGCTCATGTTTCACATCCCCAGGCTTCAACAATGCCTCAAGCTTGTTCATGTCTGTCAGCTCTCCTTGCTATACACAGCTTTGGGTTACCATCAACAAAAATTTATGCTAGAGAGAGGTCTTCTCACCCCTGGTCCTGGCATTACCGGCTGGGATGAAAAGACAAAGTCATGGCCTGACACAGAGAACATGTAAATTTCCAGTGCAGTCAATATTCCAGACTATACACAGACCCGCATCTTTAGCTGGACCCTGGCTTCTGGGACTCAGCAAAGAGCATGTTGAAGCCATGAAGATGTGATGTACCTCTCTGCAATGTGCAGCTGTCTCGCTTCCAAAGCCAGTCTGCTGAGGGTCTTCCACATGGCTTCAGTCTCTGTGGACATTTCCAGTGTCTCCAAAAATGCAGTAGCCCTTGAGACAGAGAGATTTGCATATTTTAGTGACAGAAGAGCTCTCTGGGGAATATCCCAGACTGTGAGACAGGAGCTTCCTAACCAGAGCAGCACTGAAAACAAAGCCAGCTCTGAAGAGGACAGTGTAACACACAGCCTGACAAAGTAGGGGAAAATTCAAAGATCTAGGTTATTCCTGCCTGGGCTAAGGTACTCAGAGGCAGATGCTCAGCACAAGGCTGTAGCAGTGCGGGACAAATATAAAGTGTTCTGTCTCATACAAGTCCCTGCTAAGGAAGTCTCTGAAGACACAACAGTGCTATGAACACATGAAGTTTTCACCCCTGTTCACTTTTAAAAGGCCTCTAAGAGTGTCAGCAGTACCCAGGTGGCTGCCATGACCACTTCAGGAAGTCAGCTTTTATTCTGCCCAGCTGCTGGATGTTTCCATAATATTAATACCATCCCTGGAAGGGTAGCAGTGAAAGCACCCATGCACCACTTCACATCTGGCAGCTCTGGAGACATTTATTTGCTGCAATTAATTGACAACTACCTTAAGGAAAGCCCTGCTGGTGTCTGTGGGACCAGACTGGTCAGTCTCTCCCTGAGTTTGAAAACATAAAGCTGCAAGGAGGCAAAAGCTGAAAAATCTCTCCTGATGGACTCTGATGTTCATTATAACCAGACCAACATTATGCTGAGAGTCTGAAGTTCAACTCTGGAAAGCTGTGCTGCTGCTGCTGTTCATGGGTCATTGATTCCCAGGTGTCTGGCATGTGATATGAGCTACCTGCCACCCTCACTGGCGTATCCAGCACTTACCTGTGATAATCCCCATCATCAACCGCAGTTCCAAACTCTATGAGGCCTTCATCCAGGGTGTAAGACACAGTGTTCACCCCTTCAGACACTATCACTTCAGTCTTTCCATCATTCCTTTCCAAGCTTACGATATCCCCCTAGAAAGAGTACCAGCTGTCAATACTCCACTGTTCATCTGAAGCATGTGGGGTCTCAGGGTTGAGGGCACACCCTGACCACTGCAACAGCTCTGTCAGACATGGTTCTTCTGAATGAGCTTGCACTGAGCAGACTGAGCCATGAAGCAGCTCCTTGCTCCATCTTCTGCCAGATATGTCTGCCACAAAGTTGACAAATGAGCTCATATTTTGTTCATAAGAAGCTAACAGTTCCTTTGTGTCTCCCTTCTGCCATACCACCACTGCTACTCCCACACACATGAGGAAGAAGAAAAACAAACTGCAGGAGGCAATCAAAGTCTGCAGAGTTTTACCTTCAGAGGAAACATGGTGACTCGCTCTGGAGCATCGATGTTGTACCAAATGCAGAGACTGTTCCTGTTCTGAGCAACCACCACATCGCTGCCTGGGACCCACTGCACGTAGGAGCAATAGTTCAGAATGGTTGTCTTGGTGCTGCTTTCAATGTCATAGAGCTGCAGCTGGAGGTGGGAGAGTAGAACAGGCTCAGCTGGACTTGTGGCTGGGCTGCTAGCTCACACAAACATTGCAGGAACATCTGAACAGGCATCTTGTAAACAGACATTACCCATCAAGAAACAGACTTTTTGCAAGACACACATCCTAAAATCTCATATTTATTTACACATTGCTAGAAGACCTTTTTAAACCCTTGCAGCATTTTAAGCCACACGCTCTTACCTCCCTTAAAGCTTGGCACAGACATAAATAAACCAGAATATGCCTCGTGCTGCTTCAGTTCCCTCTCAGCTGCAGAGCTGGAACAGGAAAATGGGCTCTAAAGTCCTGAATGAAAAAAACCTACAGGACCAAGAAGGTCCTTACTCTGCAATTTTGGGATGAACTCTCCACCCCAGGCACAGTCCTATTGCAATGACTACTAGCAATAAGATGAGAGATCAGTTGTTTCTACAACACACCGCCCAAAACCAAACATAACAGTTTGGAAGGTGTAACCTGACATATGGCATAACTTTGCTATATGTATACGATGTCTTGTGACTGCAAAGTCCCAGACTGTCCCTACTCCTTGTCCTGACCTAGAAAAGATGAGAAAAAGAAGAGAGAACTGTGCTAGTCTCGTGACACACCTATCAAAAGAGAATAAGAAGGTCTCTGTTTCAATCTGTACCAAAATGGCTGGAGAAATCATAGAATCCCAGAATGGTCTGGATTTGGAACCTTAAAAATCATCTTGTTCCAACCCCCTGCCATAGGCAAGGAGACCTTCCACTAGCCCAGGTTGCTCCAAGCCCTGTCCAACCTGGCCTTGAACACTTCCAGGGATGAGGCAGCTACAGCTTCTCTGGGCAACCTGTGCCAGGGCCTCGGCACCCTCACAGGGAAGAATTTCTCACCAATATCCCATCTCACCCTGCCCTCTGGCAGTGGGAAGCCATTCCCCCTTATCCTCTCACTCCAGGCTCTTGTCCAAAGCCCCTCTACAGCTCTTTTGCAGAACCTTTAGGCACTGGAAAGGGCTCTGTCTCCCTAGAGCCTTCTCTTCTGCTGGATAAACAATCCCAACTCATTCAGCCTTTCCTCATAAAGGAGGTGTTCTAGGCTTCTGACCATCTCTGTGGCCTCCTCAGGACTTGCTTCAGCAGCTCCACATCCATCCTGTGCTGAGACCCTACAGCTGGAAGCAGCACAGCAGATGAGGTCTCACCTAAACAGGGCAGAGGAACAGAACCCACCCTCCCCTGCTGCCCTCACTGTGCGACTGGTTCAGCACACAACTTATGCCTGGCCTTGTTACATCTCATGAGATCCCCATGGGCACAGCTCTGGAGCTTGTTCAGGTTTCTCTGGATGGCTCTGTCCTTCAGGTGTGTCATTCTACCCTCAGCTTGGTGTCATCTGCAAGCTTGCTGAGGGTGTACTCTATCCCTTCATCTGTACTGTTAATGAAGATATAAAATAACACTGTCCCAAGACAGACCCTTGAGGGCGACTACTTGTCACTGATGTCCACTGGGACTCTGAGCTGTTGACCACTTCCCTCTGGATGTGAATGTTCAGCCAAGCCCTTATCCAGCAAACAGTCCACCATCAAATCCATCTCTCTCCAGTTCAGAGAGAAGGCTGTTGTGGGAGACTGTGAGAAAGGCTTTACAGACATCTAGATAGATGACATCCATAGCCCTTCCCTTGTTCACTGATGGAGTCTCTCCATCAGAGAAGACCATTAGGTTGATCAGGCAAGACTCACTGGTGGTGAAGCCATGCTGGCTGTCCCAGATTACCTCACCTGGTTGTCCTGCATCACCTTCCCATTCCCCATCTGCCTTAGCACTGCTTGGAGCAGGATCTGTTCCAGGATCTTCCAAGCCCCAGAGGTGAGGCTACCAGGTCAGTAGTCCTGGGTCCTCCTTCCTACTCTTTTAAAGATGGGTATGATGTTTTCCTTTTTATAGTCACTGGGGCTTCACCTGACTGCCATGACTTTTGGAACACCATCGACATATGTGCCACAGAGAACCTATGATCTCCATTTTCAGGTGAGATGAGATGAAGCAAGATGTCTAGCAACTATGTTCAACATTATCTGTGACTCAAGAATGCAACGCTGCCAGCTCATGCAATCTGGCAATCATCAATCTTCCTCAAAGGAGCAGTAAGCAAAAAATCAGGAGTATTTCAGATGTGTTTCTCACCTCCCTCCATTCAGGCATGCCTGTCTCTACCTCTCCTCACACACACCACCCTGCCACATGGCCTGAGGTGCCCCACTCACCCTCATCTTCTTGTCCCTGAAGAGCAGTTTGTGGCCTGTTTCATTCAGCTCCAGCCAATCAATCTTGCTGTCATGACTGATTGTGCCAGCATTATAGCCACCAACAAGGTCCACTTGAGGAGGAAAGAAACAAAACAGTGTAAGTAGCTGATGTACCTCAAAGTGCTCAACATTCAAAGTTGTGCCAGGGGAATCAGGTGCCTGGGATCTATTTAGGGCAATACCCTCAGCAAAGACACTGTGACATGAACACCAAACAGCAGTGACATTTTATTTTGATGACTTCTCAGCAGCAGCAGCTGTCTGTGAGCATACACAGCTCATAGGCAATGCAGGCAACACGGGGTCTGGTTCCAGGACACACAGACACCCATGGCTGTATGCATGACAGGTTTATCCTGTCAAAAGTAGGACAGCCTGGTGTCCAGTGGACTGCTGCTAGGCAGAGGGAATGCAAAGGGAAACTGGTAGAGGGAATGCACAGAGGACCTTCAGGGATGTGCTGCCTGGCACATAAAAATGAAAAGGAATAAGGAAGGCAAAATACAGGGAAGGGAAAGGAGGGTTACAGTCACCTGTTGCTATAGTCTTGATGTCTATCAGATAAGCCAGTCTCTTGTTCTCATCCACGCCTCGTTGCTGTCTTTCATTGATACGGACACTGTGATTTGAAGGGAATGACTATTACCTTCACTACTTTCAAAATTTGTATTTGAATCACATAGTCCCTCCCCGACTTCCCTGCAGCTTCCCTGAGCACATGGAGCCTCTGGCAGTTCTCTGACCTGTGACACTTCTTCAGTTCCTCAGTGCCTCAAGTGAGAACAAACCTTCCTGATCCATGGCTTCCCCCCAGAAGCTCCCCCTTCTGGAGGAGGGGTCCCCAATAACACATTACTTATGCTGCTCTGAGCAGACCATGATCCCCCCTTCTCCTGAATTAGAATATGGGGTATAGAATTTTAGAGGGACAGAGGAGGTCCTGCTGGCAACTGAGTCCCTAACAACTGTACCAGGACCAGCTGGATGCAGAGTTGCCTGAGAAAGTGCACAGGAGGTCCCTCTTCAGCAACAGCCATGGCAGGCTGCACCAAGATCAGAGGACAAGAGGCTCTTGTGCTTCTAAAACTTGTAAAACCAGTGATGTGGTAACAAAACCCATCACTGGTCACTGTGAGAAGTGGGTGTCTGGGGGCTGCATTCTACAGTGTGGGACACTTGCAGAGTTATACATCTGAGTTCACTTTACAAAATGCCTGAGCTGGTTATACAGGCAGATGTAACCATTACCTGACCAGATGAGGGTTCATAAACTCTGTGCGGACAGACCCCAGAATGTCATTGCTTCCATATTCCACTAGTGTCAGCTCTCCAGCATTAAAAATCATGCAGACCTGATGGTGAGAGGGGAATACACTATCAGAGTAAAGCGACAGAAACACTCACACCTGCCAGTGAGGGGTACAGGAAAGAACTCTGCTGCACACAAATCTAAATTTAAATACTCTGAAATGATTAAGAAGCTGTTCTTGTCTTCTTGTTGTGACTGACAGCTTTTCCTCGAGGCTTGGGATTTTAATTGTGGGTGTATCACTCCTGCAAAAGTCACGCTATCCCCATGACAGCTGTATTCTGTATCTCTAACACCTGCTCTGGCCATTGTTGTTTTATTGCTTTTCTCTCCCTCAGGGTTATGACTTATGTGACTTGTCAGTCCACACTATGTTTGTTCTGTACCTGGCATGCAGAAAAGGCAAGTACAAGGAAGAAGCAGACTAGAATCTGCATGAAGAAGTTAAATCCAGGAAACTGCTGAGAAACAGGGTTTTCCAGAAACATGGGTGACACTTTTCTTGCTGGTGAACACACAGCTTTACACACCATTCATGGGGAGCATTCTGTTCCATCCTACTTACATTCTCATTCTCAAAGAAGAACTTCTCATTCCCCCCAGATCCTTGCCAGGCCACCTGCAAAACAACGGCACGGTGTGAGGCTGACAGGCTGAAACTCCACCAGGACCAGTCTGCAGATTATGGGGTCCACTGTCCAGCTTTTGGCTCCCACAACAGACAGCAAGACTTACACTGCACAAGGGACTGTGTTCCATCACTTTAGCTGCCAACACTGTTTTTCAGTCATTCCCAGATTGCAAATTCCACATGTTCCTCTCCTTTCTTTAGACTCAGCTTCAGATTCCAGCTTTCTTTGTATAGTATATTACTGACTTCTGAACAAGAGGCCTTCAAATGACCAAGGTACTCCCTCTATCCTATCCTTCACAGGCCCTTCTCCACCTTCCCCAGACCAGCTCTACCACAAAAAGCACCCAAACAGCTCCTTTGCCTCTATTAATCATAGCCACAGAATCACTGCTACCAGTGGTGACCAGAGCAGTGACCTCACCACATGTAGCTGAAACCCTTTGTTTTTTTAGAGTCATACTAGCAATGGATGATCAGCATAGTGGCAGAGGGGGAACAACTGATTGGGAATTTGAGTAGAGCACTGGATCTCTGTGTTCTGGATACACTGACATTACTGTGGTAACAACAGACAAGCGGCCAGAGAAGCAGAAAACTGAAATCCGAGGCTACAGCAGGCCTCTTTCCTTACAGAGTATAAACTCCAACTTCCTGCTTCAAAGGAACTCTAGTGAGACAGCAAGAGAGCAAATGGACATCTCACAGCCTTATTCTTTCTGAGAAGTGAGTATAGCTGTGCAATTGAAAGAAAAGCTCTGTGCAGTAAGATGTAGAGAAACTTGGGAGCTTCATTCTGGCCAGATTCTCAGTTATATTACCAAGTTATCAGCATTCTCCAGTGTAAATCTCCAGCCAGAGTTCCTGCTCCAAGAGAGACTGATTAGCTCACCATCAGTCTGATTAAAGGTATGTGACACCTTTGTGAACAATGCAAATATGTCCATGTCCTTGAAGCCAATTTAATGCTTTTATCAGATATCAGTCTATTGCCTACAATTCTCCAGGCTCAGCACATGGGCTCAGCACTCAGTGCACTGTGAGGCTCAGGAGATGGACAGTTTTGTGTGAATTGTCTGCTACCAGAAATGGCACTGGCATAAGCTGTACGATGCAGTCATGAATTGTCTTACAACAATTTTTTATTTTGGTTCTTTTAAACACACTAAGATTTATACATTCACATCTGGAATGCATATATGTATTTGGGCCCGAAAGTAAAAGAAAGACTGATAAATTGTAGCAAGTTCAGCACACTGCCATCAAGATGGTTGGGAGTAAAGCGTTTACACTGTGAGGAGAGGCTGAAGGAATTTGGCTTCTTCAGTCTGGAGAAGGGAAGGCTTAGGAAACCTCTAATACAGTGAGGCCAGGCTTTTCTTGGCAGAAGCCAAATGAAAGGATGAAAAGTGGTCATAAAACCGCAGTCAAAATACCAAGAAGACTTGGATAAAGGCTTTCCTTCATGAGTACAGTAAAGCATTGGAATAGAGAACTAGAGAAATTGTGGGACCTGAGCAACAACATCTGAATTTAATATTTGCCTTTGGGCAGTAAGTTTGATAAGAGACTTCCCAAGTCCCCTTCCAACTTGAATTATTCTATGATTCTTTGAAAATAGAGGTATTGTTCACATGCAAAAATCATACCCTCTGGGTTCTGAAGGTAAGCATTTGACACTCCAGAAATGACAGTGGTTTTCCAGTACCTCACTGAGCTTGTTGGAGCTGATGTCACCCAGCAGTAATGTATCTGAGGTATGGGCCACCAGGTACCGGTCCTTCCCTAAGATCTTCACCTCATCAATCTCGTAACCATACTGGGATTTCAACACAACTCGAGTTCCTGTTGAGAGGTTCTTCACAATGACCTAGAAAAAGTGAGAAAAAGCAACATGATGTTCCTCTGTTCCACAGAGGAACAGCGCAGACTTCTTGCCCTGTAGAAGATTAGGCAATAGATGATACTAGGATATTTAGGTATCTCGTCACATCATTTCCCTTTGCTTTTTTAAAAAACCTTACTATTCCTTTTGCACGGCATGACAGTTGTAGTAGATACTTTTGTCATTTACAGGTTACTAGCCTAACTGGAGACCCACTCAGGCCCCCAAGGATAAGCCCCCTTTGAAGAGTCCTGTACTCTCTCCCTTGACTGCTCAGGAGTGCCCAGGCTGCCAGCTCACCCTTACTGCCACATTGTGAACAAGGTAAATTTAGCTGAAATTAAATCACTTCAGAAGTCTGCACTTGACATGAAGGTACCTTACAGAAATTCACAAGGTAGGAAATTAACTCCATGTCTTTCATCCTAGCCAATTCCCACCCAACCTTAGCCCTGTCCCTGGCATATCCCCTATGGCTTCCTCAACAAGTTGATATGAACATAGGTGCAGAACTCCAAACACATCTAGCTCTGGCAAACATTTCATTTTCATCAGGAATTTCATACCTCATTAGATATTCTCTTACCTGGCTTGGTCCCACATATGTAATTTCAAATTTATTTTTGTAAATGGTTCTGCGAAGGCAGCAGTCAAACTGCTCAACTCCTCCGCACAGTGTACCCTGAGGATAAAACCACATCATGTGGTCAGTGAACTCTGTCAAGGAGAGATATTCCAGACCCTGCTTACATTAAGAGGATCAGCAGTGAGACCCAAACACACCAGTCCCAGCTGTTCTGGAAAACAAGGTTCAAGCACCCACATGCAGGAGGACCAGCCCTTTTTTGACTTTCTTTAGACAACAGAAAGATTGAGCCATTCTCAGAAAAATGAAGATTACAAAATGCTGGCAAGAATCTGGGGCAGAAGGAGGTGGGGTTAAAAACCACCTTTATCCTCATCTTTCCCATTATTCTTCTCAGTTTCCCACTTCTCATTCTCCCAGCCTCCTACTCTCTCCTCCTTTCCAGAAGAATCCTTCCACCTTTATTTCTTTCTTTACAATACACCCATTCTTTCCACCAATCTCCTACCCCTTAGTCCCTTCTCTGAAAATATTTATTCACATGTTCAATAATTTTTGGTCTGAAAAAATTTCAAAGATTCTTGATTGCTTAACACAAAAATATACAAAAACTATTAAAGAAAAATTGTAAATAACATGTTTCATAAATAATTTAAGTATTTTGAGTTAGCCAACTTACTACAGAAAATATGCAGAAAGATCAGTTTAAACAGATTTAAAGAATTATTTGACTTTAGAGAAAGGAAGATGAAGGATTGATAGCTGAAGGAAGAAGAAAGAGAATGCTGAACTGAAAACACAGCACAGAAACACAGAGTGTAATTAGCAGATCAGTTTGTATACTGCTTCTCACAGGTGCCCAGAGGAAAGAATGCTCCTGAGACTGCTCTGGACAAGCTATGCTGCCCTCAGCATGCTGCTGAGAGAAAAGGGCTGCTGCAACCAGTGAGCCATCATACCAACAGTCACAAGGTTTTACAGCTTCACACTCACACACCCAAATGCAGCAGCTCCCTAGCAATAAGGTCTTGGCCTCAGCATCTGCACTGCACCCCTGGGTGACCGTGTGACCACATCCATATGACCATGTTCAAAGCCCTTCCTTGAGCACACCACTTTGCTCCCAGGCACAAACATCCCCCTGGTGTGGGACTTGAGGGCTCAGGCCTCCTGACTGATGATACAAACCGCACAGATCCGTGAGCCGTCCCTCTTCCATGCCAAAGCTGTGATGGTGTACAGGTGAGCTATTTCTTTGGGCTTGCCTTCCTCCCAGGCACTGCGGCGTGGACTCCAGTTCAGAACCCGTAACCTGCGATAGAGAGGAGATAAGAGAGACATTAAAAATTGTGTATGGCTGACAAAGGAAGGACTATAAAGAGGAGAATTCTCCATCAGGTACAGGGTACCTGTCATAGCTGCCAATAACAATGGACTGGCCACTGGGACTGGTGGTTGCTGTGGTGAATTCCTTCTCTGATGAGTCCCGGCTGTAGTCAAAGGTTTGAATCACACTGCCTTCCTTCCCATAAGCAACAATCTTCTTGTCACAGCCTGCAGCCACAATGCTGCTGGAACCCCAGGCGAGGGCGTAAGGAGGACAGGGATGCACCGCCAACTTACCCTACAGCAGATGAGAACACCCTGAACACATGAATGGCCCCAACTCCTAGCCGGCCTCTGTGCTCAGCTATCCCAGCGGGACTGGTATGGGACCCTCTGTAAAGCCCAGTTCATGGGGGCAGCTTTGTCTGCCTGCCTAGTATGTAGGAAGGCAGAAACCAGAACTGAGAGATGAATCAACCATTACATTCATTTAACTGTGTGAGAATTCTAATGCCAGTAAGAAGATTGAGAGCATTAACTAGAATGAGACTGAACTCCCAACACAGCAGAGTATAGATGGACCTGCATGATATCGCAGCAGAGAGCATCCATGCTTACACTGCTTCAGCTGGAGACAAAAGATCTGAGAACAGCATCCCCTTCACCACAGCCTGAAGCACAGAGAGACTCCTGGCAGAGAGAAGCAGGAGGCTCAGGAGAAATGCTGGGTGTCCAAGGACAAAATGTGAGCCTGAGATTCAACATTAACTGTTGAACACTGCTCAACACCCTGAATTGTTGTTCAGCCTGCTTAGTGTGGAGACAACAGTAGCCACTCAATGGAACTCTACCTCTTTGAGCATCATTCTCCTGGACACTTGAACATCAGATCTTTCCAGACACCTGAACAGCCTTATGCCTCATACACAAAAACACTAATTCTCCCCTTACCACCACCTTCAGTGTATTCCAAAGCATCTAGTCACTGTTCTGCCTCCATTGACGCTTCCCAAAATCTTTGCTAGCAAGCACAGCCTGCAGCTCCTCTCCAGACTTCCACTCCCTCCACAGTCTGATCCCTTTCCAGAGCTCTGGAGCCAGGAAGCAGGCTGTGCAAATAGGAATTTTGCTCATCGAAGGATCTTTGATACCTGTGATTCACCTGAACCCTCATCATCAAAGAAGAAGCGCACTATGGTTCCATCTGCATGGCCAGACAGGATTCCCCTCCCCGAAACACTGCAGAAAAACACAGACAGGATGATGCAATGTAAGACTTGCACCTTTATACTCATATCCCTACCCAGAGCAGCCATTCCCAGGGTCATGGTTGACGTTCCTCATCAAAGGAACCTTCCCCAAAGACAAGAAAAATATTGAGTACCTGTGCCAGTATATGTGAAAAGAAAGCAGAAAAAGGACCCAGAGTGGAAAGGAGAGTAACCAGTTAAGTATCTTCATCATGTAAAATCACAATAAATGAATTTCTGTATTACTAAAACCCAGAAGCTCACAAGTGCTTACAGCAATATGTGTCAAACAGCTCTTGCACTGGAACTGTTCCAGAGCTGAGGCTGGATATTATGATACTGGGAATCCCTAAAAGAAACACGATGTAGGCAAAGAACACCTGGCCAAAAAACTCCAGGCCTATGTCCATTTTTTATAGCACTGATGTCTTGTATTTCTGGACACAAGAAGGGAGAAGAGAGCAAAGAAGAAGGAACAGGCCAAAGATCATGTACCCAGAGAAACACTTTTTAATGAAGATTAGAAGATTCAAGAACAGAATACAAATTCTATGGATGCTGCAGCAATTCAGCATTCATGGATCTGTCAATTTCAAATTTTCAAATTCAGTTTGAAATTTCACAATTTCAAAGTGAAAATTCCACTCCATGACACATCTCAATTTTTAGGTAAAGAACACTAAAGTAGTTAAAATGAAATCTTAATGAAAATAATTTTGAATTTCACTTTATGGTTATTTTCCTAATTATAGCCTTGTCAAAGGTCTTATCTGGCAGAATGTCCTTACTTTTTTTAATCCTTACACATGATTAATATTAGTTATCAGTTACATGAAGCTGACAAGTAATCCTTATAGAGTCACAGATTCAAATACATCAATGTATAAAGTAAACTCGTGGAGACTTTCATCCTCAACTGTGTTTGAAGAACAACCAGACTGCCTGTGTGGCACAGCCTGGTACCAGATTTTAGGAAGGAATTCCTTCTGGAGAGCACAGCTGTCACTCTATTAGGAATGGTGAGAAGAACGACACAGACTCTCCTGGGAGTCGATCAGGAGAATTCCTCTCGGTTTATTACCTTAGGTCTTTTTTTATAGACCAATACGTGAAAAGTACAGAAAAGAAACTCTTATTGGTTAATAAACTAACACATCACCATAACTGGTCAGTGGGGCTCACCACCCCTCGACCTTCTCGTGCAAGAAAACAAGGAACAGACAAACAGCACCTGCAAGGCTGTTCTCTATCTCTGAGGATTGTTTTAATTCCTCCCTATGATATCCCAGGCCACTTTCTCAGGCAAGACTGAGAAAGTTATGTGGCCTGCAATTTCCACAGGCACTGTGCTCTCTATTTCAGAGTTAGCATCCATACACAGTATGCTGTTATCTTGACAAGTAAGTGACAGTAAAAGGACACTGTCAACCTCCCACACTGGCCCCTGTTATGCCAAGTCAGCAGCAGGTGTGAGACTGAGCCAAATCAGGGCAGGCCAAAGCAATGCCACACTCACTTGGAAGTTAGTGAGACCACGTAGGAATCTGTCCCATAAATGGTAGAAGACTTGTTGCTCTTTGTATTTGCTAGACGAACCTGAGAAAGAGAAAATGATCAGTGTTTCTTTTGTCTGTGGAACATGGATCTCCCCCAGGGTAAGTAACATTCCCAGAAATTTCCCTGTTCACTACCAGGGAAAGAAATCACAGGAAGCTCATTGCCTTCCAGTATGCTATAGAAGTGAAAAAAATTGGAGTCACATTTCCACATTTCTAGAAAGGTTTGGAGAAAGATCCAAAAGATCCAGTAGAACCTCCAGGGACAAATTGGGATCCAGAAAATTTAAGTCCATGGTGTAATCCCTCTGCTGCTATTGCTGTGGCGCCCAGGGATGCCTCTTACCCCCCAGCCCAGCCACTTGCAGGCCCTGGCAGACTCAGCAAGGGAAAGAAAGTTACACAAATTACAAGTTTTTCTACCTTTCCTTCAGCAAGACCAAAAACAATGACATTCTCTGCTGGCCACAATAAGCAGGTCACAGCACTCTGCAAAGGAAGAGGTAAAAAGAGAGGTTAAGATCTCCGCACTACTAAACTTCCTGCCCCATTGCTATCTAAAATAGTTCATGAACAGACACTACTCAGGCAGGAGAGATGAGGCATTTGGACAGGCCTTACAGTAGCTGAAAATACTGGACAAACCTTACTCCTGGTTTTAATGCTGAAGCTTAAACTAGATAATAACGAGCTGGGGCAAAGTAACTGAGCTCAGGAGGACTATGGGAGGGCAACAAAGTTATACAGATGTGTTCAGTTTGGAGCTCTTTTGAGAGTATTACTCACTGAGCAGGTGATTGGCTTGCCACATGTTATTGGTGAATAGCATATAGTATAAAATCATGGCTGTTTTAAAAGGTTTTTTGCAACAAGTATAAAATAAAAAAATAATTTCACTCCTACAACTTCTGTAATAGCTATGAGAATACTTGTCCATTGGATCTTTATTTGATGAATAAGAAATAGTCTTCATTTTTTCATTGACCAGATGGTTGTTAGACACTACCAAGTAGGTCAGGTAGAAACAGGCTCATTAAATCCAAACCAAAGGTATTCTTGAAATCTGAGGTGGGGTCAGAATGAATAAAGCTGACCACAAAACCCAACTGTAAGAGAGGGCCAAGAAAGTTTCTCAAAGTCCTTCACATCTACCCTGCAGAACTCTAGTCAGTAAGAAGGCTGGTGTTTGGCACTGTGCCACCAGCACCAGCCTCACTGGCTCTTGGTTCCATTTTAAGCATCTGGGGCTGCTTAAGATACATATACACCTTCATTTATTCATCTCATCTTCCATCCCTGCTCTGATCATTCATATCAGACAACACAGCTACAATCAGACAACAGAATGTCTCAAGGTAACCAAACTGTTCATAATTTAAATGTCCAACCAATGACGAAGACCACTGTCATGTGTGTTTCCCTCCTTATCTGTCAGACTCTTGTTTTTCCCTCTAACACAACAAAAGCTTGGGAACAAGCCTCACACTGTGGTGATGTGCTCATTGTTTGTCCTCCTGGCCCTCAGCAGGAGGCTTGGCTTGCCACAGTGATCACACACTGTGATGACTGTGAGTGTAAAAGGGCCCTGTGGCAGGAGAGGGAAAGGGCTCAATAAATGATCTCTCATATTGACTGAACATTTAAAAAATTTGTAAATAACAAAATGTTGTTACAGGAGAAAGCCGGACACAGTGGTAAAACCCCACACATACAGCACCAGAAAAAAAAGAAAAAAAAAGAAAAAAAAAGGATTTATTGTGTTACAAATGGTAGAAAGGGCATGGGGAAATGAGAGAATGAGAGAAAAAAATTACTGAATTCCTATATTAAAAATACAAAAACCTGTACATGTACCATGCACAGCATCTGAGCTTGAGAGGTGAGCAGGCCCCCACTGGGCTTGCAGCTGGTGGGGCAGGCAGCAAGCAGTAGACAAGGAAAGATCTCTCCAGGGAGGCTAAAGGTGCCCACACCTGGGATAGCCACCCTGTTCAGGGAAGGGACAAATGGACACCAAGCCTCTGTTGCTCTCTTCTCATGACACTCTATTCTCATGACCTCTCAGTGCAGCAGCTCAAATACAGAGCAACAGAGGCTGAGCAGCAGCTTTCCTGTCACCAGAGACACAATTCCCTGGGCTCCCTGGAGCGCCCAGAGCAACCACAGTGGTAGGCCATGACCCAGCTCTGAGATGTAAGCTTTCAACCCGGAGGCTGAGGCTGCCCTTCATCTGAGAGACAGCTTGGGAAAGCCTGGCACAGAGACTCCAGCAACTCCACCAGGAGCAGCTCTTTCCATGTCTTCTGGGGATTTGGATATGAATGATGATTCCTCCTATCCTGCAGAGAATTTTCTTGGTGATAGAGAGTACAGGGTGATGGCACTTGCATGGACAGCCTAGGGCAGCTCCTGGACTTTTGCCTCTAAAGGTACAAGTAGTCAGTGCACTGTATTTTCTCACTCTGATGGTTTTCTGTGCAAGGAATTCCTAATACCTTTGCCTTTTCCAGACGGATCTCAGGGCAAGCCTTGGCAAACACCTGCTGGGCAGATTGCTCTCTCACACAGGCAGGCACAGCCAAAGCAGGAGAACACAGAGGTGGCCAAGGAGCAAACGTGATGGAAATCACAAACCTGAGGCAATTGAGCATGTGGAAATCACAGTTTTAATTCTGCACGCTTTACATTTTGTTTAATAAGGCGTCTTGGAGTTTAGAGTTGCAAACCTGTGAAAAATGGCTCGCCTCTGTCATGAGTGTCCTGTATTTTTCCCTTTCAACTCCCTTAAAACAGTCTGTTCACTGATGCCTAAAGTAGTCCCCAAGGTTTTGTAACTGATTGCACTGATCATCCAACAGTTCACTCTGTTGTACCCAGGCATTAGGACATCTGTGATTAGCTATATGTGCCTCAGAATTTAGAGATTCTCTTAGGATCTTTAAAGGTCAAGGACAATTTAGCCAAGTACACCTCTAAGTATGAGCAGAGAGACCTCTCATTGTCTTTTCCTACATATGCCAGATAAAATGGACTCCAACAGAAGTACGGGTCTCACCGTTTGGATGAATTTGTTGCATATCACCTTCTTGTCACCCCTGCAGAAAAATATAAACAAAAATTACTATCAGCAACACTACACATTCTGGTCACCTTACTGTTTATACATGGTCTGGTTTGATATTGCCACAGTCCATTGAAGTTTTAGGTGCTGCTAGTCTATCACAACTTGAGGTAAAAAATCAAAAAGACCCCGAGCTTCTGAGCTTCCAAAATTCTGGTGAACTGCCTGAGTGCCATTAGCACAGCTCCTGCCAGCAAATGAGGCTGCAGCGGGGCAAGTGTGTGCCATGGCTCCATAACTGTGACACACAATGGCAACACAGGCTCCAGCTAGCTGTCTGCCCAGCCAGGGCTCCGTGAGAGCTCTGCCGAGGAAACCTGACCGCTGCTCCCCACGGACACCTGCGGGACTCCCCGCGGCTCTGGCGATGGGCACCGCAGCGTGGCAGGGCGAGGATCAAGCTGAGGGAGCCCACAGCAGGGTGGAACGGAGCATCCTGGACCCCAGCGCACACTCACCACTCCTCGCCGATCCTGTACACGTAGACAATGTTGTCCGTCTGCCCGACGGCCAGTCTGGTAGAGTCCGGGGAGAAGGCCATGCCTTTGACCACGTAGCTCTTCCTGCCGTACTGCGGAGAAGGTTGGTGTGACGGTGGGAAGCTCAGCTGCCCCAGCCCCGGCCCGGTTCCGCTCACCTTGGCGTCCGCCGGTTTGGTGGAGAACTTGTCACGCCGCTCGCCCTGCTCGTCGTAGAGCAGCACCACGCGCTCCGCCGTGCACACGGCGAACCGAGCGCTGCTGGCGGACCAGGCCATGCAGGTCACCCGCGCCGTCCCGTCCTGCGGGCACACACGGCTCGGCATCACACAACAAACCCGAGTGGGCACACACGGCTCCGAGTGGGCACACACAGCTCAGCATCACACAACAAACCCGAGTGGGCACACACGGCTCAGCGGGCACACACGGCTCAGCGTCGCCGCTACGCGCCCCAGACCGGTCAGGGCCGCTCTCCCCAGCCCAGCCTGGCCCGGCCCGTTCCCCCGCGGCCCGATCCCTCCCAGTCCGGTCCGGCCCAGCCCGACCTGCGGGGCCAGCAGGGTCCGAACGTGCCGCAGCTGCATCGCGCCCTCGGCCGGGCCCGGGGCCGGGATGGTCCCACGGGCCCGCTCCGCCGCCGCCGCCGCTCCGCCGCTCCGCCGCCGCTCCGGCGCCCACCTCGCCCCGCCCCCGTCGCCGCGGCAACCCCGTCGCCTCCGCCGCGCTGACGCGAGTGCGTCGAGTCCGCGGGGACCGACCTCCCCCCCCGCCACACCGGCAGGGATCGGCTCGCCTCGATCCCCGCTCCGCTATGGAGGCGCTGCGTGCTGCGGGGCGTGCCGTGCTGCGGAGCCCGCGCCTCGCCCGGCACGGCCTGGGTCTCCGCCGGCGGCGCAGTGAGTGCGGACGGGTGCGGGGGTCGGGGCCGGGGCCGGGCATCGCTCCGGGCGGGGAGCCCGCATTTCGGCGCAGTCGGGCTCGGAATACGGCCGCTGCCTGCTGCAGGCTGAGGGGCCTGGAGGATTCGGGGGAGCGGGAGCGGCTGTGGGGGTAGCCGGGTTAGGGAAGGCGAGGGGGTTGGCCCCTGCCGGCCTCGGGGCACCGTAGGGCTGCAGCTTCCCGCCGAGCCCTCTCTGCCCCGCTCCCCGGGCTGTCGCTTCCTGCCCCACAGGGCCACAGGGGGCTGACGGGCCTGGACTGCCCTGCCGGGCGCTGGAACACGCTGGGCTGCACCGGGGTCCTCCGCAGGCCTTGGGCCCCTCGGGCTGCCGCGCCTGCTCCTCTGCCCGTGTGCCAGGCCAGCCCGTGCTGTCTGCGGCAGGATCCCACAGCAACCCACGGACACATCCCTGGAAGTGTTCAGGGCTGGGCTGCGCGGGGCTTCGAGCAACCTGGTCTAGTGGAAGGTGTCCCTGCCTGTGGGAGTGAAACTGGATGAGCTTTAAGGTCTTTTCCCAGCCAAACCGCTCCATGATTCCATGACCCCGCAGGTACCCTGTGGCACAGGAGGGCCTCGTCTGGCTGTTCTCAGTCAGCTGCCCAAGGCTTTGCTGGAGCAGCACTTGCCCTGGCAGCGCTGGTGTACTTGGACTGTCCTCAGAGTTTGGAGTGCCCAGCTCCTGTGGGCTTCCTGTCCCAACTCCTGAGGGTCTGCTCTTGAGGGTGGCTGGCCCCCAGGGGCAGACAGGGTTCTACTGGCCGGGATGGAGGTCACTGGTGCCTGCATGGCACCAGGCAGCCTCCCTGATAGTAGTCACTTGTGCAAGAGTATGCTGTGCAAATAAAGTCTCCTGATTTCCCTGTGGGTTCAGATTATTCCAATTATGAGCTGGACCCTTCTGCAAGTGTGCCAGTAATGCTCAGGGAGCAAATCCCAGGGAAGAGGTGAAAATAACCCTGAAAAGTATTAGCTTAGTGTGAGTGGTGCATACCTTGGCAATTCCTATCTCTTTCTTAACAAAGCATCTCTGTGGTGCAGTTACTTCCCAGTCACCCCAGCTTGGATCACAAGTGCGGACTAAGCTGCCCCTGCCCTGGCAGCCTGCTGCTGCAGATGAGATGCCAAGGGGTTTGCTTACACTGGGCCAGTTGAGGGATTTTCATCTGAGCCTGGCAGTGAATGCTGCTGCTCTTCAGGTGTGTGAGCAGCCCAGGTGACTGAGATGAATGCACTACAGAGAACATTTTGTTTGTAATGAAACAGATGAGACCCAGGAGCACAAGGTTTTTGCAGGCAGCAATGAGGGCTGCAGCATCCACAGCCCTGTGCGGGTATGCAGGAGATGTCTGTCTGTGCTGACAGAACCTGGACTTCCAGGGCTAGAGGACTAGAGCTTCAAGGGTGAACTGCCCACTCCTGTTCCTCTTACGAGAGTGTCACAGAGCTAGGAGAGTGTCCTGCTGGGGACAGGGAGCAACACTGCTGCTGGGAGCCATGGGGTGACTCTGGCAGGACTAGCTGTGGGACTGCTGGCACATGGGTTCTAAGGGCTTTTGTCTTCGTAGAGCTTCCTGAGAGCTGGGCTGATATGCAGGAGCCACTGCTTGAGGGGATGTGCTTCACCCTCAAGTATCTGGGCATGACGCTGGTAGAAAAACCAAAAGGAGAAGACATGGCTGCTGCTGCCATCCGCAGGATCGTGGCCACGGTGAGACCCAGTCCTGGGGCCCTCGTGTGCTGGGTTCAGAGCCCAGTCCCTGCGCTCCAGGAAGTGCCTGTGTCCTAGCCCTGAACTCCAGTGAGAGACTGTGCCCTTCCTAAGAGGAGGGTGGTATGCAAGAGGCTACTGGTGTCTGCCAGTGTGCTGTGAGGAAGTTGTCTTCCACCAGGACAGCCCCATCCACCTGCTCCCACACCTGAACCTGGCTGGGAGCAGAGCTTTGCCTGCCACAGCACAGAGAGGAGGGTGAAGTATTGGGAGAGGTGAGGTCTGTCCTTTCCTGTGTGTGTGGCAGTAGTGTGAACAGATTTGAGGAGTGGTGTGTGTAGGGCATGCCTGATTGCCCGACTGCTGTCCCATCTTGTATCCAAGTGAGTGATACTGTACAGAGTCTGCAGGGCTCCTTCCAGCAAGGGGGTGAGGTGAAGACCCTTGCCAGATTTGCAGAGATTGTTGGTGTTTTTCCACTGCCAGGCACGGGTCGGAGCTCGCAAGTTTCAGAAGGTGATTCTGACAGTGTCTCCAAGGGGCATCTCACTGCAGGATGCAGACACTAAGGAGATGGTGGAGAACATCTCCATCTACAGGTGGGCATACATGGGTGTGGGCTGGGTGGTCCCCAGCAGCCAGCTGCAGACTGATGGGAATTTGAGCAGCCAGGGAGGGCTGGGCCTTCTGTCAGCAGTACCTTCAAGCTTAGGTCTTTCCTTGGCTCTCTGAGGCCTGTGCCCTCTTTCTGCTGTGCTCCCAGCACTGCCTGAGGCTGAGTGTAGGCAGGGTCTTGTGTGGCCTTGAGTTCATCAGCTTATCCATCATTTCCATGTGCCCTGCTTGTCTCTTCTGGCATTCAGCAGGATTTTGAGGCTTGTGACTGGAAAGCCCCGCAGATAGGACAGGACTGTGGGTCTGTCTTCACTGCTGTGGGAGCACTCTTCTGGCTGCAGGATGCCAGAAACTGCAGCTTACTTGGGTGGGCTAAAGGCAGTTGCTGTGAGAGCTGATGTTGATTTCTCGTGCTACCACTTGTCCTTTGGCTGGGTTTGGTGACGGTGGGTGCTGGGTGTGAGGGCAGTAAGTGTGCAGTCTGGTGGCTAGATGGGAAGCAGACATAGGACATCTCTTTGCTGCAAAATGTAGGTCTCAGCACCAGAGCTGATGTGCCAGGTCAGACCATCCCTCTGCCTGGCCTCCAGCTGTGTCCTTGGAGGCAATTACCCACCCTTCTGTGCTCCTCTTGTCCCAAAGCTTGAGTAGCTTGAGTTCACACACTGGCTTGAGCTGGCCATCAGAAAACTACATGGCACTCTGGGATGGCACAGGAGGGAGTGCCTGTGGATGCATTGATTTCTTACCTGCTGCAGGTACCAGGCGGCCTCTGGCCCTTGCTGGGGGTTTGGGCTGTCTGATCTGCTCGGGCAGGTGAAAGCTTCAGGTTGTCAGCAGTGCTTGCTGTTGTGCTGGGAGTGCAGCAGAAGTCCCGTGCTGGGGTTCCAGACTGTCCTGACAGGTCTTCTCTGCCCACAGGATCTCCTACTGCACAACAGACAAGCTGCAGAACAAGGTCTTTGCTTATGTTGCCCAGAGCCAGGAGAGCGGGGCACTGGAGTGCCATGCCTTCCTCTCACCGAAGAAGAAGATTGTAAGCACTTGCCTTCTACTCTTGGCTCCGTGAGGTGTGGGTGGGAGTAAGGGCCTGCTTTCTTTGCCTTCAGTGGCAGAAGGACTTTACCTCTGCGAACCTCAGCTGGATTTTGAGCCAGGGAGCAGGTATGCTTATGTGCTGCAGAGGCAGGGAGTGAGCAAAGGGGGATTTCCTGTCCCAACTCCTGAGGGTCTGCTCTAGAGGGTGGCTGGCCCCCAGGGGCAGACAGACACAGAACTGAGCTCTGGCCTTCTATCTGTGTATTCTGCAGAGAAAGGCATCAAGGGATGCTGGGGGGGCGGGTCTCACCTCATGGGTTATCCTGGATTGAGGGCCCAGGTGGACGCAGGCATTCCGTCTCTTTCATATGCACAGGCCCAGGCTGTGACTCTGACCGTGGCCCAGGCCTTTCAGATGGCACTTGATCTCTGGGAAGCAACACATACTGCAGGTAGGAGGAATTTCTCAGATATATCTCTCTGCACAGCCCTGGAATCAGTGTCTCTGGTGTGGGATCCTGTCCTGGGCTGCCTGGAGGGGAGATGGCTTGCTGCCTGGCTGGTGAAACACACCAAACAGGGAGTGCTGTCCTTATGGTTGTGTTCTCTGGTAGTGCCCATCTCTGGCTGGGGTGGGAGGTGTACCTGCTGTCTATGCTGAACTGCTGTGCATTGCCTGAGCTGTAGCCCAGCTCAGGTCACCTGCCCTGAGCAGTGACTTCTCACCCTTGTTTGTACCCTCCTGCCAGCACTGCAGGGATTCCCCATTCCCCACGCACAGTCTTGCCTGTACATTCCCAGCTGGGCTTTCTGCAGGTTGCAGGCACTAACTTTGCTGCTTTTGCCCTGTCCCAGGCTCTAGGCAGGATCAGCCCCTTCACCCTTCATCTGTCTTGGAGAGCAGTGAGCCTGGCAGACCCTGTGAGCCAGCTCCCTCAGGGAGCGCTCCCTTCAGACACCACTTTGGGGTACAGTATGTGCAGGTCAGGCCCATGTCCAGGGCTGTCTGGAATTAGGGCAGGGACAGAGTGACCCCTCTGTAGCTCCCTGCTCCTGCCCTCCCAGAACCCTGCACAGCCCCCATCGCACATGGCAGCCTGATGTGAGGAGGTGCACTGTACTGTGTAGCTCACACAGCAGGTGCAGTCCCTTGGTATCTGTGCTTCAGAAGCTCTGCTCTCAGGCCCAGCACTGCTGTAGCTTCAGCCCTGCTCTGCTGGCCCTGTCACACAGGGACCTGGGCTGCACACCTGGTTTCATGGCTGGGGTGAGAGTTGCCTCTGAAGGAGAGGACCTTTGGATCATCATCCTGCCAGCCTGGGCTAAGGCTCAGCCCAGCCCATCTGCACTGCACCTCCTGCATGGCCACAGCTATCAGAGCATTGTCATCCTGGTCTCACTATATCCCTGTCCGGGAGCTTCTGGATGCTTGGTCCGGGGCCTCATGTTTCCAGTGTGAGTCCATCCTGGCAGTGCTTAGGGTTGTACCTATGTGCAGCCTGCTCCTGCTAGTCTCTGCCTGCCCCTCCAGCTGCAGGGTGTGCCCACTCACCACTGTCCCTGGGCAGAGCTGCACTGTGTCACCAGCTCTGTTAGCATGGTCCATGCTTGCATTTGAGGCTTTGCACCTGGAGGGGCCAAGCTATGGTCTGTCTGTCCTTGTGTGCCCAAGCCCAGAGGGTTCTGGCAGCCCAGCACTCCAGTCTTTCCCCACTGCTTGTGGGAAGCCTTTGTACTGTGCCTGGGGCGTGACTGTCTTATGAAGGGGCCAGACGGCATCTGAGCAGCCCAGCCTTGCTCCTGGCAGAGACCTGCCCATGCAATGAGATGTCATGGTGGGTTTTTGTTTGTTTGCTTCCCAGGAGGTGGAGGAGGAGGAGGAAGATGATAATGTCAATGAAACCTTACCTGGGTAGGTGGTAAGCTGCTGCTTGTATTCAGGGATCTCTCTAATGAACTCTGTCGTGTTTCCTTCCCTGTGCCCCATGCAAGGGGAGCTGCTTGGGCCATGGGCATAGTGCGATCATGGAGGAGAGCTGCATGGAACCAAGGGGGGAGTTTCCTGGTCTTTCTCTGCTTCTATCAGCTGAGAACTCAAGCAAACAGAGGGTTGGTTGATTGGTGGAGGAACAGACCATGCAGTCCAGCTTTTACAGCAGAGATGTGGGGGACTTATGTTGATGGCCAGGATGCATCCAGAGATATTTCTTACTCTCTTTCTGCCAGTCTTTGCTGAGGCCAGCCTGTCCAGACATGCCTCTCACATGGGATTCAGTTGTCCTTCTTCTCCCACTCATTTCCCTGGGGGTTGGACCAGGATGGATGCCTGGTCATACTGACTTTTGAGTGGACTGGGCCTGTGGGCTGAGCTTGATGGTGTGTATCCTGTGCTGGTACAGCGAAGTGGATTAACCTGCAGGTTTGCAGAAACCCGTGAGGTTTGCCCTGTGAGGCCCATTCCATCATGGCTGTTCTCCATGTACATCACAGCAGGCACCCAGCTGGGGTCTGGCAGGTCTGAGGTTGGGTTGAGCCAGCGTCACCCAGGAACCAGTGTGTGCACAGACTGGAGCTGTATGTGTAGTCCAATGAAGCACCACCCTTTTGGACATGGGGCTCCTGATGGGAAGGACATATGGCTTTGCAGTCTTGGGACAGGCTGGCTGGGGAAGAGAGTTTGGTAGCAAGGGGGCTTAGAGCCTTCTGCATTCCCAGTACCTGCTGCTCTTGTGCCATTCCTGCCGTGTCAGGGTCATGAGCGTGCCGTGTCTCAGGAGGCCATGCTTGGGGTATGATGCATGCTGTGTTCTCTTCCAAAGCAGCGTGGAGGAGCTGGAGAAGGGAGCACACAGCCCAGCAGGTAACTTTCTTCAGTGATGCATTGTCTCATCCCCCAGCATGTCCTCTGCAAGGCAAGGGGGGGCTGATGCTCACTTTTCAGAATTAATGTTTCTTGTGCCCCCGTTGACCTCTCCTACAGCACAGCTATTATGCTACCGCCTGGGGCCGCCCCCGGACAGCTGGACGGTGCTGGGAGGGGTTGGACACTCACCCAGCGCTGGCCCCAAGACTCCCCTGGGCTAAGCCAAATCTCTGCAACAACGGACCAGCCACTCAGGATTCACCCTGTGCCTGCACCTGGGCCAGCCAGTGCCTGGCACTGCCCTGGCACTGCCCTCCTGACACGGGGGCTGCTGGCACTGCTGCCATGGAGTGCACAGGCTGTAACACCTTCTCCTTGTCCTGTGCTGCCTGCATGAACCGCCTCGAGCTGCAGCTGCTCCCAGCTTGGGCTGGGGGACCGATGCTCCTCACTCTGCTCACTCCCAGGCCATGCAGGACCACCCTGCGTGCTCTGAGCCTTCCTAATGCAGGCAGTGTACACCCTCAGGGAGCAACAGCTCTTGGCCTGGAGCAGTATGTGATGAAGGCCTTGCCCCTGCAGTTCAACCCCCTACCCTCTCACAAGTGAAATGACCTGGTTTTTAAAGGAATGCTCTGCCTTTATAGAGAAATAAACTGATTTTTTTACTGTTGTCAGTTGGGTTTGAGTCCTGGATGGGTGCCATGCATAAGCATGCAGGGTACTCTGTCTCCTGCACTGCCTGTGGTGAGGGTTGCTGTGCCCCAGGCTCATGGAGCCTGGACCTCCCACACCTTCCTTGGCTGTGAGCCCTGAGGGAGCAGTTCCTCCTTGTGCTGAGGGCTGCCAGGGCCCAGGATGCCTTTATGACTTGGGAGGAGCAGGTTCAGGCTCTGGTGTACTGGTGTCTTGAGCACCTGTGAATGTCACCTGCACTGACAGGAGGTGCTGCTGACCACTCTGAAGCCAGGGCAGACACAAGCCCTTGTGTGCCAGCTGCTCTGAAGTGTCTCTGCCCTGCTGCACCCCAGCTGTGCTCTATGGAGGCAAGCCATGCATTTGGTTTCCTTCTTCAGATGCAGCAGGGGAGGCTGCAGGATGTCAGGTTTCTTTGGCACCAAGAAACAAGTGGTAGCTTGCAGCTGTGTTCTGGCCAAGCCCCTCACTGCTGGGTTCCTGTCACATCTCTGCACAGCTGCCCTTCTCAGCTGGGCACGATTGCTGGCTGCAGCTGTGGTGGCAGGGCTGCTCTCCCAGCGAGTGCCACAGGCACTGGGGTGACAGATCAGTCAGGAGCTGTGCATGGTTTTTTTCATTTGAGGTTTTGCATATTGAATGTGGTTTCATGCCTTTTTTTTTTCAGCTGGGAGTACAGAGCAACACATAACTTGTTAGGGTGAGCAGATCATTGTCAGGCTTTCAGCTTCCAGCACTCATCTCTGCAATTCCCTGCCCTCCTGCATTGCCATAGTCTGAGAAGAAGTAGTGATTGGGGGCTTGTTTTGGTTTTGTTTATTTGTTTGTGTTTTGGGGTTTTTGTTTTGTTTTGTTTTGTTTTTTTTCAGAGGGAAAGGGCTCTTTCCTCAACAACACACCCTGATTTTACATTTAATGTCAGACTTGTGTTCCTTTTTTATGTGGTCAAAACCTCTGCATTTTGACTCTTTTTGTTTTTTTGGGTTTTTTTTTTGTGCCTTCCCTAGTTCCTCACCTCTGCAACACTGCCTGATCCTTTGATTCTTTGTATGTGCCTCTGGCCTGGTTAAAATCTCATGATAGCAGGTATGTCTGCTATGATATTCCAAGACAGAACTTCTAAACATTTTCCAGAGCACTAGAACATCCTTAAAACTCTTGTATTTCCCTGACAGACCTAGTTTTTTTAATGTACCTCCTTAAAAAGAGCTAGCAGGCAAAACAAGGTGTTTGTGTCTCTGGAGCTGTGGCTGTGTTCCCTGCAGCCCAGGTTACAGCCCAGCAACGGTTCCATCCCTCTGCCATGGTGCTGTTGCTCCTCAGGTACCTCTCTCAGCAGAGCAAGGAGCAGCACAGGCCCCTCTGACCAGCAGCCTGTCAAGGTCAGACCTTGGCCCCTTCTTGGCTCTGCTGCTGGGAAGTCTCTGCTCTCTGCAGAGGAGCAGCCAGGATGTCACCCTCAGTGGGACCAGATGGCCCAGCTTGCAGCAGCAGCTCTCCTTCAAGAGCCAGAGGAGTGCAAGGTGAGCCTGGAGGACCTCCAGCTCTTGCACAGCATGCACAAACAGATCTTCTATGGGGCAGGACACATGCATTCAAGAACTTGTATGCATGCATGGACACACACAGAGACCTACAGCTCTGATGCTGCCTTTGAGCCAGGATGTTTTTATTGAAAAGACCCTGCCATAGGAGTTGCTTATCTTGTCCCCTCCCCGCCTAGTCCTGCAGCAGGAGCTGAGCAGCACCTGGAAGGAAAAGTCCTGAAAGTGCTTTTACTGGGAGATTTATTCCTGGAAGACGCTGGATCCTGTGATGCTTGAGTCCAGGGCTGCAGAGCCTGTCTGAATGGAGGGAGAGCAGCAGCCAGGGCAGCAGGGAGCATCCTTGTTTCACCCCATTCCCTCCAACTGACACCTTGCGGGCCTCACCACATTGTCTCCTCCAGGCAGCACAGGCACAGTGCTGCTCAAAAAGTGCTTGGCAGCTTCCCTCAAACAGCCTGAATGTGCCAGCATTGAGCCCTACCAGAGACACAGCCATGCCCTGACACTGTCCACTTTCCCAGTGGGAGCTTCCACCAGCACTCCCTGCCCCAGCTGTAGGCTTTGTGGACTGGCCAGGCACTGTGACAGCACCAGCTCCTCACTGTCCCTCGTGTCTTTGTCCTCTGCCTTTGTCCTCTGTCTGTAGACAGAGAATTTGAAGCCCCTGACAAGGGGGCCATGACAGGGTGCAGTAGAGCCCTGTTCTCCAGCAGCAATCCACTCATCCCATGTTGGCTGAGCCCAAGCCTCCTGCCACCTGGCCACAGCTCTTCTGGCAGTACAAGGGCAATGCCTGCACTGCCCTGTTTCCTCAGCCCTGGCACCCTGAGGGGAGCGGCTCCTGCCCTCTGCAAGCGACACCCAAGGCCAAACAGGCAGCTGAGAGCAAGGTCTGCCTCCTGATGCTGGGCAGGTGTGCAGTGCCACAGCTGCACCCAGGCCTGTGGCCAAGCTGGTGCACAGGGACAAGGCCTCCCCTCAGGTCGCTGCATCAGCCCGTTGGCTCCCCTTGGCTCCCTCCCACCCTAGCCAGTGGTGTGGCCCCCCACCCATCCTCAACTTCATGCTTCCCACCGGGAGGGGAGGAGGGCCAGGTGTGTGGGATGGGCAGAACCATGCTCTGCATGCATAGCTTGGGAGCTGGCTCCATGCACATCCCCAGACAGATGCCCTCAGGAAAGCGAGAGTTCTGATACGTGGATCGTCGCATGCTGAGTTCCAGGCCGCACGCCTGGTGCTGCCTCTTCTTCCAAGGCCTGCTTTGGCTCTGGCAGGACACCCAAGATCCCAGACGGCAGAGCTGGTGTTGCACTTACACCTCGATGATATTGACTGAGGGAGATTTCTTCTATGAGAGAAAAATCTACTTTAAGACCCTGCTTTGCTGCACCCCTGGAATCAGACCCGATGTCAGAGCCCCTCAGCCTGCAGCAGCCATCACGACCAGCAGACCTCAGCAGAGCAGGGTCAGGGAGTCGAGATCCAAGAGGAGGGATCTCTCTGGCAAGGAGTAATCAGCAAGCTGAAGAATCAGAAGGAGGGGAACTGGGGACTTAAATCCAAACAGGAAGCCTCTGCTCCTGACATCTGCTGGAAACCAAGATGTGGAATCAGTGTGGAAGTCAGGCTACACAGTGAGGAGAGTTCCCACCCTTGACAGAGGCAGCAGATGAGACACAAGCAAAGCCCTAACATACGGTCTCATTAGAGTATCAGGGCTATAACTGTCTTTGGCAGGTAGCAAAGGGAGAATTGTCAGGTGCTGAGGGAACAGCCAGATGAAGGTACTGGTCCCTCCCCATCCACAGCCTGGCATAGCACTTCACCAGGGTGAGGAAGGGGCTCTGGAATAACTTGTGTGGTGATGACCCAGAGCCAGCTGCAGTAAAGGCAGAAAGTGAGCGCTCACAGACCAGTGCAGGAACCATGAGAACAGCTGCCTAGCGTGTCCACTCCCGCCTGAACAGGAAGGAGCCAGACCTGTCCATCAGTGCAGGAGAGATGCAGCCTTGGAGGGGCGTGATGAAGGGTCTGTTACAGTCAGAGGTCAGGTACCACCCTGCAATGCAAGAGCTATCCCAGCTGTTTTATCTTCTTGTCTCTTCCCATGTTTCTCTGGCAATCACCCATGGGGCACAAACACTGCCTCAGAGACCAGGGCTCACTGAACCCTAAAAGCCCTCAGCCTTTGGGGTGAGAGCACAAGCCAGGTTGTTTCCATTTCTGGAGAGAGCCAGACTCCATCCAGGCTGCAAGCCCCAGAAGACACCACATGCCATCGCTCCTGCCTGCCCTCCCCACTCACCTTGCTCCGCAGCAGCCCTCCGCTTGGTCGCTCTGGTGTGCTATGCTCTGAGGATGGCTTTGTCTTCTCCTTGTTGTTGTTGGAGTCGTTATCCTTGATGATATCATATTGTCTGCAGAACAGGGCGATCACCGCTGCCCAGAGACAGACTGGATGAAGGACTCCCTCACAGTGGCTGCCTCTGTCTCCCCTCCCCACAGCATTCCAGCTGCAGGGCAGTTGTGCCCAGGGCTCCTTGGGATGCTGCAAACCCACACCCCCACCTGCATCAGCCTGCACCACCCCAGGTACCCCTGCATGTGTGGCCAGGCCAGTTTCCTCGGGCAGACAGGCATGGATGTGGCTAAGGCCACTGAGCCACACGAGGCGCTCAGCACTCACCAAAGGCAGACGCTGAGGCACTCAAACAGGGACAGGGAG
This sequence comes from Cyanistes caeruleus, assembly GCF_971803275.1. Taxonomy (NCBI): domain Eukaryota; kingdom Metazoa; phylum Chordata; class Aves; order Passeriformes; family Paridae; genus Cyanistes; species Cyanistes caeruleus. The sequence goes on along the minus strand of NC_141702.1, from coordinate 200,111 downwards.
GTCAATGGGCAGCTGCATGGGCTTTGGAGTGCCTCCAGCAAGGCATTAAAGTTTGTACTGCTGCTTGTGACTCTCACAAAAGCCAGCCTTTTTCTTTGTGCAAACTGTCTGTGGGATCAGTCTGTCATGCTTTCATAGCATGCATCTCATGCAGCATGTCCCACAACTGGGAACCCTGGACACAGGAGTCTGAAGTGATGCCCCCAGGTGAGACCAAGCTGGACTGATCAATCCCCAGTGTGTGTAGACACACAGACACACACAGACACACACAGACACACACAGACACAGTGTGCACACACAGACACACACACACACACGCACACACACACAGAGACACACACAGACACACACACGCACACACACACAGACACAGTGCACACACACACACACACAGACACACAGACACACACAGACACACACAGACACAGTGTGCACACACACACAGACACACACACACACACACAGTGCACACACAGACAGTGTGCACACACAGACACACACACACACACGCACACACACACAGAGACACACACAGACACACACACACACACAGACACACACACAGAGACACACACAGACACACACACGCACACACACACAGACACAGTGCACACACACACACACACAGACACACAGACACACACAGACACAGACACACACAGACACAGTGTGCTCACACAGACACACACACACACACGCACACACACACAGAGACACACACAGACACACACACACACAGACACACACACAGAGACACACACAGACACACACACGCACACACACACAGACACAGTGCACACACACACACACACACACACACAGACACACACACACACAGTGCACACACAGACACACACACACACAGACACAGAGACATACACACACAGGCACACAGGCACACACACAGTGCACGCACACACACACACACAGTGCACACACACACACACACACACATACAGGCACACACACACACATGCACACACACACACAGACACACACAGACACACACAGACACAGTGTGCACACACAGACACACACACAGTGCACACACACAGACACACACACACACACACACACACACACAGACACACAGACACAGAGACACACACACACAGGCACACAGGCACACACACAGTGCACACACACAGGCACACATAGACACACACAGGCACACACAGACTGGGCCTGACTCCTCCCAGCTGGCATCCTGATACATCAACCTGTGCCAGGTGTAAACTACCAGCAGTCATCTTGTATTTTTTTTTCCAGTGCCCTAGAAGAGTGTCAAGGCTAGGGCAAGGAGAAATTCCTGCAAGATGCCACTACAAAATCCAAATTTTCTGGGAAGGGAGAAGGGGATCAATGACTTCCCATTGACAGCAGCTGCATGTGGCCAGTCAGGAGCTGAGTTACCTCCTAGGCTCCCATGCTTCCACGGCAGTCTGCACTGGCTCTAATTGTGCTGTACTGGAGCAAATCACCTTCTTTACAGCTTTAGCAGACTGAGGCACAGCCTCTACCAGCTAGTGCAGTATTGTTAGCAGTCACAACATCTAAGGCCCAAGCAACACAATCGTCACTGTCAGTTGGGATGCTCCCACCCTGTAATTCCAGGTCCCATTCTGTCTCCTGCTCTTCAACATACTCCAGGCCATTACTGCTGAGCAGTGGCTGTCCTTGCTCCTTTTACCCCACTGGTTCCAGCACCTACAGAGACTCAATGCACTTACTAGAAAGGGTGCCAGACCCTCACCAGTGTGCCTCTGCACTCTCTTGATCCACATCTTCTTTGTGAACCAAGGATTGTACCCTTGCCTCAGCCCGCCAGATCACTGCTTGTGGCACTCACCTGCCCACATGAGCAGCACAGCCACAATGATAATAATCTCGCCTGTCTGCAGCTGCCGGTCTTTGTCCAGCCCTTCCATGGTGATGTCACCTGCAGAGAAGAGACCCCAAGCAGGGCTGGCAGCAGATACCCTCCCACTACAGCAACACTGGAGAAGGTGAGAAACTCCAAAGGAGAGAAGCCCACCTCCCCCAAACAAGGAAGGACGTCGGGTGACATCCTGTCTGGGGAGAGGACATGCATCCCGTGGCTTTCCTGTGTCATATAAACCATCCTTGCTACTGAAGTAGCCAGGGATTCCAACAGCTTGTTTGGGCTCATGTAGGGACTGCACAATGCATGCCAGTAATCACTAAGATCTGTCTCTACACAGCAACCAGGGCAGGTCAGGTCAGTTTAACACAGAAGTTCTGTGGAAAGTCAGCCATCTGCTTGCCCTGTCATACTCAAGACCCCTCTCATGTTTAGTGCTGGAGACAAACTTCCATGCTCTCTATGGGCATCATCTCTCTTGAATTCCTGGATTCTCTCATGGATCAGCATGTAGGCAACCCCAAGGCAACACAGATATGAGTAGTAAAAGAGACCATGGTGCTCTGTCATTTGTCCTTTGGTAGCCTCTGCAGTCTGGGAGATCTGAGAGTCTGTTCAGTACTGGCTTCCTACAGGCAGCAGCTGGGCAGGCCCCAGCAGCTGTCCTGGCCAGCCTCCCCAGCTGAATAGGAGCCAAGACCTGGAATAGGAGGGCTGCAAACCGTGGCTTGGGGACATTATCATGGACATATAATGGACACAACAGCAGCCTGTGTCCCCAGCAGCCTGCTGCTCAGTGCAGCACCTTCCTCACTGGTTGCTGAATCCCTGCCCATCTGCTGTACAGGCCTCCAGGTGGCCTCACCAGAGGCATCTGGGTGAGCTGGAAGGAGCTGCCTCACCTTGGTTGGAGCTGTTGGAAGGCAGGCGGTCAGTCTCCTTCAGGGTGCGGAAGTGGACACGCTTGCTAGCCTGGCTCTCCCCATACAGGCCAATGCTCTGCACCTGGATGATGTAGTCAGCGTCCTCTGCCAGGTCCCACAGCACACAGGCACGGTTGGTGGTGTTCACCTCCCGGATGAAGCGCTGCATCTGCCCATCCTGCCTCTGCCAGAGGGAAGAACTGTCACCCCCAGAAGGCTGTTTCCAGTGGCACCAGACACAGGCCACCAGCTGCAGGGCTATGCCCTCACTCCTCCCTTCCCAGGCAACCATCCACCCCAGGGCGGGCCAGCCTGCCCAGCAGTGCCTATTCAGCATGCCTGCATGGCCTGAGAGCCAGGCACCTCCCTGGAGAAGCCACCACCACCCAGGGCTGCATAGGTGGAGCAAAGCAAGCAAAGAAGGGTTATATCATGGCTGAGGCACCATCCTTACCTAGAGAAATCCCAGGGAAGCCATTGGAGGGACTACCCCCAATGAAGCCCACAGTCCTCTGCTTCCCACCAGGATGGATGGCTCAGATGGGGCACCCTGGCAAGGGCTGCTCAGCAACAGAGATGTCCTTGGGCAGATGCCAGAGGAGCCCCAGATTGTGGCAAAAGGACCGACATAGAAGCATGCTGGTAATCAGTGTCCCCAGTCCCCTGGGGACAGATCCTGGATACCTGCTGTAGAATGGCGTAGCCGATGACCACGTCTCCTTCTGGTACGTCCCAGGAGACTGTGGCAGAGTTTGCCTTCAGCTGCGTCACAGTCACGTTGACAGGGGACGGTGGCCTGTCTGCGTGAGCCAGGCATGGACCATGGCGAGGCACAGGAAAGAGGCAAAAGAAGATGTCTCAGAACAGGCACTCAGCCCTGCACATCACCGTGAGGCCTCTCCAACACCTGCCAATGGCAGCACGTTGGCTAGGGCTACAGGGAGCACCTTCCCTGGTGAACCTGTCCAGAGGAGATGAGTGGCACAGCAGATGGAGAAGCCTGAGCCCTGCCAGCAGCAACACATGCATAGCATGGTGCCTCCTGGGCTGGCAGGCAGCTACCCACTCTGTGCATGAGGAGTGTGCAGGTGCAGAGCTCTGGGGTTCCCCTGTGGATGGGCATGCCACAAACGCTTGGCACACCACCCAGAACTGAGTAGGAAGCAGCCCAGACACAGCAATGATATATTGATTGTGACAGAGAAAGGGGGCACCTTGGAATAAACACACTCTACGACTCAGCCTGGCTATCTCCTCTGCCTGGAATTACTCCTTGCTCCAGGGCATGGGGAAAGGCCAATGCTGAAGGCAGAGCTGGCTGTTCCAGTAATGCCTGGAAAATAGATCTTCCCAACAACATTAAGAATGAATATATAAGCAAACCTTTACTTGAAAGCTTTTAGGTGCACAATATGGTGAAAATCATATGTAGTATAGTAATGCTACAATTTATATAAGGTTAGTCGGTTAGTATACTTATCATATTCTGTCCAATTAAAAGGTTAGTTGGTTAGGTAATAATTCCTGGGGTCCTGCCCCAGTGGAAGCAGTCCAGAAGTTTCTCTTGCCCCGCTTTTGTTATGCTTGGTCCACATTCTGGCTGGAAAACAGAATGTCCTTGTAGCTGGTTCTGTTCTTGGAATAAGACTAAATAATATTTTTAGAAATGTGTTTATAAGGTTAGCTTATTATTCCTAAATGTAGGAAAGAAAGACAGGAAAAATACGAGAAGCTACAACCATGTGTTAACAATCTACATAGCCACAAATATATGAAAAATATAAAAAGCTAAAAATCTTAGGTATCACCAGCAGTGCAATGCCACTGACTGCAAAGCTGGCAGCAATGCTTGGCCATTGCTGCTCTATGGAAAGCTGACCTGACTGACCTATGGTCTGCACCACTGCCAATTTGAGATTTCACAGCACTAAGAGCACAACAGGATCCCACACAGTCCTGCACACAGAGACAAATTTTGTCTGGAAATTAGATACAGGAGCACATGGAAGACATTGAAGCTGCTGTTTGTGTGTTCTTACTCCCCACATCTAAGTCAGTGCCCTTCTACAAGCTGCCTGTGTAGCAGCTAGGGCTACAGGGTCAGTGCTGTGATTTATATAGAAAAAGAGTTCCAGGGGGCACCTGAGAACAAGAGAAAGGACAACCGTGACACCACCAACAACGTCAGTTAAAACACAAAAAGAGGTGATTTTTGCAAGCCAGCTGTTTAAGTCCATTAATTCACATCTGAATATACCCATATTCAGATCAAACCAGAGGAAGGCTGTGGTTCCCACTCTGACAAACTCAGGGTTGTGGTCTGCCAAGGGCAATTAAAACAAAGAGAAGAGCCCAGAAAACATGTTCTAAGAGAGACCCTGGGACTGAGTGTGTGTCCAGAAGTTTAACACACCACTAGGAGAGAGGGTTGTCAGAGACAAGGACACCACAGGATTCTGTTTTTCTCCTTCAGAAAACGAGTCTGGAAAACTGGAAAGGATTCAAAGATACACTCAAACATTCTTTATCCTACAAAGAGTGTATCTCTGTAGAATTTTACACATGGGGATCTGGTTCATCACTAACCTATAAGAGGGAGGGAGTCTTTAACTACAAGCCAACAGCAAAACAGGCTGAACAAAGCTGCCGACCCAGGCTTGTCCACTGCCCAGGGTGTACTCTGTCGGCACAAGAGCTGAACTTCCTGTAGATTAAATTATAGAATCATTGTGGTTGGAAAAGAGCTCCAGGATCATCAACTCCAACCTTTGACCAAGTAACCCCATGCCCACTAAACCGCATTGCAAAGTGTCACGTCCAGTCATTTCTTGAACACTTCCAGGGGTGGTGAACCCACCACTGCCCTGGGCAATTTGTCCAATGCTTAACCATTCTTTCAGTGAAGAAATTGTTCCTAATACCCAACCTGAACCTCCACTGGCACAACCTGAGGCCATTTCCCCTTGTCCTGTCACTTGTTCCCTGGAAGCAGAGCCCAACCCCGCCCTGGCTCCACCATCCTGTCAAGGAGTTGTAGAGAGTGCAAAGGTGCCTCCTGAGCTTCCTTTCATCCAGCCTGAGTTCCCCCAGCTCCCTCAGCCACCCACCAGACTTGTGCTTCAGTCCCTTCCCAACTCTGCTCCCTTCCCTGGACACGCTCCAGCCTGTCAATGTCTTTCTTTTGTCAATGTCTGCTGTTTGTGAGCAGCCAGGATTTGAGGTGCCTCAGCAGTGTCCAGCACAGGGAATCACTGCCCTGCTTCTGCTACCACACTATTGCTGACACAAGCCAGGATGCTCTTAGCTTTCTTGGCCAGTTCATGTTTAATTGCTGTCAACCAGCACCCTCAGGTTCTTTTCCACTGGGCCATTTTCCATCCTTGTCTGGTTTTCTGCCCCAGCCATGGCTGGCATCAGGTCAGCTGCTCAGTTAACAGCTGAGCTCAGGCAGCACCTGTCAGCCAGCAAACATCTGCTCCCTTGCGCTGTCCTAGACACAGGCATTTCAAAGTGTGGGTGCATGGTGGGCTGCATGTTTCTGCTTGTCTTCAAGCATAAGAATAGTTGTCCTAGGTTACCACTAGTTGGGTAGCTAGCAAGGTTTGTGCTAGCAAACATAATGGGGTCAGAACAACCCAAGAATCCAGTGGTGGAGATTGGTCCAGGATCCGATGCGGTCTGCACCAGCCAGTATGTGCCCAAACGACTCTTGGGCATGACTTGGAAGCTAGGACAAGGCAGAAAACCATTCTTCACAGGTAGCACTTAAGCGCCTCCCTCTTTGGATCTCATGATACCATGGATATGACCAGACCCTGCCAGCTGGCCTTGGGACAACAACAGGATATGGTGCTTCACAGGACGCATCAACAGTAATGAATTAGGTGCTTTTTTCACATCTAACAGAATTTAAAAAGTCCTGAATATGCGTGATGGGGGCGGTTAGACTACCAACCTTTAAATGTACGTGAAGAAATTAAAGACATGGTCTGACATCCCTGCACCACAGAAGTTTGTGGATGGAGTTTGTAGCAGCTGTCCAGCTCTTCTCAAGAATCTTCTGGGCTTCTGTGAGGTGCCCAACCTATCCCAGCTGAGGTTTCAGGCTGGGGATGCTGAGACACTGCCCTGGGACTGAGACACTTGGTGACTGGAGAACAAAGGCACTGCACCAATTCACAAGCCATGCTGCTGAGTCCACACAGGTCTGACAAGTGTTCCAGCTGTATTGAGCCAAAGCTTGCACAGACCCTGTCACTCACCAGCAGTAAAAGGGTGAGAGGACATGGGGACGTATCAGAGCCACAATACACATGGCTTGTCAGTGCATCACACCTCATGTATCCTAAGCACACTTGGTTCACACCCCAGGCCAGCAGCCCTGAGCCTGTGTGACAGGAGACTTGGTGTCCAGGCTACTGTTCTGCATTAGAAGAACCAGTGTTCCTTGATCAGTTTGATGCAGAATCAACTGCAGAAAACACATTTCTGAGCATACGGGATTTGCACACCCATCACGAAGAGAGAAGACAAGAAGCCTCAGAAGTCAAAACTTGAGAAGTTCACCCTAGATACACAGAGCAATGTTTAATCCCAGCCACCTCTGCTTTGGAGATAGGGTGGGAGAGCTGAGGTTTTTCACCCTGGAGAGAATGCTCTGGTAAGATATTGGAGCCCTTTCCAGTGCTTAAAGGGGCTCCAAGAGAGCTGGAGAGGGACTTTGGACAAAATGACAGGACAAGGAGAGGATAGCTTTTCACAGACAGAGGCCAGGATTAGATGGGATACTGGAAAGAAATTCTTCCCTGTGAGGGTGGGCAGGCCCTGGCACAGGTTGCCCAGAGAAGCTGTGGCCGCCCCTGGATCCCTGGAAGTGCTCAAGGCCAGGCTGGACAGGGCTTGGAGCAACATGGTCTTGTGGAAGGTGTGATTGCCCATACCAGGGGGGAGGAATGAGATGGGCTTTAAGGTCCCTTCCAAACCACACCATTCCAGGTTTCTATGAAATTCAAGATAAGACCTCAAAGTTGTTACAAGACCTCCAAAGGACAAAGCTTTGTGTATAATCCCCACATTGCACCTAATACTGTCCAGACTGCTCTGCAGCTGAGAGCAAAGCAGCTTTGTGCCAGAACTGTTGCTACAAAGGTCTGTGAATGCAAGGGCTCCAAAGTGCATGCTCTCTGAAACAAACACATTCTGGCTATAAAGTCAAGAAGATGCTACTGAGTTCTCTGGGAAAAGTGTGCCACTGTTCAGCTCAGTGAATTAACTGCTAATGATTCTACATCACTTATAAATGATCCAACTTCACTTTTTATTAAAGCCGTATTACAAAAGGGGCACCCCCACAGAAAGCACAGTCACTTAAGGCCCAGCACAGGTTTTGTCCTGTCTGTACAGCAGTGTGATCCTTTTGGGCCTGATTAAGGGGTGGGAAGAGCTGGGCTGTGTTCAAAGCTAGCAGCACTGCAGCCTGTGGCTGGACACTGGGAGGGACGGCCAGTGGGCAGTTAAAGGGATGGCCAGAGGGCAGTGGGAGGGATGACCAGTGAGCAGTAGGAAGGATGGGCAGTGGCCAGTGGGAAGGATGGCTGGTGGGCAGCTGGACATGGGACCAGATATCCCATGCATCCTGGCTCCATGGGTAGGCAAAGGGGCCAGACACGAGGGATGCTGGCACATGTGGTGCTGCAGAGGGAGGAGGGACAGGGCACGGCACGGCTCCACCGGTGCCCTCCCCATCCTGCTGTGATCCGGAGAGTGAACCACCCCTGTCCCCCCGCCCATGCCCTTGGGGCTGCTGCTCAAGGGCACCCAGATGTTTGCCCAACTTACTGCTGCAGCAGAGAGTAAGCACCAGACTGCACATCTAAAAATAAGTGGCCCCTTTTTAACACCCCTGACTGCATCTCTTCCTGAATCCGTCAGTACGTGTTTTGCAACACGGCAGAATGTAGAGAACACGTCTGGTACTCGCAATTTGATTTGATATCTCAAGTGACCTGTCGGGGGGCAAACAGACAGCAGGAAGCGGCTGCTGACAGCGGGCCATCCCGGCGAGTCAAAGGACACAAGGACAACGGTGCCTCCGGTGCACCGAGCTCGATGTTCCAGCGAACACCGGCAGGAAGGGACAGGATCCCAGTGACCCGGCCGGCCCCAGACGGGCGCAGCCCCGAGTGTCCCTGCTCGGGGCAGGAGCTCCCTGGGGCAGGACGGAACCCGCAGAGCGCCCACTGCCACCCGCGCCCTGCCCGCGGCGGGAGCCCTTGGGAGCCCCGGGAAGGGCAGCGCGGCAGCAGCCGTCCCCCGGGGAGGGGACACGGTCCGAGGCACAGAGGACTCGGAGGCCAAGGCGCCCCGAGAGTGCCCGAGGAGTCCTCGGGGATCGCGGCTAAAGGCCACGCCGGGGATGCAGTGAGGCCGGCGGGGCTATCTGGCGAGGACAGCGTCCCACAGCAGGGGCTGGCGCCCGGCAGAACGTCCCCGCCCGGCGGGCGCCAGCCCCGGTGCCCTCCCGGCCCGGCCGCACTTACTGGCTCGCACGAAACACAGGTCGCAGCCGAAGAGCACCAGGACCGGGCTGATCATCGCCGAGACTCGGGCCATGGCGGTGGGGGCTGCGGCCCGGCCGGGCGGCGGCCCTGGCACCGGCCCGGCTCCCTGCACCGCGGGACGGAGCGGGGCCGAGCCCCGGCCGCAGCGCGGGGGGGGCGGAACGGCCGCCGGGCCCGGCCCGCCCCCGAGCGCCGCCGCAGCGGCTCCGGCACCGCGGCGGCTCCGGCACCGCCTCTCAGCCGTGCCCCAGAGCTGCCGGCGCCGCCCCCGGGGCCCCGAGCTGCACCCCGAAATCGCCAGTGCCGCCCCCACCCTGTTATCGGACCCTCGGAACCACCAGCGCCGCTCCCGATATCGTTCTCCAATAGCCCCCAACGCCCCGCCCCAGGCTGCACCCCCAGCAAGCCCCAGAGCTATAGCTATTTCCATGCCGTACCCCCAAAGCCCCCAGAGCTATAGCTATTTCCATGCCGTACCCCCAAAGCCCCCAGAGCTATAGCTATTTCCATGCCGTACCCCCAGCGCCCCCAGCGCCCCCTCTCCCCGGCACGGGAGGCTCCGCTCGCAGACACGGGTCCTGCACTGGCCCCGCGGTCGCGCCTGTGGCAGCGAGCAGCGCTGCTGTCGCGACTGCTGGCCACCCACAGATGGTGTCCCCAGCACAGTCCCACAGCTCCTTTGCACCTGGGGATGCTTTGACTCTCCAGGGTGCTCCTCCACGTGTGCCTGAAGACACAGGCATGGGGTCAGCCCCTAGGAAAGGCAGCACTGGGTATGCCTAATGAAGCAGTAGAGAAATAAGGAAAGGAACCCAAATCATCCTCCATTACTTTACGCCAATAACCTACTACTTTCTGTGAGCAATACAGACTGAGAGGAGGAGTCAAACCAAGATGGAATCTGTGGTTCCAAGGGGCTGCTACGCTGTGTCCTGGTTTAGGGCAAATTTGGGAGAAAACCTCCGAATGGGATCCCTCTGGAAAGAAAATTCAAGCGGCCCCTTCCCCAACTGGTTTGGGAAAAGGTTTCCTTAGAGAAAAGTGGAAAAAACCTGTTTATTTGACAGAAATTGAATAACATTAAACAATGAAACCTCTTGCTGTTCAAAGAGATGGCACATCCAGAAAAGTCCTTGTCGTGTGGTGCAGCTCAGCTCGCTCAGTCTCTTATCAGTCCCTCCGGCGCTGGAAAGGGCCCAGGCCCAGGCCCCGGTGGGCCACAGACGTGAGCTCCCGGGGTTTGGCTGGGTTTTCAGTCCAGAGAAGGACAGAACAGATCCGGGAGAAAAGGAAAAACCAGTCTAGGGAACTTCTCTGACTTAACTAGCTAAAATCTAACAGCAAAGGAGAGCTCTGTCCCGCTGTCTGTCCATGCTGCAGACAGCACAGTCCAGGAGCAGGATGCGGAGGAGTGAGGGCTCTTTCTGAACACAAACTGCAGCTGCTTCTTTTTCCCCCACTTTGCTCTCAGAGCCAGGCTTAAAGGTGCAGAACTTAATATGTAACATAAACAAGTCAGTTGGGGATACAAGCATCACAAAGTCTCCCCATGACAGGTGGCTCAGCCAAGCTGTGGTTTTGGGCAGACTTGAGAATTCTTGAGGCTCCTTTCTGTCCAGCTAATGCCCTTGGCTGCAGCCTATGTGGTCTTGCTGTGTAGCGTAGCTAGACCCAAATGGCAGCTTAGACCATGCTCTGGATGAGGTCAGCCCACAGCAAAAGTACATTGGTGCATGAGTGTGTGCAGACGTGGGCACAGATATCCATAGCTCAGTGCCCTAGGACCCCTAAAAGTCTTTCAAGGGCCTTTCCTAGTTACAGAATTGGTCTGTGCTTTGGGAGGACCTGTGGAAGACCAGGGTAGTCATGTTGCCTTGTGAAGGATTCAATCTGCTGTGCCTGTATGCAAAAGCCAAGTTCCAGCTAAGTGCAAACTGAAGCTTGTCAGAATTTATGCTAACTCTGCAGCTGCATGGCAGGTGAGGTGATCAAAATGGCCCCATCTGGATAGTTCAATGCTGGTTTTGAGATGCTCTTGGCAGATCAAGACTGACTCTTTTCTGTGCTGAGCTTAATTGCTACTGCTGCAGTCCACAGTGGTGAGGAGGAGGGTGAGGCTGATACTGCTTTCCCAGATTCCTGTTTCAAAACTCCTTCTCCCTCTATCTGCATTACGGGGAGGGAACTCTGGGAAAGCCAAGACCTGGCAGCTGTAAAACTGTGGCTTGCAAGCAGTTTTACAGGAACAGTTTACCAGTTATGTCTCCTCTGCAAAGTCCATTCTCACTTGGTTGCTGTGAGAACCACTTGGTTATCGCAGAGCTAGCCATTGGTGTCAATGTTGTCTGCTCCATAGCCTGTCTTTGCCACCAGGCAAAGATCCCTGGCTTGCCCAGCACGGCACTGCACAGGAGTGCTCAGACACGTTAATTGAAAAGCTTAGTGCTGTCACTGTTAGGTATCAGTGAGTAATGCAATTTTTTTGATAGCAGGAACAGGTGGCCATCAGCAGTGTGGAACTGTTTATTCTGCATCCTTCCCCCAAACTTCTTAAAAGTGGTTCAGGCTCTTTGTCCTTTCCCTGTGCTCCAGGGTGCAGTGCTATTGCTTGTGCAGGGTGAGAATTAGGCTGTGATTGGGGAATTTTGTGTCTGATCACCCTAGGCATCACTGTTGGCTGGCTGGCATTCCCAGGCTTCACACACCTTACAGATCAGTGCTGGACATGGGAAAGGACATGCTGTGCCACTTAGAACAATCCTGGGAATTCAGTGACTGTGCACAGGGTGAATGGTGTGCTTTTGGAACGGGTGATGGCATTTGCATTTGTGGGTTCAGTCTATAAATAATAAATACTGAGAGTGCAAACTCTTCACTCACATTTAATTATCACTTGAATATTTGGGATTTTGGCCAGGCAAAATTCAATTTGCAATCACAAATCAGGCACTAATGCATCTAAATTGTATTATATGCCTCGCAGTGCCTTGTACTTAGAATTCAGTGGGGAAATCCAGCAGCAGCCTTGAGATCCCAACCTCACTTCTACAGCCTGGCCTGCAGGCTCCAAAGTCCCTGCAAATAGCCTGCCCCTAGCAAATATGAGGTTCTGGGAGAGGTGCTGGCAGCAAGAGAATGTCATGCTCATGATGCAGGAGCCTCCTGTACCTGCATCACATCACCTTGCTGTCATCTTCCTCTGCCCATTAGAGAAATACACCAGCAAGGACACCCAGCACATGAGGAATTTACCTCTGCAGCTGGGAAAGGTTTGGATTGATGATATGCCTGTGCAGAATCTGCCCCATACTTCGTAGTGTATAAATGTTACTGATTAAATGAAACCCACAAAGGATGCATGGATTTTGTGTTCCTAATCTAAGCTTTAGTCAGCTCCTAACTAGTGTGAGGTGAACATTCACAGATTTATGAAAGTGCTACATGACCTGCAATAGCTGGGTCCTGACCGGGGGGTCCTGGACCTCTGTGACTGCTCCCCTCCTGGGACACTACACTCATGCAATTATTTATTCCATATTCTGGCTGCTCCCTTGTCCTGCTCCCGTGACTAGCTGTGACCTAGCTGTGCTTATGGGAGCAGCTGGCAACTGCAGCTGTGACTCAGATGGCCTTTTCCTGGTGAGCATTGCCCTTCAAACATTGCTGGCTGGCCTAGAGGAGGGCTGGGCAGGGTGTGAATGCCAGACCTGCCCCTGCACCCCCAGCCCCATGCCTGCCCACCATGTCCTGTCTCCAGCTTCACATCAGCTATCTCCACATTCACTGAAAGGAAACATCCAAAGTTTTTGTGAGGGTTCATTCCCATCCACTTTGTCATGTCTGTGTGCTGGTTGCTGTATCCTCCATTTCTCTCCCATGGAAGTGAGAATTAACACACTGTTTCTCTGTGGTAATAATAATGGAGGGCAAAGGCACAGCAAACCACAGACATTTGCTATAAAGTTGCTACAGGGAAGTCCCCTATTGTCCTCAGCCCAAGAACAGTCTCAGACCTGTCACCAGCCTATGGATATCAGCACTTTATCAACACTTCATGAACTGTATTAAATGTGCAAAGTCAATCTGCTAATCATTAATATACACTAATCATTAATAACTCCTGATCCTCCTTTTGTGTTTGTTTATTTTGTGATGGCATCTTTTTACCATCTGCTTCATAATTGGATTTGGGGAATCCAGTGCTGCCCAAGAACAGACATTTATACTTTCTATTATCACAGGGCATTGTGAAGTCAAGAGTTTTGCTGTGTAATTATGTACATTGTGAAAAGCAAGTTATTCTGTTGCATTTAGACCAGATGTCCAATTACTTCTGGCATTTCCTAGCTTCTCTTGTAAGAAACAAGTAATAATAATTTTTGCTATCCACACTGCACCATCTGCAGTACAGGAGACCCTGGTCATCTTTCACAGCTGATCATTTCTTTTTTACCCTTTTAATATGGGACAACTAGATTGCATATGGTGTTTGAGATGTGGGTTTTCAGTGTGTCAATATATTCATAATAGTGTTACCACTCAGCCCTTTTCCAGATCATTTACACTACATGAAGACACCAGAACCAAGAGCCTGGCAAAGCTGAAATGTAATCTGACAGATTTAGATTTAGGTAACAGAAAAAGTATTCAGCACTGTTATGGTCAGTGATGAAAGTTGATGAGCAGCTCTATCAAAGCCCACTCCTGGGAAAGAAGTTTATTTGTTTATTGCTCAGATAAAAGCACAAAGCACTGAACATGACGCAGGAAAGCTTAACACTCTTCATCAAGAGAATGGGAGCAGTGGGCAAACATTGCACCCCAGGACAGACGCTGCTCTGCAGTGACCAGCTGCCATACAAAAAGGGGGTGTCATGGCCCTCTGTAATGGGCATACAGCCCGCCAGAAACCTGCTCTGGCTCTCATGCCCAATCTTCTGCCTGTTAGTACCAGTATCTCTTCTGGGTTTGGTACCCAGTTAGGGGCTTGGGCTATAGGGAGGGAGAAAACTCACCTGGGACTGTCTGGACAACTCACTGGGATGACCCTGACTGGATACCAAGTGCCCATCAAAGCTGCCCCATCACTCTTCCCCTCAACTGGGCAGGGAAGAGAAAGTATAAAACACTCATGGGTTGGGATAAAGACAGGGAGAGCTCACTCACCAGTTACTGTCATGGGCAAAATAGACTAAATTTTAGGAAATTAGTTTAATTACCAATCAAGTTAAAGTAGGGTAATGAGAAATAAAATCAAACTGTGAAACCATCTTCTCACCACCCCTCCTTTCTTCCCCAGTTTAGCTTCATTCCTCAGTTCTCTCCCTCCTCTCCCTCAGCAGTGCAGTGTGACAGGGAATGGGATCAATTCATCACAGCATCTCTCTGCCACTACTTCTTTCTCAGGGGGAGGATCCTCATACTCTTCCTGCTGCAGGTGGGTCTCTGCTCCTGCATGGATCTTTTTGGGCTGTAGGTGGGTCCCTGCTACCCCTGGACCCCACAGGCTGCAAAAGAATCCTTGCTCCAGTACTTGGAGCACCTCCTCTCATTCCTTCTGCATTGGCTTGGGGGAACTGCAGGGCTCTTGCTCTCATATACCCTCACTCCTCTCTCTGGCTGATGCTGTGCACAGTTCTTTCCCTTCTTAAATCCCAGAGGCACTGCCAACCATTGCCAATGGGCTCTGCCTTGGCCAGTGGCAGGTCTGTCCTGGGGTCAGCTGGCTTTGGCTCTGCTGGACGTGGGGGAAGCTTCTAGAAGCTTCTCACAGAAGCCATCCCTGTAATGCCCCCCTTTACCAAAACCCTGCCATACAAACCAAATACAATTCCCTTAAGAAGGGAGTTTTGGGCAAAGCAGCTTATGGTGAGAGCCTAAATTAGCCTGAGTTGTTTAGCCTAGAAACTATGAAACTGAGGGGGATGTGCTGACAGCTTCTCTCTAGATGCCTGACAGCTGCCAAGCATATACATGGCTGCTGCAGAGACTGGAATGGCCTGGTCCACGTCTGGTGTAGAACTTCAGTCCATATCGGCTTGGCCCACATGGAGACCATGGCTGATCGTCTTCTCAGTGTGAGACTGCGGAATGTTGATTTAGTTTCCAGCCGCTCCTCCACCTCAAGGGCTGTCTTGTTGCCATTCTCCTGACATCCTCTCCCTGGCATTGCTTCTGACGGGGCCAAAGTAATTTGCCAGCTGCATCACCGGCACTGGGATCTGCTCCTTGTGTTCGCCTGTGCTGACTGCACGACTGTTCTCATAATTTGGGAGCAGAGATGAAGTTCTTGGAGAAAGGGGAGAGTATGTGCTTGCCAGCCAGCCTGGCTCTGCCACGTGTCTCTGCTCAGTGCAGTGCTGGGCCCACCTGCACCGCTGTGCAGTGCTCCACAAGGCCAGGTGCAGAGCCAAGGTGCCACGGGAAGGAGGGGAAACCTGTGTGACGCCTGTACCTCCATGGCATAGGACAGGGAGCTGTCAGGGACATGGGACAGTGAGACAAGGTGCTGACTGGGCAGCCTGTGTGACGGAGAGCCACGTGTGCACCAGGCCTGGCAGAGGTGTGGAGCCACGGAACCTCCCTCTCCTGCTCAGGGGCTGTTTTGTGATAGTCCTTGCATCCAAGTGACTGGTGATGAGAAGTGGTCAGGGACATGAGAGATCAGACTTTTTTTGGGTGGCATGGACCCAGCCACCCCATCTGGAGGGAGCGATGCAGATCAGCCTCAGACCTTTGAGGCAGCCACTTGTGTCAGGGATGTGACCTGTCCTGAAGCAGGCAGGTGCTGATGCAGCACCTGGAGCCAAGTGCATGGAGGCTGGAAGCTTTGCCTGTACTCTGCACAGCAGCAGCTCTGAGGCAGGGGCCAGAGCCAGCATGCTTGTAGTCTATCTTGAGAGATGATATTTGATGTAGCATGGCAAGATGCTTTGATGAGGAAAGAGTCCTGCAGTAAGAAGTTATGAAGTAATCCGGTAGGTTTCCAGGATATCCCCATTTTGAACACCAATGCAAACCATCTTTGAGGGGCTGCAAGGGCAACATATAGATGTTATTGGGGCCCTTTCATTTTATAATACTGAATTTTATCTGCCATTTCATCTCCCAAACACTCAGTATTCTAAGATGCTTTAGCACCTTTTAATTTTTTACTGTTCCTTGTAATCCTCACACCTGAGGATTTACTTCCATTTACTTCCTGTATCATGAGGTAAACATTTTGAACAGTCCAGTGTTAATGTGGATCCCCGCAGGATTCCCCCTGTGGCCTCACTCCCCTTAAAATGTCTCCTCCAAATGCTTCCTCTAGCCCTCAACAAGACAACCAACCATTTAATGCATGGCCATTGAAGAAGTCCAGGGTCAAATTTTTTTGGAAATACCAATTGCAGCTGCAGCAAAATCTAATTGAAGATACTCAGCTCTGAGGTTCTCAGCACAGGAAGTACATGGATCTTCTGGGGTGAGACCAGAGGAGCCCCCCTGCTCTGGAGACAGACTGGGAGAGCTGGGGGTGTTCAGTCTGGAGAGGACAAGGATCTAGGGAGACCTCAGAGCCCCTCTAGTGCCTAAAGGAGGGTGACAAGAATGATGAGGATGGACTATTTAGTAGGGCTTGGTGCAATAGAACAAGGAGTGATGGTTTTAACTGGAGAGTCAATTTAGCTAAGATGTAAGGAAGAAGTTTTTCACAATGAATGTAGCCAGACACACACACAGGCTGCCCAGAGAGGTGGTGAGTGTCCCATCCTTGGAACCATTCAAGATCAGGTTGGATGGAGTTAAGGGCAAGCTAAGGGCAGATGAGGGACCAGCCCATGCTGCAGTGGCACAGAGGGCCAAGGGCCTCCATGAGCATGAGGAAGAACTGGAAAAAAAGCTGACAGCGCTGGCTGTGATTTTCCTAACCTTTAACTTGGTTCTGTCTCCCCAGGCAGACACGGGGACCATGTCTCTGGTTATGGTCATCCTATGGTTCAGTGAAGGGCTATGTTCGAATAACTACCTGGCTTTTGTTACCTGCTTCCAAAGGAAGACAGAGGCTTGCTTCTGAAATGCAACTGCACTTTTTGAAAACAAAAGCCTCTGATTTAGAAGACCTTTGAGCATAATTCAGATGGGGTTTTGGACCTGATACAGCACGCACAAAAGAGGACACTGCGCTAATTAATGTCTCTGAAGAGCTGCCCAATATAACCACTGCTCCCTCCAATCTCACTCTCATTCCACTGTATTTTAATGATAAGATTGACCTACTTAATTTTGAAGGCAACTAGCTTTCAGAGTCAAGCCTCTGTTTCATTGCCAGCACCAGAGTCACACAGCATCCAGGATGACATTAATCATCCTCTTGCCATGAGGATCACAGAGCAAGCACCTAGGACCAGACTGCTCCAGAAGCTGCTCCCAAATACCTGCAGCACAGGGAAACATTTGATTTATAAATAACATCACTCCAAGGAAAGCAGAGCAGTGGAAGAGCTTGCCTGGCACAGGTACAGTGTCCTTACCAACAGAGAGATGATAAACTAAAAGGATGTACTCCAACCTGGTACAGCAAAAGAGTTGAGTGTACGACTGCAAGGATTTCATTCTCACATGCCACACTCAGCACCAGACTGTTACATGCAGGCAGGAATGACAAACTGCAGTGGATGTCTCTGTGAAGTGCACCCTGTGTCAGAGTTTCCTCTCAACAAAACAGCTCCATTTTTTTTGACATTTTTGAGTTGCTAAAAGAACTTAAACCTTAAAGTTACTGCATTGCATAACTTGCAGGGAAGGATGGCCAGTGATCTTATTAAAATTACTGAATTATTAATGACTTTTAATAAATCTTAGAACAATGGAGAAATCCTCAAGGATTAAGGAAAAACAAAACAAAACAACTGAACAACTCCCAACCCAAAATATATTCTCTCTCCCTCCTCCAAAAAAAACCAACCCTCCAGGCCCCCAAAGCAAAACTCAAGTGTGCCAGTACTTAAAAAAAGACAAGCTGCGTGATGAGTGTAAGTACAGCTTAGTCTGAAATCTCCCAGACACGCCAACAACTGACATTAAAGGGCATCATAAGTAAAACCCAGCCAACGTGGTTTCACAGAGAAGAATTTTCTGTAAATGTTATTCTTTAATTAATTACAAGTCCGTTTAGGTAAAAATAGCTGTTGACATCATAAATCTCTGTAAGGCCTTGTTCTTGGCCCCACATGTTATACAAGCATCGGTGGAATACATTTAATGCTTGATAGTAAGCAATTGTAAATAAGGATTTGTCCTAGAGAATCCCAGAGTCTGCACCTATTTGACATCTTTATCAAGAAAGTTAATGAAATTATGTAACAATCGCAAAGAAAATCTGTAGATTAACACCAAGCTTTCTAGAAAAGTTACTGTACAAAACATGGTTATTAAGATCTCTGCTAGAGTAGTTCTGTGAAATACACCACAATGTTTCAGAATGTGTTCACGTGTGCCACCTTAAACCCTGTTGAGTTCCTGGAAACAAAAGAAATGAGCTCCCAGAGGCATTTGCAGAACAACTGAAAAATGTGCTTAAGAGGGTAAAAGTGAGTATCAGTGTAGTGAGGGAGCTGAGGACAAAGAGGTAGGTAAGAGCAGAGCAAGGTTATCATTGTATCTTAGATAAACCAGACTGTTACAGAATACTGCAGCTGGTTCCTGGTTCATTTCTCTGGACTTAAAAAGTGAAAAATGCTCCAATCAATATATAACATGTCAGCAAAGAACAATGCACGACAGAAAAAAAAAGAGAAAAACCTATTTTGACTGAGACTAGCAAGCCTCCTTAGCTCATACAGCAACTTTTGTATGGAGTTAGTTATGACTACAAATATGCAGGAATAAATTTCTGACACCATAAAGCTATTTCAGTTACCAGGACCCAGCAGTATGGGATAGAGAGGCTGAAATAAAAACAAGCTCTGATGAGAAGACACAGCATTTTTAGTACAATGAATCACTGCAACAAATACTGAGTGACTAGCTGGTTTCTTTTGTCACTTCTGATTTGTTCAAAACTGGATCTCTTTCTAAGTATGTACTTGCTCAAGCAGAATTGATAACAGCAAGGACCAGTTTTCTGGGGCAGTGGACAGCGTTTCTCCAGGGCCTGCTGCCTACACTACGCAATGACTTCATTCAAGCTGCTTGGTGCAATTGATTTGCTGGAGGAGAGTGATGTCCTGCAGAAGAATCTGGGGAATCCATGGATGGAGAGCAGCCTGGTGGAAAAGGTCCTAGGGACAACAAAATTGGACCCAACCTTGCCATGTGCACTGGCAGCCCTGAAACCACCAGTATCCGGGACTGCATCTCCAGCAGTGTGGACAGCAGGTGAGACAAGTGATTCTGCCTCTCTGCTAAATTCCCTGCCCTCAGAGCAGTAGAGTACGGCTGCCTTAGCCCCACTAGAGCAGGATGCAGGTGCTCCAGGACAGATACCTCTCTTCATAAACAGTGGACAGGTGGCAGGTGAGGTGGCAGCAGCACCACCACCTCATCCCAGCTTGAGCCAATCCAGCCAACAATCTGCTGTAATGCCGATAGACAGTGATGGATTGCTGGAGAATGCTTTTTATCCACCTGCCATGTTAGGTGGAGGAGTACCTTAAAGTAAGTACAAAACCCAAGTGGTCACAAAGTATCCATGTCTAGAGAGCAGGTCTAGTTAGTAACTCAGGAATGACAGGAAACAAGACTCTAGGCTGGAAACCACCATGAAAAACCTTCTTTAATTCCTGGGTTTATTGTACTGAGTGGGAACGTAGCGAACATTTGCTGGAAGTACAGCGCTGTGGAGTTCTGAAGATAAACTGTGAAGACAACTGAACAGCACCAGAGCATGCAGGACAATCCTGCAGGCAGGCAGGATTATGTGAGGAGGGACGGTACCAAGAACATCACACACCAAACAGACAAGAAACCACATTCTTGCACTGGTGGCATTTTATTTTGCTGCCTTTTGATCTTGCCCATCTCACTGCAGACTTTACACACCCTGCACAGTCCACACATCTGCTTTCAGCACAGCTCTTGCAAACACAGCAACACCTGGTTCCAAAGGCAGTTCTTAAGACTACCTTGGTCCTACAGTATTTACTTCCCACTGTCAAGACAATGTGATCATGCTGGTACTAACACGCATGTACAAACCTGCCTGTTCCCCAGACACTGCAATGGCTTCCCTGTGAATTTCAGCACCAGCAACTTTGTCAGACAGTGCAAATTTTGCAATTTTCTGGTACAGTGGGTCTTTGGATAACAGATTCTGGAGAACCCATTCTTAGAAAAACAGGATTGCCTGTGCTGCTGCCTCCTGCTAGCTTCTATGACATCTGCTGAATTTAGACACTGGAACAGGTTGCCCAGGTAGGCTGTGGATACCCCAGCCCTGACAGCATTCAAAGCCAGGTTGGGTAAGGCCTTGAGCAACCTGGTACAGTGGGATCTGTCCCTGCTCATGGCAGTGGGGGGTGAGACTACATGATATTTAAGGTCCATTCCAATCCCTTAATGTTCTATGACTTATGGAGCACAGGAAGATATTATTCCTTATGATCCAGAGACAATGCCAACACATGACTTAAAATAATGACTCCTCTTCTTTTAACCTTTTCTACACAGGGAAGACACTGCTAATACAGCTCATTTGCACAGACAGGTGATACTGAAAAGAAACAGGGTATGTAAGACAATGAAAACGGTATCTGCTGAGCAGGGTAAAAGGACGCTGTGGGAGCAATGGCGTGACAAAGAACCACAAGCTGGCAAGGTAGCTTCATGGAACCTGGTCCCAGCACTAGCAGGCTCCTCATGTCGATATGCACTGTCTTGCAGTGTATTTCCCAGGTGAGCATAAAACAAGTGGGCTTCAGAGGGTACACAAAGGCCATCTCAGTACATTAGTTACTGGGGGCTCTGGAAAGGCTAGTGAATCTCCAAAAGGCTTGAGAACATTCAGTCCTTGCAGCACTGGAAGACTTTCTACATATCTTCAACATCCAGCATTACAGGAAACAGACCCCAGGGGAACAGTGAGCTCCTGACAAGGGTAATAATGACCTTCCAGCCCCTTCCAAGTACACACACTGGTGCTGAACCTAAACACTGGTGTATGAAATAGAGCCTTGTGCAACAGGATACAGCAAACACTGAGAAGGTCTCTTTTGTGGCAGCCTTGCTGACATCAGACAGGAGAGTGACAGGGCAAGCTGGAGTCTTTGCACTCTGCACAGCACTGTTTTCATGTTTAATTTGTGTGCATTCTGTGCAAGAATGGATTTCCGCCTTGAAGAGACCTGAACATTGTGCTAGTCAGTCCCTTATGAGAAGAACTGTAAAAAAGAACCCTTTTTTGTGGTGATCTGATGTGATCTCACACATCAGAGGAAGATGACAAAACAAACACTTGCTGTACTGGAAACCACTAAACAAGCAACTAGTATGACCAAACTGAGACTGCAACCAGAGCAGGAATCACACTGGGTACACTGTTAGTGCCACTGTCCAAAAGAAACTACACCAGCAGAAGCAGCCTCTGCACCACAGCTTTGGTTTGTATTCCTCACAACTGACCAGACCTCACAACTGATACAGAAGTTTCAGTATCAAAGTCACCCGCAGAATTGAGTCACAGTCCCAAAGACATTCAGTTGCTTATATTAGTGCTGTGGGTTATGAGCCTGACAGAAGTGGGACTTGTAACTGAAAAGCTTTAGAATTACTCCTTCTCATCTTCTAGGGATTTACTTCGGATTCGCTTGCGGCTGGCTTTTGGAACTTCAGCTCTCTGTGAAACTTGGGGTGCCCCTTCCTCACTGCTTGCACTCTCATTGTCCACCTGTTGTGGACAACCTCTCTTACTTCTCCTCATTTTTTCAACTCCAACGGTGGGGAGCTTCTTGGCAACCAGCGTTCCAGCTCTCTTTTTTTTGCCCCTGGTCAAAGGACGCTTCTTCCGTTGCTTCCTCTGCTCTTCCCTTTGGCGAATTTTCATCAGCTTCTCAAAGCTTTTGGTGGTCGTTGTATTCACATCAAACCAGTCCTGCAGGTTTAGAACGCAACAGGTTGGTACTGATGGTGGTGGAAATACCAAATCAAGCTTATCAGGGCTGCCTTGTGGGACAAGGTTTCCCTGAAATGTGAGATCTGGAAAGGCAACTGCCTAACAATGCTCTGTTCTTTGATGTGTCTCCTCAGGTGTCACTCTGCCTCAGAGGATTCAGATTTGATTTCAGATTTGCCTAGTTAAAGGCACAGGAAATGCTGCAGAGCTGAACAGAACAGCAGCAGCTTGGGACAAGGCGTGTGACATGACACAAGACTTGCTCCCCAGACCAACACAGGATCAGCTAAGTTTAAGGACCCTGTTCCAAACAGTGAGCAAGGAAAAAGTAAAACATGGCACACATCCAGCATTTTCTTCTCAGGACATTCTCCCCACCTCCAATAGCCTGGGGTTTGAGGCTCCACTCTGCCTGCCTTACCTCAGCGTGCATAGAGTTGATGTGATACTTGACCCCACTCTCCGAAATGAACTCCTTCTCACACAGCAGACACTTGTATTTACCAGCCACAAAGTCTCCCTGGCATCAAAACAAACAAAAAAATTCCATAAAGAGTTGCTGGACCAGGAGGCTGATAAATCTATGTATTTCATTTGAATCTTGCTCAGATAGAATCCAGCAATAAAAACTAGAAACACTCATCCATACCAGACAGCTTTAGCTACAGGAGCACTGACATGAATGAGCAGTTGGGCCCATGAAGCACAGGACTGCTCTCTGAGATAACATAAGGTCACCAGCAGTACACCTGGAAAAACTGCTCTTGTAGCTGTGAATCTACAGGTAGAACTGCTGAAAAGGAATTCCATTAAGGTGCTTCCTCCTGGTCTCAAGCATTGTTTGCAATGGGAACCTCTTTAGCACGTAGGGGAGCACCTAAACTGGGGGCTGGAATGAGGTAATCTTGGAGATCCCCTCCAACCCAAACCATTCTGTGAATCAATGAATTTGTGAAGATCTCAGATTAGCAGATGGCAGGACAAGACCTTGAACAAAAGGTTATCAGAGGGACAGGGACAGTGGGGCTATTATATAAGACGAAGGCTACCAACCAAGGTACATGTGCCAAGGTGAGACTTGAGTCCTGAGACACTGCCATATACAGATTCACAACCCTGAAACAGTAAACAAACAAACAAACATGTGAACAACATGCCAGAAAGAAATCACTTCTTCCTGGACAATAAAGCATTATTGTATCTGGAGGGCAGTCCCAAAAGCACAAGAGAGGCAGAGGCAGGCAGATACCAATCCTCCAAAGCCAGAAAGCTTCTGGTAAAAAGACCATTAGAAGAGTTTTCATTAAGCTTAGTATATATATTTCCAGTTTCTGAGCACACTTGGACATAATAAAGAGACTCCTGCGACAGTTACACTCATGCTCTACCAACAGCCTGACTAAAATGATAGTTTGCTTTCTGCCTAAAGTGCAACAGAGAAAAGTTTCAAACAGAGCTCACGGGGCAGATACAAGACACTTCTCCCTCCTGCACTGCTCATGTCTCTAGTGGCACAGAGCAGGAGTATAGCACCCAACATCCCTGGTCTCAGTTAAAGGGCACCTTTAGAGGTCTGTCCCGTGGGGAGCTTCAGGCATCAGTCCTGGGGTACCACACTGTGCTCAGCCCTTAGCCCAGGTCCCGGAACAGGAGGTAGGAGCAAGACATGCTGCTGGGTTACTGCTTGTTGACACAGGACAGCTACTCTCTGGAGACAGCTCCAAATACAACATGGTCCTGCAATTTTGACACTTGAAAATGATGTTAGCCTGAATACTGGGGAGAGAGTGCTGGGGGTGGGGTAGGGTAGGACAGGGGGAAGGCATCATCTATGCACCAAACCCAGAGGGTTGACCCTTGGCTCTCTGACAGCAGGCATCACATGGAGATGGCCCACCACCACCTCCACCAAGGAGGCCGCTTGTTCTCATTGGATCTGACTGGTGATTGCTGTAAGGCATCGTAGGAAACTGAGCTGTCCAGTGACTACACGGATCCAAGAGAGCCACAGAGGGACTCTGGACAAGGACCTGGCATGACAGGACAAGGGGGAATAGCTTCCCATTGCCAGAGGGCAGGACTAGATGGGATACTGGGAAGGAATTCTTCCCTGTCAGAGTGGTGAGGCCCTGGCAGAGGTTGCCCAGAGAAGCTGGGGCTGCCCTATCCCTGGAAATGCTTAAGGCCAGGTTGAAAAGAGCTTAAAGCTGGTCTAGTGCAATAAAGAAAACTTAAGTTCTGTGCCAGACAAAGTCTCTTTACTCTTGTATTTCCACCTCTTCTACTTCTTTCTATGATTAGATTTAGATAGAAAGGCAGGGGCCTGTCATTTTCCCACCTGTCATTAAGATCTCCAAATGGACCAACTGCCCACCTGGATGAGAAACCTGTACCAGCCTGATAACAAGTTACTGGCTCTCAGGTGTTCACACACATTCCCAAAAGGATCATCCCCAGGGCCTTTTGATGCAAAGGACAAAAGCAGCATCTTCAGACATCTCCAAGACTAAACAGGGTCTTGATTACACTAAGCAGCCATATTGAGATGAAGCAGGATTTGTCTCACACCAAAGAGAGACCAACTGAAGTTTCAAGGTTGTGGGAAGCTGTTGGCTCATACAGACCTGAAATCTGTCCCCTCTGGGGCTTCAGAAACAATTAAGGGTTACCTGATTTGGGCAGTGGACTCTTCGGTACATCTTTATCTCCGTTTTCCATTTGCACAGCACATCTTGACTAAATGTGGGCAGTCCAGGACGAGTGTATTTCAGCTGAGACAAAGATGGAATCGAGAGCGGGATGTAATGCCAGCTAAGCAGAATTTCCTCTTCTAGGCTGAGACAGAAGTGCTATTTCTTCTCCTACTCTAACAAACAAAGTCCCAATAATGAGTGTTTCCAGTCTCACCAACTCTCTAGAAATATAACTGAATCTGGAAAACCCCCACAATATCAGAATCTGAAACTTCCCATTGTCTTGACTACAACAATTCCTCTAAATGTACTTACCCCACTGAAATCATAAAACATCATCTTCCCTTGGGTTTCACTCACAGCCTGAAAGACGCTACTGGAAACTCTCTAGTCTGAAACACTGTGAAATATCACAGCATGTATGAGAGACTGGAAAGATTGACAGGGCCTTACAGCACGGCAGGAATGATCTTGAGCCTATCAACTGTGAGCAACATCATGCCATAACTGGCCATGTTGCTTGTGCCCACTGAGAATTCCAGCAATAGGACTTTACAGTCATTACAGCTTGCCTGAACAAAACATTTGCACCACAGCAATTGCTGCTGCAGAAATACTGTAATCTAAGACAAGAGAGAGCAGAACACAATCCTCCATGCAACATACTGCTTTTCATGTGCCATAAACATGGGGTTGGAGCCAGTACAAGACTTATCAGATGAGAAGGTATAATCTTGAACCCTATAAAGCATTTTTAAGGCCTTGTACCTTCCGGTCATCTGGAATCAAGTCCTGCAGAACTTTTCTTTTGGGCCACTCTTTGGCCAGCTCTTCTCCTGCCAGCTCATGGAGATAGTAGATTGCCACCTTTGCAGATCTCCTCTGAACTCTGCCTGTGTTGTTTTGCTCCCGTTTGATTTCTTTCAGGGTCTCTGTTCTTCTCTCCTCATGGAGGAAAGTGACCTGCAATGAGGGCCCAAAAAGGTAAGCCTCTTTCACTATTTCCTATTTCAGTTACACTAAATACTGGGAAGAAATGCTTTGCCAAATCTCTCATAAATAGGCTGCAGCAGCTATGGTTTATTATCAGAGACATACGACAGAAGTGTATCCCACTAGTCAGACAGACCCCAAGATCTGCTCACAGGGATCAGCTGAGCAGTGAGGCTCAAGCAGAGAGCTTCGTGCAGCTAGTCTTGAAAGGTATTCCATTATTCACTGTAAAACTCTCATGGACATGCTCTGCTCCAATGGTGAGTCTTTTAAGAGAAAAGGTAAGTATCTCACGAGTTATGCTAGCATTCACTCTTTCATGGAGTAAAAGTAAGGTCATTTACTGCTGCCATGCTGATTTACTATTAAAAACTTCATCTTAATCACAGACGAGCAACAGTTGCTGCTAGAAAGAAACTATCAAGGACAAAATCCAGGGGCAAGAAAAATGCAAAGATCTGTGATCTGTAATTACCCACCAAAGTAGCAGACAAAAGCCTACATGTGTCTCAAGACTAAGTGGCTGAAGTCCCATCACAGTCCCCTGATAACCACTGCGGGGTGCACTCACCGGCCCGTGCTTAGATCGGAGGTGGTAGACAAGTCCTGCCTTTGATCTGTATGCTTTTCCACAGTGGTGGCACTTCATAGCCATTTTCTCCAGCTCAGAAGCAGCCTTTCCACACTTTTTAACATGATATAGGTATCCCATTATGCTGGTGAAGCTGCCTGTGCAGCCCTGTCAACACAGAAGAAAAATACATGGAAGAAAATCATTCTTCAGAGGATTACAGGATCCACAGTTTGTTGACCAAGTTACTATCACTTATCCTGACAAAGCAGAGACAAGCAGGTAGAAAACTTTCATATTAGTCTATTCAGACAGACAAAATCTGAAACAAAGAATTGGCATTGAAATGACTATTAAAGGTCTCTTTTAACCCAAACTATTCTATGATTCTATGCTACTCTGTCGTAAAAGCATAGCTGGGATACTGAAACAAATCTTGCTTTGGCCAGCACTACAGCATACTCAACAGTGCTCTCATGTTTTTATGTTTATGCATTCACTGCTGTTTAATTCATGCTTTGCACAATGCACCTTACCTCCCTTGTACACTTCAATTTTCCCATTCGCTTCAAAACTTTCCGAAGGCGGTCTCGCTCAAGCTGCTCATCCAATTCTTCTCCCTCCTTCACAACTGGCTAAAGCACAGCAGAAAGATAAATGAAAAACACAGGATGTTCAGCATTTACAGTTCTTTCCACAGGGTAATTCATTATCCAACACACTGGGGCAGGAAAGCTTCTAAAATAATTAAATCTCTGCAACTTATGATTTTACAGACATGCATTTACTATAATGATCACTCTCTATGTCTGTGTTGGTTCTGGCTGGGGTGACAATTGGTATGGGACTGTTTTGGATCTGTGCTGGGAACTGGGTTGACAGCATAGAGATGGTTTTGCTATTGCTGAACAGCCCTGGCACAGCGCTAAGGGCTCTTCTCACACTGCTCTGCCTGGGGGTACACAAGCAGTTGGGAGGGGACATCGTGGCACAGCCGACCCCAACTGATCACCAGGATATTCCAGACCATACGGTATGATGCTCAGCATATAAAGCTGAGGGAAGAAGGAGGAAGGGGATAGCCCTTGTGATTGTGTTTGTTGTCCCAAGCCACTATTTTGTGTGATGGAACCTTGTGGTCCTGGAGGTGCCTGGACCTTTCTGCAAGAAAGTGCTGAATGAATTCCTTGTTTTGCTTTGCTTGTGTGCTTTACCTATTGAACTGTCTTTATCTCAATTTATCAGCTTGGCTGCTGGCTGGGGTTAAACCAAAAAGGAATTCCTTGAAAAGGAATAAACTGACAGGAAATGATGCATCTTAAACATTTACTAGTCTTACTATTTCCACTTAGCCTGACTGAAGTCAAGCTGACTGCTTGTAACAGTTATTCATCTGTGCTAAACTACAGCTCAAGTTCCTTATTCTCTCTCTGATCATTATTGTATATTATTTCCTACTTTACCTAATATTATACCTAGACTGAGTAAAAAGATAGAACTCAGACCTAATCCTCAGGGCCAGAACATGATCCCTGACCTGCATCATTTACTAATACAGCTGTAGGTCCAAAAACTGCAGTACTGGGAATTGTGCAAAAAAATCAAAGTGAATTATGTGAACTTTACACAAACTTCCAAACAACCTTTTCAAAAGTTCTAATTCTTCACAACTACAACAGGAGACATTATCTTCTTTAAAGGAAGAGCAAAGAGGAAAAGCAGATTGTAGTATTAGGACTTACCTAGTATTAGGTTAGTATTTTTACTGTAAAGAGAGACAAGAACTGATTGCTGCTTCTGCTATTTTACCTCAAATCTAGTCTGCTCTGGATGTAGAAAAACCTCCTCCTTTCTAGCAAAGGACTGAAAATTGCAGCCTAATCTTTTTCCTTCTGATTGGGAATGCCTTTTACGTGCGACATTATCAGCCTAAACAGAAATCATCTTTCCATGATGTTGCGTGCCTACCATCTCTGGTAACATTCTACTGTTTTTCAGACGTCAAGTCTCACTGGAAAAATAATAGACTAGACTTGAACAGCTACAACAGTTGAAAAAAACACTCCATGTTCTGTTTCTGTGTGTATCAGGAAAGGAGCAAAGCTTGATCTGCCTGTAGCAGTTTTAGATGTACAACAGTTGTATTACCTGATTGTTATGGTCTGCCATGACATGGTATTTCATCCCTGCTAAAGACTTCAGCTGCTTCCCGCAGTGATGACATGTGAACATTTCCTAGAAATAAACAAGGACTTGGTGCATTTAACTGTAAATTAACCAAAGCAGTGGAAAACTCTTAAGGGGAAAGGAGCAGGAGAGCAGAACAATTTATTTGGGCCTGGTAACTGTCTTCTAAGAACAGATTTTATGGAGTCTAAAGTTTAGTGGAACAATGAAATAACTACACCTTTGTTCACTACCCCAAATGTCTAGCAAAAGGCTGGGCAAGCACTATTCTTATAACTGTATAAAGGACTCTTGCTTAGGGACATGATGATGAGACAGAACTGGTTTTAAATACAACACAAAATAGGCATTTCTATCAGTAAGTAGAAGAGGAGTAAAGAAACCATTGCTCATCTCTTGTGTTCTTACCTTCCTGCAATTTACCATATGTTTCTTCAATCCTTCTACAGTCTTTCTCACCACAGCCCGGCATGTTGGACAGGTAACTCGGCCTTTGTTCTGAATCTCTAAAGACCATTGCTCTTCCATACTACCTGTCAAAGCACAGTGTTTAGAATAAAAGTGCTAACACAAGATATGGATTTTTTTCTCCTTCCATGTGCACAGTGAACCTTAAAAAGAAACAGGTCACATGCTACCAAACTTGTGCCCGGCTGCACTTCAATACATCTAGCTCATTTACAGCCTTAGGTGTGTAATGTCACAAGGCACACATCCCTCCTTTGCAAAGAACATTTTATAAATAATCTTTAATCTACCATTCCCTTGTAATGAGTGTTCTTCTTCCTGACCAGTGGACATTTTTTCTTTGTAATTTCTGTTGCACAATTACTTTAGCACGCTAAGCAAACTTTTCTTTTGGCAAAAGTGTTTTCATAGTAAAAGCAGTCACAGACCACCAGGTCAAGTTACTCAACAGCCAGAGAAAAGCACCCTGTGTGGCACGGCTTCCAGTTTCTGGCCTCTTTTTGAAATCTCAAGCAGAAGTTTGGCATAATCCACAAGGATTATAAATTACTGAAAGGGGTTCTGGGAAGAAAGTGGTTTAGCACTATCTGCCTGAATTCTTACCATAACAAGATCAAAAGCCTTTCCTCTTTTCCCAATAATAACAGGCCCAGGCTGTCCCTCTCCAGTAGGCTGGGGGAAAAGTTTGTGTATCAAACAGCACTTGGCATAAAACTGAGGTGTTTAATGAGTGCTATGATAATGAATCAAGGCAAAATTTATTTTTCTCAGTGAGATTGCTTGGGTTTCTGGTTCCTAAAAAAGGTAATCTGGCGACAACAGCTACCAAGTTTTTCCTGCACACATATTCTGCTGAGTAAAAACTATAAATATTTTTATGAGTTTAGTAATGCAACTATTTTAACAGGCTTTTGTTCAGTTCAAAAAGTGATTCCCCATTCACTATTACATGATGCAATGGCAAGAGCACATGCAACTTGGGCAGAGTGCAGTCCTTTCAGTCCTGCTCTGCAGTACTGACACACTGCCAGGACAACAGCCAGCTCTTCCTTGTCAATGGTAAACTGAACTACTGAATGGAAACACCAGAAACACAGCTGTTGCTCAGATTCAAATCCTAGGATCACATTTATCTGCTTCATAAACAATTCTTAGCTACTGCCTCTTCTTACCTGTGCCATAGGTTTCTGGCTCCTTCTGAACACAGTGGCCTTTTGTTCTGGAGTTTTGTTTTGTTCCAGTTTGCTGTTTTTTCCCTGTCATAACACAAACAAGACAAGCCAGAAGACTCATTTCTGCTAGCTTTGTTACAATAAAAAGCTGTCTCAAAGTTATTCAGAAATGTTCAGTGTTTTTTTTTTTTTCTAAAGCAACACCAGGATTATGTTTCCTACTCCCTTTCAAAATTTGTTTATAGTGTCAGTCATTAGTCCCACCCAAATATTTGTAAGTGCTATGGTTGTTCATACACAAAGCTCAGGCAATGGGAACTCTTCACACTGAAACATCCTCTGTGCAGTTTGGCTTAGTCCATCTGATGGACTCATCAACCAAAATGGAGAGTCTCATTTCTCTACTCATTCCTGTCTTCTTTAGACTAAGAAACTCTTATTGTTTCAATATGGGTTATGCTGCTGGCTCTCTCCTGTCCTCTTCAGTTGTCCCACACATTTCCTGAACTGCAGTGCCTACTCCTGGAAACAGCACTCCATGGTGACCCTGCATTACAACAGAATTACTTCACATATCTAATTACTTCACAAAGTCTACACTCCTTCTCAAAGCCCTCAGTCTAACATCTGCCTTCTTAAAAACAACTATGACACTGCTGGTCCCTAGTCAGCTTTTGATCTGTTATAGATCTTGAATCCTCTTCTGAAGCACTGACTTCTGGGAGGCTATTTGTTTTTCAGCCGTGAAGAAGTATTTCTTCCCAAACTATATCATCTTTAATTTTACACTGATCTTTGTTCTATTTTAAATTGTTTCTCTATCATCAAGATAATTTTCACTTTTAGTCTTTTCTCCAATACACTTGCTGTCACTTTCAGCTTTGTGCTGTCTATATACTTCCAAGTCCTTGGAAGTATTGGTGACAAAAACAATAGTTAGAATTGAATATAGGGACAGACTGTGAACCATCTTTCTATACTCCTATTTCATCAAACTAGTGACCCCATTGTAGAAGGGTATTGGGTTGATTTAAGCATGATTTGCCCTGCATGAATCCATGCTGACTACTCCAAATCCCCATCTTGTCCTTGATGTGTTTGGAAATGCGTTCCAGGATGATTCTCTCCATCAGCTTCCCAGGGACTGAGGTGAGGTTGACTGGCCTGTAGTTCCCCTGATCTTCTTTTCTGTCCTTGAAGGTAAGAGTGATATTTTCTTTCTTCCAGCCTCCAGGAACCTCTGCCAGCCACCATAACCTTTCAATCAAGAATGGCCTCACAATGACATCAGCCAGCTCTTGGCACTTAGTGCAACCTGTCAGGCCCCACAGGACTTAGAATCATAAATTGTTTAGGCTGGAAAAGCCCTCCAAGACTATCAAGTCAAATAGTTCCCCCAACACTTCCAAGGCCACCGCTAGCCCATGTCCCAAGTACTACATCCACATACCTTTCAAATCCCTCCAGGGATGGGGACTCCACCACTGCTCTGGGCAACTGTGCCGAGGCTGGACAAGGCTTTTAAGGCAAAAAATTGCTCCCAGTATCACATCTAAACCTGGTACAACTTGAGGCCATTTCCCCTTGTCTGTCCCTGTTCCCTGGGAGCAGAGCCCGAGCCCTCCTGGCTGTCCCCTCCTGGCAGGGACTTGTGCAGAGCCACAAGGTCCCACCGGAGCCTCCTTTTCTCCAGGCTGAGCCCCTTTCCCAGCTCCCTCAGCCTCTCCTGGGGCTCCAGCCCCTTCCCAGCTCCGTTTCCTGCCCTGGACACGCTCCAGCCCCTCCAGGGCTCTCCTGTCAGGAGGGGCCCAGAGCTGCTCCCAGCACTGGAGGTGCCCCAGTAGTGCCAACACAGGGGACGGGCACTGCCCTGGCCCTGCTGCCACCCCAGAGCTGGCACAGTAAGGGTGCCACTGGCTGGCCTTTTGCCCACCTGGGCACAGCTGGGCTTGTGTTGAGCCACTCTTGACCAACACAAAAAGCAGGGCTTTTTCCAGCTCCTTTGCCCCAGCCTGGAGTGCTTAATGGGGTTATAGTGACCCCAGGGCAGGACCTGGCACCTGGTCTTGTTGACCCTCACACTGTTTGCCTTGGCTTGTCATTTCAGACTGTCTTGTTTTCCTCTGCAGGGCATTCCTGCTCTCTAGTAGATCCACATCCCACTCCACTTGGTGTCACTTTTGAACTTACTGAAAGTGCACTGAATGCCCTCATCTAGATTATCAATAAAGATATTAAACTGGACTGGCCAAATACTGGGCCCTGAGGAAGACAACTGCTGACCAGTCCCAGATGATGTCACTCCATTCCCCATGACTCTCCAGGCTCAGCCATCCAGCCAATTTTCTACCCAGCAAAGAGTGCACCTGTCCAAACTATGAGCACCCAGCTTCTCCAGAAGAAGTGTGGGAAATGGTGTCAGAAGGCTTTACTAAAGTCCAGGTAAATAGCATCCACAGCCCTTCTCTCATCTGTCAAGTGCATCACCTTGTCATACAAGGACATCAGGTTAGTCAAGCAGTATCTGCCATTCCCAAACTCATTCTGCCTGGGCCTGATCACCATGTTGTCCTGTAAATGCCAAATAATAGTAGCCAAGATAATCTGCTTCATGACCTTCCCTGGCACTAGGGCTAGGGCAACACGTCTGTAGTTTCCTGGATCCTCCTTCTGACCCTTCCTGCAGATGGGTGACACACAGGCTAACCTGCACTCCTCTCAGACCTTCTCACTTAACCAAAACTACTGGCAAATTATTTGGTAAATCCAGTTTGTTTAGGTGCTCTAACCTCGACCTCTTTCACTGAATGTATGGCTTCCTTGTTCCAGACTTTCCCTGTTTGTTCTCAGGCTCCTGTGATTCCTGAAGGACTCCTTTAACTAATAAAGATCGAGGCACAGAAAACACTGAGCACCTCAGCCTTTTCTGTGTCATTTGTCACCAGCTCCCCTGCTCTGATGAGCAGTGCACTCATACCTTCCCCGGTGTTCCCTTTGCTGTTCATGTACTTGTAGGATCCTTCCTTGTTGCTGTTCACATCCCTTACGAGATTCAACTCCAGGCTGGCTTTGGCTTTCCTAACCTCATCCTTGCAAGACTGGACAGCAAATGTGCACTTCTGTGTCATCTGCTCCTACTTTCACCACCTGTACACCTTCTTTTGCACCTAACTACTGACTGACAAACCTTTTGAAGGAATGAAAGACCTATAATATCAAGCACTTCGCCCCTTGATCTTTGTGGAAAAAAAAGAAAAAAAAAAAGTGTTTGGACTTGATTTCTTCTTAACAAACTCATATTGCTGTTATCAGCTGCTTAATCTCCAGATGTTTACAAGTAATGTCAGATTATTTAATCTATAATCTTTTGGGAAACTGAAATGATGCAGACTGGCCTACACTTCCCATAATTCCCTGCCTCCTTCCCTTTGTTGGACTTCTAAGACAGACTGAAAGTAGAACACCTCCCACCGATTAAGCAGACACTAGTTAATGGTCTCCTAGAACAAAACATTCAGAATCAGAAACAGAGTATGAAGACTCCAGAAGATGTAATTTGGGCAGAGAAGTCTGAAGTACCTGAAGGCTTGTAATTAGGAATTACAAGCTATTTGTATTACCTGAAATCTTCTGCTTCTTCTTGGGAGAGTCTTTAACATCTTTGCCTTCCCTTTGCTCAGATTTCCTCTTGCCTTTCAATAGTACTTCTCCTGGTAAATAAGAACAGATACGCTTCAGTCTCAGTATTTAGTCTGGATAACAGCTTGGAGTCTACTGCTGCCTCATCCTCATATTTAACACTTAGTAGAGAAAAAAAAAAAAAAAAAAAAAAAGTAGTTCTTGTGAGGCACCTGGACACCAGTGAACTGGATACAGCCTTCTCACTCAGCAACATTTAGGCACCCCATTGCCCACAATACTTTGATACAGCAGGTATAGAAGAAACAGTGCCACAACATGGCCTGGAAAAATAGTCCTCAGGAGAAAGAGACAGAAAGTGCTAGGTTGTGTCATAAAAACCTCACCTGCACTCACACAAAAAGGAGCATACACAAACCCAAATAATACCATGCCTGCCCTGAATATTTCCAAGCGTATCCAAGTCTTATGTCCATGAATACAGATTGAGCACAGAAGCACAATGGTAGGCAGGAAACACCAATTAAAGACTTTAAGAAACAGACAGCTTCCTCCTGGGTCTGTCCCAGGAGACCCACAAGGATAAGTCAGTGTGAACGCCTCTCAGAAGTACCCTTTGGAAAATGGAAGTGGGGAACAGTGAGAAGGGAAAGCGTGGTGTTACTGCCAAGGGTTATGTAGAACCTGGGATCTGAGTGGTGAACAACTCAGGATTACACAAGATTAGGATGTTTAGGAGTGGTATCAAAGGGAGGGGAGAGGATTACCTGATTTGGGGTTGATCAAGTGGGGAAAACAGAGGTGTAAAAGGATAGCAAAGACCACCTTGCAAATAGGTGACTGGTCACTATACAAATCTTATGTCTGACACCAAGCAGGGTCTGCGAGGATGTCTGTAATGAGGTCTTCACTCTCCACTGGCACAGTTTTGCAGGCCTCAGGGGCCACTACTTCCATGGACCAGCAGCTGAGGAGACTGGGATCCAAAGGTCAGGTACTGACTAGATTGAGTATTTAAGGATGGAGGCTGTTGATGCTGTTTTTGTGAATGCTGATATGTGTGGCTCCTGATTATGTACGTTGCACGTCTGTGTTTGTTCCTAACAGGAATACTTAGTCTTGCTGCTGACTGGACCTGGGGGTGAGGAGCTACAGCAATCTCTATCAAACTACCAAATTTCCCTCTCCACATAACAGAATGGAATATGGATCCTGACTTAGAGGTAAGAAGAAAATACATTGAAGAAGACTGAAGTTTTGACTCTCTGCCACACAAGAACTTCCCAAAACAGCTCCTAGGCCAGGAAATCTGAATGTCCCTACAACAACCTAAGACCCAAACCATTCCAAATCAGAAAATTATAACTGACGAATGTGAGAAAATAAAGACATCCTTAAAAAATAATAATCTACCGACTACAAAAGCTGTTCTAATCTGAAATACTGCTGAACAGTCCCCTCTGCCACATTTCTTAGTGCTGATGGTTCTATTTTTAAAGCTCTTGAAGCTTACTTCTGGTATGATTGGCGTAACTCAAACTTATCTCTTCTACAGACAGAACTGAGTTTGGCCACAGAATGATTATTTTAACAGACAAATCACTCAAAAGGAACTGTGTAATGTCAGAGAACTGTACCCATATTTGTGCAGTGGCAGAAGTTCATTTCTTCTAATACATGAAGAACACTAGCAAGCTTGTAATTTTTGGTCGAATTGCAGCATGTCCTTCAGGAGCAAATCAGTCTCTCACTGATGAACCAGAGAGAAAAGCAGTTTTGCCTTGGACCAACAGTGATAAATACCTTTTTTTTCTGAAGATTTGTTAACACTGTTTTTCATTCCTCTCATTTCCAACCAGTAAGCAGGCCTGCGAATGGTCCGCTTGCTCCTGGGCTCTGCACTCCCATTCACTGGGCCCTTTGGTGAGGCAGAGGAAATGTTGGTGACTGTGTCATCATAGTTACTGTTCACTCCTATAACAGCAGTTTCCACCACCTCAGGCTGCTTAAACCTGGA
The DNA here is from genome assembly GCF_971803275.1 of Cyanistes caeruleus. NCBI lineage: Eukaryota > Metazoa > Chordata > Aves > Passeriformes > Paridae > Cyanistes > Cyanistes caeruleus. Next base: position 163,913 of record NC_141702.1, on the reverse strand, counting down.
AAACATCAAGATGAATTCCTGCGTATATGGACACATACTCATATATGGATGCATATACACACAATCACAATAAATTTGACAGACAACATCCTTTTCATCTTCCCAAGTTTTCTAAAAATTAATCTCACAGTTCACTGAATCTTCTGAGTTTTGGGAACTGTAAAGTGCCAGCAAGATAAAACATCTTCAGTGCTGTTTTTCAGTACATCTTTTTGATGATGACATTAGTAAGCTCTCAAGAGCAACAGAAAAAATATTCCTCCTACCTCAAACTCTCAAGTTTAGAAGTAGGCACAAGTGAATCTTAATCTAAAAATATGCGTTTATCATTGGAAAATAAGAATATTTCTGCAGCCCATCATTACAAAAGAGACATTTTCCATCCCAAAAAGGGCAAGATCTCCTTCAGTCTCTATTCCCAGAGTCAGGGTTGGCACTATGCAATTAAAGATTTCAAGCCAGTAAGATTTTTAACAAGTGAGGCTCTCAGCAATGAAGACAACCTTCCAGTATATTCTACAAATCACACCACATTAAGACTATTAGACATTTAGACTAACCAGCAGCACTGAATTTTTTTCCTAGAGATCAGAGGGAACTTTGCTTCACTGTTTCAAAGTATTCTCTCAGGCTTTGAAATGCCTGGACATCTACATTCCTGTATATGACAGCAACCTGAATGAGGTGTCAAAGAAACACTATTCTCTGGGCAAATGCCATTTATCTAAAGAGGAAAGAATGAAACAGAAACATTTTGCAGTATATCCCATTGCTACTACAATTACCAACTGAAATAACTAGATCACTCAAGTGATGACTGTGATGGCCATTCTATTAATACTCAGAGCTGTGGAGCTCACCTTTTAACACATCAATCCAGGAATTAATAAGGAGGGGAGACCGATGGCACCAGGACAGGTCATTACATACTATGTTTCAGGAGGTACTGCAGAAGCATGGGGAGAGGATTTCTCAAATTAAAGTCTTTAAGTTGCAATCACACCCAAAATACACAGATTTTGGAGCACCACTTAGTCTTGAACTTAGAATATTTTTCTTCACAATGTTAAAATCCCTAAAAAAAACTAAATGAAAGCTAATACACACTGAAGTGTCAGAAAAGCACTTTTCCTACAAACCAGTAAGTGAAGGCAGCTGAGACTCTCAACACACTAATTAAAATTGTTGCAGCTCTTAAAATTCAGAATATTATATAAAGACCAGATATGGTTTTCCACTAGGATTCTCTCAGCTTTTTTCTTGCCCTCAATCAAACTAGACAAAAAACCATTCACATACTTTTTATTTTCCAAGGACTTCTTGAGCTTCTGCTGTCTGTGATGTCCAGTCCTGGTGTCCTAACAAGGCAGAAAATGTCACATTAGCAGCATCACTTGTTTACTTTTAGCATATTTCAGTATGCAGCCAAGCACAATCACCTGCACTTTGAGGATGTGCATACACCACCATTTGAAAAACAAACCACTGTTTTCTGCAGCGGGAAGTGCTTAACCTTTCCAACTCCAGCTGAATTGGAACTGGAATCAAAATGGGGACGAGTCCCTCCACACTCCCCATATGAAAGCCAATCTTTCCCCTTGCAATGGGATGTGATGGAGTACTCTTTGTCTCCAGTACACTCACCCATATATGTTTTCTGCCTATACTTTACCGCTTGATGTGTATTTTAGATACTAATTTGCTAGTTTTCACAGAGTATTTATTTTTTCCTAATGAAGTAATTCTTGCATTTACCCTGCCAAGAATGTTGTCTCTAGTCTCCTTCATGCCCTCATTTTTTATCTCACTTTATCATATTCCATCAACTGCCCAGATGTTCACTTTATGCACATCAGAGAATCCTTTTTCTTCCATAACAAAGATTTTATGTCAGTTATCACTTGCTATGTTTATATTAAGACATGTAATTTAACACACCTTTGTAAAAGTACATTTACAAGTCGGTACGAACAACTCATTTGCTGTATGTTGCTCCTAGAGCGTGGACAATCATGTACCACCACCTTCTTCCAAATACTAATCATGACTGAATGCCATTTCCTCATTAGAAAACTCAGGACAAAAACAGTAGTCATACAGACTAGAAAATAAAAACCATTGCCCAGTACAAGTATATATATATTACCTAAACTGTAACCTAGGTAACCAAGGTAGTATTTTGCCATGTACATGAATCGGCTAAGAAACTGGAAGAACAAATAAAACCCGCAAAAAGCCACCAACAACCAACCAACAAAAAAATCAAACAACAAAAATTCCAATGAAACAAAACAAACAAAACCCTCCCCCCACAAAAAAAGAAAACAGAAAAAAAAAAAAGAAATGATGGCTAAATTACCTATCTTTTTTATAGAAAAATGTGATTCACACTAGCTATGGTGAGAGACACCCCAAGCACCAGTTAAGAAGTTCAGTAGCAGGCAGTGATACCAATACATGAATGAGTAAACTGTACCTATGGAGTGTCAGTCTCTCCGTGGGCCTCCAGCCCCAGAGTCTACTCATGGAAATGTTAGGGAAGGAGCAGGATAAAATTCACAATTGTTTGATCAATGACTTCACAATCAAATCTTGTCTCTTTGGAAGTAAAATCAATTGGATGTTTGTGCTTGCATTATTTACACCCAAACAGTAGTGTCAACAGCATTGTCTGGGAAATCTCCACATGAGAAATGTGTAGAAACCTCGATGAGCAGCAGACAGAAAAAATCAGGGCTTTGAAGTTACAATGATAAAAATGAATAAACAGGCAGGCAAAGTCTGCTGAAACTCACTGGCTTAATCTAAGATTAGAAGAACCAAAATGACTGACAAACATGCCATGTTTCAACATTCATGGGGTTTTTATAACTAAAAAAATTTGCGTAAGAGTGAAGATTAGTATGAAGAACTTTGGTGGCAGTTAAGGATCTGCAATAAAAAAGGAGAGTGAAAATGATCTGTCAGGCTTTCCTTTCTGAGAAGTTAGTAACAGCAATTATGAAGGAAACATCTATAGAAACTGGTGTTTAAGTTCTCCATGTTTTTTCATTTATAGAGTTTACTTCCGACTTAAAGAACAGAGACCTAATGTATGCAGGAATGCCCAACAGCTAGACATAAGGGAAACCAAAAAATCACCTTCCTTTGCACCTTGGTGAGAAAAAGTGAAACAGCGGGCCAGAGGCTGAAAAGATGGGAGACTGATGAATTCTGCCTGCCCATGGACCGGGCCATGCCGGTGACCTGGAACACGGCTGCGGCTGGAGACGGGCTGCTCTACAGCATCCAGCCCGGCAAGACGCCGCTGCACGTCGGTACAGCACAGAAACTCCCCAAGGTGAGGAAGCTGATAAGGAAACTGGAGGTGATGAAGGTGCCAGCAGGGACACCGGACATCCTGCGGGCCCCTACTGAGCCCGCGAGGCGCGGAAGGGCTAAGTGTCCTTCGGTGAACTCCCTGTTCCAGCCCCACGTTCCCGTTTCTACCCACACACTCCGTGAACTACGTCCTCCCACAACAAAGCGCACCACCGGCGCCAGCATCGCCCTGCTCCGGGTTCTTGCACAGTTCCGGGCCGAACAAAACCGGGTCCAGCTCGAGGGCTCGGGGGACGGCCTGGCCTTCGGGCGGAGAGGGGCCGCTCCCGCCGCTGCTCCCCGGGAGCCCGGAGCGCGTCCCGCTCGCCGCCCGTTCAGGGCCGATCACCGCGCCTGGCCGGGCCGCACAGCGCCGCCGGCGGTCCCGGGGAAGCCGGCTCGCTCCCGCCATCCCGACGCCGGAGCCCATCTCGCAGTGACCCGCGGACCACCCAGGCTCCCCGGCGCAGCCGCCGGCGGCACCGCTGCAAAGACTGCAGACACTCACCGAGCCGCCGCCACCCCGCATGGTACCGATGCCGCCGCCACGTCAGCGCCACGCCCTCAGGCGCGGTTCCGCCCGCCGCTTCCGGCCGGCCCTGGCGCGCGGCCGCCTCGAGCCCCCCGCGCTGCTGCGGCGCGCGCTGCGCCAGGAGGCCTCCCCGGCCCACGGTGCGTCCCGGGCGGCAGCAGGGCCACAACCGGGCCCGTGCGCGTCACGTCGGGGTCGCGGCCGCTCCCCGCCCCGGAAGAACAAGTGGGCTCTGGGAAGATGGCAGCGGTGGCGGGAGCCGCGGGGTCAGCTCCTGTGTGTGTGCTAGTGCTGGGTATGGCCGGCTCCGGAAAAACTACCTTCGTGCAGGTGAGAGGCTGCGGGACTCGCGAGGGGCTGCGGGGAGTCGCCGGCTGCCCCCGGGACTACCCCCCTGCCCAGCGGGGCCTGATGTCCCCCCGGTGTCTCCGCAGCGCCTGGCCGCCCATTTGCACGGGCAGCGCTGCCCTCCGTACGTGATCAACCTGGACCCTGCCGTGCACAACCTGCCTTTCCCCGCCAACATCGGTGAGTGCTGCGCCCTGCGGGACGGGCGGGCCCGGGCCGGAGGAGCGGCCTGGAGTCCGCCAGGAGACAGCAGGGACGTGGGGCCTTAAACAGAGAGAACCGGTTCGCGGACAGTGGTCTTGTTGTGTTCCGCGGAAGCGAATACGTGAGGCCATACAAGCTGGGCTGCTTGCATTCCCTTAAGAGAGTCCAAGTTCTAATAAAAGAAAGACTTGGAGTCTTGTTTTCCCCCCTTTTTTTTTTTTTTTTTAATTGTAGCTCTTTTCTCCAAACAGTCGTTACTGTGGGTACTTTTAGAACCAAAGCCATTCTTCCAATGCATTTGTACATTTTTAATATCGTCTGGTGTGATTGGAGCTGTTTGGGTTCTGGAGGCTTTTTTTTTTTATCAGTGATGAAAAGATTAGCAGATTTGCTCTGGTTCCCTACATACACATATGCTATCAACAAAGAGCTTTAAAGCACTTTAAAAGACACGAATTTTAGAGAAAACATTTTAGCAGTAGAACAGATCTTATGTTTAGCTGTTCCAAAGAGCATACCAGTCCCTAGTTTTGTGACAATCTTGTCTCTTATGCTCTGTGAAGTATGGCAGCCAGCCTCTCCAAAGGATAAGAAAGACAGTGCAGGTACACAAGTCGTTCTGCTGCTGCAGCCAGAGGAACGACTGGGGTATCTGTTCCACTGGTGGATCTCTAGCAATACAGACAGATAGGTAGGTATGCTTTGTTAGCTGATGTTGACCAGATGGGGGTTGAAAAACTGCTTATATGTCTTTCCACCCTAGATATCAGGGACACCGTGAAGTACAAAGAAGTTATGAAACAGTATCCTTTTTTTGTCTGAATAATGATATTTAAAATTCAAGCTTTTGAAAATAGTCTGTCGCATGCACACTGTAGTGAAGGGACAGGAGGTGGAGGGAATCACAGTAATCCAGAGTGCTGAATGAAGATCAAGGAGTTTTGACTGTGTATTTCTTGCATGTAATATTAGGAATGTGTGTTTGACAAGATTTGTTACTTCTTAGGTAATTTTCTCCTGTGCTAAAAATGATTCTGCCTAACAGCAAGTTTTTACAAGCGATAGGGACTCTGCCTATGTAGATTTTTAATTTTTTTTCAGTTGTTCTTTCAAAGAACTTGTATCTTCTATTAGTGGTTTGTTTTTTTGTTTGTTTGGTCTTTTGTGGAAGCCAGCAGCCTTTTCCCCATGTTTTAATTAGTCTAATTGTATTTGTCATAAACAAATCTGTAAATTCCTACTTGCCTGTAGTAGTAGATGGAGAAAACTATTTCTCCATTTGACCGTAATCAAAGTACTGTTGTCTCTGAATCTCAAAGACTTTGGAGTGTTTGCTCTTGCTCACAGTGTTGGTGAGTGTAGTGCAGTAACACTTTACACTGAAGTGCCTGCACTTCCAGAGGGATGTGGAGGTCTTTGGTCTCTTATGTAATAGCTTGTGCAGAAGGAGGTGATACACAGTCTTTGGTTTTAACTTGCAAGTATGACTCTTAAATTTAATATTTTAGACAAGAATAAAGGTGGTGTGGGATAGGATTCTTGACTTTGAATGTTGTTTGAGATGGGGTTACCAGCAAAACATCCTAAATATAAGTTTCAAATTAATATGTAAGTGCATTATTTGCTTCAGTGCATCTGTTAGCCATTGCTGGAGTTTCTGTGTCTTGTTAATAAGGGCTTAAGAAGGATGTTTAGCTTCATGTTTGGATAATGAGAGTAGTGATAGAGAAGACAGTATGTTATGAGTCAGTGCTGATTCCTGTGCAGTTAAAGCAAAAAATGGCAAGGAGAAGCCACATAGCCTCTCTTCCTGCTGTCAATTGCACGTGTTTGGGTAAGAGAGTATTTGTTACTCTGCTGAATGACTTAGAAGATGTAATTGTGTACTGGGACTATTGTCTCTTAATTTCAAGGTATCCAGCGTGCATATGTTGTCAGAGTTGACAAATACGACTTCTGGGGTCTGCATAACCATCTGTTTTCCTAAATGAAGCATCAGATATGGGCTGGGCCCCAATGGCGGAATAGTGACCTCTCTCAATCTCTTTGCTACAAGATTTGACCAGGTACAAGGTTGTTTCTATGTGGTGTTCCTATGCTGTGCTGGAGCCGGGGGTTGGGAGTTTGTGTATGTTGAATCTCAGAGGACACTGTGTTTGGTTAGCCTTCTGATATTTCTGGGGAATTATTCTCCATACAGAACCAAGCGTTCATATGAGAGATCTCAGTTTTTCAGCTTTTTTAAAAGTGTGATTAAGAAGTCACATGTAACTGAAGAACATTCTTCAGTCTTTGTATAGGACTGTTGTTGCACCATGTTTCCTATAAAGTCTTTCATGTGAATGCTCTGGTTTTGAAGTATGAAAGCTCACTTCTGGAAACCTGTTAAATTTTCCTGGGGTTATTTGATAAGTGACAGCCCTCCTAAATCATAGCACTAAATCAGCTCTGGCTGGGGTCTGATGTCGGATTTTGAGACAGTGTCTTGGTGAAAAGGCAGGGAACTACTGCCTTTAGTCAGGTACTAATTTCTTCAGTCAAGTACTAGAACACACAGAAAATCAAGGTTGTCTTTGACCTATGCAGGGTCTGAGCATTTTTCACCCCTTGTTAGTAGGGCATTTTCACACTCTGAAAAGCGTAGAGACTTTAACCTTTTGATATTCACCTGCAGCTGTGCAAATTAATGTAGTTTCTGCTATGAAATGAAGATTAAAGTTTCCTGTTGTGAGCCTAAATACAAAATATACTTCTGCCTTTTCAATCAGGTGATGAAGTTTATTGAAAAAAGACAGAACGCATCCAAGTAAGTACGTTCTGCTGAGTTGCGCTTTTCTGGTATCATTGTGGGAAAATCACAAAATTCTAAAAAGCTTCTCTGAATGTTTTCTAGTTGTTTTTTTTCAGCCTTGGTGGAAATTTTATGTGGAAAAGGGCATAGAATGGATAAATAAGATTTTCTTTGGATACATAAAAAAAAAAAAAAAGCCCGCTTATTATCCTGCTTTCCTTGTCTTACATTTTCTCTCACACACTGTTCAAATAGGCAGCAATTAATTCTTTTTCTGAAGATTTTGCACTACTGTCTGTCAAATTGATGCCTTCATCTCATAAGAGTACATGTTTCTTAGTTACAGAATTCACACAGGAGATTTTCAGGCATGCCCATAAATCTCACTAGTGTTTGGGAGAAGCTTTTCTCATCTGTTATAGAATAATCATGTCATTTGCCATTGTATGCTGATAATAATCTAGTCAGAACAGGACCTTGTGCTTAACTAATTTTACCTTATTGTTGTTTGGGGGTAACTTCTTACCAGGTATGTTATTATTGACACACCAGGGCAAATTGAGGTATTTACTTGGTCAGCATCGGGAACCATCATAACTGAGGCCTTGGTAAGTGCTTTTGACATGACTGGACAGTGAAGTTGTGGGAATGACTTGGCTGTTGAGCAGTGAGCTTCTAATTAAATTGTCTTTTATTTTGTATTCCCAGGCTTCCTCTTTTCCTTCAGTTGTTGTCTATGTGATGGACACCTCTCGCAGTACTAACCCTATCACTTTTATGTCCAACATGCTGTATGCCTGCAGGTAAGAAAAGCTGTAAATGCAGCCTATCTGCTTCAACTACTGTGTCTGTTTAATCGTTATTTTTATTCATGGAACGGTTTGGGTTTAAAGGGACCTTTAAAGGCCATCTAGTCCATTCTCTCTTCCATGGGCAGGGACACCTTCCACTAGACCAGGTTGGTCCAAGCCTCATCCAACCTGTCCTTGAACACTTCCATGGATGGGGCAATGTCTCTTTTAGCTTAAAACCATTATTCCTTGTCTTATCACTACGAGCCTTGGCAAAATGTCACTCTCCATTTTTCTTATAAACCTCTCCGTATACTGAAAAGCTGCAATAAAGCTTCCCTGAAGCATTCTCCAGTCTGAACAATCCCAACTCTCTGGCATGGCCATCTCCATAGGAGAGTCCTTCCAGTCTTCTAATGGTTTACATGGCCTCTTGTGGGCTCACTTTATGGGTCCACGTCTTCCTTGTACCGTGCTTTCCAGAGCTGGGTGCGGTGCTCCAGGTGGGATGAGAACAGAGTAAAAAGGGAGAATCACCCTCCTCACCCTGCTGCCCATTCTACTTTCGATGCAGCCCAGGGTATGGTTGGTTTTGCACTTGGGTGTCTCATATCCACTTAATCTACTGGGTTGGTTATTCTCTTAGTGATTCTCTCTTTGAAAAAGCAGAGTAATTTAGGTGCCAGTGGACATTTGGAGGTCATTGGCTCAGAACTCCCACTGAAAGCATTAAATAATCCATGAGACCATGGTGTCATGAATGCTGATTACAAATAGATTTAACATTGCCTATTGCTTATAAACCCATTTATCTGAGATGTATCAAGATAGCCTAGTTTAAGTTCCTTCTTGTAAACACATACTTTCTTATTCTATTTTTTAATGTTATTGATACTTTAAGAGATTCTTCAAGATTTGTTTTGAGTTCAGCATAGCAAAGAGTTCTTGATTTATTGCATTCTTTCTCATACATGAATTTATCTGTTTTCTTTCATGTTAAATCAGGGACTAAATACCTATAGAATGATCAGGATATCTAGAGCTGTCGTAATTCATGGTAAATGTTGGTAAAAGGTTTCAAAAGCCCTTGCAATCCTTGCATTAAGGTCAGGAGCTGTATCACTGTAATAGCGTGCAAAATGTCTTATTGCGTGCTGCATTTTCTGACACTAGTTTGAGCAAAAGGTGATAGCACATATACAGTGAAATGAACGTGTGAACTCTTGTGTCGAGGTAGTTTTTCTTGATGCTCTGTGTTATTTAAATTTGTCGCTCAGTTCACAATCTCTCAGAACTCGAGGTCTGAGTCAAATGCAGAATGCAAAGGGAATTAAAAACAGAGTCATAGAAAATGTTAATGAAAATAAACTGCGTGTGTCAGAGATTTTCTGTCTCAAAGACATGTGCTTACATCTTGGGGAGGCATATTTTGTTCAACAATTGTAAGCAGGACATGGGTGAAAATTAAATTTGATTGGTGCAGAGGAAAATAATTATCTTTTGATGTCAAATGTATTCAGTTTTGCACAAGTCTTGTCTGCCTTATGCTTAACTTGCTTTCTATTCTAGTGAGTTTTAAATTAATGTTAAAGTTTCATTTTGTATCTCCCTGCCCAGTATCCTGTACAAGACAAAGCTACCTTTCATCGTAGTTATGAACAAAGTAAGTTAAAGCTTTGGTTTCCATTTCCTAGTGGGACATTGTTCTGCTTAGCTTCTTCGGTGTGGTGTCTTTGTTTTACCACAATAATAGTTTTTTCTAGAAAAGAGAGAGACTGGGGGGGGCTGCAGGCCGACAACCAAATCTAAAAGGGGTTTTTAATCTGGTATTCAAATGCACAAGCATAATCAGGGATGGGCAGTTGCACCCAAACCCTCACGTCAGATAGGATACCAACACTTCAAAACACATTTGAGAACTTATGCCTGGGCTGTAGGGAAACTTAACCCTGTAACGTAAGAGGGAGGTCATTACGGAATCTGCTGTCACGCACCCTGTTTCCACATGACGTTTGTCGTCTTCCTTACTGTTTCTACTCAGCAGCAGGCTGACTATTGGAACACAGTGGGAATGGTGTAACACCTGCATGTTTTGAGGAAGGATTCCCACATATTGTACCAGGCAAAACTTAGCAAAAGATGTTTGATCCAGTATTTGCTGGGAGGCAGATGCTAAAGATACACATCCACTGTCATGTAATGCACTTACAGTCTTAAAGGAATGCTTTTAACAGCTGTCTCTTTAAACATAATCATTTCAGATATTAAAAGCATGCCATTAGATTTTTGGTGTGAGTGCTGCTCCCCACAGACATGATTTGTATTTGTATCCCCAACACAGCAAGCTCTCTGCACACATAGACATTTCCCATAGGCCATGCCTTGACTGTGCCATTTTCCCTTACACCAGCCAAGCAGGACTAGTGTCTGCTGTGCCCCAACTCCACCCATCTGCCCACTGACCCAAACCATGCTTTGATACCTGCTTGCTTTCTGAGCAAGGTTTTATATGCTGTTTTCTCTCTAATGCTAGATAATAATTTTACAAAGCTGCTTTTTTTTTTTTTTTTTTCCCCCATAGGAAAAGGCAAGAGGTAGGAAAATAATTCTCTCTTAAGAAAATACACCTTTTAAAAGACTGAAAGTGGGACTTGATCAGTGTATGTAAGGAAAGGTAGGCCTGAGGCTTAGGATTCATAACTTGAAACATCATTTTAATTTCATGTTTGCCTTTGCTAAAGAGCAAAGGCAACAGCATTTTAAGAATTTAACAAAACGTAATTAAATTTATATTTTTTAAAATTGACTCTTGATATAAACGGAAGAATCCTGGGCAACTGATACATGTGCAGTGACAAACAGATTTTAGAATTTTAAGATTTTCAGATGGGAACAAAACCAATTTGTAGAGGTGATTTTATTTTATTTATAGAATTCTAAGTACTCAGGCTTTGCCCCTTGGTGGATTCAGTTCTGTCTCAAATCTTGTGAGTAATGCTAGGCAATACTTTATCTTTCTCCTCCCCATTGGTGCAGGGAAATGAAATATATCAGAGTTTTAGGCACCTCATATTGTGCTAAGAGTGGATATGCCTGTGGTAAGATACTTACGAAATTTTTTAATAGACTGTTTGCATATGAATCCATGTAAAACTGTGGAACCATCTCACCTGTTTGTGTCCATTGTCTTGCACTGAGTTTGGGTTGTGACTTCTGTGGGTCACAACATAGCTCACGTTTATAGAGACCCCATCCATGGGCTGCTACCCAGTGTGGAAGTGGCACTTGCTGCCCCAGCCCCCAAGCAATCAGGAAAGCTTGGGATTTCAGTGAGGGCTGCTCTTGTCTGGCCTCAGTCATATGATCTCCTATTTACACTGTAAACTTTATGGTACAGTATGCAATTCTTGAGTGCTCCTTTGCAGTAAATCATAGAAGGCTTTAGACCTGCGATTGTTTCCTTAAGCATTTGTTGCCTTCTTAAGCCTGAGTGGTTGTTTGTCTTCTTTTCAGGTGTTCACGTAGTTGGCTTGATAAAAGCAGAACTTGAGAAACTTCAGACCAGGGCTGAGTTTTGAAAAGTTTAACATTTTGAAAATAAGCTTACCATGGATTTTTTTATTTGCCCACTTAACAGCCTATGGCTAAGATTATTACTTCTGAATATTTTCCCTTCTCCTTCCAGACTGACATAATCGACCATAGTTTTGCAGTGGAATGGATGCAGGACTTTGAGACTTTTCAGGATGCCCTGAATCAAGAGACCTCCTATGTCAGCAACCTGACTCGTTCTATGAGTTTAGTGTTGGATGAATTTTACAGTTCACTGAAGGTAAGAATCTTCTTTTTGTTTATTACCTCTCATAAAAGCCTGGAGAAAAGAAAGCTCAAGAATAATGTTTATGATGTAGGGTAGGAGTAGAGTGTAAGGAGGGCAAAAGGCAGACTCTGTTCACTGGTGCTCAGGGAAAGGAAAAGAGGCAATAGACACCAAGTGAAATACAGGAAGCTATGTTTAAACAGAAGAGGATTACTTAATTTTTACTGATTGAGCACTGGAACAGATAGTCCAGAGAGATTCCCATCCTTGGAGACAGACAAAGTCATGAGCAACCTGTTCTAGTTAATTCTGCTTTTTGAGCATAGAAGTTGGACTAGATGATCTCCCGAGGTATCACCCAATCCTAACCATTCTGTCCTTCTATAAAGGGTCTTTGCCCTTTTCTGCCCTTTTGAACTGTAATCTGTTGATGACCTATGTTGAGGATTTTCTAATTTGGATACAATAACTTTAGTAACTTGTCACGCTGCGTGGCAGTCCTGAATAATTTCATACTGGATTGTGATTAATGATGAGAAGAAAGCGAAGATAGGCTGGTAAGAGGTAGCATTTTTTTTTGCAGCATTTCCAGTCTGAGGTAATTTTCCTTTTTCAGAAAGTGTCTAGTACAGTTGTGCAGTTTAGTACACAGGAAGAATGGAAAGAATCTCAAACCCAAACAATCACCCTCTCCTTCCCACCCTCCCCATATTTGCTTGGGCAAGAAGTTGGGGGATTTTTTCTCACTTAACCAGGTTTTGAGAGGACAAAGCATCCAGTTCCTCAGGAAACCGTATGCATTGAAGGCTGTTACTGTTCCCATAGTCTGGGCTAAAAGTTTCAGCTAATTGTTTTTGTCACCAGCTTTTACTTAAGAAAAAGCAAGCCTTCTTGGCTTTATGAGTATTAAAAGAAAGACAATTAAAATAAGTGATTCCATTCAGATAGATAGTGTAGCCAGAGCAAAAATACTGTGTTCTATGCAGAAAAATATACAGAATTTCAGAAGGTGTTGTAGTGGTGCCATATACAGAATTAATTACTTCCTGTTCCTTATTTGTTAATTAGATCGTATTTCTCTGCACGTCAGAGCGCTGGACCGGACAGCAGGTCATATGATGATCATAGCATAGACTGCACCTTGCACTTAAATGCAGGGAAAGTATAAATATTAATATATGTCAGTATTTTAATACTTAAAATCTTTTGGAGAGCTGTCTCATGATTGCTGTATTAATGGTCAAGTCCAAGGCTGTACTGCAAAAGGTCTTCATTTTGAAAATGAGTAGTTGAGTCTGTCTTGTTTTTGAAAAAGAGGAAGAATTTTTGTTAGAAGATGATAGATTCTGGATGGTAATAGTCCTAATGAAATATATTTTTAGGTAATTGATTTAATACAGGCATAACAAATGGTCAGAAATGTAATGATAGACAAGTTCAAATTAAGGAGATGTGCATGTTGAATGCATTGCCATAGTAACTGATGAAATTCTCCACCTCTTGCTGTTCTGGGGTTAGCTGTGGACTTTTTAAAAGATGATGTGGCTAAATACAAAGTATTACATGTAATTTCAGAGCCAGAAGGTCAGTTGTTGTCTATTTTGCTGTCTAATTATAGTACACTGATACATACTAAATATTTATAACCCTTGGTGCAGATTGGATTATTAAGAGTAAACACGTAAGCAACAGAAAGACCTGACTTTCTCTTGAAATGTTCAACTTGTTACTATTAAAAAAGAGATTCACTTAATAAATTATAAAAATAATTTAATATAAACAAAAAGACAATTAGGAGACAAAAGAAATAAAGCAAAGGGTTAAAATGGCTGTGTGCCCTGGCGGCTTGCCAGGAACACACCTGGTATCTTGGGAACACTCCTTTTATCCCCTCCTTCTGTGAAGGTTTAATGCATATTCAAAGCGTCCCCTCCCTGGTTCCGCCTTCTTAGATCATGCTTTTGTACAATTTTTATTTTCTGCTGGTCAGCATTTATTTTTGCTGGTCATCGTTATTCTTGCTGATGAGCATTATTTTGGAGTTTGGTTTCCTTTCTTTTGCAAATGGTCAGGGTAGATAACAGTCCGGGCCCATATCTTCTGCTGATAACAGTTCGGGCTCTATTGTTCTCCTGATAAGCAGCTTGGGCCCCACTGTCCTTGCCCTCTGGGGTTTCCTTGCCCTGTACCTAGGAAATTCTTTTAAGCTTAAAATTTGTTAGCAAGAAAAAAGTACATACATAGCTAAAAGTATTTAACATATAATATTCATCTGCGAAAGCCGATATCACAATACAAATTTATAACATTACAAAAACCCAAACTCACTTCCCCAAAGAAACACCCCCCCCAAAATACTGCAACAACTCACCAAACAGAAAACCAGCAACAACCGAAAAACAGAGGTAACAACATGAACAGCAAGTGGAGAAAGAGTTTGAAAGCAGCATGGATAGAAGCAGAAGTATTACAGCACATTCTGGTGCTGTTTAGACCACTAACATTTGTTGGTTTTTGTTTTTTTATTAGGAACTGGTTCAGTTACTCTCCAGTTCTGGTGTGTGGTTTCTTTTGCAGGTGGTTGGTGTTTCTGCAGTGCTCGGCACAGGACTGGATGAGTTCTTTATCCAGCTTTCTAAAGCTGTAGATGAATATGAGAGGTGAGGGGATAGTTAACCCACTGAACACAGCCTGAAGGTATTGATTTGTAACTCCTTTGATTTGAAGGATTCTACGCTTTCCTTGGTCAAGGTAGTTTAGGGTTTCTAATAAACTCAAGCATCAGCATAAAAAAATGGCAGCGTAAAGGAACTATTCAGAGGTGAATTTTTTGTGTTTGCTGTTCAGTGAAAAAGTAAAAGCTATCTGTGCCATCAAATACGTGAAGTAATATTTTTTCTCGAATTCCATACAGTGATCAAGGTTTGAACTCTTGCTGTTTCAATGAAGTATGTTCACTTATTTTGCATCCATTGGTTTCAGAATCCAAATTTGGGTAAAAAGTACTGTTAATCCTTCTGAAATGTCTCTCAAACATGAAAGCCTAGAAAAAATTTTTTTGGGGATAGAAGGAAGAGATGATCCTTACTTAATGTAAATCATGTGTTGATTCAAACTGAATGCACTCTTATCTTTTCAGAGAGTATCGTCCAGAATATGAGCGCCTGAGAAAAACACTAGTAAGTGTTGTACACCCAGATAGTGTATCTTGAGATCACTTTTATGTACACAATTGCCTTTATGTTGAGAGGGTCTAACATTTCATTTACTAGTGTCATACTATGAATACATTCATTTCATACTCAGTGTTGGCAAACTCCCGTCCTGAAGAAGTCTGCCTTTCTTTTTCTAGATGTGGTGGAGGTTATCTTTACAAGAATAAAGATGTTTTATTAGACACATATTGTTTGCTGCTTTAGTGCTAGTATTTGAGGTAATTGTGAGAAAATGCTTGGGAAATAGTTTTGTATCTCACATTCAGAAGGATAGAGAGTTCTTGAAAATAAATTCTTGAGTGATTGGTTGAGGCTATCCTTTTATCTTTTTGTACCAGTGAAGTGTTCTGGTTTGACTTAGACAGTAACAGAGACTGATCTGCAGTGTGAAAATCAGCTCTTCTCACCTTGAGTCCCGGCTGTTCAAAAGACAGTTCTCTGCAGGCACAGATCCTGCAGGCACTGAGTTTGGCTTCCTGATGCTTCTGAAAATGTTCAAGAAGTCCACCATATTGGAGGTTGCTGTCCATGTTTGGTCAAAAGTTCTGTGTAACCTTAGTTGTAATGTAAGATCTGCTTAGTGAATGGCACTCTGGCTGGGGGACAGACTGCTGAGTTTAGGTGAGGTTACTTTTCTACTGATGTTTTAAGTGTTCTCAGAATCCACATGTAACTCTTTATCTACAGGAGGAAGCTCAAGAGAAACAAAAGAGAGAGCAACTGGAACACTTGTGGAAGGACATGGGCGGTGTGTGTGTGCAAGGCAGTACACTGGCAGGTACCTCACCAGGAAGATTAAGTTCACTGCAGAAGTTTTCTAAAGAGTGTTGAAGAGTTTGTGTTGAGTAGAGCTTCTCCGTTCCCACACCAAAAGTGTGAAAGCAGCTCCATGTTAGAGGAGCTGGGCTTCAGTTTCTGTGGGATTGGCTGCACTTAGCTCTTGTGTCTGAGACAGGCATGGAAAAAACCCTGATGTGTAGCTAAAGTAGCAGGCATACTAAAAATAATGAAGTACTTTAGAAAAGGTAAAACAGATTGAATACAGGAAAGCTGTGCTGTTGGCTGCACTGTTCCTTACATGAGGTATGTGCTGATGAAGACTTCTCTGTGTCTTTGGGATCCACAAACAGTTTTCTGTCCTTTCAGAGCAAGTGTTAATTGTTGTGTTTTTGTGCAGATAGAAGTTGTCAGTGTTAATAATAACTTACCTTTAGCAAGCTGGTTTGTGTACAGCCTTTTCTTTTCCCTTCAAGGACCTGATGATGCTTCTGCAATGGGTCCCTCTGAGCTAATCCTGACACGAGGATCTCTCAACGAAGAGGAAGAAGAGAGGGAGAGTGATACTGATAACATTGACCATGAAGGTGAGGGAATGAGGCCTGAAAGCTGCCCATCTAGGCAGGAATCCCCCTCTGTATTTCATTACCTGGATGGACTGTAAAGCCTAGAAAACAAGCAAGCATTCAGTTGTATATAAATATATGTATCAGAATCCATAGCAGAAGCCCAGCTGAAATGTTTGGTCTAGGGCTATCACTCTCCAACCTTCGTGAGAGTTCAGTTGTAAATTTTCTATTTAAGTAAATAATAGGTTTATAACATAGATAAACTGGAGAACTTGTTAGGCTTGAGGCACACAGTTACCTCAGAACCTCAGCGCAGATGCTTTATCATCTTTTTGACCTTACAGTTTTGCCCCTGGCTCTCTGCTTTTGCTGTGACCATGATCTTGGAGCCATCTTCTAAGTTCCTGGAGGGTGATTTTTCCCTTCTGTAGCTCACAGACTTAATCTTCATTCTTTTCCTGTTCCACTGATATTTAGCATCACTTATTTCCTTTGCCCTGTCATGTAGTTGAAGATCCAACAGATGTTATATGTTAATGTTGTTCTGACTATTCTGACTCTAACTTTTGTCAGTAACTGAAGTAGAATAGTGCTGAACTGTCGTTTCTTCCCCCCAGTGACTGAGGAGAGTCATGAAGAACCAGCCTTCAGAAACTTCATGCAAGACATGCGGATGAAATGCCAGAGAAAAAGCAACCTGAATGAATGAGACCTTCACAAACAGAAGGTTTGGGAGGAACAGCATAAAGAAACTTGCATGGAACCATGTGTGAACGCTTTTATTAGTTAACTGCTTCCTCTGATAGATTTTTATTTTTCTTTCTGCAGTAACTGTTTGTCATGTGAGTTAAAGATCTTGAAGCCAACTGACTGCACATTTCACCATATGCCACTGTGGCTTCCTGAAGCCGAAGGAATCAGATAGCAGTTTCTTTTCCTCCAGATTCTTCAGATCTACCTGTTGAGAGCCTAGATTTCGAGCTCCAACAGCACTAGTATCTACAGCACTAGCTGGTCCCCAGAAACACGTTCATTTGTGTGTGCAGTCAGATGTCTGCAGCAGCCAGGGCACAAGTGATGCTGTATTGAACTTCATCAATCTACTTACTGTTTGATCGTTTGGTTTTCATTAAATATATTTTATGTACTAACAAATGTGTGATAATAATAGGAGATTTCATTTTACGCACTGTTCTGAAGTGAGACCTTTTCCTTGTGCTTGCAGCCCATCTGTATGGATGCACAGCAAATGCATCTTAATTACATTATACAGACATCTTACAGATGCCTCCTAGGAAAATCCTGAGTAAAGAAAGTTCCCAGAAGGGAAAGTAATAAAAAGACTCTAGCCTGATTTGGCTGAGAACAGAAATACACGTGGTTATGTACTGGCTGCATATATCCCTAGGTTATTCTAAGCAAATGCATTTCCATAGATGAGTGACTACCTGGAATACAGGCAAGTGCTTGGAGACTGGCTAATACTTACTTTCCCGGTAAGCACCACAGGCACAGATGCTCACTTGCAGTTTAGCAGTCTGGACCCTGGAATCTTTGGTTTGTTTTTTTTTCCACACAAAGCAGTGGCCTCACTGGATAGGTCTCCTGAGTGGAAATCTGGCATAGGGGTCTGCTAGCACCAATCCCACATTGCTAGTGTGGAATACCACTCTGCTTTAATTTGTAAATCACTACTTCTCTTAGTGGATAAACCCTTCAACTTTACTTAAAATTCACAAAGTTCCAAACTGTGGCTACCAAGGTTTTACAGCACCATGTCCTTGGTGGAATTCTGGAAAACGCAAAGTGTATGGTCCTATGGGAATGTTCACAAAGAACCACACTGACCTAAGCTGTGACTACAGCCCAAAGGGAGATCCCTTCCCAGCACCTCTGGCTGTGCTCAGTGTGTCCTGACAGTTCCCATGCTGACACAGAACGGGTTCCTATGCCTGCTACCTTGGGAAGTATCCCTAAGGTGCCACAAAGAAAGGAGCTTCTAACGGGCTCAGTGTCTTGGGATTCAGGGGGAAAAAAAAATTTCAGTCATTAGCACCTCACATTCCACCAGCATTGACAGCCAACAGCTTCAGTCTTGGAAAGACACGGGATAGTCAGATTTTACAGACCCTGGTGTCAGCTCTGCCTTGCTGCAGGTACAGTCTAACAGGGAGAGGGAAGGAAACATGTTTAGACAGACAGCCTCTTCCAGAAAATCATCATAACCCTTAAAGCATTAAATAGAGCTGTAAGAACTTCCAAAAGTGTTCATTTCCCTGCAGACTGAGGGCTCAGAGTGGCACTAAGTTGAAGTACAGGCTGGACCTGCCACGAGCAGACAATGTAAATATAAGAAGTAGGAGCTACTTAGACTGTCTAATTCCATAAAACATTCTAAAATCAGGTTCCTGGGATATGATTGTCTCTGATTTTTTAAAATAATGTCAATTCTAAATTTTCTACCCAGGTTTTTGTGTTTCCTTTGGATTCTTTTAATTGTTTGAATTTGTCATTTTTGTATTGTAGAGACAATTCTACAATACCAATTCAATTTCTTTCCTTTGTTTCATTTCTCAAATTACCATTTTATCATCTGTTCCCTCCATTGCTATTCCCTTCATAAATACAGTGCCAGTGCATTACAAATAATACTTTCTCCTTTAATATCTTTCAGCGATCCCCATTTTTCATCTATTTTCTCCTACATTTTTTCTCACTCATACCAGTTAGCTATTGGCTAAGGGTCGAAGGTTTCAGTGAGAAAACTTGGCCTTCACAGGTAATCTGCTAAGCCTTTTGTCTGTTTCTCTAAGTTGTTTGCCGTCCTGTCTTCAACTATACCAAAAATGTCATGAAACAAATGGGAGCTTCAGGCAAGCCCTGCCTTAGCCTCAGATTTTTGGCAACAGCTTAAATATAAGAAAGCACTCTGTCCCACATGTTCTAAGGATGGCAAATCAGGTCAATTTATAAAATAAGTTATTTATTTGACAGGAGATAACAGGCAAAAAGTCTTAATCAGAGTTACTACACAGTATAAACAAAGAAGAACTACTAGTAGATTACATAAAAGTATAATATCAAGGTACCTATTTTAAAACTAGCAGAAGAAAGTGTTGATTAGGAGTCAAATGGAATTTACCACCAAAATGACAATACTGTACACAGAATCCTTTCACTCAATGTCCAGAGGAGTAACCACAAAGCAGGCATCCCTGCTCTGGAGGGAAACTCCACACATTTACAGGGAATGAGCAGAAGACTTCTGCTTTGGGAAACTTTGGTGTAGCTTTTATAGTTTGTCAAGTGAGGTGTCTACCAGAAATCCAGCTTATCTTTCCCAATCTCACTTCCACAGTGAGGTGTTCATTGTCATCCTGGAGCGTTGGTCCCACGGCACCAAACTAACTTGCTACACGACAGCTTGTCCTGTTTATTTCACCAGTTCACAAGCAGCCGATAAGCTCTTCTGGGGGCAAGGTGCCCTGTTACAGCTGCACCTGTGTGGTGTAGAGCCCCCCCTTCCCGGCTATTCCATGCAGTATAGAGCTGGCCACGACCGGCAGTGCGAGCCTGGGAAAGGGCAGTCAGCATTCCCAGGCTGGACTAATGCCTCCACGGGAGTGTGGCAGTGCCTGCAGAAGTGGAATGCTTCTCCAGGTAGAATGGCAGCTCCTCCCCACCTGTCAGCACCATCAGGATTTTTAATGCCCCTGTCTTGACCTTTCATTATGTTTGCATTACCACATAAGGAAACCCAGATAGAAGTCAATGATAGAAGGTCAAATTTAATGTGGTGTTATAAATTTCCTGTTTGGACACCACAGACACTGGTCCACAGGTTTCTGCACACCTTGTGCCTCTGCCACCGCCACCAGTCCTTACTGATCTCCAGTTCCCTGGAAAAGCTGCCCCAGTTTCAGTCTGTGCCAGCAACAACTGCAGCCTGGCTGAGCAGAAGGCATTGGCTGGACAGGTAAGAACCCTCACCTGGCTGCTTGCACTTTGAGTGAGATCCAGCTGCAAATTGAACTCTGGATACAGCCTCAAAATGTTATAGAAACAGACCTTTAAAATGACTCCAAAGGGCAACAGCTCCAGTGCCAGCTCTGTACCTGCACAAGTCCTTGTCCCAGCCCTGGTTCACTGGCACACAATAAATCCACAGTCACACAGGCCTTGCTTGCCAAGCTCCAAACCCAAACCCACACCTTTCCTGCCTGCAGTTGAGAGAACTTTGACATAATATTAATAAATAACCTTTGCTGAGAGCAGTCACCACCCCAATCCTGCAAGATTTGCGAGGTTTTGTGGTGAATGGACCCAAATTCAAATCCTAAATTTAACTTTCTAACAAGTTTAGTTAGAAAATCATGGACAGTAAATCATACAGATTTAAAAGTCTGCACAAGGTTTACAGCATAACTAACAATAAAAGTGTTTTAGCTGCCAGGAACCTAAAGAGCACTTTCCGAGGTTTCAGACTCTGTGACTGTCAGTTGTCACCTCTGCAATGTGTCCCTCATATGTCCTTTTCCCTATGAGAAGTTGGAGAGCTACTCTCAGTTTGCTTTTTAGAATCAGCTCCTAAATATCAATGTAACAGAACATTTCTGATGGTGAATAGCCTGAAGAAGAATGATTGAGAGTGGAAAGGATTGTATGCAAATGGCTGTTGTGGTTGGGGCTGGAATTACAGGCATAAAGATCAGTATAAATATATCAGATTTAATTATGCTATAAATTCAGATTATTTTGCAGATAATGGGAAATTACCAAGATGCAGGAAAAAATCAATGACCCTAAATAAATTACATTTCTGAATATGAAGTGTCATAAAATTGATTTGCTAAAATTGCTAAAATTTATTTGAAGCTTAAACAGCTCACAAATAAAAGCACTAATAAGATGTTAGTAATGCATTCTCATCTGGATAAGAATTTTAGAGCTGGGTATCAGAGACCAAACCAAAATCAATATCTGTAATAACATACGGCCTTCTACTAGTAGATTGAAATAGAAAGACATTACAGTGAAGCAACAGATAGCAATGGCTAACACAGAGCTCTTGAGAAACAAGTCCTGTGGGCAGCAATATATGGAAAGCAATTTATTGCCCTTTGAATTTTGAGGGTTTAGTTCACTGTCTTTTTTGGTAACCTTAGGAAATTGCTGAGATCATACTTAGTTTTAGTAAAATACCATTTGGAAAATAATGAAAAATACCAAATATCAAAGAGTGAAAACTAGAAAATGAGTAATCTTACAATCAGTAAAAAGGCTCTGGAATCACATATTTCAGACACATGCTTAAACAAAGGAAATAATTAGTATTGAAAGAAAAGAGAGCCCTGCACTATGTAGTTATGAATAAGAATTTTAGCAAACGGAATTTGATAAGGCTTAAAGTTTCTCAAGATGAAAATAAATTTCCAGTGAGCTTTAGAGAGAAGCCAGGCACACAGGAAACCATATGTAAATAGAAATTGTGAAAGTAAGAATAGAAATAAATTACCACAGCGTATAACGAAGGAATTTTATAATGTCAGGTGTTGAGGATGATTGAGAGTGTTTCTGAGGCTTGGTGTAACACTGGGTCACAAAGTGGGCCAAAGTGGATCAGTTAGCTGAATTCTGATTCTGCCATTTCTGCAGCACCTAACCTATACATCAGCAGAATTAGGCCAATCCTCTGGGTTTTGCTTCTCATTCCATGCTCCAGAGCCACACTCCCTTTGTACCTGTTATAAATGAAATTAGAATTTTGACAACTAGGTCCCTTGAGTTAATAATAGTTTAATTAAAAACGAATACAATTTAGTGAATTGAATAGTAATTTGGAATAAAAGAATACAATTTAGCAAAAAAAAATTACAATTTTCTTATATAATTTGCCAGTAATTAAGTATGATTAACGCATAAGCAAAACCTCCCAGGGTATGGGGAGGGCTTCTCACCCCACCTCACGTACAAAACCCACCGGGGTACGGAGGGGGTTCCCCACCCTGCCCCTCGTACCAAACAAAGCACTTCCAGCTAAACTCATATACTGTGTGCTTCTACATATTCATTCATGTTTCCCATCAGTTTCCTCCTATTTCCCATTTCTCTGACTTTATGTCACTTTTCCTCACAGCACACGCCTCACTTGTTGTTAGGGGGTCTCCAGTCTTCTTTTGGGGTCTTTTGGGGAAGGCTTCTCCTCTTCCTCGTTGTCCTTTGGATGAGCTTACAGGTTTGTGCGTGCGTACTAAGCGTTGTGCTATGTGAGTTACTAATTAGTCTGATATTTACTGATTTTAGACCCATGCCTAAAGTTCTAATTTTGTCTATCTCGGAGCCATTTTTCTCTTGGGACATCACTGATCTTCCAAACTCCATCCTCTACCTCAATTTTAACATGTAACATCTGTAAAGGGGCACATCTGCCTTGTAACACCGATTCTTTTGATTGCTTCTGATAATAACTTTCCAAATAGTTACAATTTAGTTAGCACAAATCAATTCCATTTATTACACACCCTTCAGTGCTTTGTGCTTTGTTTTCCTATGATACTGGTTCATTTGTATGGGACAGGTACCAGGCATGAGTGTCTTATTCTGAATCTATGCTGACATGTAGAATCAGTCTGGGACTTGTCAGGCAACTTCTTACTCTTGCTCTTTTATTTTAGGCTTTTCAAGCTATTAATGGTGATGACCATGAAACTAGTGAGTGAACTAGAAGAGTTCACCAACCAAGTCTTCAACAGGATTGATGTGAATGGTGATGACAGTAAGGTTCCTGCCTTTGTCATCCAGCTTAGGTAGTCTCTGTTCTACAGAGTTACATCCTTTTCTTCCTTTCTTGATTGAACTTTGGGTCTTTTCATTTCATATTGTCTTTCTATTTGCCTTCCCAGCCAGTAATGCATTATGGACCAAAAAGGATTTTCCCCCCAGCATTATACATAATCAGTGTGACAGGATTTGTTCTGTACTGAGTCTCAGCTTTGTTCTGTCCACATTTTTGGTACTGGTAAACTCCCCCCAGACAATGCTTTGCAGATTAATAACAAGCTCTCACTAAGTACAGACCCCAAGAGGAGAGAGGCTTTCAAACTTCCTTCAGGTCCAGCTTCCTCTGCTTGGTAACAAGGCAGAGAAGAGGGCAAGAACTTTGACATGGGTTTTAGTTTTTAGGGAAGAACATTTATCCAGGTGCCTGCAGTGTACCCTGGCATGAGAAGTGACTTACTGCTCTTTTTGAACATAACTTTCAGGAATAAATTTTTCATTTGTTGGCCCTTAAGTAGTTTAAGTACATTCTGTAATTACCAATCACAGGCTAAAACAACCTGTTCCATAAATCTTCAAAACATTTTGTGGCTTGCACTAAACCTGTTCACTACGTTTTCAACTGGACACGTATTCCAAATCCATACTACAGTGCCTTATGGATACTGCTACTGAAGTCAAGGAGATTACTTAAATACAAAGAAAGCTTTACCAGTTTTCTTGGGGGGAATTTGAGCTCCCCGCAGCTGCAGCTGAGTGCTGCATGGAGTCCGGGCTGAGCCAGAAGGGAGCAGAGTGGGGAGGGAGTGCTGTTCACATTCCTGCCAGCTGCTGCTGCTTCTCCTTCTGCTGCTGCTTCTTCTGCTGCTTCTGCTGCTGCTGCTGCCCAAAGGGCAGTGTTGGCAGCAGCCCTGTTTTGCCTGCATGTGGAAGCAGCCTCAGTGCTGGCAGCACAGGGCAATTTCTATGGGGTTGGGAGGAAATGTGCTGTTTCAAGCTGGGATCACTGGCTTCTGTGGGTGGGAACATCTTGAAGAGTCAGCCTAGTCCTTCCTGAGAATTGCAAGGCTCGTGTCCCTGTGATTCTTGAGACAGGGTTTAAGTAGCTGCCATCGAGTGGGTTTGTTTGAGTGGCAGAAATAATTTCTGTGCCTGGAATAAGGTGTCTTGGGATAAGCAACTCTCTTTGGTGGCAGAATGAACTGGTCTTTTACCTTTTTCCTTCTTTTTCCTTCTAGATTGCGGAGCATTGGAGACCGGCGGCTCTGTGCTGCTGTTTGTTCACCTGCTGTGCTTGGAAGAGACGTGAAATTGCAAGGAAGCTGCACTCGCCGTAGTGACCAGAGGGAGAAGCACCTTGTCCATCTTGTTCATCTTGCCGGCCCCTGGCGTGGTCCTTTCCCCTCTGGCTCCTTGTTTCCCTCTTGTCCAATCAAGGACAGAATCCCTCTGTCCTTGCTCTGTATTCTGCACTCGGCCTTTTTCTGTGTCCTTCTCCATAGCTCACTCACGTGCCTTTTTTAATTCCATCTGTCTCTCTGCTCTTCCCTGTGTCCTTGTTTCCCAGTGGATCCTTGTGCCCCTTTCCTTGGCTCTGTTCTTTTTCAATCCCTCTCTGTCTTGCTGCCCATCCCAGCTTTTGGGTTTGGGTGGGGGGTTTTAGTTTTTGGTGGTTTTGTTGGTTTTGTTTTTGGTGGTTTTTGGTGGGTTTTTTTGTTTTGTTTTGTTTTGGTTTTTTTTTCTGTTTTGTTTTGTTTTTCTATTTCATCCTACAGCCCATTCTTTTGTTCTCTCTTTTCTTCCTGTGTCCTCTCTGCCACCACTCCCTCTTTCTGCCTCTGGCCTGTGCCTGGGGTTTCAGGGAGGGATTTCTGGGACCTGCCCCCCTTTTCTTGTTGCAGCACAGCTCCTTTTTGGGAGGGGGTCTAGACCTAGAAGGGCTTCCAATAAAGCCAGGTGCTGCTGTCCAGGGCAGTTGGAGTTGTTCTGTGCCTTCTTTGGGGGGGAAGAGCAAAGGCTGAGGGGGACGGGGTGGAGACTGGGGGGCTCCCGTGTCCCTTGGGGCACGCCGAGGCCCCACCAGAGGGAGGGACACGCTGCATGGAGGAGCAAGGTGAGCGGGGAATGGGGAGGGCTCGTGCTGGGTACCCTTCCCCAGAGGGGACCCCGAGCTGCCAGGAAATTCCCTGGGAGGGCTGGGTGCAGAATCCAAAAACCTGTGGAGTTGTTCTGGTTTTTACGCTAGGTATTGGCTTTATTTGTATGCTTCCTTTTTTAAGCGAGTGAACTGCTCAAGAAACTGCTGCCCGAGGTGGTGAGGTTTGAAGCCTCTCTGGAGGAGCTGGAACTCTCTAAGGACGGGGGCTCGTGATTCACCCGTGGATTTGCGCACATGCAATGTAGCAAACCTGACTTTAATTTCAGCCAAAGCTTAATGTCACTGTCAGAAAACTGAATATGATTTTTGGCCCATAGTCGTTTATGAATTCTGTAAGCCATTATATAATCAATTATATAACTGAGATGTGTCTAGATGTATTACAGTTATATTGTGTGTGTGTGTATATGTGATGATTTCATTATCATACCATTTCACTGAACAGTCAAGTTCATTGGAGTGAAATCTGATTACTTGCATTTTAAAAACTTGTCCCCCCCAACCCTTTTTGATTTTTTTCACAGGTATTTTATAGGCATAATTCAATATTTTCCTTCCTAATCCACGAGTAAAGGGAGATGTTGGGACTTCTGACACACTTTTCCCATTATGTGTCCAGAAGACTCCAAGTACTGACTTTACATGTCCACAAGCGTGGCCAAAGCCACACATTCAGAGCAACACCAAGTTCTCACGGTGTACCAAGAGAAACAAAGATTTAATAACATTATTTCTTAGACAACTGTTGGGGATGAAGTCAAATGTAAAGAAAAAATGGAAATGTAAAAAATCATGGATGTTAGTGCACACGGATACAGAGTTTCTGCTTTTGAGCTCCGCAGATGTTTTTTTCTTTCCTCTTTCCCTTCTTGTGTGAGCTGCCTTTGAGTCAGTTATGTTATGTTGAGCTCTTGTGGGCACAGAGCGGTACTGCCGCTGTGCCCCGAGCGGGGCCCTGCCCCGCTCCGCTGGGTGACGGGGGGGAGGCGGCAGTGGGAGCTACGGCAGTTCCGCGGCTGCCGAGCCTGGGGAGGGAGTGAGCGGGGCGGTGTCTGTAAATAGCAGGGAGGGGTGAAATAGCGTTAAGTATGTAAAGTGACACGGCCGGGCTCGAGCGGGGACGCGGCGCTAAAAGGAGCGGCTGCCTTGCAGGCCGGCGGCTGAGAAGAATGACAGCAGTGGACCCTGCGAGCACCCCTGGCTCCGCCCAACTGAGCGCCTCACGCTCCCATGGGCCGCAGCCTCAAAGCTTCCGCCAATCCCGGCCCGCCTTGCTCCGCTCTGGCCAATCACAGCCGCCCTTTGAATCCAGGCGCGGTCCCGCCAAGCTCAGCCTGCTCAGTCGCGGCCCGGTCCCGCTCCCCCGTTTTACTGGGGTGCCGCTCCGGCCGCTGTCGCTTTGGGAGCCGGCGGAGCCGAGCTGCCGCAGCCCCGAGAGGTGCTGCTGGGTCCCGGGAAGGGTGGGCGGGGGCTCCCCGTTCAGGTCCTGGCCGTAATTTCGCCCAAAGAAACGGGGAGAAGGGGGGGAGCGGGCGGGATCGCGGGAGCGGGGCCTGAGGGGACAGCGGGGGGTCGCGGAGGCGAGCGCGGCGGGAACGGGCGGGCTGGGATTGGCGGGCCTGGCGCTGCCTCGGGCTGTGATTGGCTGGGCTGGCCGGCCGTGGGCTATAAATAGCGTGAGCTGGAGGGGTGCGGGCGTTACTTCGGCGGCGGGCGGCGGCTGCGGCGGGCGGCGGCGGGAGGTGCGCGGGCGCGATCCAGGGAGCGCCGGTGCGCCAGGACGGGAGCCCTGCGCTCGCTGATCCGGGGAGCGCCGGTGAGGTCGGGCGCCATGCCCGCGTCTGCTGGGACCAGCATCTGGGGGCCGGCGGTGTCTTGGGGCGGCGGGGCCGGTCGTGGCCAATTCTTTCTGCTACGTCCTGGGCTTTTCGGGCGGCCGGAGGCGGGTGCGGGGTCTGGAGTGGCACAGGGAGATGAGCTGTTGTTTCTGCGGGACAGAGAGGATCTGTTTTGTAGTTTCTGGATTGAAGATAATATTTAAAATATCGCGAATAAAGCTGGGTTTTTTTCGTTTTTATTATTTTAGTTTGATTTTATTTAAAATAATAACGATTTTCTTTATTACATTGCTTTGTTTTGCTCGTTTTATTAAAATAATAAAATTATTAATTATAATTACTTTTAACAAGACATATTGTTATCTTTATATGTATTAGTTTAACTAAGTATTAATAAATAATGATTAAATATTATTTACTATTATTAAATACTGTTTATTAATCATTATTTAATTAAATATTTATTATTTATTAGTTTGTTATTAGTTGCTAATTATCATTTAATACTTTTAAATATTAAATATTATTTATTAATACTTCTTAATTAAATATTATTTAATAGCTAATATTTATTAATTATTTGTTTATTATTAATTATTATTAATTAATTAAATATAGATTATTTAGTAGTTATTTATTATTTACTTATTAATTAAATATTAATTAAATATTATTTATTAATTAATTCTTAAAATTAATTACTTTAGGGGCTTTTTTGCTGGATAGCTGATGTTAATTCAGTAGATATTGTGGGGCTGGGGCTGAAACACCCATTGTGGGACCAGTGAAGACATAAAGCCCCAGAGTGTGGAATAAAGACCTTGGCACTTGAATCATGCCTAAACCAATGTGGGGCAATGGAAATACTGAGGCTGGAGCTGGATAAATGCCATGGGGGAAGGGGATGGAGCTGCAGCTCAGGGCCTGCAGGAGGTGCCTGGGGGATTAGCAGCCCCTGTCTGCTGGTACCAAGGAGAGTCTGAGGGTCTGGGGGCTGGGAGGGCCCAAGGGCACCTTTTGGGATGGGCTAGCAGGGGCCCAATGGCTATTCCCAGCCCCTGGTTCTGCCTGGGGGGGGGTGAGGGGGGGGCCTTTGGGCAAGTGCTGGGCTGAGACCCAGGGGGAGGGGGAAGGTACCTGTTGGGCTTGAGGCCTCAAGTGTCCCCAAAGTTGGGCTCCCATTAGGGTGGGTAGGACAGTATCTAGAGACATTGAAGTGATAGTAATAACTGACTTGTGGCCTTATCAACAGCCCTGGGTTGCAGTGAGAAGCGGGAGCAACTTTCAGCCACCAGAAGTGGGAAGCTGAGGAGCAGGAACTCAGGAAGCAGAGCTGGAGCAGACAGAAACATGGTAGGGTTTAGGGTAAAACTGTTGTGGGGCTGGGATAAGGAATATGGAGCTGGGATGCGAACTGCGTGGCTGGAGCTGAAATCAGTGTAAGGGCGGGGATAGGGCCTTGCAGAGCTGTTCCTCTAGTAAGGATGGTCAGGTTGGGGCTGGAATGTGGGTTCAAGAGCTAAGCTCAAACCACAGAGAGCTAGAGCTAAAACAGATCTGCCTGGAGAGCCAGAAAGCAGCATGATGTGTCACTGCTGGGAAGATGAGGAGGCAGAAGCAGAGCACAAGAGCTGGCAGTCAAATAAAGCTTGTGGGACTGAAGCTGAAATCACTGGGGCTGGTATGAGGACTGCTGCAAACACTGTTCTGAGGGGATAGTGACTGTACATGTGGGAAGCAAGCATAGAATGGTACACAACGGGGCAGGCTGTAAATACAGTAAAGATTGCTTTGGGGTTGGGATGGGGTTGGAGTGGCATTTCTCGGCCTTGAGGTGAAACCTCAGAGCTGGAACCAAGAACAAAGACCCTTTGTCTCAACCTGGAGCAGCTTCACCTAGCAGAGAGGGGGAAAAAGAAGCGGATGTGGAGCTGGAAGAAGAGAGCTTGCAGTGAAATAAAGCTCGTGGGCCAAGAGCTGAAATCACTGGGGCAGGGAAGGGATCACTAGGACTGGAGCTATAATCACTGGGGCTGGGATAGAGACTGATAGTGGTATTGACACGGCTGGGTGAGATAACTGTGGTAGCATTCATATGCTGAAATCACTGTAGGTCAGTAATATTGATGTTGGGGCAGGGTCAAAGGGCTGAGGTCAAGTGCAAAAGGTCAGGGGTCAATGGTTAAATTGGAAAGTCAGGGATTCAAACTTCAAGGGTCACATGTGAATGGTCAGTGTTCAAAGATCAAGAGTAAAGGGTCCAAGGTGCAATGTTATGGGTTAATTTTCCAAGGTTATGTGGTTCAAGGTCAATTATCAGGGAATCAAACTTCAGAGAGCTAAAGTCAAGAGTCAAAGGTCAAAATTCAGAGGTTAAGAGTAAAAGGTCAATGGGAGGTTGCCAGGGATTTGCAAGGAAGAGGAGTATTTATAAACTTTATCCATATTTCCCTGTAATTCTGGGTGTTTGGATTTCATTTGTGCTCGTCAGGATAAGCCATAAACAAGCCCCTGAACTCTGCATCCATGTGTCAAGCACTTCCACAGAAAGGCAAGTCAGCAGTGATTCTAGAGGAAAAATTAGAGGTGATGGCTTATGATCCATGGGGAATTACATTGGGAATTGTGAAACTCAAACACATGGAATTGTGGAGGTGGAATTCCATTTTCAGCCTTGGGCACCAGGAGGAGGAGAGGTGTCCTCATCCATAGCAAGGAAAGCCTGGTGCCCCAGTGTGTCAGGTGCAGACAATGAGCTGTCCAGGGAATGAGCAACAAGTTCCTTCTGCCCCTCCCCTCACCCATAGGATGGCAACAGCACAAACTGAACTGTGAGGTTGATGAGCTCTCAGAGCAGCCCCAGGTGTGAGCAGTGAGGTTGATGAGCTCTCAGAGCAGCCCCAGGTGTGAGCAGTGAGGTTGATGAGAGCTCAGAGTAGCCTCAGGTGTGAGCAGTGAGGTTGATGAAGGCTCAGAGCAGCCCCAGGTGTGAGCAGTTATGGTAAAGAATGGGTGGGTCCTGCCCGGGGCTATTTTAGGGGGCGGGTTTGTCTCACTTTGCTTGAGCACAAAGCAGTTGGAGCAGAGGGATTTATGGTGAGTTCCCTGGGGGTATTTCATGGAATAATACTGGGAGTGTCTCATAGGATCTGGGAGAACAGCTGGATACACCTGGACATGGAGCATTGTTTAAAGCAGCATCTGAGCAAGTAAGCCAGTGCGGGTTCGCAGGGATTTGCAAAAGGGATTTTCCCTTTTGATTTCATTTTGTCGTTTGCTCCCCAATTCCCCCCGGAAGAAATGGGTATTATGAGGACAAAAGGGGGGCATAAATTGAGGGAAGAAACTCCTGTTATTATCTATTTTTACACTGGGGGGAGTCCACCTATGATTTTAAGGGTACTGATTGGAGGAAAACCTGCCTTTTCCAGGGTGTTAGGGGTATCAGTGAACAGTGAATCCCCATGTTCCATTTTAAATGGAGGGGGGGAAATATTGTTGCTATTTTATGGGTTTGACTTGAGGGGAACCCCCCCACACTTTCCATCATCCTGAGGTTTAAATTGAGGAGGAAGCCTTATAGTCACTACTTTTTAAGGGTCTGATTGAGTGTTCCCCTTTTCCTATCATTTGAGAGATTTCAATCAAGGGAAAAACAACTTTTTACTTTTAGGGGATTAAATTGAAGGGGGGGAGCACTCATTTATTTGCCATCGTATTGGTTTAAGAAGGCACGAACACCCCCCCGTTGCCTCAGTTTCCGGGGTTCAATTGACAGAAACACGGCTTTTCCAGCATTAGGCGGGGTCACATGGAGCCGTGGCGCTGCTTTTGAGAGCGATTCTGACCCCTTACAGCCCTGCACGGCAGCGCTTCTGGCATTCCCTGGGGAATTTGGCGGCTGGGCAGCCCCCGAGGAGTGACAGAGCCGTGCTGAGGCCGGGCGGGCAGGCGGGAGCCGCGGCGCGGAGCTGTGTCTGTCGCGGCTGCTCTGTCCGCTCCGGGCGCGGGGCTCGGGCACCGCTGGGGCCCCTTCGGGCCGGTCC
The DNA here is from genome assembly GCF_971803275.1 of Cyanistes caeruleus. NCBI lineage: Eukaryota > Metazoa > Chordata > Aves > Passeriformes > Paridae > Cyanistes > Cyanistes caeruleus. The sequence goes on along the minus strand of NC_141702.1, from coordinate 132,687 downwards.
CGGTGCCGCTGGGCGGGCCGGGCTCTCCCGGGGCCGGAGCTGCCCCCGCCCGCCGGAGGAGCCGCTTTCCGGCCGGGAGCGCGGGGCCGCCCCCGGGTGCCGAGTGCCGCCGCTGCCGGGGCTCGCGTGGCTCCCCCGGTCCCCCCGCACCTGCAGCGGCGCCAGCCCGGGAGCGAGTCCCGGCGGGGGCGCTGGGGAACACTTGTGGCTTGTCAGCTTCAGAGTGCGCTGGCAAAAGCCGCTGGGAGGAGGGGAGGGGGAAAAGCCCGACCTGCCGGGCTTTTTGTCTCGGGGCTTTGTCGATATTGCTCTTTAGCCGAGCTGTGCCTTTAAATAACGATGTGGTGCCTTCTAGAAACTGTGTCCAATACCTTTTGTACCCTCGCAGGAGGGCTTCGAGCTCAGGTTTTTCTATTGCCGAGTTAACTGCAGGTCTAAGCTGACAGCGTCCCGTGCATCTGGGGTGCGTGAATCTGTTTGTGATGTTCATTTCCCCTGGATGCAGAGCTGGGCTTTTCGGGCAGACTGTATTTCTCAAGCCTCGGTGTTTATTTAAGCCTTGCACGCGATTTTCTGGAGACGCGGGTCGAGTGAGAACTTTGTCTTGGTGCTGTACTGGGGAATGGAAAGCAGGGGGTCCCCGCAATATCCCCGTGGAAGCTGGAATGTCCGAGGGAATGGATGTGACAATTCTCGGGGCTGAACCTGGCTCCCAGCGCTCTGCAGCGTAGGATGCGAGAGAGCAGGGCCGGGGGACAGCAGGGTAGGGACAGCGAGGTGCTTCGTGCTCTGGGTTTGGTGTTGATGTTTCCAGAGCCAGAGCAGGTTGATTTGGTTCAGGTGCACTGGAACAGGATCCAAACCTTGGAAAGGTCTGAGACCAATTGGGAGGAAATGTTTTAAAATGAATGTGTTTCTTGATAGAAATCAGGTTTCAGTTAGTTTTTTAATAGATTTTAAAGGAAATTTTTTTTTGAGGAAAAGTGAAAAAAAAAGTTTATTTTAATAAGTAGGGCGTGGGAAGAAGAATGAATAACGTTAGATAGTTTATTTGTTGTGGAGTAAAGATGAGGAGATTTAGAAGGTTTTGTGGTTTTTTTCACGTGTGTTTGGGATGTGGCGTGGGTCTTTTTGAGCCGTGGGGTGTTTTGGTGGTAGCTTGGGTTTTGGGATTGGAGTAAAGTTGAACAGTTTTAGAAGAAGTTACTATGGTTTTGGCAATTATTTTGTATTCACTAATCAATGATGTCAGGAAAATTAATCCACAAACACCAGAGGTTTATGTCCAAAAAGGAGACAGAGGAGTCCTTTTACTTTATTCGAATAAAGGGAGAGGCCATGGGGCATTCCCCTGGGGTTTCTTGAATTTTTGGAGGGCGCAGCCTACTTTTTATCCTAATTCCCGGCCGCTTGTCCCTTCTCCCTTTCCCCATAGGCTGAGGTACTTGAGAGGTACAGGCTTCCCGGAACGCCTGACACCTGGGGTACCTTTTCCCCCCCCACGCATAATCCCTTTTTAATTCTTAGCTTTTGTGGAATTCATGATACTCTTTCAGTGCCTCTTTGATCTTTTAGTGGAATCCATCCCATTGATTCTGTTGTCTCTCACTGATAGCTGCATCTTATCAGCAGACCCACAGCTTGTTTGTAAAGACAAACCCGTCATTCCTCTCTATGAGAAGTTATTTTTAAAAAAGTAAAAAATGGATTTTTTGTTGTCTCTGTTAAACAATAGAGTTGAGAGAGAATTTGGGGTAGAGTGCATTAGTATTGTATACAGATTGTACGTTAAAAGTTTTTTTTTTTCTTTGCTAGTTTTGAAGTTACAGAATTTGTTTAAGCATAAAGCAGATGGTGGGGATATAATATAATGTAATTTTAGGACATCTTATTTTTTATTGTATATCTTTGGCTTAATGGTCAAATTATTTTTTACTTTTAGATATACTTTTATAGAGATACAGGTAAATATAAATAGTGGTAGTAATATTGAGTAAGCAGAGTTATTTATGTGGGTTTTATTCAATATTAGTTTTTGTGGTGGCACATATTGTGTTGTTTCATTTTTTTGTGTTCACTACGTGAAATTTGGTTTTTGAATAAAGATGATTTTATGAATGGGTTGGTTTGTATTTTAGGTAGAATCAATTAAAATAGATTTTGATATGTATTATTTGGTTTTGTTTATTGTATGTACGGGTTCAGATTGGGTAGGGTTTGGTTAGCTGAGTTTTGGGTGTTAATTAGGCGGCTTTTGTTAGATGCAGTTTTTAATATTTGGAAGTTTTTTGAGTGGTCTTAAGGTGATTTTTACTAATTGATTGTATAATTTTATTTTGTTTGTAGTTGGCGTATAATAATGTATATGTTCTATTTATTTAATGTTGTGTTTTTTAGTTTAGGTGTTGATGGTAAGTTTGGATTCCTTTCTGTTGTGGTGTTTCTTATTAGCTTCATTTCTGGGGACACAGGCATTTATATGGTGGCTTTTTATAGATATATTTTTGGGGGTGGTGTTTTTTAACTTGTTGTAGTTTAGGTTGGTTTCTTCTTTTTAATTAGCTATTAAAATTTTTTATAGAGTCTTGGTAATTATTCAGGTATTACTATAAATGTAGAGCTTTGGGGTTTTTTTACTAATGTTTAGGGTTAGTTGAATGGCTTTGAGTTCAGTGACTTGGTTTGATTTTTTTTTTTTAATAGTTGGTGTTGTCAGGAAAATTACTCCACGAACACCAGAGGTTTATGTCCAAAAAGGAGACAGAGGAGTCCTTTTACTTTATTCGAATAAAGGGAGAGGCCATTGGGCGTTCCCCTGGGGTTTCTCAAATTTTTGGAGAGCACAGCCTCCTTTTTTATCCTAATTCCCGGCCGCTTGTCCCTTCTCCCTTTCCCCATAGGCTGAGGTACTTGACAGGTACAGACTGCCCGGAACGCCTGACACCTGGGGTACCTTTTCCCCCTCCACCCCCAATGCATAATCCCTTCTTAACTTTTATGGAACTCATAGTGTTCTTTCAGTGTCTGTTTGATCTTCTACTGGAATTCATCCCATTGTTTCTGTTGTTTGTCACTGATAGCTACATCTTATCAACTGACCCACAGCTTGTTTGTAAAGACAAGCTCATCATTCCTTTCAGTGTGATGTGTGGAGTTCAATAGGGTGGCTTTTTATTTATGTTTAACTTTGCTGATGTGATAAGAACTGTTAGTGAAAGAGCATAGCATCTGTTTTTGCTGGTGGTTGTACGGTGTGGGTTTTGTTTGTGTTACCTGTTTTGGGGTTTTTTTTTGTTAGTGAGATTAAACTTTATTTTGGGGTTAATTTGTGATTATTTTTAGGATTTTAGTGCAATTTAGGTTTTTGATTTGGGGGTGCTGTGATGAGACTACTTTATTTGTTTTATGTGGTATTGGTGGTGTGGATAGAGGGAATACTTGTTTTTAAAATTTAGTTTAGTATTGTTAGTTGAAGTGTTAGGATGCATTGTGTTTCAGTGTTGAATCTTTTTGAGGTGGTTTGGATTTTTTCTAGGTTAAGATTTTTTTCCCTTGGCTGGTGGAGGTATTGTGATTTTATTGATCATATGGGTGAGAATTTGATGCTGTTTGTTTTTTGGTTATTTTTTTTTTAGGAATTAGATTTTTGCAGTAGACCTGGAAGAATTCACTTTATTTCAAAACATACTAGTTTAATCACATAAAGGTTCCCATATTAACTCGTCAGTCTTTTAGATTCTTTTTCTCATTTAGGTTTTCCAGAATTTACTGTTAATTTAGCAATCAAGCAGGGATGGCACTTCGTTCTTGAAAAGATGGCTATGGAAAAACCTGTGTCTAACAACACGTACCTGACAGAGGGCAACGATTTTGCTGTAATTACAGGGCCAAATACGAGTGGCAAATCAACTTTGGCATGGAACTGCTGAAGGAGAGGAGTTTCTGGTGGGCTCCCAGTGGCATCTGATGGAGTGACAGTGAGAGCATCTCATAGGGTCTGGGGGAGCACGTGGATGCACCTGGACGTGGAGCACTGCATAAAGGAGGTGGTGAGGGACAAAGCTTTCTGCCAGGAAGCAGCACCTGAACAGCTGAGCCAGTGTGGATTTGCAGGGGTGATCTTTCTCCTTTTCCCTTTTGATTTAATCTTGACAGTCCCTCCCCGGTGCCCTCAATCTGTCACAAGAATTCCAAAAATAAAAAGGCTGAGTGAACAGTGAAAAGAAGGGGTATAGGTAAGGTGGAGTTCAGGTGTACCCCACCCCAAACCCTAAACAGCAGCCCTAACAGCGCTCCCGTTTCCTTGAGACAGCTGCAGGCAGGAACCCGAAAGCAGCAGAGTGCCCGAACCCCCGAGAGGTGCAGGCAGTTCCCTGGTGCTAGGGCCAGCCAGGAAGAGACAGTGGGGGGACGATCCACAGGGTTGGGGAAACAGGGGGTTTCCCGCCCCGCCCCACCCTGGGCTCTCTGTCCCTCCGCAGCCGGGGATTGCTCCCACCCCTCCTCGAGGCGGCGGTTGGTAAGGCTTCGTGCCTGGCCTCCGCAAAGAGTTCGGCTCTGTCAGCCTCTGCCCTGTCTCAGGGCCAAACTTAGGTAGGGTAGGGAGCAACTGTGGATTGCCTGGTCCAGGCTAAGGGACATCTCTTGGGGCCTATGGATAAGGAGCATCCCCGGTTGCAAGCGTAGGGTTGTAAGTTTGTAGGGTTCAGCGGGGCAGCTTGGCAGTGACACGGAGAGGCTGAGGGAGGGCTTCAGAGGTCAAGGTCTCGAGGGCTGGAGACAAACAGTGAAAAGAAAAGGGGTATAGGTTGGGATATAAGGTAGAGTACAGGACTATTCAAACCCTAAACAGCAGCCCTCACAGCGCTCCCGTTTCCTTGAGGCAGCTTCAGGCAGGAACCCAAAAGCAGCGGAGTGCCAGAACCCCCGAGAGGTGCAGGCAGTTCCCTGGTGCTAGGGCCAGCCAGGAAGCGATAGTGAGTGCTCGGGCCTACTGCTGTCATATAAGCTGGGGTTTCTATCCTTGGGGTACCCTGGGCTCCCTGGCCCTCACTGACTGGAGAGTCTTCCTCCCCTCCTTGAGGTGGTGGTCATTTGGCTGTCAGCCAATACTGCTGTGAAGCAAGCTTCGGCCTCCCTGTGGGGTGAAGTGTGCAGCCCATGAACCTGGGCATTCTCTAGAGAAGGTAAGTGCTGGGTTTTCACAGATGTGGCACTAAGCTCCTGCATTGATATTTTGTCTTCTTGGTTGTAGCTGACCAGGAGTCGACATCCTGGCAATGGCAGGAACTTCCCAGATGGCGAGGAGGCCTTCCTTCGCACCCCATGTGGATCCACCCCACCAAGCATCCGAGAGCTGAGTCGAAGGCTACGACCCGCAGAGGGGGGATGAAAGCGGGGTGCCGCGTCGGGGCTCATGACCTGGGATTTTTGAGTCAGCTTTGGGGACGGGGAGGTCCAGGCTGTGGCCCCTTAGGCCACATGGTGGGAGAGCCTCACTTTTGTTCACAGTGCTGAGGTGTGCAGGACAGAGCAGCCTCTGGGTGCGTCGTGTCACTCGTCCATCGTGCCTTCTGTGTCTTTTGTGCCTCTTGTGTTGTACGTGCCTTGCCCTATCTCTTCTGGGGGCTTACCAGAAACCCCAGCATCACTTATAGCATCTCCAATCTCTGGGCTCCTCGGCTCGGCAGCTCTCAGAGGCCTTGGACTCGCGTCTCTTTTGACAAGCATCCGATTGGATGTCTTTTAGACGTCTTCTTCTGAGCTGTGTCAACAGCCGTGCGCCGTGAGGATCCATTGTTGCGGCTTAGGACTTGAAGAAACGCAACGATAGGTAGAGGATTGCGGCCATAAGATTCTTGGGCCTCCGTCTTGGCGGTTCCTGGAGTTTGTCATTCTGTCAGCATCTTCTTCCTCCCGGGTTCTGTGAGCTTCATCAGCTCGCCTTCATTCTCACCCGGCTCATCTCGTTCCGCATTCTCTCAGTCCTTGCGGCCGTTCTTGTGGCCCAGACTTTTGTCTCCCCATTGTGTCCCCTCGTCGGTTGTCTGGTGTGTCACGGGTGTCTGGGTGTAGTTGTCCCGGAGCTGCTCTGCCCTGCTGCCCAGCCTGGCTGTAGGTGTAAAAGGCCAAGTCCCAGGCCCCTGTAATTTGAAATTTGTGATGTAGGGTGTAGTTGGGGTCTAGAACATATCCCTAGATCAACACAAGATGTCTGGAGCTGTGAAGTTACCCTGCAGCACTTTGACTTTTGTCTCAGCTCTCTTTCAGATGCGGACGGATGAAATCGGTGGCAGAGCGCCCCATCCAGGGTAAGGGGGTTCCCCTGAGAAGGTAAGTCAGTGTTTGTCTTTGCAGGGCAACTGGAACCGGTCACTGTGTTACAGGTCTCCTCTTTGTCTTTATTTTTAGGAAATAGAGCCAGCTAGCAGCAGTCAAGGTGAAGCGGGCAAGGTGAGCGTTGACCGGTGGAGGGAGGCTGTTGTTATCGCTGGGCTCTCAGTTTCTGGTGCAACGCCAAGCGTCCCTTCTTGTTTGCGTGCTTTAGGCGGTCCAGTCGCGTTTCGTCGAGACCCCGTCGCCAGCCGGCCGGCACGCCTGCTTCGCCGCTCCCGTGAGCCCTGCGGAAGCGTCACAGGGACTGCGTGACGGAGCCTTTTCCACGTAAAGGGGCCGTGTGGGTGGCCTTCAGGAAGGGGCCGAGGGCTTCCCGTGAGTTGGGGATGTCGGGAGGAGGAGCGAGGGCCTGTTCAAGTCTCAGCAACGCCACATCACTTTTTCTTCTCTTAACTCAGGCGCGCCCTGCGACGGCGCTGTTACAAAGTTTTGACTTAGACTTCATATAGTCCTCGTCAGACTTACAATACTCTGAGCATCTAAGGAGCCAGAAGGATGGTGTGCCAGGTTTTACAACAGGATAAAAACTAGAAAAAACAGCATTAGCAGGGATCCTCTACTTCAGTTCACTGGTGAATGAACTGTACAATCAATTGCTGTTTATTTTATTGCACTAAGGGCACAACCAAGATGAGCATGGCCATGTAGAAGCTACCTTGTACATGAACCTTGCAGAAGTCAGTCCTCACTCTCCTGAATTAGCAAAACCAGGCACAGTGGAGAAAACAGGAGAGACAGAAGCCAAACAGCAGATATATGGTTTAAAATATCCCAAGACTCCTAAACTCTGATCCATCACTTTGGCCTCTGGACTACAAGGTGCTCAAGGTATTTTTCTGTGACAATAAACCGCCATGTCCAATACCAGTACTGACATTAATCAGTAAAAACAATAAAATAAATAAAAATAAAAAAATAAAAAAAGCAAACAAGCAAAAATCCACCTCATCGAAATAAATTCTGAAAATTCACTGGGAAAATCTAGCAACCTTTTTTACCCAAGCAGCTAAAGTAAAAGCTTGATTTGGTTCAGTCTGCAGCAAGATTGCACTGTCTTTTTCTGCATAATAGTTTGCACAGCTACAATAACATAAAGTGGAATGTGAATAGACTATGCTTAGGCTAATTTACTGCTGAGAAACGTGTGCTCTGTTTGTTATGAATTCCATGCTTTCCTTTGGCTTGCCAAATGTTTTTTTTTCTCAGAGAGCTGTTTTGTTTGATACTGTGCTTTTGTTTGGTTAACAGGCTTCTCATCCTGTTTCTTTTGATAGGAGTGATAGATCTCAGTATAATTAATGGATAAATACACAGTGAAGTTTGCAGACCTGTCCCAGGGCTCCACAATGTAGAGATGCCAAAAGTTTACCACATCATTACTCTGAATGCTACCAGAATCATAGGAACCCATTTCAGGGAAAGTAAGAAGCCAAAAACAGATTAAAAGAAGAGGGGTATGATAGATAACTGGACAGACAGAGGTTTAAGGGCTGCTCTGCAGATGGAGTGGAGGAAATTTTCTTAGTCACAACTGGTCATTATGAGCAGGTCTGCAGGGGTAAACTCCCCAGTGTTTACCTAGATTCCCTGATTTTTATTTTATTTTTATTTTTTATTTTTAAAAGGAGCTTTTCCTCTTTGCTGAGTGGAAGCTGGGAAAAAGAACCTTACAGTACAGGTGATGAGTGTGATGGGAGTAAAGTTTATGAGGCTGTACCAGACTCTGCATGTCATTTATGTCATACTATTAGATTTCCCTCAGAGGAATCATGAAATGGAATCAATGGAAGCATTTTTCCCTAAATGTGAGCTTTTATTGTGCATTTTCAGTTATCTTCCTCAGAATTTCTTTTAAAAAAGAAAATGGTGCAAAAAAGAATCCTTATGCAGTTTTCTAGGAACAAAGATTTTAATTACCAACATATTTTAGCCCTGATGGAGCAGAGCATGAAGTTGCACCAGCCATGCTATGCAGTCACCAGGTTTTTATGTTTCCTCGTGCTACTGGCACAATCTGGTTCTCCTGGTCCCTTCCTCTTTGCCTCTTCCTCATCCTGTAATTACCATTTCCTATGTACTTGGACAAATCCATTACACAAAACATCCCTCAGAACAACAGAGGACAGACCTCTACTATCTCTCAGCAATCATCTAAACAACTAGCTCTGATCACACTTGAAACTTTGAAAAGAGCATCCAAACTGAAACTTTCCTCACCATTTCATTTTACATATGTTGAATCAAGTCACTTTCCTCAAAAATACATTAACTACAGTAGCTTATTGTGTTTACTACAGGCTTTTAATTGATGCAATTTGATTTTTCATGTTGCTTTATTCTAAATCGCTGCAAGCTACAGTTTTTATTAACAGGGTTATTGGACTAAATTCAAAAGCTTATCAGGATAATATTTAAAAAATAGCTACATATTTACGATGTTTGTCCTCTCCTGAATCCCTCTGCTACATTAATGCCTTTCTTACTTGCCACAAAGTGTTTTAGACTAGCCAATAATGGCCAGCAAGAAATTTAAATATCACACAAGGTGCATTTAGGTCACTGTCCTGCCTTCTGACTAGCTTTTGGAACAATGCATTTAAACTTGGTATTCTGTAAGGTATTCTGGAAGAGTTTAGTCCATTAGGAGCACAATCTGGTCTATAGGTTACATATAGTGATATGTGTATTAATGTATACTAATCATATTCTTTCAGGCTGTGCTGACTCAGCTGACATTCTGAATCACTTGCTGAAAATAGAATGGGTTCATTTTGCACATAGATATTTTTTTATGCACACATGAGCAACTATGATGTTTTCTTTACCTTTTGTCAGACAGTAAAAAAAAAAATTAAATCATGTTTTGTGTACAGTGTTACAAATGTTACTGTACTAGTAATTATTATTGAAGTGACATATATGTTTACATTTGGACACACACACTTTAATTCACTGTTGTCTCAAAGTTTCTCCTCTGCCAGTTCACTTTTATGTTTTTTTAAATCCCAGAATAGAAACAAAGTTTGCTTTCAGTCAACAACTGAAAACACACTGGATTTTAAATTGTAGTAAGACCATACATGACCATCTTACATACACAAGTCTTCCACCTAATGCAAAACCAAAAATTTCAGACACATTACATTAAATCCATGTATCATTAGCCTCATCTACAGCACACATCAGGGCAACAACAGCTTCAAAGTTCATCAAAACACAAACTCAATTTTTCTTCATGTTAGCTCTAAATTGGTTTTCAAAAGAGCATCCCTTTCAAGATGTATGAATTTACCTCCTGTGTAAAATTATTCAGTAATTTTCTGGGTGTCCAACCTGTGGTACCTGAAAAGGGAATAGTTTTCAGATCACGGGATTAATACTGAGATCACATTACTCAAAACTTAAAAATACCAATTTGGGACTCAAGTGATAGGAAGCTTTTATTACTGGAGGCCAGCCCACAGCAGTCATCAGGAACATTTTTATTTCTTCTATAGGGATCTCTAGCTGTGATTTTTCCATTGCTGTGAGAGCAGAAGGTCAGATCAGAACTCCTTGAACAACACCTGTACTCCAGGTAAGAGCCAGCAGCAAGTGCACATTTCTGCCTTTGCAGGGGAGACAGGAAGGCAATGGATTATGACTAAAGGGTCTGAAATCGATTTCATCACCAAGCCCATATCTCTGCCTGAAGGCAGGGTCAGCTCTGCAGAAGGCATTTCTGGAATACCTGTACCAGTAGCCAATACCAGAATACCAGTATTGAATGCACTGGTTTAAACATTTCAGCTGACAACAGATCATTTCTATAATTTTACCCAACAAAAGCTATCAAGGACACAGGCCTTAATTTTTATATATTTACCAAGCTGCCTCTCAGGTTCAAAATAAGCAATTACTGAAAGCAAAGTCAAATGTCTCAGATGAAAATGTCATGCCAGGTTCACAAGCCAAATTGTGATTTTCATTGATATTAACCCCAGTAGCTATTCTGGATAAATGCTGGTTACTGAAGATCAGAATAATTTCCAGCAGCTTGGGTTATATCTCCACTTAAAAATGCAATGGCACATGCAAAAAAACAAAAAAAAAAAAAACCCTGAAATAACTCACTCAAAGCACATGGATTTGTTTGGTTCTCAGCTTATAATCTTCTGATTAATTCTGTCACTGTTAATGTAATGGTAAATGTAGAACTGTATAACTATAATCTTAATTCTGTGAGCACATCTCAAAGTAATATTCACCTTTTTTTCAGACATCATTTGCTTACCACAAGTTATGATGTGACCACCTGAGGTTTTACTTAGAGCACAGTACAAGAAATAACATTTCTGGTTTCCAACTTAATATGCTTGAAGGGTGGGTTGTTGAGCAGAGGGCCAGACGCTGCCTGCCTGCCCTGGTAGCAGTCTCTGCCATGCACAGCTGTCTTTCACTGCTGGACTGACAATGTGAATTTGCAGGAGCAGGCAGTGATTCCCAAAGCCCTTCTGTGGAGCAGCTTTCTGTGCCAGCAGCAGACCTGCTGCACTTACAAATGAGTGGCTTGCAATGCTATTTCAGGGCTCTGCCATATAGACACACACACACGTGAAACCAGACAAATCTTAGCATGAAAAAACATTTTCCTAGATTAAAAGGGCCACGAGTACAAACATACTTTACATATGTTACACTGTTCTGCTGTATTTTTATACATGTATATTCATTTTAGTGAGAACATTTTCCTTGTAAGGGCAATAAATACATTTGACTCACTAGACAAGTCTTTTATTCCTATAAACAATGCAATTTATAATTGATAAACAAAAATAAAAGAATGTGATGCACAGTCAGTTACAGATTATGTGAGGGTGCTATGCTTTCCCAGCTGGGAATGAACAGTAAAGCTCTCAAAGGAAGGAACAGCATATCTTTCAACAGACATTGCCCATATTGTGATAATGTGATAATGGAGATTAGTAGAAATGCAAGACTGCATCTCCAGAGAATGGAAGAACTAACACATGTGCAAAATGAAAGAAGGAAATTAATTGACCAAATTTAGGTTAAATTCTCTCTATATGCATCAAGGGGAACAGTCAGCTCTCTGCTGGGATATTCTTTCTCAATGGAATGATGATTTAGAAGTGACTCAGGGTGTCCAGCACCTAAGAACTGAAAATAACAAGCACACAGTGTCATCAGCTGTGTTTCAAAACATATGGCATATTTTTATACTGACATTCTCAAAGTTTTATACTTCTGAGCAGGTTTAACCATTGAGGAACAAATGGTACCTTTTAAATTCAATATCCTCTTAAATTAAATATCCTGGGTAAACCATCAAAGTACAGAATCAAAATCTGGCTTCAAATTCATAACACCGTGAAATACAATCACCCAAAGACAACCTACATCACAAAAAGTGAGTGTGGTCTATGTCATAAAAAAGCCCCTCCACTGTTAAAGGGATGCTTCAGATTTGGTGCAGAAAATGTAACTTTTTGTCATTGTGTAGCTTTCTTTATGAGAATTTGAGCTCTGGCGGAATGATGCAGAGGCAGGACCTTTGCACAGCCCTGCTGGCACAGTGAGATGCAGAAGGGACACAGCTGAACCAGCGCATTGAAGGAGATGTGCTGGTACCTCCAGGCATCCAGGCAGGATCCTTGCTCGTTCTGCCACTGCTCTCTGCTGCCCAGAGTGTGACACAGCAGCTCCGGGGTGGTTCTTTGTGCTGCCGGAGTGTTTTCTGCTTACGGAGCCTCTTTGCTGTAATTTACCATCTCTTTGCTTTAAGAGCTGCTGCTGTTGTTCATTTGCAACTGAGACCTTTAAATTAAAGCAGTCTGACCGAGATCCCCCCAAGGACTTACTTTGTGACTTCATCAGGCTTCTTTTCTTCACAAAAACTTGATCCCAGTAGAACTGGATGTCCCTCCAAGTGAAAGGGAACTGTGGCTTCACATATCTGTTCCTTAGCTTGTGCTCTCTACTTTAGGATGAAGTGGCTTCTGGGGACACTATAAATCTTGATATGCAGGTGAGAAATGTCTCTCTTGTTTTCCTCAAGAGCAGATTCATGGCTGGATTATTTTTTTTCCCAACAGTAGTTGTGTTTTATACACTGGGATGTAATTAACTTTGCTCTGAATTAAAAAAAAAAATAAAAAAATAGTAATTTAAAAATAATTTAAAAAAAAAAAAATTAAAAGAGCAGAATAGTTGGTAGTTACCTCTTCTTGGTGTATCTCTGGAGACTCAAGGAACACTGGGGACAGATTCCTAAAGCAGAAATTGTCCGTGTCCTCTTCAGGCTGACAGAAGCCGCTGGACAAATCAATTTCCCCTGCTTCCACAGGACCTGAATAAATCCCAGCGCTTCCTTACACCTGCAGGATGGCTCTTGTGTTGGAATAACACCTCAAACTGATGAGCTGGGTTTCTAGAGTCCGAGTTTACCCAACACTCACAGCTTCAAACCCAGTATGATGTGCCTCCTGCACTCTTTCTCCACGGCAGGTTTGTACCAGCCATGGCAGGATTTGAATCATTGCAACCTGGGTGCCTCTGCCCACGGAGAGCTGCTGAGGAGAGAGGCTGCAGGGCAGACCTCAGAGTGCAGGAAGCACCTGAACCTTTCTCCCAGAGCAGGGACAGGCTGCAGAGGTGCTCACAAAAGATGTGCCCGGGTGAAGCACATCCCAGAGCAGCAGGTGGCTGAACTTGCTGTCTCCTTTGCAGCAGGAAAGCTGTGTGAGATCAGCGTGGCCAAGGAGGATTTGGACAGCTCACTCCCAACACACTCTGCTGGATCCACAGCCTGGGGTCACACGCCCAAACCTCACCTTTCAAGGGGATGGGGCCAGATTCTTTTCAGTAGTGCCCCGTGGCAGGAAAAGAGGTGAGGCACACAGACTGAAACACAGAAAGCTCCATCTGAATATGAGGAGAAGCTCTGTTGTTTTGAAGACAACAGAACTGGAACAGGCTGTCCAGAAAAGCTGGGGACTCTCCTTCTCTGGAGGTATTAAAAACCTGCAAGGATACAACTCTGTGAACCTGCTCTAGGTCAGGGGGGTTGGATTGATGGTCTCCAAAGGTTCATTCCAACCCAAATCACTCCATGATTATGTGGAGGTGGATGGATCTGTGAGCTCCAAAATATGTGGAATCTATCCAGAGCAGAGACTTCAGGTAGAAGGAATTAGCTCTGTTAGACAGGACAGGACAGTCATGTCCTGGAAAAGGGAGCCACCCTCAATTCTTGGACATCCTCAGGACCTGACTGGAAACAGCTATGAGCCAAATGAACTCTGTGCTGAAATGTTATTACACAGGAGTTTGTAGGCTGAGGCACTGAGGCCTTTCCAACCTGAGGCTGTTGCTGAGCATCCTGATTTTGTGATCAATTCTGACCAGCCTAGAGAGCCAGGCTTTCCTTCCCCTCACGGCAGAGAAACAAGGTCAGAGGTGCTTCTTTTTCTGATCCACCTTGTATCTCATGCTCCAGTAAGTGATGAGTACTGTTACCCTATTGTCAGTGCATCAGCATGAAATCATTGCTGTGGAAAGAGGTCATTTGTTAACCTATGGCTCTTTTCTTAACCTGATTCATGTTGCTGGCAAACTATTTTTGGGCAAGCACTATTTCTGCTTCTATGACAAGTTCACCAAAAAAAAGGTGCTGTTATCAATATTTTGTTGTTTACAATACCTAATAATTAGGCAAGAGTCATTAGGAGAAGCAGTATCTTCTTACAGCAACTGATAACAGCTGGGAATAAAAAAATCAGATTTTCAGATACACTTCCTTTCTCAGATTTGCCTTCTCACTATCTATCATGTCATCAAGCCACTGAGAAAAGCATTTTTGACTCCTGGCTATCATCAAAAACAATGATGTCATATTTGTCCAGAGCCTGCTGACCAAACCAGGCTGCAAGCAATGCAAGGCTCTGAATATGCACTGTTAAATTATTCTGGGTTTCTCATGTGCAGCAGGTCTGTGTCCCACCTGAAGCATGCAGGTATCCCTCTGAAGTCAACAATCATCACCCAGCAGGGTGTGTGTGTACCTCAGCCAGTCAGAAAATGGCACTGCCACTCAGCCACTACATTTTCTACCAGTAATGTTACAAGCCTGCAGCTCTCAGTGATGCCTGAGCTGGATGTTGTTCACTGGCTTAGTTCAAGGGCTTGAACAAAGCTCACCTCTCAGTGAGGTTTATGACCCTTTCAGAAAAGCAAAGAGTCTGAAAATCAGCTGTTCCCTTGCTTACATCTCAGTTACAAATGTATTTGAGGAAGTTATTTCCATAAAATTAAACAGAAATACTGCTTCACATTGATACATTTTAATTAACATCACCATTCTCTATCTTGCACAAACCAGAATTAATATAGAATGATTTCTGTAAAATTAGGTTATGTCTATTCATTTTGAAACCCCATAACTACTCCCGAGTATCAATCAGATACATTTTAGTGTTAAGTACAACAAAAAAGTTGAGTTACACCATAGCCTCACAGATAAAGCTAATTATATGGAAAATTCATTCAACCGAGTTTGCATTGCTTGATTTGAATCTGAATTAGCAAGAATTGGCTTTGTACTTAGTTTTCTAACTCAAATGAACAAGAAATGCACACATAGATAATTTTTCTCTGAACATCTGAATCAGGGAAGTCTCTGGAGCTTGAGACTGTTGCT
Source organism: Cyanistes caeruleus (assembly GCF_971803275.1). NCBI lineage: Eukaryota > Metazoa > Chordata > Aves > Passeriformes > Paridae > Cyanistes > Cyanistes caeruleus. The sequence continues at coordinate 117,593 of NC_141702.1, read as the reverse complement.
GTTCAATCCCCCCAGAATCTCAATGACCTCCATGAATCTCAGCACAGGCATGAGGATCCATGTGTGAACAAACAGCCACAGAAATGGGGATTTACTTCCCTTTTACTTCTCTGGATACATTTCTAATGGAATTGTCACATTTTTGTATGGATCCTAACTAAAAGTTTATGAACTTCTGAAAGCCCTGAAATTACATAGGACAGGGGAGAATGGCTTCAGACTAAAAGAGAGTTTAGATTAGATAACAGGAAAAATTTTTTTACTGTGGGGGTCGTGAGGCACAGGCTGCCCAGAGAGGTTGTGGATGCCCCATCCCTGGAAATGTTCAAGGCCAGGTTGGATGGGGTTCCGAGCAATCTGGTCTGGTGGAGATGGCCCTGCCCACAAATGGGGGACTGGAAATAAATGATCCTTGAAGTCCCTTTCAACCCAGACTGTTCCACAATTCTGATATAAAAACCAAAACAAGAAATGTTTAAGAAACCAAAACAAGATATGTTTAAGCAGACCTCAAAAAGGATGAGATGGCACTTTCATATCAGTGTTTTGATCCCTCCAGAGTTTGGATGCAGCATGTATTATATGTCAGAGAATTTAGGCTCTCAAAATCAGCAAGTTTAGCCCCTTCTCAGGCAGGAATGACTCGAGGGATAAACTCTATAGTGAAGGATATTATGCTACCCATTAAGTTGGGAAGACATCAATATGTTTACAGGGAAGAAACAAGGGATGAATATTCTCTGTACATTATAATGTGTTCCAGAAATTTTGAATCAGTGTAGTGAACATGCCCAAGAAACATCACAGGAATCACTCCAAGTGACTACATTGAAAAAGATAAAGCTTTGTTTGTGGAAATGAGGAAGTAAGGTTCCTCATGATGCATTAGAGCAAAATACAAGGAACTCATTTTAGTATCTGAGGTTACCCTTGTGAAAAAAAATAATCTCTGATAAAAAAAATTCACCAGCATGAACCAATATCCAGAAAAAGCAGACAGTAATTAATTATTCACTCAGGATACAAATGTGCTGCCCAGAATCTTGAAGGAGAACAGAGAGGTAGATTTCATGCCTGCCATCCTTTGCAACAAGAGCCCAAACAACAGGCAATAGGAATTTCAGAGGAAAACAGTGTACAGGAATTCCAGGCAGTCGCAAAGAGCAGCTTTGAAAATGAGGAACATGGCAACATGAAAAATACCATGAAAGTGTTGAAATACAATCAGTGATAAAGCAGTATGAAGTAACACACAAAATCCAGAATTTTCATTATTTGTTGGAAAAAGTGAAGAGTAATGGAATAAAAAATACTGTCAGGAAATATATAAGATATATGAAGGCAATTACACCAACTGAAAGGAAGATTGGTAAAGAATGGGGGGGAAAACTAAGTTTTAAAAAAATATATCCCTACAAAGCTCAACCTAGTACTTTAATGAGTTCTTCAATGCTGAAATTTCTAGAGGGCAGGAACAAATAGCTGTTTTCCAATTAATTATCTACAGGAAATGCAGCTTCAATGAGACTCTAGAATGATCAGAAATAATAAAGCATCCACTGCTGACAGTGTTTTCACTGAATTATTAAAAGAAACCATAAGGAAAAATTATATGCAGTAATAATGAGTAGCAATAGATTAAAAAATTACTAATTAATTCTGGCATCCTACACTTCAGAAATCAGGCCTAGTAAATACAAAACTGAAAAGGCATCTTCTCATTACAGCAGCTTTTAAAATTCTAACTGAATAAATAGGGGATGCATAACAGACAGTGACATGTATTAGTCCACTGCTAAAAAAGCTTTTAAATTCATAATGATTCAGGGAAGGTGAGGAACATGTCAGAATATACAGTCTTCACAAGAAAAAAAATCACAACAAACTAATAACTTCTGAAATTGTCCTTATATCATGGCAGGATATGAAAGAATCACTCTTATATGTTAAGACAGCACAGCTGCTTGTTTATGGAAATTGGTGTGTGAGAAAATGAAAATTATCCTCATTTAATACCAGTATGTAAACAATGAGGAGGAATTCCCCATCCTTGATACTTTTTAACTGGACCATGAAAAAAATTAATGCCTTCATTATGTCATTTTCAGAATAGGATGAACCAAGCAGATTGAGCAATTCTTGCTGGTGAGCTGCTTGCTTTAGGGGTCTGAGAATACCCTGCAGGCTCCAGGAGAGAATAAAGCAAAGTATGACTTCAGATCTAGAGTGCAGCTGTTGGCAAGATGAGGAGATATTAAAGAGATTGTGGATCAGCCAACAACCTAAAAATAAATCAACATGTTAAACACCAAGAAGGAGCAATAATTCATACCAGATTGCAAAGAAGATTAATACAAAGGTTCAGACCAAGAAGGCAAATTATTTTCTTTTACATACAGGATGTGAGACATGGACACCTATGAAAATGGGAGGAAACAAAAGGACTTTAATTTAATAGGGCTCAAGGGAGGCAGGCTAAAGACAAGTTCCAGAACAACCTGGCGTAACATGAAGAACTGAGCCTGGAAAACATGTACAATCCTACCGAGTCCCTAGGCAAGAGTGACAGCCAGGGTAAGGCTAGACCAGCATCCCTGGGGTGCTGCGTGCCCCTTGCAACACCTGCAGACCCAACACAAACTGCTCTTGAAAGTCAAAACTTACAAATAGGAATATCTGCTCCCTAGACTGGTTTCTGTTCTTCATGGTTTCAAAGGCAAGCCTAATAGACCAGAACTCACTGGATTACTTTACTCGCTTTAGGTCAAGTATATGGATAAAGCAATCACAGAATGCCTGAGGATTTGACACGTTTTGCTTCATTAAACAAACTCAATTTATGAGTTCAGCTGAAAATAATTTCTGATATCCTTACATTTTAACTACAAAATCTGAGGGAGGCATTCCTTTGACCAGCATCCTGACACCTAGAATTTAAACATGTAGCTTAAGCTAGACATTCTTGCGTAGGGGAAGAGATGTCCCTCTTTAGTCAGCAGAAAGAGGAGTAAAAGACACCTCCAGAGCAAGTCTAGTGCCAGCTTTCTCTGACATGACTGTGGCTGGTTAAATATTCAGTAATATATATGTGTGTATTATATATACATATATATATAAAATACCTAACATCTATATATAAGCAGGGCTTCCTTATAAAAGAGTCTTTCTTCAATTTAAACAGCATTCTAAATTCCAGAGGACTTTCTTGGGCACAATCACCTCCTAAACTGTGTTACTGCATATTGTTACAATACATTGGCTCAACACTGAAGTATCTACTATTCTACCATCAGACAAAATGTGCAGCTCTTTGGTTATCTGCAACAATAGCTTGTTCAATAACAACTTTTTGTCTGTGGTTCAGATCTTTTCTTTTTCTTATTTTTTTATTTTAGGAACTTTTAACTTTGGCATTTATCCGGTATCCTGTGACAAGACAAGACAACATTAAAAGCAGAACTGCAAATTCAGCTGAAAACAGACAGTTTTCCTTCCTGAACACAAGCTGACATTTTTCAGGTAAATTGAAAGCTAGTACTAAAAAATTCCACAATCACCGCTTTTTTTAGAAGTCAGCAACTTATGTTGGCACCAAGGACAAAGCATTTTTTCCAAATGTAAAACTGAAGGATGCTGTCCAGCAAAAGATGCCATGTGAACTTTGTATTATTGGCTGAAGAGATTCAACCTACCTACACCGAGCATGCAGCACTGTTGTCATCAGATACAGTGATGTGTCAGTGAATGCTATTTGATTGTGCCAAAATATGCAGCTATTTCTGCTACTTGTTCTCTTCCCACTCTTCCTTCCCTCTGTTGGTTTCATTTATCTGCTCTCTCTAGTGCTTTAGACTTTCATCTGTTGAAGACTGAAAACTCTTCCTTATAAAAGTCTACCTGTGCAGATCCCTGACCTGGCTGGAGTTCTGAGACATCCAGCTAAAAAAAATACAACACCAGTAAATTACAATACCAAAGGTCTAAAATGGAAATTTAAGTGACACTAAATGAAAATTTAAAAGGTTGTAAAACCAAGTCAACATAGACATGAAAAAGAAAATGTGTATATATGTATATATTATGGGGGTTTTAAAGCAGTCATGAGGATTTTAGATGGAGGAATTACTGCTTCTATTAGTTTCTACTAAATCCAGCAGATAAATTTCACTCCATCAGACGCAAGAGTCTCCACTTCCCAATGTCCCTTCCTACTCTCAGCATGAGTTATCTAATATTATCTATTTCTAAAATAGGCTATACATCATTTTTGTAAAACTGGGCTGTTCCTTCACTCTCTGATAACTGCATGCTTTCAAATGGAAGATACTTTCAGCCACCTAGAGATGTGCATTAACAAAAAATACATTTCATCAAGACTCCAGTGGAAAAAATTTACTAGTATTTTAAACCTATTATTTCTGTTGATCGATAGAGTCTTGACTCCTGGAAATTCATAAAAGCAATAAACTGTATAAGCATTTAGAAGTCCAGAAGTAAGTCTATTTTAGGTCTTGTTAAAAAGGAAAAAAAAAAACCAAACAAACACAAACTCAAATAGACTGAACATCAGCCACAACATAATTTAAAATGTCTGATGAGAAAGTGGTTAATTACTTCTCTAATGGAATTTATTTTCTGCTTTAAGTCACTAAGTCAATTTGATGATATAATACACAGTTTAGTAATATTAAATATATCTTTGGAACAGAGTCTCTTAGACACTAGAACATAATATCTTACCAATTAAATAAGACTGCTTAACAGTGAAGAGGAGGAGGAATTTATTGAGTATTATGTAGTGGGTCTCCCTTGTGTTAGTCCTGTAATCTACATAAATTTCGGAAACATTTCACACCTCCATCAGTATCTGCTGAAGAACCAAAAGAAATCCAGGAATAATGTAACACAGGCAAGGAGTGAAACATACACTGTTCTCATCCAGCCTGTTAACATTTTCAATTTTCCTTTAATTCCAGGGTAACTGAAACAAAGATTAAAAACCAAGGAGGGATTGAAAGGTAATAAAGGTAATTTCTGCCATCCAAAAACTTGCAATTTCAGAAATGCTACTCATCACTAAGACAACGGTCCCCCCCACAATTAAGGTTGTTTTTCCTGAACTCCAACTTGAAAATAAGTTTTGTTTTGAAGCAGTATTCAGAGGTGAAAGCATTAGGATTCACCTTGGCGTCTGCTGGAACAGTTAAGTACAACACCAAATCAAAACATACTGACCTGCCAGGCTCCCAGTGTGAAGGGCATTTTATTTCTTTCCCACAGATTCGCTGTGAGAGTGAAGAAGTGGGCTGGAGTTACCTGGGAAAACCTCTCTGAACATTCCTCAGAGTGTGATGCCAACAGACACCCGGATGCAGCAGGCAGAACCCATCCCTGACACCGTGCTCTTGGTTACCATTCTGACTGAGTGTGGTTTCCAGATCCTATTATGAATTTTGTCTAAGTGAAAACTAATAAAATGTCTCTACTTTGTTACAGCACTGTCATAAGGACTGAATGTACACCTGTAGATATACATATGTATATATACATGTACAGGTATATCCTGGATAATGACGCTGCAGAAAAACACTTCACACTCTGGGACAATCCACTGAAGTTCCCAGACATCTGAACACTCAGTTTCAGCATGTTGAAGCTGCTTAGAAGTTCTCACTTTATAGATGCCCTAATTTTTTCATTGATATCAATCTACAAGCTTGCTTAGAGATTTGTGAGGGAAGGAGGGGCTTTGCCCCCTCTGATGTACCATTACTGCTTAAACATTTCAGCACATTTGCATTTTGTTTCCCCAGGTAATCTCACAAATTTGCTTGCTAAGCTCAAACCTGCGGAAAACCAAACACATTCCAACCAGAAGATTTAATGAAACAAGGAGAGCTAAATGGAGGCACACTGGTTCTGACACACTGGGAAGAACTATCAAATCCATCTCTAATATCAAATACTCTGCCTAGGGAGACATTACACAGTAAAAACACTTCCATCTGTTTAGGAAGAAAGATGTGAGATTATGGGAGATTAAAAGGGACCAAAAAGGGATTTGCTTTTAAGAGAAAGAAAAAGTAGTTCATAACATTGAGAGTATCACATAATAGGCACTTCTGCACAGAAATAAAAGCAAAATGCTGAGTTAAAAGCTCAGAGCCTTTGAACAGAATATCTAAAATATAATACTCATTTTTATTTTTAAATTGAGAATTTGAAAGAAGAGAAGCAATAAAATACTGTAAAATGTGGAAGGGAATCCACTAAAGGATTTAGACCCATTTCCTTTACAAATTGTTGTCCCAGCTTATGGACTACACACCCCACAACAGGCAATTTTAAGCAGGTCTTTATTGTATCAGTAAACAAAGCCAGGTAAAATCCACCCAGCTTCTCAGAGAAATATGTTACATTTGGAAAGCCAAAAAATATAAGAGAATAGTGTCTGATTCATGGAAAGACAAATGCACTGGGCTTTCTAGAGTCTAAAGCTGGAGGAATGAGAGAAGGCAAGGTTTCAAATTAAGAAATTAACAAACCTCTGGGTGGGGTTTAAATAGAAAAGAATGTTTCAGATGCATGAAAGGGGAGGGAAGTGTTTAAAATCAGGCTGTATATAAAACTCAGTGATAGACTAGGAAAGTATTAGAATATTGCCCAGCAAAGCTGTGATTCTCCACTTGCAGAGCAAACCAGATTTCTGTCAAAATGTGTAAGAATACCTTGTCTCACCCTAGAGAACAGGAATGAGTGATGTGGTTCCTTGATGCCTTTTCTAGGCCTGTTTCACCAAAGCCCTCACAACACAGGGATTCTTACCATCTTTTACTACCCTTCCACAGAATTTTCATAAGCCAGGGCCTGACAGATTCTGCCAATGTAAGGCCTGAAATGGAACTGACGTTTATGTTACATTAAATTATCCAAAATATTACATTAATTACTTAACCCTGTGTCCCCATGCAATGGACAGTGAAATCCTCCTGCCACCACCTGAGGCATAGAGAGAGCCACAGCATTCTGAGCAGAGCAAATCCATGTGCTGTCAAGACACTGCTCCCACACAGAAAATACTCACTATTCCCTTTTGATTGGGCAACTGTAAAACAAGGAAACCAGCCAGACCAAAACCTCCTCTCTCTTAGATCCTGATGAAATTATAAACACCTCCTGTTCCTATTCTTTATGCTCATTTTGACTAGGGGCTTCTGTAGAGAGCAAGTTCTGGAGTTCAGTGAAGCCCCAGGTTTTAAGCACTGGAGATAGCACTGACTCTACCAGCTCTGGGTAATGCTCCATCTCCTGTCTCCACCAACATCACCCTTGGTCAGGACAAAAAAGATCTCTAGACTATGAGTAACGCTTTCCTCACATACGGCAAACATCTCACTGGGAGCCTGTCATTAAAAATCAGCTTTCCCAAAAGGATGGCATTGAACTTAGCAATCCAATTAAATTTTTTTCTGATCCTACTTAGTCTGTTCTTCCTCTCACCCTCTGCAAACTTCTATTTAGTACCACAGTGTACAGTAGTGGGATTTGGGTTTGTTATCATAATCTTTGCAATTTATTTAATCCACCTAGAAACACGTGAAATTTATGTATAATAAAAATCACAGATGGGGAGTAATATTGTAGCTTCATTGAGAAAATAAAAATTTGAGCTAGTTTAATTAGATTCAGATATGATTATGGCATGAGTATTGAAAATTTTGATGCAGTCAGATTCAGGTTCATTTAATTCAGGCCAAGTGGAATGTGTCTACAGCACAGGGGAAATGTGAGTCACTGTGCTGCAGCACTGGGCAACAAAAGCTGTTAATCTAGCACCTAAAGAGCTGAGAATATCCAACAGACATAAGACTGACTAAATGGCTGCTGATGATTGGAATCATCACTGCTGAATGGAGGACCTTAAGTGCCCTCCACTCCCCAGTATTCTAGATGCAATTTAGGCTTTCACAGACTCCTCACTGTAATTCTATGCATATAAACTTGTGTTCAAGACTGAATCAGAGAAGGTTAAATACAAGTTCTGCTGCACTGCAGATTCCAGGGCAAGACTTTGAAATGCAGACCATTACTCTTTTGAGATCCCAAGATATTCCATCCCAATTCAATTTAAATTACACTGCAAGTAAAATACCCACTAATTTCAATGAGAAGCACATGATAGAAAGTCTGGGGCACATCTGGGCACACCCAAAAACACCTGAGCACACCCGGAGCTGAACAAAGTCCAACAAAGACTTTTACAGAAGCCAAATAATCTGACTCAAGTAATATCCTGCTAGAGCAAATATAATTGCTTAAATGTATGAAAAGGTATATGTACATAATGACTTGCAGGATTGAGTATACTTCTACTAAAATACAAAGAATGCAGCAGCTTCTACAGTAGGATTGGAAGTTTAGGTATGTATTAGTATTTTTTATCTTAAGACTTTGTCACAAACTAAGGAAATAGGAATACTGAAAGATTTCTTCCTTAAAACCAGCACCAATCATATTGTGACCATCAGATATCCAAATGCCATGAGTCTGCAGTAGATCCCTAGAAGTTGGAACAGGCAGGTGGATATAAAATTATTAAAAGCTATAAAGGCTGGCAGAGTAAGCTATCTGATATATTTATTTTAACATAATACATGATTTGTGCAGATTAGATTGCAGAAACTCTTCTCCACATTTTCTAGAACAAATAATCTCTAACTCTGTATTGTGCCAGTATGCAGAGCAGTTTGAGGAAAATAAACAGAAGCTTGTTTCTCAGAGGTAAATTTTGCCATATACTGGTTGCATTTATGTAAATGTCAAAACATATTCCTCAAATGTGAGTATGTTCTGTTTTCATTAGTCACTTAGAAGGAAAAGGGAAGCAAGTATGGACAATTCTTACAGCTTTCTCTTCCAGCTCCTCACCCCTTTAAAGCACACAAAACCAAATCCAGCTCTTGGAATACATTTGCAAATTTATTAGACTGCCTCTTCCAATATTTTTCATGAAACTACACTTTTTGTTAGACATTTCACACTGTACTGCATTTATAATTATTTATCCTGTCTGCATTCAGAATGTAAACTAATAAAATGTCTATTTTGGCCTATCAGATATCATAGGGTGCTTGCTTGACTCAAGAAAATAAATGCAGTTGAACCAAATGCCTGATAGCTGATTAGGCTCACATTTCATGATTTATTGAGACAAATAGAGTCAGAAGGAAAATACAAACAAATTAATTTTACTTCTAAGACCAGCAAGTCTATACAGATAAAGCAAAAAGCTATGTACCTGTCCCAGTAGAGAAATGCCTTAAGAATAACATTGAACATCTTTCATTGTGAATTAGGAAAAGTATTGCAACTGTATCAGCTGTCTTTAAAAAATACTCCAGCTTGTGGGGATACAAATCCTTTCTGGCATGTAAATCAATAAATACAGAATTCCAAAATGGAAAGGTTATACAGTGCTCCTTTCATGCACCATCAAATTAACATTGTGATGCTCACTTGCCTACCACCAGATTCTATTTTGACATTTCACTGTTATTAAATGTTGACAGTATGCCAAAGAGCAATCCAAATTCTTGCGTCCCCAGGAAGTTTAAGGACTCCATAGTGCTCTGAGGCTCTAAAAAGGCTGTCTGATTTCCACATTCAATCCTTTGGGAACAGAAATATAATCCTTTATAAAACATTTAGTATTCCTTTAGTTCTGGTCCAAGATTCTGATGGGAATAGCATTGAGGAGCCTTGCACACACTTCCCTGCACTTTGCTCGTGCACTGCCTCATTCAGATTTCTCTTTTGTTGGCAAACTTCAGTAGCCAAACCTTTACCCTATTAATTAATTCAGTGTGGTTTCTGCAATATCTCTGGATGCCAGCAATTGCCCAATCTACAGCAGTAGGTGTCTAAAAATACCGTGAGCCCCACTGGTATCTAATTATTTACCTGGAGCCAAATTCCGCTGTTAAACCCTTGAAAACATTTCCCCAGCACTAATTTTCACCATACTAATTTTCATTTACTTCCTATGGCAAATAACCAAGTTGCTGATCTTTACTTCCACTCCCCACTATCAATTATTTTGACTCCAGGACACCAAAGGCTGTGATTTAGAGGCAAGGGGAGCATATTAAAAACATGCACAAAGCCTGTTTTCAAAGTGTGTGCTCAAACCAATACTCTATAGCCAAGCATTCTTTTAATCAGGTGAGAAAAACAGGAAAAGAAGGAGGCTTTTTTTTACCAATTAACCAATTAAGAATTAACCAACGCTATTCAGATACTGAATGATCGTTGCTATACATTGAAAAAATTGCAAACCAGACCTTATTCCTTGATATAGGTAATTGTCATCGAAAAATTGCTAATTTCAGAGAAATACCACACTTCTATAAAGTGCAGACCAAGGAAAATGATGTTACATTAATTAGCTATAGGATAAGGTATGAATTATTTACCAAGGTTGATTCACATGCATAGTTCTTAACAGTCAGGCATGCAGATCAGATCAGATAATTCCACACAATCATATGATTACTAATTTCATATCCAATTACTTCATCAGTGTCTGTAATTGCATTACTTAGAGCTGCAGATCTGATAATATTCTTGTTTACGTGTTCTACAGACAGCTAGTAGATTTTTGGAGTCTATGTAGATACTCTATATATGATTTTAAACCCCAATTTTTATACTTCAGATACAAAGATAAGGCCATATGCTCATAACAAAGGTTTTCATCCAACTGTAGAAGAATATCTTCAGCTTCTATCTTCCTCTGGTTCATAAGGCATAAATTGCACTGTGTCACAAATCAGAGGGATTTTTCAATGACAGAAAATATGTTTCAATATTTGTTTAATAGAGGGTGTACAGCAAATGCAGAGTACCCTTTTACTTAAGTCCTAACCATTGCCACCATTAAGCCTTAAGTATCAATCAAATTGCTGCTGCTGCTATACTTGACAGATGCAGGTAGAAACTTAAGAAAACTCTATTCCAATATTCAGAATTTCTGCTGATGGTTATCTTCAACACGCTGTTCTGATTTGCAGTTTCTGTGACTACTGGAGCAGCACTAATATCTTCAAATTAAAAGGAAACAGAATTCAATTTTGACATTTAAACAAGAACAGGCACAATTTTCTTTGAAAGCTGTTCCAGCAGATAGAGCATATATACATCTACATATATATCTCTATTTTAATGCAAAAAACACAGCCATATTTATTCCATTTCAAAGATTTAACAAAGCAGAGAAAAGCACAATTAATTTAAACAACATATTTTTTATGCATTAGGAAATTGTAGTACTGAAAGTACTGTACTTTTACCTTTTAAAACTATTCACTGCAAACCATGTGAATTTATTTTGAATTAAATAAAGCAATGAAAAAGAGCAGCATAAATATGGTATTTCATTCCTATACATCCTATATGATGATGAGGCTTAGGATCTTTTTTTTCCCTGTATACTTACACCTGTTATTTAATTTGAACTCCCTGAACCTAATGAAGGAAGCACAAATATCTATATGGCTGTTGTAAGATTATGACTCAGTGTATTGATTTCAGTGGTACCAGTCATACATTTGTGTGATGCCTTTTCTAGTAACAACAGTTCCCTTAAATATATTGTGGTCTTAGACACAAAAAGTTTAATGGCATCAGAAAAGCACACTACCAAAATAAGCAAAGTTCATCATGGCCACTGAAGGTATTTGTCATTGAAGAAATTGGTTATTTTTTGTGCTGCCTCTGCTTCGCTTTAGCCTTACCCCTTGATGGATGTCCCTGCTGTGCCCTCGAACAGGGCAGCTGCTGCTCAGGGAATGAGCTCTGGGTAACCACAGAGCCCCCAGCAAAGCACCTCAACATCCTTGTTCCATGCCAGCTCACCTGCCCACTCTCCTTTCAAATACTGAGGGACTGGCATAAAACACATGTCTGTAAAATCAACATTTTTACAAGACACTGCTATTCTGCCAGAAAAATAATAGCTGGGCTTAAAACTGAGTACTGGAAAATACACTGGGAATTTGTTTTCTGATTTAAATCAAAACATTATTGAATCCATCCTTCTTCTAGTAATTCTATTATCTCACTATTTCTTTCTGTTAAATTATTTCTCTTCCTTGAAAAGGAAATTTGTATTTCCTGCTCTTCAGAGGGAGCAGGAAATACAAAAAACATCTTGTCAGGCAGAGTGGAAGAATATTGTAATTTGTTTCACTTGTGTAGCTATGTGGAGACAGCCTTTCTTAGCTTCCTTGGCTGTCCCAAGGAAGAGAAATATGAAGGGCAGTCATCCCAAAGGAACAGCCACATCTCATTTGGAATCACTGTTCCATATAATGGAACACTTCAACCAATTGTTCTGAGATCATTCCTAAGCCAAAAAAATAAATAAATTAATAACAGATAACAATTAGCATGTTAGTTAGGAAACAGAACAGTAGAACTCACATACATCACAAGAACTTGTATGTGTACTTAAGGCCTTCCATCATCCACATTAATGGTAAATGCTTCAGACCAAGTAGCCTACATTTTATCTGTTTTTGTCAAAATTAATATAAAACTCCTCTGCTTTACATTTTTCCCCCTCTGCCATCTCCCCATCATTTAATATCCAAAACCAAGCACAGACTATATGATTCCAGTCCATGTTTTTCTCTCATGTGCTACTTCCCACTTGGTGCTGGTGAGATAACATTCAGTCAATTCTTTTTTTTCTGGACAGCAAACTCAACGAGAGCCTCGGAGCATTCTCTCCACTTTATCATCTCCATCCATCAGCCTTATTCCAACTGAAATGGAAAAGCAGCACTTAGCAAGAACCGTCCATAAACTCTTACCCCTTCTGTAGCTGCTTGGAGAAGAAACTCTCTGCAACTGACATTTGTGGGCACAGTATGGGTCACCACAGCCTCCACAGACACTGAAGTCTTTTTTTCCCAACAAAAACAGAAGAAAGAGCTTAATCAATGAAATTTCCATGGTTTTACAGATAATTACAAATATGTTCCTATGCTGCCATCAACGACAATCAAAACATGTACTACGTACATCTGCATATGAAGACTGAGTTAACAGGGGCATTAAGACTGAAATGTTAATCCTTTTTCTCTGTGTAATTCACACAAGTCATAGCAAAATCCACACCTTTCAAACTGCTCACATTGAGCTTTTGAGCCTCAATCCAGCAAACGCCCAATGACAACAGAGAACTGAGCCCTTGATTTTAGGTATACACATTAAATATCTTTTGTTGGACTGGAAACTTGTAACTTACTTTTGTCAGCAAAATCCCTTTCACTGGTTTCAAATAGCTCTTGGACCTGGCAGTTCTTTGGAGAATGAAGCAGATAAGGGTTATCACTTGCTCTGTGGAAGAGGGCTGCTGGGTTTGCCTGTATGACATGTAATACACCAACCCAGTTAACACTGATTATGTTTCCAAGATACACACAAACATTTTGTTGGCATGGGCTTATCTCTGGCTCAAGGCCTAAGTATAATTATGGCTCGAGGCTAGAAATAGAAGAGCTGTCTTTGAGCATTGCAATGGAAACACAGTGAATAAGAAGGCAGAAATCTTGACAAATATGAAATACAATAACTTGTCAGGCAATAATGGCACATTGTAAAACATGGCATGACTTGTTAATATAACAGCTAATGGAAGGTTTTATACAGCAAAGTCCCTTCCTCAGGAGTCAAATTTTGTTGTACACAATTAAATCAAGGAAAATTATCACCACCATCTTGAGAGTGGTAGAGAAGAAAATACAAACCATCCTCAGAATTCCGTCTTCCTAAACTTATCAGGCTTTTCTTATAAAGAAATCCACACAGCTTGTTTTAATCTATTTACTTATTTGTTCTTGCAAAGAAAAAATGGATGAAAACCGTTATCTAGAGTGCCATATCAAATCTTCAGAATTTGGATGGATTCAGAAAAATCCATCCAGCTTATCTAGTTCTACTGAAACACTTTTTATTGCTCTGAACATAGAAAAAGGAATTTCTGATTAAGGGAATTCTCATGAGATAGTACAGAGAGCAGAAAGATCTTGAAAGTCCAAAACAGATTATAACTCTACACAACCAATTCATAAACTGATAAAGCCATTCCCACATGAAAGTGTATTTCAACAGTCCAGAGGGGTTATCTACTCCTTCTGAATAATCTAACATGCAAAACAAATTTGGGAATTATGGTAGTGGGATTATGCCATTTTGAACTATTAAGTAGGAGAAGATACAAATTTATCCAATTGTGGTACACAAAAATTATTGCTAGTCTATTTAGGACAAGATCTAACTCAAAATCCAAAAATCACAAGAATTTACAGCTACTCCAACTGACTGAATTCCTGTAACCTTTCAGGTTCTGCCAACTGAGCAAGCCTGGGTGTGACGAGGTTTCTTGCAAGTAACTACTGATATTTCTTCAGCTGCATTACAATCTCTTAGAACCTGCAGCTGATGTTTGTTTCTATGCTGTGATCGGGCTTGCTGCTTGTACTGTCCTCTGCATTCTGAAGCCTGTGTCCTTTGTCTGTGTGTCAGAGACAAATGGTGCAGTGCTATTGACCTTCATGGGGAACAGAGCAAAATGGTCAGCAAATCCCACATGATGGTTACAGCTGGAGGCCAACTGGTTTAATGAATTGTTCCTCTACCAGTGATCTATCAAACACAATCTGCTTGCTACTTTTGGTTCAAGAAACCCTTCCTTGGCTACCTCAGTTACAGAGTGACTGAATTAGAGTATGTTTATTGCTTCGATGATAAAGTTGAAAACTGAAGGCAAGAAAATAGAAAGCAAAAATGGAACTTGAAATGCTTTAATTTCCTTTTCACACACTAATCACATTGCTGACCCTGAATCTGTTTTTTCTACTTTTTCCCTCCTTTCTTCTTTGATTTCTGTGGTCTGATTTCCCAAATAGCTATTTTTGACAAGACTGAGTGTTTTCTAGTTTCTCTTTCCAGGAGCCTTTTCTGCAAAATTAATAAGGAAAAAGCAGTGGGGTGCAATCATAACACACACAGGGGGAAACAGAGACCAAATGATAAATCCTTGAACTCAAGGAATCCACAAATCCCTGCCCAGGTTTCCTTCTTAATGGCATTTAAGACTAAATTAAAGTAGAGCTGAGAAATTCCAAATTGTTCCCACTGTCATTTAGTTGAAGAGAGATGAATACTTTCAGAGTAACACCCTGTCTCTGGCTCTATTGCAGATGCCAGAATGGCAAACCCAAACAGGAAGCCAGGACCACTATTAGTGACAGATGAACTGAGGACTTCCATCTAAGGGCTTTCAAGAAGCTCCATAAAACATATTCTCTCAATAAAACTGTACTTAAAAATAGAGCAGAACTTAATAGACCTAGAAAAATATGCTTGCAACAATTATTTGACAGGTTGTTTTTATTTCTCTCAGAGGAAATGTATGAAGTTTATTTGGTTTTATATTCACCAGTGTTAATCATGAAAATAGTTCCATCAGATTTGTCAGCATACAAAGTCCATATTGTGTAATTTATGGAAAGATCACATGATTCTCATGCCAGGAGTGATCTCATCTCAAAATAAGTATTTTGAGTGATCCCTGTTTCTACTGAATCTTTTTAAGAACACCGAGGGAAGCTCTCTGTCTATGTAACTGGGCACAATACCAAATGTCAGTGTAACCTTTTCCACTTACACCACCAACCTCAGAGAGTGGCCCGAGCCATCAGGTTAATTTTAGCTATAATGCTGCATATTACAGGTCCAGAACAAGGTTTACATGAGATTGAACAAAACCATGAAATGAAAAGCCACTTGAGATTACTGAAACTGTATAAATGAGGCAAACTGCTGAAGACAAAGGAGTCAGAGAAGGTTTTACTGCAGGCTCTGCTATTCTTGCAGCCTTCAGTTTTGGTCACATGTGCACATATCCATGAACACAACAGTGGCATCCTTATGTTCTGAAATGGCATGGAGAAAGTATTAAAACATTGCTCCATTTTGTCAACTCAATAGCCATCACTGAATCTCCAACTCAGTAATCTTCAGCATCTTACTCCCTGATCTCCCAAGATTCCAGATTCAGCTAAAGATGTAGACACTTTTATTCAGACCATAAGAGATCCTAAAGAATTTTACCATTTAAGCTTAAAGCACATAAAGCTTGTCTTACTGCTCTTTTCCATGTTTTATTTTCAACTGGTGACCAAAAAAATTTCCCAAGTATTTACTGAGGAAGAGACACATCACCAAAACCTAGATAAAATATGGATTTCACTGATGAGATCTATTTTTATAAAATTCAAATTATTATGTCTGCAATCCCTAAATTATTTCAGGAAAAGTGCCAACATCATAAAATGCAGGAAACAATAATGAGGAGCCCTCTTGCCTCTGTGGTAGCACCATAAATTATTTTTGATGAATGAGGCAGGCTTCCAAAACTTCCATTCGGAAATCCAAGCCAATACTCAGACTGAATAAAATCAAGCTTGGCTCAGTTACAGCCTGGGGAAAAGAACCTTCAGTTTCCCTTTCCTTTCCCAGGACAGTTTTGCTCAGCAGCAAAACCCAGAGGACCCGGGCTGTGAGCTCCCAAAGCCATCTGCTCTTGAATCATCTCTGAAAACCATCTGAGTACCTAACTAACTGCTTTTCTCTTTTAGGCAGCTTCCTGTTCCCAGATTTCTTCAGCTTTTCCTCCATGAATATATTTAAATCTAAGCAGCTATTCCATGCCTTTCTTGCCTTTACTTTGTGTTTTAGCAATTTGCAGGACAGACAGATGAGCTTTTTTCTTTTAAATAAGAGCTGCCAATAGTACATGTTTAGAAAGAGAATGAAAAAAGCTTGTGTTGTTCACGTCAAACAAATGAGAACAAAAAAAGGGCACATCCCCATTTGTTTCTGCCACAAGAAAGACGAGACACAGTCTCTTAGAGATGGAAATAAACCTATTACTGTGACCTTTTGTAAGTTCCCTCACTTCAGTCACTGGTCATTCCCTCTTTTTCACATTTACAGTATCAGTAAGTAGCACAAGAACACGTGAGCTATAGAAATACAAAACAGCCATTCAAAATACTGAACGCTAATCTTTTTTATATTTATGTTTACAGTCTGTAAGAACTTCACAGCTCACCACTGGTTCTGACAGACGGTCGCTTTCTTCTACATTTTTTGAAGCAAATCATCAGGAGCAGCATCTGGGCTTTTTGGCTGTACCTTTGCCCTGCAACACCTGTCTGAGCTGACATCCTGCTCAGAAGGAGCACCAGTTCCCACTGCAGATCTGCCACACCAATGGAACAGCAAAAGAGGTCGATTTTGCAACGTGTACCGGGAACATAAATTAATTATATTACTTACTTAAATCTGCATTGTTTCTCTACAATTGTGGCCTTGGTGCAATCATGAGATAATGACACACAAGTCCTTCAATTCACTTTTTTGCTTATCTTGCTATCTGGTGACATTCAAATAAATTATTTTTTTTCATTGTTACAATTCAACTTACGAAGTTTACGTATTGCTGTTATCCTTTAGTTCCCCACTGCTGTTAAACTTTCAATATATGTGAAAACAGATGTTATTTGCTCAGCCCTTTGTACCTCTAAATTCCTAACTGAAAAAAATCTGAAGACAAAACTAAACCTATGGGTTTGGCTACAAATAAGCAGAGACTGATCTACAGTATGAAATAAGAGGTACGAAATAAGAAGCTGATATTCAGTGTCTCAGAAGTGCATCACGACCACTGACTCACAAGTCAAAAAGATGGTAAATGTCTATAGTTTTTGAAAAGTGTAAATTGATTCAGTTCTGAGCACCCACTGACAGTTTCAGTTAAATAGATATGATCATAGAATAGAAATGGATCCACTTCAAAGAGCTTAGGGAAAAACATAAAACATATCTCAGAATTATTAGGAATTTCAGACTGAGAAGAAAACTTCAGAACAGTTAGGGATAAACTACATTCTTCGGTGAAAAAGCAACCCCACTTATATCATTAGCAATGTGTAAACATCAATAATGTCTCTGGATGTTGTATATTGAGTTACAGGAAGCAGGGGCAAATAACAGCACTTACTCCTCCAGATGTGCACTCATGCACATACATTTTCTTCCCTGTATTATCCTGAGTTCAGACAGGCCTATGGGATGTGTCCTAAGATCTAAACAATGTGCAAGTAACTAAGCTGTCACATCAAATATGAATGTTTTCATTTCTCAGCAGTGCCAGGAAAAAAATGAAAGATTCCTGGTTAGGTTCATATTATAATATATAATATATATAATAATATATTAACCCAGTTAATATGGTGGAAGCACACTAAAGGATGACTGAGGTGACAGGAATGGTGGTAGAGAAAGAAGGCATAATCTGTCTCAGAAAAGGCATTTTCTATCAGTATCATTTGTAATTGGATGGCTCCTTTCCGTATCCAAAATAATACTGCACACCCTAATGAGAAGAGCCATGGAAGTGACTCCCTGCTACTATGGCTCTGAGGGAAATTAATTCTTTCCATGTTATATAGAGAGAATTGGACAGAAGCATTTCTTTAAACAACAGGAAAGTGAAGATATATGCTGTTTTTAAATGTATCCCAGAAACCAGGAATGGCTGTGAACACAGAAACTAAATTCAAGGCTTACATAAAAGCTTTTTCATAGCTGTGTATTTCCTTTGTAAAAGTTTAATGCACATAGGACAGTATTCCAGACCTATTGCTTCGTTGCCATCTCCATCCCTCAGAAAATAAGGAATAGAACCCACCTCTTGAAAAGGTGTGAAACAGGCTCCTTTTGGCCAACTAGCTGTGGTCAGCTACAATCAGCACTGAAAAGTCAGGTTTGTGTTAGCAGTTAGGCATGTATTATAAAATGTTATCTCTTGCCACAGATGGAATTCAACAATAATTGCAGCTGAATTCCATTCAAATCTATAATATTTGTCCAGGGACATTTAATAAAACAATTTCAACTTTAGGATACACTATAAATCATAAGGAGAGGAAGCAAGGAGAATTCATGTTACCATGAAATAAAATGGAAATGCGATACCAAGAAAATAAATGAGTCTGAAATAATGCAGATGGAAAAGACACATGTGCTTTTCCTTTTTTTTTTTTTTCCCAGTGATTGCTTGGGAACTTCCTTCATTTCATTCATGTTAATTATTCTTAAATTTCTGCTGCCATTACTGGACATGAGCAAGGAGCTCCAGACTGTCAACAGTTCAGAGCATTTCTCCAGAAAATAATTTACAGTTCTTCATTTAAGTCTGGCTGTTACTTGGTTGAATAAAGAAACAATTTTTTTCATTTATCTTGTACTTACTTCAGCCTCTCTGAAGAACTATTAATATGTGTGGTTATTTGCGGGTCTTGTATCTCATTTAATAAGGAATTAGTCTCTACGGGATGAAGAAACAACATGAGTTAGGGACAAGAACAGGAGGAAATCCAAAGCCTGTAGAAATTTTAAATTCAGGATAAAAATCTCTCAATCGATAAAATTATATATCAAAAGTGCATGTGGTATAATCTGAAAGTCAGCTTATCATTAGATCTGTATCACATAATGAAGCACAAACTTATTTTTGCATAAAACATGGAGTATTGGATCTTATTTTCACAGATCACCAGAACTGAAAGATGTCTGGTTCAATTACTTCTCTGAGATTTTCTGCAGATGTTTCATAACCCATAAATGTCACTTATCAAAGCGCAATTACATCAACTCTTTGCCAACATTAACATTTGTCCTTATCTCCCATTTTCTGTCCTGCTCCAATCCCTTTTCCTTTCACCCCAGTTTCTTTCTCTCACTCCTTATTAACCCTCCAGGCTGCAGTGGCTCAGTGCCCAGGGGTGCCCCTGCAGCATCAGCTGGAGTGCTGGGAATGAGAGCGGCAGAAGAGCTGGCACACAGCTCCTCTCTGGGGCAGGAACTTCTGGCAAGGACTAGGATTCATAAGGGCAACAGCAGAACTCCTGACTGCTCCCACTACATCACCCAAATCCAACTGTCAAAGTCCCCAAATTGTCTGGTATGACTCCAAAATACCAGTCCAGGCTTTAGGAGCAGAAGAGCCAACAACCACGACCCCCAAAAGGGGCTTCTCTTCAGAGCTGTCAGCTCAAACTCTGACACAGTGACTGTAACCAGCACCAAAGACAGCTCAGAGCTGCCTCAGGACCCTGAAAATGTCCCCTGAGACTGCCCTCAACAGCACAGCGAGCTCCTAAAAACACAGGGTTTGGAAAAATAAAACAGCCCTAGTGTATGTACTAGCAAACTGTGAGCAGTCAACACTCCTTCAATAGTGATGAAGTGCCCCAGAGTGCACGGTGAGGGCAGGGGAAAGGGAAAAAAAATCTTATTCCTGACTCTCCACAAGTTTAAGATTGCCCTCACTGCCCTCTCACACCCTTTGGGGCAGGCAGCACTGATTAAAGGACTGGAGAAGCAGCTCATCTGGAGACCCTTGCCTGCAGGATCGGAGATGTAATGTGAAAAGGGAAGAAAACTTCCCTTTCTGTAGGACAGGAAAGGATACCAAGAATTCCAGGGGAGAGATTCATCCAAAATAGCAAAATAGCAGCTCTGTCTGTATAAACACCTTTGAACCTCTTCAGGATAGGAAAAAAAGGTATTTCAAGCAATAGGAATCTGGTTGGCTTTCAGTATAGGCAGTTCCTTTACATCCCAGAACATGCTCATCTAAACAACTTTTAAGGATTTTTAGATTTTGACACAGATACAGTATATGGAAAAAAACTACACCATTAAGACAGTTTTATTCTGCAATAAAATCTAAGCACATGATAAGAATTAGAACATATTCTATAGGTGATTGACTATAGAGAATTTTTCAGTGTTACTCCAATGCATATATAATGCAGAGATACTTCTTAAAACATTCAAAATCAACATTAAACCACATTACAGCAATAACAAAAGCTTTTATAATGGAACTAATTTCCCAAGAGTTCATGAAGCAAATGTTTATACAAAAGCTCAAAAGCTCAGGTCTACCTCCTAGCAGTCATTTTTAAAAATTGAAGTTGAGCTACAAATATGCACTCAAATGTCCAGAAAAAAAAGAAGCAGGAAAGCTGAAAAACACTAATTAGATATTGGGGATGCTGATGCACTGTGAATATGGAAAAATCCATCTACAAGACAGATGAAGAACAAGAGGAAATTTGGACCAGCTGCTCTGTCTTTACAATCTGTAAGTAATCTTACTCATATGTGCCTAAATACTTCTGGATTTTTATTTTTCCTCCACAGTAATAGCTTGTTTTATTGGCTGGAGACTGATTGTCTTACAAGTACTAAAAAGAAGTACATCTAAAAAAACACCAACCAAAAACCTCTGCTCTTGTGCTGCAGTTATATAATGTTAGAACTGACTTTATACCTCAAGAAAGCCATAGAGAAGTGTTAACAATTTTTCTTAAAAACATGGGAAAGAAGTGACTTCTGAAGATTGTGTCAAAGAATGCCAAGGATGTAAGAAACAGAAAACTCCTGTGTCATGATGTTCCTGTTCTATCAATAAGCAAAGCATGAACATTCTGAGGTTTTCTGATCTGGTATCCTTCTATGGCTTTCTACTCACTGTAAGGTTTCTAATTAAAATAAAAAACAATTCTATCTAACCCTTTGCCTACTACCATCATTAATTTGCTTTCCTTTACAAATTAAAGGCACTAAAGCAGATTTTTTTTTAATGATGTTATTAATTTAATTCTCTTGGATCTTTTACTTTTCTTGCACAAATTAGTTGCCTGCATTACTTTCAGTATCATCTCTCCTGAGAGGTGATCCAGTAGGTAAGTTATTTTTAATAATGCTTGGGTGTCAACATTCTTTTAAAGATTCTGCAGAGCTCATAATCCTGACTGGAAGGAAAAGGTTGGCACATCTAGATCTGGCATGGTGTTAAAAAAATGCTATCAACTTAAAATTTATGCTGAGCCACACCCAGGAAATATGAGTTTCTCCCTACTTAAACCAGAAGTCAGAAAAAGAACAACCACAAGAGGAAGAGAGATAATGCAGCAGGATTGGGAAAAATGCTGAAGACCACTGAAAAAAAATCACCCAGGAAGAAACTGAAACGTGGGAACATGAGACAAAGCCAAAAAAAATATTTTTCACATTGCTTACTGGTTGAAAGGTTATTTAAATCAAAATGAATGGAGGAAAGATGCATACATGTGTCCCATGCTCTGGAAGTAGGTGCATGGGCACTGACCTACCTGAGGAAAAAATCTCCATCATCTAGGATAGCAAATATTTTCCTATGGGCTGTCTCAATACCCTGTGCCTGTTGATAAGTACTGTCACCACAGTGTTGAAAAGCTAATGGTTTTCTTTTTCACTAACTTATCACAAAGGGTATTACTGTGGGGACAATGGAGTTGGTTTCTTTCACTCCAAGGTCTCAGAAGAAAACATGTATGCTTACAGCATTCAAAGTCCTAAAGTAATTCAACTGCAATATGAAAAACAGAAATGAAATATGTATATAATTTAAATGGAGGAATTTTCCCGTTACAATCCATTTTAAGAAGATGATTTTGTTCACATAAGTTGGACTTGGACTTGATGGTTTTGGAGATCTTTTCCAACTTAATGATTACATGACACTTTATTCTGAAATTAACAGCTCCTAGAAATTCCAGGACACCAGGTGTGTTTACATTTTCAAGCAGTGAGGTGCAAAGGAGGGGTGGGGATGGATGTGCTGCACTCCAGTGTGGTTTCAGGCCCCCACATCCACCCTGTGTCTTTACCTGCAATGAAGTTGTGCAGGCACAATGCAAATTGATACCCAAAAGAACCCCAGGGACCTGCAGCTCTTCTCCCAGCTTTCATCATCAGACAATGCCATCACAGAGAGGCTGTGCCATTCTGACAGCATGCTGTCACCAGCTTTCAGCCTGGTTTATGTGAGGAGTGGTGGCACATGTCGATCTGAGTGACGAGCCATCCAAAATGTTAAACATTGCTCTGACACCAACCTCATCTACGAGGCTTAACAAATGACTGCTTCAGCTTTCCCTCGGTAAGAAGCAATGAATTATCCCACAAGAAGGAATATGGGCCAGTAGGAGGTACTGGATAGAGTAACTGTATCACTTGATAGACCTTGAGAAAACAGCAGTTCTCTTCTGAGTAGTCCTGAAATGCTTCACACACTCAGAAGTCTCTGCCTGCAGAAAGATCAAAGGATATCAGTATATTCTTTAGTCACAAAATGTACGTACAACAACCATGTAGAAGATAAAATGAGATGAGCTATAGGATTACCTTGGAGGTTGTAACAAATTAGGACCAAAGACACAAACCAGTGAGAGGTAGAAGTTTCTGAGGATCATGCAAATCTCAGAGTTGAAAAAAGTACTATCAATATTAAGAACTGCTTGAAAGATTTCCTTGGAAAAGTATTCAGCTGGCTTCCTTTATCTGTACTTTCCAGTGCATACTAAGAGATATTGAATGAATATCCAACTTAGACCAGCTAAGTTCTTTGTTTTCCCTCTGGAGCTATCAGGGAAGTATCAGTACCTAAAAAATGTTGCTTTAGAGATTGAAGTAAATTCCTGGTTAAATACTAAGCTAATCTTCTTCCTGTGGTCCTTTTCAAAAGAGGAGTCTAGAAAAATCTTTGGAGAAGCACAATAAAGAACATGCAAGCAATAAGAGAGTTGATAAGTCATTTCTGAAAAATTTGAAGGGATAACATTTCCAAATGCCAAACCATTAACATAATAAACACATTCCATTCTAAAACAGACAATTAGATAACTCCCATACCCAATCCAGTGGGAAGATGTGAATTATGATGTCAGAAAGCAGGCAAGCATGAAGTCCTTCAGCCAGTTTCCTTAGGAAGGATATTATGCAGCTAGAAAATAGGAGTCTGCTTACCTAATGTGATACAACCAGTGGATGGATTCAAGCTTCTTGAGAAACAGCCTGAATGGTCACATAAATTGAGCTATCCCTGCCTTTACATATCCATTAAATGGTGATCTTTACACAGTGTAAATTCTTTGTTTGGTATCTATAGTCTTGCATTTAAGAATTAGTTTAAGAATTACTAAGGTTCACTGAACTTTACACAGTTAGTCATGACATTGTATAATTATTTTCCCTCTGCCTTTCCCCTGCCAGATATTCTGATTTTACACACATTAAAAAACTCAAATAAGCCAGAAGTGTACACAAACTAAAAGGGGTAAATGGAATTTTGTTTGACCATCAGTACTTAGAGAGTTACCCACAAGATAACTCGGTCCTAGGACAAGGACCAGAATCCAATGATAGCCTAGAACTGGGATTAGTACTTTGATGGTGTATTCAGATTCTGAGGTTTGCCAGTAGAAAGCAAGATCAAGGTCTGCTTAAACCAACAAAGAGGTTTCATCCTTCAGAAGCACTTTGGATCTGTTTCTTTATTCTCTGTGAAGAAAGAACAAGCCCATTTCTTATTTTTTAAAAAAAAAAGAAAATAGGCTGTCTCTAAGCTGAACAAAATAGAGCAGTCCTCCACATTTAACAGCGAGAATTGGCTTGACAGAAAGACATCAAGGATTTTACTAACAAAGCAATAAAACCAAACAAACTGTGATAGCAAGCTGCAAGAAGCAGTAGGGCTAGAACTCCTACATTTTTTCCTGTAAGGTGCATATCAGCACTGTACAAGTATAAGGTCTGCAAGCTTGTTTGAATTATTTAAAACTAACTGAGCTTTCTTTCAGAAAGAACCTCACAAGAATCCAACAGAGAATCAGGGACAACATCACACAAATAGACTTGAGCTCCTTCCTGCTTACAGTTCTCAATATAGCTGCAGTATCAAACAGCAAACTAGACTTAAATAATATTCTTCTTATGGGGATTAAACAAAAGAGTAAGTATAATCAGCAAAATTGTAACTACCAGAGCAATTTTCCTATTCCAGCAACAAAGAGAGAAAGGCTGTAGAACAGACACTGGTTTCTTTCCTTCCAGGTTAAAAAACAACTAAAAAAAATGAAAAAAAACATGAATAATTCAGGATTTTACTTTCTTTATGTAAAAAAGGGCCCTGCCTGTAAATTCAAATGAGTCCCCCATTCACTGAAAAATCAACTCATTTACTTTCAGAACAGCAAATGGAGAAAATAATTTCTTTTCAGATGACTGCATTGTATGTCTGTTCTGCATCCTGTTGAACATGCAATTAAGAATTAACTGGCATAAACATCTCAGCCCCTACCCCAAAGGTATGAAAAGCCCTGGCAAGAGCCTTCTCCATCTCTAATTTTGCTTTTCTAAGTAAGCATTCTTGCATATACAAGATTGTCAAAAATTAGCACAACATATTAACAATAAATGAGGATAATTAGATCACATTCCAATACCACTTTTTGTAACTCCACTGAAAGGAAAGGAATAAATAGAGTGACAAGGTCTCTGATGCTTTTGTTGCCTAGTTCTATAAGGCCATTTACTCACTTTCAAACAGCTACCAAAAGTAAAATGAAACAGCATTGCTGATGAATCACTGCCTTAGTTCTAAATTTTTCCTGCAGCATTTTTTGGTATTGGGATAACATTGGGATGCACACAGGACCCAAGATAGCAGATTTTAGCAGCAGAGAAAGCCAGAGACAGTAATATTCTTACTTCCCTTGGCTGCAGCCACTACAGTTTAATCTTTTCTCTACAACATTTGAAAATATCTAGATTTTGGACAAAACCTGAGTTTATTTTCACAATCATGATGTTAATCTGGTTTGCAAGATTCTGTACTCACATGAACCTAGAGAGTCACTAAACATCTGAGACGGTATTTCAACTAGAGAATTCCTCGAGATAAATGTTTTGGCTAAGTCAAGTAAACAGCAAGTTGTAACAACAACCAATAGAATTCCCAAAGTTTTATTTGTTGTTTAAAACCAAAGAGAAGTAAAACTGTCTTTTGGCTGAGGATGGGGGCACCTGAAAGATCAAAGAATATTTTAATAAACAAAGATTAACATGCCCCCAGTGTGCCCCCATGCAAAGTGTTGCAGGAAGGGAGGAATGACAGGATTCCAGCCTATCTGTACCAAATGGCAGCTCCCCCAGGTGGGAAAGGCAGGCACTCCAAAACCCATTTCACAGTCAGGGTTTTATCTGCATCACACACTGCTCAGAAATACTTCCATTATAGATAAAGAGGAGGAAATGGTGGCTGCCCAGGAAAGCCTCAGAAATCTTCCTGCTGCAAACTCCCTGCAGCAATCCCCTTGTGAATCCTCTGCTTCTCACTGTCAAAGGCTAACAGCCTCCATCGTCTGAGCTGGACAGAAAGAAAGGCAACCAGAAATTACTGGCACATTAACAGAAAGAAGGAGTTCTAAATGCCCTAAAACACAAAGTGGGAGTGGAGGAGAGATAAAAAACATAAACTCCCTTATTCTGTTTCTATCATTTCTCTTTGTGCATTGCTTAAAAGAAAAAAAGTCCTGTAGAAACACGCATGGATATTTTTTTCCTGCCAAGACACCAGGCAGTCTCCAGAGCATAGAGGGACTGTTATTCCATTTCAGCAGTAGAGAGAAACAAAGAGGCCATCTGCTTCTGGATTTGAGTCACTGAGCTCCGGGAGCTGCAGTGAGTCATATGTTCCCTACATTTGCTGTGGGGTGTCACGGTAATGATTCCTGTCTGTCATTTTTCACTTTACCTCATGACTCCGTAGGATGAACTGTGCTTACCTCAGCATGGGTAAGTGCATATTTATATGGCAGGCAAGGGAATAGCATTGCAATTTTTGCTTTTCCCCTCACTCCAATAGAAAGCAGACTTCCATTCACATGGCAACCTGTTAGAACATCTCTACTAAATGAAGACAGCAGCTACTATAGGCACATCAGCCAGCCCAAAGCAAAAGAGAAAATCCAGCCTACAAGGACACAGTCAATTTATACACCCACCCTCAAGAAAGGTGTAATGCCTAATTAATATTCAGTTGTTTTCTTACATATTTCAAAGTATAAGTGATGTCATACTTACCTTTAGGCATAAATTCATGATTGTCCTGTGCCTTTTTAGCCTCATAACTGCTGAGGATGTTGGTAGTCACATCTTCACTGTAGCTCAGGGCCTTGCATGAGTTCATTTTTCCACTGATACAGGTTCAAGGTATTTTCTAGCATCATGTTGTTACTTGCCCTGTACAGAAAGCCTTAGAAGCAGCACATGGACAGTGCCTGGCAGAAGCCACAGCAATGGTTAACTCCTTCAGCAGTTCAATATGCTGGCATTGTCAGACTTCTCTCAGCCCCTAACATTGTCATCTTGGATTGCCCAGAGCAAAGTTTCTTATCTTAAAGTATGTGCTCTGGCATAAGTGTTCTGCAGAAAAAAAAGGAGCTTCAGGTACTAAAGCCTAGAGCCTAGAGCCAGATTTTGACAAAGGGAAAACATTTAAAGCAAGTCTCAGTGATCAGCAGCAGACAATGACTCTGTTAGCTCCCAGTCCTGAGGCTGACCAGGTTTATCAGAAAGAAAGCAGAGCGGAGCAGAGCAGAGCCGGAAAGAAAGGATTGGTTTTTCTCACACTAACTATGCTTGCTTTTATCCAAAAGAGTTGTGAAATTGCTGTATCAGAGAAGAAAACACCAGGGCAAAGTTAGAGAAACATAAGAAAAATCAGTTTAGTTACTGAAGGACACAATCTCATATTTCAGGAGAAGAAAAGGCCTTCTGGGTCACATAGCTCATATGCCTAGACAGCAGGACGGTTGCTGCATGGTCTCTAATGCGTTTTCATTGATTTTTCTCTTTTTTTAATAGTCCAGAGAGACAGCATCTCATCACACCACCCATGATAAATTCCTCTTTGTCCACTTAATTTACTGCAGAGCTGGAAACATTTTCTTTGTGTCTGCAAACTTTAAAATTTTGAAATTATTTAAGCTCCTTTCTCTTCTGGTCACTGGTTTATAAACTGAAAACAGAGTTTCTTAGTCACCTACAGTCAACAGTTAACCCAGTACAATGATGACACAACTATTTGTAAAAATGGTACAAGAAGTAAAAATAGAAGGGGTGTCATTATCGGATTCAAGTCATCTCATCAGGCAGTAGGACACCAAGTTTTCACCCGTAAGCAACCAGGTTAAGATTCGGTGTGACCTTTAGATGACCATGCATTAAATAATTGCTGCATACAGACATAAATCAGATTTTACAATCCATCAGATTTTGAAATCAACTGTTATTAACAAATAAAAAAGCACAGAAAATGGTAACATGCACAAGGTCTACAATAGAGAGGAACGAAAAAGAATAAGAAAAGCAAATAACACTAAATTATTCAATTATAATTATTAATATATAATTAATAATATATTAAATTATATAATTATTGAGTTATTTAAGTATAAACTTACAATCAGACTATGCATTCATCACATCAGACTAAGCTTTTCTAACCTCCAAGATAAAAATCTTTGCCTCTAACTATTAAGTCAGGAGACACTGTCTCCATACTTTTGAAAAGTTTTCTGCCATTCCAGTAGCATAGTTCCCAAATAGAATTACAGGAATCTTCAAAGATTAAATATTTGTGGATCCAGATCTCCAACATCACAGCAAATATAGAAGGACTTTATTCAAAAGTCTACAAGAATTGGGAAAAAAAACCACCAACATAAAACCAAATCAACACACACACACTTGTTGGTGTGAACCTCTTGTATTTCAGCATGCAAGTCATTTTGGCTTTTTAATTGCCCATTCACATGAGAAACTTTTACCCAGTTCTGAGAACACAGCCTACTTCTGTGTGCAGGCTTCAGGAAATACTGCAGTTGGCATGTTTGTAGCCCCCAGTGCAAAGTGTTCTTCTCTGCTGACTGAAATTAATACCATAAACTTTTTTCCTTCTTCCTACATTATTCAAATATCATAATTGAAAGCTTAGAAAACCTGGCATGCCATTAGACTCAGACACAATAAACGATGAGCCAAAATGGTTTTGAGACATAATCCTCCAAAGGCAATTATTCCACATAGAACCCCACAGTCCAAATTTCAGAATTAATTACTTTTGTCATTTGTGACAGGCATTATGAACCTGAATGAATTATATTAGGAATATTTGTAAACAGAGCAATGGCTTGAAGAAAGTAATTCCTTTTTTTAGAATTTGCCATGCATTTTGGATGCTGAAACATAGAATGTGGTTGGGGAACTAAGCTAAATTTACCAAGGAAATTCATTGTATAATATTCTGTCCATGGATGAACATCTTTAAATTATTGGCTTGTATCATGAGAACAGGGACCTTTCTGGCTGACAGCAGGAGCATCATCACTCTCTTAAGAAAAGGACCACCCCAAGGAGTTAATTCCCTGTTTCCCAAGGGCAGGCAGGTGTTCAGCCATCTCCAGGAGAGCAAGGCCCTGGTAACAGAGACTGGGGAAGACAAATGTCATCACTTCAAATGTCCTCCCTTCCTCCTTCATCCCCCAGCTGATACGCTGAGCGTGATGCCACGTGCTCTGGAATGTTCCTTTGGTCACTTGGGGTCACCTGTCCTGGCTGTGTCCCCTCCCTGGCACCCCCAACCCCCTCACCAGTGTAGATCACAAAAAGCAGAGAAGGCCTTGGCTCTGTGCAAGCCCCACTCAGCAACACAAAAACATCTCTGTGTTATTAGCCCAGTGTTCAGTACAAATCCAAAACACAGCCTCAGACCAGCCACCATGAACAAAACTAACTGAACCCTGGCTGAAACCAGCACACCTACCTTCTGCAACAATGACAAAGTTCCTGCATGTCAAAAAGCTCCTAGTGGGTTGTTTATTTGTATTAAACAAAGTATTATCATACAAAGTCAATGAGGATTTTTTGAAGTGTTTGGTTTTGGTATTATAGAAAAACCTTGTGATTTTTTTTTACTCAGTTCACTCCTTTTAACATATAGAGAACATTTTCAAGGTGCTTTTATTCTGCTCTGGAACACTTCAAGGATTTCACAAAGTATTTTAAGATCTTTGTATAAGAAAGGTTGGGATTTTTCCACAGAAAATAAACAAAAAAAAATCCATTCAGTATGCAAGATCTTTTTGAAGGGAAAAGGTAAAGATGTAGTTACAGCATATACACATTCACAAATCAGTCTGGAATCCACCTTCAAGTTCTCACAGAATGCATGCTGGCTGACTTTTTATGATTTGATGTGTAAGGATCAAATCAATGTTTGGACAAGGTATGGGGTTTTTTGAGCTTGAAAGATGAAATGGTACACCAGGACAAACAGATATCTACACATAAACCTCTAAGCCCTCCACATAGCTATGAAGAACTAGAGGAAAAAGGACACCTAGAGGGAAAAAGTGTGACTGAGCTTGCAAACAAAGCTGGGAGTGAAAGATGCTAACAGAGTCAGGCTGCCTTCTCTCTCAGTCACTGAGGATGAAAATCAATGTCTATTCATCTGGTTTCTCTGTGCAGAAAGTAGAAAGCTGTTCATCTCATGAATACACTTTTTATCAGGCAGCAAGTACAGCAGCCGAGGAAACTGCAGAGAAGTACACAGATTCTGTAAATTAGAGCAAGTCTTGCTTTGTGAGCCTGGAAGCACCACAACGAAGTGTATATCTCTCAAATCAGAAACCTTTTCCCAATGTTTTCTTCTCCAAAGTTGAGCCATTAATCCCTGGCTGCTGTCAGAAAGATTCTCTCTGATTTGTTATGGTTTGCTTTTGCAATATTTTACAAGCAGCTACCTGAGAGCCCATTGAGCAGCCTTACTCAGCAAGATTGTCAAGTACCAAAGATCAACTTCTGCTCTCTCAACAGCAGGAGTTAATTATCTTGCCTGTGCCTCAGTGACAAGAAACACATAAGTAAAACAGGACAGAAAAATTTTAAAAGATACATCTAAATACACCTCAGTGTTGGCTCTCAGTCCTAGTAGCTTCTTTCACAGCTGCTAACTTTGTCTTTAAAACATGAAACAACTACTCAACCATTCAAATTGTAATTCACATCCATTTGTATCCATATAACAAGGAATTATCCATGTGTTGAAATGTCCAGAGTCCAGACTTGTATTCCAGGGCATTGCTGCTGCTTCAGACTATAGCCATAAATGATCATTCTCACCTATTGGATCCACCTTCAAATTAGGATTTGGGAATTTTTTTTTTCCATGAAGAAAGTAAAGGCCCCACCAGCTGCACCCATCTACTGAACACTGCATTAGTAAATATACACCTATTTACCCAATTGTTTACAGTTATTTGTACACCACTAACTTGGCAGAGTTTGAGTAAATCCGTGCTCAAGCACCTGTCTTACACTGTTAAGGAGGAGCATTTTGTTTCTCACGAGCTATTCAGAGGAGCACACACCGTGGTCAGAGAGGTGGTGAGCACTCCTGGGAGCCATCATCAGTTAGCAAACCATCACCACTGCCATGAACTTTGGAAACAACAAACGAAAAACAACACCAGAACAGCTTATTTGCCAGCTCTCTAATGCACACCTGGCGTGAGTCTGCCATGGCTTCTGTAAAACTGTTTGGATCAATTCTGCTGTTGGCTGCTCTTGTTTGTGTTTTCATATTAAGCAGTAAAGAAAGATCGGCGTTCTCCCAGCTCATACTTTCACTAATTTCCTTCAATGTGTGACCTTTATACTTCCTACCCAAGGACACAGACAGTAGCAGAAATATTCAAAATCAGGTACTTGAACTATTTCCTTTCTCTGCTACTTCAAGCACCGTGCTCAAAAAATTAACTTTTTTGATTAAATCAAGGAATCGTCTCCACATCAGATGAACACATATGTATGAAGAGGTAATTTTCTTAATTAATCATTAAGAAATTAATCATTAAGAAAATGACCATCAAGAAGCTCTTCAAAAGGATGCATTGCACTTTGATTTGTACGTTTCATGTGCACTCAGTTTCACTATTTTATTGCCATAATCAATAATTTAATTTCTTCTTCAAATGTAAATATCTCAGAGCACGGGGTCGGGGGGGGAAGAAATATGCATCATCAAAGTAATATTTAAGCAGACAAGAGTTATAGGTACGTATTGTATTGTTTAATATTGTCTTTAATTTGCTTATTTAATGTTCTTTCAGTTTCTCCTGGTTAGGACACAGGCCAAAATGCAACAGCTCGAATTCTAAATTTTTCACTTTCTAATGAGTACTATTTTCTAATTAAATATCTTTTAAAAACATAAACATTTTTTATGGAATATATTCATTCTCTAAATATAGAGATCTGGGTGAAAAAAGATCTCTCTGAATCAGTAGAAGCTCAATTGCGTCTCTTCAGATGACACAGACTAGCAGGATAATCAACCAACTAGTAGTAGATTTATTACTGCTAAATAAAAAAAATCCAAAAATCCTATTTTATTCTCTTGCATATGCTCTGTCTCGTCACTCTGGTACACCATTAAGGTTCATCAGGCTTAAAGCAGCTAGGAGAATTACAGTTCTTAAGACTGTATCTGCATTCTGTAACTATGCATTGAACTGGATCCTATAAATTCTTCTTAATTTCTAATTTCATTATCCTTGGGGGAGTCTATTTTTACAAATTCCAAGAAGTATGGCCGCCTACCTGACCAAAGTGGCCCATTTATCCAGATATATTACCCAGAGCTTAGACTTCAGATTTTTCATTGAGTTAAAAGGGGCTTGAAATGCTCCAGCCACCTTCAGGTTCCACAATTACTTTTTCAGTGCAGGGTTAGAAACCTGCCAGGCAAAAGGGAATAAATTCCAAACAGACAGAAGCCTTTCACAGTCCAGAATTACATAATTCAGTTTTACTGTGCTTTCATGCCAGTAATATCTCCTCTTGGAAATAGGATGTCAGACTTGCTGATTAACTAGTCTTTGTTGTCATGACAAGCTACAGACTTAATTTTTAACTCTGATTCTGAGCTAAACAGTATTATGCTTTACACAAATATATCTACCTTTAGATTTCAAATGCAATTATCATCTTGCTTATGTAGGCTGCTTGCTTTTCTCTATTTAGCCTACAGCTCCTGCCAGTGGAATCTCTCATTTTTACATGGCTTTCAAGATTATACTTACTTTGTATAGTCGCTGACTGTCCATTTGTACTTCACCTATCTGCATATCCACAAACACCCATTTTATAATGTGTGTGTATATATATGTATATATATATATATATTCTTATATAAGAAAAGGTAACATTAAAACAAAATGCACTTTTGCTAGGCTGACACCTCACCTTTCCATTCATTTTTGCAGCCATTCTCTGCCCCACCATCAGG
The DNA here is from genome assembly GCF_971803275.1 of Cyanistes caeruleus. Classification (NCBI taxonomy): domain Eukaryota; kingdom Metazoa; phylum Chordata; class Aves; order Passeriformes; family Paridae; genus Cyanistes; species Cyanistes caeruleus. The sequence continues at coordinate 84,211 of NC_141702.1, read as the reverse complement.
GTCAGGCACCGTGTGGGGTGAAGAACAGGGTGTGACCTGGGGGTGTGAGAGTCACTGGCCTTTCTGTTAACCCAGAAACACATTGTGCTGGGCTGTTTGCTGTCTAAGTGCTATCAACCTTGAAGGCATCTCTTGTTCTATTGGAACATTGGGAGGTGTCAAAAAAAGTAAATCATCCAATACCTATCACTACAAAACCATGACACAGTCACCAAGCTTCTCTATTTTGGATGCTCGGAAAGCAGATAAAAACTGAAAAGGTTTATTACATGGAAACTTTGAGAAAACACACTGAGGCACAACTGCATTCACTTAGCAAAGAAAACACCAGAAATTCTGGATACAAACTATTAATATAAGGCTAAAGTAAAAGCCAGGAACATAACAGGAAGTCCAGCTCAAGCAAGTGCCAAATTACGCTTGTTTTTAATTCTACTGCCCATTCACAATTTTGTGAAGTGTTATTTATCTACCGATTGCCTTCCTTGGTTAGACCAAGTTAACTTTATTGATGTCAGATTCAGGCAGCTCACTGTTACTATTTATCTTTAATAGGTTTGATGCAACACATTTTTATTGCTGAGATAAGTATTGATTAAAGCCTCTGCTTTTGCTCATTTTGATTGCTTCGTGTAATTAGAAAGTCTAAAAACCCTTTTTACTTCTTTTTACTTCTGCATGAAGTACAAAAAACATTTTACATTTGCATGTGCATCTTAACAAATTGAATATGCTTTGAAAAACACCTGCCCTTGAGGCGAAGAACAGAAAATAAACGAGAAGGCACAAAAAATAAAGATGCTATAAAGTGAAGGAGCATGGAGGTGTGGGGTTTTAAGACTGTGATAGCATGGTAGCAGGAATAAGACCTTTCTTATATGGAAGGAGATGGAAAAGGACACTGTTTAAAAAAACACTCATAAGTACTTTGAGCGATCAAGCTCTAAGTGACTGTGGTATTTGAAAGCTTGATCATAGCTATCCCTTCAGATATTCTGGAAAATCTTTGAGGCCTGATTATGGGTTGTGATGTATTTATCTGAAATACACTGTTCAGACATTTAGTACTGATAAAATAAAATAAAAGTCATACCATGTAATGAAAACAGTACTGAAGAAGAAGACTGCAAAATCATCAGAGACAAGCATATGCTGCTGCAAAAGACTGAGAAAGTTCTCAAAGGTAAAAAAACCCTGGGAGCTGAACATGATGGGAAGTTTCCTGGGAATTCTGAAGCATTTGGTGTGTCCTAAATGTTAGGTTTGATTTAATGCAAATTTCCCATGATTGTGTGTTCAGAGTTGCTGGTTTAGGAATGACCAAGTCTGGATTTGGATTTGTGGCACCTAGCATTCCTTGTGTCAGCTTTAGGTCTGGATTGGTGGGAATTGTCTGAGAAAAGAAAAGGCAATTTAAATACACAGCTCCGTTCTCAGAGAAACTATCAGGATGGGAGAAAAGAGTCTGTGAAACTGCTGGGAACACCCGGAGTGAGGGAATAAGCAGCCCACCCCTCACACTTGAACTGGCACTAGCCGCAGGGTGGGCAGTGATGTTAATGAGATCTCAGAACAGCCCCAGGTGTGGGCAGTTATGGTAAAGAATGGGTGGGTCCTGGCCGGGGCTATTTTAGGGGGAGGGTTTTTCCTCACTTCGCTTGAGCACGGAGCAGTTGGCGCAGAGGGATTTTTGGTGAGTTCCCTGGGGGTATTTCATGGAACGATACCGGGAGCATCTCATAGGATCTGGGAGAACAGCTGGATACACCTGGACATGGAGCATTGTTTAAAGCAGCATCTGAGCCAAGTAAGCCTGTGTGGGTTCGCAGGGATTTGCAAAAGGGATTTTCCCTTTTGATTTCATTTTGTCGTTTGCTCCCCAATTCCCCCCGGAAGAAATGGGTATTATGAGGACAAAAGGGGGGCATAAATTGAGGGAAGAAACTCCTGTTATTATCTATTTTTACACTGGGGGGAGTCCACCTATGATTTTAAGGGTACTGATTGGAGGAAAACCTGCCTTTTCCAGGGTGTTAGGGGTATCAGTGAACAGTGAATCCCCATGTTCCATTTTAAATGGAAGGGGGGAAATATTGTTGCTATTTTATGGGTTTGACTTGAGGGGAACCCCCCCACACTTTCCATCATCCTGAGGTTTAAATTGAGGAGGAAGCCTTATAGTCACTACTTTTTAAGGGTCTGATTGAGTGTTCTCCTTTTCCTATCCTTTGAGAGATTTCAATCAAGGGAAAAACAACTTTTTACTTTTAGGGGATTAAATTGAAGGGGGGGAGCACTCATTTATTTGCCATCGTATTGGTTTAAGAAGGCACGAACACCCCCCCCGTTGCCTCAGTTTCCGGGGTTCAATTGACAGAAACACGGCTTTTCCAGCATTAGGCGGGGTCACATGGAGCCGTGGCGCTGCTTTTGAGAGCGATTCTGACCCCTTACAGCCCTGCACGGCAGCGCTTCTGGCATTCCCTGGGGAATTTGGCGGCTGGGCAGCCCCCGAGGAGTGACAGAGCCGTGCTGAGGCCGGGCGGGCAGGCGGGAGCCGCGGCGCGGAGCTGTGTCTGTCCCGGCTGCTCTGTCCGCTCCGGGCGCGGGGCTCGGGCACCGCCGGGGCCCCTTCGGGCCGGTCCCGGTGCCGCTGGGCGGGCCGGGCTCTCCCGGGGCCGGAGCTGCCCCCGCCCGCCGGAGGAGCCGCTTTCCGGCCGGGAGCGCGGGGCCGCCCCCGGGTGCCGAGTGCCGCCGCTGCCGGGGCTCGCGTGGCTCCCCCGGTCCCCCCGCAGCTGGAGCGGCGCCAGCCCGGGAGCGAGTCCCGGCGGGGGCGCTGGGGAACACTTGTGGCTTGTCAGCTTCAGAGTGCGCTGGCAAAAGCCGCTGGGAGGAGGGGAGGGGGAAAAGCCCGACCTGCCGGGCTTTTTGTCTCGGGGCTTTGTCGATATTGCTCTTTAGCCGAGCTGTGCCTTTAAATAACGGTGTGGTGCCTTCTAGAAACTGTGTCCAATACCTTTTGTACCCTTGCAGGAGGGCTTCGAGCTCAGGTTTTTCCATTGCCGAGTTAACTGCAGGTCCGAGCTGGCAGCGTCCCGTGCATCTGGGGTGCGTGAATCTGTTTGTGATGTTCATTTCCCCTGGATGCAGAGCTGGGCTTTTCGGGCAGACTGTATTTCTCAAGCCTCGGGGTTTATTTAAGCCTTGCACGCGATTTTCTGGAGACGCGGGCCGAGTGAGAACTTTGTCTTGGTGCTGTACTGGGGAATGGAAAGCAGGGGGTCCCCGCAATATCCCCGTGGAAGCTGGAATGTCCGAGGGAATGGATGTGACAATTCTCGGGGCTGAACCTGGCTCCCAGCGCTCTGCAGCGTAGGATGCGAGAGAGCAGGGCCGGGGGACAGCAGGGTAGGGACAGCGAGGTGCTTCGTGCTCTGGGTTTGGTGTTGATGTTTCCAGAGCCAGAGCAGGTTGATTTGGTTCAGGTGCACTGGAACAGGATCCAAACCTTGGAAAGGTCTGAGATCAATTGGGAGGAAATGTTTTAACATGAATGTGTTTCTTGATAGAAATCAGGTTTCAGTTAGTTTTTTAATAGATTTTAAAGGAAATTTTTTTTTGAGGAAAAGTGAAAAAAAAAGTTTATTTTAATAAGTAGGGCGTGGGAAGAAGAATGAATAACGTTAGATAGTTTATTTGTTGTGGAGTAAAGATGAGGAGATTTAGAAGGTTTTGTGGTTTTTTTCACGTGTGTTTGGGATGTGGCGTGGGTCTTTTTGAGCCGTGGGGTGTTTTGGTGGTAGCTTGGGTTTTGGGATTGGAGTCAAGTTGAACAGTTTTAGAAGAAGTTACTATGGTTTTGGCAATTATTTTGTATTCACTAATCAATGATGTCAGGAAAATTAATCCACAAACACCAGAGGTTTATGTCCAAAAAGGAGACAGAGGAGTCCTTTTTCTTTATTCGAATAAAGGGAGAGGCCATGGGGCATTCCCCTGGGGTTTCTCTAATTTTTGGAGGGTGCAGAGCCTCCTTTTTATCCTAATTCCTGGCCGCTTGTCCCTTCTCTCTTTCCCCATAGGCTGAGGTACTTGAGAGGTACAGGCTTCCCGGAACGCCTGATACCTGGGATACCTTTTCCCCCCCCACGCATAATCCCTTCTTAATTCTTAGCTTTTGTGGAATTCATGATACTCTTTCAGTGCCTCTTTGATCTTTTAGTGGAATCCATCCCATTGATTCTGTTGTCTCTCACTGATAGCTGCATCTTATCAGCAGACCCACAGCTTGTTTATAAAGACAAACCCGTCATTCCTCTCTATGAGAAGTTATTTTTAAAAAAGTAAAAAATGGATTTTTTGTTGTCTCTGTTAAACAATAGAGTTGAGAGAGAATTTGGGGTAGAGTGTATTAGTATTGTATACAGATTGTACGTTAAAAGTTTTTTTCTTTGCTAGTTTTGAAGTTACAGAATTTGTTTAAGCATAAAGCAGATGGTGGGGATATAATATAATGTAATTTTAGGACATCTTATTTTTTATTGTATATCTTTGGCTTAATGGTCAAATTATTTTTTACTTTTAGATATACTTTTATAGAGATACAGGTAAATATAAATAGTGGTAGTAATATTTAGTAAGCAGAGTTATTTATGTGGTTTTTATTCAATATTAGTTTTTTTGGTGGCACATAGTGTGTTGTTTCATTTTTTTGTGTTCACTACGTGAAATTTGGTTTTTGAATAAAGATGATTTTATGAATGGGTTGGTTTGTATTTTAGGTAGAATCAATTAAAATAGATTTTGATATGCATTATTTGGTTTTGTTTATTGTATGTAGGGGATCAGAGGGGGTAGGGTTTGTTTGGTTAGCTGAGTTTTGGGTGTTAATTAGTTGGCTTTTGTTAGATGCAGTTTTTAATTTTTGGAAGTTTTTTGAGTGGTCCTAAGGTGATTTTTACTAATTGATTGTATAATTTTATTTTGTTTGTAGTTGGCGTATAATAATGTATATGTTCTATTTATTTAACGTTGTGTTTTTTAGTTTAGGTGTTGATGATAAGTTTGGATTCCTTTCTGTTGTGGTGTTTCTTATTAGCTTCATTTCTGGGGACACAGGCATTTATATGGTGGCTTTTTATAGGTATATTTTTGGGGGTGGTGTTTTTTAACTTTTTGTAGTTTTGGTTGGTTTTTTGTTTTTAATTAGTTATTAATCTTTTATAGAGTCTTGGTAATTATTTAAGTATTACTATAAATGTAGAGCTTTGGGGTTTTTTTACTAATGTTTAGGGTTAGTTGAATGGCTTTGAGTTCAGTGACTTGGTTTGATTTTTTTTTTTAATAGTTGGTGTGATGTGTGGAGTTCAATAGCGTTGCTTTTTATTTATGTTTAACTTTGCTGATGTGATAAGAACTGTTAGTGAAAGAGCATAGCATCTGTTTTTGCTGGTGGTTGTACGGTGTGGGTTTTGTTTGTGTTACCTGTTTTGGGTTTTTTTTGTTAGTGAGACTAAACTTTATTTTGGGGTTAATTTGTGATTATTTTAAAGATTTTAGTGCAATTTAGGTTTTTGATTTGGGGGTGCTGTGATGAGAGTACTTTATTTGTTTTATGTGGTATTGGGTTGGTGTGGATAGAGGGAATACTTGTTTTTAAAATTTATTTTAGTATTGTTAGTTTAAGTGTTAGGATGCATTGTGTTTCAGTGTTGAATCTTTTTGAGGTGGTTTGGATTTTTTCTAGGTTAAGATTTTTTTCCCTTGGCTGGTGGAGGTATTGTGACTTTATTGATCATATGGGTGAGAATTTGATGCTGTTTGTTTTTTGGTTATTTTTTTTTTTAGGAATTAGATTTTTGCAGTAGACCTGGAAGAATTCACTTTATTTCAAAACATACTAGTTTAATCACATAAAGGTTCCCATATTAACTCGTCAGTCTTTTAGATTCTTTTTCTCATTTAGGTTTTCCAGAATTTACTGTTAATTTAGCAATCAAGCAGGGATGGCACTTCGTTCTTGAAAAGATGGCTATGGAAAAACCTGTGTCTAACAACACATACCTGACAGAGGGCAACGATTTTGCTGTTATTACAGGGCCAAATACGAGTGGCAAAACAACTTTGGCATGGAACTGCTGAAGGAGAGGAGTTTCTGGTGGGCTCCCAGTGGCATCTGATGGAGTGACGGTGAGAGCATCTCATAGGGTCTGGGGGAGCACGTGGATGCAACTGGACGTGGAGCACTGCATAAAGGAGGTGGTGAGGGACAAAGCTTTCTGCCAGGAAGCAGCACCTGAACAGCTGAGCCAGTGTGGATTTGCAGGGGTGATCTTTCTCCTTTTCCCTTTTGATTTCATTTTGGCAGTCCTTCCTCAGTGCCCTCAATCTGTCACAAGAATTCCAAAAATAAAAAGGCTGAGTGAACAGTGAAAAGAAGGGGTATAGGTAAGGTGGAGTTCAGGTATACCCCACCCCAAACCCTAAACAGCAGCCCTAACAGCGCTCCCGTTTCCTTGAGACAGCTGCAGGCAGGAACCCTAAAGCAGCAGAGTGCCAGAACCCCCGAGAGGTACAGGCAGTTCCCTGGTGCTAGGGCCAGCCAGGAAGAGATAGTGGGGGGACGATCCGCAGGGTTGGGGAAACAGGGGGTTTCCCGCCCCGCCCCACCCTGGGCTCTCTGTCCCTCCGCAGCCGGGGATTGCTCCCACCCCTCCTCGAGGCGGCGGTTGGTAAGGCTTCGTGCCTGGCCTCCGCAAAGAGTTCGGCTCTGTCAGCCTCTGCCCTGTCTCAGGGCCAAACTTAGGTAGGGTAGGGAGCAACTGTGGATTGCCTGGTCCAGGCTAAGGGACATCTCTTGGGGCCTATGGATAAGGAGCATCCCCGGTTGCAAGCATAGGGTTGTAAGTTTGTAGGGTTCAGCGGGGCAGCTTGGCAGTGACACGGAGAGGCTGAGGGAGGGCTTCAGAGGTCAAGGTCTCGAGGGCTGGAGACAAACAGAGAAAATAAAAGGGGTATAGGTTGGGATATAAGGTAGAGTACAGGACTATTCAAACCCCAAACAGTAGCCCTCACAGCACTCCCGTTTCCTTGAGACAGCTGCAGGCAGGAACCCGAAAGCAGCAGAGTGCCAGAACCCCCGAGAGGTGCAGGCAGTTCCCTGGTGCTAGGGCCAGCCAGGAAGCGATAGTGAGTGCTCGGGCCTACTGCTGTCGTATAAGCTGGGGTTTCTATCCTTGGGGTACCCTGGACTCCCTGGCCCTCACTGACTGGAGAGTCTTCCTCCCCTCCTTGAGGTGGTGGTCGTTTGGCTGTCAGCCAATACTGCTGTGAAGCAAGCCTCTGCCTCCCTGTGGGGTGAAGTGTGCAGCCCATGAACCTGGGCATTCTCTAGAGAAGGTAAGTGCTGGGTTTTCACAGATGTAGGACTAAGCTCCTGCATTGATATTTTGTCTTCTTGGTTGTAGCTGACAAGGAGTCGACATCCTGGCAATGGCAGGAACTTCCCAGATGGCGAGGAGGCCTTCCTTCGCACCCCATGTGGATCCACCCACCAAGCATCTGAGAGCTGAGTCGAAGGCTACGACCCGCAGAGGGGGGATGAAAGCGGGGTGCCGCGTCGGGGCTCATGACCTGGGATTTTTGAGTCAGCTTTGGGGACGGGGAGGTCCAGGCTGTGGCCCCTTAGTCTGCACGGTGGGAGAGCCTCACTTTTGTTCACCGTGCTGAGGTGTGCAGGACAGAGCAGCCTCTGGGCGCGTCGTGTCACTCGTCCATCGTGCCTTCTGTGTCTTTTGTGCCTCTTGTGTTGTATGTGCTTTCCCTTATCCCTTCTGGGGGCTTACCAGAAACCCCAGCATCACTTATAGCATCTCCAATCTCTGGGCTCCTCGGCTCGGCTGCTCTCAGAGGCCTTGGAATCGCGTCTCTTTGGACAAGCATCCGATTGGATGTCTTTTAGACCTCTTGTTCCGAGCTGTGTCAACAGCCGTGCGCCGCGAGGATCCATTGTTGCGGCTTAGGACTTGAAGAAACGCAAAGATAGGTAGAGGATTGCGGCCTTAAGATTCTTGGGCCTCTGTCTTGGCGGTTCCTGGAGTTTGTCATTCTGTCAGCATCTTCTTCCTCCCGGGTTCTGCGAGCTTCATCAGCTCGCCTTCATTCTCACCCGGCTCATCTTGATCCGCATTCTCTCAGTCCTTGCGGCCGTTCTTGTGGCCCAGAATTTTGTCTCCCCATTGTGTCCCCTCGTCGGTTGTCTGGTGTGTCACGGGTGTCTGGGTGTAGTTGTCCCGGAGCTGCTCTGCCCTGCTGCCCAGCCTGGCTGTAGGTGTAAAAGGCCAAGTCCAAGGCCCCTGTAATTTGAAATTTGTGATGTAGGGTGTAGTTGGGGTCTAGAACATATCCCTAGAGCAACGCAAGATGTCTGGAGCTGTGAAGTTACCCTGCAGCACTTTGACTTTTGTCTCAGCTCTCTTTCAGATGCGGACGGATGAAATCGGTGGCAGAGCGCCCCATCCAGGGTAAGGGGGTTCCCCTGAGAAGGTAAGTCAATGTTTGTCTTTGCAGGGCAACTGGAACCGGTCCCTGTGTTGTTACAGGTCTCCTCTTTGTCTTTATTTTTAGGAAATAGAGCCGGCTAGCAGCAGTCAAGGTGAAGCGGGCAAGGTGAGCGTTGACCGGTGGAGGGAGGCTGTTGTTATCGCTGGGCTCTCAGTTTCTGGTGCAACGCCAAGCGTCCCTTCTTGTTTGCATGCTTTAGGCGGTCCAGTCGCGTTTCGTCGAGACCCCGTCGCCGGCCGGCACGGCACGCCTGCTTCGCCGCTCCCGTGAGCCCTGCGGAAGCGTCACAGGGGACCGCGTGACGGAGCCTTTTCCACGTAAAGGGGCCGTGTGGGTGGCCTTCAGGAAGGGGCCGAGGGCTTCCCGTGAGTTGGGGATGTCGGGAGGAGGAGCGAGAGCCTGTTCAAGTCTCAGCAACGCCACATCACTTTTTCTTCTCTTAACTCAGGCGCGCCCTGCGACGGCGCTGCCTGGTCCCGGCGTGGCCGTATCGTGCGGCCTCAGGACACGGCCGTTCGCAGGAGACCGTGAGTAGCGGAATTGTCGGGTTTTGGCCGACGCCCTGCACAGATCAGCTGCTGATTTTCTGTTTTATTTTTGGTAGCTGACGGAGAGACGACAGCCTGGCGATGGCAGGAACTTCCCGGATAGCCAGGCGGCCTTCCTTGGCGCTCCGTGTGGATCCTCCCCAGCGGGCATCCGAGAGCTGAGTCAAAGGCTACGACCCGCAGAGGGGATGAAAGCGGGGTGCCGGGTCGGGACTTGTGACCTGGGATATCTGAGTCAGCTTTGGGGACGGGGAGGTCCAGGCTGTGGCCCCTTAGGCCGCACGGTGGGAGAGCCTCACTTTTGTTCACCGTGCTGAGGTGTGCAGGACAGAGCAGCCTCTGGGCGCGTCGTGTCACTCGTCCATCGTGCCTTCTGTGTCTTTTGTGCCTCCTGTGTTGTATGTGCCTTCCCTTATCCCTTCTGGGGGCTTACCAGAAACCCCAGCAACACTTATAACATCTCCAATCTCTGGGCTCCTCGGCTCGGCAGCTCTCAGAGGCCTTGGAATCGCGTCTCTCTTGACAAGCATCCGATTGGATGTCTTTTAGACCTCTTGTTCCGAGCTGTGTCAACAGCCGTGCGCCGCGAGGATCCATTGTTGCGGCTTAGGACTTGAAGAAACGCAAAGATAGGTAGAGGATTGCGGCCATAAGATTCTTGGGCCTCCGTCTTGGCGGTTCCTGGAGTTTGTCATTCTGTCAGCATCTTCTTCCTCCCGGGTTCTGCGAGCTTCATCAGCTCGCCTTCATTCTCACCCGGCTCATCTTGATCCGCATTCTCTCAGTCCTTGCGGCCGTTCTTGTGGCCCAGAATTTTGTCTCCCCATTGTGTCCCCTCGTCGGTTGTCTGGTGTGTCACGGGTGTCTGGGTGTAGTTGTCCCGGAGCTGCTCTGCCCTGCTGCCCAGCCTGGCTGTAGGTGTAAAAGGCCAAGTCCAAGGCAATTTGTGACTGAAATTTGTGATGTAATTTGAAATTTGTAATGTCAGTTGTAGTTAGAGTCTAGAACATATCCCTAGAGCAACGCAAGATGTCTGGTGCTGTGAAGTTACCCTGCAGCACTTTGCCTTTTGTCTCAGCTCTCTTTCAGATGCGGACGGATGAAATCGGTGGCAGAGCGCCCCATCCAGGGTAAGGGGGTTCCCCTGAGAAGGTAAGTCAATGTTTGTCTTTGCAGGGCAACTAGAACCGGTCCCTGTGTTGTTACAGGTCTCCTCTTTGTCTTTATTTTTAGGAAATAGAGCCGGCTAGCAGCAGTCAAGGTGAAGCGGGCAAGGTGAGCGTTGACCGGTGGAGGGAGGCTGTTGTTATCGCTGGGCTCTCAGTTTCTGGTGCAACGCCAAGCGTCCCTTCTTGTTTGCATGCTTTAGGCGGTCCAGTCGCGTTTCGTCGAGACCCCGTCGCCAGCCGGCCGGCACGCCTGCTTCGCCGCTCCCGTGAGCCCTGCGGAAGCGTCACAGGGACTGCGTGACGGAGCCTTTTCCACGTAAAGGGGCCGTGTGGGTGGCCTTCAGGAAGGGGCCGAGGGCTTCCCGTGAGTTGGGGATGTCGGGAGGAGGAGCGAGGGCCTGTTCAAGTCTCAGCAACGCCACATTACTTTTTCTTCTCTTAACTCAGGCGCGCCCTGCGACGGCGCTGCCTGGTCCCGGCGTGGCCGTATCGTGCGGCCTCAGGACACGGCCGTTCGCAGGAGACCGTGAGTAGCGGAATTGTCGGGTTTTGGCCGACGCCCTGCACAGATCAGCTGCTGATTTTCTGTTTTATTTTTGGTAGCTGACGGAGAGACGACAGCCTGGCGATGGCAGGAACTTCCCGGATAGCCAGGCGGCCTTCCTTGGCGCTCCGTGTGGATCCTCCCCAGCGGGCATCCGAGAGCTGAGTCAAAGGCTACGACCCGCAGAGGGGATGAAAGCGGGGTGCCGGGTCGGGGCGGTTCAGGCTGTGGCCCCTTAGGCCGCACGGTGGGAGAGCCTCACTTTTGTTCACAGTGCTGAGGTGTGCAGGACAGAGCAGCCTCTGGGCGCGTCGTGTCACTCGTCCATCGTGCTTTCTGTGTCTTTTGTGCCTCCTGTGTTGTATGTGCCTTCCCTTATCCCTTCTGGGGGCTTACCAGAAACCCCAGCAACACTTATAACATCTCCAATCTCTGGGCTCCTCAGCTTGGCAGCTCTCAGAGGCCTTGGAATCGCGTCTCTTTGGACAAGCATCCGATTGGATGTCTTTTAGACCTCTTGTTCCGAGCTGTGTCAACAGCCGTGCGCCGCGAGGATCCATTGTTGCGGCTTAGGACTTGAAGAAACGCAAAGATAGGTAGAGGATTGCGGCCATAAGATTCTTGGGCCTCCGTCTTGGCGGTTCCTGGAGTTTGTCATTCTGTCAGCATCTTCTTCCTCCCGGGTTTTGCGAGCTTCATCAGCTCGCCTTCATTCTCACCCGGCTCATCTCATTCCGCATTCTCTCAGTCCTTGTGGCCGTCCTTGTGGCCCAGAGTTTTGTCTCCCCATTGTGTCCCCTCGTCCGTTGTGTGGTGTGTCACGGGTGTCTGGGTGTAGTTGTCCCGGAGCTGCTCTGCCCTGCTGCCCAGCCTGGCTGTAGGTGTAAAAGGCCAAGTCCAAGGCAATTTGTGACTGAAATTTGTGATGTAATTTGAAATTTGTAACGTCAGTTGTAGTTAGAGTCTAGAACATATCCCTAGAGCAACGCAAGATGTCTGGAGCTGTGAAGTTACCCTGCAGCACTTTGCCTTTTGTCTCAGCTCTCTTTCAGATGCGGACGGATGAAATCGGTGGCAGAGCGCCCCATCCAGGGTAAGGGGGTTCCCCTGAGAAGGTAAGTCAATGTTTGTCTTTGCAGGGCAACTGGAACCGGTCCCTGTGTTGTTACAGGTCTCCTCTTTGTCTTTATTTTTAGGAAATAGAGCCGGCTAGCAGCAGTCAAGGTGAAGCGGGCAAGGTGAGCGTTGACCGGTGGAGGGAGGCTGTTGTTATCGCTGGGCTCTCAGTTTCTGGTGCAACGCCAAGCGTCCCTTCTTGTTTGCATGCTTTAGGCGGTCCAGTCGCGTTTCGTCGAGACCCCGTCGCCAGCCGGCCGGCACGGCACGCCTGCTTCGCCGCTCCCGTGAGCCCTGCGGAAGCGTCACAGGGGACCGCGTGACGGAGCCTTTTCCACGTAAAGGGGCCGTGTGGGTGGCCTTCAGGAAGGGGCCGAGGGCTTCCCGTGAGTTGGGGATGTCGGGAGGAGGAGCGAGGGCCTGTTCAAGTCTCAGCAACGCCACATCACTTTTTCTTCTCTTAACTCAGGCGCGCCCTGCGACGGCGCTGCCTGGTCCCGGCGTGGCCGTATCGTGCGGCCTCAGGACACGGCCGTTCGCAGGAGACCGTGAGTAGCGGAATTGTCGGGTTTTGGCCGACGCCCTGCACAGATCAGCTGCTGATTTTCTGTTTTATTTTTGGTAGCTGACGGAGAGACGACAGCCTGGCGATGGCAGGAACTTCCCGGATAGCCAGGCGGCCTTCCTTGGCGCTCCGTGTGGATCCTCCCCAGCGGGCATCCGAGAGCTGAGTCAAAGGCTACGACCCGCAGAGGGGATGAAAGCGGGGTGCCGGGTCGGGGCGGTTCAGGCTGTGGCCCCTTAGGCTGCACGGTGGGAGAGCCTCACTTTTGTTCACAGTGCTGAGGTGTGCAGGACAGGGCAGCCTCTGGGCGCGTCCTGTCACTCGTCCATCGTGCCTTCTGTGTCTTTTGTGCCTCCTGTGTTGTATGTGCTTTCCCTTATCCCTTCTGGGGGCTTACCAGAAACCCCAGCAACACTTATAACATCTCCAATCTCTGGGCTCCTCAGCTTGGCAGCTCTCAGAGGCCTTGGAATCGCGTCTCTTTGGACAAGCATCCGATTGGATGTCTTTTAGACCTCTTGTTCCGAGCTGTGTCAACAGCCGTGCGCCGCGAGGATCCATTGTTGCGGCTTAGGACTTGAAGAAACGCAAAGATAGGTAGAGGATTGCGGCCATAAGATTCTTGGGCCTCCGTCTTGGCGGTTCCTGGAGTTTGTCATTCTGTCAGCATCTTCTTCCTCCCGGGTTCTGCGAGCTTCATCAGCTCGCCTTCATTCTCACCCGGCTCATCTTGATCCGCATTCTCTCAGTCCTTGCGGCCGTTCTTGTGGCCCAGAATTTTGTCTCCCCATTGTGTCCCCTCGTCGGTTGTCTGGTGTGTCACGGGTGTCTGGGTGTAGTTGTCCCGGAGCTGCTCTGCCCTGCTGCCCAGCCTGGCTGTAGGTGTAAAAGGCCAAGTCCAAGGCAATTTGTGACTGAAATTTGTGATGTAATTTGAAATTTGTAATGTCAGTTGTAGTTAGAGTCTAGAACATATCCCTAGAGCAACGCAAGATGTCTGGAGCTGTGAAGTTACCCTGCAGCACTTTGACTTTTGTCTCAGCTCTCTTTCAGATGCGGACGGATGAAATCGGTGGCAGAGCGCCCCATCCAGGGTAAGGGGGTTCCCCTGAGAAGGTAAGTCAATGTTTGTCTTTGCAGGGCAACTGGAACCGGTCCCTGTGTTGTTACAGGTCTCCTCTTTGTCTTTATTTTTAGGAAATAGAGCTGGCTAGCAGCAGTCAAGGTGAAGCGGGCAAGGTGAGCGTTGACCGGTGGAGGGAGGCTGTTGTTATCGCTGGGCTCTCAGTTTCTGGTGCAACGCCAAGCGTCCCTTCTTGTTTGCATGCTTTAGGCGGTCCAGTCGCGTTTCGTCGAGACCCCGTCGCCAGCCGGCCGGCACGCCTGCTTCGCCGCTCCCGTGAGCCCTGCGGAAGCGTCACAGGGACCGCGTGACGGAGCCTTTTCCACGTAAAGGGGCCGTGTGGGTGGCCTTCAGGAAGGGGCCGAGGGCTTCCCGTGAGTTGGGGATGTCAGGAGGAGGAGCGAGGGCCTGTTCAAGTCTCAGCAACGCCACATTACTTTTTCTTCTCTTAACTCAGGCGCGCCCTGCGACGGCGCTGCCTGGTCCCGGCGTGGCCGTATCGTGCGGCCTCAGGACACGGCCGTTCGCAGGAGACCGTGAGTAGCGGAATTGTCGGGTTTTGGCCGACGCCCTGCACAGATCAGCTGCTGATTTTCTGTTTTATTTTTGGTAGCTGACGAAGAGACGACAGCCTGGCGATGGCAGGAACTTCCCGGATAGCCAGGCGGCCTTCCTTGGCGCTCCGTGTGGATCCTCCCCAGCAGGCATCCGAGAGCTGAGTCAAAGGCTACGACCCGCAGAGGGGATGAAAGCGGGGTGCCGGGTCGGGGCGGTTCAGGCTGTGGCCCCTTAGGCTGCACGGTGGGAGAGCCTCACTTTTGTTCACAGTGCTGAGGTGTGCAGGACAGAGCAGCCTCTGGGCGCGTCGTGTCACTCGTCCATCGTGCCTTCTGTGTCTTTTGTGCCTCCTGTGTTGTATGTGCTTTCCCTTATCCCTTCTGGGGGCTTACCAGAAACCCCAGCAACACTTATAACATCTCCAATCTCTGGGCTCCTCAGCTTGGCAGCTCTCAGAGGCCTTGGAATCGCGTCTCTTTGGACAAGCATCCGATTGGATGTCTTTTAGACCTCTTGTTCCGAGCTGTGTCAACAGCCGTGCGCCGCGAGGATCCATTGTTGCGGCTTAGGACTTGAAGAAACGCAAAGATAGGTAGAGGATTGCGGCCATAAGATTCTTGGGCCTCCGTCTTGGCGGTTCCTGGAGTTTGTCATTCTGTCAGCATCTTCTTCCTCCCGGGTTCTGCGAGCTTCATCAGCTCGCCTTCATTCTCACCCGGCTCATCTCATTCCGCATTCTCTCAGTCCTTGTGGCCGTCCTTGTGGCCCAGAGTTTTGTCTCCCCATTGTGTCCCCTCGTCCGTTGTGTGGTGTGTCACGGGTGTCTGGGTGTAGTTGTCCCGGAGCTGCTCTGCCCTGCTGCCCAGCCTGGCTGTAGGTGTAAAAGGCCAAGTCCAAGGCAATTTGTGACTGAAATTTGTGATGTAATTTGAAATTTGTAATGTCAGTTGTAGTTAGAGTCTAGAACATATCCCTAGAGCAACGCAAGATGTCTGGAGCTGTGAAGTTACCCTGCAGCACTTTGACTTTTGTCTCAGCTCTCTTTCAGATGCGGACGGATGAAATCGGTGGCAGAGCGCCCCATCCAGGGTAAGGGGGTTCCCCTGAGAAGGTAAGTCAGTGTTTGTCTTTGCAGGGCAACTGGAACCGGTCCCTGTGTTGTTACAGGTCTCCTCTTTGTCTTTATTTTTAGGAAATAGAGCCGGCTAGCAGCAGTCAAGGTGAAGCGGGCAAGGTGAGCGTTGACCGGTGGAGGGAGGCTGTTGTTATCGCTGGGCTCTCAGTTTCTGGTGCAACGCCAAGCGTCCCTTCTTGTTTGCATGCTTTAGGCGGTCCAGTCGCGTTTCGTCGAGACCCCGTCGCCAGCCGGCCGGCACGCCTGCTTCGCCGCTCCCGTGAGCCCTGCGGAAGCGTCACAGGGACCGCGTGACGGAGCCTTTTCCACGTAAAGGGGCCGTGTGGGTGGCCTTCAGGAAGGGGCTGAGGGCTTCCCGTGAGTTGGGGATGTCAGGAGGAGGAGCGAGGGCCTGTTCAAGTCTCAGCAACGCCACATTACTTTTTCTTCTCTTAACTCAGGCGCGCCCTGCGACGGCGCTGCCTGGTCCCGGCGTGGCCGTATCGTGCGGCCTCAGGACACGGCCGTTCGCAGGAGACCGTGAGTAGCGGAATTGTCGGGTTTTGGCCGACGCCCTGCACAGATCAGCTGCTGATTTTCTGTTTTATTTTTGGTAGCTGACGAAGAGACGACAGCCTGGCGATGGCAGGAACTTCCCGGGTAGCCAGGCGGCCTTCCTTGGCGCTCCGTGTGGATCCTCCCCAGCGGGCATCCGAGAGCTGAGTCAAAGGCTACGACCCGCAGAGGGGATGAAAGCGGGGTGCCGGGTCGGGGCGGTTCAGGCTGTGGCGCCTTAGGCTGCACGGTGGGAGAGCCTCACTTTTGTTCACAGTGCTGAGGTGTGCAGGACAGAGCAGCCTCTGGGCGCGTCCTGTCACTCGTCCATCGTGCCTTCTGTGTCTTTTGTGCCTCCTGTGTTGTATGTGCTTTCCCTTATCCCTTCTGGGGGCTTACCAGAAACCCCAGCAACACTTATAACATCTCCAATCTCTGGGCTCCTCAGCTTGGCAGCTCTCAGAGGCCTTGGAATCGCGTCTCTTTGGACAAGCATCCGATTGGATGTCTTTTAGACCTCTTGTTCCGAGCTGTGTCAACAGCCGTGCGCCGCGAGGATCCATTGTTGCGGATTAGGACTTGAAGAAACGCAAAGATAGGTAGAGGATTGCGGCCTTAAGATTCTTGGGCCTCCGTCTTGGCGGTTCCTGGAGTTTGTCATTCTGTCAGCATCTTCTTCCTCCCGGGTTCTGCGAGCTTCATCAGCTCGCCTTCATTCTCACCCGGCTCATCTTGTTCCGCATTCTCTCAGTCCTTGCGGCCGTTCTTGTGGCCCAGAATTTTGTCTCCCCATTGTGTCCCCTCGTCGGTTGTCTGGTGTGTCACGGGTGTCTGGGTGTAGTTGTCCCGGAGCTGCTCTGCCCTGCTGCCCAGCCTGGCTGTAGGTGTAAAAGGCCAAGTCCAAGGCCCCTGTAATTTGAAATTTGTGATGTAGGGTGTAGTTGGGGTCTAGAACATATCCCTAGAGCAACGCAAGATGTCTGGAGCTGTGAAGTTACCCTGCAGCACTTTGCCTTTTGTCTCAGCTCTCTTTCAGATGCGGACGGATGAAATCGGTGGCAGAGCGCCCCATCCAGGGTAAGGGGGTTCCCCTGAGAAGGTAAGTCAATGTTTGTCTTTGCAGGGCAACTGGAACCGGTCCCTGTGTTGTTACAGGTCTCCTCTTTGTCTTTATTTTTAGGAAATAGAGCCGGCTAGCAGCAGTCAAGGTGAAGCGGGCAAGGTGAGCGTTGACCGGTGGAGGGAGGCTGTTGTTATCGCTGGGCTCTCAGTTTCTGGTGCAACGCCAAGCGTCCCTTCTTGTTTGCATGCTTTAGGCGGTCCAGTCGCGTTTCGTCGAGACCCCGTCGCCAGCCGGCCGGCACGGCACGCCTGCTTCGCCGCTCCCGTGAGCCCTGCGGAAGCGTCACAGGGGACCGCGTGACGGAGCCTTTTCCACGTAAAGGGGCCGTGTGGGTGGCCTTCAGGAAGGGGCCGAGGGCTTCCCGTGAGTTGGGGATGTCGGGAGGAGGAGCGAGGGCCTGTTCAAGTCTCAGCAACGCCACATCACTTTTTCTTCTCTTAACTCAGGCGCGCCCTGCGACGGCGCTGCCTGGTCCCGGCGTGGCCGTATCGTGCGGCCTCAGGACACGGCCGTTCGCAGGAGACCGTGAGTAGCGGAATTGTCGGGTTTTGGCCGACGCCCTGCACAGATCAGCTGCTGATTTTCTGTTTTATTTTTGGTAGCTGACGGAGAGACGACAGCCTGGCGATGGCAGGAACTTCCTGGATAGCCAGGCGGCCTTCCTTGGCGCTCTGTGTGGATCCTCCCCAGCGGGCATCCGAGAGCTGAGTCAAAGGCTACGACCCGCAGAGGGGATGAAAGCGGGGTGCCGGGTCGGGACTTGTGACCTGGGATATCTGAGTCAGCATTGGGGACGGGGAGGTCCAGGCTGTGGCCCCTTAAGCCGCACGGTGGGAGAGCCTCACTTTTGTTCACCGTGCTGAGGTGTGCAGGACAGAGCAGCCTCTGGGCGCGTCGTGTCACTCGTCCATCGTGCCTTCTGTGTTTTTTGTGCCTCCTGTGTTGTATGTGCCTTCCCTTATCCCTTCTGGGGGCTTACCAGAAACCCCAGCAACACTTATAACATCTCCAATCTCTGGGCTCCTCGGCTCGGCAGCTCTCAGAGGCCTTGGAATCGCGTCTCTCTTGACAAGCATCCGATTGGATGTCTTTTAGACCTCTTGTTCCGAGCTGTGTCAACAGCCGTGCGCCGCGAGGATCCATTGTTGCGGCTTAGGACTTGAAGAAACGCAAAGATAGGTAGAGGATTGCGGCCATAAGATTCTTGGGCCTCCGTCTTGGCGGTTCCTGGAGTTTGTCATTCTGTCAGCATCTTCTTCCTCCCGGGTTCTGCGAGCTTCATCAGCTCGCCTTCATTCTCACCCGGCTCATCTTGTTCCGCATTCTCTCAGTCCTTGCGGCCGTTCTTGTGGCCCAGAATTTTGTCTCCCCATTGTGTCCCCTCGTCGGTTGTCTGGTGTGTCACGGGTGTCTGGGTGTAGTTGTCCCGGAGCTGCTCTGCCCTGCTGCCCAGCCTGGCTGTAGGTGTAAAAGGCCAAGTCCAAGGCAATTTGTGACTGAAATTTGTGATGTAATTTGAAATTTGTAATGTCAGTTGTAGTTAGAGTCTAGAACATATCCCTAGAGCAACGCAAGATGTCTGGAGCTGTGAAGTTACCCTGCAGCACTTTGACTTTTGTCTCAGCTCTCTTTCAGATGCGGACGGATGAAATCGGTGGCAGAGCGCCCCATCCAGGGTAAGGGGGTTCCCCTGAGAAGGTAAGTCAATGTTTGTCTTTGCAGGGCAACTGGAACCGGTCCCTGTGTTGTTACAGGTCTCCTCTTTGTCTTTATTTTTAGGAAATAGAGCCGGCTAGCAGCAGTCAAGGTGAAGCGGGCAAGGTGAGCGTTGACCGGTGGAGGGAGGCTGTTGTTATCGCTGGGCTCTCAGTTTCTGGTGCAACGCCAAGCGTCCCTTCTTGTTTGCATGCTTTAGGCGGTCCAGTCGCGTTTCGTCGAGACCCCGTCGCCAGCCGGCCGGCACGCCTGCTTCGCCGCTCCCGTGAGCCCTGCGGAAGCGTCACAGGGACCGCGTGACGGAGCCTTTTCCACGTAAAGGGGCCGTGTGGGTGGCCTTCAGGAAGGGGCTGAGGGCTTCCCGTGAGTTGGGGATGTCAGGAGGAGGAGCGAGGGCCTGTTCAAGTCTCAGCAACGCCACATTACTTTTTCTTCTCTTAACTCAGGCGCGCCCTGCGACGGCGCTGCCTGGTCCCGGCGTGGCCGTATCGTGCGGCCTCAGGACACGGCCGTTCGCAGGAGACCGTGAGTAGCGGAATTGTCGGGTTTTGGCCGACGCCCTGCACAGATCAGCTGCTGATTTTCTGTTTTATTTTTGGTAGCTGACGAAGAGACAACAGCCTGGCGATGGCAGGAACTTCCCGGGTAGCCAGGCGGCCTTCCTTGGCGCTCCGTGTGGATCCTCCCCAGCGGGCATCCGAGAGCTGAGTCAAAGGCTACGACCCGCAGAGGGGATGAAAGCGGGGTGCCGGGTCGGGGCGGTTCAGGCTGTGGCGCCTTAGGCTGCACGGTGGGAGAGCCTCACTTTTGTTCACAGTGCTGAGGTGTGCAGGACAGAGCAGCCTCTGGGCGCGTCCTGTCACTCGTCCATCGTGCCTTCTGTGTCTTTTGTGCCTCCTGTGTTGTATGTGCTTTCCCTTATCCCTTCTGGGGGCTTACCAGAAACCCCAGCAACACTTATAACATCTCCAATCTCTGGGCTCCTCAGCTTGGCAGCTCTCAGAGGCCTTGGAATCGCGTCTCTTTGGACAAGCATCCGATTGGATGTCTTTTAGACCTCTTGTTCTGAGCTGTGTCAACAGCCGTGCGCCGCGAGGATCCATTGTTGCGGCTTAGGACTTGAAGAAACGCAAAGATAGGTAGAGGATTGCGGCCATAAGATTCTTGGGCCTCCGTCTTGGCGGTTCCTGGAGTTTGTCATTCTGTCAGCATCTTCTTCCTCCCGGGTTCTGCGAGCTTCATCAGCTCGCCTTCATTCTCACCCGGCTCATCTTGTTCCGCATTCTCTCAGTCCTTGCGGCCGTTCTTGTGGCCCAGAATTTTGTCTCCCCATTGTGTCCCCTCGTCGGTTGTCTGGTGTGTCACGGGTGTCTGGGTGTAGTTGTCCCGGAGCTGCTCTGCCCTGCTGCCCAGCCTGGCTGTAGGTGTAAAAGGCCAAGTCCAAGGCCCCTGTAATTTGAAATTTGTGATGTAGGGTGTAGTTGGGGTCTAGAACATATCCCTAGAGCAACGCAAGATGTCTGGAGCTGTGAAGTTACCCTGCAGCACTTTGCCTTTTGTCTCAGCTCTCTTTCAGATGCGGACGGATGAAATCGGTGGCAGAGCGCCCCATCCAGGGTAAGGGGGTTCCCCTGAGAAGGTAAGTCAATGTTTGTCTTTGCAGGGCAACTGGAACCGGTCCCTGTGTTGTTACAGGTCTCCTCTTTGTCTTTATTTTTAGGAAATAGAGCCGGCTAGCAGCAGTCAAGGTGAAGCGGGCAAGGTGAGCGTTGACCGGTGGAGGGAGGCTGTTGTTATCGCTGGGCTCTCAGTTTCTGGTGCAACGCCAAGCGTCCCTTCTTGTTTGCATGCTTTAGGCGGTCCAGTCGCGTTTCGTCGAGACCCCGTCGCCAGCCGGCCGGCACGGCACGCCTGCTTCGCCGCTCCCGTGAGCCCTGCGGAAGCGTCACAGGGGACCGCGTGACGGAGCCTTTTCCACGTAAAGGGGCCGTGTGGGTGGCCTTCAGGAAGGGGCCGAGGGCTTCCCGTGAGTTGGGGATGTCGGGAGGAGGAGCGAGGGCCTGTTCAAGTCTCAGCAACGCCACATCACTTTTTCTTCTCTTAACTCAGGCGCGCCCTGCGACGACGCTGCCTGGTCCCGGCGTGGCCGTATCGTGCGGCCTCAGGACACGGCCGTTCGCAGGAGACCGTGAGTAGCGGAATTGTCGGGTTTTGGCCGACGCCCTGCACAGATCAGCTGCTGATTTTCTGTTTTATTTTTGGTAGCTGACGGAGAGACGACAGCCTGGCGATGGCAGGAACTTCCTGGATAGCCAGGCGGCCTTCCTTGGCGCTCCGTGTGGATCCTCCCCAGCGGGCATCCGAGAGCTGAGTCAAAGGCTACGACCCGCAGAGGGGATGAAAGCGGGGTGCCGGGTCGGGACTTGTGACCTGGGATATCTGAGTCAGCTTTGGGGACGGGGAGGTCCAGGCTGTGGCCCCTTAAGCCGCACGGTGGGAGAGCCTCACTTTTGTTCACCGTGCTGAGGTGTGCAGGACAGAGCAGCCTCTGGGCGCGTCGTGTCACTCGTCCATCGTGCCTTCTGTGTCTTTTGTGCCTCCTGTGTTGTATGTGCCTTCCCTTATCCCTTCTGGGGGCTTACCAGAAACCCCAGCAACACTTATAACATCTCCAATCTCTGGGCTCCTCGGCTCGGCAGCTCTCAGAGGCCTTGGAATCGCGTCTCTCTTGACAAGCATCCGATTGGATGTCTTTTAGACCTCTTGTTCCGAGCTGTGTCAACAGCCGTGCGCCGCGAGGATCCATTGTTGCGGCTTAGGACTTGAAGAAACGCAAAGATAGGTAGAGGATTGCGGCCATAAGATTCTTGGGCCTCCGTCTTGGCGGTTCCTGGAGTTTGTCATTCTGTCAGCATCTTCTTCCTCCCGGGTTCTGCGAGCTTCATCAGCTCGCCTTCATTCTCACCCGGCTCATCTCATTCCGCATTCTCTCAGTCCTTGCGGCCGTCCTTGTGGCCCAGAGTTTTGTCTCCCCATTGTGTCCCCTCGTCCGTTGTGTGGTGTGTCACGGGTGTCTGGGTGTAGTTGTCCCGGAGCTGCTCTGCCCTGCTGCCCAGCCTGGCTGTAGGTGTAAAAGGCCAAGTCCAAGGCAATTTGTGACTGAAATTTGTGATGTAATTTGAAATTTGTAATGTCAGTTGTAGTTAGAGTCTAGAACATATCCCTAGAGCAACGCAAGATGTCTGGAGCTGTGAAGTTACCCTGCAGCACTTTGCCTTTTGTCTCAGCTCTCTTTCAGATGCGGACGGATGAAATCGGTGGCAGAGCGCCCCATCCAGGGTAAGGGGGTTCCCCTGAGAAGGTAAGTCAATGTTTGTCTTTGCAGGGCAACTGGAACCGGTCCCTGTGTTGTTACAGGTCTCCTCTTTGTCTTTATTTTTAGGAAATAGAGCCGGCTAGCAGCAGTCAAGGTGAAGCGGGCAAGGTGAGCGTTGACCGGTGGAGGGAGGCTGTTGTTATCGCTGGGCTCTCAGTTTCTGGTGCAACGCCAAGCGTCCCTTCTTGTTTGCATGCTTTAGGCGGTCCAGTCGCGTTTCGTCGAGACCCCGTCGCCAGCCGGCCGGCACGCCTGCTTCGCCGCTCCCGTGAGCCCTGCGGAAGCGTCACAGGGACCGCGTGACGGAGCCTTTTCCACGTAAAGGGGCCGTGTGGGTGGCCTTCAGGAAGGGGCCGAGGGCTTCCCGTGAGTTGGGGATGTCAGGAGGAGGAGCGAGGGCCTGTTCAAGTCTCAGCAACGCCACATTACTTTTTCTTCTCTTAACTCAGGCGCGCCCTGCGACGGCGCTGCCTGGTCCCGGCGTGGCCGTATCGTGCGGCCTCAGGACACGGCCGTTCGCAGGAGACCGTGAGTAGCGGAATTGTCGGGTTTTGGCCGACGCCCTGCACAGATCAGCTGCTGATTTTCTGTTTTATTTTTGGTAGCTGACGAAGAGACGACAGCCTGGCGATGGCAGGAACTTCCCGGGTAGCCAGGCGGCCTTCCTTGGCGCTCCGTGTGGATCCTCCCCAGCGGGCATCCGAGAGCTGAGTCAAAGGCTACGACCCGCAGAGGGGATGAAAGCGGGGTGCCGGGTCGGGGCGGTTCAGGCTGTGGCGCCTTAGGCTGCACGGTGGGAGAGCCTCACTTTTGTTCACAGTGCTGAGGTGTGCAGGACAGAGCAGCCTCTGGGCGCGTCCTGTCACTCGTCCATCGTGCCTTCTGTGTCTTTTGTGCCTCCTGTGTTGTATGTGCTTTCCCTTATCCCTTCTGGGGGCTTACCAGAAACCCCAGCAACACTTATAACATCTCCAATCTCTGGGCTCCTCAGCTTGGCAGCTCTCAGAGGCCTTGGAATCGCGTCTCTCTTGACAAGCATCCGATTGGATGTCTTTTAGACCTCTTGTTCCGAGCTGTGTCAACAGCCGTGCGCCGCGAGGATCCATTGTTGCGGCTTAGGACTTGAAGAAACGCAAAGATAGGTAGAGGATTGCGGCCTTAAGATTCTTGGGCCTCCGTCTTGGCGGTTCCTGGAGTTTGTCATTCTGTCAGCATCTTCTTCCTCCCGGGTTCTGCGAGCTTCATCAGCTCGCCTTCATTCTCACCCGGCTCATCTTGTTCCGCATTCTCTCAGTCCTTGCGGCCGTTCTTGTGGCCCAGAATTTTGTCTCCCCATTGTGTCCCCTCGTCGGTTGTCTGGTGTGTCACGGGTGTCTGGGTGTAGTTGTCCCGGAGCTGCTCTGCCCTGCTGCCCAGCCTGGCTGTAGGTGTAAAAGGCCAAGTCCAAGGCCCCTGTAATTTGAAATTTGTGATGTAGGGTGTAGTTGGGGTCTAGAACATATCCCTAGAGCAACGCAAGATGTCTGGAGCTGTGAAGTTACCCTGCAGCACTTTGCCTTTTGTCTCAGCTCTCTTTCAGATGCGGACGGATGAAATCGGTGGCAGAGCGCCCCATCCAGGGTAAGGGAGTTCCCCTGAGAAGGTAAGTCAATGTTTGTCTTTGCAGGGCAACTGGAACCGGTCCCTGTGTTGTTACAGGTCTCCTCTTTGTCTTTATTTTTAGGAAATAGAGCCGGCTAGCAGCAGTCAAGGTGAAGCGGGCAAGGTGAGCGTTGACCGGTGGAGGGAGGCTGTTGTTATCGCTGGGCTCTCAGTTTCTGGTGCAACGCCAAGCGTCCCTTCTTGTTTGCATGCTTTAGGCGGTCCAGTCGCGTTTCGTCGAGACCCCGTCGCCAGCCGGCCGGCACGCCACGCCTGCTTCGCCGCTCCCGTGAGCCCTGCGGAAGCGTCACAGGGACCGCGTGACGGAGCCTTTTCCACGTAAAGGGGCCGTGTGGGTGGCCTTCAGGAAGGGGCCGAGGGCTTCCCGTGAGTTGGGGATGTCGGGAGGAGGAGCGAGGGCCTGTTCAAGTCTCAGCAACGCCACATCACTTTTTCTTCTCTTAACTCAGGCGCGCCCTGCGACGGCGCTGCCTGGTCCCGGCGTGGCCGTATCGTGCGGCCTCAGGACACGGCCGTTCGCAGGAGACCGTGAGTAGCGGAATTGTCGGGTTTTGGCCGACACCCTGCACAGATCAGCTGCTGATTTTCTGTTTTATTTTTGGTAGCTGACGGAGAGACGACAGCCTGGCGATGGCAGGAACTTCCCGGATAGCCAGGCGGCCTTCCTTGGCGCTCCGTGTGGATCCTCCCCAGCGGGCATCCGAGAGCTGAGTCAAAGGCTATGACCCGCAGAGGGGATGAAAGCCGGGTGCCGGCTCGGGGCGGTTCAGGCTGTGGCCCCTTAGGCCGCACGGTGGGAGAGCCTCACTTTTGTTCACAGTGCTGAGGTGTGCAGGACAGAGCAGCCTCTGGGCGCGTCGTGTCACTCGTCCATCGTGCCTTCTGTGTCTTTTGTGCCTCCTGTGTTGTATGTGCCTTCCCTTATCCCTTCTGGGGGCTTACCAGAAACCCCAGCAACACTTATAACATCTCCAATCTCTGGGCTCCTCGGCTCGGCAGCTCTCAGAGGCCTTGGAATCGCGTCTCTTTTGACAAGCATCCGATTGGATGTCTTTTAGACCTCTTGTTCCGAGCTGTGTCAACAGCCGTGCGCCGCGAGGATCCATTGTTGCGGCTTAGGACTTGAAGAAACGCAAAGATAGGTAGAGGATTGCGGCCATAAGATTCTTGGGCCTCCGTCTTGGCGGTTCCTGGAGTTTGTCATTCTGTCAGCATCTTCTTCCTCCCGGGTTCTGCGAGCTTCATCAGCTCGCCTTCATTCTCACCCGGCTCATCTCATTCCGCATTCTCTCAGTCCTTGTGGCCGTCCTTGTGGCCCAGACTTTTGTCTCCCCATTGTGTCCCCTCGTCCGTTGTGTGGTGTGTCACGGGTGTCTGGGTGTAGTTGTCCCGGAGCTGCTCTGCCCTGCTGCCCAGCCTGGCTGTAGGTGTAAAAGGCCAAGTCCCAGGCCCCTGTAATTTGAAATTTGTGACGTAGGTTTTACTTTGGTGTCTAGAGGCTTTTCCTAGGTCAACACAAGATGTCTGCATCTGTGAAGTTATCCTGCAGTGCTTTGAGTTGTGTCTTAGCTTCCTAAGCATTTTATTATTTGCTGCCGAATGTGGGGTTCAGAAGAATAAGAAAACCTATGCTGATTATGTTGCATTGGTCCTTACTGTGTGCTGGGATAAAGGACTTTGTAATGGTGTTACTTAAGTTCATGTCTCTCAGGGTGGAGGCCTTTATGTTGTTCTAGTCTCTGAGCTTTTTGGAGGTTTTGATGCCTTTCTTGTCCCTAAGTTTGTTTTCTTATCCAAAAATAACTCCAATACTGTCCCTACTACATAACTTTCACAGTAAAAGAGCGCAGATTAAAATAGCTCTTATGCTAAGGTCAGTAATAATGATGGGTAAAAACGTTATAAAAGTACTGAAGTTTGTACCAAATAGCTTTAGTTTATTGTTTCTTTGGTCTACCCTTCATCCCAATCCCAGTAACATGTTTTAAAAGTGTGTTAGTAATTATACCCAGTTTATTAGAAGAGGAGCAAAAAAAACCCCACTACACTCTTTTTACTAATAATTCATACCACATCCTAAAAGTAAAACAAAACACAAAAAGCTATATAAAACCTAACACAACCAAATCTGCTTAAAAAAACCTCAACAACTTACTAAACAGCAAACCGTTCAATGAGCTCTATGCATTACTAAAAGCAACCTAACCAAATTGCGGCCTTCTAATTCATAAGTAATAATCAATGCTCTATAAAAATAGACCTCATTAACAAAAAAATTAAACTCCTAAAAAATAAGAAATCACTACAAAAAACAAACTACCTTTAAAAATCCATCATATAAATATACACATCCCCAAAAATACAACTAATAAAAACCACCAAAGAAAAAAACAGGTACATGCAACTACAAAAAAAAAAAAAAGATCCAAAATAAACTGCAATTAACCATACAGGAACAATTTGGTTTTAACTCAATAATCTCATAATACCTTGAATCATCAAAATAAAAATACTATCGCCAAATAAACACAAAACCAAAAAATAAATTTAACCATAAATCTTTTTCACATTATCCATAAGTTTAAAACATACTACAATCAAACAAATGAACCCCCCCCTCTAAGAAACAATAATCCAAATAGAAATATAAGAAACCTAACAAATTAGCTACATTACTGTACCCGAAGTACACCAAAATAAACACAACATACTCACAATAATAAAAATCACTAAATAAATAAAAACATACCCTATACCTCACACTGCTACTCAAACCATCATCCTTAACCTTAAAGAACCAGCCCTTTAAAAACATAATACCCCTAAAAAATGAAATCAAACCATAAAACTCATTTCAAAAACAACCTTATCAACACCTAAACTAAAAAACATAATATTCAGTAAATATACCATATCCCCTACCATGCACCAAGTACAAAAAAAAAACCAAATCAAAAAACTATTAAAAACCATCTTAAAAACATTAAATAAAAAAGTCTTTCAAATATTAAAAAACATCTAGCAAAAGCCACCTCATTCATTAACACCCCAAACTCCACCAAGCAAACTAACCCTACCCAATCTAAACCCTGACATATCATTAACAAAACCAAAATCCCAGTAACAAATAAAAAATTGTATTTAAAAAAGCAATTAAAATAAATTCCAGGTTAAATAGAAAAAACTCCATAATACGAAAAAATAACATAATGTATACCTCAAAAAAAATCTAAGCATTAAATAAAAAATACGTATAAACCTCACTTTTTACTCAATATCACTACTCTTATCTGTCTATATATATAACTCATTTCCAAAAGGAACAAAACACCCCACACAAGTGATTTTCAAAAACAAGACTCATTTCCTCACAACCTTCTCCAAACGATATGATCTACCACAAAACAAAAGTCTCCCTTACTTTGAATTCATTTTTAACAAACTAAAAAAAATTTTCAAAGTATATATATATTTTCTTTCTCTTAACTCTATTCAAATGTACTCTAAACTAAAAACCCAAACACCAAAAACTCACACATCCAGCCCTCGGGGGTCTGGGCCTCAACGCTTTGCAACACCAAAAAACCTGATATATAACTAAACAAACAAAACTACACTTCCCAACAAGAACTTTCTAAATTGACCATCTCTTCAAACAACAACTAATTTTATTATTTATTATTCATTTGTTTATAAATACTTTACTCATTAAATAAACATTTTTTCAATTTTCCTCCAAAGAAATGTTTTCTCAAACCAATTAAACAAAATAAAACAACCACTTAAATTTTCTTTATTAAAAACCCTTTTCAAAACTTTTCTCCCAAATTTACCCTAAACCAGGAAAAATATCTATTGTGCATTATACATATATCAATGTAGTATATAAATATAAATTTGATAAAAATAGACATTAAAAAAATGTTTGATTACCATTTCAGGTAAAGGGGCTGTTTGGTGTTTATTAGGTTAGAGGTAGAGCTTTTAAATAAATAATGTAGAAATTAAAATGTACAGATCTATAAAAAATACATTAAGATATAGATATAAAAAAGAAATATAAGTAATATAAACATAGACATGTAGATTAATATTCAATATGAATAAGATATGTATAGATGTTATATATGCTGCTTCACTCCCTACTGCAAGGTCACCGAAGACAGCAACACCCCTCCATGTTCACCAAAATCATATTGCCAATATTTCCAATAAATAGTACATACATCACGGCATCCACGTAAATCCGCCACACTTCATCAGCACATGCGCACTGCTGTACCATCCAATAACCAACCCACACAGTCCTCCACATAAACCACACCTCATCAGCACATGCACACTGCCTTACCATCCAATAACCAACCCACACAGCCCTCCAAATAAACCACACCTCATCAGCACATGCACACTGCTCTACCATCCACTAACCAACCCACACAGCCCTCCAAATAAACCACACCTCATCAGCACATGCACACTGCTGTACCATCCACTAACCAACCCACACAGTCCTCCACATAAACCACACCTCATCAGCACATGCACACTGCCTTACCATCCAATAACCAACCCACACAGCCCTCCAAATAAACCGCACCTCATCAGCACATGCACACTGCTGTCCCATCCACTAACCAACCCACACAGCCCTCCAAATAAACCACACCACACAGGCCCACCAAAACACGTGTGGCACAGCATCCAGAAACCACACAAATTTACAGCACTGCGTTTGGTGAAAAATGCATGAGCACAACCATTTTTAACCACAAATAAATGCACATCACCATATTCAAGCCAAAATGCATCTGCAGACCACCATATCAAACCAGAAATACACATGAACCACCATAGTTACCTAAAAATAAATGCATAGCACCAAATGTGAACCAGAAAAACACAACCACCACCATTCCACTGCTGCTGGAATGGAGTGGCCCTCTCAGGAGGATCCCGGTTGCTTCAGGGCTTTGCGTCCACAAAGGAAAGGCATGCAGAAGGCAACACCATCACCCCAGCCCTGTAGTCTGGACCTAGAAAGGCTTCCAATAAAGCAAGGTGCTGCTGTCCAGGGCAGTTGGAGTTGTTCTGTGCCTTCTTTGGGGGGGAGGAGCAAAGGCTGAGGGGGACGGGGTGGAGACTGGGGGCTCCCGTGTCCCTTGGGGCACGCCGAGGTCCCCGCCAGAGGGAGGAACACGCTGTGCTGGAGGAACAAGGTGAGCGGGGAATGGGGAGGGCTCGTGCTGGGTGCCCTTGCCCAGAGGGGACCCGAGCTGCCAGGAAATTCCCTGGGAGGGCTGGGTGCAGAATCCAAACACCTGTGGAGTTGTTCTGGTTTTTACGGTAGGTATTGGCAAGGGACAGGAATTGACCTCTCTAAATCCCCTTGGAAAGGAACCCCCTCTCTGTGCACTCCATCGTTAGGGTTTTGTTATGTCAGGAACAGCTTAGGGTTAAGAAAGTGGGTTTTGTCTTTCCACCTCTTACTTCCCTGTAAAATGGGAGTGTATAAAACACATGTGTGCATCCCTGAGGTATTAAAATGCACCGATAGAAATTTCTGTGCCTAAGTTCCATAGAGACGAGCGCGTTCTGCACTCGGGGTTGAGTAGGGATTTATATTTTTATCATTCTGACCTGTTAGCTGAAAGAATTGGGAGAGTTTCCAAGAGAAAGAAATGCAAATTTCAAAAAGCAGAACGTTAGAAAGAGAAATATATAAATGTATACATGTAAAAATAAATATAGGGAAGCTACATAGATCTATATATATAGAGAGAGAGCCATAAAAAAGAAAGAAATACAAGTAATCCTAGTCTAGACAAGTAGATTAATATTCAGTATGAAAACTATATGGATAGATGCTAATATAATATATTTTAATATCAGTTATGTGTGATATCTATGTGTATAGATAAAGAAGATCCATATGATAGAAATAAATATTACAAATATTTCAATGTAGGGACCTTTTGTTATTTATTTGGATAGAGGCATGGCATATAAATGAATAATATAGAAATGAAAATATACACATCTATAATAAAGAAATGTATATAGGGTGATAGATAGGGAGATAGACAGATAGATAGATAGAGCCATAAAAGAAGAAATAAATACCAGTAATCCAAATCTGGACAAGTAAATTAATGATCAGTTTGAAAACTATATAGATAGATGGTGATGTACTTTAATATCTGTTATGCATTGTATCTGTGTGTACAAATATAAAAGATCAATTTTATAGAAATAGATATTGAAAACATTTTAAACAAGGGTTTAATTGTTTTTTATTTGGTAAGAAGCTTAGAGGCAGGGCTTTTAAATGATTAATATAGAAATGAAAATATACACATCTATAATAAAGAAATGTATATAGGGTGATAGATAGGGAGATATATAGATAGGGAGATATATAGATAGGGAGATAGAAGGATAGAAGGATAGAAGGATAGAAGGATAGATAGATAGAGCCATAAAAGAAGAAATGAATACCAGTAATCCAAATCTGGACACATAAATTAATGATCAGTATGAAAACTATATAGATAGATGGTAATGTACTTTAATATCTGTTATGCATTATATCTGTGTGTATAAATATAAAAGATCAATATTATACAAAAATATATTAATTTTTTTATACAAGGGGCTTTTCTTTTTTTATTTAATTAAAGGCATGGCATTTAAATGAATAATATAGAAATGAAAATATACACATCTATAAGAAAGAAATATATGTAGTGAGATAGATAGATAGATAGATAGATAGATAGATAGATGGAGAGATAGATAGATGGATAGATAGAGCCATAAAAGAAGAAATGAATTCCAGTAATCCAAATCTGGACAAGTTAATTAATGATCAGTATGAAAACTATATAGATAGATGGTGATCTACTTTAATATCTGTTATGCATTGTATCTGTGTGTACAAATATAGAAGATCAATGTTATAGAAATAGATATTAAAAACATTTAAAACAAGGGTTTAATTGTTTTTTATTTGGTTAGAAGCTTAGAGGCAGGGCTTTTAAATGATTAATATAGAAATGAAAATATACACATCTATAATAAAGGAATGTATATAGGGTGATAGGGAGATATATAGATAGGGAGATATATAGATAGGGAGATAGATAGGGGGATAAATAGATAGATAGATAGATAGATAGATAGATAGATAGATAGATAGATAGATAGATAGATAGATAGATAGATAGATAGATAGAGCCATAAAAGAAGAAATGAATTCCAGTAATCCAAATCTGGACAAGTAAATTAATTATCAGTATGAAAACTATATAGATAGATGGTAATGTACTTTAATATCTGTTATGCATTATATCTGTGTGTATAAATATAGAAGATCAATATTATAGGAAAATATATTAATTTTTTTATACAAGGGGCTTTTCTTTTTTTATTTAATTAAAGGCAAGGCATTTAAATGAATAATATAGAAATGAAAATATACACATCTGTAAGAAAGAAATGTATGTAGTGATATAGATAGATAGATAGATAGATAGATAGATAGATAGATAGATCGATAGAGCCATAAAAGAAGAAATAAATACCAGTAATCCAAATCTGGACAAGTAAATTAATGATCAGTATGAAAACTATAGGGATAGATGGTGATGTACTTTAATATCTGTTATGCATTGTGTCTGTGTGTACAAATATAAAAGATCAATATTATAGAAATAGATATTAAAAACATTTAAAACAAGGGTTTAATTGTTTTTTATTTGGTTAGAGGCTTAGAGGCAGGGCTTTTAAACGAGTAATATAGAAATGAAAATATACACATCTATAATAAAGAAATAAATAAAGGGAGATATATCTATGTATAAATTGAAATAAAAACCAAAAAAAAACCCAAGTTATCTAAAACTAGACAAGTAGATTAATATTCAATTTGAAAAATATATGGATCGACGTTCATATATTTTTATATTGATTATGCATTTTATCTATGTGTATAAATATAGCTCAATATGATAGAAATAAATATTAATTACATTTAAGTGAAGGTGTATTTTGTTTTTTATTTGGTTAGAGGCAGGGCTTGCTAAGTTTCGATGGGGGGTGGGTTTTGGGACGTACCTCGGAGAAGAATTTTTGGAAGGGGGTTGCACACGTGGTTTCTTGCCTCGCTTCTCTGCACGTGCAGGGGCGCCCCCCCGCCCGCCCCGGGCTGAGCTCTGCGGCAGTGCTGCCGCCTTGTGGGCAAAGAGCGGTACTGCAGCTGTGCGCCGAGCCGGGCGGGGCGGGGCCGAGCGGGGGCCGAGGAGGTTCGAGCCGAGCCGAAGCGGGCGATGCCGAACCGAGCCGAAGCGGGACGGAAAGAGCCGAGCCGAAACGGGCCGGAAAGAGCCGAACCGAGCCGAGCCGCGACGGCCCCCCCCCCCCTCCGGAGCCGGCCGGGAGGACCCCGGCAGAGGCGTTGACTCCAATGCCTGCCGCCGCAGGCGCGGCCGCCGCCCAGCTACGGAGCCGCTGAGCCCCGCCGCCATCGTCCTCGCCCCGGGAAAGGCGGCGGACAATCGGGCGGAGTGCTCGGAGTCGGTCAGCGTCGGCAGGTTTTTCGTTCAGGCAAGTAAGTTAGACAGACGCGCTGAGAGCAGCGGGGGCCTAAATTGTGCCACAACAAAGATGGCCGCTCTGCCGGAAGTGGCTTCAGCCACAACAAAGATGGCGGCGAGGAAGGGCGGAAGTGACGTCACGCCACGCACAACATGGCTGCCCGGTCGTGCCCGGCTTGACCTCCCAAGGATGGCGGCCAAAAAGGCGGGAAAATGGAAGGACCCCGGGCGGTGGGTGCGTGCGATTGACTGCCTGACAAACACTCCGGCGCCGACGCCGCTCCGGCGCAATTTTCCGCGGCTTTTCCGGCCGTGCGGACACGGGCTGTGCGCTCGGCGGCGCCGGGGCCGGGCGCCAGCAGGTCGGGCGCCGACAGGCAGCGGTGAAGACGCCTCACTCTGCCGGGGTCCTTACCGCGGCCGCGTTCTGGGGCTTCTGGCACTCGCGACGACCCGTACCTCGCCGCGGCTCCTTTCACTGGGCGCCCCTATTTACTTAAATGCTTGACATTTAAATCAATAACATAGAAATGGAAATATACACATCTACAATAAAGAAATGAATATAGGGAGATAGATAGATAGATAGATAGATAGATAGATAGATAGATAGATAGATAGATAGATAGATAGAGCCATAAAAGAAGAAATGAATTCCAGTAATCCAAATCTGGACAAGTAAATTAATGATCAGTATGAAAACTATAGGGATAGATGGTGATCTACTTTAATATCTGTTATGCATTGTGTCTGTGTGTACAAATATAAAAGATCAATATTATAGAAATAGATATTAAAAACATGTAAAACAAGGGTTTAATTGTTTTTTATTTGGTTAGTGGCTTAGAGGCAGGGCTTTTAAATGATTAATATAGAAATGAAAATATACACATCTATAATAAAGAAATGTATATAGGGTGATAGATAGGGAGATATATAGATAGGGAGATATAGAGATAGGGAGATAGATAGGGGGATAAATAGATAGATAGATAGATAGAAGGATAAATAGATAGAGAGATAGATAGATAGATAGATAGATAGATAGATAGATAGACAGATAGATAGATAGATAGATAGATAGATAGAGCCATAAAAGAAGAAATGAATTCCAGTAATCCAAATCTGGACACATAAATTAATGATCAGTATGAAAACTATATAGATAGATGGTAATGTACTTTAATATCTGTTATGCATTATATCTGTGTGTATAAATATAGAAGATCAATATTATAGAAAAATATATTACTTTTTTTATACAAGGGGCTTTTCTTTTTTTATTTAATTAAAGGCATGGCATTTAAATGAATAATATAGAAATGAAAATATACACATCTATAAGAAAGAAATATATGTAGTGAGATAGATAGATAGATAGATAGATAGATAGATAGATAGATAGATAGAGCCATAAAAGAAGAAATGAATTCCAGTAATCCAAATCTGGACAAGTAAATTAATGATCAGTATGAAAACTATAGGGATAGATGGTGATCTACTTTAATATCTGTTATGCATTGTATCTGTGTTTACAAATATAAAAGATCAGTTTTATAGAAATAGATATTGAAAACATTTTAAACAAGGGTTTAATTGTTTTTTATTTGGTTAGAGGCTTAGAGGCAGGGCTTTTAAACGATTAATATAGAAATGAAAATATACACATCTATAATAAAGAAATAAATAAAGGGAGATATATCTATGTATAAATTGAAATAAAAACCAAAAAAAAACCCAAGTTATCTAAAACTAGACAAGTAGATTAATATTCAATTTGAAAAATATATGGATCGACGTTCATATATTTTTATATTGATTATGCATTTTATCTATGTGTATAAATATAGCTCAATATGATAGAAATAAATATTAATTACATTTAAGTGAAGGTGTATTTTGTTTTTTATTTGGTTAGAGGCAGGGCTTGCTAAGTTTCGATGGGGGGTGGGTTTT
This sequence comes from Cyanistes caeruleus, assembly GCF_971803275.1. Lineage (NCBI taxonomy): Eukaryota > Metazoa > Chordata > Aves > Passeriformes > Paridae > Cyanistes > Cyanistes caeruleus. Next base: position 49,930 of record NC_141702.1, on the reverse strand, counting down.
GGGACGTACCTCGGAGAAGAATTTTTGGAAGGGGGTTGCACACGTGGTTTCTTGCCTCGCTTCTCTGCACGTGCAGGGGCGCCCCCCCGCCCGCCCCGGGCTGAGCTCTGCGGCAGTGCTGCCGCCTTGTGGACACAGAGCGGTACTGCAGCTGTGATATATAGAATAATATAGAAATGAAAATATACACATCTATAAGAAAGAAATGTATATAGGGAGATAGATAGATAGATAGATAGATAGATAGATAGATAGAGAGAGAGACAGACAGATAGATCGATAGATAGATAGATAGATGGATAGATAAATGGATAGATAGATAGATGGAGCCATAAAAGAAGAAATGAATTCCAGTAATCCAAATCTGGACAAGTTAATTAATGATCAGTATGAAAACTATAGGGATAGATGGTGATGTACTTTAATATCTGTTATGCATTGTGTCTGTGTGTACAAATATAAAAGATCAATATTATAGAAGTAGATATTAAAAACATTTAAAACAAGGGTTTAATTGTTTTTTATTTGGTTAGAGGCTTAGAGGCAGGGCTTTTAAATGATTAATATAGAAATGAAAATATACACATCTATAATAAAGAAACGTATATAGGGTGATAGATATATAGATAGGGAGATACATAGATAGATAGATAGATAGATAGATAGATAGACAGAGAGATAGAGTGATAGAGAGATAGAGAGATATAGCCATAAATAAGAAATAAACACAAATTATCCATATCTAGACAAGCTGGTTAATATTCAATATGAAAAATATACGGATAGATGGTAATGTATTTTAATATCTGTTGTGCATTATATCTCTGTGTGTATAAATAAAGAAAATCAATATTATAGAAATAGATATTATAAATCTTTCAATCAAGGGAATTACTGTTTTTTATTTGGTTACAGGCATGGCATTTAAATGAATAATATAGAAATGAAAATATACACATCTATAATAAAGAAATAAATATAGGGAGATATATAGATAGATAGATAGATAGATAGAGCCATAAAAGAAGAAATGAATACCAGTAATCCAAATCTGGACAAGTAAATTAATGATCTGTATGAAAACTATAGGGATAGATGGTGATGTACTTTAATATCTGTTATGCATTGTGTCTGTGTGTACAAATATAAAAGATCAATATTATAGAAATAGATATTAAAAACATGTAAAACAAGGGTTTAATTGTTTTTTATTTGGTTAGAGGCTTAGAGGCAGGGCTTTTAAATGATTAATATAGAAATGAAAATATACACATCTATAATAAAGAAATGTATATAGGGTGATAGATAGGGAGATATATAGATAGGGAGATATATAGATAGGGAGATAGATAGGGGGATAAATAGATAGATAGATAGATAGATAGATAGATAGATAGATAGATAGATAGATAGATAGATAGATAGATAGATAGATAGAAAGATAGAGCCATAAAAGAAAAAATGAATACCAGTAATCCAAATCTGGACAAGTTAATTAATGATCAGTATGAAAACTATATAGATAGATGGTAATGTGCTTTAATATCTGTTATGCATTATATCTGTGTGTATAAATATAGAAGGTCAATATTATAGGAAAATATATTAATTTTTTTATACAAGGGGCTTTTCTTTTTTTATTTAATTAAAGGCATGGCATTTAAATGAATAATATAGAAATGAAAATATACACATCTATAAGAAAGAAATATATGTAGTGAGATAGATAGATAGATAGATAGATAGATAGATAGAGCCATAAAAGAAGAAATAAATACCAGTAATCCCAGTAATCCAAATCTGGACAAGTAAATTAATGATCAGTATGAAAACTATATAGATAGATGGTAATGTACTTTAATATCTGTTATGCATTATATCTGTGTGTATAAATATAGAAGATCAATATTATAGAAAAATATATTAATTTTTTTATACAAGGGGCTTTTCTTTTTTATTTAATTAAAGGCATGGCATTTAAATGAATAATATAGAAATGAAAATATACACATCTATAAGAAAGAAATGTATGTAGTGATATAGATAGATAGATAGATAGAGCCATAAAAGAAGAAATAAATACCAGTAATCCCAGTAATCCAAATCTGGACAAGTAAATTAATGATCAGTATGAAAACTATAGGGATAGATGGTGATCTACTTTAATATCTGTTATGCATTGTGTCTGTGTGTACAAATATAAAAAATCAATATTATAGAAATAGATATTAAAAACATGTAAAACAAGGGTTTAATTGTTTTTTATTTGGTTAGAGGCTTAGAGGCAGGGCTTTTAAATGATTAATATAGAAATGAAAATATACACATCTATAATAAAGAAACGTATATAGGGTGATAGAGAGATATATTGATAGGGAGATACATAGATAGATAGATAGATAGATAGATAGATAGATAGATAGATAGATAGACAGAGAGATAGAGAGATAGAGAGATATAGCCATAAATAAGAAATAAACACAAATTATCCATATCTAGACAAGCTGGTTAATATTCAATATGAAAAATATACGGATAGATGGTAATGTATTTTAATATCTGTTGTGCATTATATCTCTGTGTGTATAAATAAAGAAAATCAATATTATAGAAATAGATATTATAAATCTTTCAATCAAGGGAATTACTGGTTTTTATTTGCTTACAGGCATGGCATTTAAATGAATAATATAGAAATGAAAATATACACATCTATAATAAAGAAATAAATATAGGGAGATAGAGAGATAGATAGATAGATAGATAGAGCCATAAAAGAAGAAATGAATACCAGTAATCCAAATCTGGACAAGTTAATTAATGATCAGTATGAAAACTATATAGATGGTAATGTGCTTTAATATCTGTTATGCATTATATCTGTGTGTATAAAGATAGAAGGTCAATATTATAGGAAAATATATTAATTTTTTTATACAAGGGGCTTTTCTCTTTTTATTTAATTAAAGGCATGGCATTTAAATGAATAATATAGAAATGAAAATATACACATCTATAAGAAAGAAATATATGTAGTGAGATAGATAGATAGATAGATAGATAGATAGATAGATAGATAGATAGATAGAGCCGTAAAAGAAGAAATAAATACCAGTAATCCAAATCTGGACAAGTAAATTAATGATCAGTATGAAAACTATAGGGATAGATGGTGATGTACTTTAATATCTGTTATGCATTGTGTCTGTGTGTACAAGTATAAAAGATCAATATTATAGAAATAGATATTAAAAACATTTAAAACAAGGGTTTAATTGTTTTTTATTTGGTTAGAGGCTTAGAGGCAGGGCTTTTAAATGATTAATATAGAAATGAAAATATACACTTCTATAATAAAGAAACGTATATAGGGTGATAGAGAGATATATAGATAGGGAGATACATAGATAGATAGATAGATAGATAGATAGATAGATAGATAGATAGATAGAGAGATAGATAGATAGATAGAGAGATAGATAGATAGATAGATAGATAGATAGATAGATAGATAGATAGATAGATAGATAGATAAAGCCATAAAAGAAGAAATGAATACCTGTAATCCAAATCTGGACAAGTAAATTAATGATCTGTATGAAAACTATAGGGATAGATGGTGATGTACTTTAATATCTGTTATGCATTGTGTCTGTGTGTACAAATATAAAAGATCAATATTATAGAAATAGATATTAAAAACATGTAAAACAAGGGTTTAATTGTTTTTTATTTGGTTAGAGGCTTAGAGGCAGGGCTTTTAAATGATTAATATAGAAATGAAAATATACACATCTATAATAAAGAAATGTATATAGGGTGATAGATAGGGAGATATATAGATAGGGAGATATAGAGATAGGGAGATAGATAGGGGGATAAATAGATAGATAGATAGATAGATAGATAGATAGATAGATAGATAGATAGATAGATAGATAGATAGATAGATAGATAGAGCCATAAAAGAAGAAATGAATACCAGTAATCCAAATCTGGACAAGTTAATTAATGATCAGTATGAAAACTATATAGATAGATGGTAATGTGCTTTAATATCTGTTATGCATTATATCTGTGTGTATAAATATAGAAGGTCAATATTATAGGAAAATATATTAATTTTTTTATACAAGGGGCTTTTCTTTTTTTATTTAATTAAAGGCATGGCATTTAAATGAATAATATAGAAATGAAAATATACACATCTATAAGAAAGAAATGTATGTAGTGATATAGATAGATAGATAGATAGATAGATAGAGCCATAAAAGAAGAAATAAATACCAGTAATCCCAGTAATCCAAATCTGGACAAGTAAATTAATGATCAGTATGAAAACTATATTGATAGATGGTGATCTACTTTAATATCTGTTATGCATTGTGTCTGTGTGTACAAATATAGAAGATTAATATTATAGAAATTGATATTAAAAACATGTAAAACAAGGGTTTAATTGTTTTTTATTTGGTTAGAGGCTTAGAGGCAGGGCTTTTAAATGATTCATATAGAAATGAAAATATACACATCTATAATAAAGAAATGTATATAGGGTGCTAGATAGGGAGATATATAGATAGGGAGATATATAGATAGGGAGATAGATAGGGGGATAAATAGATAGATAGATAGATAGATAGATAGATAGATAGATAGATAGATAGATAGATAGATAGATAGATAGATAGATAGAGCCATAAAAGAAGAAATGAATTCCAGTAATCCAAATCTGGACAAGTAAATTAATGATCAGTATGAAAACTATAGGGATAGATGGTGATGTACTTTAATATCTGTTATGCATTGTGTCTGTGTGTACAAATATAAAAGATCAATATTATAGAAATAGATATTAAAAACATGTAAAACAAGGGTTTAATTGTTTTTTATTTGGTTAGAGGCTTAGAGGCAGGGCTTTTAAATGATTCATATAGAAATGAAAATATACACATCTATAATAAAGAAATGTATATAGGGTGATAGATAGGGAGATACATAGATAGGGAGATATATAGATAGGGAGATAGATAGGGGGATAAATAGATAGATAGATAGATAGATAGATAGATAGATAGATAGATAGATAGATAGATAGATAGATAGATAGATAGATAGATAGAGCCATAAAAGAAGAAATGAATTCCAGTAATCCAAATCTGGACAAGTAAATTAATTATCAGTATGAAAACTATATAGATAGATGGTAATGTACTTTAATATCTGTTATGCATTATATCTGTGTGTATAAATATAGAAGATCAATATTATAGGAAAATATATTAATTTTTTTATACAAGGGGCTTTTCTTTTTTTATTTAATTAAAGGCAAGGCATTTAAATGAATAATATAGAAATGAAAATATACACATCTATAAGAAAGAAATGTATGTAGTGATATAGATAGATAGATAGATAGATAGATAGATAGATAGAGCCATAAAAGAAGAAATAAATACCAGTAATCCAAATCTGGACAAGTAAATTAATGATCAGTATGAAAACTATAGGGATAGATGGTGATGTACTTTAATATCTGTTATGCATTGTGTCTGTGTGTACAAATATAAAAGATCAATATTATAGAAATAGATATTAAAAACATTTAAAACAAGGGTTTAATTGTTTTTTATTTGGTTAGAGGCTTAGAGGCAGGGCTTTTAAACGAGTAATATAGAAATGAAAATATACACATCTATAATAAAGAAATAAATAAAGGGAGATATATCTATGTATAAATTGAAATAAAAACCAAAAAAAAACCCAAGTTATCTAAAACTAGACAAGTAGATTAATATTCAGTTTGAAAAATATATGGATCGACGTTCATATATTTTTATATTGATTATGCATTTTATCTATGTGTATAAATATAGCTCAATATGATAGAAATAAATATTAATTACATTTAAGTGAAGGTGTATTTTGTTTTTTATTTGGTTAGAGGCAGGGCTTACTAAGTTTCGATGGGGGGTGGGTTTTGGGACGTACCTCGGAGAAGAATTTTTGGAAGGGGGTTGCACACGTGGTTTCTTGCCTCGCTTCTCTGCACGTGCAGGGGCGCCCCCCCGCCCGCCCCGGGCTGAGCTCTGCGGCAGTGCTGCCGCCTTGTGGACACAGAGCGGTACTGCAGCTGTGATATATAGAATAATATAGAAATGAAAATATACACATCTATAAGAAAGAAATGTATATAGGGAGATAGATAGATAGATAGATAGATAGATAGATAGATAGATAGATAGATAGATAGATAGATAGATAGATAGATAGATAGATAGATAGATAGATAGATAGATAGATAGATAGATAGATAGATAGATAGAGAGAGAGACAGACAGATAGATGGATAGATAGATAGATGGATAGATAGATAGATGGAGCCATAAAAGAAGAAATGAATTCCAGTAATCCAAATCTGGACAAGTTAATTAATGATCAGTATGAAAACTATAGGGATAGATGGTGATGTACTTTAATATCTGTTATGCATTGTGTCTGTGTGTACAAATATAAAAGATCAATATTATAGAAGTAGATATTAAAAACATTTAAAACAAGGGTTTAATTGTTTTTTATTTGGTTAGAGGCTTAGAGGCAGGGCTTTTAAATGATTAATATAGAAATGAAAATATACACATCTATAATAAAGAAATAAATATAGGGAGATATATAGATAGATAGATAGATAGATAGAGCCATAAAAGAAGAAATGAATACCAGTAATCCAAATCTGGACAAGTAAATTAATGATCTGTATGAAAACTATAGGGATAGATGGTGATGTACTTTAATATCTGTTATGCATTGTGTCTGTGTGTACAAATATAAAAGATCAATATTATAGAAATAGATATTAAAAACATGTAAAACAAGGGTTTAATTGTTTTTTATTTGGTTAGAGGCTTAGAGGCAGGGCTTTTAAATGATTAATATAGAAATGAAAATATACACATCTATAATAAAGAAATGTATATAGGGTGATAGATAGGGAGATATATAGATAGGGAGATATAGAGATAGGGAGATAGATAGGGGGATAAATAGATAGATAGATAGATAGATAGATAGATAGATAGATAGATAGATAGATAGACAGAGAGATAGAGAGATAGAGAGATAGAGAGATATAGCCATAAATAAGAAATAAACACAAATTATCTATATCTAGACAAGCTGGTTAATATTCAATATGAAAAATATACAGATAGATGGTAATGTATTTTAATATCTGTTGTGCATTATATCTCTGTGTGTATAAATAAAGAAAATCAATATTATAGAAATAGATATTATAAATCTTTCAATCAAGGGAATTACTGGTTTTTATTTGCTTACAGGCATGGCATTTAAATGAATAATATAGAAATGAAAATATAAACATCTATAATAAAGAAATAAATATAGGGAGATAGAGAGATAGAGAGATAGATAGATAGATAGATAGATAGATAGATAGATAGATAGATAGATAGAGCCATAAAAGAAGAAATGAATTCCAGTAATCCAAATCTGGACAAGTAAATTAATGATCAGTATGAAAACTATATTGATAGATGGTGATCTACTTTAATATCTGTTATGCATTGTGTCTGTGTGTACAAATATAGAAGATTAATATTATAGAAATTGATATTAAAAACATGTAAAACAAGGGTTTAATTGTTTTTTATTTGGTTAGAGGCTTAGAGGCAGGGCTTTTAAATGATTAATATAGAAATGAAAATATACACATCTATAATAAAGAAATGTATATAGGGTGATAGATAGGGAGATATATAGATAGGGAGATATATAGATAGGGAGATAGATAGGGGGATAGATAGATAGATAGATAGATAGATAGATAGATAGATAGATAGAGCCATAAAAGAAGAAATAAATACCAGTAATCCAAATCTGGACAAGTAAATTAATGATCAGTATGAAAACTATAGGGATAGATGGTGATGTACTTTAATATCTGTTATGCATTGTGTCTGTGTGTACAAATATAAAAGATCAATATTATAGAAATAGATATTAAAAACATGTAAAACAAGGGTTTAATTGTTTTTTATTTGGTTAGAGGCTTAGAGGCAGGGCTTTTAAATGATTCATATAGAAATGAAAATATACACATCTATAATAAAGAAATGTATATAGGGTGATAGATAGGGAGATACATAGATAGGGAGATATATAGATAGGGAGATAGATAGGGGGATAAATAGATAGATAGATAGATAGATAGATAGATAGATAGATAGATAGATAGATAGATAGATAGATAGATAGAGCCATAAAAGAAGAAATGAATTCCAGTAATCCAAATCTGGACAAGTAAATTAATTATCAGTATGAAAACTATATAGATAGATGGTAATGTACTTTAATATCTGTTATGCATTATATCTGTGTGTATAAATATAGAAGATCAATATTATAGGAAAATATATTAATTTTTTTATACAAGGGGCTTTTCTTTTTTTATTTAATTAAAGGCAAGGCATTTAAATGAATAATATAGAAATGAAAATATACACATCTATAAGAAAGAAATGTATGTAGTGATATAGATAGATAGATAGATAGATAGATAGATAGATAGAGCCATAAAAGAAGAAATGAATTCCAGTAATCCAAATCTGGACAAGTAAATTAATGATCAGTATGAAAACTATAGGGATAGATGGTGATGTACTTTAATATCTGTTATGCATTGTGTCTGTGTGTACAAATATAAAAGATCAATATTATAGAAATAGATATTAAAAACATGTAAAACAAGGGTTTAATTGTTTTTTATTTGGTTAGTGGCTTAGAGGCAGGGCTTTTAAATGATTAATATAGAAATGAAAATATACACATCTATAATAAAGAAATGTATATAGGGTGATAGATAGGGAGATATATAGATAGGGAGATATAGAGATAGGGAGATAGATAGGGGGATAAATAGATAGATAGATAGATAGATAGATAGATAGATAGATAGATAGATAGATAGATAGATAGATAGAGCCATAAAAGAAGAAATGAATACCAGTAATCCAAATCTGGACAAGTAAATTAATTATCAGTATGAAAACTATATAGATAGATGGTAATGTACTTTAATACCTGTTATGCATTATATCTGTGTGTATAAATATAGAAGATCAATATTATAGGAAAATATATTAATTTTTTTATACAAGGGGCTTTTCTTTTTTTATTTAATTAAAGGCATGGCATTTAAATGAATAATATAGAAATGAAAATATACACATTTATAAGAAAGAAATGTATGTAGTGATATAGATAGATAGATAGATAGATAGATAGATAGAGCCATAAAAGAAGAAATAAATACCAGTAATCCCAGTAATCCAAATCTGGACAAGTAAATTAATGATCAGTATGAAAACTATAGGGATAGATGGTGATGTACTTTAATATCTGTTATGCATTGTGTCTGTGTGTACAAATATAAAATATCAATATTATAGAAATAGATATTAAAAACATTTAAAACAAGGGTTTAATTGTTTTTTATTTGGTTAGAGGCTTAGAGGCAGGGCTTTTAAATGATTAATATAGGAATGAAAATATACACATCTATAATAAAGAAACGTATATAGGGTGATAGATAGGGAGATATATAGATAGGGAGATACATAGATAGATAGATAGATAGATAGATAGATAGATAGAGTGATAGAGAGATAGAGAGATATAGCCATAAATAAGAAATAAACACAAATTATCTATATCTAGACAAGCTGGTTAATATTCAATATGAAAAATATACGGATAGATGGTAATGTATTTTAATATCTGTTGTGCATTATATCTCTGTGTGTATAAATAAAGAAAATCAATATTATAGAAATAGATATTATAAATCTTTCAATCAAGGGAATTACTGGTTTTTATTTGGTTACAGGCATGGCATTTAAATGAATAATATAGAAATGAAAATATACACATCTATAATAAAATAAATATAGGGAGATATATAGATAGATAGATAGATAGATAGATAGATAGATAGATAGATAGATAGATAGATAGATAGAGCCATAAAAGAAGAAATGAATACCAGTAATCCAAATCTGGACAAGTTAATTAATGATCAGTATGAAAACTATATAGATAGATGGTAATGTGCTTTAATATCTGTTATGCATTATATCTGTGTGTATAAATATAGAAGGTCAATATTATAGGAAAATATATTAATTTTTTTATACAAGGGGCTTTTCTTTTTTTATTTAATTAAAGGCATGGCATTTAAATGAATAATATAGAAATGAAAATATACACATCTATAAGAAAAAAATGTATGTAGTGATATAGATAGATAGATAGATAGATAGATAGATCGATAGAGCCATAAAAGAAGAAATAAATACCAGTAATCCCAGTAATCCAAATCTGGACAAGTAAATTAATGATCAGTATGAAAACTATAGGGATAGATGGTGATGTACTTTAATATCTGTTATGCATTGTGTCTGTGTGTACAAATATAAAAGATCAATATTATAGAAATAGATATTAAAAACATTTAAAACAAGGGTTTAATTGTTTTTTATTTGGTTAGAGGCTTAGAGGCAGGGCTTTTAAATGATTAATATAGGAATGAAAATATACACATCTATAATAAAGAAACGTATATAGGGTGATAGATAGGGAGATATATAGATAGGGAGATACATAGATAGATAGATAGATAGATAGATAGATAGATAGATAGATAGAGTGATAGAGAGATAGAGAGATATAGCCATAAATAAGAAATAAACACAAATTATCTATATCTAGACAAGCTGGTTAATATTCAATATGAAAAATATACGGATAGATGGTAATGTATTTTAATATCTGTTGTGCATTATATCTCTGTGTGTATAAATAAAGAAAATCAATATTATAGAAATAGATATTATAAATCTTTCAATCAAGGGAATTACTGGTTTTTATTTGGTTACAGGCATGGCATTTAAATGAATAATATAGAAATGAAAATATACACATCTATAATAAAGAAATAAATATAGGGAGATATATAGATAGATAGATAGATAGATAGATAGATAGATAGATAGATAGAGCCATAAAAGAAATAATGAATACCAGTAATCCAAATCTGGACAAGTTAATTAATGATCAGTATGAAAACTATATAGATAGATGGTAATGTGCTTTAATATCTGTTATGCATTATATCTGTGTGTATAAATATAGAAGGTCAATATTATAGGAAAATATATTAATTTTTTTATACAAGGGGCTTTTCTTTTTTTATTTAATTAAAGGCATGGCATTTAAATGAATAATATAGAAATGAAAATATACACATCTATAAGAAAGAAATATATGTAGTGAGATAGATAGATAGATAGATAGATAGATAGATAGATAGATAGAGCCATAAAAGAAGAAATGAATTCCAGTAATCCAAATCTGGACAAGTAAATTAATGATCAGTATGAAAACTATAGGGATAGATGGTGATGTACTTTAATATCTCTTATGCATTGTGTCTGTGTGTACAAATATAAAAGATCAATATTATAGAAATAGATATTAAAAACATGTAAAACAAGGGTTTAATTGTTTTTTATTTGGTTAGAGGCTTAGAGGCAGGGCTTTTAAATGATTCATATAGAAATGAAAATATACACATCTATAATAAAGAAATGTATATAGGGTGATAGATAGGGAGATACATAGATAGGGAGATATATAGATAGGGAGATAGATAGGGGGATAAATAGATAGATAGATAGATAGATAGATAGATAGATAGATAGATAGATAGATAGATAGATAGATAGAAAGATAGAGCCATAAAAGAAAAAATGAATACCAGTAATCCAAATCTGGACAAGTTAATTAATGATCAGTATGAAAACTATATAGATAGATGGTAATGTGCTTTAATATCTGTTATGCATTATATCTGTGTGTATAAATATAGAAGGTCAATATTATAGGAAAATATATTAATTTTTTTATACAAGGGGCTTTTCTTTTTTTATTTAATTAAAGGCAAGGCATTTAAATGAATAATATAGAAATGAAAATATACACATCTATAAGAAAGAAATATATGTAGTGAGATAGATAGATAGATAGATAGATAGATAGATAGAGCCATAAAAGAAGAAATAAATACCAGTAATCCCAGTAATCCAAATCTGGACAAGTAAATTAATGATCAGTATGAAAACTATATAGATAGATGGTAATGTACTTTAATATCTGTTATGCATTATATCTGTGTGTATAAATATAGAAGATCAATATTATAGAAAAATATATTAATTTTTTTATACAAGGGGCTTTTCTCTTTTTATTTAATTAAAGGCATGGCATTTAAATGAATAATATAGAAATGAAAATATACACATCTATAAGAAAGAAATGTATGTAGTGATATAGATAGATAGATAGATAGAGCCATAAAAGAAGAAATAAATACCAGTAATCCCAGTAATCCAAATCTGGACAAGTAAATTAATGATCAGTATGAAAACTATAGGGATAGATGGTGATCTACTTTAATATCTGTTATGCATTGTGTCTGTGTGTACAAATATAAAAAATCAATATTATAGAAATAGATATTAAAAACATGTAAAACAAGGGTTTAATTGTTTTTTATTTGGTTAGAGGCTTAGAGGCAGGGCTTTTAAATGATTAATATAGAAATGAAAATATACACATCTATAATAAAGAAACGTATATAGGGTGATAGAGAGATATATTGATAGGGAGATACATAGATAGATAGATAGATAGATAGATAGATAGATAGATAGATAGACAGAGAGATAGAGAGATAGAGAGATATAGCCATAAATAAGAAATAAACACAAATTATCCATATCTAGACAAGCTGGTTAATATTCAATATGAAAAATATACGGATAGATGGTAATGTATTTTAATATCTGTTGTGCATTATATCTCTGTGTGTATAAATAAAGAAAATCAATATTATAGAAATAGATATTATAAATCTTTCAATCAAGGGAATTACTGGTTTTTATTTGCTTACAGGCATGGCATTTAAATGAATAATATAGAAATGAAAATATACACATCTATAATAAAGAAATAAATATAGGGAGATAGAGAGATAGATAGATAGATAGATAGAGCCATAAAAGAAGAAATGAATACCAGTAATCCAAATCTGGACAAGTTAATTAATGATCAGTATGAAAACTATATAGATAGATGGTAATGTGCTTTAATATCTGTTATGCATTATATCTGTGTGTATAAAGATAGAAGGTCAATATTATAGGAAAATATATTAATTTTTTTATACAAGGGGCTTTTCTCTTTTTATTTAATTAAAGGCATGGCATTTAAATGAATAATATAGAAATGAAAATATACACATCTATAAGAAAGAAATATATGTAGTGAGATAGATAGATAGATAGATAGATAGATAGATAGATAGAGCCGTAAAAGAAGAAATAAATACCAGTAATCCAAATCTGGACAAGTAAATTAATGATCAGTATGAAAACTATAGGGATAGATGGTGATGTACTTTAATATCTGTTATGCATTGTGTCTGTGTGTACAAGTATAAAAGATCAATATTATAGAAATAGATATTAAAAACATTTAAAACAAGGGTTTAATTGTTTTTTATTTGGTTAGAGGCTTAGAGGCAGGGCTTTTAAATGATTAATATAGAAATGAAAATATACACTTCTATAATAAAGAAACGTATATAGGGTGATAGAGAGATATATAGATAGGGAGATACATAGATAGATAGATAGATAGATAGATAGATAGATAGATAGATAGATAGATAGATAGATAGAGAGATAGATAGATAGATAGACAGATAGATAGATAGATAGATAGATAGATAGATAAAGCCATAAAAGAAGAAATAAATACCAGTAATCCAAATCTGGACAAGTTAATTAATGATCAGTTTGAAAACTATAGGGATAGATGGTGATGTACTTTAATATCTGTTATGCATTGTATCTGTGTGTACAAATATAAAAGATCAATTTTATAGAAATAGATATTGAAAACATTTTAAACAAGGGTTTAATTGTTTTTTATTTGGTTAGAGGCTTAGAGGCAGGGCTTTTAAACGATTAATATAGAAATGAAAATATACACATCTATAATAAAGAAATAAATAAAGGGAGATATATCTATGTATAAATTGAAATAAAAACCAAAAAAAAACCCAAGTTATCTAAAACTAGACAAGTAGATTAATATTCAATTTGAAAAATATATGGATAGACGTTCATATATTTTTATATTGATTATGCATTTTATCTATGTGTATAAATATAGCTCAATATGATAGAAATAAATATTAATTACATTTAAGTGAAGGTGTATTTTGTTTTTTATTTGGTTAGAGGCAGGGCTTGCTAAGTTTCGATGGGGGGTGGGTTTTGGGACGTACCTCGGAGAAGAATTTTTGGAAGGGGGTTGCACACGTGGTTTCTTGCCTCGCTTCTCTGCACGTGCAGGGGCGCCCCCCCGCCCGCCCCGGGCTGAGCTGTGCGGCAGTGCTGCCGCCTTGTGGACACAGAGCGGTACTGCAGCTGTGATATATAGAATAATATAGAAATGAAAATATACACATCTATAAGAAAGAAATGTATATAGGGAGATAGATAGATAGATAGATAGATAGATAGATAGATAGATAGATAGATAGATAGATAGATAGATAGATAGATAGATAGATAGATAGATAGATAGATAGATAGATAGATAGATAGATAGATAGATAGATAGATAGAGAGAGAGACAGACAGACAGACAGATAGATGGATAGATAGATAGATGGAGCCATAAAAGAAGAAATGAATTCCAGTAATCCAAATCTGGACAAGTTAATTAATGATCAGTATGAAAACTATAGGGATAGATGGTGATGTACTTTAATATCTGTTATGCATTGTGTCTGTGTGTACAAATATAAAAGATCAATATTATAGAAGTAGATATTAAAAACATTTAAAACAAGGGTTTAATTGTTTTTTATTTGGTTAGAGGCTTAGAGGCAGGGCTTTTAAATGATTAATATAGAAATGAAAATATACACATCTATAATAAAGAAATAAATATAGGGAGATATATAGATAGATAGATAGATAGATAGAGCCATAAAAGAAGAAATGAATACCAGTAATCCAAATCTGGACAAGTAAATTAATGATCTGTATGAAAACTATAGGGATAGATGGTGATGTACTTTAATATCTGTTATGCATTGTGTCTGTGTGTACAAATATAAAAGATCAATATTATAGAAATAGATATTAAAAACATGTAAAACAAGGGTTTAATTGTTTTTTATTTGGTTAGAGGCTTAGAGGCAGGGCTTTTAAATGATTAATATAGAAATGAAAATATACACATCTATAATAAAGAAATGTATATAGGGTGATAGATAGGGAGATATATAGATAGGGAGATATAGAGATAGGGAGATAGATAGGGGGATAAATAGATAGATAGATAGATAGATAGATAGATAGATAGATAGATAGATAGATAGATAGACAGAGAGATAGAGATAGAGAGATAGAGAGATATAGCCATAAATAAGAAATAAACACAAATTATCTATATCTAGACAAGCTGGTTAATATTCAATATGAAAAATATACAGATAGATGGTAATGTATTTTAATATCTGTTGTGCATTATATCTCTGTGTGTATAAATAAAGAAAATCAATATTATAGAAATAGATATTATAAATCTTTCAATCAAGGGAATTACTGGTTTTTATTTGCTTACAGGCATGGCATTTAAATGAATAATATAGAAATGAAAATATAAACATCTATAATAAAGAAATAAATATAGGGAGATAGAGAGATAGAGAGATAGATAGATAGATAGATAGATAGATAGATAGATAGATAGATAGATAGATAGAGCCATAAAAGAAGAAATGAATTCCAGTAATCCAAATCTGGACAAGTAAATTAATGATCAGTATGAAAACTATATTGATAGATGGTGATCTACTTTAATATCTGTTATGCATTGTGTCTGTGTGTACAA
The DNA here is from genome assembly GCF_971803275.1 of Cyanistes caeruleus. Lineage (NCBI taxonomy): Eukaryota > Metazoa > Chordata > Aves > Passeriformes > Paridae > Cyanistes > Cyanistes caeruleus. The sequence continues at coordinate 33,880 of NC_141702.1, read as the reverse complement.
ATATAGAAGATTAATATTATAGAAATTGATATTAAAAACATGTAAAACAAGGGTTTAATTGTTTTTTATTTGGTTAGAGGCTTAGAGGCAGGGCTTTTAAATGATTAATATAGAAATGAAAATATACACATCTATAATAAAGAAATGTATATAGGGTGATAGATAGGGAGATATATAGATAGGGAGATATATAGATAGGGAGATAGATAGGGGGATAGATAGATAGATAGATAGATAGATAGATAGATAGATAGATAGATAGATAGAGCCATAAAAGAAGAAATAAATACCAGTAATCCAAATCTGGACAAGTAAATTAATGATCAGTATGAAAACTATAGGGATAGATGGTGATGTACTTTAATATCTGTTATGCATTGTGTCTGTGTGTACAAATATAAAAGATCAATATTATAGAAATAGATATTAAAAACATGTAAAACAAGGGTTTAATTGTTTTTTATTTGGTTAGAGGCTTAGAGGCAGGGCTTTTAAATGATTAATATAGAAATGAAAATATACACATCTATAATAAAGAAATGTATATAGGGTGATAGATAGGGAGATACATAGATAGGGAGATATATAGATAGGGAGATAGATAGGGGGATAAATAGATAGATAGATAGATAGATAGATAGATAGATAGATAGATAGATAGATAGATAGATAGATAGATAGAGCCATAAAAGAAGAAATGAATTCCAGTAATCCAAATCTGGACAAGTAAATTAATGATCAGTATGAAAACTATATAGATAGATGGTAATGTGCTTTAATATCTGTTATGCATTATATCTGTGTGTATAAATATAGAAGGTCAATATTATAGGAAAATATATTAATTTTTTTATACAAGGGGCTTTTCTTTTTTTATTTAATTAAAGGCATGGCATTTAAATGAATAATATAGAAATGAAAATATACACATCTATAAGAAAGAAATATATGTAGTGAGATAGATAGATAGATAGATAGATAGATAGATAGATAGATAGATAGATAGAGCCATAAAAGAAGAAATGAATTCCAGTAATCCAAATCTGGACAAGTAAATTAATGATCAGTATGAAAACTATAGGGATAGATGGTGATGTACTTTAATATCTGTTATGCATTGTGTCTGTGTGTACAAATATAAAAGATCAATATTATAGAAATAGATATTAAAAACATTTAAAACAAGGGTTTAATTGTTTTTTATTTGGTTAGAGGCTTAGAGGCAGGGCTTTTAAATGATTAATATAGAAATGAAAATATACACATCTATACTAAAGAAACGTATATAGGGTGATAGGGAGATATATAGATAGGGACATGGATAGATAGATAGATAGATAGATAGATAGATAGATAGATAGATAGATAGAGATAGAGAGATAGAGAGAGAGATAGAGAGAGAGATAGAGAGATATAGCCATAAATAAGAAATAAACACAAATTATCTATACCTAGACAAGCTGGTTAATATTCAATATGAAAAATATACGGATAGATGGTAATGTATTTTAATATCTGTTGTGCATTATATCTCTGTGTGTATAAATAAAGAAAATCAATATTATAGAAATAGATATTATAAATCTTTCAATCAAGGGAATTACTGGTTTTTATTTGGTTACAGGCATGGCATTTAAATGAATAATATAGAAATGAAAATATACACATCTATAATAGAGAAATAAATATAGGGAGATATATAGATAGATAGATAGATAGATAGATAGATAGATAGATAGATAGATAGATAGATAGAGCCATAAAAGAAGAAATGAATACCAGTAATCCAAATCTGGACAAGTAAATTAATGATCAGTATGAAAACTATATTGATAGATGGTAATGTGCTTTAATATCTGTTATGCATTATATCTGTGTGTATAAATATAGAAGGTCAATATTATAGGAAAATATATTAATTTTTTTATACAAGGGGCTTTTCTTTTTTTATTTAATTAAAGGCATGGCATTCAAATGAATAATATAGAAATGAAAATATACACATCTATAAGAAAGAAATATATGTAGTGAGATAGATAGATAGATAGATAGATAGATAGAGCCATAAAAGAAGAAATGAATTCCAGTAATCCAAATCTGGACAAGTAAATTAATGATCAGTATGAAAACTATAGGGATAGATGGTGATGTACTTTAATATCTGTTATGCATTGTATCTGTGTGTACAAATATAAAAGATCAATATTATAGAAATAGATATTAAAAACATGTAAAACAAGGGTTTAATTGTTTTTTATTTGGTTAGTGGCTTAGAGGCAGGGCTTTTAAATGATTAATATAGAAATGAAAATATACACATCTATAATAAAGAAATGTATATAGGGTGATAGATAGGGAGATATATAGATAGGGAGATATAGAGATAGGGAGATAGATAGGGGGATAGATAGATAGATAGATAGATAGATAGATAGATAGATAGATAGATAGATAGGTAGATAGATAGATAGATGGAGCCATAAAAGAAGATATAAATACCAGTAATCCAAATCTGGACAAGTAAATTAATGATTAGTTTGAAAACTATAGGGATAGATGGTGATGTACTTTAATATCTGTTATGCATTGTATCTGTGTGTACAAATATAAAAGATCAATATTATAGAAATAGATATTAAAAACATTTAAAACAAGGGTTTAATTGTTTTTTATTTGGTTAGAGGCTGAGATGCAGGGCTTTTAAATGATTAATATAGAAATGAAAATATACACATCTATAAAAAAGAAATAAATATAGGGAGCTATATATATATAAATTGAAATAAAAACAAATAAATACAAGTAATCTAAAACTAGACAAGTAGATTAATATTCAATATGAAAAATATGTGGATAGACGTTCATTTTATATTTATATATAAATATATATAAATATTTACATTATTTATATTTTAATTTTTATATTGATTATGCATTATGTCTATGTGTATAAATATAGATCAATATGATAGAAATAAATATTAAATACAATTAAATGAGGGGGTATTTTGTTTTTTATTTGGTTAGAGGCAGGGCTTGCTAAGTTTCGATGCGGGGGTTTTTGGGGGAGTTCCTTGGAGAGGAGTTTTTGGAAGGGGGTTGCACACGTGGTTTCTTGCCTCGCTTCTCTGCACGTGCTGGGGCGCCCCCCCGCCCACCCCAGGCTGAGCTGTGCGGCAGTGCTGTTGCCTTGTGGGCACAGAGCGGTACTGCAGCTGTGCTCCTAGCCAGGTGGGACCGGGCGGGGCCGAGCCCAGCCGAAGCGTGCGGGCCCGAACCGAGCCGAAGCGGGCTGGAAAGAGCCGAACTGAGCGGAGCTGCGTCGGGACCCCACCCCGCAGGAGCCGGCCGGGAGGACCCCAGCAGAGGCGTTGACTCCAATGCCTGCCGCCGCAGGCGGGGCCGCCACCCAGCTACGGAGCCACTGAGCCCCGCTGCCATCATCCTCGCCCCGGGAAAGGCGGCGGAAAATCGGGCGGAGTGCTCGGAATCGGTCGGCGTCGGCAGGTTTTTCGTTCACACAAGTTAGACGTGCTGAGAGCAGCGGGGGCCTTAATTGTGCCATAACAAAGCTGGCCGCTCAGCCGGAAGTGGCTTCAGCCACAACAAAGATGGTGGCGAGGAAGGGCGGAAGTGATGTCATGACACACACAGGATGGCTGCCCGGTCGTGGCTGGCTTGACCTTCCAAGGATGGCGGCCAAAAAGGCGGGAAAATGGAAGGACCCTGGGCAGTGGGTGCATGCTTTCGACTGCCTGACAAACACCCCGGCGCCGACGCCGCTCCGGTGCAATTTTCCATGGCTTTTCTGGCCGTGCGGACACGGGCTGTGCGCTCGGCAGTGCCCGGGCCAGGCGCGAGCCGGTCGGGCACCGACAGGCAGCGGTGAAGACGCCTCTCTCTGCCGGGGTCCTTGCCGCGGCCGTGTTCTGGGGCTTCTGGCACTCGTGACGACCCGTACGTTGCTGCCGCTCCTCTCGCTCCGTTCTCTCCCCCACGGCCCGGGGAAATGGCGGAAACCCCAATGGCATCGGGACCGAACGGTCGCTCCCCGGCCCTGGGACCGAAGCAGCCCGAGGAGGCGGCTGCTCTGTGTGCCGGAACAGTGAGAGCGGCGGGTGGGGCGGGGGCAGGTTAGCAACCGAGTATATACCTGTAAGTATAAAGATGATCACAATAGATATTAAAAAATATTGAAGATAAAGGGGCTGCTTGGTTTTTATTTAGTTAGAGGCAGGGCTTTTAAATAAATAAGAAAAATACAAATAAATAAAATATTTAAAGAATGAATATATAAAGGTATAGAGAAATATATATATATAGACATATATATATATATGTAGGTGTAAAAATAAGTAATAGCAATATATACATATATATTGATTTATAATCTATAATATGATTTCTGTACGTATAGATGGTAATATGATATCTTTTAGGATATGTTATGTGTTATGTATATCAACAAGGTATATAAATATGATAAAAATTATATATTAAAATATTTTTAAATACCGTTTAAGATAAAGGGACTGTTTGGTTTTTATTAGGTTAGCTTCGGGGCTTTTAAATAAATACAACAAAAATAAAAACATAGAAATGTATATTAAATATATAAAGATATAGACATACGTGCAACCAGAAAAGTAAAGATATATAAGTAATGCCAATATATACAAACAGATTTATATTTAATATATATTATTTATATTTATTTAATATATGTATTATATATATAATAAATATATATCATTAAAATGTATATAATATATTTAATATATAATAACATACGTATACATGTTAAAATAATATATTTTGATACTTTATATATTGCTTGTCATATATAAATGAATATAGTATATAAATTTAAACATGTGTGGTGGAAATAGATGTTAATTTGTTTTTTTTAAATTTTCATTGTTTTGATATGTTTCTCGGAGGCAATCCTCCCCTTGCAGCTGCTGACAGCACTGAAAACCTGTGTGCTTCGTGGTGTCTATTGCCCAGCTGTCTACAATTCCATTGTGTTTGGTGCATTAAGTCACACCCAGCTGTGTGGGATGGCAGGTGAGCACATTGCCCGACCCTTTTAGCTTTTCTGGCTCATGCACAACTTCCTTTCCTTTTGGATATGGAAAACAGGGAAGAGAGGGTAGTGTGACATTAGCACTAATTTCTAGCAGATTTTTAACTGCCCCTGATGCTCGTTCATCTTTGCAGTGTGGGTTTTCATGCTGACAAATCCTCTGCTTTGCCTTCTGCTCACAGTCAGCTGGGCCCTTTATTGAACAGATTTATCTGCTACAAGGCTACGCAGAAGGATGGAAAGGAGGAACACAGGGGGAAAAAAAATAGATTCAAGGCCGTGCATTGATCATCTGATGTACTCTAGAGACAAACGTGGCTATCAGGGGTAAAATGGAGCAGCCCTTCTGGCCTTTTCAGTTGTATTCAGAGAGATGTTTGTCTTCTGTGAATATCTGGGTGCTTGGAGTTCACTCTGATTTCAACAAGCCCATCAATAATAAAACATTGTATTGATAGAACAAGATCTACTTCTGTGAAGTTGTGGCTCCACAGAAAAGCGGCATAAAGAAGGTAGCTGGTTTATTTGTATGATATGTAGCTTTTTTAGGATGTTTTGTTCTTTATATGGCGTTAATTCCAAATACAAGCCTGTGAACTTTGTGTTCCCCTTTAGGGGCTGGTTCTGGGGTAATGAGGAAACACAAGGCCTAAACACCTCTGGCTTGTCTGTCCAAGGATCTGCCTCAATTGTGGCTTCCATCCTTCTGAAGAACTCTTCAGCACAGTGAGTTACCTTCTATAACTATTCATTGTTGTATTGTTGTTGTGAGACCTCATTGCTGGGTGAGAGGACCAGGGGAAATGAAAGGCTGTATGCCACTGTTACTTCATCACTGAATTCTTGCACTCTGTTAAAATCAAAACAAAAGGGATTTACACTGTTAGAAACACTTAACTGTAAGTTAAGGTAAAGGTCACAGTGCTAAAATGTAAGAGCAGATAGCGTTGAGCTCTTTTCTATTCCCTCTCCGGCAGCTTTTGTGACTCCTGCCTCCAAGGTATCATCAGATATCCTCTAGATCTTGCAGTAGAAGAGATGCTGAACCATCAGCTGTTCCATATTCTACACCATGTGTCTTTTTACCATGCTCCTCTGAGAAGCATCTCTCCCTTCTCTGTTTCTTTGCAGACAAAAAGGGAGAAATTGGGATTGCCTTTGTTCTTTTGCCTGTTAATAAAATGGCCGCTTGTGGCTGTGTGCAGCGGCAACTGCATCACAGAATCTTAGAGGGGATTATTCACAGGTTAAGGAAATAATTCCTTTTTTTTGTCACTGCTGCACTGAATTTCATAGGCGTGTCTGTGGCTTGATGCCTAAGATATTTAGAGCAGGTTTTATTCTTACAGGGCTTTTGCACACTAAAGTGTGTGCCCAGGTTTTGTTTCCAAAAGTGAGGTATAGTGCTGGGTGTTTAATTTGGTATGTTACTTGTTCTGTTGTGTAAATAACTGCAGCTCCCTCCCTGTGCCTGTGTATTGCAGGGGCAGGTGAGCGCTGGTTCTAAAGGTGGTGATAATTAGGAATAAGCTGTTTAAGCTTGGATAAATGTTTAGAAATCATTGATTAGATATTGCTGTGTAAAATGCTCGCTTGCGGTGAGAGACTTCTCCAGGGTCAAGCTGTTCAGGTATAAGCAATTTATTATAAGGGTAAAGAGAGGGGACACCTCTGTCCACCACCAGCCTCGGCATCCACGTGGTCCAGGGGAGGGGGGAGAGCAGGGAGAGCAGGGGAGGAGAGGTTGGAAAAGGGGAGGGAGGGAGTAAGAGCAACAGAGGGAGAGCGGGGGAAACCAGGGAGGCTTAGGAGAGGGGGGAGACAAGAGAGGGGTAAGAGGGGAAAAACCAAGAGGGTAAGAGTAAGAGAGGGAAAGAGTGGAAGAGGTAAGAGAGGGGGAGAGGGGAGCTGAGAGAGGAGTAAAGGGGTAAGAGAGAAGAGCCAAGAGGTACGAGAGAGGTTAAGAGGTACGAGAGAGGTTAAGAGAGAGAGGTTTAAGAGTGAAAAGCTAAGAGAGCAAAGTTCTTGTCACAATCCAATGTATCTTTTTCTACAGTGAATATTCTAATTCCCAGTATCCAATCACTATGAGATACACCCACTAAAGACTTTACATACAGTGTTGCATTTGAGGCTCTACAAGCTTTACAAGTTCTTTCCTTGCTTCTTGGCCTTTGGGCTTTCTGTCAGCAGAAGGGCATTGTTTTATCAGCAGGGATTTTCCTTTAGCTGGCTTGGCTATTGTTCTCTGGTCATATAGTAACCAGTACTCTGTATCTTATGACTCAAAGCAGGCTTTCATTTCTACTTCGATTCTAGCCTTCTTTTTTCAGAATGTTCTGCCAAACAATCACATTCATAAGGTTTCTCTGTTTCACCCTCCTCAACAGGCAGCGAGTTGTGCTGCGCTCTGATAATTCCATACTCAACCTGTTCCTCATTTCTTAAAGGTTCACTTCAGCCTTGAATCAGCAGGTCCCTAGGTCCTGCTTCCACAGGATCATCTGGGCCCAGCACCAGAGAAAAGGACTCGTGCCACTCCCGGTCTTCGTTGGACACGATCTCCACCTTAAACATGATGTGGGCCACACCTGACAACAGTTCAGAGACACGGGGGTTACTGTGCAAGTCAGAGCCTCAGCCACCACGTCACCAGCTCGGCTCCCTTCGGCTCTGCTGGCACCAAGGGCAGAGTTTGCAGGGAGGGGAAGAAGCAAAGACGTGACTGAGAACATTCAGTCAGCATCTCAGTCCCCCCCTGCCCCGAGAGGAGGCAGATCCCTGTGAGCTCCCAAGGCCCTCTCCCATCCCTTCTCCTGCCTGACCTTCTTCCCTCCCTCCTGCACCACGAAGAGGGGGCTGGTGCCGTCGGAGACGGTGAGGGTGAAGCGGTCCCTGAGCGCGCTGCCGCCGCGGTGCCTGTAGCTGCCGCGCTTCTGGTAGATGTGAAGTCATCCATGGTGAAGGTGGTGGCCTGCAGAGGACGCTGCCCATGGCCGCTGCGTTCCATAAGCCCGTGCCGGGGCGGCTGCACCACCCCGAACGTCAGGGACTCCACCTGTGCCCGGACATGGAGGGGCAAAGCTGGGGACACGACCTCAGGACACTGCCCTTCCAGCTCAGGAGGCCCGGACAGGGATTCTGGCCAGGCCGCTCCCCTGCGTTGGTGTTCCCAACACAAGGGTTAGCACAGAACATTCCTGGTTCCCCCTAAGCCCCGCCCTGTCCTTGTCCCTCTCCCAAGGGATTTTGTTTTGTAGGTGTCTCCCTATAAAACAAGGCACATCCTACTGAATTCCTGCTTCAGCTGGTCTGAGACAGCTCCCACCCACCCCTGTGCCTGCTCCACGAACACAAGAGCAGCCCCCAGTCCTGCAGCCATTCTGGGCAGCGTGTCCCTTGCCACTTCTGCCAGGGCAAAAACCTTGGGGGCAGGATTTTGGCTCAGGCAGCCAGATCTCTTGCTGCAGGGGAAACAGCAGTGAGATAGAGCCAGTGTTAGACAGCTCAGCCTCTGGCCAGACCCAGGAAGAAGAGGAAGTGCCATTTCCATCCATGCTGAGCATAAATTCAGCGTTAAGTCTTTAAACACAAGCCCAGATGTGCAGCACAAGAGGGGAGCAAGGAGGCTGGGGGTGGTCCTGCCTTACCTCTGTGTCAGCATCTGTCGCTTTGAGCTCAAACTCCGTGATGGTTTTTCTCACCCCTTCCTGAACTGTCATCCCAAAGATTTGCACGATGGGCAAGGAGTCATCCACGGGGTTTATGGTGATGTCAAATGTCTGGCTCACCTCGGACAGGAAGAAAAGCTTCCCTTGCCGAATTCAGCCTTCCAAGAGTGTGACTTCATCGCAAGAGCACAGCGATCCCCAGTTTGGGTCTCTTCATTTCAGCCTTGTCTGAGCTGCTAAGCCCAGATCACTTCTTTATCCCTCCCCACTCATTAATTCTCCCTCTTTCTGTGATATTTACGGACATCCACTTTCCCTCCCTCTCTCACTCAGTTTTGCCCCTCTCCCTCTATGTGCAGCTAGACTTCTTCTCTTTCAGGAAGCAGGAAAAAGGCATTTCTCCAGGGGCTGGCTGTCGTCACTACGCTGTCAGTGCACTGGATCAAAGCCGAGCTCCAGCAACAGTTGGCAAGCAGCTGAAAACCAGGCACCCAGCTCTTGGTGAGCCCACAGGGCAGGTGGCTCCCTGTTCCCTGCACAGGCCTTCCTCCCTCCCTGACCTGAGCGATGTGGGAAATCCCACAGCAGGAGAAGGAGGAACAGCCACATCTGCCCACTCAGGCAAAAGTCAGGCTGGGACTGACCTCGTTTGTCCCATCAGACACAGAAAAGGTGAAGGCATCCGTGTGCTTTTCCTCCTCACTGGTGTGGACGTACTGGATGCTGCCAGAGGCCAAGTCTGCCTGGCTGAAGGAACTAATTCTTGTCCCTGGAAAATGAACAACAGGGAGGAAATGTGCAGCAGAAAGAGCAAGGCAGGGAAAAACTACAGGAAGCAGGACATATTTAGGCATGAAGACTCGGTTTTGGCTGGTTCTGATCCAAGGCAGGCTGCCCCGTGAACCCTCAGCTGAGCCAGGGATTTAGCTGGCACAGAGCCTCCTAAAATTTCCTTCTCAAAAAGAAGTCCAGGCTTCTTTTCATCTCCTCCTGTTGGGAGTGGGCCTCCTGGGGCAGAGAAGCTGGGAGAAAAACTGTCCATGTAACACTTGGATTGTCGCTGCTGGGCAGGACTAAGCCAACCGTGGCATCACTGGGGATGAACCGAAGGCCTCCTGGCCTCACAGCAGTTTTCCAAAATGCCTTCCAAGGATCTCTTCTCTCTGCCCTTCCTTATACCCCTGCATTTAGTACCCAGTCCCATTTTCAGCACTGATTTATAGTGACATCTTTACAGCCCATTAGGTGTGACACAGCCACAGAAAGGTACCTGACAAGCATTTTAAAAAACACTTGAGCATTTTTAAATCTCTTTGCTGCGTTCAACAGTTTTTACTGCTGCTGTCAACCAACATCCTGACAAGAAGTTTGACACCAATATATCACACTAAATGGCTGCTGACAAGTGCTGGCCACACTACAGAAGACACCAGGATCTGATTTAAATAAACGAGCCACAATGGAATGATCAGCTAATATTTCCTCCGAGCTCATCAGCTGGAAAGGTTTGGGTTCTCTTTTGAACACTTCAGTACTCTCTCCTTAGGCTTAGGTCATTTGAATCATTACAGCTACTTCTCAGTCTGTGACTCGGTAGCCTTATTGGTTCCTCACAGACATGAAAAAGCAGAGAAATCAGAATCATCATCAGATTTTAAATAACAGGAGGAATAAAGCCCTTAATTCAAGTCTCCAAAGTACAAGATTCGCTGGTTAGTTTGCAATTTAGACAAAGATACTGCAAGTTTTTAATTTACTCTCACAGCATGGAGTAGTTTGCTTATTATAACTCATTCACTATTCCTGCCCTTTCAACATGTTTTTGTGAGAAGATGAGGCAAACCACACACCCAAACTGAGCTGTACAGGGACCGTCTGCATCTTGAAAACACAGAGCAGATATTTCCGCTTTCATCTCACGTTAACGAGAAATCTAAAGCTAAGAAGAAATACAACCTTAGATGAATATAATAAAATCAGAAGAGCGTATTTTATGACACCGCAGATCAAGATTAATTCATCAGGGAGAGGCAGCACACTCACACAGTCAGCAGAATAACAGCAGGGTGGAGCTGCTCCCACTCCAAGGCAAGAGCCTGCAAGGCCCATCCTTTGGGGACTCGTCTTTTGTGTGAAGGCACATTGTCTAGCAGAGGAAGAGGTTGGTACCTGGTGGAGCAGGGCCAAGATTCCATTTTCCCCAGGCAGCTCCCTCCTCTGCCTGCTGTAGCGCTGGCCAGGGCTGGGAGAGGAGGGGGAGTGTGTTCAGCACTGCTGCTGGAACGGAGTGACCCTCTCAGGAGGATCCCGGTTGCTTCAGGACCTTGCTTTTGCACTGGTTTGTGTCCACAAAGGAAAGGCATGCAGAAGGCAGCACCATCACCCCAGCCCTGCAGTCAGGAGTCCATCAGCTTTCCCCACAGTGAATGTGGTTAAGGTCTCCTTAACCAAAGGAAAACTCAGCACCACTACAGATGTACAGAACATGTTCTTGGTCAGGGTTCTAGATTATGGTTCTAGGTCAGGGTTCTAGGTCAGGGTTCTAGGTCAGGGTTCTAGATTATGGTTCTAGGTTATGGTTCTAGGTCAGGGTTCTAGGTCATGTTCTAGGTCAGGGTTCTAGATTATGGTTCTAGGTCAGGGTTCTAGGTCAGGGTTCTAGGTTATGGTTCTAGGTTAGGGTTCTAGGTTAGGGTTCTAGGTCAGGGTTCTAGGTGGCCAATCACTGCCGCCCTTTGAATCCAGGAGCGGTCTCGCCAAGCTCAGCCTGCTGAGTCGTGGCCCGTTCCCGCTCCCCCGTTTTGCTGGGGTGCCGCTCCGGCCGCTGTCGCTTTGGGAGCCGGCAGAGCCGAGCTGCCGCAGCCCCGAGAGGTGCTGCTGGGTCCCGGGAAGGGTGGGCGGGGGCTCCCCGTTCAGGTCCCGGCCGTAACTTCGCCCAAAGAAACGGGGAGAAGGGGGGGAGCGGGCGGGATCGCGGGAGCGAGGCCTGAGGGGACAGCGGGGGGTCGCGGAGACGAGCGCGGCGGGAACGGGCGGGCTGGGATTGGCGGGCCCGGCGCTGCCTCGGGCTGTGATTGGCTGGGCTGGCCGGTGTGGGCTATAAATAGTGTGAGCTGGAGGGGTGCGGGCCTTAGTTCGGCGGCGAGCGGTGGAGAGGCGGGCGGTAGCGGGAGGTGCGCGGGCGCGATCCAGGGAGCGCCGGTGCGCCAGGACGGGAGCCCTGCGCTCGCTGATCCGGGGAGCGCCGGTGAGGTCGGGTGCCATGCCCGCGTCTGCTGGGGCCAGCATCTGGGGGCCGGCGGTGTCCTGGGGCGGCGGGGCTGGTCGTGGCCAATTCTTTCTGCCACGTCCTGGGCTTTTCGGGCGGCCGGAGGCGGGTGCGGGGTCTGGAGTGGCACAGGGAGATGAGCTGTTGTTTCTGCGGGACAGAGAGGATCTGTTTTGTAGTTTCTGGATCGAAGATAATGTTTAAAATATCGAGAATAAAGCTGGGTTTTTTAGTTTTTATTATTTTAGTTTGATTTTATTTAAAATAATAACGATTTTCTTTATTACGTTGCTTTGTTTTGCTTGTTTTATTAAAATAATAAAATTATTATTAATTATAATTACTTTTAACAAGATATATTGTTATCCTTATATGTATTAGTTTAACTAAGTATTAATAAATAATGATTAAATATTATCTACTATTATTAAATACTATTTGTTAATCATTATTTAATTCAATATTTATTATTTATTAGTTTGTTATTTACTAATTATTTAATACTATTAAATAATAAATATTTATTAATAATTATTTAATTAAATATTTATTATTTATTAGTTAGCTAATATTTATTAGTTATTATTTATTGATTATTAATTAAATATTAAATAAATATAAATTATTAATTAGTAAAATATTGATTATTTACTAGTTCATTATTATTTATGATTTAATTATTAATTAAATGTTATTTATTAATTAATTCTTAAAATTAATTACTTTAGGGGCTTTTTTGCTGGATAGCTGATGTTAATTCAGTAGAGATTGTGGGGCTGGGGCTGAAACACCCATTGTGGGACCAGTGGAGACATAAAGCCCCAGAGTGTGGAATAAAGACCTTGGCACTTGAATCATGCCTAAACCAATGTGGGGCAATGGAAATACTGAGGCTGGAGCTGGATAAATGCCATGGGGGAAGGGGATGGAGCTGCAGCTCAGGGCCTGCAGGAGGTGCCTGGGGGATTAGCAGCCCCTGTCTGCTGGTACCAAGGAGAGTCTGAGGGTCTGGGGGCTGGGAGGGCCCAAGGGCACCTTTTGGGATGGGGGAGCAGGGGCCCAATGGCTATTCCCAGCCCCTGGTAATGCCTGGGGGGGGTGAGGGGGGGCCTTTGGGCAAGTGCTGGGCTGAGACCCAGGGGGAGGGGGAAGGTACCTGTTGGGCTAGAGGCCTCAAGTGTCCCCAAAGTTGGGCTCCCATTAGGGTGGGTAGGACAGTATCTAGAGACATTGAAGTGATAGTAATAACTGACTTGTGGCCTGATCAACAGCCCTGGGTTGCAGTGAGAAGCGGGAGCAACTTTCAGCCACCAGAAGTGGGAAGCTGAGGAGCAGGAACTCAGGAAGCAGAGCTGGAGCAGACAGAAACATGGTAGGGTTTAGGGTAAAACTGTTGTGGGGCTGGGATAAGGAATATGGAGCTGGGATGCGAACTGCGTGGCTGGAGCTGAAATCAGTGTAAGGGCGGGGATAGGGCCTTGCAGAGCTGTTCCTCCAGTAAGGATGGTCAGGTTGGGGCTGGAATGTGGGTTCAAGAGCTAAGCTCAAACCACAGAGAGCTAGAGCTAAAACAGAGATCCTGCCTGGAGAGCCAGAAAGCAGCATGATGTGGCACTGCTGGGAAGATGAGGAGGCAGAAGGATAGCACAAGAGCTGGCAGTCAAATAAAGCTTGTGGGACTGAAGCTGAAGTCACTGGGGCTGGGATGGGGACTGCTGCAAACACTGTTCTGAGGGGATAGTGACTGTACATGTGGGAAGCAAGCATAGAATGGTACACAACGGGGCAGGCTGTAAATACAGTAAAGATTGCTTTGGGGTTGGGATGGGGTTGGAGTGGCATTTCTCGGCCTTAAGGTGAAACCTCAGAGCTGGAACCAAGAACAAAAATCCTTTGTCTCAACCTGGAGCAGCTTCACCTAGCAGAGCGGAGGGAAAAGGAAGTGGATGTGGAGCTGGAAGAAGAGAGCTTGCAGTGAAATAAAGCTCGTGGGCCAAGAGCTGAAATCACTGGGGCAGGGAAGGGATCACTAGGGCTGGAGCTATAATCACTGGGGCTGGGATAGAGACTGATAGTGGTATTGACACGGCTGGGTGAGATAACTGTGGTAGCATTCATATGCTGAAATCACTGTAGGTCAGTAATATTGATGTTGGGGCAGGGTCAAAGGGCTGAGGTCAAGTGCAAAAGGTCAGGGGTCAATGGTTAAATTGGAAAGTCAGGGATTCAAACTTCAAGGGTCACATGTGAATGGTCAGTGTTCAAAGATCAAGAGTAAAGGGTCCCAGGTGCAATGTTATGGGTTAATTTTCCAAGGTTATGTGGTTCAAGGTCAATTATCAGGGAATCAAACTTCAGAGAGCTAAAGTCAAGAGTCAAAGGTCAAAATTCAGAGGTTAAGAGTAAAAGGTCAATGGGAGGTTGCCAGGGATTTGCAGGGAAGAGGAGTATTTATAAACTTTATCCATATTTCCCTGTAATTCTGGGTGTTTGGATTTCATTTGTGCTCGTCAGGATAAGCCATAAACAAGCCCCTGAACTCTGCATCCATGCGTCAAGCACTTCCACAGAAAGGCAAATCAGCAGTGATTCTAGAGGAAAAATTAGAGGTGATGGCTTATGATCCATGGGGAATTACATTGGGAATTGTGAAACTCAAACACATGGACTTGTGGAGGTGGAATTCCATTTTCAGCCTTGGGCACCAGGAGGAGAAGTGTCCTGATCCATAGCAAGGAAAGCCTGGTGCCCCAGTGTGTCAGGTGCAGACAATGTCCTGTCCAGGGAATGAGCGACAAGTCCCTTCTGCCCCTCCCCTCACCCGTAGGATGGCAACAGCACAAACTGAACTGTGAGGTTGATGAGCTCTCAGAGCAGCCCCAGGTGTGAGCAGTTATGGTAAAGAATGGGTGGGTCCTGCCCGGGGCTATTTTAGGGGGAGGGTTTCTGTCACTTCGCTTGAGCATGGAGTGTGGAGCAGTTGGAGCAGAGGGATTTTTGGTGAGCTCCTGGGGGGTATTTCATGGAATAATACTGGGAGTGTCTCATAGGATCTGGGAGAACAGCTGGATACACCTGGACATGGAGCATTGTTTAAAGCAGCATCTGAGCCAAGTAAGCCTGTGCGGGTTCGCAGGGATTTGCAAAAGGGATTTTCCCTTTTGATTTCATTTTGCCGTTTGCTCCCCAATTCCCCCCGGAAGAAATGGGTATTATGAGGACAAAAGGGGGGCATAAATTGAGGGAAGAAACTCCTGTTATTATCTATTTTTACACTGGGGGGGAGTCCACCTGTGAAAAATGAAGTTCACTCCTGTAAAATTTTAAAAATGTTTAATAAAGACAATAAGAGACATAAAGTAAAGCAAAGAGATACGGCCGGGTGCCTTGGCGCGCTGCCAAGAGCACACCTGGTATCTCAGGAGTGTCCTTTTTATCCCATCCTTGCTGCGAGAGGTTAATGCATATTCAAGCATGTCCCCTCCCTGGTTCCACCTTCTTGGATCATATTTTTTTTCAATTTTATTTTCTGTTGGTCAGCATAATTTTTGCTGGTCTAGCTGGTCAGCATTATTTCGGAGTTTTTGGTTTCCTTTCTGCTGCAGATGGTCACTTGTTGATAAGAGTCCAGGCCCCTTATACTTCCTCAGAGAGCAGATGGGCTTCATATCTTTCCCCCTTGCCAACGTCCTGGTACCGGCTTTTTGGTAACAGTTTGCTCTCCATTTCCTGCTGCTGATAACAGCCTGTTTTCCACAGCTTGATCCTCCCATTGTCTTGCCTGTTGGAGTTATCTTGCCTTCTCCAGATGAGACATATCCTTACCATTCAGAATTCCTATCTAAGCCTATAACTTGCTAAGAGAGAAAAGAATATAGTGAAAGCATATAATATATTTATCAGAATAATTGTGGAAAGCCAATATTTACAACATGAATTCACAACACACCTATGATTTAAAGGGTGCTGATTGGAGGAAAACCTGCCTTTTCCAGGGTGTTAGGGGTATCAGTGAACAGTGAATCCCCATGTTCCATTTTAAATGGAAGGGGGGAAATATTGTTGCTATTTTATGGGTTTGACTTGAGGGGAACCCCCCACTTTCCATCATCCTGAGGTTTAAATTGAGAAGGAAGCCTTATAGTCACTACTTTTTAAGGGTCTGATTGAGTGTTCCCCTTTTCCTATCATTTGAGAGATTTCAATCAAGGGAAAAACAACTTTTTACTTTTAGGGGATTAAATTGAAGGGGGGGAGCACTCATTTATTTGCTATCGTGTTGGTTTAAAAAGGCACGAACACCCCCCCCCCCCCCCCCCCGTTGCCTCAGTTTCCGGGGTTCAATTGACAGAAACACCGGCTTTTCCAGCAGGGGTCACATGGAGCCGTGGCGCTGCTTTTGAGAGCGATTCTGACCCCTTACAGCCCTGCACGGCAGCGCTTCTGGCATTCCCTGGGGAATTTGGCGGCTGGGCAGCCCCCGAGGAGTGACAGAGCCGTGCTGAGGCCGGGCGGGCAGGCGGGAGCCGCGGCGCGGAGCTGTGTCTGTCCCGGCTGCTCTGTCCGCTCCGGGCGCGGGGCTCGGGCACCGCCGGGGCCCCTTCGGGCCGGTCCCGGTGCCGCTGGGCGGGCCGGGCTCTCCCGGGGCCGGAGCTGCCCCCGCCCGCCGGAGGAGCCGCTTTCCGGCCGGGAGCGCGGGGCCGCCCCCGGGTGCCGAGTGCCGCCGCTGCCGGGGCTCGCGTGGCTCCCCCGGTCCCCCCGCACCTGGAGCGGCGCCAGCCCGGGAGCGAGTCCCGGCGGGGGCCACTGGGGAACACTTGTGGCTTGTCAGCTTCCGAGTGCGCTGGCAAAAGCCGCTGGGAGGAGGGGAGGGGGAAAAGCCCGACCTGCCGGGCTTTTTGTCTCGGGGCTTTGTCGATATTGCTCTTTAGCCGAGCTGTGCCTTTAAATAACGATGTGGTGCCTTCTAGAAACTGTGTCCAATACCTTTTGTACCCTTGCAGGAGGGCTTCGAGCTCAGGTTTTTCCATTGCCGAGTTAACTGCAGGTCCGAGCTGGCAGCGTCCCGTGCATCTGGGGTGCGTGAATCTGTTTGTGATGTTCATTTCCCCTGGATGCAGAGCTGGGCTTTTCGGGCAGACTGTATTTCTCAAGCCTCGGGGTTTATTTAAGCCTTGCACGCGATTTTCTGGAGACGCGGGCCGAGTGAGAACTTTGTCTTGGTGCTGTACTGGGGAATGGAATGCAGGGGGTCCCCGCAATATCCCCGTGGAAGCTGGAATGTCCGAGGGAATGGATGTGACAATTCTCGGGGCTGAACCTGGCTCCCAGCGCTCTGCAGCGTAGGATGCGAGAGAGCAGGGCCGGGGGACAGCAGGGTAGGGACAGCGAGGGGCTTCGTGCTCTGGGTTTGGTGTTGATGTTTCCAGAGCCAGAGCAGGTTGATTTGGTTCAGGTGCACTGGAACAGGATCCAAACCTTGGAAAGGTCTGAGATCAATTGGGAGGAAATGTTTTAAAATGAATGTGTTTCTTGATAGAAATCAGGTTTCAGTTAGTTTTTTAATAGATTTTAAAGGAAATTTTTTTTTGAGGAAAAGTGAAAAAAATGTTTATTTTAATAAGTAGGGCGTAGGAAGAAGAATGAATAACATTAGATAGTTTATTTGTTGTGGAGTAGAGATCAGGAGGTTTAGAAGGTTTTGTGTTTTTTTCACGTGTGTTTGGGATGTGGCGTGGGTCTTTTTGAGCCGTGGGGTGTTTTGGTGGTAGCTTGGGTTTTGGGATTGGAGTAAAGTTGAACAGTTTTAGAAGAAGTTACTATGGTTTTGGCAATTATTTTGTATTCACTAATCAATGATGTCAGGAAAATTAATCCACAAACACCAGAGGTTTATGTCCAAAAAGGAGACAGAGGAGTCCTTTTACTTTATTCGAATAAAGGGAGAGGCCATGGGGCATTCCCCTGGGGTTTCTCAAATTTTCGGAGGGCCGGCTGCTTGTCCCTTCTCCCTTTCCCCATAGGCTGAGGTACTTGAGAGGTACAGGCTTCCCGGAATGCCTGACACCTGGGGTACCTTTCCCCCCACCACGCATAATCCCTTCTTAATTCTTAGCTTTTGTGGAATTCATGATACTCTTTCAGTGCCTCTTTGATCTTTTAGTGGAATCCATCCCATTGTTTCTGTTGTCTCTCACTGATAGCTGCATCTTATCAGCAGACCCACAGCTTGTTTGTAAAGACAAACCCGTCATTCCTCTCTATGAGAAGTTATTTTCAAAAAAGTACAAAATGGATTTTTTGTTGTCTCGGTTAAACAATAGAGCTGAGAGAGAATTTGGGGTAGACTGCATTAGTATTGTATACAGATTGTACGTTAAAAGTTTTTTTTTTCTTTGTTAGTTTTGAAGTTACAGAATTTGCTTAAGCATAAAGCAGATGGTGGGGATATAATATAATGTAATTTTAGGACATCTTGATTTTTATTGTATATCTTTGGCTTAATGGTCAAATTATTTTTTACTTTTAGATATACTTTTATAGAGATACAGGTAAATATAAATAGTGGTAGTAATATCGAGTAAGCAGAGTTATTTATGTGGTTTTTATTCAATATTAGTTTTTGTGGTGGCACATAGTGTGTTGTTTCATTTTTTTGTGTTCACTACGTGAAATTTGGTTTTTGAATAAAGATGATTTTTATGAATGGGTTGGTTTGTATTTTAGGTAGAACCAATTAAAATAGATTTTGATATGTATTATTTGGTTTTGTTTATTGTATGTACGGGTTCAGATTGGGTAGGGTTTGTTTGGTTAGCTGAGTTTTGGGTGTTAATTAGGTGGCTTTTGTTAGATGCAGTTTTTAATTTTTGGCAGTTTTTTGAGTGGTTTTAAGGTGATTTTTAGTAATTGATTGTATCTTTTTTTTGGTTTGTAGTTGGTGTATAATAATGTATATGTTCTATTTATTTAATGTTGTGTTTTTTAGTTTAGGTGTTGATGATAAGTTTGGATTCCTTTCTGTTGTGGTGTTTCTTATTAGCTTCATTTCTGGGGACACAGGCATTTATATGGTGGCTTTTTATAGGTATATTTTTGGGGGTGGTGTTTTTTAACTTGTTGTAGTTTAGGTTGGTTTTTTGTTTTTAATTAGTTATTAAAATTTTTTATAGAGTCTTGGTAATTATTCAGGTATTACTATAAATGTAGAGCTTTGGGGTTTTTTTACTGATGTCTAGGGTTAGTTGAATGGCTTTGAGTTCAGTGACTTGGTTTGATTTTTTTTTTTAATAGTTGGTGTTGTCAGGAAAATTACTCCACGAACACCAGAGGTTTATATCCAAAAAGGAGACAGAGGAGTCCTTTTACTTTATTCAAATAAAGGGAGAGGCCATGGGGCATTCCCCTGGGGTTTCTCAAATTTTTGGAGGGCACAGCCTCCTTTTTTATCCTAATTCCCGGCCGCTTGTCCCTTCTCCCTTTCCCCATAGGCTGAGGTACTTGACAGGTACAGACTGCCCGGAACGCCTGACACCTGGGGTACCTTTTCCCCCTCCACCCCCAATGCATAATCCCTTCTTAACTTTTATGGAACTCATAGTGTTCTTTCAGTGCCTCTTTGATCTTCTACTGGAATTCATCCCATTGTTTCTGTCGTCTGTCACTGATAGCTACATCTTATCAACTGACCCACAGCTTGTTTGTAAAGACAAGCTCATCATTCCTTTCAGTGTGATGTGTGGAGTTCAATAGGGTTGCTTTTTATTTATGTTTAACTTTGCTGATGTGATAAGAACTGTTAGTGAAAGAGCATAGCATCTGTTTTTGCTGGTGGTTGTATGGCGTGGCTTTTGTTTGTTACCTGTTTTGGGTTTTTTTTTGTTAGTGAGATTAAACTTTATTTTGGGGTTAATTTGTGATTATTTTAAAGATTTTAGTGCAATTTAGGTTTTTGATTTGGGGGTGCTGTGATGAGACTGCTTTATTTGTTTTATGTGGTATTGGTGGTGTGGATAGAGGGAATACTTGTTTTTAAAATTTATTTTAGTATTGTTAGTTGAAGTGTTAGGATGCATTGTGTTTCAGTGTTGAATCTTTTTGAGGTGGTTTGGATTTTTTCTAGGTTAAGATTTTTTTCCCTTGGCTGGTTCTATTGATCATATGGGTGGGAATTTGATGCTGTTTGTTTTTTTGTTTTTGTTTTTTTTTTTAGGAATTGGATTTTTGCAGTACACCCGGAAGAATTTACTTTATTTCAAAACAT
Organism: Cyanistes caeruleus; assembly: GCF_971803275.1. Lineage (NCBI taxonomy): Eukaryota > Metazoa > Chordata > Aves > Passeriformes > Paridae > Cyanistes > Cyanistes caeruleus. Next base: position 13,592 of record NC_141702.1, on the reverse strand, counting down.
ACTAGTTTAATCACATAAAGATTCCCATATTAACTCGTCAGTCTTTTAGATTCTTTTTCTCATTTAGGTTTTCCAGAATTTACTGTTGATTTAGCATCAAGCAGGGATGGCACTTCGTTCTTGAAAAGATGGCTATGGAAAAACCTGTGTCTAACAACATGTGCCTGACAGAGGGCAATGATTTTGCTGTTATTACAGGGCCAAATACGAGTGGCAAATCAACTTTGGCATGGAACTGCTGAAGGAGAGGAGTTTCTGGTGGGCTCCCAGTGGCATCTGATGGAGTGACGGTGAGAGCATCTCATAGGGTCTGGGGGAGCACGTGGATGCAACTGGACGTGGAGCACTGCTTAAAGGAGGTGGTGATGGACAAAGCTTTTTGCCAGGAAGCAGCACCTGAACAGCTGAGCCAGTGTGGAGTTGCAGGGGTGACCTTTCCCCTTTTGATTTAATCTTGACAGTCCCTCCCTGGTGCCCTCAATCTGTCACAAGAATTCCAAAAATAAAAAGGCTGAGTGAACAGTGAAAAGAAGGGGTATAGGTAAGGTGGAGTTCAGGTGTACCCCACCCCAAACCCTAAACAGCAGCCCTCACAGCGCTCCCGTTTCCTTGAGACAGCTGCAGGCAGGAACCCTAAAGCAGCAGAGTGCCAGAACCCACGAGAGGTGCAGGCAGTTCCCTGGTGCTAGGGCCAGCCAGGAAGAGATAGTGGGGGGACGATCCGCAGGGTTGGGGAAACAGGGGGTTTCCCGCCCCGCCCCACCCTGGGCTCTCTGTCCCTCCGCAGCCGGGGATTGCTCCCACCCCTCCTCGAGGCGGCGGTTGGTAAGGCTTCGTGCCTGGCCTCCGCAAAGAGTTCGGCTCTGTCAGCCTCTGCCCTGTCTCAGGGCCAAACTTAGGTAGGGTAGGGAGCAACTGTGGATTGCCTGGTCCGGGCTAAGGGACATCTCTTGGGGCCTATGGATAAGGAGCATCCCCGGTTGCAAGCGTAGGGTTGTAAGTTTGTAGGGTTCAGCGGGGCAGCTTGGCAGTGACACGGAGAGGCTGAGGGAGGGCTTCAGAGGTCAAGGGCTCGAGGGCTGGAGACAAACAGAGAAAATAAAAGGGGTATAGGTTGGGATATAAGGTAGAGTACAGGACTATTCAAACCCTAAACAGCAGCCCTAACAGCGCTCCCGTTTCCTTGAGACAGCTGCAGGCAGGAACCCGAAAGCAGCAGAGTGCCAGAACCCCCGAGAGGTGCAGGCAGTACCCCTGGTGCTAGGGCCAGCCAGGAAGCGATAGTGAGTGCTCGGGCCTACTGCTGTCATATAAGCTGGGGTTTCTATCCTTGGGGTACCCTGGGCTCCCTGGCCCTCACTGACTGGAGAGTCTTCCTCCCCTCCTTGAGGTGGTGGTCATTTGGCTGTCAGCCAATACTGCTGTGAAGCAAGCCTCTGCCTCCCTGTGGGGTGAAGTGTGCAGCCCATGAACCTGGGCATTCTCTAGAGAAGGTAAGTGCTGGGTTTTCACAGATGTGCCACTAAGATCCTGCATTGATATTTGGTCTTCTTGGTTGTAGCTGACCAGGAGACGACATCCTGGCAATGGCAGGAGCTTCCCAGATGGCGAGGAGGCCTTCCTTCACGCCCCATGTGGATCCACCCCACCAAGCATCCGAGAGCTGAGTCGAAGGCTACCACCCGCAGAGGGGGGATGAAAGCGGGGTGCCGGGTCGGGGCTCGTGACCTGGGATTTTTGAGTCAGCTTTGGGGACGGGGAGGTCCAGGCTGTGGCCCCTTAGGCCACACGGTGGGAGAGCCTCACTTTTGTTCACAGTGCTGAGGTGTGCAGGACAGAGCAGCCTCGGGGCGTGGCGTGTCACTTGTCCGTCGTGCCTTCTGTGTCTTTTGTGCCTCTTGTGTTGTACGTGCCTTGCCCTATCTCTTCTGGGGGCTTACCAGAAACCCCAGCATCACTTATAGCATCTCCAATCTCTGGGCTCCTCGGCTCGGCTGCTCTCAGAGGCCTTGGAATCGCGTCTCTTTTGAAAAGCATCCGATCGGATGTCTTTTAGACCTCTTGTTCTGAGCTGTGTCAACAGCCGTGCGCCGCGAGGATCCATTGTTGCGGCTTAGGACTTGAAGAAACGCAAAGATAGGTAGGGGACTGCGGCCATAAGATTCTTGGGCCTCCGTCTTGGCGGTTCCTGGAGTTTGCCATTCCATCAGCATCTTCTTCCTCCCGGGTTCTGTGAGCTTCATCAGCTCGCCTTCATTCTCACCCGGCTCATCTCGTTCCGCATTCTCTCAGTCCTTGCGGCCGTCCTTGTGGCCCAGAGTTTTGTTTCCCCATTGTGTCCCCTCGTCGGGTGTCTGGTGTGTCACGGGTGTCTGGGTGTAGTTGTCCCGGAGCTGCTCTGCCCTGCTGCCCAGCCTGGCTGTAGGTGTACAAGGCCAAGTCCCAGGCCCCTGTAATTTGAACTTTGTGATGTAGGGTGTAGTTGGGGTCTAGAACATATTCCTCGATCAACACAAGATGTCTGGAGCTGTGAAGTTACCCTGCAGCACTTTGACTTTTGTCTCAGCTCTCTTTCAGATGCGGATGGATGAAATCAGTGGCAGAGCGCCCCATCCAGGGTAAGGGGGTTCCCCCGAGAAGGTAAGTCAGTGTTTGTCTTTGCAGGGCAACTGGAACCGGTCCCTGTGTTACAGGTCTCCTCTTTGTCTTTATTTTTAGGAAATAGAGCCATCTAGCAGCAGTCAAGGTGAAGCGGGCAAGGTGAGCGTTGACCGGTGGAGGGAGGCTGTTGTTATCGCTGGGCTCTCAGTTTCTGGTGCAACGCCAAGCGTCCCTCCTTGTTTGCGTGCTTTAGGCGGTCCAGTCGCGTTTCGTCGAGACCCCGTCGCCAGCCGGCCGGCACGCTTGCTTCGCCGCTCCTGTGAGCCCTGCGGAAGCGTCACAGGGACCGCGTGACGGAGCCTTTTCCACGTAAAGGGGCCTTGTGGCTGGCCTTCAGGAAGGGGCCGAGGGCTTCCCGTGAGTTGGGGATGTCGGGGGGAGGAGCGAGGGCCTGTTCAAGTCTCAGCAACGCCGCATCACTTTTTCTTCTCTTAACTCAGGCGTGCCCTGTGCTGATGGCGTCCGGCACCCGGCATGTCTGTAGCATGTGGCCTCAGGACACAGCCATTCATAGGAGACCGTGAGTAGCGGAATTGTCGGGTTTTGGCCGACGCCCTGCACAGATCAGCTGCTGATTTTCTGTTTTATTTTTTGTAGCTGACCTGGAGATGATATCCTGGAGATGGCAGGAACTTTCTGGATGGCGAGGCGGCCTTCCTTGGCGCTCCACATGGATCCTTCCCACCGGGCATTCGAGAGCATAGTCGATGACTGAGATCCGCAGAGTGGATGAAAGTTGGGACTCGTCGGGACTCGTGACCCGGGATATTTGAGTCAGCTTTGGGGACGGGGAGGTCCAGGCTGTGGCCCCTTAGGCCGCACGGTCGGAGAGCCTCACTTTTGTTCACAGTGCTGAGGTGTGCAGGACAGAGCAGCCTCGGGGTGCGTCGTTTCACTTGTCCGTCGTGCCTTCTGTGTCTTTTGTGCCTCTCGTGTTGTATGTGCCTTCCCTTATCCCTTCTGGGGGCTTACCAGAAACCCTGACGCCGTTCTTAACATCTCCAATCTCTGGGCTCCTCGGCTCGGCTGCTCTCAGAGGCCTTGGAATCGCGTCTCTTTTGAAAAACATCCGATCGGATGTCTTGGAGACGTCTTCTTCCGAGCTGTGTCAACAGCCGTGCGCCGCGAGGATCCATTGTTGCGGCTTAGGACTTGAAGAAACGCAAGGATAGGTAGGGGACTGCGGCCCTCAGGTTCTTGAGCATCTGTCTTGGCAGTTCCTGGAGTTAATTGTTCCATCAGCATCTTCTTCCTCCCGGGTTCTGTGAGCTTCATCAGCTCGCCTTCATTCTCACCCGGCTCATCTCGTTCCGCATTCTCTCAGTCCTTGCGGCCGTCCTTGTGGCCCAGAGTTTTGTCTCCCCATTGTGTCCCCTCGTCTGTTGTCTGGTGTGTCACGGGTGTCTGGGTGTAGTTGTCCCGGAGCTGCTCTGCCCTGCTGCCCAGCCTGGCTGTAGGTGTACAAGGCCAAGTCCCAGGCCCCTGTAATTTGAACTTTGTGATGTAGGGTGTAGTTGGGGTCTAGAACATATTCCTCGATCAACCAAGATGTCTGGAGCTGTGAAGTTACCCTGCAGCACTTTGACTTTTGTCTCAGCTCTCTTTCAGATGCGGATGGATGAAATCAGTGGCAGAGCGCCCCATCCAGGGTAAGGGGGTTCCCCCGAGAAGGTAAGTCAGTGTTTGTCTTTGCAGGGCAACTGGAACCGGTCCCTGTGTTACAGGTCTCCTCTTTGTCTTTATTTTTAGGAAATAGAGCCATCTAGCAGCAGTCAAGGTGAAGCGGGCAAGGTGAGCGTTGACCGGTGGAGGGAGGTTGTTGTTATCGCTGGGCTCTCAGTTTCTGGTGCAACGCCAAGCGTCCCTTCTTGTTTGCGTGCTTTAGGCGGTCCAGTCGCGTTTCGTCGAGACCCCGTCGCCAGCCGGCCGGCACGCCTGCTTCGCCGCTCCCGTGAGCCCTGCGGAAGCGTCACAGGGACCGCGTGACGGAGCCTTTTCCACGTAAAGGGGCCTTGTGGCTGGCCTTCAGGAAGGGGCCGAGGGCTTCCCGTGAGTTGGGGATGTCGGGGGGAGGAGCGAGGGCCTGTTCAAGTCTCAGCAATGCCTCATCACTTTTTCTTCTCTTAACTCAGGCGTGCCCTGCGACGACGCTGCCTGGTCCCGGCGTGGCCGTGTTGTGCGGCCTCAGGACACGGCCGTTCGCAGGAGACCGTGAGTAGCGGAATTGTCGGGTTTTGGCCGACGCCCTGCACAGATCAGCTGCTGATTTTCTGTTTTATTTTTTGTAGCTGACGGAGAGACGACAGCCTGGCGATGGCAGGAACTTCCCGGATAGCCAGGTGGCCTTCCTTGGCTCTCCGTGTGGATCCTCCCCAGCGGGCATCCGAGAGCTGAGTCGAAGGCTACGACCCGCAGAGGGGATGAAAGTGGGGTGCCGGGTCGGGACTTGTGACCTGGGATATTTGAGTCAGCTTTGGGGACGGGGAGGTCCAGGCTGTGGCCCCTTAGGCCGCACGGTGGGAGAGCCTCACTTTTGTTCACAGTGCTGAGGTGTGCAGGACAGAGCAGCCTCGGGGCGTGGCGTGTCACTCGTCCATCGTGCCTTCTGTGTCTTTTGTGCCTCCTGTGTTGTATGTGCCTTCCCTTATCCCTTCTGGGGGCTTACCAGAAACCCCAGCGTCACTTATAGCATCTGCGATCTCTGGGCTCCTTGGCTCGGCTGCTCTCAGAGGCCTTGGAATCGCGTCTCTTTTGAAAAACATCCGATCGGATGTCTTGTAGATGTCTTCTTCCGAGCTGTGTCAACAGCCGTGCGCCGCGAGGATCCATTGTTGCGGCTTAGGACTTGAAGAAACGCAAAGATAGGTAGGGGACTGCGGCCCTCAGGTTCTTGAGCATCTGTCTTGGCAGTTCCTGGAGTTAATTGTTCCATCAGCATCTTCTTCCTCCCGGGTTCTGTGAGCTTCATCAGCTCGCCTTCATTCTCACCCGGCTCATCTCGTTCCGCATTCTCTCAGTCCTTGCGGCCGTCCTTGTGGCCCAGAGTTTTGTCTCCCCATTGTGTCCCCTCGTCTGTTGTCTGGTGTGTCACGGGTGTCTGGGTGTAGTTGCCCCGGAGCTGCTCTGCCCTGCTGCCCAGCCTGGCTGTAGGTGTAAAAGGCCAAGTCCCAGGCCCCTGTAATTTGAAATTTGTGACATAGGTTTTACTTTGGAATCTAGAGGCTTTTCCTAGATCAACACAAGATGTCTGCATCTGTGAAGTTATCCTGCAGTGCTTTGAGTTGTGTCTTAGCTTCCTAAGCATTTTATTATTTGCTGCCGAATGTGGGGTTCAGAAGAGTAAGGAAAACCCATGCTGATTATATTGTATTGGTGCTTACTGTGTGCTGGGATAAAGGACTTTGTAATGGTGTTACTTAAGTTCATGTCTCTCAGGGTGGAGGCCTTTATGTTGTTCTAGTCTCTGAGCTTTTTGGAGGTTTTAATGCCTTTCTTGTCCCTAAGTTTATTTTCTTATCCAAAAATAACTCCAATACTGTCCCTACTACATAACTTTCACAGTAAAAGAGAACAGATTACTATAGCTGTTATGCTAAGGTCAGTAATAATGATGGATAAAAACTTTATAAAAGTACTGAAATTTGTACCAAATAGCTTTAGTTTATTTTTTCTTTGGCCTACCCTACATCCCAATCCCAGTAACATGTTTTAAAAGTGTATTAGTAATTATACCCTGTTTATTAGAGGAGGAGCAAAAAAACCCCACTACACTCTTTTTACTAATAATTCATACCCCATCATAAAAGTAAAACAAAACACAAAAAGCTATATAAAACCTAACACAACCCAATCTGCTTAAAAAAACCTCAACCTAACACAACCCAATCTGCTTAAAAAAACCTCAACAGCTTACTAAACTGAAAACCATTCAATGAGCCCTAAGCATTACTAAAAACAACCTAACCACATCTCTACCTTCTAATTCATAAATAATAATCAATGCTCTAGAAAAATAACTAAAGATTAACATTAACAATAAAAAAAATTAAACTACTAAAAAATAAGAAATCACTACAAAAACAAACTAACTGTAAAAATCCATCATATAATATATTCATATCCATCATATATATATTCATATCTCAAAAAATACAACTAATAAAAACCACCAAAGCAATAAACAGGTACATGCAACTACAAAAAGAAAAGATCAAAAATAAACTGCAATTAACCAAACAAAACCAAATTGTTCCTAACTCAATAATCTCATAATACCTTGAATCATCAAAATAAAAATACTATCTCCAAATAAACACAAAACCAAAAAATAAATTTAACCATAAACAATATTTTTCACATTAGCCATGAGTTTAAAACATACTACAATCAAACAAATGAACCCCCTCTAAGAAACAATAATCCAAATAGAAATATAAGAAACCTAACAAATTAGCTACATTACTGTACCCCAAACATACATAAGCACTACATACTCACAATAATAAAAATACATCAATAAATAAAAAACTACCCTATACCTCACACTGCTACTCAAAACATCATCCTTAACCTTAAAAAACAAGCCCTTTAAAAACATAATGCCCCTAAAAAATTAAATCAAACCATAAAACTCATTTCAAAAACAACCTTATCAACACCTCAACTAAAAAACATAATATTCAGTAAATATACCATATCCCCTACCATGCACCAAGTACAAAAAAACAACCCAACAAAACTATTAAAAACCATTTTAAAAACATTAAATAAAAAAGTCTTTCAAATATTAAAAAACATCTAGCAAAAGCCACCTAATTCATTAACACCCCAAACTCCACCAAGCAAACTAACCCTACCCAATCTAAACCCTGACATATCATTAACAAAACCAAAATCCCAGTAACAAATAAAAAAATGTATTTAAAAAAGCAATTAAAATCAATTCCAGGTTAAATAGAAAAAAATCCGTAAAATTGTCTTAACTCAAAAACCAAATGACACATGATAAATAATATGAAAAAATAACACAATGTATACCTCAAAAACTATATACCTCAAAAAAATCTAAGCATTAAATAAAAAATACGTATAAACCTCACTTTTTACTCAATATCTCTACTCTTATCTGTCTATATATATAACTAATTTCCAAAAGAAACAAAACACCCCACACAAGTTATTTTCAAAAACAACACTCATTCCCTCACATCCTTCTCCTAACGATATTCTGTACAACAAAACAAAAGTCTCCCTTACTTTGAATTAATTTTTAACAAACTAAAACAAAAAAATTCTCCAAACTATATATATTTTTTTCTTTCTCTTAAATCTATTCAAATGTACTCTAAACTAAAAACCCAAACACCAAAAACTCACACATCCAGCCCTCGGGGGTCTGGGCCTCAACGCTTTGCAACACCAAAAAAACTGATATATAACTAAACAAAGAAAACTATACTTCCCAACAAGAACTTTCTAAATTGACCATCTCTTCAAACAACAAATAATTTTATTATTTATTATTCATTTGTTTATAATTATAAATACTTTACTCATTAAATAAACATTTTTTTCAATTTTCCTCCAAAGAAATCTTTTCCCAAACCAATTAAACAAAATAAAAAAAACACTTAAATTTTCTTTATTAAAAACCCTTTTCAAAACTTTTCTCCCAAATTTACCCTAAACCAGGAAAAATATCTCTTGTGCATTATACATATATCAATGTAGTATATAAATATATATTTGATAAAAATAGACATTAAAAAAATGTTTGATTACCATTTCAGGTAAAGGGGCTGTTTGGTGTTTATTAGGTTAGAGGTAGAGCTTTTAAATAAATAATGTAGAAATTAAAATGCACAAATCTATAATAAATACATTAAGATATAGACATAAAAAAGAAATATAAGTAATATAAACATAGACATGTAGATTAATATTAAATAAGATATATATAGATGTTATATATGCTTATATGTTATATATGCTGCTTCATCCCCTACTGCAAGGTCACCAATGACAACAACACCCCTCCATGTTCACCAAAATCATATTGCCAATATTTCCAATAGATAGTACATACATCACGGCAGCCATGTAAATCCACCACACCTCGTCAGCACATGCACACTGCTGTACCATCCACTAACCAACCCACACAGCCCTCCAAATAAACCACACCACACAAGCCCACCAAAACACGTGTGGCACAGCATCCGGAAACCACACAAATGTACAGCACCGCGTTTGGCCAGAAATGCATGAGCACAACCATTTTTAACCACAAATAAATGCACATCACCATATTCAACCCAAAATGCATCTGCAGACCACCATATCGAACCAGAAATACACATGAACCACCATAGTTACCTAAAAATAAATGCACAGCACCAAATGTGAACCAGAAAAACACAACCACCACCATTCCACTGCTGCTGGAATGGAGTGGCCCTCTCAGGAGGATCCCGGTTGCTTCAGGGCTTTGCGTCCACAAAGGAAAGGCATGCAGAAGGCAGCACCATCACCCCAGCCCTGTAGTCTGGACCTAGAAAGGCTTCCAATAAAGCAAGGTGCTGCTGTCCAGGGCAGTTGGAGTTGTTCTGTGCCTTCTTTGGGGGGGAAGAGCAAAGGCTGGGGGGGACGGGATGGAGACTGGGGGGCTCCCGTGTCCCTTGGGGCACGCCGAGGCCCCACCAGAGGGAGGGACACGCTGCGCTGGAGGAGCAAGGTGAGCGGGGAATGGGGAGGGCTGGTGCTGGGTACCCTTGCCCAGAGGGGACCCCGAGCTGCCAGGAAATTCCCTGGGAGGGCTGGGTGCAGAATCCAAAAACCTGTGGAGTTGTTCTGGTTTTTACGGTAGGTATTGGCAAGGGACAGGAATTGACCTCTCTAAATCCCCTTGGAAAGGAACCCCCTCTCTGTGCACTCCGTCGTTAGGGTTTTGTTATGTCAGGAACGGCTTAGGGTTAAGAAAGTGGGTTTTGTCTTTCCACCTCTTACTTCCCTGTAAAATGGGAGTGTATAAAACACATGTGTGCATCCCTGAGGTATTAAAATGCACCGAGAGAAATTTCTGGGCCTAAGGTCCATAGAGACGAGCGCGTTCTGCGCTCGGGGTTGAGTAGGGATTTATATTTTTGTCATTCTGACCTGTTAGCTGAAAGAATTGGGAGAGTTTCCAAGAGAAAGAAATGCAAATTTCAAAAAGCAGAACATTAGAAAGAGAAATATATAAATGTATACATGTAAAAATAAATATAGGGAAAGCTAGGTAGATCTATATATAGAGAGAGAGCCATAAAAAAGAAAGAAATACAAGTAATCCAAGTCTAGACAAGTAGACTAATATTCAGTATGAAAACTATATGGATAGATGCTAATATAATATATTTTAATATCAGTTCTGTATGATATCTCTGTATAGATAAAGAAGATCAATATGATAAACATAAATATTACAAAAATTTAAATGTAGAGTCCTTTTGTTATTTATTTGGATAGGGGCATGGCATATAAATGAATAATATAGAAGTGAAAATATACACATCTATAATAAAGAAATAAATATAGGGAGAAAGATTGGGAGATAGATAGATAGATAGATAGATAGAGAGATAGATAGATAGATAGATAGATAGATAGATAGAGAGATAGATAGATAGATAGATAGATAGATAGATAGATAGATAGATAGATAGATAGATAGAGAGATAGAGAAAGAGACAGAAAGATAGAGAGATATAGCCATAGAAAAGAAATAAACACAAATTATCTATATCTAGACAAGCTGGTTAATATTCAATATGAAAAATATACGGATAGATGGTAATGTATTTTAATATCTGTTGTGCATTATATCCCTGTGTGTATAAATAAAGAAAATCAATATTATAGAAATAGATATTATAAATCTTTCAATCAAGGGATTTACTGGTTTTTATTTGGTTACAGGCATGGCATTTAAGTGAATAATATAGAAATGAAAATATACACATCTATAATAAAGAAATAGATATAGGGAGATATATATAGAGAGAGATAGAGCCATAAAAAAAAAGTAAATACAGATAATCTAAATCTAGAAAAGTCGATTTATATTCAGTATGAAAACTATATGGATAGATGCTAATATAATATATTTTAATATCAATTATGTCTGATTTCTATGTGTATAGATAAAGAAGACCAATGTGATAGAAATAAATATTACAAATATTTAAATGTAGGGGCTTTTTGTTTTTTATTTGGATAGAGGCATGGCATTTAAATGAATAATATAGAAATCAAAATATACACATCTATAATAAAGAAATGTATATAGGGTGATAGATATGGAGATATATAGATAGGGAGATAGATAGATAGATAGATAGATAGATAGATAGATAGATAGATAGATAGATAGATAGAGCCATAAAAGAAGAAATAAATACCAGTAATACAAATCTGGACAAGTAAATTAATGATCAGTATGAAAACTATATAGATAGATGGTAATGTACATTAATATCTGTTATGCATTGTATCTGTGTGTATAAATATAGAAGATCAATATTTTAGAAAAATATTTTAATTTTTTTAAACAAGGGGCTTTTCTTTTTTTATTTAATTAAAGGCATGGCATTTAAATGAATAATATAGAAATGAAAATATACACATCTATAAGAAAGAAATATATGTAGTGAGATAGATAGATAGATAGATAGATAGATAGAGAGAAAGAGAGAGAGAGAGAGAGATAAAGAGATAGAGCCATAAAAAAGAAATAAACACCAATTATCTATATCTAGACAAGCTGGTTAATATTCAATATGAAAAATATACGGATAGATGGTAATGTATTTTAATATCTGTTGTGCATTTTATCTCTGTGTGTATAAATAAAGAAAATCAATATTATAGAAATAGGTATTTTAAATCTTTCAATCAAGGGAATTACTGGTTTTTATTTGGTTACAGGCATGGCATTTAAGTGAATAATATAGAAATGAAAATATACACATCTATAATAAAGAAATAGAAATATAGAAATGAAAATATACACATCTATAATAAAGAAATAAATATAGGGAGATAGATAGATAGATAGATAGATAGATAGATAGATAGATAGATAGATAGATAGATAGATAGATAGAGCCATAAAAAAGAAATAAATACCAGTAATCCAAAGCTGGACAAGTTAATTAATGATCAGTATGAAAGCTATACAGATAGATATACAGATAGGTAATGTACTTTAATATCTGTTATGCATTATATCTGTTCGTACAAATATAGAAAATCAGTATAATAGAAATAGATATTAAAAACATTTAAAACAAGGGTTTAATTGTTTTTGATTTGGTTAGAGGTTTAGAGGCAGGGCTTTTAAATGATTAATATAGAAATGAAAATATACAGGTCTATAATAAAGGAATAAATATAGGGAGATATATCTATATGTAATTTTAAATAAAAAGCAAAAAACACCAAGTAATCTAAAACTAGACAAGTAGATTAATATTCAATATGAAAAATATATGGATAGACGTTCATATATTTTTATATTGATTATGCATTATATCTATGTGTATAAATATAGCTCAATTTGATAGAAATAAATATTAATTACATTTAAGTGAAGGGGTATTTTGTTTTTTATTTGGTTAGAGGCAGGGCTTGCTAAGTTTCGATGGGGGGTGGGTTTTGGGGCGTTCCTCGGAGAAGAGTTTTTGGAAGGGGGTTGCACACGTGGTTTCTTGCCTCGCTTCTCTGCACGTGCAGGGGCGCCCCCCCGCCCGCCCCGGGCTGAGCTGTGCGGCAGTGCTGCCGCCTTGTGGGCACAGAGCGGTACTGCAGCTGTGCGCCGAGGCGGGCGGGGCCGGGTCGAGCGGGGGCCGAGCAGGGCCGAGCCGAGCCGAAGCGGGCGGGGCCGAACCGAGCCGAAGCGGGACGGAAAGAGCCGAGCCGAAGCAGGACGGAAAGAGCCGAACCGAGCCGAGCCGCGTCGGGCCCCCCCCACTCCGGAGCCGGCCGGGAGGACCCCGGCAGAGGCGTTGACTCCAACGCCTGCCGCCGCAGGTGCGGCCGCCGCCCGGCTACGGAGCCGCTGCGCCCCGCCGCCATCGTCCTCGCCCCGGGAAAGGCGGCGGACAATCGGGCGGAGTGCTCGGAGTCGGTCGGCGTCGGCAGGTTTTTCGTTCAGGCAAGTAAGTTAGACAGACGCGTTGAGAGCAGCGGGGGCCTTAATCTTGCCTCAACAAAGATGGCCGCACAGCCGGAAGTGGCTTCAGCCACAACAAAGATGGCGGCGCGGAAGGGCGGAAGTGACGTCACGCCACGCACAACATGGCTGCCCGGTCGTGCCCGGCTTGACCTCCCAAGGATGGCGGCCAAAAAGGCGGGAAAATGGAAGGACCCCCGGGCGGTGGGTGCATGCTTTCGACTGCCTGACAAACACTCCGGCGCCGACGCCGCTCCGGCGCAATTTTCCGCGGCTTTTCCGGCCGTGCGGACACGGGCTGTGCGCTCGGCGGCGCCGGGGCCGGGCGCCAGCAGGTCGGTCGCCGACAGGCAGCGGTGACGACGCCTCACTCTGCCGGGGTCCTTACCGCGGCCGCGTTCTGGGGCTTCTGGCACTCGCGACGACCCGTACCTCGCCGCCGCTGCTCTCGCTCCGTTCTCTCCCCCTCGGCCCCCCCACGGGAAATGGCGGAAACCCCAATGGCATCGGGAACCAAACGGTCGCTCCCCGGCCCTGGCACCGAAGCAGCCCAAGGAGGCGGCTGCTCTGTGTGTTGGAACGGTGAGAGCGGGGGCCGGGGCTGGGGCAGGTTATCAACCGAGTATATACCTGTAAGTATAAAGATGATCAAAATAGATATTAAAAAATATTGAAGAAAAAGGGGCTGCTTGGTTTTTATTTAGTTAGAGGCAGGGCTTTT